>NC_053490.1:322911099-324383599 GCF_905171775.1 Rana temporaria
CCCTAGACAACAAACTTTGCACAGCCAAGTTCCGGGTCCAGGGGACCTACCACCGTCCAGCACTGGGTCCCCAAAGTCAACGGAGAAATTATTGTTTAACATAAGAGTCTATGGAAGGGGTGCCCGGATTTGAAAAAATGGTGCTCCCGGGCCGTAGGTCCTCTCGACAACAAACGTTACACACTTGTAGAGGAGAAATGGGGCGATGTGTGCCAAGTTCCGGTTCCAGGGGACCTACGACCACCCGGTACCGGGTCCCCAAATCACCAGAGAAATGACCATGTAACATGGGAGTCTATAAAGGGGGTGCCCGGCTTTGAAAAATCGGTGCTCCCCGGTGCTCACCTTAGAAAGTACTTCCTTCGTGAAGACCACGCAATGACACATATTTGTGACCATTAAAGGATAGGTTCACCTTTTTGGGCAGAATTTTACTTTTTATAATAAATAGAAGCAAGGACATTCCTTATTCAGCCATCACATGATATTCAGAATCTTGTCAGTCTTGTAGCTTTGAATGGATTTTCAGATTACATCACTTTCTGTAGCTCTTATCAGCATTTACTTCCTGTTAGGTCATCTCCCAGAAGCCATTGTAACGGAATGACCCGTGACACCCAGAGACTTTTGAAGGATGGGAGGTACTCCTGTGCCAGCGTCACTTATGACACTTGGGTCTAGAGTCACCCTGTGCTCCTTTTGGGCATAGGGTGACTGATAACTGATAATTCATATTGCAGGATATCTTGAGATATTACAAGTGGTTATTCTGACCCCACCAGGTTAGTGGAGTGTTTTCATTCAATGTGAGGACACATGCTTTTGAGATGTTAATTGGGGCTGCTCCTAGACATTCCATTGTGTGATGCTGTGATGCTAATACTGTGTTGTGTCTATTGTACTGATTAAGTCTGGAAGGTCAGATGTCTCCTTTCAGGGGTAGGGAATTAACATGTCAATTATGTTTAGTAAAGGAATGTGTTTTTGTGAAAAGTCTATTGATGATACTATGTGATAGGAATAGCAGGTGGGAGTCATACCGTCTGACTTCTAAGCTGTAGTAATTAGGTCATGTTAAATTGGTGCCAAAACGTCTGACATAGAAATGTGTATTATGCAGGTGAATCACTTAGTATCAGAGTCCGAACATCTGGGGAATAATTAACTTCTCTGAATGTCATCATCTAAAAGAATGTGATTGAAGCCCCCCATTGTGTGATGTGTGGGTGGAGAGTTCCTTTCATTACTGTAACATGCCTGTACTGCATAAAAAGCTGAGAGCTAACCATTAAAGATTTGTTCATACATTTTGACTCAGAGAACGGAGCTTATATCATTTATTCTGGGGAAATCCATATCGATTGTGTCTGTTAGATTGTGGAGTGTCAGATAAGCTGTCGTGGTTGATGGAAAGGGAATATCGTAAACGGTGGTGACCGTTACAGCCATCATGTCCTTGTTGCATTACAGAAGAGGGTGTGATAGGGCGTGGTTACCACCCTGGACCACACCTCCCTCATAACAATACCATCTTCCACCCACTTCCGATACAATGAGTGTACAATCTACTTTAGATCTCCCATCAGCTATGTAGTCCAAGGGCCTGCCTGATTTGCTGCAAATTGAATGGATTGTTCAGGTGTGTCTTCCCAGAGATTGTACAATCAGATTGCATAGTGTATGGCATCTTTAACCACTTGCTTACTGGGCACATAAACCCCCTTCGTGCCCAGGCGAAATTTCAGCTTCCGGCACTGCATCGCTTTAACTGACAATTGCACAATTGCAATATTAATTGCAATTGCAAGTGCGACGTGGCTCCCAAACAAAATTGACGTCCTTTTTTCCCCACAAATAGAGCTTTCTTTTGGTGGTATTTGATCACCTCTGCGGTTTTTATTTTTTGCGCTATAAACAAAAAAAGAGCGTCAATTTTGAAAAAAAAAACACAATATTTTTTACTTTTTTCTATAATAAATATCCCATTTTTTAAAAAAAAAAAAGTTTTTTTCTCAGTTTAAGCCAATACGTATTCTTCTACGTATTTTTATAAAAAAAAAAACACGCAATAAGCGACTGGTTTGCGCAAAAGTTATAGGGCAAGATTCATAGAGAACTGCGGCGGCGTAACGTATCTTCTTTAAGTTACACCGCCGCAAGTTTTCCTCGTAAGTGCTTGATTCACAAAGCACTTGAGTGCAAACTTGCGGCGGAGTAACGTAAAGACGTCCGGCGCAAGCCCGCCTAATTCAAATGGGGCGTGTACCATTTAAATTATGCGTGTTCCCGCGCTGAACGTTCTGCGCATGCTCTGTTAGGAAATTTCCCGACATGCATTGCGTGAAATTACGGCGCCCCGACGTGTTTTTTGAATGGCGACGTGCGTAACGTACTTTCGTATTCCCGGACGTCTTACGCAAAAAAAATTAAAAATTGAAATTCGACCCGGGAACGACGGCCATACTTTAACATGGCTCGTCTAAAGTTAAGCCATGAAAAAGCAGGCCTAACTTTGCGACAGGAAAAACCGACTAGCGACGACCTAACGAACGCGCGTACCTTCGTGGATCGCCGTAAAAGCTAATTTGCATACCCGACGCTGGAAAACGACGCAAACTTCACCCAGCGGCGGCCGAAGTATTGCAACCTAAGAACCGACGGTGTAAGTCAGTTACATCTGTCGGATCTTAGGGCTATCTATGCGTAACTGATTCTATGAATCAGCCGTATAGATACTCTTTTGTGAATCTGGCCCATAGCGCCTACAAAATAGGGGACAGAATTATGATTTTTTTTTATGATTTTTTTTTTTTACTAGTAATGGTGGCGATCTGCGATTTTTATTGGGACTGCGACATTACGGCGGACATATCGGACACTTTTGACACATTTTTGGGACCATTCACATTTATACAGCAAACACTGCTATAAAAATGCATTGATTACTGTATAAATGTGACTGGCAGTGAAGGGGTTAACACTAGGGGTGGGGAAGGGGTTAAATGTGTAAACTGGGAGTGTTTCTAACTGTGTGTGCGGTGGGAGGCCTGACTGGGGGAGGTGACCGATGCTGTGTCCCTATGTACAAGGGACACAGATCGGTCTCCTCTCTCCCTAACAGGATGTGGATCTGTGTGTTTACACACACAGATCCACGTCCTTGTCTGTGTATCCGCCGATCGCGGGTGCCTGGCAGACATCGCAGCCACCAGGCACGCGCATCGGCACTTCAGTGATGCTGCGGGAGCGCGAGCGCCCCCCAGTGGCCGGAGGAGCGGAGGACGTCCATAGACGTCCTCCCGGCAATTGAGAGCCACCTTGCGGCCGTCTTTTGACAACTGGCCAGATGCAAAGTGGTTAAACAGGTACATAGGAGGGAGTGGACGGAGACACTCAGTCATGAGGCCTCATTCACATCTCCACCTAACAGAAATTCACATTCCTGCATGTGTTTGTTTTGTGTGTTTTGGCATGTTTTCACTCGTCACACATAGGGCAGCCCATTCAATTAAATCGACCGCCCTATGCACAACAATCGCCCAAAGAAGCTCCAGAAGTATTTTTGGATCGGCGCATGGTGCATTACTGCAACTGCGTTCAGTGTGTTTGCCGCACTCGGGGAGCCAATGTGTTTGGAAATGCACAGATGTGAATGAAGCCTCTTTGTTCTTCTGTAAACACACCAATTTTACTTTCAGGCCCCATTCACATCTAGACTTCTTGGAGTGCATGTTTTTTGGCTTGTTTTTCCAGTGACACACATATTTCAATGGGCTGCGCTCCACCTAACAAAGTAGCTCATAGGACATTTTTGGAAATTTGTCACCTGTTTTTTCATGTGGCAAAATGTGTGTTTTCTTCAGTGTTTGGTGTACCGTTAACAATTAATGACACTGAAAGCACAACTAGGTAATTTTAGGTGTATAAATGTGGCTATACACTATACCAGTGTTTTTCAACTCCAGTCCTCAAGGCGCACCAACAGGTCATGTTTTCAGGCTTTCCATTATTTTTCACAGGTGATTTGATCAGTTTCACTGCCTTAGTAATCACCACAGCCGTTTCATCTGAGGGAAATCCTGAAAACATGACCTGTTGGGGCGCCTTGAGGACTGGAGTTGAGAAACACTGCACTATACATCCCATAGGCTGCATGTAGCCCCAGGGAATTTAGCATGCACTCTGAGCCCGTCCGAAGGGATGCTGGGGAAGTCAGGCAAATTTACACATGGAGGAATGCCGAAGTGCTTTAAAAACTTAGTTGATGGGTTAGGTGTGCTAATGAAGACACCTGGTAAACTCTTTCCTGGGTCATACTGGCTGGTCTATCCTGTGTTTATACCAGGAAGTTTCTGAAATGATCCGTAAATTACAGCCATAGATGGAGGGGAGGCCTGGTCTTCAAAACCAAAGAAAACTTTTTGTGCAACAGAGGTACACTACTGGTATATTAGTACATAGGAGAGCTATATTAAAAAAAAAAGCTGAACTTAGCCTTTAAGGTTAAACCAGCCATCCAAACATTACCAACAGTGGGGTGGATTCAGGTAGGGGTGCGCAAAACTGCGGCGGCGTAACGTATGACATTTACGTTACGCGGCCACAAGTTTTACGGGCAAGTGCTTGATTCACAAAGCACTTGCCTGTAAAGTTGCGGCAGCGTAAAAGGGGCCGGCGTAAGCACGCGTAATTCAAATGATCCCGTAGGGGGAGTGGATCATTTAAATTAGGCGTGTTCCCACGCCGAACGTACTGCGCATGCGCCGTCCCTAAAATTTCCCGACGTGCATTGCGGTAAATGACGTCGCAAGGACGTCATTGGTTTCGACGTGAACGTAAATGGCGTCCAGCGCCATTCACGGACGACTTACGCAAACGACGTAAAATTTTCAAATCGTGACGCGAGAACGTTGTCCATACTTAACATTGGCTGCGCCTCCTAATAGCAGGAGCAGCCTTACGGCGAAAACGACGTACGCAAACGACGTAAAAAACGACGGCCGGCCGCACGTACGTTTGTGAATCGGCGTAAGTATGCAATTTGCATACTCTACGCTGACAACTACGGGAGCGCCACCTAGTGGCCAGCGTCAGAATGCACCCTAAGATACGACGGCGTAAGAGACTTATGCCAGTCGTATCTTAGGCTACAGTCGGCGTATCTAGCTTTCTGAATACAGAAAGTAGATACGCCGGCGCAACTTAGCAATTACGCGGCGTATCTATAAATACGCCGGCGTAATTGCTCTCTGAATCTACACCAATCTTCTCTTTTTGGCACCATCAAAGACCCATTTAAACATCTATAACATGACTGTTCAATTCTTTATGCACTGCAGGGCTTATTCTAGGCCCTCCTAAAGCCCAAAATTGAAAACATGGAGACCTACTTTATTTAAATGAACACCGTCATCATGAAAATTTTCTGCATCGTTTTCCAACAGATGATGACCAAGAGCAATACCAGCCATTAGGCATATACATTTGAACACTGCTTTATTAATTTTGATTCTGGACCTATTCAAAATAGCTTAATCAATAAATGGTCACCACTTCAACCTGGGAACTATTTCCAACCAGACTACCACAATGTCTGGAACTAGTTCCAAGACACATAAAAAGAAAAATGTATTGGCTCCACTTAATTTGTGAGAACAAAACCAACATGAGTTCCACCTGCATGCATCAGCATATGTGGTTGGGCCCCACATTCTCACCAGCTGGGAAAATGTAGGCAGTAGCAGAGGCCACACCAAACCAGTGATCCCAATGACCTCCTCTCTCTGGAAGCCAAACATTCTACCATTCAGGCATGTTCCTGTTCATCATTCTTCCCAAAATATATAAGAGTGGCCCAGACCATTTCCTTTTTTTTTTGTAAAACCACATAAATGAGTGTGTTCATACTGCCACCAAATGAGTACCCATATGAGGCTGGAACCTGGTGAATTCCCACCAAACAATTCTTCTCACTGAGTTCTCTCCCAGTCCTGACCTGGTCACCTCCATAGCTGACCCAATATGGAAAGAGTGAGAACCATAGTGTGTTACTGCACAGCCTATCCTCCCCAAGCATTATTTAACCACTTGCCTACCAGGCACAGTATATATACTGGTTCTATAGCACAAAACAATGTATCTGTACACTGTTTTGTCTAATAGATACAGGGGGTGTGGCTCGGGATCCAACGCACGTGGACAGCAGCCGCAATGTCTGCCAGCCAACTGTGATCACTCCTCACGGAGGCAGAATGGGGATCTGCCTATGTAAACAAGGCGAAACCCCATTTTGACAGGAGAGTAGAGAGAGATCTGTTGTTCCTAGCCATCAGGAACAGCGATCTCTTTCTACTCCCTGTGAGCCCAACCCCCTGACAGTTAGAAAGCACCTTCCTAGGGAACACTTAACAATTTGATATACACTAGTGTTATCCCCTTCCCTGTCAGTGCCAGTTATACAGTAATCAGTGAATTTTTATAGCACTGATCATGGTATTGGTGTCACTGGTCACCAAAAAGTGTCACTTAGGGTCATATTTATCTGCTGCAATCTCGCAGTCCTGCTAAAGATCTCAGATTGACGCCATTACTAGTTAAAACAATAATAAAAAAAAAATGTTTCTAAATCTTTGCCCTATTTTGTAGACGCTATAACTTTTGTGCAAACCAATCAATATACGCTTATTGGTATTTAATCCAAAAATATGTAGAAGAACATTTTTTATTGGATATGTATTATAGCAAAAAGTAAAAATATATATTTTTTTCAAATTTGTCGCTGTGTTTTTGTTTATAACACAAAAATTTAAAACAAACAAATACCACCAAAAGAAAGCTCTATTTGTGGTAAAAAAATCATGTCCACGCAATTGCTGGTTAAAGTAACACAGTGCCGTATCACAAAAAAATATCTGATTATTAAGGGGGTCAATCCTTCCAGGGCGGAAGTGGTTAAATACTGACACAAATCGACAACAATGAAAATCTGGTAAGGTTAAGTTGAAACCATAATTGGCAAAGAAAGGAGATTGCCCTGTAGCAGAATGACTGGCATTGTTATAAGCGAATTCTGCTAGAGGTAACAGAGAGACCCAATCATCGTGGGAAAAGGTTGTGAAGCACCTGATGTACTGTTCCAAGGTCTGATTGGTCCTTTCAGTTTGCCCATTGGTCTGGGGATGATAAGCTGAGGACAGAGAGAGTTCAATCTGTAATGTCTTGCAAAGGGCTCTCCAGAACCGAGAGGTGAATTGGACCCTCCTATCTGATACAATGTTGGGAGGCACTCCATGTAGCCTGACGACCTCCTTAATAAAGACACGGGCAGTCTCGGCAGTGGAAGGTGTATTCTTTAAAGGAAGGAAATGGGCCATCTTGGTTAGACGATCCACAATTACAAAAATTTCCGTACATCCCTCAGAGAAAGGAAGCTCCACAATAAAGTCCATGGCGACCATCTTCCATGGTCTATCGGGCACAGGTAAAGGCTTCAGTAGACCCCAGGCTTGGTTTCTGGGTGTTTTATTCCGGTTGCAGATAGGCCAAGTATTGATATACGATCTGCAAAAGTCCTCTAGGCCGGGCCACCAGAAGGTGCGACGCACCAATTCCAAGGTTTTTGAACCCCGAAATGCCCCGCCAGCGGATGATCATGGAGGAGCTTCAGAACCTCCACCCGGATATTCTCTGGTACAAAAATCTGACTTCCTCTCGAGAATAAGCCATCCCGGGAATCTAGGGAGATATTGGAAGGCTTGGAAGAGTCAGAAGATGCTTCTCTGATCAGGGAAAACAGGTCAGTATGTAGGAGCAGGAAGTTACCTTCCGGAAAAATAGTGTCAGGAGTGGACGTATCCTTCGGGTTGTCATACATTTGGGATAAAGCATCCGGTTTAAAATTTTTTGATCCTGGACGGTAGGTAATGTGAAAACAAAAACAGGAAAAGAAGAGGGCCCAGCGAGCCTGTCGAGGTTTCAATCGCTTAGCTGACCTTAGGTACTTCAAGCTTTTATGATCCGTATAAATTAACACGGGGTGTGCAGCACCCTCCAGTAAGTACCTCCACTCTTCTAAAGTGGTCTTAATGGCCAACAACTCTCGGTCACCTACGTTATAATTTCTCTCCTCAGGGGAGAGTTTTCGGGAGAAAAATCCCACTGGGTGCATTAAGTCATTGTCTCCCAGACGTTGGGAGATAACAGCCCCCACTGCGACTTCAGATGCATCCACCTAAAGGAGGAAAGTTAATGCCGGGTTGGGGTGACTGAGAATTGGAGCAGACGTGAAGAGTCCCTTCAGGGTGTCAAAGGCCTTCTGGGCTTCAGAGTTCCAGTGAAAACTGAGGTTTTGCTTGGTAAGTTGCGTAATGGGTGCAATGATTGCAGAGAATCCTTTAATGAATCTCCTATAGAAATTTGTGAATCCTATAAAACGTTGTACCCCCTTCTTATCCAGGGGTACTGGCCAGTCCAGAATAGCAGATACTTTTTTCAGATCCATCTCGATTCCCGTCGGGGAGATCACCAGGCCCAGGAACTGGATAGTTTGTTGTTCAAATTCACATTTCTTTGCCTTTGCGTATAGGCCATGCAAGCGGAGGTGATTCAAAACTTTGCGGACATGTTCTCGATGTTTGTCTAAAGAGCCGGAGAAGACCAGAATATCATCCAAGTAGACGATGACGAAGATGTCTAAAAAGTCTCTAAACACGTCATTAACAAAATGCTGAAAAGTAGCGGGAGCATTGCACAGCCCGAAAGGCATGACCAAGTACTCGTAGTGGCCATATCGGGTACGAAAGGCTGTTTTCCATTCATCGCCATCCCTGATGCGGATCAAGTTATAAGCCCCCCTCAGGTCCAGTTTAGTGAAAATAATGGCGGATCTCAGTTTTTGGAAAAGTTTGGGTATCAGGGGCAGTGGGTAGCGTTTTTTAACCGTGATGTTATTAAGTTCCCTGTAGTCAATACATGGATGAGTAGTCTGGTCTTTCTTGTGACAAAGAATATTCCGGCGCCCGCTGGTGAGGTGGATGGGCGAATAAATCCCTTGTTTAGGTTTTTATCAATGTAAACTTTCAAGGTGTCCTGTTCCTTCTCGGAGAGTGGGATGATACGCCCAAAGGATATCTTGGCCCTGGGAAGGAGCTTGATCAGGCAGTCATAAGGGCGGTGAGGCGGAAGGGAGTCGGCCCCCTTTTTACTGAACACATCAATGAATTTGTGGTAGGGTTCGGGAACAGACTGAGCTGGGAAGTCTGGGTAGGCAGTGTTCCTGACAAAAGCAAGATGGAAACAGTATGCTCCCAGATATCCAGTTGATCTGTGGGTTATGTGCCCCGAGCCTAGAATTACTGGAAACAGAGGGGAGGAAATGACATCCAAAATTAACAGTTCTTTATGGTTAGCAGAAGTAGTGGCAGGTAGAGGAAGGGTCTCCTGGGTCACTTGACCTGACTTAATGTGGGAGCCATCAGCCAGGAAGACGGAGAGTCTAAAGTCTTTCTCACGTAGAGGAATATTATGCAGGTCAGCGAACGTGGCATCGATAAAGCAGCTGCAAGCACCAGAATCGATAATGGCATTAACGGTAACCATCCTTTCCTGGAGCTGAAATGAAAGAGAGAGAGCTAGGTGGGTTGTGTTGGCTGAGAGAGCGGAAATATTGACAGGAGCTGAGGAACGACACTTACGCATTTTGATGGGACAGTTGCGCACGTAATGGCCGGTCTCGCCGCAATAGAGGCACAGATTCAGTTGGCGACGGCGTGCTCGTTCTTCAGGAGGCAAGGTAGGTTGCATGACACTGAGTTGCATAGGCTCGGAAGTGTCCGGGGGAGAACCAGCAGGGCTCGGAGAGACAGGTGGTTGATAACGGGAAACAGGCATAGGAGCCTTAGTAGTGACCCATACTGGGCGACTTGGCTGAGAAGATGACTCCGCTCGTCGTTCTCGTAGACGTCAGTCAATCTGTATGGACTTGGCGATTAGATCCTCTAAGGTATCAGGGACCCCAATATGGGCCAGCTCGTCTTTCAGGGCTTCTGAAAGGCCTAAATGGAACTGATGTCACAGAGCTGCGCTGTTCCACTGAGTATCCGCACTCCAGCGGCGGAAGTCCGTTACATAGTCCTCGACAGCTCTGCGGCCTTGCTGGAGTGCAAGCAGGGCAGTCCTCTGGGGATCGTCATAGAGTTGCACCATAGTCTGGAAAAAGGCCAATAAAGTCTCTGTTTGGGCGCCATTGGCCTCCAACAATATGTGCGCCCAAGTTTGGGGTTCCCCTTGAAGAAGAGAGACTACAAACCCCATTTTTGTGGCCTCTTGGGAGAAGGTCCGGGGTTGCAGGGCAAAATATAATTGACAAGCGTTACTGAAGCCCCGGAACTTGGTTCGATCCCCAGTGAATCGTTCTGGCATGGGGACCCTGGGTTCAGGCAGCATCACAACTGATAGAGCTGAAGCAGATGATGAAGATCTGGCGGCAGGTGCTGGGGCTGCGTCTTTTTGAACTTGACCCTCCAGTCTCATGTAACCGTCTTGCAGATTCTTTACCGCTTGAGTGAGGGATGCTAGATGCTTACAGATCTCCTCCATAGCCGGGGCTACTCCTGTAGGCTCTGTTATGGCTGTCTGATACTGTTATGTACCACGTACCTGGTAGCCAGAGCCTGGTCGCAGGAGAAGGCCTCTCTTACGGCTCTGGCTTGCGAGCCGCTGGAGTGGGAACAGCAGGCTCTGGAGCGCGGCGAGTTAGGAGTGCCGGTGTAGCGTGTAGATGATGATGGGGTGCTGGTTCCTTCTCAAGCGGTAGACTGGAAACCACTGAAGTGGAGGAAGTGGGTCAGCGACCCTAACGGAAGGTGCAGGTACAACGGCAACAAGCTGGTAAGGTAAGCTGGTTAATGGATAGCAGGAGATAGTGGAGTCAGGCAAGCCGGGTCACAACAGATAAGCAGGTAATCAGGTACGGAAGGCTGAGGCATAGTCGTGGTGCAGGCAGGAGGGTCTGGCAGCGGAGGATCAATCAGAGAAGCAAGGTCAATGGAAGCCGAGGTCAGAGGTTGGAGAGGTACGGATGGTCAGCAAGCCGGGTTAGAAGGTTCAAACAACAATCAGGTTTTCACATACGGATAAACACTCAGGAACTGCAGATCAGACAGCAATGTGCTGAGGACACAAACAAGCTTTTAAAGGGAATTTGGCGCCAAGCCGGATTAACGTGCACGCACACGCTCATGCCACGTGCCGTACCGTTGTGATGGCGCACGTGCGCGCACAGTTGGCGCATGCGTGCGCACAACGGACGCGCAATGGTGCACAGTCACAGGTGAGCACTGCTGTCTCAAACGAATGGTGGTCCGGCGAGTTTGAGAGGTAAGTCCCTGACAGTTGTGCATCAATTTTTCAAAAACAGTTTCATAAATATATAAAAGAAAAACACTAAAGTTAGCCCAATTTTTTTGTACACTGTAAAAGATGATGTTACGCCAAGTAAATAGATACCTAAGATGTCATACTTTAAAATTGTGCACACTCGTGGAATGGCGCCAAACTTCGGTACTTAATAATCTCCATAGGTGTCGGGTTAATTTTTTTTACAGGTTACATGTTTAGAATTACAGAGGAGGTCTAGTGGTAGAATTATTGCTCTCGCTCTAACAATCGCAGCGTATGTAACATGTGTGTATCTTGCTCTGATACTAGCCAGTGCCTCACCAGCCACTGACCTCATCGCACGTCCCTGATAGTAACTGAATTTGGCACGTGTCATACAAGAGCCTTTAGCTGTACTTTAAAAAAAAAGTTAGACTTTAATAGAATGGATTAACAAGACATTTTCTGAGTGTTAAATTAAAGCTCAAACACACATTGAGGTTTCAGTAATAACAAGAGAAATTGCACGTGGAAATATGGATTTTGATCACATATAAAAGTAGATCATCTATAAGGTAATTTTATACTATCACCATGAATGTTACCCACATGATTTATAATGGGCATTACACAAGACTCTTACAGATTTTTACATTATTTTTACAGACTTTCCTACTGAAAAATTATGAAAAATTCCCAGGAACAATGAAAAAAGCTCTTTGCATGTCTAAAGACAGAATAATGGATTTCTAGTCATGTCTGATAGAATACACAATCTGATTTATGATCCAATTTACCTTGACAAAGCATACTGATTTTAGCATGGTTAGCTCAATGCTGCATTATTCTGTTTTTGCTCTATGATGCTGATATACTGATATAATACTAGTAGTAGGATATTGAATTGCCTCCCAGGGGTTCAAATATTTGACTAATAAATAGCCTTTCCCATGATCTATAGCACCTTTTGTGTATTATGTGCTCCCTAAAATGTACTAGTTCAAATACTGCCAAAATCAAGCTTTTTGTGCAAATCAGTCTGTTTATGTTCTGGTATTATTTTTTTTTTTAACAACAGTTCCTGCATAGCTCAAGGAAGCAAATTCATCAGTCCGTTTTCATCGGATGAACCAATTGTGTGTAGGTGGCATTAGGATCCATGCACACAGAAGTTAAAAAAAAGCTATAAAAAAACGCCAGTAGCTTTTTGCAATAGCGTTTATTAGCGTTTTTCAGTGTAGCGTTTTTTAGCTTAAATTTTTTTCAATGGATAAAAAAAAATGCTAAAAAAAGCTGGCGTCCGTGTTTAAGTGTTTTTGAGAGTTTTTTCCCGCCGAAAAACTGCACTTTCAACACAAATTTCGGGCGTTCAGAAAAAAAACACTAAACTCCAATTGCTCATTAACACTAAAAAAAGCCCATGTGTGCATGGGCACATAGGCTAACATAGGGGCAGATCCACAAAGAGAGTACGCCAGCATATCTAGTGATACACCGGCGTACTTTCAAATTTCCCGCGTCGTATCTTTGTTTTGAATCCTCAAAACAAGATACGACGGCATCTGGGTTAGATCCGACAGGCATACGTCTTTGTATGCCTTTGGATCTTAGATGCAATTCTTCGCCGTCCGCTGGGTGGCATTCCTGTCGTTTTCCGCGTCGAGTATGCAAATTAGCTATTTCTGACGATCCACGAACGTACGAGCGGCCGTCGCATTCTTTTACGTCGTCTTTAGTTGTCTTTTTTCGGCGTATAGTTAAAGCTGCTATTTGGTGGCGTAAGTATGGCCGTCGTTCCCGCGTATAATTTTTAAATTTTTATTTTGTTTGCGTAAGTCGTCCGTGAATCGGGCTGGACGTAATTTACGTCCACGTCAAAAAAAATACGTCCTTGCGTCATTTAGCGCAATGCACGGCGGGAAATTTAGGAACGGAGCATGCACAGTTCGTTCGGCGCGGGGACGCGATTCATTTAAATGAAACACGCCCCCTACTAGCCGATTTGAATTACGCGCCGTTACGCCGCGAGAGATAGACTACGCCGCCGTAACTTACGGCGCAAAATTCATTCTGGATTCAAAGCTAACAAAAGTATGTTACGGCGGCGTAGTGTATCTCAGATACGCTGCACCGGGGCAGATCTTTGTGGATCTGCCCCATAGTGTTCAGTTTATGAGCTTTTTTAAAAATACGCCAAAAAGCCAATAAACTGCAGTTTATCAGCTTCTGTGTGCATGGAGCCTTATGGAACAGAGGAATTTGTACATTTTGGCTACTGACCTGTTTATTCAGGGATAGCTTTGTCATTATATACATTTATATAAGCGGATGGATCCTCTCGTGTGTATGGGGCCTCAGTGTATAATAAGAGAATTTATATTAATGTTTTATTTAAATTTTTAACCTATTTTTATCTGTATTGTGGTAATATTGTGCATAAGATGTTTAATATCACCTAATAAGGATAATTTGATGTATTTTAGTTTAGGCACTTTGATTGCTTGTGCCTGCTTGTCAATAGTGAGGACATGTGGTCACGGGGAAACCCAGTAACTATCCAGCATCTTTAATTTATTCTAATGGGTGCAATACACCAGCGTCGCCGCTGGGGACAGCCGTGGTTTGCGCGCAGTGAACCAGCCTGGGATGTGATGTGTTCGCCGCTGACTGTGTGGAACACAGCGGCGATGTCGTTGTTGCCTGGGAGGATTAGACTGGGTGCACGCAGGGCGGTCATGTGACGTATTCATGTGACTGATCCTGGGGACGTGGAGCGCTTCAGTCATTGGCCGGGGACGCTCTGACAGGGTGCACGCCAGGCATGCAACCTATACTGTGTACAGGGATGATTATACCTGTTAACCAGACATAACGGGACTCAATTGTAAGCGGAACTAGCACTTCCGGGATTCTGATGCAGGATGGACACATGTGCAGACACTTAATTGACAAGTAAGCATATTTAAGCAATGAGTTGTGACTTGGCAGCCACTTCCATGATTAAGTCTATATGACGAAACATGTCGGAAATTGGCAACTAAGTCACTTTTTACAAGTCTACCCTGAATTGGTTTGGCTATGGAACTTGTTTAGCCAGGACAGGCACCTCAAATTCAGCATTTTTTACTCCATTACATCATAAGGGTTGTGAGTACGTGCTTGGGCTGTTTTATGGTCCGCCGTGACCACTGTCATATCTGGAGAAGTTTTTTGTTCATCACCTTGATTTACGTTTGGATTTATTCACTGCCTGATTTTCAAGTTTGCTTGTGAGTGGTTATTTTGGAGGATTTGCAAGAGGTGTGTTATTAAAGTTGCTTTTACTATATCACACTATTGTGCGCTTTTTTTCCTTTATCCATGTGAAAACCTCCCTGGAACGCACTGCCTGGAAACGGATACCTACCTGTTTGATCCTAGGGATCCTATTTACTCATTTTGCCAAAACACGAGAGTGTGAGGCAATTTGTTGCGGTGAGTGCGCAGTCTATAAGGGTGGAGGATTCACCTTCAACACTTGTGGTGTGGTGGAAGAATATTAGAAGACTTTTTTTATGATAAGATCACCTACTAAACACAGTTTTATTTGGACTCACCAAGTTTTTATGGACCCATAGACTTTATATATTTCTTTACATTTTTTTGTGCAGCTTTTCTCACTGCTGTTGCACCGTTTTCTTTCACATTAAGGTGGCATCACTTTATTTGTTTATTTATTTAAACTGTTTAATGTGATTAAGATTTCTTCACATGCGCTGCTTTGTTCACTCATATTGACATTCTACACATTCAGGTGTCATTATAGGTATCATTTGTCACATTTATATTTTCGTTAATAGCAGCTGCTATACATCACCATCATTTATTTATTTATTTATCTCCAGTTGAGCGCAGTGGGGGTGGTTCATAGAAGGCCTTTTGTTACTACCATTTTTTTACATTAATATATATATATGTTTTTTTTTTTTTTTCAATTTGTATTTATTTTTTGTTTATAAAGCAAAAGATACAAAAAAACAGTGGTGCAGTGGTGATCAAATACCACCAAAATAAATGTCTGTGATAAAAAATTA
Organism: Rana temporaria; assembly: GCF_905171775.1. Classification (NCBI taxonomy): domain Eukaryota; kingdom Metazoa; phylum Chordata; class Amphibia; order Anura; family Ranidae; genus Rana; species Rana temporaria. Next base: position 322,926,549 of record NC_053490.1, read on the forward strand.
TATCAGTTTCATTTGGTTACAGTGTTGAATGAAGAGGCAATTGCAAGTTGAAGGAGCACAGTGCAGAATAGCAAAAAATGGCCTGGTCATGAAGAGTGTAAAATATTTCAGAGCTCAAGTGGTAATGGCATACTCGTATTTTTCTTTGACACCCTAAATAGTAATGGTTACTATAAATAGTTAGGATATATGTATAATTATCAAAGCTTAAGAATGGTATTGAGATAACTGACCAGGAGACAAGAAGTCCAGTCAAACCTGTCACCTCAGTGAGGATGCAATTTCATTTGAAATGTCTATATATCTTTCATCAAAGACTTGTTAGAGGCTAGAAATGTCATTAAAATCACAGTGACACATAACATTCATGTTTCTAGTTACACTACAGTCAAGAGTTTTGAATTTTTTTATTAATTTACAGTATATTCTCATTCCAGACTCTTTCTGAGATTTGAAATTCTTTATTAATACTATATTCTTATGCCGCGTACACACGATCATTTTTTGGCTTTGACTTTTTTCAGCCTCTAGAAAAAATTATGTTTTTTCCAACTTCATCATTAAAACGACGTTGTCCACACACGATCGTTAAAAAAAAAATGCTCTAGCAAAGCGCGGTGACGTACAACACGTACAACTGCACTATAAAGGGGAAGTTCCATTGGGATGACGCCACCCTTTTGGCTGCTTTAGCTGATTTTGTGTTAGTAAAAGACGATTCGCGCTTTTCTGTCTGTTACAGCGTTATGAATGTGCTTACTCCATTACGAACGGTAGTTTTACCAGAACAAGCGCTCCCGTCTCATAACTTGCTTCTGAGCATGCGGGGGTTTTTCACGTCGTTAAAGCCCACACACGATAATGTTTTACAACCTGAAAAACGACATTGTTTAAAACGTTGTTAAAAAATAGAGCATGTTCAAAAAAAAATGTTGTCGTTTTTCAGACCCTGAAAAATGATGTGAAGCCCACACACGATCATTTTAAATGACATTTTTAAAAAAAACTTTATTTTTTACAAGCCGAAAAATGATCGTGTACGCGGCATTGGGATCATTTATGTTGGAATCCTGGGTTGGCCTAAATAAATAAAAATTCCCTTTACCCATACTGCATATGCTAAAAATAATGGGCCAAATCCACAAAAAGCGGCGCAAATTTAGTTCTTCAAAACTTATGTCATTTAAGTTACGGCGTCCTAATTTGGTATCGTAAGTGCCGTATCCACAGCGCATTTGCGCCCAAATTTGCACCAGCGTAACTTAAATTCCGAGGCGTAAGGCGGGCTTATTGCAAGTGGGAAGGAAGTGGGCATGCTTCATTGTAATGATATATGTGAAAGGTCTACAGCGCTACTATAGTAAAAAAATTATATTACTTAATCAATGAATAAATGATAAAGCAGCAATTAAAAACGGTGAACTAAACCAAACAAAATATGTGAAAAAGGGGTAATGCGCTAAATCAACTGATTAAATAAGGTGTCAACACATCAAAATTACTGGAGAAAAAAGAGAAATTGATACAAAGAATAAAGTTCCAAATTCTATATATATCGTCCCTAGTTGCTGTGATCCTGAAGGCAACTCAAAGGCACTTTGCCAGACCACACACACACAATGTGTGAGAGATATAATCAGCTTGATGATGTAGTGATCAAACCTGTCAGGTCAAAATGCTTTCCACCAGGTATTCACATGTTCACATATGCAAAAGAAAGGGAGACAAAAAGAAGACCAATAGTGTGATACTGTTAATGAAACACCAACGTCTCACAACACTCAGAACATCACTCACGAATCCCCGATATTAAATAGGCTTCAGCGTGTGTGCATGTAAACTGCTCAGCTTGTCAGGCTCCTCATCCGGCACCTCCGTGCGTCCCGTCACTCAAGCTCCTCCCCCACGCGTATCGTCACTAGACACGTGACTTAATCATGGGTCAATGTGTGACTGAGGCTTACCATGGCTATAAATAGCCTATCACACACTCGCAACGGCGCGAACGGACCAATGGGGAGGCACCAATGACTACATCATTGCAGATACACCACAACATTTCAGCCAATTGTGGTTTATAAAAGTATCTCTTTAACAAGTTTTAATATGATACAAATTGAGACAAAATTATGTCTTTACAAAAACAAACACAAATAAGTTTTTCACAGGTTCTGCTACGGACGAATCCGTGCAACTCAGGTAAAACAACTTGTATGTATGCAGACAGCATCCCGTGTTTCTCATTTAGTATTAATACCACATAAGCCAGAAAATATTGATATGTATATAAATATAAATATATATAAAAAGCTAAAATACATATATGTAAAAAAATCACCGTATTTGATATTACATGTGGATCAGACCAAAACTGTTGATCATATATCCCAATCTGCACTATCAATTTAATAACATAATAGACATGATATGCATACCAGTACTATATACAAGAGCACTACACCACTATCCAACCAGTGGGTACAAGCTCAAATTAAAATTAGAATTAAAATAGCATTTGGGATAGCTAATTAGGAGATGTGAGAAATGTATACATATATATAGATAAAATACTATTAAAAACTTTTAAAAATCAGATATAAAACAGTTAAGATCAAAGTCAATATTTAAACCATTCGGAGAGAGAGATCCCATCTCATGGATCCATCTCGATTCTGCTTTACTGATCTCTCTCACCCTATGGCTTCCTCTCCAGTGGGGACTATATTTTTGTATGCCCCAAAATTTCAAACCCTTTGGGTTCCCTTGGTGACATAACTCAAAATGACGGGAGACATTATGTTTCGGGTATGTATTTATAATATTTTGTACATGCTCTCTTAATCTTTTCCATAAGGGTCGTTTAGTGCGGCCTATGTATTGTAAGGAGCATGGGCACTCCAGGACATACACAACACCCTCAGTTCTGCAGGTAATAAGGTCATCAATATTATACTCCTTCTTGGTGACATTTGAAGTGAATTTGGTACATTTTTGACCATTAAAATTCGTATTCTTACATGCAAAACACCTCTTGCATGGGAAGAAACCCTTACCCTGGAAGAAGGTAAGTACATTTTTCTTTAATGGAGGATCAGGAACGTTTTTAGCTACTAAGTCCCTTAAGGTGGGAGCTCTACGATATACCACCCTAGGGATACTGGGTAGAATACCCTGTAGTTGCTGGTCAGCTCTCAGGATAGGCCAATGCTTTTTGAAAATGGTTTCTAACTGTCTATGTTGGACAGTATAGTTTAGGATAATCGGGAGATTATTATCCATTTGATCAGATTTCACTTTGTCCTGAATCAGGGTAATTCTAGGTGTGTCATATACTTTACGGATTTGTTCTTGAATAAAATCCTCATTGTATCCTTTGTTCACAAACTTTGTTCCTATTAAATTTGCTTGCTCCAAATATACTTTTTGATCAGTGCAGTTTCTGCGGATGCGTAACAACTGTCCTTTGGGGATGTTTATAAGCCAGGGCTCGTAATGACAGCTATCCACCGGGATATAACTGTTCCGTTCTACTGGCTTAAAGTATGTTTTAGTTGATATTAAGTTTTCCTCCAGCGTGATTTCCAAATCCAGAAACTGTATAGTCTGATTACTGATAGTATACGTTAGGGAAATGTTTTGTTGGTTTAGATTCAATTTCTCAAAGAATGTGATTAAAGATTGTTCATCACCATCCCAGATGACAATACAGTCATCTATGAATCTTTTGTATAAAATCAGCTGGCTAGGCATATCGTTGTAGATAGCCCCCTCCTCCCACTTGGACATAAATACGTTTGCCACGCTGGGTGCATATTTGGCTCCCATTCCGATGCCATTAAGTTGCCTGTAGAACTGGGATTGATGCCAAAAATAATTATGCTGTAAACCATAAGCCAAACATCGCAAAACAAACTTTTTTTGCCTTGGGATGAGTTGGCTAAACTGGTTCATTGCCCACTTCGTTGCATTTATCGCTTCCTCATGATTAATATTAGTGTAGAGCGAAGCTACATCAGCTGTTGCTATCAGGAACTTATGTTGTGGGGAGATTACTACAGTCTCCAATAACTGGATCAGGTGTTTTGTATCTCTGAGGTAAGCCTTAGTGTTAGATACCAAGGGCTGTATAAACTTGTCAACATATTCTCCTAGACGTGAGTTAATTGACTGGATGCCGTTGATAATTGGTCTCCCAGGAGGTTTTATTGGATCCTTATGTACCTTCGGTACCGTGTATATAATAGGAACTCGACACATATCTGGATTTAGGTATTTACTTTCTCTTTTGGATAAAATACCTTTGTCTTTGCCCTTTTGTATGAGCACAGCCAATTCTTCCTTGTACTCCCCGGTGGGGTTACCTGTGAGCTTAATGTACGTGTTCTGATCTTGGAGTTGATTGTTCAATTCCTCATAGTAATAATCTTTTGACAGTAATACTATTGCTCCTCCCTTATCTGCCGGTCGTATTATTACTTTCTTATTCTTCTCCAATTCTTTGATGCCCTTTTGGATAATTTTGGGATCTGGTAGCCTCCTTATTTTTAATTTTTCCAGATCTTTTAGCACCATTTTGTTGAATACTTCTATGTGCTGATTGTTGTGTACTTGAGGGTTAAACAACGATTTGTTTCTTAAGGAACTGTGTTGAATTCTACCCGGCAGATTTCCAACAGATTCTTCCTTTATAGGTTGATTAAGCATGTATTTTTTTCTTTCTTTTGAATCACTCACGAACCAATTAAATAGAGTCCTGGAGACTAAAGATGCTGAAATCAAGCAACGTAAAAAGAGGAAATATTGGAGAGATACCAATGATTACCGCTTACACCAAACATTCAAATGGCAATTAAAATTAAAAGAGGGAGTAAGAGGGTCAGTATCCTCATCCCCAGACAAAGAGGTACGGATCATTATACCACCTGTGGTTAATAGATCTAGATCACCACAAGGTGAGAGATCTAATGGGGATGATCATTACAGACCCCCGAACCCTTATCCTTACGATCAAACCAGATCTACAAGAAGTGAGGCAAATGAACCCAGGACTCCTAAGCCTTGGCGAAAAAATAATAAGAAATCTCCCAGGCATCCAGCCTGGAAAAATAAGAACACTCAGCAGGTGTATTACCCCCCTAATCAAACAGGGAATCAAGGAGGGTATACACAAGGTCCCCAATATAATACCAATCAACACAATCAGGATCCCCGAGATGTGAGAGATGCATATCAGTATCAAAATCAGGGCCCATATTCCAACTCACAAGGTGTACCGCCAAATCGCGATCACATTCAACAGGAATATAGGAAAAGTCCGGTTCACATACAAAATAAATATGAACCCTTATCCAACTATATTGAAGAAACATATTCCAGGTCTTTTTTAGATCATCGCCGGAACGACAGATCACCACCTCGGGGAGCAGAATCAATGTATGCTCGCAGTCCAGACGAAAGAGAGGATGTAGGGGGGGACAAGGGTCCAAAAAGAAGAAAGGTCAAATAGGGCAAGGAATCATAAATCTAAGTGGGGTTGAGCTCACTACTCCAGAGATAACCCTATTAGATAAGGGCTTGAAATTTGCACCCAAGAAAAATCTGAATAAATTCGATGTGTATGTCGACATTCAGAAATACACAAGAAAATTAAATATTAAAAAATACATGCTTAATCAACCTATAAAGGAAGAATCTGTTGGAAATCTGCCGGGTAGAATTCAACACAGTTCCTTAAGAAACAAATCGTTGTTTAACCCTCAAGTACACAACAATCAGCACGTAGAAGTATTCAACAAAATGGTGCTAAAAGATCTGGAAAAATTAAAAATAAGGAGGCTACCAGATCCCAAAATTATCCAAAAGGGCATCAAAGAATTGGAGAAGAATAAGAAAGTAATAATACGACCGGCAGATAAGGGAGGAGCAATAGTATTACTGTCAAAAGATTATTACTATGAGGAATTGAACAATCAACTCCAAGATCAGAACACGTACATTAAGCTCACAGGTAACCCCACCGGGGAGTACAAGGAAGAATTGGCTGTGCTCATACAAAAGGGCAAAGACAAAGGTATTTTATCCAAAAGAGAAAGTAAATACCTAAATCCAGATATGTGTCGAGTTCCTATTATATACACGGTACCGAAGGTACATAAGGATCCAATAAAACCTCCTGGGAGACCAATTATCAACGGCATCCAGTCAATTAACTCACGTCTAGGAGAATATGTTGACAAGTTTATACAGCCCTTGGTATCTAACACTAAGGCTTACCTCAGAGATACAAAACACCTGATCCAGTTATTGGAGACTGTAGTAATCTCCCCACAACATAAGTTCCTGATAGCAACAGCTGATGTAGCTTCGCTCTACACTAATATTAATCATGAGGAAGCGATAAATGCAACGAAGTGGGCAATGAACCAGTTTAGCCAACTCATCCCAAGGCAAAAAAAGTTTGTTTTGCGATGTTTGGCTTATGGTTTACAGCATAATTATTTTTGGCATCAATCCCAGTTCTACAGGCAACTTAATGGCATCGGAATGGGAGCCAAATATGCACCCAGCGTGGCAAACGTATTTATGTCCAAGTGGGAGGAGGGGGCTATCTACAACGATATGCCTAGCCAGCTGATTTTATACAAAAGATTCATAGATGACTGTATTGTCATCTGGGATGGTGATGAACAATCTTTAATCACATTCTTTGAGAAATTGAATCTAAACCAACAAAACATTTCCCTAACGTATACTATCAGTAATCAGACTATACAGTTTCTGGATTTGGAAATCACGCTGGAGGAAAACTTAATATCAACTAAAACATACTTTAAGCCAGTAGAACGGAACAGTTATATCCCGGTGGATAGCTGTCATTACGAGCCCTGGCTTATAAACATCCCCAAAGGACAGTTGTTACGCATCCGCAGAAACTGCACTGATAAAAAAGTATATTTGGAGCAAGCAAATTTAATAGGAACAAAGTTTGTGAACAAAGGATACAATGAGGATTTTATTCAAGAACAAATCCGTAAAGTATATGACACACCTAGAATTACCCTGATTCAGGACAAAGTGAAATCTGATCAAATGGATAATAATCTCCCGATTATCCTAAACTATACTGTCCAACATAGACAGTTAGAAACCATTTTCAAAAAGCATTGGCCTATCCTGAGAGCTGACCAGCAACTACAGGGTATTCTACCCAGTATCCCTAGGGTGGTATATCGTAGAGCTCCCACCTTAAGGGACTTAGTAGCTAAAAACGTTCCTGATCCTCCATTAAAGAAAAATGTACTTACCTTCTTCCAGGGTAAGGGTTTCTTCCCATGCAAGAGGTGTTTTGCATGTAAGAATACGAATTTTAATGGTCAAAAATGTACCAAATTCACTTCAAATGTCACCAAGAAGGAGTATAATATTGATGACCTTATTACCTGCAGAACTGAGGGTGTTGTGTATGTCCTGGAGTGCCCATGCTCCTTACAATACATAGGCCGCACTAAACGACCCTTATGGAAAAGATTAAGAGAGCATGTACAAAATATTATAAATACATACCCGAAACATAATGTCTCCCGTCATTTTGAGTTATGTCACCAAGGGAACCCAAAGGGTTTGAAATTTTGGGGCATACAAAAATATAGTCCCCACTGGAGAGGAAGCCATAGGGTGAGAGAGATCAGTAAAGCAGAATCGAGATGGATCCATGAGATGGGATCTCTCTCTCCGAATGGTTTAAATATTGACTTTGATCTTAACTGTTTTATATCTGATTTTTAAAAGTTTTTAATAGTATTTTATCTATATATATGTATACATTTCTCACATCTCCTAATTAGCTATCCCAAATGCTATTTTAATTCTAATTTTAATTTGAGCTTGTACCCACTGGTTGGATAGTGGTGTAGTGCTCTTGTATATAGTACTGGTATGCATATCATGTCTATTATGTTATTAAATTGATAGTGCAGATTGGGATATATGATCAACAGTTTTGGTCTGATCCACATGTAATATCAAATACGGTGATTTTTTTACATATATGTATTTTAGCTTTTTATATATATTTATATTTATATACATATCAATATTTTCTGGCTTATGTGGTATTAATACTAAATGAGAAACACGGGATGCTGTCTGCATACATACAAGTTGTTTTACCTGAGTTGCACGGATTCGTCCGTAGCAGAACCTGTGAAAAACTTATTTGTGTTTGTTTTTGTAAAGACATAATTTTGTCTCAATTTGTATCATATTAAAACTTGTTAAAGAGATACTTTTATAAACCACAATTGGCTGAAATGTTGTGGTGTATCTGCAATGATGTAGTCATTGGTGCCTCCCCATTGGTCCGTTCGCGCCGTTGTGAGTGTGTGATAGGCTATTTATAGCCATGGTAAGCCTCAGTCACACATTGACCCATGATTAAGTCACGTGTCTAGTGACAATACGCGTGGGGGAGGAGCTTGAGTGACGGGACGCACGGAGGTGCCGGATGAGGAGCCTGACAAGCTGAGCAGTTTACATGCACACACGCTGAAGCCTATTTAATATCGGGGATTCGTGAGTGATGTTCTGAGTGTTGTGAGACGTTGGTGTTTCATTAACAGTATCACACTATTGGTCTTCTTTTTGTCTCCCTTTCTTTTGCATATGTGAACATGTGAATACCTGGTGGAAAGCATTTTGACCTGACAGGTTTGATCACTACATCATCAAGCTGATTATATCTCTCACACATTGTGTGTGTGTGGTCTGGCAAAGTGCCTTTGAGTTGCCTTCAGGATCACAGCAACTAGGGACGATATATATAGAATTTGGAACTTTATTCTTTGTATCAATTTCTCTTTTTTCTCCAGTAATTTTGATGTGTTGACACCTTATTTAATCAGTTGATTTAGCGCATTACCCCTTCTTCATTGTAATGAGCCGTGACCCCATGCAAACGAGGCGCCGGCCGTACTGCGAATGCGCGCACGAATCTGGACCTCACTGGGCATGTGCAGAACTTGGCTCGGCGCAATCAATGAGATAGGTAAAAGGCCAAGCGTACTTAGTTTGAGGATCGCCCTGTGTATAAAAAGCCCCAGTCAAACACACTTCCCTTGCAAAAGTATATCCCAGTGTTTCCCTTCCTAGAGCAAGTTGCTTCTGCTCTGAACGTTTGTTGGTGTTTGTTGGTAAGTTGTTTTTGTGAGAAAAGTTTTTGAGGAGTTGGAGAGTATAGTTGGTGTTTGTTTTTGAGAAGTGTATATATATTTTTTTTGTTTGATTGTATTTTCTGATTGTTTGTTTGTGATTGTATTTTCTGATTGTTTTTTTGTGATTGTATTTTTGTATTTTTTTTTGCGTGTTTGTTTTTGAATTTATAGTAGCTGTCTGCTTGTGTGTTTAGATTTTTGTTTGTTTTTTCAGTGAGTATTTTTGTTTGTTTGTTGTGTGTGTATTGTTGATTGTTTGTTGTGTGTGTATTGTTGATTGTTTTTTGGGTGAGTTTCTTGTTGCTGGGTGGTGTCTGTGATGGCCCCCAAGCGCAGGAAGCTGAATTTTACCCTGGGAGAGAAGCAAATTCTTGCTCGGGCCATCGTCCGATATGGGCGTTATCTGCATGGCCCTGAGAGCCAGAACACCCCCCCCGGCCAGGAGGAAGGAGATACTTAAAAAGATCACAGATCAGATAAATGCGGCAGGGGGGGGGGAGACCAGGACCCCCGCTGGCATACAAAAGAAGATAAATGATCTGAGGAGCGTGGTCCGGAACAAGATGGCAAGGATCAATGCCCATGCCACGGGCACTGGAGGAGGGGGACCCTGCCCCGTCAGGCTGACTGAGGAGGAATGGGCAGTGGCCCAGTGTTTCCACCCACAGCAGGTGGTGGGCCTGCCTGGCTATCAATCTGATGTTCCTGTGAGGACAGGTAAGTTTTTGGTTTTTCTCTCTGGTGATTAGCATGTGTGGGTGGGGGAAGGGAAGATGTGCCAAGTGTGTGGATCCTCAAACCTGTGATTGTTTTGTGTCCTCCACAGATGGCCAGGAGGTTGCAGGCCCATCAGCCCAGGAGGTTGCAGGCCCATCAGTCCAGGAGGTTGCAGGCCCATCAGCCCAGGAGGTTGCAGGCCCATCAGCCCAGGAGGTTGCAGGCCCATCAGCCCAGGAGGTTGCAGGCCCATCAGCCCAGGAGGTTGCTGTCCCATCAGCCCAGGCTGCTGCACCACCCCCAAGACAGGCTGATGATGAGTCCCAAGAAGGGCAGGATTCCCCAGGGGAGGGGAGTGGCCAAACCTCCCCTCATGAGGAGGTTGAGGGGGAGGAGGTTGAGGGGGAGGCTTGGCAGGGAAATCCTGTTGGCCTCTGATATGATGACCTTTGAGGCTTCCCCTGAGGCTACCCCAGAGGCTGGCAGCAGTCAGGCCACCATCAGGGGTAGCCCCTCCCACTCCTCCCCCAACAGGCCGCAACCCACAAGGGTCACTCTCTCCCCTCCTCCCAGGCCACAAGCCTCAGGGGCAGGCAGGATGGCGACCCAGGACACCAGGGGGGTGGCCGAGCGTCTGCCGGTCAGTCTGCTGAGGGACAATGCCCGGCAGACCCGCACTCTGGCTCAAATGAAACAAAAAATGACCCAGATGGAGCACAGCCTGGGTATAATGAAGGAGGCACTCGGTGATGTGGCCACCAACTCAGTGGCGGTCATCACATGCTTGAATGACCTGCAGACCGCCACAACAGGCGTGGCCCAGGAGGTGAGTGCCCTGACCCAGGCTGTGCAGGTTTGAACACCGTTTTCATATGTGGGCGCTACTTGCGTATGCGTTCGCTTCTGCGCACGAGCTCGTCGGGACGGGGCACTTTAAAAAAAAAAAAAAAAAAAAAATCTTATTTTTTTTAATTTATTTTATTATTTTTTACACTGGAAAAAAAAAAAATGATCACTTTTATTCCTATTACAAGGAATGTAAACATCCCTTGTAATAGAAAAAAGCATGACAGGTCCTCTTAAATATGAGATCTGGGGTCAAAAAGACCTCAGATCTCATATTTAGACTAAAATGCAAAAAAAATAAAAAAATGAATTGAAACTGTCATTTTCTCAAATGACAAAAAAAAAAAAATGTTTCTTTAAGAGGCTGGGCGGGACTGACGTTTTGACGTCACTTCCGCCCAGAAGAGCTATGGGGATGGGCGAAGGAGATTCCCCCGCGGAGACCGCCATTATCGTTAACAGAACCGCTGACACTAAAGATGGATACCTCGGTTGTGGCAGCAGCTGCTGCCGTTACCGAGATATCCATCCTTAAAGTTAGGCCGTATAAAGACGTACAGCGGTTTGGAAGTGGTTAATAGAAAATATTACCTACCTAATTTCACAGTCCTGCGGGTTTCCTCTACATCAGTTCTGATAATGACAACCCATTCCCTAAAGCCCCTTTCTCTGCTTTGGTCATGCCACTGCCCCTTTTGATAATGTCTTAGGCCTTGTACACACGACCGAAAACGACCGCTGAAAAGAGCCCGCGGACCTGTTTCAGCGGACATGTTCGGTCGTGTGTACGGGGCCTTAGCCACCACTATTCCTCCATTGTAATATGATGTCAAGGGACCATCCAAAATGTAGGGCAAAAGAGAAGAAGACCAAACTGTTGGTTGCTTCAAGACCATGGAACAAATACCTAGATTCACGTACATTGCCGCAACTTTGCGGCGGTGTAGCTTAAGGAAATTCAGCTACGCCACCGTAAGTTAGCGAGGCAAGTACATGATTCACAATGTACTGTACTTGCCTGCTAAGTTACGGCGGCTTAGCCTAAATCGGCGGGCGTAAGGGCGCCTAATTCAAATGTGTTTGAGGGGGGCGTGTTTTATGTTAATGGAGCTTGACCTCCCATTTTTTTCTCCGCATGCGCCGGGCACCTACATTTCCCCGTGTGCATTGCGGCTAAGTACGCCGCACGGGCCTATTGATTTTGACGTGGACGTAAACGACGTAAATCCCGATTCACGGACGACTTACGCAAACGACGTAAAAAAATAAAATTTTGACGCGGGAACGGCGGCCATACTTGACATTACTATTCCAACTAGGGCCTAGCTCTAACTTTACGTGGCCTATCTCTTACGTAAACGGCCGGGCGTACGTTCGTGAATCGGCGTATCTACTACTTTGCATAATCTACGCTGACCGCAATGGAAGCGCCAGCTAGCGGCCATCCGAAATATTGCAATCTAAGATAGGACGGCGCAAGCCGTCTTATCTTAGATATGTTTAAGCGTATCTCTGCTTGAGCATACGCTTAAACATAAGTCGGCAAAGATTCTGAGTTAGGTCGGCTTATCTACTGATAAGCCAGCCTAACTCTTTCTGAATCTACCTAATAGTAAGTATTATTTTCTATTACATTCCCCAGACTTGTTTTTAAACTTTTTAATCTGAGAAATCAAATTAAAATATTGTTACCTTACTGGGACCCAAGAAGAGAATATTAACCAAAATGGTAGCAAAATCATACTAAGACCTTATAAGACATTGGAGGAATCCTTCACCATTTCTATAAGCTTTGATTAAAGTGTAATGCCGCGTACACACGACCGTTTTTCATGACGAGAAAAATGCAATTTTTTAAATTGGTCATTAAAAACGATTGTGTGTAGGCTCCAGAACCTTTTTCTGCACAAGAAAAATGGGCATTAAAAATTTAGGGCCAGATCCTCAAAAGAGATACGACGGAGTAACTGCTGTTACTCCGTCGTATCCCTGGTTCTAACTTTGGAACTGATCCACAGAATCAGTTTTCCAAAGTTAGGCAGAAGATCCGACATGTGTAAGGGACTTACACTGCCGGATCTTAGGATGCAGTACCGCATCCGCCGCTGGGGGCATTTCGAGTTGAAATGCCGCTTCTGGTATGCAAATTAGCACTTAGGGCGATCCACAAAGCTTTTCAGCTTCGTTTTTTCGCCGTAAGTTTTAGTTTGCAAGTGTAAAATTAGGGCTGCTTTTACAAAGTGTAAAGTTAGTAACACCATGTAAAAGTACATTCAAGCGACGGCATTTGGTATGCATTCCTGAGAGGGAGAACTCCACGGCAATTTGTAAAATCAAAACCGGCATGGGTTCCCCCCCCAGGAGCATACCAGGCCCTTAGGTCTGGTATGGGTTGTAAGGAGACCCCCCCTACGCCGAAAAATCGACGTAGGGGGTCCCCCTACAATCCATACCAGACCCGTATCCAAAGCACGCTACCCCGGCCGGCCAGGAATGGGAGTGGGGACGAGCGAGCGCCCCCCCCCCCTCCTGAGCCGTACCAGGCCGCATGCCCTCAACATGGGGGGGTTGGGTGCTCTGGGGCAGGGGGGCGCACTGCGGGCCCCCCCCACCCCAGAGCACCCTGTCCCCATGTTGATGAGGACAGGACCTCTTCCCGACAACCCTGGCCGTTGGTTGTCGGGGTCTGCGGGCGGGGGCTTATCGGAATCTGGGAGTCCCGTCAAATAAGGGGGCCCCCAGATACCGGCCCCCCACCCTAAGTGAATGGATATGGGGTACATCGTACCCCTACCCATTCACCTGGAGGCAAAGTGATAGTTATTAAACACACAACACAAGGGTTTTTAAAATCATTTATTAGTCTGCTCCGGAGGCCCCGCTGTCTTCTTTAGCTCTAATACCAGGGGGGGCTTCTTCTTCCGCTCTCCGGGGGTCTTCTCCGCTCTCCGGGGGGGTCTTCTCCGCTCTCCGGGGGGGTCCGCTTGAATCCATCCCAACGGATTGATCCGCTGGTCTGTACAGACTCACCGGATCAATCCGTCCGAATGGATCCCCCGCATGCGTCGTAATGATTCGACGCATGCGTGGAATTCCTTATATGACAGCGTCGCGCACATCGCCGCGTCATCATCGCGGCGACGGCGCGACACGTCATCGCGATGGGATTTCGGCGCGGATTTCGATCCGATGGTGAGTACACTCCATCGGATCAAAATCCTTGCAAATCCTCAAGAGGATTTATCCGCGGAAACGGTCCGGTGGACCGTATCCGTGGATAAATCCTCTCGTGTGTACTAGGCCTTAAAGGGGTTGTAAAGACAAACATATTTTTCTCTTAAATTAAAGTCTGACAGTAGCTGATAAAGGAAAAAGTAATGTTTTGCATTATAACTAGTTATTCTCACTGACTTCCTGGTTTGCGGTGCACATTCATTCTTGCTACATCACGGCCTAAAGGAAACTACAGTTCTCATTAGGCTTAGCCTCCATGCCTGTGAGGGATAAGAGAGCATCTTCACGCAGGGCTGTAGTCATAGGGAGGGGGTGAGCACATTTTGCTTTCCACCATGCAAAACAGCTCAGATGCTGGTGGAAAGCAAGAAGAGGAGAGACAGGAAATGACATTCTCAAACCTGGATTACTGTATTTTGGAGATCAAAAGGAAAAACGAGGTAAGTGGTATGTAAGGGCCAGACTCAGGTAGATTGTAGATACGTTACACCGCCGCAAGTTTTCATCGCAAGTGCCTGATTCACAAAGCACTTGCGATGAAAACTATGCCGGCGGCCTCCGGCGCAAGGCGGGCCAATTCAAATGGGCATGTGCCATTTAAATTAGGCGCGCTCCCGCGCCGGTTTTACTGCGCATGCTCAGTTACGCAATTCCCGTCGTGCTTTGCGCGCCGTGACGTCATTTTTTCGAACGGCGACGCGCGTAGCGTACTTCCGTATTCCCGGACGTGTTACGCAAACAACGTTACATTTTAAATTTTGACGCGGGAACGATGGCCATACTTTATACAGCAATACGATTGCTGTGTAAAGTTAGGGCAGGTCAAATAACGACTAAAATTACGACGGGAAACTTGACTACGGACGACGTAGCAAACGTGAAAATCCATCGTGGATCCGCCGTAACTGCTAATTTGCATACCCGACGCTGGTTTACGACGCAAACTCCACCCAGCGGCGGCCGCGGTATTGCATCCTAAGATCCGACAGTGTAAAACAATTACACCTGTCGGATCTTATGGATATCTATGCATAACTGATTCTATGAATCAGTCGCATAGATAGAAACAGAGATATGATGGTGTATCAGGAGATACGCCGTCGTATCTCTTTGGTGAATCTGGCCCTAAATGCTCTAGCTTACAGCAATCAATTGATCTAATAAAAAAAACGAACCTTTAGTGTTCCTTTAACCACTTAACGCCCGCCGCACGACTATTTACGTCCGCAAAATGGCACGGACAGGCAGATGGGCGTATATATACGTCCTTGACTTTCCGCGGGTCGGGGGTCCGATCGGGCCCCCCCTGCTCCGTGCGGCGGTCGGTGAGTGGTTGCGAGCGATGCGGGATGAGGGGGGCGGCTATTCGATTCCAGCCACCCCCTCGCGATTGCTCCCAGACAATGGGCGTCCTGCTCAGCCCCTTCCTGTGTTAAGTGTAAACACAGGAAGGGGAAGTGATGTCCTCTCTCCGCGTGTGGGTCTTTTTCGTCTGGACCCAGAGGAGAGAGGACATCTGTAACGTGAGTTGCACCAAACACCACACTGACACGTTACACATAGGCACACAACCCCCCCCAGTCACCGCTGATCACCCCCCCCCCCAGCCAACTGTCACAGTGTCACTATTGCAGTGATCATTTATTTTCTGATCACTGCAATTAGTGTCATTTGTGACAGAAAAAAGTGTTAGGGACATTAGCTTTAGGCCCCCTACCCCCCTAATAAAGGTCTAACCCCTTGATCACCACCCTAATTAACCCGTTCACCCCCTATTGCCAGTGTCACTAAGCGATCGGTTTTCTGATCGCTGTATTAGTGTCACTTTTGCCGCTAGGTAGCTAGTTTTTTTTTGAGGTTCGCCGCCAGGTTTATATAGCGTTAGGTACCCCCATAAATAAAGGTTTTAACCCCTGATTGCCCCTAGAGTTAACCCTTTCACCAGTGATCACCGTATAAGTGTCACTGGTGACGCGGGTTAGCCAGTTAGTTATTTAGTTATTTTAGGTTAGCCAGGCTTTTAGAAAGCGTCAGGTACCCCCATATATTACCTAATAAAGGTTTTAACCACCTGATTGCCCCCTAGTTTAAAAAATGGAAGGTTGGGACTTTAAATGAGATGCGATTAGCATAATGCGATTAAATATACATATGGAAAATACAAAAATTCTTACCATAATAGTCAGGCTCAAAAATACCAAACCAAAGAAGCACAAAACCAAATTCATCTGTCTAACTGTATGTAATTAAAACAGAGGTTTAGTTGCAGTCATTTGCAAATGTCTGGGAAGCTGCAGGCCACGTCATGGCACTCTATGTAACTGCAGTCCTAACTATGAATTTTAAGGCCTCCAAAAGGAGGAACCCAGGTGTGCTAATTAATAGACAGGGAGCAGAAGGCAACCTAGAACCGCCCCTATCTATGGTTGGTCTGGCAAATGAGAGCACTGAAAAGACAAAAAACGGGTGAAACCAAAACATGCCTACCAAACTAAAATACCACCAAACTGGGTGCGGACCACATCAAACTGGGTCAGCTAGTCAAAAAATGACAATGCATGAATTAACTTGTTGGTGGCAGATCTGTGGAGGCAATTATGTAACACTCCTGAAATCGCATCTCCATCCCTTAGTTAATGTTATAGAAAAAAGTGGGGTTGGGACTTTATATGAGGCAAGTGGTTTGCACCACCACAGGCCTCCATCCCTAAAAGGGTTTAAAAAATGGAAGGTTGGGACTTTAAATGAGATGCGATTAGCATAATGCGATTAAATATACATATGGAAATACAAAAATTCTTACCATAATAGTCAGGCTCAAAAATACCAAACCAAAGAAGCACAAAACCAAATTCATCTGTCTAACTGTATGTAATTAAAACAGAGGTTTAGTTGCAGTCATTTGCAAATGTCTGGGAAGCTGCAGGCCACGTCACGGCACTCTATGTAACTGCAGTCCTAACTATGAATTTTAAGGCCTCCAAAAGGAGGAACCCAGGTGTGCTAATTAATAGACAGGGAGCAGAAGGCAACCTAGAACCGCCCCTATCTATGGTTGGTCTGGCAAATGAGAGCACTGAAAAGACCGTGACGTGGCCTGCAGCTTCCCAGACATTTGCAAATGACTGCAACTAAACCTCTGTTTTAATTACATACAGTTAGACAGATGAATTTGGTTTTGTGCTTCTTATTTGCTTCTTATTTGTATTTTTTACTATTTATTTTTATTTTTATTTTTATTTTATTATTTTTCAACTTTATATATTTTAATATTAGGATTCATACAATTTAACTATGATATTGGTGATTGTATTAATCTGCATTTTAATGTTCTATTTTATTGCATGGCAGTGGAATTTACATTATGTAGCAGATACAAAGTGCAAATTAATGTATGGGTTATTGCATGGCAAAGATATGTATACTGCTGTGTTTATTTAATATATTGTTAAATGGGTCTTGTGAGGAGACGAATGCGGCTGACGTCATTTGTATTTTAATTGTTTTTTTTAAAATTATATCTTGCGGTTTCCTGTTGTTATAGAGTGAGATCTTCATTCTTTGCCGGCCGTCTTGTTTTTAGCCACTAGATGGCGCAGGATTTAGATATATAATTTTTTGTGTAGCCATGGCAACGGCCTGGTATTT
Source organism: Rana temporaria (assembly GCF_905171775.1). Classification (NCBI taxonomy): domain Eukaryota; kingdom Metazoa; phylum Chordata; class Amphibia; order Anura; family Ranidae; genus Rana; species Rana temporaria. The sequence goes on from NC_053490.1 coordinate 322,944,203, forward strand.
ATATGTGTGCGGGACGTCTACGTTGATCCCCGCCCCACGCTGAAGAAGTCCCGCCTACTTGGGACGTAACGCGTACGAGGGGGAGGAGTCACGTCGACGTCACCCGCGTTCGTCTGCCTCACATCTTGACCTACACGCTGGCTGTTTATCCGGACGCCTTGAGCTCTGAGACACGCTGTCCGCTACACACTCGGCTGAGAGTGTCAGCAAATGTGAGTGGTTTTATCTGTTCTGTTTTATATTAAACTTGTTGCATACAGAGAGCACTATCCCTTCTCTTTTGTCATTTAATACTTACCGGTCCATGGATTGCTGAGCCTCTTTGCTGGTTTTGTCTGGAGAAATTCATAGCTGGTTGATTGGTTGCTGATTCCATCTGTACCTTGGAGGATTATGACATGCTATTTGACCTAGCCACAGGTCGAATAGCTGAGGTGAGAGGCCATCCTTAGTCTCTGGTGGAGGATCTCTTTTTCCTGTGGGTCACTGATCTCACTGATCTCAAGAAGATAATCTCACTACAGTCACCATTGTTTACTTTGAAGCACGTTTTGGAAATTCTTTCACTTGTGCACTATATGGACTCTTTTTTCATTTAGTAAATTATTGTATAGTTAAGTATTTTCACTTGCGCCGCACTTTATATTTATTTGATTTCACTTTGGGACATTTTTTGGATTGATCCTGCAGTGCTGGCTTGCATTATCTAATTGTATTTTTATTTTTTCCAGCGCTGAATTATTTCACTTTTTCTGTTTACACTACGCAATTCAATTTTTATTCAGCCGCAGGAATGGATGTATTTTCCTATTTGGAAGATAGGGAGATTACTCTTACTGATGTATTCTCTAAGAATTCTGTCACTTCCGATCCAGGCGATTTGATCATCTCTTTCAAAAAATTGGGACACCTACTAGAAAAGAAGATCAAGGCCTGGTGGGATATTGTGACTTTTGAACAATATCTGGTAACTCAAATCATCCCCAGACGCCTTAGGTGGGATTTGCCACCTAATGACGGACTGGTTGATGATGAATCCAATAAAGAGTGGTTTAAATTTTTTAACACTAAAGGTTTTGAACTAATTGGATTTCTATTGTCCCGCAAAAAGCGGAAAAAACTATGGTTAGAAAGCCAGATCAAAATTATTTCTGATCATATTGAGGAACATAAGGATACCCCAGAGTTCTTGCGCCTTTCTGGGGAACTTAAAATTAAACTTGTCAAATGGGACAAAGATACCCAGGAGAAAAAACGTAAGAAATTTCTACGAGACGTAGAGGACTTTGGGGCTCCTAATGTATATAAGTGGCAATCTGTGATTTCTCTCACAGCTCCTACACAACCCCTGCCAATGGATACGTTAGAGCCATTACCCACCCCAGGGGTGCAGGAGGCACAAGCCTTTTGGACTACCAACCCCGTTAGGGATAAGACACCCACAGGACAGGGTACACCAGTTGGTAGGGGAACTGGCCAACCTAGAGGAAGGGGTAAAAACAAAACCAGTAGGGGTAAGAGTGGACATCCAGGAGGGAGATCAACTCATGTTCCTGTTACACAGGAAACTCCACCCTGGAAAATTATGTCCAATAGAGGGAGGGGCTCTAATAGGGGTGGAGGTGCTCTTCCGTCTGGAGCTCCACCCCCGTTACCCACGTATAATTATTACGCACCGTTACAGAACTACTGGGATGGACCCCCCCTACTAACCAACAACATTTTTTAGGGCAGGGGAGGACCCCTTGGAGGGGCCCTCCATCCTTCCCACCTACTTGGACCGGAGAATGGAGGGAATCCCCCCCGTTTCCGTACCCTCCCCCCCCCGGTTCTGGCCCCTCAAGGACAATCCAGGTCCAAAAGAAAAAATCAAGAGGAGTCAGAGGGGGGAGACGAATCCAAAAGGCCAAGGCCGTGATTGGTACTGGAATCTTCAACCTCAGTGGGGTTCCTCTCACTGGGGATGAGATAAGAGTGCTGGACAAAGGCCTCAAATTCGCTCCCATACGCAATTTAAACAAGTTTGAGACTTATGTGAATGTACAGAAGTATGTAAGAAATTTAAATTTAAAGAAATATTTCTTATCCAACCCTGTTGAGAGAATTGTCCCGGTTGTTGCTTCCAAACATTCGAATCTTAGAAATAAGTCGGTTTTTAATCCCCAATACAATGATACTAAACATCTGGATGTCTTTCGGAACATGGTTTGCAAAGACTTGGATAGTTTACAATTTAATAAAGTAAAGGATTCACAATGTATCCAGCGGGGCATTGCCTCATTGGAAAAACGCAATGAGATTGTAATACGACCGGCGGATAAGGGGGGTGGTTTGGTGGTCCTCAGTAAAGCCTATTATTACGAGGAGATGAGAAGGCTGCTGGGAGATCAAAATACTTACCTCTTGTTACGCTGTGACCCTATGGTAAAATATAAAAATGACCTCCACCTCTTGATAGAGGGAGGTAAAGAAACAGGCATTCTTAATAAAAAGGAGGCGGCTTATCTTGACCCCTTTTACTGTCGGACCCCGATAATATATTTTTTGCCCAAATTGCATAAAAATGCCGAGCGGCCTCCGGGCCGTCCGATTGTAAATGGAATTGATTCCGTTACTTCACGGTTGGGGCAATATTTAGATGTGTTTTTGCAACCTTTGGTTTGCAAGGTGCCTGCTTACTTACGAGATACTAAGCAGATAATTCAAATTTTGAGTTCCATCTCTTGCACACCTAATACTATATTGGTGACCGCAGATGTGGGGTCATTGTATACCATTATAGGGCATGAAGCAGCCTTGGCATCGGTCGCATGGGCATTGGAGTCCACTGATTTGGATGCTCAACATGTGCGTTTTCTTTTGGATAGTTTGCAATTTTGCTTGATGAAGAATTATTTTTGGTTCAATAAAGAATTCTTCCTCCAACGCTGTGGAGTAACTATGGGGGCCCGTTTCGCTCCCAGTGTGGCCAATTTGTTTATGGCCCACTGGGAGCGAGATGTGATTTTTCATGATATGCCTCCTCAACTTCTTTGCTACCGTAGATATATAGACGATATGGTGCTGATTTGGGAGGGGGATATGCCCTCTTTGGAGTTGTTCATGAATAGGCTTAATTCCAATGATAAGGGTATAGTTTTGACCTGGACTGTCTCCAAGGATCAAGTGACTTTTCTTGACTTAGAGATATTTAAGTCTGGTTCTAAACTGGTCACTAAGAATCATTTTAAAGCAGTGGACCGGAATGGGTATATTCCTCTTAATAGCTGCCACCATCGATTGTGGCTATGTAATATACCACGTGGCCAATTCGTTAGGCTCCGGAGAAACTGCACCATGGAGACAGATTATTTGGCACAGTCTAACCAACTGGCTACTAGGTTTGTAGCTAAAGGTTACTCTATGCCCTTGATCAAACAAGAAATTGAAAAAGTCAGGAATATTGATAGGAGTCTGATTATACAAGATAAACCTCCCAATGGGGATACAGAAACAGCGAATTTCAAAATGTTGTTGGATTATAATATTCAACACAAAAAATTTGAAAAAATAGTAGCCAAACATTGGCCAATCCTTAAGGGAGATGCGGTCCTTGGTCCGGTCCTTCCTGAGCGCCCTCAATTCATTTATAAAAAGGCTCCTTCTTTGAGAGATCGATTGGCCCCTGGAGTTACTGACCCACCTGTCATTCCTCGACCCAAACTCTTTAATTTTTTGTCAGGATTCTATGCCTGTGGCAGATGTGCGACTTGTAAGCATGCGAAACGCAACATTAAAAAACGCAAAGTTTTCGTCTCTAATGTGACTCGGATAGAATACCCAATCAAGCAGCTAATTACTTGCTCCACTGTAGGTGTGGTATATATGTTAGAATGCGATTGCGGGTTACAGTATATTGGACGCACCTCACGAGAGTTACATGTGAGGGTGGGCGAGCATATCAGCAACATTAGGCGTGGTATTAAGACCCACAGTGTGTCCAAACACTTTAGAGACTGCCATCAGAGGGACCCTAAGGGCCTTAAATTTTGGGGCATAGAAAAAGTTTCCAGACATTGGAGAGGGTGGCATTTTATTCGGCAATTGAGCCGCCGAGAATCCTTTTGGATCTATGAGACAAAGGTTTCTCATCCGGCGGGACTCAACGTTGAGTTTGATCTCAATTGTTTTATTTCGAATCGTTAATATGTATGTATTGGGGTATTTTAATTTGTATTTTTTACTTTTTATTTTTATTTTTATTTTATTATTTTTCAACTTTATATATTTTAATATTAGGATTCATACAATTTAACTATGATATTGGTGATTGTATTAATCTGCATTTTAATGTTCTATTTTATTGCATGGCAGTGGAATTTACATTATGTAGCAGATACAAAGTGCAAATTAATGTATGGGTTATTGCATGGCAAAGATATGTATACTGCTGTGTTTATTTAATATATTGTTAAATGGGTCTTGTGAGGAGACGAATGCGGCTGACGTCATTTGTATTTTAATTGTTTTTTTAAAATTATATCTTGCGGTTTCCTGTTGTTATAGAGTGAGATCTTCATTCTTTGCCGGCCGTCTTGTTTTTAGCCACTAGATGGCGCAGGATTTAGATATATAATTTTTTGTGTAGCCATGGCAACGGCCTGGTATTTATATGTGTGCGGGACGTCTACGTTGATCCCCGCCCCACGCTGAAGAAGTCCCGCCTACTTGGGACGTAACGCGTACGAGGGGGAGGAGTCACGTCGACGTCACCCGCGTTCGTCTGCCTCACATCTTGACCTACACGCTGGCTGTTTATCCGGACGCCTTGAGCTCTGAGACACGCTGTCCGCTACACACTCGGCTGAGAGTGTCAGCAAATGTGAGTGGTTTTATCTGTTCTGTTTTATATTAAACTTGTTGCATACAGAGAGCACTATCCCTTCTCTTTTGTCATTTAATACTTACCGGTCCATGGATTGCTGAGCCTCTTTGCTGGTTTTGTCTGGAGAAATTCATAGCTGGTTGATTGGTTGCTGATTCCATCTGTACCTTGGAGGATTATGACATGCTATTTGACCTAGCCACAGGTCGAATAGCTGAGGTGAGAGGCCATCCTTAGTCTCTGGTGGAGGATCTCTTTTTCCTGTGGGTCACTGATCTCACTGATCTCAAGAAGATAATCTCACTACAGTCACCATTGTTTACTTTGAAGCACGTTTTGGAAATTCTTTCACTTGTGCACTATATGGACTCTTTTTTCATTTAGTAAATTATTGTATAGTTAAGTATTTTCACTTGCGCCGCACTTTATATTTATTTGATTTCACTTTGGGACATTTTTTGGATTGATCCTGCAGTGCTGGCTTGCATTATCTAATTGTATTTTTATTTTTTCCAGCGCTGAATTATTTCACTTTTTCTGTTTACACTACGCAATTCAATTTTTATTCAGCCGCAGGAATGGATGTATTTTCCTATTTGGAAGATAGGGAGATTACTCTTACTGATGTATTCTCTAAGAATTCTGTCACTTCCGATCCAGGCGATTTGATCATCTCTTTCAAAAAATTGGGACACCTACTAGAAAAGAAGATCAAGGCCTGGTGGGATATTGTGACTTTTGAACAATATCTGGTAACTCAAATCATCCCCAGACGCCTTAGGTGGGATTTGCCACCTAATGACGGACTGGTTGATGATGAATCCAATAAAGAGTGGTTTAAATTTTTTAACACTAAAGGTTTTGAACTAATTGGATTTCTATTGTCCCGCAAAAAGCGGAAAAAACTATGGTTAGAAAGCCAGATCAAAATTATTTCTGATCATATTGAGGAACATAAGGATACCCCAGAGTTCTTGCGCCTTTCTGGGGAACTTAAAATTAAACTTGTCAAATGGGACAAAGATACCCAGGAGAAAAAACGTAAGAAATTTCTACGAGACGTAGAGGACTTTGGGGCTCCTAATGTATATAAGTGGCAATCTGTGATTTCTCTCACAGCTCCTACACAACCCCTGCCAATGGATACGTTAGAGCCATTACCCACCCCAGGGGTGCAGGAGGCACAAGCCTTTTGGACTACCAACCCCGTTAGGGATAAGACACCCACAGGACAGGGTACACCAGTTGGTAGGGGAACTGGCCAACCTAGAGGAAGGGGTAAAAACAAAACCAGTAGGGGTAAGAGTGGACATCCAGGAGGGAGATCAACTCATGTTCCTGTTACACAGGAAACTCCACCCTGGAAAATTATGTCCAATAGAGGGAGGGGCTCTAATAGGGGTGGAGGTGCTCTTCCGTCTGGAGCTCCACCCCCGTTACCCACGTATAATTATTATGCACCGTTACAGAACTACTGGGATGGACCCCCCCCTACTAACCAACAACATTTTTTAGGGCAGGGGAGGACCCCTTGGAGGGGCCCTCCATCCTTCCCACCTACTTGGACCGGAGAATGGAGGGAATCCCCCCCGTTTCCGTACCCTCCCCCCCCGGTTCTGGCCCCTCAAGGACAATCCAGGTCCAAAAGAAAAAATCAAGAGGAGTCAGAGGGGGGAGACGAATCCAAAAGGCCAAGGCCGTGATTGGTACTGGAATCTTCAACCTCAGTGGGGTTCCTCTCACTGGGGATGAGATAAGAGTGCTGGACAAAGGCCTCAAATTCGCTCCCATACGCAATTTAAACAAGTTTGAGACTTATGTGAATGTACAGAAGTATGTAAGAAATTTAAATTTAAAGAAATATTTCTTATCCAACCCTGTTGAGAGAATTGTCCCGGTTGTTGCTTCCAAACATTCGAATCTTAGAAATAAGTCGGTTTTTAATCCCCAATACAATGATACTAAACATCTGGATGTCTTTCGGAACATGGTTTGCAAAGACTTGGATAGTTTACAATTTAATAAAGTAAAGGATTCACAATGTATCCAGCGGGGCATTGCCTCATTGGAAAAACGCAATGAGATTGTAATACGACCGGCGGATAAGGGGGGTGGTTTGGTGGTCCTCAGTAAAGCCTATTATTACGAGGAGATGAGAAGGCTGCTGGGAGATCAAAATACTTACCTCTTGTTACGCTGTGACCCTATGGTAAAATATAAAAATGACCTCCACCTCTTGATAGAGGGAGGTAAAGAAACAGGCATTCTTAATAAAAAGGAGGCGGCTTATCTTGACCCCTTTTACTGTCGGACCCCGATAATATATTTTTTGCCCAAATTGCATAAAAATGCCGAGCGGCCTCCGGGCCGTCCGATTGTAAATGGAATTGATTCCGTTACTTCACGGTTGGGGCAATATTTAGATGTGTTTTTGCAACCTTTGGTTTGCAAGGTGCCTGCTTACTTACGAGATACTAAGCAGATAATTCAAATTTTGAGTTCCATCTCTTGCACACCTAATACTATATTGGTGACCGCAGATGTGGGGTCATTGTATACCATTATAGGGCATGAAGCAGCCTTGGCATCGGTCGCATGGGCATTGGAGTCCACTGATTTGGATGCTCAACATGTGCGTTTTCTTTTGGATAGTTTGCAATTTTGCTTGATGAAGAATTATTTTTGGTTCAATAAAGAATTCTTCCTCCAACGCTGTGGAGTAACTATGGGGGCCCGTTTCGCTCCCAGTGTGGCCAATTTGTTTATGGCCCACTGGGAGCGAGATGTGATTTTTCATGATATGCCTCCTCAACTTCTTTGCTACCGTAGATATATAGACGATATGGTGCTGATTTGGGAGGGGGATATGCCCTCTTTGGAGTTGTTCATGAATAGGCTTAATTCCAATGATAAGGGTATAGTTTTGACCTGGACTGTCTCCAAGGATCAAGTGACTTTTCTTGACTTAGAGATATTTAAGTCTGGTTCTAAACTGGTCACTAAGAATCATTTTAAAGCAGTGGACCGGAATGGGTATATTCCTCTTAATAGCTGCCACCATCGATTGTGGCTATGTAATATACCACGTGGCCAATTCGTTAGGCTCCGGAGAAACTGCACCATGGAGACAGATTATTTGGCACAGTCTAACCAACTGGCTACTAGGTTTGTAGCTAAAGGTTACTCTATGCCCTTGATCAAACAAGAAATTGAAAAAGTCAGGAATATTGATAGGAGTCTGATTATACAAGATAAACCTCCCAATGGGGATACAGAAACAGCGAATTTCAAAATGTTGTTGGATTATAATATTCAACACAAAAAATTTGAAAAAATAGTAGCCAAACATTGGCCAATCCTTAAGGGAGATGCGGTCCTTGGTCCGGTCCTTCCTGAGCGCCCTCAATTCATTTATAAAAAGGCTCCTTCTTTGAGAGATCGATTGGCCCCTGGAGTTACTGACCCACCTGTCATTCCTCGACCCAAACTCTTTAATTTTTTGTCAGGATTCTATGCCTGTGGCAGATGTGCGACTTGTAAGCATGCGAAACGCAACATTAAAAAACGCAAAGTTTTCGTCTCTAATGTGACTCGGATAGAATACCCAATCAAGCAGCTAATTACTTGCTCCACTGTAGGTGTGGTATATATGTTAGAATGCGATTGCGGGTTACAGTATATTGGACGCACCTCACGAGAGTTACATGTGAGGGTGGGCGAGCATATCAGCAACATTAGGCGTGGTATTAAGACCCACAGTGTGTCCAAACACTTTAGAGACTGCCATCAGAGGGACCCTAAGGGCCTTAAATTTTGGGGCATAGAAAAAGTTTCCAGACATTGGAGAGGGGGGCATTTTATTCGGCAATTGAGCCGCCGAGAATCCTTTTGGATCTATGAGACAAAGGTTTCTCATCCGGCGGGACTCAACGTTGAGTTTTATCTCAATTGTTTTATTTCGAATCGTTAATATGTATGTATTGGGGTATTTTAATTTGTATTTTTTACTATTTATTTTTATTTTTATTTTTATTTTATTATTTTTCAACTTTATATATTTTAATATTAGGATTCATACAATTTAACTATGATATTGGTGATTGTATTAATCTGCATTTTAATGTTCTATTTTATTGCATGGCAGTGGAATTTACATTATGTAGCAGATACAAAGTGCAAATTAATGTATGGGTTATTGCATGGCAAAGATATGTATACTGCTGTGTTTATTTAATATATTGTTAAATGGGTCTTGTGAGGAGACGAATGCGGCTGACGTCATTTGTATTTAAATTGTTTTTTTTAAATTATATCTTACGGTTTCCTGTTGTTATAGAGTGAGATCTTCATTCTTTGCCGGCCGTCTTGTTTTTAGCCACTAGATGGCGCAGGATTTAGATATATAATTTTTTGTGTAGCCATGGCAACGGCCTGGTATTTATATGTGCGCCAAGATGGGTAAACACTTGTTTACAGAATAATTCTGGATGTAGGATTACAGAAATCTTCTGGAACAGTCAAAAAATATGTATAATAAAAATAAAAAACATATAAGAAATAGTAATGAAGTGACACCTGGGGCACACATCCCATGTGTGGACCCAGGAGAAATAAGAAACAACAAGAAAATACTAAAAAAAATAAAACCTCGTGAAAACACAATACAATTAGATTAAAAAACACTCTGTAGAGAGCAGTGGAGATTTATTTTAAATTTTATATATACATTGGAGTCTGGCCTTAAAAGTCCCGTCTGGGGGTAATCGTTTTCTTTCTTGTTTAAACTACCAGGGATGTGGCCATTCCCCATTCTCAGGAACATATGAACCCTTCTCCTTCTTTATATATTTGGTATTTATATGTGTGCGGGACGTCTACGTTGATCCCCGCCCCACGCTGAAGAAGTCCCGCCTACTTGGGACGTAACGCGTACGAGGGGGAGGAGTCACGTCGACGTCACCCGCGTTCGTCTGCCTCACATCTTGACCTTCACGCCGGCTGTTTATCCGGACGCCTTGAGCTCTGAGACACGCTGTCCGCTACACACTCGGCTGAGAGTGTCAGCAAATGTGAGTGGTTTTATCTGTTCTGTTTTATATTAAACTTGTTGCATACAGAGAGCACTATCCCTTCTCTTTTGTCATTTAATACTTACCGGTCCATGGATTGCTGAGCCTCTTTGCTGGTTTTGTCTGGAGAAATTCATAGCTGGTTGATTGGTTGCTGATTCCATCTGTACCTTGGAGGATTATGACATGCTATTTGACCTAGCCACAGGTCGAATAGCTGAGGTGAGAGGCCATCCTTAGTCTCTGGTGGAGGATCTCTTTTTCCTGTGGGTCACTGATCTCACTGATCTCAAGAAGATAATCTCACTACAGTCACCATTGTTTACTTTGAAGCACGTTTTGGAAATTCTTTCACTTGTGCACTATATGGACTCTTTTTTCATTTAGTAAATTATTGTATAGTTAAGTATTTTCACTTGCGCCGCACTTTATATTTATTTGAAATCATCACCAGTGTACAACTAAATTTAGAGTCCAAAATGGCAAAGCGAACGTACACTGATGAACAGGCCTACTTGTTCATGAGCATGACAGATAGTGAAGAGGAGGTCACGCATCTGTCAGAATCTGGCTCAGAATATGAACCCGTTTACGACAGAGGCTCCATGTCAGATTGCTCTGACGACAAAGTTGTGGTCCCTGCTAAGGCCAGGCGTACCCGACCCCGTTCTGATGTTGTTGAGCTGCAAGAACCGCAGGACCCTTGTATGGAGCAGAGAAGTACTAGCGCCGCTATTCCTTCTGGTGGATTGGCAATCACCAGCGGCCTAGTACACCCTGGTCGTTCACCCAGCACTGCAGTAAGACGTGGTGACGTGGCGAGTCCCATAAGTGCAGTTCAAGCTGGCGAGGTGGCAAGCACAAGTAGTGTCCCGCTGCCACCAAGAAGAAGACAAAGACAGGCCCGTCATGCCCATAGTGCCCTTCCTGCAGAATTTGCCTATCCTGATTGGGTCCCCAACACTTCTGCAGCACCCGTACTTCCCCCATTCACTGGCCAACCCGGTATTCAGGTGGATACAGCGAATTTTATGCCACTTGATTTCTATTCGCTGTATTTCACGGAAGATCTCTATAGATCTATTGTGGACCAGACTAATTTATATGCTGGTACCTACATCGCCGCTAATCCCCAGTCTCTCCTTGCCAAAGAATGGAAACCTCTTGAGGTTTCCGAATTTAAGACCTTTCTGGGCCTTACCCTCAACATGGGCATACACCAATTTCCGAAGTTGCGGATGTATTGGTCCACACATCCAATTGACCATATGCCCGTGTTCTCTGCTCACATGGCCAGGAATCGATACGAGGCGATCCTGCGGTTCCTGCATTTCAGTGACAATGCACTTTGTCGTCCACGTGGAGACCCTGAATTTGACCAGCTCTACAAAATTCGGCCCCTCATAAACCATTTCAACGAACGTTATGCAGCCTTGTTTAATCCCCAGCAAGTTGTATGCGTTGACGAGTCCCTGATTACATTTTCTGGTCGCTTGTCTTTCAAGCAGTTCCTTCCCAGCAAGCGTGCCATATACGGGGTCAAGCTCTATAAGCTCTGTGACAGGGCAACAGGCTACACATGGAGCTTTAGGGTTTATGAGGGCAAAGATAGTGAGGTAGAGCCGGAAGGATGCTCAGATTACATGGGGAGTGCTGGCAAGATCGTTTGGGACTTGGTGTCACCCTTATTCGGAAAGGTGTACCACTTGTATGTGGACAATTTTTACAGCAGCGTGCCGCTTTTTAGTCACTTGTTTGATCATCAGATTGGAGCATGTGGCACCGTGCGACCTAATTTCCGGGGCTTTCCCCAGCGGCTTGTAGATGCCCGTCTTAGGCTGGGGGTGAGAGCCTGCTGCAGATGTAAAAATTTGCTCGCTGTGAAGTGGCGGGACAATAGGAATGTTTTCGTTCTTACCACCCTTCACGCAGACACGACAGTACAAATTCATACGGCGACTGGTGTTGTGGAGAAACCCCTTTGTGTCCACGAATATAACCTTAATATGGGAGGGGTGGACCTCAACGACCAGTTGATGGCGCCGTATCCGATTGCCCGTAAGGCGAGACGCTGGTACAAAAAAGTGTCTCTACATTTATTTCAATTGACTCTACTGAATGCTTTTGTCTTATACAAAGCTTCAGGACAGAATGGATCCTTTCTTCAATTCCAGAGGGATATCATCACAGAACTCCTGTATCCAGGCGGTTCTGTACCTCACCAATCCCTCCCAAATGCAGTAAGCCGACTGCATGAGAGGCATTTTTTGTATGCCCTCGAGAGTACCCCTACCCAAAAACCCCCCAAAGAAAATGTCGTGTCTGTACCAAGCGCGGATTTAGGCGTGACACCCGTTATTGTTGTCCCAAATGTCCTGCCGATCCTGGTCTTTGTATTGGTGAATGTTTTGAACGCTTCCACACACGAGTGAAGTATTAGCGTAGGGTAAAACATTTCACAGGCTAGGCACACTTACACAGGGTCTCCCAAGATGCCATTGCATTTTGAGAGACCCAAACCTGGATCCGAAAAGTTCAACAGTTACAGTTACAAAAAAAAGTGTTAAAAAAAAAAAAGTAAAAAATAAAAACACACAAAAAATAAAAAAAATAGTTGTTGTTTTATTGTTCTCTCCCTCTCTATTCTCTCTCTATTGTTCTGCTCTTTTTTACTGTATTCTATTCTGCAAAGTTTTATTGTTATGTTTTTTCAGGTATGTAATTTACTTTACTGTTTTCAGGTACGCCATTCAGCTGTTGTGCGGACTTATTTATCTTGACAGCAACAGCGTTTGCTCCCACAGTATATAAAGCCGCGACTCCAGTGCTGTAGGAGGTGATTTCACCACCACAGTTAAAAAAAGAGCATATATGCCGAAGCATGGGGGCATTAGGGGCGGAGGAGTGATTTTGCTCCTAATGCCGCGTATATACGGTCGACATTCCTACGGAGGCTTGCCGTGGAAAAGTCTGACCGTGTGTATGCGGCATAACTTTTTATGCCGCGTACATACAGTCGAAATTCCGACGGAGGCTTGCCCGTGGAAAATCCGACCGTGTGTACGCGGCATAACTTTTTTGCGGGAGGATGCCCCGATGCTTCGGCATATATATATTTTAGGCACAGGTTGCGTTAAATGTTTTATTTTTTACTATGGTTTTTTTTTTGGTATTTGCTTTGCAGGTATGGTATGTTCTAAGGCCGTGTACAGACGACCAAACATGTACGATGAAACCGGTCCGCCGGACCGTTTTCACAGTACATGTCTGCCCGGGGATTTCTGTATGGTGGCTGTACTCACCATCATACAGAAATCCGTGCGTAAACCATACGCGGGGCGTCGCCGCGACGTGGGCGGCCCTGCCAGTTCAATGCTTCCACGCATGCGTCGAAGTCATTCGACGCATGCGAGGGATGGCGGGCGCTCGGACATGTACGGTAGGTCTGTACAGACGACCGAACATGTCCGAGCGGACAGGATTCCAGCGGGCTGTTTTAAAAAAAAAAGGCCCGGCGGGCAAATGTATGCTGGAATCCTGTCCGCTCGGGCCTACACACGACCGAACATGTCTGCTGAAACTGGTCCGCAGACCAGTTTAAGCAGACATGTTCGGTCGTGTGTACGGGGCCTTACTGTTATACTGTAATGTTACTTTGTTTTAATGTTTACCATCATTTGCTTAGCAGGTACGCCATTCAGTTGCAGCGCGGATTTATTTAGCGTGACAGCAACAGCGTTTGCTCCCACGATATAGAAAGCCGCGACTCCAACGCTGTAGGAGGTGATTTCACCACCACAGTTAAAAAAAGAGCATATATGCCGAAGCATGGGGGCATTAGGGGCGTAGGAGCGATTTTGCTCCTAATGCCGCGTACGTACGGTTGACATTCCTACGGAGGCTTTCCCGTGGAAAAGTCTGACCATGTGTACACGGCATAGAAAAGTCCGACCATGTGTACGCGGCATAGAAAAGTCCAACCCTGTGTACGCGGCATAACTTTTTTGCGGCAGGATGCCCCCATGCTTCGGCATATATACAGTAAATGGTGCATGTATGCCCATCATTAGAAGTGGGTGGATGAAGGGAGGTATTCTAATGGTGGGCATACCCACCAATCAATCTTTTTTTCGTTCAGCCAACAGGCTGCATGAAAAAAAAGATTACAATACATGTCAAACAAGAACCATCAACGTACTGGTATGTTGCTGGACTTTAAATGGTTATACCAGAATGATGCCTGCTGGTTTAGGCATCATCTTGGTATCATTCTTTTCAGCCAGCAGTCGGCTTTCATGTAAAAGCAGTCCTAGCGGCTAATTAGCCTCTAGACTGCTTTTACATTCAGTGGGAGGGAATGTCCCCCCCCCCTGGATATAAACAGCACCATTGGGAAAATGGGAAAGCATTTTATCACACCGATCTTGGTGTGGTCAGATGCTTTGAGGGCAGAGGAAAGATCTAGGGTCTAATAGACCCCATTTTTTAAAAAAAAGAGTACCTGTCACTAACTATTGCTATCATAAGGGATATTTACATTCCCTGAGATAACAATAAAAATGGTAAAAAATAAATAAAATGGAAGGAACAGTTTGCAAATAAAATAAAAAAATTGAAAAAACGCTGCGCAAATACTGTGTGGGAAAAAAAATTGCAACACCCACCATTTTAATCTGTAGGGCCTTTGCTTTAAAAAAATATATAATGTTTGGGGGTTCAACTTAACTTTCTTGAAAAAAAAAAGTGGTTAGAAGAGTGGCTGATGTGTGTCATAAGCTTCTAAATGTTGTGCATAAAATGCCAGGACAATTCAAAACCCCCCCAAATGACCCCATTTTGGAAAGTAGACACCCCAAGCTATTTGCTGAGAGGCATCTCGAGTCCATGGAATATTTTATATTTTGACCCAAGTTGCGGGAAAAATAAATATATATATTTTTTTTTGCGCAAAGTTGTCACTAAATGATATATTGCTCAAACATGCCATGGGCATATGTGAAATTACACCCCAAAATACATTCTGCTGCTTCTCCTGAGTACGGGGATACCACATGTGTGAGACTTTTTGGGAGCCTAGCCGCGTACGGGACCCCAAAAACCAATCACCGCCTTCAGGCTTTCTAAGGGTGTAAATTTTTGATTTCACTCCTCACTACCTATCACAAAATAGCACAAAAAAAACAAATGACCCCATTTTGGAAAGTAGACACCCCAAGCTATTTGCTGAGAGGCATGTCGAGTCCATGGAATATTTTATATTTTGACACAAGTTGCGAGAATATGACAAACTGATTTTGTTTTGCACAAAGTTGTCACTAAATGATATATTGCTCACACATACCATGGTTATATGTGGAATTGCACCCCAAAATACATTCTGCTGCTTCTCCTGAGTACGGGGATACCACATGTGTGGGACTTTTTGTGAGCCTAGCCGCGTACGGGGCCCCGAAAACCAAGCACGGCCTTCAAGATTTCTAACGGCATACAATTTTGATTTCCCTCCTCACTAGCTGTCACTACCTATTACTGTTTTGAAAGCCATAAAATGCCAATATGGCACACAACCCCCCCAAATGACCCCATTTTGGAAATAAGACACGCCAAGCTATTTGCTGAGAGGCATGTTGAGTCCATGGAATATTTAATTTTTTGGCCCCAAGTGATTGAATAATGACCAAAAAAAAATAATTTACAAAACGTTGTCACTAAATGATATATTTCTCACACATGCCATGGGCATATGTGGAATTACACCCAAAAGTACATTCTGATGCTTCTCCTGAGTACGGGGATACCACATGTGTGGGACTTTTTGGTAGCCTAGCCGCGTACGGGACCCCGAAAACCAATCACCACCTTCAAGATTTCTAAGGACATAAATCTTTGATTTCTCTCACACAAATCTTGAAGGCGGTGATTGGTTTTCGGGGTCCCGTATGCGGCTAGGCAAGGAGAAGCAGCAGAATGTATTTTGGGGTGTAATTCCACATATGCCCATGGCATGTTTGAGCAATTTATAATTTAGTGACAACGTTTTGTAAATTTTTTTTTTTTTTTTGGTCATTATTCAATCACTTGGGTCAAAAAAATTAAATATTCCATGGTCTCAACATGCCTTTCATCAAATAGCTTGGGGTGTCTTCTTTCCAAAATGGGGTCATTTGGGGGGGTTGTGTGCCATCTTGGCATTTTATGGCCTTCAAAACTGGGATAGGTAGTGATAGGTAGTGAGGAATGAAATCAAAAATGTATGCCCTTAAAAATCCTGAAGGCGGTGCTTGGTTTTTGGGGTCCCGTACGCGGCTAGGCTCACAAAAAGTCCCACACATGTGGTATCCCCGTACTCAGGAGAAGCAGCCGAATGTATTTTGGGGTGCAATTCCACATATAACCATGGCATGTGTGAGCAATATCTTATAGTGACAACTTTGTGCAAAAAAAATTCAGTTTGTCATATTCCCGCAACTTGTGTCAAAATATTAAATATTCCAAGGACTCGACATGCCTCTCAGCAAATAGCTTGGGGTGTCTACTTTCCAAATGGGGTCATTTGGGGGGGTTTGTGCTATTTTGGCATTTTATGGCTTTCGAAACCTTGATAGGTAGTGAGGAGTGAAATCAAAAATTTGTGCCCTTAGAAATGCTGAAGGCGGTGCTTGGTTTTTGGGGCCCCGTACACGGCTAGGCTCCCAAAAAGTCCCAATCATGTGGTATCCCCGTACTCAGGAGAAGCAGCAGAATGTATTTTGGGGTGCAATTCCACATATAACCATGGCATGTGTGAGCAATATATCATTTAATGACAACTTTTTGTAATTTTTTTTTTGTCATTATTCAATCACTTGGGACAAAAAAAAATATTCAATGGACTCGACATGCCTCTCAGCAGTTTCCTCCTGGGGTGTCTACTTTCCAAAATGGGGTCATTTGGGGGGGGTTTGTACTGCCCTGCCATTTTAGCACCTCAAGAAATGAGATAGGCAGTCATAAAATAAAAGCTGTGTAAATTCCAGAAAATGTACCCTAGTTTGTAGACGCTAAAACTTTTGCGAAAACCAATAAATATACGCTTATTGAGATTATTTTTTTTTTACTAAAGACATGTGGCTGAATACACTTTGGCCTAAATGTTTGAGTAAAATTTAGTTTATTCGATATTTTTTACTTTTTGTTTTAAGAAAATATTTTTTTTTCTAAATTTACGGTCTTTTTCCTTTTATATCGCAAAAAATAAAAAATCGCAGAGGCAATCAAATACCATCAAAAGAAAGCTCTATTTGTGGGAAGGATGCAAGTTTTGTTTCGGTACAACATTGCATGACCGCGCAATTACCAGTTAAAGCAGCGCAGTGCCAAATTGTAAAAACACCTCTGGGCATTAAGCTGCATATTGGTCCGGGGCTTAAGTGGTTAAAGGGCATTTCTGTCACGTGACAGCATTGCCTCTCCATTCATATTGTAAGGGTGGTTGGTGGATGTGTTTCTTTCAGCCTAGTGACATGAAGGAAGTGTCTGTGAGCAGCCACAGTTTGCTGCACAGGAACACCATTGTCAGTGAAGCAGAGAAGGATTTGTGAATGTCTGGATTAAACAGTTATTTCTAATAATTTAGCAATTCAAGCAATGCTTAATATAAAATGTCATTATATTATTAATAGAAATAAGAGGTATTGTTTTATTCTTACCTGAAATTCCACTTTAACAAAGATAAATACATTTGCTTGTATCTTTGACATAGGTGTGCACAGCCTAATGCGTTAGGATGTGCACCCCATCGCTCAAACACACATGTCTTTCTCTGCAGCCTCAGCTGCATGGGGCAGTGAATGGATGGGATGTGCTCTGTGCTGAGTTGCTTCCTGTTCATTCACATATTGAAGCATAGTAAACACAGTTGGCGAGTGTGTTTACTGTGTTCATTTAGAAAAGGAAGGGACTGGCAAATTACATATTTACTAGCCCCTTCCCCCACTATCCATCTTGAAACATCCCCTGCATCAGCTGGTGGGAGAGGAGAAGAGGTAAGCCTGCAGCACTGCCCCAGTTGAAGAGCCATTTGCTCGAAACATGTAGGGTACATAGCCTGCCACAGCTATCTGTCTACCACGCTTTTGCTCTCTGTGATCACCTGTACTTGCCTTTCACTTAGGCTAGTACCCTGATGTTTTTATTTACTTCTTAATGTTTTTATGACACTTTTTATACCTTGCTTTTGCAAAATAAAGCTGCTTATCCCTCATTTGGGTTTAATCGCACTATGTGGAGCCTCCCTTAATTTTTTTTGCATGTCCTTGCATGTGAATTCACTTCCATTCATCATACTCCGGACGCATAAGATCGAGGACTCTGGATTGCTCTGTTTGCCTTTGGTGTTCCTTCTATGGACGGTAACAGCTCAAGGATCTCGTATATGCCTGATTGACACACCACCGCAGGTGAGTGTGTCCACGACGTCCGGTAAGAGTACCCACTCTCTTTATATACCCTTTCTGGCTTTGGGTTTTATGGTGGATATTCCGTTTGAACCTTGAAATTCATGAGTGATGTGACTCACCTCATATGTCCTACATAGCCGCATCACTGAACTATTTATGATATTATCCTTCATAGTGCCTACTGTGATGATTTTTGGACTCCAGCACTTTATTTAGTTTATCACTGTATATGTTTTTTTATGTACCATTGCATACTTCTATATGTTTATATTACACATTTTGTATGCACTCAGTCGCATGGTTTACACTTCCACATGATAGTGGATCATAGTGTTTCCATACTCCTTTTAGCGCCGCATTTTTTGTTTTTATGGGGGTAAGCCACGCATTAGGGCAAATCGTCACTGCATGTAGTGATTAGGGTGCACATTTGACACAGCCCCTGAGCACGCATTTTAAACTGGTGGTCAACTGGTGCCTATGCTGTCAATTGTTTCACAAATTTCGAGAGGTGTTGCAGTATTGTGGACAGCATTTGATCCAATAGATCTGAACACTGATACACTATCATTTTATTTATTGAAAGAATATGTCTCAGATCATAGTAGTATATGATTTAAAACATAGATAAATAAAGCATGCTCTATTGCTGAATTTGCACTTGGGGAAACTAGACTTGTTTATTACACAGCTATGTGTTGATACATCACAAACATATTGGCAACCCAATTTTATTCATAATTCATAGTTTAAAAAATAATGCCCTAAACAAAATGAGCATTATATCCTGCATATGCAGGGGTGAAATACTTTTCTTTAAAACCAGTCTGGACATGAGCTTTCAGCTGTAGTGCCTATAGCAACTATATTGTGGCTGCCATTTTTTAAATTCACCTAATGAAAATTGGTAATGAGTGACGGCTATTGCTAACTTTCTTCTTCAAATGCTTCTTGTCTGTTTGTCATGGTAGCTCAATGTTTTTTTTTTTTCAAAATAATTTATTGAAGAATCCAACATACAATTGAAAAATATGCACGCGACGGGAGATCCCTCCACGTCACCGAAAAAAGACATAGCATTTTTTATAACCTGTAAAGACATATAACAAAGGATCCAATAAGAACAAGAGACAAATGAAGTCGGTACATCAAAAAAAGAACTGGATGGATCCCTAAATTAGCTGGGTATAGCTAGAGAAAAATAAAAGAATCAAAGGTTCAAAGAAATAGATAGAAGACATTTAAAAGGGGAGGAAAGAAGGGGGGGAGGTGAAAAGGGGGGGGAAGCACCTGCATCATTTTCCATTGTGCATACAATAGTAAGTAGATCATTAGGTCACATAACAATAAGATCGGAATTTGATCGTAAGTATCGAGCCTGTGTCTAAAAGAGTCTTCCCACAACTGAAGAGTGTGTGGGTCAGGGGGAGAGACTCAGAAAGTTCAGATTGAAGAGACGTCATCTGGACGCGTCAGGAGAGTTTTGTAGTAGACAAAAAGGGTGTGTAAGGACTTGTGTGGGTCTGACTGATTTGTTGCAGCCATGAATGCTCCCCATCTCGAGAGAAAACGATGCTTTGCTACCGAATGATTAAAATCTGTTGTGATCTTTTCCTTGTGGAGTTGCATGAGGAGTTCTTGTTTGACGAGAGATACCGTAGGGGGGAAGGGGAAATCCAGTGTTTCAGAATTGCTCTCCTTGCTGCAAATAGGGTGATGAGGATCCATTCCTTGTGACGCTGGTCAGAGTTGGAGTTGGAAGACCAGGTTAAAAGTTGCTTGTCCCAGTAGCCGAAAATCAGCAGTAGGGGGTCTTTGGGAAGGTGAAACAGGGTGACTCCCTCGATGAAAGAGATGACTTGCTGCCAGAATGTAGAGATGAATGAACACGACCAGAAGCGGTGAGTCAGAGTAGGTTTAGGCTGGTTGCAAAGTGGACAAAGAGTAGACTGTGGGTTAGTTTTGTCCTTGAGGAAAGGGATGTATGCCCGATGAAGAATTTTCATCTGGGTTTCTCTCCAGTGTTCGCAGGGTATCAGTTTGGTGAGTTTGATGTATCCTTGCAAGAGTTTCACGGTTAGTTCCAGATCCGGAAAGTCTTTGCCCCAGTGTGTGACAGAAGAGGAGGCTAAAGGGGGGGTAATCTTGCGAAGCAAAGGTTTATAGATACAAGAGATAGTGTTAGAGCCTGAATGTAGCAGGCCATCGATGATGGATGCTTTAAATCTGATGCTTCCTTCCCTGCAGGAGGTACGTATAAAGTTAGTGCATTGCCAGAAGTAAAACAAGTGAGCTTTCGGTAAGGAAAATTTGCCGGCTATGTCTGAGAAGGCCAGTGGTTGACCGGAACCCATGTCACAAAGGGAGGAGAAGTGTTTGAGTCCATTCTTAGCCCACATATCATAAATGTGGCAGTCCAAACCCGGGGAGAAACAGGGATTCCCTTAAATAGGAGTGTGCCTGGATAGGAAGGGACAGAGTTTCTCACATTTTCTTGTCTCTCTCTCCATGCTATAACAGTATTCTGCAGGAGTAGATTATGTTGAAAGTCTTGGCAAATGGGTTTCCATGGGGAATGCAAAAATGCCACTAAAGAATAGGGATGAGCCATTGCCGATTCAAGAAGAACATTTGAGTATCTAGAGGATTTTTGTATCCAGTCATGGCCTATTCTCAACAAACAAGCTAGATTATACATCCTAATATTAGGCAAACCAGCGCCACCCTCGCCCCTGGGAAGATGCAATTTAGGCATGGCCATGCGCGGCCTCCTCCCCCTCCAGATAAATTTAGATGTGGCTTTGTTCAACAACTGAATGTCTTTGTGTTTTAAAAGCAAAGGAATTGTTTGGAGTGGGTAGAGAAGCCGCGCAAAGCCTACCATTTTGAAAAGGTGGTACCTGCCCAGTAACGAGAGAGGCAGATCCATCCAGTTCTGGAGTTCCAGTACAATTTTTTTTAGCAGAGGAGGGTAGTTCAAAGTGTATAGAGAGGAAGGAAGCTTACCAATATTGATACCCATATAGGTGATATGGGATTTGACTATGACAAATGGGGAGAGTGTAGCCCAGGGAGGGTGTGGAGACGAACCTAGTGGAAGAATCTCACTTTTATTATAGTTAATACGCAGGCCTGAGCATAACCTGAAGTCATCAAATAGATTTTTAACAGTGATCATGTCTGAGGTAGGGTTGCTGGTGAAAATGAGTACATCGTCTGCAAACAGGGCAGATCTCAACTCATGGTCACCCAGTCAAATTCCATGTAAAGGAGCCTCATAGTTTAAAAATCTGGATAAAGGCTCTAGTGCCAAATTGAAGAGCAGGGGGGATAGAGGACATCCCTGCCTAGTTCCTTTGAAGAGGCGGAATTCATCAGAGAGGAGATCCGCCACTACCAGTCTGGTCGCGGGAGCAGTGTACATAGATTTAATAAGATGGAAAAAGGGACCCGAGAGGCCCATTTTCGAGAGAACAAGCACGAGCCAATCAAAGCTGACTTTGTCAAAAGCTTTCTCCCCGTCCAGAGTGACAATGGCAAAATCCCCTCCCTTGTGTTGAAGCGTGTGGTCTAGTACCAGCAATACCTTGCGGATATTAAGCGAGGCTGCCCTACCTTTTACAAAACCTGACTGTGCTGGGTGAATTAAGGAAGGAATAATATTAGCGAGTCTGGTGGCAATTATTTTAGAAAGAAATTTAACATCCAAATTCAAGAGAGAAATGGGTCTATAAGAACCAGGGTCTAATGGGTCCTTTCCTTTCTTCGAGATTAGTTTTACAATGGCTTGGTTACCAGATGGAAGGTATTGTCCACCGGTCCAGATGTGGTTGTATACGTCAAGGAGTACGGGCACGAGGGACTTATGGAGGGTCTTATAGAATTCTCCTGAGACGCCATCGGGACCTGGGGCCTTACCAAGGGCAGAATGGTTAATGGCGGAGGAAACCTCCAAAGCGGATATAGAATCATTCAGAGTCTGAAGTTGGGAAGGAGTGGCTAAAGGGAGATTGACTTTGTCTAAAAACCTGTGGGCAATGCTTAGGTCAATGGAATCTTTTGCATATAGGGAGGAGTAAAACGCGAGCATGATTTTATTAACTTCTTGCAGCATCTTTTTAATGGAGCCCGAGGGGTCCCTGAGGAAAGTGATGTGTGTAGGTTTGTATGGACCCTTGCATAGTCTAGCTAGGAGCTTGCCCGTTTTGTTATCAAATTTATAAAGGTGCGCATCGACATGGGCTCGTTTTGTGAGTTCCATAATATCAGCCCAAGTGTCGAAGTCATTTTTGGCAGTGCGCCATTCCTCTCTATTTCTAGTGGAATCTGAGGCAGGCATGGGCAAGTTGGGCTGTTTTGAGTCGGAGGCTGGCTGCCTTGTAGCTGGCCAGGGAATGCTTTTTGTAGGAAGAAGCATAAGATATGTTTCTTCCCCGTAGATACGCCTTTCCGGCATCCCAGTACAGATTGGTATTAGAGACCTGGGCGGAGTTTGCTTCGGCATACTCCCTCCAAGCCTCATCAATATAAGTCTGGAAGTCCACGTTCTTGTATGGAAGGGAATCGCCACATACGAGCAGGAGAATTAGGAGTCATGTCTTTCAAGTCAATAGATATTGGAGCATGGTCAGATATGGCTATTTCATGTATTACAGTTTCAGCGATCCAAGGGATCACATTGTCAGTACCAAAAAATAAATCAATTCTCGTAAACACCTTATGGGGGATGGAGTAAACTGTGTACTCCCTGTCCAGGGGGTGAGAAAGTCGCCAAAGGTCAGTGAAATGAAGAGAGTCCATGGTAGAGGCTAATTGAGTTTGATCGGAGTTTGGCGTGGTTTTAGGCAATTTTTTTGTGGTGGATCTGTCTTCCAACAAGTGCAGGGTAGAGTTGAAGTCTCTTCCGACGATATATGGTATGAGGGGGTGTTGCAGGAGTTTGGAAGACAGGTCTCCCAGAAATAGTTTGCCCGGGGAGTTAGGTGCATAGATATTGGAGATCATAAAATCCCTATCCCCAAATTGGACATGTATAGTGAGAAATCTACCCTGGTCATCTGTGGTAGTCGAGAGTATTTTGCAAGGAAGGCGTTTGTGTATCAAAATGATAACCCCGGCCTTTCGGCCAACTGCGTCGGATCCTATAACTGAACCCACCCACAGCTTTTGCATGCAATGAAAGTCTGCACTAGTCAGGTGAGTTTCCTGGAGTAAAGCTATGTCCGTTTTGAGTCTCTTGAGGTGCCTTAGTATCTTAAGTCGTTTAATAGGGGATCGAAGCCCCTTAACATTACACAAGACTATTCTCATAGGGGGTTTGGAGAATGTATAGAAGAGTGCGGATGTAGTAGCTGTATGAGACGAGGGCAAGTATGGGGAGGCTGACATTCGTGAGGGAGGAAATTCATAATTCCTGGGTGGTCTGTTATGTGTTCAGCCTGAGGATATGCAATGGATGCTGTGAGGGAGGAAAAAGGTGCAGGGTAACAAACAATAGAAAATGGCAACATAACCATAAAAACTAACAAAACAGGTAAGATAAACAGAGTAAACAGAGTACTTTGCTTTTTTCCTCATGGGAACCCAGTCAAAGCCAGCTCCCAACCCCTAAACCTCTGACAGAATTATACGATCGTCCCTTAGGTACGATAATACAGCGAGGCGGGTATTGACCACCGGCAGGGGAAGGTGAGCAGGACTGGTGCCGGGTGCCCACGGTTGAAATAGTGCTGAAAATACGTGAGTCACCACCTGAGAGAATAAAAAAACATGACCTAGTTACGAGTAAAGAGAAACAACAAATAACTACAGCATGTGGGGAGGCGGCAAAGTAAAACAATGCGGTAGCATGGTCTAAGCATAACACAGAGTTATCATAGTGGTCAAGGACCACGTTACCAGAGTCATCGAGGGATCTGGAAAATAGAGTCACTTTGGCTTGAGAAGCGGATTGTAGATCCATGTGGATAGAGTGCAGGAATTTTTCGGCCTCCGAGGGGTCCTGGAAAGTGAGTTGGTCACCATTAGGCGCCTTAAGGCGCAGGGTAGCTGGGAAGGCCAGCGTGATCTTCACTTGACGTTGGTGTAGGGTCGAGCAGATATGCTGAAAGGCTTTCCGTTTTTTGGAAACGTCGATCAAGTAGTCCGTGAACATGAGAATTTTAATCCCATCAATTTGGAGAGATCTAGTTTGGCAATATTTCTGAAGGATGGTGGCTTTATCAGCATAGTTCAAGTATTTGGCAATGATCGTGCGCGGGGACAAACGTTCAGGGGAGTACACCCCTATGCGGTGGGCTCTCTCAACCGTGCAAGGTCTGGGTAAACCCAGGGCTTCAGGTACGCGATTAGAACAGAAATCCATTAAGGAGGAGGGCTGCAGCGATTCAGGCACGCCGACAAAGCGCAGATTGCCCCTTCTGGCTCTGTTCTCCAAATCCTCTAATTTTTGCATAACATACTGGTTAGTCTTATCCTGAGCCTCTTCAAATGCCTGAGCCTTGTAGAGGTCTTCCTCCAAGCTGGCAATTTTGTCTTCTGCCTCATCCAGGCGAGAAGTGTGTTCACTGAGCTCCCTCTGAATTGCTTGCATTCCTGCAGTGACTGCCCTTTCCACTGAGGCAGAAATGGTGGGGGCCAGGATCGCAGCCACCGCCTGAGCTATGAGCTCAATGTCAGAACCGTGCCTCTGAGGTGCTTGGGGGGCAGGCATGGAGGTACAGGCTGGTGTGGTGGAGGGGGCTGACTGCCGCTTACCTCCATGTCTGGCGTGTCCGCCGCGCGGGACGACAAGGCCGCATCCCCGGCTTCAATTTGGCGCTGGGCCGCCGGAATTCTCGGGCCGCTTTTTTCCACGAAGCGGTCCATCGGCGAGGTGACCGTGGGCAGAGGGAAGGTAAGCGGGCTGTCTGCCGGGGGGACGGGTGGTGGAGCTGGTTTTTAATGCAGATTCCCGGCAGGGGTAATGGGAGCTGAGGAGATCATAGCTTCCCCATGAGGCACCTGACCCGGAAGTCATCTCAATGGTTTTAAAACTTCAACTAAAAATGCAGACTAGAAGTCCTGACCACACTGTGACTTAATCTGCTATATGCTTAGCCAGCATTTTAAATATTAAAGCCTGTGCAAGGCTTGCCAGCTAGGCAAGTACCATTTTCAGAAGAAGAAGTCAGCAGTCAGTTACCCTTTGTTACCTTCCTTACCTTTTAAGTACCTTCTGAAATATGAAAGAAAATCTCTGATACATATGCTTGGGTTTGTACATGAATGGCTTCACACAACAAATAAGCATTACTGCTGTACCATCTTAGCCAATAAGTCATGTACATAGATATATTCCAATGCATATAATTATCAAATCAGTCTTTAGATCAGTCATAATGCTATTAACCATTTTTAGCAAACGATTATGAAATCGAAACAAAAATATTCTTATACAATTATTGGAACAGAAAAATAAGCTGTGTATTATTGATAACTAAAATAAAATAAATTATAATAGGTACTTGAAACATTTACAAATGCATTTATGGTATTATATGGTAATATGCAGTATGTATACTGTATATATCTATATTAAGTGAGTTTTGAATTAAAACATAGTGACCCCTTCAGATGTAAAAAAAAAAATGCCCCCAAAAAATACCACTATGAATTAATTTCAAATATATTCAAGTAATTCTCCCAAAAAATCAAAGGCTTTGTACTTTTTCAAGTACATAAACAGCACAATGATCAAAACAATACTATCATGCTACTTTCAGCCATTCCTTTAGGGAGTTTAAAAGCTGTAAAATATGTGGAAAAATGAGAACAAAATGACAAGTGTGAATTGCAGTTTTTCAGTATGAATTAGCTAGATGTAGACACGTGTTGCACCACAGAACAAAAAAATAACACATTTTGATTGAAAACATATTTATTTCTGCCATGATTCAGCACTTTTGGCAATCACTAACCAGACCCAATCACAGCTCCTTGCTGAGCTAATCACAGCTAGGTCTCAGTGGTACAATGGAGAATGTATAAAAATAAATGAGTTGCATACTTTCATCTGGTAAGACCAATATTACTGTTTATAAAGGATAAAGTTAATTGTCTTTGTAGGGGGTATATTTTATGGTGGCTTTTTGGCACACGGTATAGGAAGAAAAGGCTGCATGAATTTCCAATTACAGGCAGTCCCAGGGTTACAAACAAGATAGGGTCTGCAGGTTTAATCACTTCAGCCCCAAAAGGTTTTACCCCCTTTCTGACCAGAGCATTTTTTTACAGTTTGGCACTATGCTGCTTTAACTGCAGTCATGGGTAGAACAGTCATGCTATATATATATATATATATATATATATATATATATATATATATATATATATGCATGGCACCAATGTTGATATAATTATATATATATTTTTTATTATCATTGTTTGTTTGTATGTTGAATTCTAGGGGTTGTCTGAGCAGAGGGGGTGCCGTTTTTTCAATATGCGTTTTTTCAACCTGCCTTTTTAAATTTGTTTTTATTTTTACAAGCCTTTATCAACATGCCTATATAATGCCTCTGTCAGTTGCCAAGCCAGAATTTTACAAAGGTGTCCAGAAACATGTGTCCCGAACAAAACCTGTATGTTCAGCTTGCAGTTGGTGGATCTGCTGATCCCTGTGTTCCAGCCACTCTGTTCCAGTGACCTGCTGTTCGGCCACATCAGGCAGCTTTCTCACACAGGATCTGCCTTCCATCCAGATCTCCCGATATATGCAAGTTTCCTCTCATCATCCTCTGCTGCTGCAAGATGGCATTGGATCCACCTCTGGTAATGCCCATTCAGCTTTTGCTTCTTGCTGTTTTTATTGCTGCTTTATTATTGGAATACACTGTGTTTTATCTAACTTGTAGCTACTATATTTACTGGGCTCTGGACTTCCAATCATCACTATCATTAGCCCCACACATATGGCCCATGGACAGTTTACATTATGATCAACTATATATATATATATATATATATATATATATATATATATATATATATATATATCTCAGGATATCTCAAACACAACATCAGCAAAGGAAGGCCTGTAATGTGTATGCGGTCTCAAATTTAACCAGTGGCAATTTCAAGGACCAAAATTCTGGGATTTTGGTAAAACAGTGAGGCCTAGTACACACGAGAGGATTTATCCGTGGATACGGTCCAACGGACCGTTTCCGCGGATAAATCCTCTCGAGGATTTCCACGGATTTGGATCCGATGGAGTGTACTCACCATAGGATCGAAATCCGCGCCGAAATCCCATCGCGATGACATGTCGCGCCGTCGCAGCGATGGCGACGTGCGCGACGCTGTCATATAATGAATTCCACGCATGCGTTGAAATCATTACGACGCATGCGGGGGATCCATTCGGACGGATTGATCCGGTGAGTCTGTACAGACCAGCGGATCAATCCGTTGGGATGGATTCAAGCGGATAGATTTGAAAGCATGTCTTCAAATTTTTATCCGCTTGAAATCCATCCCAGGGGATAAAAATCCGCGGAAACAGCCGGTCCACGGATCAATTCCAGCGGATGGATCCTCTCGTGTGTACGGGGCCTGACAGTTAGTTGGCAGCTATGTCAGATAGTTTGATTAATCATTTGAAATTAACAGTTCTTATATCACCAATCTTGTGATAATTTCAAAGAGCACATTTGAATCTGAATGGTCACTGAGAAAGGCTAATACAGTTACGACAACTTTTTGCACAAGGTTGTGGGTAGGTGTGTTTCACAATAGCTCTCCTCCATGACAAGCAGGTCTCAGGTACTGAGAAATGAGAGAAAACTGGTCACACCGCATTTGAAATCCAATAAAACATCCTTTATTCTTCAAACAACTGCAGTGTGTGACCAGTGTCCTCTCATTTCTATGTCACTGCGGAAGCAAGCTGGGGCTGTTACTGTACCTGTGAGTAATTTATTACATACCAAACCTGAGCGCTATCCTGTTCTTTAGTTTAGGTCTCAGGCAGGAAAGAGCGAGATGTTCGAGTCGGGTGTTCACCTGTTCGCCGAATAGTCAACGCAGCAAATTCCAAAGCCGTGGAACACTGTTTAAAAGTCTATGGGAGATTAACAGGAACTATCAAAAGTGCTAATTTTAAAGGCTTATATGCATGGTATTGTCCTGGGTCCTGCCCCAGTGGACATGTATCCATGCAAAAAAAGTTTTAAAAACTGACGTTTTTTCGGGAGCAGTGATTTTAATAATGCTTAAAATGAAACAATAAAAGTGAAATATTCCTTTAACCACTTCAGCCCCGGAACATTTGGCTGCCTAAAGACCAGAGGACTTTTTTACAATTTGGCACTGCGCTGCTTTAACTGGTAATTGCGTGGTCATGCAATGTTGTACTCAAAACAAAATTTGCGTCTTTTTTTTCCCCACAAATAGATCTTTCTTTTTATGGTATTTGATTGCCTCTGCGATTTGATTTTTTTGCGATATAAACGGAAAAATACCAAAAATTTAGAAAAAAAATTATGTTTTGTACTTTTCCAGTAAATCCAATCAACTCAATATTAGTCATACATTTAGGCCAAAATGTATTCAGCCACATGTATTTGGTAAAAAAAAATGACAATAAGCGTATATTTATTGGTTTGCACAAAAGTTATAGCGTCTACAAACTAGGGAATATTTTCTGGAATTCACACAGCTTTTAGTTTATTCCTTGAGGTGCTAAAATGGCAGGGCAGTACAAACCACCCCCAAATGACCCCATTTTGGAAAGTAGACACCCCCAAGGAAATTGCTGAGAGGCATGTTGAGCCCATTGAAAATTTTTTTTTTGTGCCAAGTGATTGAAAAATGACAAACAAAAAAAAGTTGTCACCAAATGATATATTGCTCACACGTGCCATGGTTATATGTGGAATTACACCCCAAAATACATTCTGCTGCTTCTCCTGAGTACGGGGATACCACATGTGTGAGAATTTTTGGGAGCCTAGCCGCGTACGGGACACCGAAAACCAAGCACCACCTTCAGGTTTTCTAAGGGCGTACATTTTTGATTTCACTGCTTACTACCTATCACAGTTTTGAAGGCCATAAAATGCCAAGATAGCACAAAACCCCCCCCAAATCCCCCTACTTTGGAAAGTAGACACCCCAAGCTATTTGCTGAGAGGCATGTTGAGTCCATGGAATATTTTATATTTTGCCACAAGTTGCAGGAAAATTACAAACTTGGCCAGAAAATGCCAAGATAGCACAACCCCCCCCCCCAAAAAAAGAATGACCCCATTTTGGAAAGTAGACACCCCAAGCTATTTGCTGAGAGGTATGGTGAGTATTTTGCAGTTCTCATTTGTTTTTTGAAAATGAAGAAAGAAAAAAAAATATATATATATATATTTTTTTTTTTTTTCAATTTTCAAAACTTTGTGACAAAAAGCGAAATCTGCAAAGTACTCACCATACCTCTCAGCAAATAGCTTGGTGTGTCTACTTCCAAAATGGGCTAATTTGGAGGGGGTGGGGTTGGGCCATCTGGGCATTCCTTGGCCACCAAAATTGTTACAGTCAGTGAGGAGTGAAATAAAAAATTTACACCCTTAGAAAGCTGGGTGGTGCTTGGTTTTCGGGGTCCTGTACGCGGCTAGGCTCCCAAAAAGTCTCACTCAGGAGAAGCAAAAGAATGTATTTTGGGGTGTCATTTTACATATGCCCATTGCATGTTTAAGCAATATATCATTTAGTGACAACTTTCTGTAAAAAAGAAAAAAATTTTGTTATTTTTTTCAGAAACGTGTGGCAAAATATAACATATTCCATGGACTCAATATGCCTCTCAGCAAATAGCCTAAAGTATCTTCTTTCCAAAAAGGGGGCATTTTGGAAGGGGGGGTTGTGCTATCTTGACATTTCATGGCCACTGTAACTTTGATAGGTAGTGAGGAAGTGAAATCACCATTTTACGCCCAAGGAAAGCCTGAAGGCGGTGATTGGTTTTAGGGGTCCCATACGCGGATAGGCTTCCAAAAAGTCTCACACATGTGGTATCCCCGTCCTCAGGAGAAGCATCTGAATGTATTTTGCGGTGTAATTTCACATATATCCATGGCATGTTTGAGCAATATATCATTTAGTGACAACTTTGTGTCAAAATATAAAATATTCCATGGACTCGACATGCCTCTCAGCGAATAGCTTGGGGTGTCTACTTTCCAAATTTGGGTCATTTGGGGGGGGGGGGGGGGTTGAACTGTCCTGACATTTTATGCACAACTTTTAGAAGCTTATGTCACATATCACCCACTCTTCTAACCAGACAAAGCCCTTTTCTGACACCACTTTTAGTTTACATGAAAACATTTTTTTTTTTTCAAGAAAACTACTTTGAACCCCCAAACATTATATATTTTTTTGAAGCAAGGGCCCTATTAATTAAAATGGTGGGTGTTGCATTTTTTTCACACAGTATTTGGGCAACGATTTTTCAAATTCTGTTTATTTGGGAAAAACACACCTTTTTAATTTTATAATGCACTAAAACACACTATATTGTCCAAATGTTTGATGAAATAAAAAAAGATGATCTTAGGCCGAGTACATGGATACCAAACAAGACATGCTTTAAAACTGCGTACAAACAGTGGTGACAAACTACTACTGCTAAAATTACTGCCCTTGATCATGCATGGTGCAATTGCTCTTTACATACCTGATAAGCAAATGATGGTTAACAATAAAACAAAGTAACATTACAGTATAACAGTAAGACCTGCAAAGCAAATACAAAAAAAACATAGTCAAAAATAAGAATTTTTTTAACGCAATCTGTGCCTAAAATATATATATATGCCAAAGCATGGGGGCAGCTGCCCCAAAAGTTAGGAGCAAATCGCTCCTCCACCCCTGCCGCCCCCCTGATGACGTGGTAACCCACGAAACAATTGTCGGAGGCTAGTCTGGCACTTTCTCAGCACACCAGCTGATCCCGCACGCCGCTGCAATTGAACAACGCGCCTCTTCACACAGCAACCCACACAGCTGAGGGTCCTGTTAGACGCATGGAGTCCTAGTGCCGGGCAGGCACTCTCCAAGTAAGGGGCCAATCAGCTTTTTATGTTATGTGATTTTAAAATAAACAGTAATGCACTATAGCTTTTCTCTCTGTTAATGTTTTTGGATGGAATCCTGATCATCACTGGCATTGAATCTGCAGTCTGCACGTTATCATCAGTGTGCAGGCACTAACACCTGTTCAGCTTATCTGACCCAATTCATATGAAAGGGGTCCACTGCCTTTGGTAAGCCTCCCTTTTAGCAAGATCACTTCGGGTGCAAATGTATTAATGGTGGTGGCTGTAGCAACACTCAAGATCCGTTTTTGCATGCTCCAATGATCGTTTGGATTTGTCAATAAGCACACATGGACTGTTTTATTTTATTTTGCATATGGTTTTGAGTACCGCAATAAGACGCACTATTTGGATAGTGTTTTTTTGGACTTTCACTGAGGTCACCAGTGTGTGTGCTATATTAGCACAGTGATTGCATATGGTCAAATCGAGATATTTTTTGTTATAATTGTTTAGACATTAGAGTGTATCATATACACATTTCCCACACATACCATTTGGGATCACGTTTTCAACACCCCATTAGAGATATTTTTTACTAGCACCCTCTTCCCCCATTAGACTCTTCACTACTGTACCTTCGATCTGCCATTTTGGGCTCAAAATTTACTGGTACAGTAGTAAGATTCACAGGAAAAAAAGCTCCTAGGCTGTCAGCAATTGTATCAAACACTATCAAAAAAATTGTAATGCCCCATACACACGATCGGAAATTCCGACAGAAAAAGTCTGATGTGAGCTTTTGATGTCGGAATTTCTGCCAACAAAAGATTGAGAGCTGGTTCTCAAATTTTCCGATGGAAAAAATTCCTATCCGAAAATCCGTTCGTCTGTGTGCAATTCCGACGTGCAAAAAACATGCATGCTCAGAATCAAGTACGAGAAGGAAGCCCTCGATCTGGTAAAACTAGCGTTTGTAATGGGGGATAGCACATTCATCACGGTGTAAATTATTGGATCTTTTAATGCAGCGCATTCTTTTCTTCTTTATAATGCTGGAAAAATGAAGTTGTTTTGCTGCTGATATTCACACAGGGTTCATTTGTAATTTGGAGACTAGTTCCCCCTGTTCAAATACACACATGGGCACACACCTTTTAAACGTGGGCACTGGAAAGGGTCAAATATACACATGGGGACACTCCAGGTTCGATCAGATTGCATCACACACGTTGCAATTCATGCAGTGCTATTTATGCCCTCTGCAGTTGTGTCCCCATGTATCACATTCATTGGTGGTCACTCACCATTGTTAACCATTATTCTTTTTTTTTTTTAAGTTTCATTTTTTCATCTTCATATTTATTTTCATTCATTATGTTTTGGTTTTGGGTTCATTTGAGGTTTAAGCCCTGTATATAAGAAACTATGTTATAGGAAATTTTTTAGCACATTAGACTTCATATATGACTCTTGGTTTAATGTCTATAGACTTATGTCACTATTTCCTGTAGACTGAACACATAATTTCCTGGCTCCGCCCCTGCATGGGCTGGGCTTTGGATTCACTATGCATATAATGCATGTTTTTTTGATTATTTGAAAATTATTTTCTAGTGATCTCCATATTATTATTTTTTGTGTGTCAAGTTACCACAACAACATTATTATCTGGTAGTTTTTTAACCTCAAGGAGGTTGGTTGGTGTTCCTTGTTAATTTGACATTGTATTTTTGAAATGTACCTGCCTACTCACAAACAAACTGTCCTTTTTTAGGAAAAACACATAGGCAAGAATTTGCTGAAAAAAAATATACATTTATTGTGGGTCATAACAAAATAAAGCGGAAGGCAAGGCTGGAGAAACTGATGGAATTTGCGAAGCCTTTGGACCCCAGGGCAGACATCAACTATTTGCAAACAAAAATTGGTAGCTTGAGAAGTACATATAATAGGGAGCACAATCTGGTCCAATCTGGTGAAATCAGGAACAGCAGCAGATGACATACAGTATATGTCCCCAGTCTGTGATACTACAACAGCCTGCCTCCTCTGTCAGACCAGACTGAACCCAGACCATCAATTTCTTGTCTTCCCTGCAGCCTTCCCTCCATGCTTCCCTGCACGCTTCCTTGGAGGATGTGCCTCTGGAGGTGGACTTGTGGCAGGAGGAGGAGGAGGATGGGCGAGCGCACATAAGTGGATGTTTTCTGTCAGTTGGCCCCTTATCCCCTTCTGAAGGGCCTGAAAGGGCCCTCCTCCATTTTCTGCAATTTATCATCTACATAGCAGCCATAGGACTCTTAAGCTTCAGGGGGTTTTCAGGGCTGCATTAGCCTCCTTAATGAGGCCCAGTGCTGCCTCCTCCAAGTTACTCCCCTTTCTGGCCCTTTTTGTTGGAAGGTGGAGGGAAGGCACCTGAGATTGAGTGAGGTTACTGGACCCGGCCACCTCCTTGCTGCCACTTACCCCCGCCTCCTCCTGGCTGCCACATTCCAGAGCCTCCTCCTGGCTAAGGTCTTCCTGTGTATAAAAAAAGAGACATAGTTTTTGTTTTTGTTCAACAATCACACACAATTTTCTCATGACTGCTGCAAATTGAATGTTAATAAATAAAAAAGACTATCATTCTGACCCCAGCAGTTTTCATTCTTGTCCAAATAATCTTTGGCCACTACTGTCTAATGATATGGAAATCACTTTTTGTTAAATCGTCAATTTGTTATCAATAATAACATCTGGTTAACATATTAATAATTTTCGGACAATAAATATGTAGAAAAATACTATACCTGGCTCCTCCACTTCTTCCTGGATGGAAGGCCCATGTTGGCCCCTGGAAGCCTCAACTAGGGTTGAGGGAAGGGGGGAAGGAAGTGTGGAAAGTGATTTCCTGACTTTAATCTGGTCTTCCAGAAACCAAATTATGTTGTAGTACCACAGACTGGGTCTTCTGCTGCTGCTCCTGATTTCAGGGATTTCTGGACCTTATTGTATTCCTTCTTATACTTGCTTCTCAAGCTACCAATTTTCTTTTCCACAAAGTCGATGTCTAAGTCGGGGACCTGCGTCTTTACAAATTCCAACAGTTTCTCCAGTGCTGCCTTCCTAGCTGGTTTATTTCTATATAAGGGGTTTTTAATCTCCCACAAATTGCGCAGCTCCCTATACCTGTCTATGAACTGGACCATGAATTCAGGCTCCTTGAACTGTTTCATATTTGCTGCAAGACAAAACACTAGACAAAAACACAAATTTCAGGCTAAACTCTCCTAATCTTATCCCAACATAGGCCTTAATCTAGAATCAGTATAGACCACTGATGCCCCAGGTTAAAATTTTACCTTCGCAAGAACGATCGGTGCTTCCATTACTCCTTCCTCCACACACAGAACATAGGTACGACACATGCGTGTTATCTTTATATACACTGCGCATGCATGAAACCCTGAACACGTCGCCCACCCCTGATGTTCTTTCTAGTATATTCCCCACCCCTTCTCTTTCGTCGCAGTGGGAGAGGAACATATCGGAGACACAGCAGGTGTGTGATAATGGCAGTAATGAGAAGGAAAGCCAGAGCCAGAAACGTCCAGATCCAGGAGGAGATATAAGGCCTCAAATATGTCCTTTGTAGAGATGGCGAAGATTGTGGACATCTTGAAGAGGACCGACTTTGATGGGAAGTATGGACCGTACCCCAACCCAAATGTGAGAAAAGCCAAGATTATGACTAAAGTTGTAAGAAGTCTGCACAGGAATTTTGGGGTACGATGATCCAAGGAGAAATTGAGGAAATGCTGGTCATACCTGAAATTGTAGCACGATCAGTACAGAAGGATGGGGAAACTGCTTCTAAAAAGTAAGTATTTGTCCTGTGTTCCTATTATTATTATTATTACTTGCATGTTGCTCCATGTGCTTTTCTTTACTGTTGTACAGTTTAAAAATGGCAAAGTTCAGGTTTGTGGGCACAGTACTCGGTCGTAGTAAACATTGTTCACCCACTAAATACAATGTTTTTGGCAGATACAGGTTAACTACATTTGGTCATGCCTATTTGTATAAAAATAAAATTAGTACATTGTTGTCTAGATGTGTTTGTAACTAAAATGAAATGCAAACTTGATTCAGTGTAAAGGAGAGGACACTCAGCAGCTGTTTATACTTCTGGACTCAGGAGCACTCGTGTGGGACACCAGAACAAGCTTTTTATGGTGTCCCACACAGGTGCTCCAGTGGATACTTGGGGTGTCTCCATGTGTGAAACTTGTCCAAAAAAGGTAAGTGGAGGGAGGAGAGGTGGAAGAAGTGGGCAAAATAGTGACCACAACAGGTCAGTGTCTGTCACCACAGCTTCAGGTAATAGATACATGCCTGCATATTTATAATACATGGTGTTTTTTTATTTTAGTTGATGTGGATGAAGAATCTTGTTTCACCAGAGCAAGTGCACAAATCCTCATCCAGGAGATAATGGTGTGCAATCAGGATTTAGACCTGATCAAGCAAAAAACAAATGAGATTGAACAAAAAATGAAGAACATGATTGATGTTTAAGGCAGAATCTAAATCGCCATTTTTTTCCCAACATTTTTTAAAACATTCAAATCAAAATTTGGAAGATGCACACAGTGGGCCAGATTCACAAAGCACTTACGCCAACTTAACTCGAGATGCGCGGCGTAATTGAAAAATGCGCCGCGCGTATCTTTGCGCCGTATCCTCAAAACGAGATACGCCTGAAATCCATTTTTTTCCATCCTACCTAAAAGAATTACACCGGCGCTTCTTCGAGCGCAAAATACGCTAGACACACTGCTGTTTGATAGGCAAAGAGGCAAATGAGGGAGATAAGGCGATCCACAAAATTAAGTGTGTGTGGCGTAGATTATGCCCTGTGCGCATCTGCTAGTTTCATGGTGTAAAATTACACTTTATAAAAGGTGCCCTAACTTTACACCAGCCGTGTAAATGTCAGCTAAAGCAACACCATTAAGGAAGAGCTGAGCACACACACTTGCAGGACAACAATCTGTATGCCAACATGCCAGGGGCATCCATGCTCATAACTATACTAGTGACTTTAGTAACCGAGGGTACCCCCTCTTCTGAGGGCACAGCAGTCAGGAGACGCCTCGCAGAATGCATCTTTGCCCAGTAAACACACACATTAATCATGGCACAATGAGAATGCATGCATGCACACCCACTGTGGTCCCTAGCACAGACACATCACGTGCACATCTAATTGGATTAGATCCAGGTACCCCCAATGGTACTTGGGAGCAGTAATGCCACGCCACGGCTCCAATTATGTCACTGTGCATTCATACACCATTCACATGGACCTGGGATCACTTCTCCCTGGTCCTGGGGATCCCTACTCCACCAAAACTGAGGGTGACACCCCTTATTTAATCAGGAATGCCACCCACACATTCATACATCATTCACACACATAAAACAAATCATAAGTACAGTATAATAAAAATAAAAAAAAGTACCCCAAAACTTAACGGCGGCGGCGTGAGCTACGCCTGGGCCGGCCATGGGCACCGCCATGGCCACGGTCAACCAGGGGAGACTCCTGGGGGGGTGAAGCAGGGGAAGGAGGAGACTACCCTGGTGACTGTCCTCCTGCTGGCCTGCCCTCCAAGGCCACTGCAATTCTGTTCAGACCCAGAGTGAGGGCAGCCGTATTGGCCTGGACAGCCCGGGTATTGTCCTGGACAGCCTGGGTCAGGGCACTCACCTCCTGGGCCATGCCTGTTTTGGCGGTCTGCAGGTCACAAATGCATGTGATGACCGCCAAGGAGTTTGTGGCCACATCAGTGAGTGACTCCTTAATTGAACCCAGGCTGTCCTCTATCTGGGTCAGAGTCTAGTTGATCTGACCCAGATGGCGGGTCTGCCGGGCATTGTCCCTCTGCAGATTGACCGGCAGACACTCGGCCACCCCCCTGGTCTTATGGGTAGCCTTCCTGCCTGCAGCTGAGTCTTGTGGCCTGGGAGGAGGGGAGAGAGAGACCCTTGTGGGGGAGGCCTGTTGGGGGAGGAGTGGGAGGGGCTACCCCTGATGGAGGCCTGACTTCTGCCAGCCTCAGGGGTAGCCTCAGGGGGAACCACATCCAAAGCCAAAAGGATTTCCCTGGCAATCTCCATATCTTCATCCTCATCCTAACCCCCCTCACCCCCCCCTCAACCTCCTCATGAGGGGAGGTGTGGCCACTCCCTTCCCCTGGGGACTCCTGCCATTCTTGGGGCTCTTCTGCAGCTTGTTGTCCTGGGGGTGGTGCAGCCTGGCCTGATGGCCCACCAACCTCCTGGCCTGATGGCCCAGCAATCTCCTGGCCATCTGTGGAGGACACAAAACATTCACAGGTTGGAGGATCCACACACTTGGCACATATTCCCTTCCCCCACCCACACATGCTACTCACCAGATAGAAAAACCCAAAAATTACCTGTCCTCACAGGAGCATCAGATTTAAAGCCAGGCAGACCCACCACCTGATGGCTATGGAAACCCCGGGCCACTGCCCATTCCTCCTCAGTCAGCCTGACGGAGCAGGGTGGGCCTCCTCCAGTGCCCGTGGCATGGGCATTTATTTTGGCCATCTTGTCCCGGACCAGGCTCCTAAGATCGTTGATCTTCTTTTGAATCCCACTGGGGGTCCTCGTCTCCCCCCC
This sequence comes from Rana temporaria, assembly GCF_905171775.1. Lineage (NCBI taxonomy): Eukaryota > Metazoa > Chordata > Amphibia > Anura > Ranidae > Rana > Rana temporaria. The sequence continues at coordinate 322,982,337 of NC_053490.1, forward strand.
CCCCCGCCGCAATGATCTGATCAGTAATTATCTTAATGATCTCCTTCCTTCTGGCCGGGGTGGTGTTCCGGTTCTCAGGGCCATGCAAATAACGCCCGAAACGGGTGATGGCCCTAGCAAGTATCTGCTTTTCTCTGATTGAAAAATTCAGCTTCCTGCGCTTCGGTGCCATAACACCCAACACTTAGCACCAACAAAAAACAAACACAACAAATAAACACAAATACTCACACAACAAACAAACACAAAAATCAAACCACACAAGCAGACAGCTAATACAAATTCAAAAACAAACACCGAAAAAACAAAAAGAAAAAACAATCAGAAAAAACAAACACCAAAAAAACAAACAGAAAAAAACACAGCTACTACACTCTACTACTCCTCCAAATCTTTTATCTAACACTAAACTCACCAACACACACCAACAGACGACAGAGCAAAAGCAACTTACTTTAGGAAAGGGGAACACAGGGATGTACTTTTGCAAGGGAAGTGTGTTTGTCTGGGGCTTTTACAGGGGTGACATCATCCCATCTGATGAAGGCAAGTAGAACACATTTTGTCTGATATTGCCTTCAGTTTTTCTATGTTGAACTTTGTAAGTTCCAGAGTTGTGTATGTTATGTGTTTTTTTTGGTGTTAAAATGTTTTAAAACACACATGTGAATGTGCACGGAGTAAAAAGTTTTCTACTCAACAATGTGTGGCTTCTTCTTTCAATGCTCAATACCAGTTTTTTTTATTAAGTTGGTGTTTACAGTGACAATGGGGGTTATTTAATAATGGAAAACCCACTTGGCACTACAAGTGCACTAGGAGAACCTAGGAGACAGCTAAAAGAAACACAAGCAGTAAATCAAATTCAAGATTTTATCAGATCAAAATAATTTTTTTTATTTGATAAAAAATTCACAAATTTGCTGGCATAGCAATGGCCCCCCTACCCCTAAAATATTCAACATATTTTTGCCGCACTTCATGGGCACTTTGTGGGGGCAAGCCAGGACTGTCAGGGTATTTTCATGAAGTCCGGCCTCAGGCCCAACTGAGGCCACATAATTTGGAGCATTAATCCTTAAAAAGTTGTGAAGTATGCAACACGAAAACACTATGTGGTTCAGTTTATACTCTGCCATGTTAATTGCCATAAGAAATAGGCGTAACCAGCGGCCATTATCCCAAATGAATTCTCAATGACTCGTCTGGCTCGTACCGGGGTAAGGGTCCTCTGGGGGAATGGCCTCATAGGGTGATCACCCAGACCAAACGCTTCATCTGCAACAAAGACAAACGGTAGTCCTTCCACATTATTCTCAGCAGGTGGCAATGCCAAGCCACCACTCTGGAGTCGTCTGTAAAACTTGGTCTAGGCAAAGACTCCACCATCCGAAATCGGGCCATTCTTCCCCACTTCCACATATAAAAACTCATATGTGGGGGGGTGGCACGATGTGGACGTGTTTCTCATCGATTGCCCCTCCGCAGTTGGGAAAGTCCCGCTGCTCAGCAAATTAGGAAGCCACAGTCTGCCATTGCTCCACAGGAAACTGTGGAGTCAAATCAGAAAAAAAAGTACTTTTGCACATAACATTGCAAGCAGATTAGACACAAACATTTTTGGCCAACATCAGTATAACATTTATTTTAAGGAGTATTTAAAAACAAAAATATAAGGTCTACTTATCAGATTCCTCGCCCCCTCTGATGGCCCATTGTAAAAAAAAAAATTGGGGGGTTCTAGATGAGTTTGGGACCCTCTGGCACTCTGCCTGAATTTAAGGACAACAGTAACATTTGTACACATTTTAGGGGGTGTTTAGGGTAAAGAACTACAATGGAGCTGACAAAATACGTTGTTAAGTGACTAGGCTAGATGTGTATGGGCCCAGGATAGCATGCTGGAGAGGTTAGTGAAGGCAAATATGCATGTAGGCCAAAAAAGGAGCATTAAAAGCTTACAGCTTGCATGAGGACAAAGGGGACATTCACAACATATTACAATCATGGTAATTAGGGAATGATGAAAGAAAGAAATACAATACATTAGCATACATTAACCACTTGACAACTGGGCACTTAAACACCCTTAATAACCAAATGAATTTTTCTTAATTTCTATTATAAAATTTTGCAAAAAATTAATTTTTCTTCATAAATTTGGCCTAAAATGTATACTGCTACATATCTTTGGTTAAAAAAAATTTTTTGGGATATTATTTAGTCTGGGTGAAAGTTATAAGGTCTACAAGTTATGGTACCAATTACTGAAAATTGATCAATTTGATCAAATCTGATGTACTGACAGCCTCTCTCATTTCTTGAGACCCTAACATGCCAGAAAACTACAAATACCCCCCAAATGACCCCTTTTTTTGGAAAGAAGACATTCCAAGGTATTTAGAAAGAGGCATTGTGAGTTTTTTGAAGTTGTCATTTTTTCCCACAATTCTTTGCAAAATCAAGGTTTTTTTTATTTTTATTTTTTTTCCACAAAAGTTTCATATTAGCAGGTTATTTCTCACACACAGCATATGCATACCACAAATTACACCCCAAAACACATTCTGCTACTCCTCCCGAGTATGGCGATACCACATGTGTGTTTACACAGCGTGGCCACATACAAAGGCCCAACATGCAGGGAGCACCATCAGGCGTTCTGGAACACCCAGACCAATTCTGACATTCCTCTCCTACATGGAAAAATCATCATTTATTTGCTAGAAAATTACATAGAACACCAAAACATTATATATGCTTTTTTAGCAAAGACCCTAGAGAATACAATGGCGGTTGTTGCAACTTTTTATCGCGCATGGTATTTGCACAGCAATTTTTCGAACGCATTTTTTTTGGGAAATAAAACAGTTTTGTGCTTTTAAAAAAAAAACATTAAAGTTAGCCCAATGTTTTTGCACAATATGAAAGATGAAGTTACGCCGAGTAAATAGATACCCAACATGTCACCCTTCAATATTGCACACGCTTGTGGAATGGCGCCAAACTTCGCTACTTAAAAATCCCCATAGGTGACGCTTTAAATGTTTTTACTGGTTACATCTTTTTAGTTGGAGAAGAGGTCTAGGGCCAAAATGATTGCTCTTGCTCTAACGTTCGCAGTGATACCTCACATGTGTGGTTTGAACACCGTTTTCATATGTGGGCGGGACTTACGTGCACGTTCGCTTCTGTATACGAGCACGCGGGAACAGGGGCGCTTTAAATGTTATTTTTTTATTTTTATTGTTCATTTCACTTTATTTATTTTAGTTTGACATGTTTTCCCCAAAAATAAATGTTTTGATTACTTTTATTCCTATTACAAGGAATGTAAACATCCCCTGTAATAGGAATATAGCATGACAGGTCCTCTTTACAGTGAGATATGGGGTCAATAAGATCCCACATCTCACCTCTAGGCTGGGAAGCCTGGGAAAAAAAAAAAACGATCCTGGCTTCATCGCAGCGGTGAGTCGGAAGAAGCACTGGAGGGCGAAGGGAGTGGGGACGTCGCCCATTTTGCCTCCCGTAAGAACGATCAAGAGGCGGAACAGCCGCCATGATCATTCTTATGGTGTAGAGAATCGCCGGCTGAAAAAAATATCTGAATGATGCCTGTAGCTGTAGGCATCATTTAGATATCCCTGCACAAAGTCAAGGACCTTATATGACGTGGGCGGGAAGTGGTTAAAATGCATTTTTTTCCCCAGAGTATTTTCTGGGTATTGCAGAGTATTGGCCGGGGTATTGCACAGTATTGGCCGGGGTATTGCAAAGTATTGGTCGGGTATTGCAGAGTATTGTGTGGGGGGTATTGCAGAGTATTGTGCGGGGGTATTGCAGAGTATTGTGCGGGGGGTATTGCAGAGTATTGTGCGGGGGGTATTGCAGAGTATTGTGCGGGGGGTATTGCAGAGTATTGTGCGGGGGGTATTGCAGAGTATTGTGCGGGGGGTATTGCAGAGTATTGTGCGGGGGTACTGCAGAGTATTGTGCGGGGGTACTGCAGAGTATTGTGCGGGTGTATTGCAGAGTATTGTGCGGGTGTATTGCAGAGTATTGTGCGGGGGTATTGCAGAGTATTGTGCGGGGGGTATTGCAGAGTATTGTGCGGGGGGTATTGCAGAGTATTGTGCGGGGGGTATTGCAGAGTATTGTGCGGGGGTATTGCAGAGTATTGTGCGGGGGGTATTGCAGAGTATTGTGCAGGGGTATTGCAGAGTATTGTGCGGGGGGTATTGCAGAGTATTGTGCGGGGGGTATTGCAGAGTATTGTGCGGGGGGTATTGCAGAGTATTGTGCGGGGGGTATTGCAGAGTATTGTGCGGGGGGTATTGCAGAGTATTGTGCGGGGGTATTTCAGAGTATTGTGCGGGGGGTATTGTTTGTTTACATGTGATCGCTTCGTCATTGGACAGAGCGATCACGTGGTGAACGGCCGCTATCAGCGGCAATTCACCGTGATCCGTGATGCGCCGGGTCCTCCGGACCCGGCGATCACGGAAATTCCTGTGTGCGCGCCCCAGGGGGCGTGCGGGAGCGTGATTCTGGGAGGACGTTACATAACGTCCTCCCAGAGTTAAGCAACCACCTTGTCGCCGTTATTTGACGGCGGCTGGTGGTTAAGTGGTTACATAGAATGTGATGTTAAAGGAGAAAACTTACCTTAATATAGTCCTTCTGCAGGACTTGTATGATGGCAGAACAGGTCTCTGCAATAATGATCCCCAGAGCCTGGGGGATGTCTTTCAAGAACTTGAGGTCCTGCAGACTACTCCCTGTTGCCAAGTACCGCAATGTGGCGACTAGCCTTTGCTCGGGAGTGATGGCTTGCCGCATGCAGGTGTCCTGCTCCGTGATATAAGGGGACAGCAAAGCCAACAGACGTTGAAAAACGGGGTCCGTCATCCAGAGATAATTCCTAAAATCATCAGGATTATTCTCCTGGATCTCTTGCAGCAAAGACATATGAGAGAATTGGTCACGCTGGAGCAACCAATTCTTCGTCCATGAACTCCTCACCACCCTGTTCATGGACTGTGCTTGGACCAAAGCAAGAACCCCAACACCAAGCCCCCACACAGCACGAACTCTATGACAAGTACGTACCCGCAAAATGGCTAGAAAACGGTCAGCTAGTCAGAACGCACTGAAGAACAGAAAGACCTATGAAGAATGACCTGAAAATCAGAAAAGAGCGGACAAGAATGCACTGAAAACCAGATACAAACTGACTACACGCACTGAAAAACAGATACAAACCCACAAGCACAAACTGAACAGCAGGAACAGTCTGAAAAGCACGAAGGCTGAAAAGTGTGAATCGTCTCTCACCAAACATCTACTAACACGAGATTATCAAAAGGAGCCCAAAGGGTGTCGGACTCGGAATGGAATTTCCATTTAATAGTGCCGTCATACGTCACTGCGTTCTTGACGGGCGGAATTTGGTGTGACCGTGTGTATGCAAGACAAGATTGATCCGGAATTCCCTCGGAAAAAAAACCCACGGTTTTCTTGTCGGAATTTCCGATCGTGTGTATGCGGCATAAGCGATCTCAGGGATCAGGCCTGACTCTGCGAACGCTGCAGTTATGTGTGTAGTGTTTTGTAAGTGACAGTGATCGATCGATACTACACTTGGGTGGGCTGGGCTGGGCTAGGCTGGGTTGGGCTGGACAGAGGGGAAAAATGCAGGTGCTATTAGGTATCTGGGCTGATCCCACTAACACTATGCTTTTAGCAACCCTAAACTGCTGGGGATGCTAGTATAGATCTGATCACATATTGATCCGTTCAGATACTATACCACTAAGGGAGGTGTATGCTGCGTGCGTGGGTGTTAGCGATACTGACACTAATCTGACACTGCCTGGGGTGACGCAGACCCTAAATGACCCTAAAACCTAACTGGTATTACCCCCTGGACGATCAGGTGCCCTGACGCTATAAAAAACAAACTAACCAGCGTCACCCTGATCACTGGTGACAGGAGGTAAAGGGGTTAACTAGGGGGTAATCAGGGGGTTAAAACCTTTATTAGGTAGTATATGGGGGTACCTGATGCTATAAAAACCTGACAGTGAACCTAAATAACTAACACGCTAACTAGCGTCACCCACGACACTAATACTGCGATTTAGAAAAAAGATTGCTTAGTGACACTGGTGACACACCTTCAGGTGTGGTATGGATTTTAAGGGGAACCCTGTGCCAAAAAAAAAAGAGCCCCAAAAATCCCTACCAGATCCTTATCCCAGCATGCAACCTGGCAGGCCGCAGGAAAAGAGGGGGGATGAGAGAGCGCCCCCCCCTGAAACATCCTTTGGGACACCAAAACACCCTGTCTCCATGTTGATGGGGACAGGGGCCTCATCCCCACAACCCTTGCCCAGTGGTTTTGGGGGTCTGCGGGTGGGAGCTTATCGGAATTTTTAAGCCCCCTTTAACAAGGGGACCCCAGATCCCCCATGTGAATTGGTAACGGGTACATTGTACCCCTATCATTTCACCCCCAAAAAAGTGTCAACAATTGTAAAAAAGACAGGAGACACTTCGGAACAAGTTTTTTATTATATGGCGCTGTCGACTGACGCTTCTCTCACATTGACAGCTGTTATATAAATGGGTGACCCTGCCACCCTCTGACGCCATGGGGAAACCCCCGTGGCATCAGAGAGGGTTTCGTCACCAGGGGCCCCGCCCTCAGCTATATAACAGCTGTCACGGCGGGAGAAGCGTCACTCTGCGACTGCCTCCCAATTTTTTACACTTTTTTAGTGAAATGGTAGGGGTACAATGTACCCGTTAACAATTCACATAGGGGGGAAGGATCTGGGGGTCCCCTTCTTAAAGGGGGCTTCCAGATTCCGATAAGCCCCCTGTCCGCAGACCCCCACAACCACCAGACAAGGGTTGTGGGGATGAGGCCCTTGTCCCCATCACCATGGGGACAAGGTGGTTTGTGTTCCCAAAGTATCCTCCCAATGTTGAGATAATGTGGCCTGGTACAGTTTAAGAGGGGATGCACTCTCTCATTCCCTCCACTTTTCCTGTGGCATGCCATGGTGCGTGCTCAGACAAGGGTTATAATGGCACAGTTTTACCCTTAAAATCCATATCAGACCCTTCTATGCTAAAAAAAATGGCACAGGGTTCCCCTTAATATTCATACCAGTCATGAAGGGCCTGGTAATGGACTGGGGGGAGGAACCCATGCCATTTTGTTCAATGACTTGTATCTGTATTGCCGAGACCCGACAATTCATTACAGTCACAATCAGTTTTAAATTACTTTTTTTTTCTTTTAGACATGTAATTTTGCTGCAGGACTGTTCTAAACACTGGAAAAATTTGCCACTTTACAGGCATACTATAGACACCCCCCTAGGTACGAAATGTATTGTTTTACTTTAAACTTTAAATTATTAAAATCACTGCTCCCTAAAAAATGACCGTTTTAAAAACTTTTTTTGCATTGACCACCCAGGTCCCCAAACACTTTTTATGACAATACCTTGCATATGAGCATATGTTCGTGTCCCATAGACTTTAACAGTGTTTGCGTGTTCAAACAAGTGTTTTGCCTGTTCGCAAGTTCTGGTGCGAACCAAACCGGGGGGGTGTTCGGCTCACCCTTAGTCTCAGGTACCAACATTATTGGCAAGAATGAAATGGTAACAAATGGTGCATTAAACAATATATAGATTAAAAATTTAAGGACTTAGCAGGTATGATGAGTTATTTATATTAGGGCTGTTACTGATTAAAATCTTCGTGTTTGATTAATCATTTTTTTAAATTGATTAATCGACTAATTTCGATTATTTATAACGCACATACATTTTATGGATCACCACCATATATAGTCCCCACTGTAATATCCACAGACATCTCCCCCACTGTAATATCCACAGACATGTCCCCACTGTAATATCCACAGACATCTCCCCACTGTAATATCCACATACATGTCCCTGCTGTAATATCCACAGACATCTCCCCACTGTAATATGGTCCACATCTCCCCCACTGTATAGGAAGATCAGTCCTTGCTTAGTCTTACCAGAGAAGCACACCGAACACGAGCAGTTGAGGATGATGAAGTCAGCATGATGCTCTAGGCTGCCGCCATGTGTACCAAGATGCTCGCCGCTCTGGGAGCTAGGCCGAAGCCGCGGCCTTTACTATGGCCGAGGCAGCAGCGGAGCTCCTCTGATCACGTGGTGTGCCGATCCGCATATGGTGACCCGTTCGGATCACGGATCATTTACGATCCGTTGCACCACTAGTACCGATCAAAACAATTTTGATCAATCAAAAAAATTTATGATTAATCGAGGAATTAATCTTTAATTTCCACAGCCCTAATTTATATGTATCATAAAGTATAGATCAGAATTTTTACTCAGGGTTTGGGTTCCTGAGATTTGTTTTTCATCAATTTGGTAATGCATTAAACATATAAGTAGGTACTGGACAGTTTTTGAAAATCATTAAACTGTGGAAATTATGTATAATTAAAACAACAATAACAATATTGTATATGATGTGTATAAACATATGTCATGTATTTCTATTCTACTCAAAGAGGAAGTATACAATACAGACCTAATTTTCCCTCATATTCTAGTTTTGATTTCCTTTGAAGTTTGATTGTCTGCAATTTCATAATATCTGATATTAGATACGATTTTCAAAGATATTTGTCTAGACACAAGGATAATAAATATAGAGATATAGCAATGCTCTGAAAGTAAAAGTAAAAAAAAAAATGTTAATTTGAAATTGATATGATGTTCAAATTGTCACTCTGAATGTAGCCCCAGAGAGGGGAAACAAATTTCTTCACAGCATAAGGCAAGTCCATTTCAGGAATTACATAGCAGCATAAGATAAGCCAATTAAATTACTAGAAGTTATATTTATAACACCTATTATATGTTTATATCTGTTATAAATAATGCATGCTTGGGTTATATAGAAATGTTTTATTATATCAGGGTGCTGTATACTTCTACTGTGATTAAAACCCCAGAAAATATATTTAATTTTGCTAGTAAATAGTGTCCAAAATATGCCATTTAAATAAAACAAAAAATAAACTTTTAAACTTGGAATGCTGATGTTTTTTTTTTTTAAATTGTGTCACAAAAGGGTTGCATAATCTGCATAAATCATCTGATTCAAGAAAACAAATACAATGGTTTCGAGCAGAAAGAAAATTACACTTAGGCCCCTTTCACATTGAGGAGTTTTTCAGGCGGTACAGCACTAAAAATAGCGCTGCTATCGCGCCTGAAAAACTCCTTCACTGCAGACTCAATGTGAAAGCCCGAGGGCTTTCACACTGAGGCGATGCGCTGGCGGGAGACAAAAAAATCTCCTGTCAGCAGCATCTTTGGAGCGGTGAGAGGAGCGGCATGTATACCGCTCCTTCCCATTGAAAACAATGGGAAACCGCGGCAATACCGCCCGCAATGCGCCTCTATAGAGGCGCATTGCGGGCGGTATTAACTCTTTATCGGCCGCTAGCGGGGGTTAATACCGCACCGCTAGCGGCTGATACCCGCGGCAATTCCGGCAGTATAGCGCCGCTATTTTTAGCGGCGTTATACCGCCACCGCAGCTCCCGCCCCAGTCTGAAAGGGGCCTTAAAGTGACTGATAATAGATGGAGCTGTCCAGTGCTGAAGTCTAATACATCATAAAAAGCAAAAAAGTTTAGCAGATCCATTTCAACATAAAGCAATGCTAGGCCTGACATTGTGTAATATACTGTATATGCCCTTTACTATTTGAAAAATGTATTAATAGTTCCTTAGGAACAAGTTTGTAATTTCTGGTTCTAATGCTTTGATAATATGGGAGAGGTTTGCTTATTTATTTATTTCAATAATTCACAGGGGGAAAAAAGAAATACAAACAAATTAACATTATATCTAACTTTGGCTAGATATTAATTGAATAGTGGAATAGGCATGCATATTGCTCTTACTCCTGTATTAGTATAAATCACCACCCTTCTTTCTGAAGGTGATTCTTCAGAAAGCAATTGGTTGGATCATAAAATGTATATTTTAAAGTGTACGTAAACATTACAAATATGTAATATGATAGACTCACTAGTCTTTGAAAAAATTGTGTGCATTTGTTTTGTTTTGTTTTTTGTTTTGTTTTTTGTTTCCTTTTTTTGTTATGTATTTTTTTTTTTACTAGTAATTGTATAAATAACATTAAAAACGAACTCATCCAATGTATTTGTAGAGGGAGCTAAGGTTTGACCAGGCTGGACTTCAAACATGTCTGTTTTTGTTCATCTCCACTACATGGAACAAGATTAGTAGATCACACAGGACATGACAAATATAACATTATTTTGCTTCAAGTTCATCCCACAGGAAATGACAAGGAGAATACATTTCTGGCAAGATTAGCATGTATTTTCTGTACTTGCTTAACCCTTTTACTACCGCCAGACACATATCCGCCCAACACATATGTTGTAGGCAGCTCTCATTCCAGGCTACAGATCAATAGCTGGCAGGACCAGCTTCCAATCACATGACTGCTGATCCTTCCTGCCCCTGAGTGTTTTAAACGGTTTGTAGGGATTTCGGGTGGCGTTAAAATGTTCTTAGCTTAAACAATGAAATGCAGTCACCACATTGAAAATTGTCACCTGACCAGCAGCTGCATTCAATAAGATACAGATGTGGTTTGTGTATTCTGACAGCCACCACCGGCTGTTGAAATGGAATAGCACAGGGAAGAGGGGGAGGGAAATTCATCCATCATTGCTATTATCATGGATGGAGGAATATACTCCTCTAGGGAAAATTGAAAAATTATTAAAGGTTACATTTTTGGTAGGGAAGTAAAAGGTTGAGGGGTTACATATTAAGAGCTCATTTTAGGCTTAGCTTAAATATATAAGCAAGGCCCAATTATTAGCATCAATAGTCCAAGGCAGAGCAGAAGGACCACAGAAGAAGCAGGATTTATTGGATAGTGAATGGAGTGCTTAGGTCAATCACTGTGTATCCAAACAAGTGTGTCTCCTCCACCAGAAGTACAAACCGCTCACCTGAACGTATGGACCTCTGAATGAACAATAGGTCAATCACGCTATCCCTTACAGAAGGGTATTGGTAAGATATTGTCTTCACATAGGATCCCTCACTCAAAATTCTCAAACAATAGATGGCCTCTAAAGATGCTCATAGATGGAATAGGATCATGTAAAAGTATAAAGAAAACACATAGTGCTCCAGTCGGGAAGTAACTGAATCTATGCCGTTCCGACCTAGGTTCTTTCATTCTATTAACAGGTCTGGAAAAATAGAAAAGCATGCCGCCCCTGGAACAGACCCAGAATTAGGTGGATGTAAAAGACAGAGATCAGAGATCCATTTACATCCAGGCTCCTGTAGACCAACATGAAGGTCCATAAGGACATTGTTAATCCACCCAGGAGGCCTATAGTGAACGGCATCGATTCAGTTACTTCCCGACTGGAGCACTATGTGTTTTCTTTATACTTTTACATGATCCTATTCCATCTATGAGCGTCTTTGGAGGCCATCTATCGTTTGAGGATTTTGAGTGAGGGATACTATGTGAAGACAATATTTTACCAATACCCTTCTGTAAGGGATAGCGTGATTGACCTGCTGTTCATTTAGAGGTCCGTATGTTCAGGTGAGCGGTTTGTACTTCTGGTGGAGCAGACACACTTGTTTGGATACACAGTGATTGACCTAAGCACTCCATTCACTATCCAAGAAATCCTGCTTCTTCTGTGGTCCTTCTGCTCTACCTTGGACTATTGATGCTATTTTATTTTATTTTATTGTATTTTATTTTATTTTATTTTCTTTAGCGCTGCACTGCTTTTTACATGTAATCTATTTAAGGATATTATTGACTTTCAGTGTTCAGCTGCTGTGATTAGGGTTTTGGTTTTGTTTTTTCTATTAAGGCCCAAATATTGGTTATAAATGGTACCACATACCAAACAGAGAATGTATAAGAAGAACAAAGAAAAAAGAGGAGACTTTAATGGTACAAAATAGACAAAACATTTAAATAACAACACATTGTATTATATTAGAATCTCATGAAAAAATGCATGAAAACACCATACATACACATACATATTTTCAAGATCCATCAACATATAAAACACCATCATGTAATACATAAGCATATGACATTGCACATAAACCCCAACACATTTCAATTATTGCCACAAATATTCCTCAGGGGGATGTATCACAGTGGTATAGTCTACAATACAAGCAACAGTATCACATATAGCATATTCAAACAAGAAAAGAGAAAAAACTGTTCTCAGAAGCCATATGTTGATAACATAGACCAACATGTATAGGTAACTTACAAAAACCAACAAATGCAAGATAATCATACTTACAAGGCAAAGCAATGTCTCTCAAAAAGGAAAGGAGTAGCTCTATTCTGAAGGGGGTGTGAAGAACACCACAAAATCCCCACTGCAGGCAAAAAAAGCAAACAAGCCAGTAAGAAAAATAAAAACAAAAGAATTTGTAAATAAACACTTGAAGGGGTTGTAAAGGTTTGTTTTTTATTTCCTAAATAGGTTCCTTTAAGCTAGTGCATTGTTGGTTCACTTACCTTTTCCTTTGATTTCCCTTCTAAATGTTTTTTTTTTCTTTGTTTTCTTTGTCTGCATTTCTCACTTCCTGTTCCTTCTCAGTAAGCTGTTCTGGCTGACTTTCCACCGCTTGGATGATGCCGGAAAGCTTACTGAGGAGGAATAGGAAGTGAGAAATTCAGACAAAGAAAAAAAACATTTAGAAGGGAATTCGAAGAAAAGGGTAAGTGAACCAACAATGCCATAGCTTAAAGCTTAACCTATTTAAAAAAATAAAAAACAAACCTTTACAACCCCTTTAAATACACAGAGTATATCTGCTCAAAAGTTAGTATATAAGATGTAATTTTCACTTCCAATCCATACATGGGGGTGAAAATTACTTAAAAACCCAGAAATAAAAAACATTTAAACAGCCAAGGAGGATAAGAGAAAGCAGTAGTCAGGATATCCTAAGAGTGCTGTCATAGCCCCATCTATGGCAAGCATAAAAATAGAAACGAACAAGTAAAGCAAAAAGAAAAATTGAATCAAAAATGACGGTAAGAAATATTTATACTCCATTCACAAAGTCCCCACACAAAAAAAACACACGGGAAAATGCAACAAAACATACTTGTCATATAGGGAATGCACCTCAGGGCATCCAACGCCTCCTCTCCTTGCTCACACCAAAAATAAGCCAAAAAGACCACAAACCTGCAGTACTCCATTTATAATACCCATGTGCGGAAAGAGACCCAATCGGGTGAGGGCATACTCCATGTCATGTCGTTAAAAAGAGCCAAAACTGTATGTATGCATTAAACTGTTCCCATCTGGGGGAATAAGAGAGGCACATGTCCTCTGTCTATGGCCCCGTACACACGACCGAGTTTCTCGGCAGAATTCAGCCAGAAACTCGATCGGAGCCGTATTCTGCCGAGAAACCCGGTCATCTGTACACTTTCGGCCGAGGAAACCAACGAGAATCTCGTCGGGCCAAATAGAGAACATGTTCTCTATTTCCTCGTTAGTCAATGAGGAAACTTGGCTCGCCGAGATCCTCGGCGGCTTCACAGGGAACTCGACGAGCAAAACGATGTGTTTTGCCCGTCGAGTTTCTCGGACGTGTGTACGGGGCCTATGGCAGTTTAGTTTAACTATTAAGGTTAGTAAGGTGTTGAGGAATAAGAGTAAAGCGTCTTAGTAAAGATCAAGGGCTAAATGTTATGGGGGTTACATCTGTGATGGATTGCTTTTAAAACACACAATCAACTGCATAGATTACATCACTTGAATGGTTCATGTTCGATGATGGTACTGCCTGCCAATCATGATAACATGAAGCAAAAATGTAGGGTTAAAAGGGGCAGTACTGCTGCAGATCAGCTGGCCTCTTTTACCATCCCCTGGGCAGTGGGCACATGTGTAAATGAGCCCTTAGATTGGGGGAAGATTATTTGTGAAGAGGTGCTCTGAAAAACAGGGACAGAACAAGGAGATGCACAGTTTATACTTGTTTTTGAAGCCAAGAGCTCCACACCAGAAATTACCAGTTGTAAGCTGTCAATGCTAAGAATGATTGTACTACTGTTGCTTTATAGATACACATACAGGAAAACAAATCATGAAATCTGACAGATAGGGATTGTGGACTTCTTAATTGTGCAGAAAACAATATCAGCAACATATCTAGATACTTGTGTCATTGGAACCAGACTATTATTTTCCATTGACAGATAAGGTATTATCATATTAGATGTAATGTGAGTGGAGCCTAACTTAAATGATAATCATCTGTATGAGTATCTGTGAAGTAATTTACCGTGAAGTATTGATAAAAAATAAAAATAAAATTTAAATATGGACAATTGTATCTACAATATAAGCCTTAGCCAGGTTGACCAGTTACTGCTGTATGCATTCCTTATCATACTAGGTTATATTTTAAATTGAAAGTCATAGTGTAAGCATACTAGAAAATGCTTATATAATTCTTAGAGCATGGCAGGTCACAAAAAAAGCAGGCAATTATCCTGTGACAATCCAATGATGTGTTCTCAGCTATCTACAGAATACAATACTTTAGAGGAATGTGGAACCAAAGAAACAGGATTGGTAACTGCTTGGCATGTAGTTCCATGAAGAAGCTATATTTCTACTGCTATGTGGTAGAATGAACCAATTTAAACTACTGATGTAATTAAAACTGTTATGAAATGAAAACCAAGAAAGTGGTAAGACTCATATCTTATGATATAATGTAAACAGCAATTTACAAAGGCCAGTAGCCCATAGCAAGCAGCCAGATTTCAGTTTACTAATGTCATATCAGTGAATGATAAATTCTCAGTGGCCATGATAAGTGATTGTTTCTAGCACATTACTGTTTGTCTTAATGAATAAACCTAATGGAGTGATTACAATTACAAATGTTACCTGTGCCATCCATTAAATATGGAAACAAACATAACATGACTAGATTTTCAAAGCAGTTCTGAGATTAACCTATTAGTAAGGTGTCTAAAATTACAAAGAAGCAAATGTGTCTTGTTAAACATAAAAATTATTTCTTGCAACCCATGGGCCCCTGGATCTTGAGTGCATGCTTTATAAGGCCCCATTCACACCTGAGCAAAGCGTTTTTGAGCGTTTTTCCGGCGTTTTGTCGGGCGTATTTGCACGTTTGCATACAGCTTTGTCCGACGTTTTTGAACTTCGTCGTTTTTTATTTTAGCCAATAGGAAAAATGATCATCTATTTCATCATTTGTTGCTATGTTTGTAGTTTTTTTTATCTTCTTCCTGGGTGAATATTCTATTTCACAGAAAAGATTAAAGCGACTATACGCCCGTAGAAACTCACTTTGAATTGAGCGTTTCCATTAGTTTCTATGGGAATACAAACGTTCAAAAACGCCCAAATCAGCCCAATTCGAGCGACAAAAAAGGGTCCAGAACTTGTTTGAGCTTCAGGCGTTCAGCTTCATGCGTTTTGGAGTGGAGATGTGAACTATCTCCATTGAGAATAATGGATTTTTCCCCTCTAGCGTTTTGTAACTTCAGGCTTCAGGCTACAAAAAAAACGCTCAGGTGTGAATGGGCCCTAAAGGCTGTAGATTTTAGCATGACTTAGAGCAAATCTCTGTCCTTCTGTTTAACTCTTCAATACCAATGCATTTATGGCTAGTAGGGATCAACTTTATGTTCAGGTCGAATGCCGAATAGCAAACAATTTGGGGTGTTCGAAAATTCGAAAACCACGGAACACCCTTTAAAAGTCTATGGGAGAAATAAAGTGCTAATTTTAAAGGTTAATATTCAAGTTATTGTCATAAAATGTGTTTGGGGACCCGGGTCCTGCCCCAGGGGACATGTATCAATGCAAATAAAAGGTTTTAAAGAAGTTTTTTCGGGAGCAGTGATTTTAATAATGCTTAAAGTGAAACGATAAAAACTGAAATATTCCTTTAAATTTTCTACCTAGGGGGTGCTATAGTATGCCTGTAAATAAGTGCATGTTTCCAGTGTTTATAACAGTCCCTGCACAAAATGACATTTCTAAAGGAAAAAAAGTCATTTAAAACTACTCGCAGCTATAATGAATTGTCGGGTCCCGGCAATACAGATAAAAGTAATTGAAAAAAACGACATGGGTCCCCCCCCCAGTCCATTACCAGGCCCTTTGAGTCTGGTATGAATATTAAGGGGAACCCTGAACCCAAAAAAATGTGTGGGGGTCCCCCCAACTTCTATTACCAGGCCCTTCAGGTCTAGTATGGATATTAAGGGGAACCCTGCGCCAAATAAAAAAAATGGCTTGGGGTTCCCCCCAAAAATCCATACCAGACCCTTATCCAAGCACACAATCTGGCAGGCCGCAGGAAAAGAGGGGGGACACGAGAGTGCCCCCCTCCTGAACTGTACCAGGCCACATGCCCTCAACATTGGGGGGATGTCCCCATGTTGATGGGGACAAGGGCCTCATCCCCACAACCCTTGGTTGTAGGGGTCAGCGGGCAGGGAGTTATTGGAATCTGGAAGCCCTCTTTAATAAAGGGGACCTCCAGATCCTGGCCCCCCTCATGTGAATTGGTAATGGGTACATTGTACCCCTACAATTTCACCCAAAAAAGTGAGAAAAAAGGAAAAATTAGATTTACTGTATCTGTACTGCTGGGACCCGACAATTCATTATAGCCGTGAGCAGTTTTTTACTTTAGAAATGTCATTTTGTGCAGGGACTGTTATAAACACGGGAAACATGCGCTACTTTACAGGCATACTATAGACACCCCCCAGGTACGAAATTTAAAGGAATATTTCACTTTTATTTTTTCACTTAAAGCATTATTAAAATCATTGCTCCCGAAAAAACTGCAAGTTTTAAAACTTTTTTGCATTGATACATGTCCCCTGGGGCAGGACCCAGGTCCCCAAACACTTTTTATGACAAAAACTTGCATATTAGCCTTTAAAATTAGCACTTTTGATTTTCATGTTTGTGTTCCATAGACTTTAACGGTGTTTGCATGTTCAAACACATTTTTTGCCTGTCCGCATGTTCTGCTGCGAACCGAACCAGGGGGGGGTGTTCGGCTCATCCCTAATGGCTAGTAGAGGTTCAGCACTGAATTGCTAAACAGCATAAGGCAGAGCTTAGATGCATGACCAGAGATACAAAGAAATTCCAGTGCTTTCTCTGTTTGGCTGCTTGGGCACCCAGCATTGTTACATGGGGCAGGGAGGCAATTCTTGGCCCTATGTAAGCTTTAACTTCTGGAAGAACGTCACTGAATGCAAACTATTATAGCCAGACTGGTTAATAATCTTTATAAAAATTGCTCTTTGATTAAAAAATCATCTCTGCATGACTGTATAATATGGATATGCATAGAAGAAAACTGGGTGGGACTTTAAATGAGACACATTAAGGATGTGTCTCCATCCCTAAATCAGTTACAAGGGAAAAAGTTTGGGACTTTAGATGAGGAATATGACAGACCATATGATTAAACATAAAAATATATTTATTGTCAAAAGACTAAACTTGGCACATAATAGAATACATACAGAAATTCAACATGAGCCCATTTCATATATATATATATATATATATATATATATATATATATATATATATATATATATATATTTTATATATAGACACATGTAGATGGTAAAGCAGCACATGCCAGTTGCCGATATAGGGGGCTTCATATAATAAATTGATAGATGGTAACATATCAAACTGTAAACATTTATGGTAAAGCATATAGGGGTCATGACTGCATCCTGGTTATTATTTACATATTTCTGAAAAAGACATAGATACCACAAAATCACAAATCACAAGTCACAAAACAGAGTGTTACTCTGTAATATTGTGCATAAATAAATGTCAGAAAATAAAAAGGAGTATCCAATTCTAATAACTTACATGGAGCTAAAGAGCAAAACATGCCGGAATAGTCGAACCAGGTACCCGTGGGATAGTCTGTCCCAGGAGCTGAGGTAAGGGACCACTTTTGCCCAATGTGTCAACAATTGTGGCGCTGCATACCACCAGGGTTCACACAAATGGCAGGAGTGACAGGTGGTCATATGATGCCCACCCGGTATAAGGAAGCTCCTGACCGGCCATATGATTATAATAGGCAGGGTGGGAGGTGGTTAAAGCCAGTGCATCTAAGTAACAGTTAAGCACAAAAAAGGTGCAAAATACACTCTTTCTTGGAGATATTATGCCACGTACACGCGATCGATTCATCCGATGAAAACAAACTGATGATTTTTTCATGCCCACACACCATCGGTTAAAAAAACAATCGTGTCAGAACTCGGTCACGTACACCACGTACCACGGCACTATAAAGGGGAAGTTCAAATCCAATGGCGCCACCCTTGGGGCTGCTTTTGCTGATTTTGTGTTACCGCGTGTTAGTAAAAGTTTGGTTAGAGCCCATTCGCGCTTTTCAGTCTCCGTGCTTTTCAGATCGTTTTCTGGTGTTCAGTTTGTGCTTGTGGGTTCGTATCTGTCTTTCAGTGCTTGCAGTTAGGTCGTATCTGTTTTGCAGTGCGTTCCTGTCCGCTCGTTTTCTGTTTTTCAGGTTGTTCTTTATAGGCCTTGCTGTTCCTAGGTGCGTTCTGTTTTAAGTGCGTTCTGACCAGCCGGTTTGAAGCTATGTTGGAAGTGCGTTCTCATTCTCAAGTTTGTGCTGCGTATGGGCTGTCTTTTGCAGTTCGTAATGTTACTGGATCTGTGCCCGTGAACAGGGCAAGGAGGAGTTCATAGGCCAAGAATTGGTTGCGCCAGCGTGACCAATTCTCTCATATGCCTCTGCTTAGGGAAATCCAGGAGTATAACCCTGATGATTTCAGGAACTTTCTCCGTATGACGGACCCCGTTTTCCACCGTCTGTTGGGTATTCTGTCCCCTTATATCACAAGGCAGGACACTGTGATGCGCCAAGCCATCACGGCCGAGCAGAGGCTCATTGTCACGTTGAGGTACCTGGCGACTGGGAGAAGCCTGCAGGACCCCAAGTTCTCAACAGGCATCTCCCCCCAGGCACTTGGGATCATCATCCACGAGACGTGTTCTGCCATCATTCAAGTAATGCAGAAGGACTATTTTAAGGTAAGTTTTCTCCTTTAACATCACAATCTATGTCTTTAATGTATGCTAATGTCTTGTATTTCTTTTATCATTCTCTAATTACCATGATTGTAATATGCTGTGAATGTCCCCTTTGTCCCCATGCATGCTGTAAGCTTTTAATGCTCCTTTTTTGGCCCACATGCATATTTCCCTTCACTAACCTCTCAAGCATGCTATCCTAGGCCCAAACACACATAGCCTAGTCAGTTTCAAACTTGTTTTTTGTCTGCTCCATTGTAGTTCTGCCCCCCCCCCCCTTAAAATGTGTCCCAATGTCTTGTTTCTCATTACATTTTGGCAGAGTGCTATATATTTATATTTTTCAGGGCACAAACTCAGCTAGAACCCCCCCCCCCTTAAAATGTGTCCCAATGTCTTGTTTCTCATTTTATTTTGTCAGAGTACTATATATTTTTATTTCCCCCCCCCCTTAAAATGTTTAATGGGTCATCAGAGGGGTGAGGAGTCTGATAAGGCCTATTTTTTTTTGGTTTGAAATACTCACTCAAATACATGTTATACTGGTGTTGGACAAGGATGTCTTTTTGTAATCTGATTGCAATGTTTATATGCCAAAGTACTATTTTTTTTTGTTTGACTCCACAGTTTTCTTCCACACCACAGGAATGACAGACTGTGGCATCCCATGTTGCCCAGCGGTGGGACTTCCCTAACTGCGGAGGGGCAATTGATGGTAAACACGTCCGAATAGTGCCGCCACCCCATTCGGGGTCATACTATTTTAACTATAAAGGTTTTCATAGTATTGTGTTGATGGTGGTGGCATCGGCACAGTACGAGTTTATGTATGTGGACGTGGGGAAGAACGGCCGGATGTCAGATGGCAGAGTATTCGCACAAACAGAGTTTGCCCAACGTCTCCAGACTGGTGGCCTGGCACTGCCACCAGATGAAGATAATGTGGAGGGACTCCCTTTTGTGTTTGTTGCGGATGAAGCTTTCAGGCTTGGACCACACCTCATGAGGACATTTCCCCCAGAGGACCCTCACCCCGGAGAGGAGGGTTTTTAATTACCGGCTGGCCAGAGCCCAGAGGGTTGTCGAGAATGCCTTTGGGATAATGGCCAGCCGGTTCCGCCTGTTCCTGACAGCCATCCACATGGCGGAATATAAACTGAACACAATAGTATTTTGCTGCTGCATACTGTATAATTTTCTGCACAGATATTCTGTTTCCTACCTTTCGAACCTTGGGCCTGAGGCCGGACATTCTGAAATCCTGACTGGCCTAGACACTGGCTGTACTGGCTTGGCCCCCCGAACTGCTCGAGATGTACGACAAAGATACGTGGAGTACTTCACAGGTAGGGGGGGCATCTCTATGCCAGAGCATATTTTATTTAAAAAAAATATATAAAAATAAACACCAAATTTGATCTTTGAAAAAACAGTTTTGTCATTCTTGCTTGTGTTTCTTTTATCTGACTCCCTGATTCCCCTAGTGCACTTGTAGTGCCAAATGTATGTCTCTGTTTTAGTAAATAACCACAATTGTCACAGTAATCACTCACTTTTAAATGTACAACCTGGTATTGAGCATAGAAAGACGAAGTCAGGCACATTTTTCTATTTTTTGGGGTTTTATTCTGTGCACAACTTGTGCGTGTTTTTAATTTTCTGGTAGAAAAATATAAAATATATTTTTTTGGGCCTAAAAACAGGCATTTTTCAAACAAACAAATATCTACAAACAATGGAGCTTACAAAGTTCATCCTTATTAGAAACACATGAGATGGGGTGATGTCACCCCAGAACAAGCCAAAATTTAAAGATGCACACATTTTGTTGGGCAAAATGGGGATTTCTATCCTGGTCCCATGCCAAATGTCAACATGTGCTATCTGCCATCATGGGGGATCAATGGATGTGTTTTGGGGGTGCAAACCCTTCCTCTCACCTACTTGAGTAGCGAAGAAGGGGTTGTACCCACAAAGCACAGACATAGATACCATGTGATGGCAGATAGCACATGTTGACAGACTGTGTGCATCTTCAAATTTTGGCTTGTGGATTATCCAATGGAAATTTGGGCACTGAACACAAAATTGTGGGTGGGAGGGGGGGGTGGGGTCAGTCTTCTATTCGCTTCATCATGTCAATGATGTTTTTATATTTTTGTTCAATGACATTCATCCGATTCCTCATAATGTCCATTTCACTACTGCATTCTATTTTTTCTTGGATCACGATTTTTGCACTAGCACTGGAGAAAGGAGTACTAGTAGTTGCTGTGACACCACCATGTTCATCCCCTAAAAAAAAAAAAAAAAAAAGGGATTAGTAGAAATATACAGGCCTACATCTCTTTACCTGAAGCTGTGATGACAGACACTGACCTGTTGTGCTGATAATCTCCACCTCTCCTTCTTCCACCTCTCCTTCTTCCACACCTCCTTCTTCCACACCTCCTTCTTCCACACCTCCTTCTTCCACACCTCCTTCTTCCACATCTACCTCCTCCACATGCTGAGGTTGGTATTTTTCATGTCTGTGCTTCCTTGCCTCCTCCGAATGATGTCCTCCCATTCTTCTATCCCCTAATAAAATGAAAGAAAAGGTATACTCAGCACACAGATATTAGAGGGCAGAAATAGAAAACATTGCTTGGAAGTGGGGTTCAATTGTCTGTTTGGGCTCATTCGTAAAAGCAACACTTTTTTTTTCGGAGTTTCCCCAAGCTGGAATACTGACGCTTTTTGTCAAAGTGACACACATGGAAACACCCCAAAGTATCCATTGTGTGAGACCCTAAAAAGGTTGTTTTGTTGGGCCACACAGGTGCTCCTGAGTACAGATGTGTAACCAGCTGCTTAGTATCCTCTACCTTTACACAGAATGAATCAGGTTTGCATTTCACATTCTAGTAAGTTCGAGCAAACACATCATCTGGACAACAATGTTTATAAACGTTGTTTTACGCCAAATAGGCATGACCACGTGTGGTTTTCCTGGATCTGCGGAAAACTTCGGATTTTAGAGGAACGATGTTTACTACGAACATAAAAATAATACTACACTTTGGCCGCTAACCTGAAAGTTGCCATGTTCAAAAGTTCAACCAGGCCAACCAAGCACATGGAGAAAAACATGCAAAAAAATATAATAAAGAAATTTGCAATAAACACATGAAAAATACGTACTTTTGTCAATAGTTTTCTTGATCTTCCTATACTGCTCCAGCTCCCGCAATTTCAGGTCAGACCACCTTTAACAGACCCCAAATTTATGGTAAAGACTCCTCGCCACTTTTTCCATTATTTGGGCCTTCCTCAGATTAGGGGTGTGGTATGGCCCATGATCGTCATCGTAATCTTTCCTCTGCAGTTTGTCCACCATCTCCACCATCTCTTCAAGTAACATATTCATGGCTTTGTATCATCTGAGCCTGGATCGTGACATTCCAGCCTTCGGACTTTCCTCGTTGGTACGGGGTATACCACACACATGTGTCACCGCCATATTGTCATTTCACACTGAGAAGGGGCGTGGAATAGAGGAAAAAGTGCATCATGGGTGGGCGAAAAGGGCGGCGTTTCACGCATGCGCTGGATATATAATGAGAACAACGTGACTACGTTGGTTACACGAAGTAAGGACAAATGGAAGTGCCGACCGACTGAAATGAAGGTAAAAATGAAAATGGGGCCAGCAGTGGCCTATATATACTTGAGTCATGATATCAAGGCAGGGATGTCAGGTTTATGTTGATTGAACCATTGACCAATTTAATCTTGGGGCCCCCCATGCAATTTTGCTCTCCATCTGCTCTGAGACATATACAATATACAGTACAGACCAAAAGTTTGGACACACCTTCTCATTCAAAGAGTTTTCTTTATTTTCATGACTATGAAAATTGTAGATTCACACTGAAGGCATCAAAAACTATGAATGAACACATGTGGAATTATACATAACAAAAAAGTGTGAAACAACTGAAAATATATTTCATATTCTAGGTTCTTCAAAGTAGCCACCTTTTGCAACAGACACATCTCTAGAACTGTTAAGAGGAGACTGTGTGAATCAGGCCTTCATGGTAGAATATCTACTAGGAAACCACTGCTAAAGAAAGGCAACAAGCAGAAGAGACTTGTTTGGGCTAAAGAACACAAGGAATGGACATTAGACCAGTGGAAATCTGTGCTTTGGTCTGATGAGTCCAAGCTTGAGATCTTTGGTTCCAACCCCCGTGTCTTTGTGCGCCACAGAAAAGGTGAACGGATGGACTCTACATGCCTGGTTCCCACCGTGAAGCATGGAGGAGGAGGTGTGATGGTGTGGGGGTGCTTTGCTGGTGACACTGTTGGGGATTTATTCAAAATTGAAGGCATACTAAACCAGCATGGCTACCACAGCATCTTGCAGCGGCATGCTATTCCAATCAGGTTTGCATTTAGTTGGACCATCATTTATTTTTCAACAGGACAATGACCCCAAACACACCTCCAGGCTGTGTAAGGGCTATTTGACCAAGAAGGAGAGTGATGGGGTGCTGCGCCAGGTGATTACCTCTTGAAGCTCATCAAGAGAATGCCAAGAGTGTGCCAAGCAGTAATCAAAGCAAAAGGTGGCTACTTTGAAGAACCTAGAATATGAAATATATTTTCAGTTGTTTCACACTTTTTTGTTATGTATAATTCCACATGTGTTAATTCATAGTTTTGATGCCTTCAGTGTGAACCTACAATTTTCATAGTCATGAAAAGAAAGAAAAGTCTTTGAATGAGAAGGTGTGTCCAAACTTTTGGTCTGCACTGTATATATGCGAGACTCAAAAACAGATTATTTTACTGTGTATCAGATCAGGCAATGATTGTGATTCTTGGACAGAGGTAATTAAGCAGTATATCATCTCATCAATGCAGAGGGGCACGATATACACACATGAATGGTGCCTTGATGAATGCTCTCAATACTTTTGCATATTAATGCCACTTATTGATTTAGATGTAAACACAGGGCCTGCAGGTAAATCATCATTACACAACAATGGGGCAGAGCTGGGCAGCATTTAGTGGCAGCAGTAGACATTGCGTTTAAAGGTCTAGATTGTGATAATATTAGGACAATTTAAACTGACCTAGTGTTTAGAGTTGAGCGGACACCTGAAAGTTCGGGTTCGGGACCGAACCCGAACCCGGACTTTGACCCGAACCCGAACCCCATTGAAGTCAATGGGGACCCGGACTTTTGACTACAAAAATGTCTCTAAAAAACTAAGGGAAAGGGCTGGAGGGCTGCAAATGGCAGCAAAATGTCGGGAAGAACATGGCAAGTACTCTGGAAATAAATGTGGATAGGGAAATAACTTAAAATAACATAAAAAAATTAGAATAAAAAATATAATGATGTTTGACCTTTGAGGACGAGGTCCATACAGTTTTGTTCAAAATTATTGAACCCCCCAATGCTGTAAAGGGTTTTAGGGAATTTAGTGTACATTTGTAATTGTATTCAGAATGAAATCCTACAAGGACTTCATAAAGAACCATATGCAACTAATATGACATCAATTGGTTTTGTAATACAGTAGTAAATGCAAAATTCAAGGCAATGGGCACTGTTGAAACGCTACCTGGTCGTGGCAGAAAGAAGATGCTGACTTTGACTGCTGTGCGCTACCTGAAGCGTAGAGTGGAGAAAAGTCCCCGTGTGACTGCTGAGGAACTGAGAAAATATTTGTCAGATGTGGGTACTGAAGTTTCTGCTCAGACAATACGGCGCACACTGCATAATGAAGGCCTCCATGCCAGAACTCCCAGGCGCACCCCCTTGCTGTCTCCAAAGAATAAGAGTCGACTGCAGTATGCCGAAAGTCATGTGGGCAAACCACACACTTTTGGGATTGTGTTCTGTGGACTGATGAAACAAAATTACAACTGTTTGGGTCCATGGATCAACGCTATGTTTGGAGGAGGAAGAACAAGGCCTATGATGAAAAGAACACCTTGCCTACTGTGAAGCATGGCGGGGGGTCAATCATGCTTTGAGGCTGTTTTGCTTCTGCAGGTACAGGGAAGCTTCAGCGTGTGCAAGGTACCATGAATTCTCTTCAGTACCAGGAGATATTGGATGACAATGTGATGCAGTCCGTCACAAACCTGAGGCTTGGGAGACGTTGGACCTTTCAACAGGACAATGATCCCAAGCATACCTCCAACTCCACTAGAGCATGGTTGCAGATTAAAGGCTGGAACATTTTGGAGTGGCCATCGCAGTCACCAGACTTAAATCCGATTGAGAACCTCTGGTGGGACTTAAAGAAAGCAGTTGCAGTGCGCAAGCCTAAGAATGTGACTGAAGGTGGAAGCGGCGGTGGAGGAGGAGGAGGAGGTAGCCAACACAGCAGGTTTTGGTTTTTAATTGATTTATTTTTTAAATTAGGGTAAACCCCAAAATAGTGAGATCTAGGGTTGCTACCTCATCCCTTTAAACCTGAACACAGAGTTACACAGGTTCTGGGGCTAATTTGATGTCGATAAGGCACCAAGTGAGTTTAATTAGCAGCACCTTAATCAGCCAGAGAGCCTGTGTAATTAATATGTTTTTGCTTTTAAAGGGATGAGATGGCAACCCTAGAAAGATCAGAAAAAAACAATGGCTGGGTAAGGCCAGGCCGGTGTCTATTCTGCACAAGGTACGGACAAGTCATGTGGGATCCATGCCTGGTTCATTTTAATGAACGTGAGCTTGTCCACATTGGCTCTGGACAGGCGGCTGCACTTGTCTGTGATAACGCCCCCTGCTGTGCTAAATACACGTTCAGACAATACACTGGCCGCAGGGCAGGCCAGCACCTCCAAGGCGTAAATGGCAAGCTCAGGCCATGTGCCCAATTTGGAGACCCAGAAGTTTAAGGGGGCATAGCCGTCATTCAGTACGTGTAGGGGTGTGCTCACATACTGCTCCACCATGTTGCTGAAATGCTGCCTCCTGCTAAAACGTTTCATATCAGCTGGTGGTGCTGTTTGTTGTGGCGTGCTGACAAAGCTTTTCCACATTTCAGCCATGCTAACCCTGCCTTCTGAGGTGCTGGCGGTACCCCTGCTGCGTTGGTGACCTCTTCCTCCTCCTCTGCCTTCGCCTTCTGCTTCCACTGTGGCCCCGCTGCCAGGTGGGAATTGCACCAGCAGCGCGTCTAACAGTGTGCGCTTGTACTTGCGCATCTTGTGTTCACGCTCCAGTGAGGGGATTAAGGACGGTACATTGTCCTTGTAACGAGGATCCAGCAGCGTGGCCACCCAGTAATCAGCACCTGTCATAATGTGCGAAACACGCCGGCCGTTGCGGAGACACTGCAGCATGTAATTGCTCATGTGTGCCAGGCTGCCCAGAGGCAACGAAAAGCTGTCCTCTGTGGGAGGTGTATCATCTTTGTCCTCTGTATCTCCCCAGCCACGCACCAGTAATGTCCATGAGCTGGTCTGGATGCCATCCTGCTGTGAACATGGTTCCTCCTCCTCCTCCTCCATGTCTTCCTCCTCCTCCACCGCGTCATCCTCCAGAACTGTGCCCTTGCTAGACAATTGTGTACCTGGCCTTTGTTGGTGCACGAACCCACCCTCGGAGCCACTTGTGAATGACTGCCCTGAAAGCCTTGCAAATGATCCAGATTCCTCCTCCTCCTCCTCTTCCTCCTGTGCCACATCCTCTTCTATCATCGCCCGTAGCGTTTTTTCATAGAAGTGGGATAGTCACGCTGAGAGCGGCGTCATTGGCACTGGCCATGTTGGTGGAGTACTCAAAACAGCGCAACAAGGCACACAGGTCTCGCATGGAGGCCCAGTTATTGGTGTAAAGTGGTTCTGTTCCGCAGAGCGACTCACGCGTGCGTGCTGCAGCTGGAACTCCACTATCGCCTGCTGCTGCGCACAGACGACCCACACTTTCTGCAGCAGCTGTGGCATATTGGGGTAAGTTCTCAGGAAACTCTGCACCACCAAATTCAGCACATGCGCCAGGCAAGGGATGTGCATCAAACCGGCTAGGCCCAGAGCTGCTACGAGATTTCGCCTGTTATCGCACACCACCAGGCCCGGCTTGAGTCTCACTGAAGCCAACCACTCATCGGTCTGTTGTTCCATGTCCCTCCACAACTCCTGCGCGGTGTGTGGTTTTTTCCCCAAACAGGAAAGTTTTAAAACTGCCTGCTGGCGTTTACCCATGGCTGTGCTGAAGTTGGTGGTGAATTTGTTACGCTGACTGGATGAGGAGGCGGTAGAGGATGAGGAAGTGGAGTAGAAGGAGTTAGGAACAGGAGGCAAACTGAAGTGCCCTGCAATCCTCGGTGGTGGAAGGACATGCGCCAAATTGCTATCTACATTTACCCAGTGCGCTGTTAGGGAGATATAACGTCCCTGACCGTGCTTACTGGTCCACGTATCCGTAGTTAGGTGGACCTTGGCACAGATGGCGTTGCGCAGTGCACACCTGATTTTGTCCCCCACTTGGTTGTGCAGGGAAGGGGTGGCTCGCCTGGAAAAGTAGTGGCGTCTGGGCATGACGTACTGTGGGATAGCCAATGCCATCAGGCTTTTAAAACTCTGTGTCTCCACCAGACGGAATGACAGCATTTCAAAGGCCAGTCATTTTGAAATGCTGGCATTCAGGGCCAGGCATCGCGGGTGGGTAGAGGGGTACTTCCTCTTACGCTCCAGTGTTTGGGAGATGGAGGGCTGAATGCTTCCATGGGACATTATGGAGATGTTTGGTGACCCAGGTGGTAGTGTTGCATGCCGGTCCTCTAATTGAGGGTGGCAGGTGTCACTGTCACTACGGAGGTTGATGAAGAGGCAGAGAGGCCCGAGACTGATGCAGAAGAGGAAACAGGAGGAGCCAGAGACCTTTCTTGGTTTTTGAGGTGTCTACTCCACTGCAGCTCGTGCTTTGCACTTAGATGCCTGGTCATGCAGGTTGTGCTCAGGTTGAGAACGTTTATGCCTCGCTTCAGGCTCTGATTGCACAACGTGCAAACCACGCGTGTCTTGTCATCAGCACATTGTGTGAAGAACTGCCACGCTAGGGAACTCCTTGGACCTGGCTTTGGTGTGCTCGGTCCCTTGCTGCGTTGGGCAGTAGCAGGCGTACTGTTCTAGGGGACGGACGCTCTGCTTTGGCACCCTGCTCCCTCTTCTGCTGTGCTGGTGACTCTGTGCGACCACCGCCTCTTCCTCCGAACTACACGGGTCACCTGCATGAGGTTGATTCCATGTCGGGTCGAGGACCTCATCGTCCTGCACATCATCTTCCACCCAGTCTTCACCACTGCCCTCCTTGTCGGTCTGCACAATTGCAAAAGCACCAGCAGTTGGCAACTGTGTTTCATCATCATCCAAGACGTGCTGTGATGGTCCCCCCATGTACTCATCTTGAAATATAAGTGGTTGGGCATCGGTGCACTCAATCTCTTCCCCTTCTGGGGCTGGGCCAGGTGGATGGCCCTGGGAACACATGCTAACAGACTCATCAAAAAGAAGAAGAGACTGCTGCATGCTTTGGGGCTCAGACTGCTTGGCTGATTTGCAAGGGGGTGAGGTGAAAGACTGATGGTGGACATCGGCTGCAGGCACCAACTCTGAACTTTCAGCACAAGACTGGTTGGAAAACAATGTGAAGGAACTGGAGGCACTGTCAGCAACCCAATCTACTACCACCTGTTCTGCTCCTGGCCTCAACATTCGTAGAGCTGGATTAGGCCCGACCAAATACCGCTGCAGGCTCTGTCGGCTACTCGCACCTGAGAAAGGTGTTTCACTTGTGCGTGTAGCTGGCACAGATCAACCACGTCCTCTCCCTGTAACAGGAGCTCTACCAGCAGCACCACGACCGCGGCCACGTCCCTTATTTGACGTTTTCCACATATTTCTTAAATTTAGGGTCTTGCCCTAATTTTGAGAAATTTTAAATACAAAAATAGTGTAATATGGTGAAATAGGCAGAGATTCACCTATATATTTCTCTACCTATAGCAAGAAGCAGGAACCCAACCCTAAGCAATGTACTGGTGGAGTGCTGGTGAAATGGGCAGAGATTCACCTATATATTTCTCAAATTTAGGGTCTTGCCCTAATTTTGAAAAATTTTAAATACAAAAATAGTGTAATATGGTGAAATAGGCAGAGATGCACCTATATATTTCTCTACCTATAGCAAGAAGCAGGAACCCAACCCTAAGCAATGTACTGGTGGAGTGCTGTGAAATGGGCAGAGATTCACCTATATATTTCTCAAATTTAGGGTCTTTCCCTAATTTTGACAAATTTTAAATACAAAAATAGTGTAAGCTGGTGAAATAGGCAGAGATTCACCTATATATTTCTCTACCTATAGCAATAAGCAGGAATCCAGCCCTAAACAATGTACTGCACAGACAGTATATCACAGGGGACAGGTAGAGTGCTGGTGAAATGGGCAGAGATTCACCTATATATTTCTCTACCTATACCAAGAAGCAGGTAACCCAACCCTAAACAATTGTACTGCACAGACAGTATTTGACAGGGGACAGGTAGAGTGTGCTGGTGAAATGGGCAGAGATTCACCTATATATTTCTCTACCTATACCAAGTAGCAGGTAACCCAGCCCTAAACAATTGTACTGCACAGACAGTATTTGACAGGGGACAGGTAGAGTGTGCTGGTGAAATGGGCAGAGATTCACCTATATATGTCTCTACCTATACCAAGAAGCAGGTAACCCAGCCCTAAACAATTGTACTGCACAGACAGTATATGACAGGGGACAGGTAGAGTGTGCTGGTGAAATGGGCAGAGATTCACCTATATATTTCTCTACCTATACCAAGAAGCAGGTAACCCAGCCCTAAACAATGTACTATATGAAGCAGATGTCACAGAAATCAAGAGTGCTGGTTTAGATTTCTGAAGCAGCATACACCTCACTGACACTGTCCCTCAAAATCCGGAACCTGTCCCTACCATAGCTACACCAGACTGACGAGCGGCCCATAAACCATAAGATGATAATGATGTCAAAGAAATAAATAGTGCTTGGTTAGATTTCTGAAGCAGGATCAAACCTCACTGACACTGTCCCTAAGAATCATTCAGCAGCCTCTCCCTGTCATAACTAGACTAGAGTTCAATGAATAAAGAATGCTTGTTTAGATGTATGAAGCAGGGTCAAACCTCACTGACACTGTCCCTAAGAATCATTCAGCAGTCTCTCCCTGTCATAACTAGAGCGGAGTTCTATGAATAAAGAATGCTTGTTTAGATGTATGAAGCAGGATCAAACCTCACTGACACTGTCCCTAAGAATGATTCAGCAGCCTCTCCCTGTCATAACTAGAGCAGAGTTCTATGAATAAAGAATGCTTGTTTAGATGTATGAAGCAGGATCAAACCTCACTGACACTGTCCCTAAGCAGCAGAATCAGCAGCCTTTCCCTATCATAACTAAAGCAGAGTGACGATCTGTGCTGTGTGCCTCGATCTAATCTAATATAGAGGCTGGTCACATGCTGCACTGGCCAATCACAGCCATGCCATAAGTAGGCATGGCTGTGATCAGTTCCCAGTCACAGTTGTAAAAGGAATGGCGATTGGCTGCCGTGCAGCACGCCAAAACATACCAGAACTCCGAACCCAAACCCAAACTTTTTCCAATTATTCGGGTTCGGGAGCAAAAAAAAAACAAAGTCCGTACCGAACCCGAACTTTACAGTTCGGGTTCGTTCAACCCTAATCACAAGCAAAAATTTAATTAAGTCAGTATGTGAGAACTCTGTCTAAATAACATCAGCAAAACAACGTCTTTTTTCTAGCAATAGGACGAAGAAAACAAGGCGCTGCATTAAACGATACAAGATTTTTAAAAATGTAGAATGTGCCATCTCCATAACGAACGCTAGTTTTACCAGAACGAGCGCTCCCGTCTCCTAATTCAGTCTGAGCATGCGTGGATTTTTAACCGATGGACATGCCCACAGACAATCGTTTTTTTTCTATCTGTTTTTTAACCATCAGATCATTTTAAAACAAGATCCTAGTTTTTTCACCGATGGATAATAAAGCGATGGGTCCCACATATGATTGGTTCGTCTGATGAAAACGGTCCATAAGTTGACACTGGAGTATCCAAAACCCCAGTGTATTGGATGTTTATGTCTGTTTGTTGTGTCTCTTTGTTGCCCGTGGTTTAACTCACTGGTTGGCTACATCACTACTACATCTGTGCATTTCTAAAGAGACCCACTAGTAGCTTGTGTTCATGGGAAAAAAAACATTGAGGGGAGTGAGAAGACACAGCAGTTTGACAACCTGAATGTGTCAGATGTTGGAAAAACAGATAGATGGACATTCATTTTTGGTGTGTATTTCATCAAGATATATGTCATTAAAAAAATTGTTATGCACATTTCATATATTTTATATATTTTGTTTGCCTATATGCCAATTTATGCAGCACATTTTGGATCATTGTGTGCATGTTGTACAAATAAGTGTGTAACTTGTGTTCTGCATGGGAATGTGTGTATGGTGTGTAAGTTGTATGTTTGAATGTTCTAGCCAGAGTATGGTGTTCACAAATGTGTGTGTGGTGAGAGAAGGTCAGTGGTTACTGCTCAGTAGAGAGAGTTATAAAGTTAATTATATGTGCCATGCACATTTCATTTTGCCTTGACACAGAAATCTCATGCTTCTTGCTTTCTTCCAGCACAGCAGTAGCCCTGATAATATCTGCATTGAGTACGCAGGACTTCCAGATCAGACATTATTTACCCATCTCTTTAATTCATGACATGTCAAAAATAAGACTGAGACAAAGTGCAGTCAGAGGAAATCATGAAGTAAATGATATCCCTAAGAGCTGCAAAACCGAGTATGCTTAAAAATCAGCTTAATGTAGCATTTTATACTCTTCAGGAAAAAAAAAAGCATTGTGAGCCATACTGTATCTATACAGAGTATGTCCAAACTCTATATAATAGCTTTTATTTTGAAAACATAGGCTCCAAATAGCATTAATGGAGTTACCCTTCAATTACATCTGCTGATCCCATCATGCTTTTCTGTAATGTCTTTACAAATATCAATCAAACAACCAACACAAAGAAGGCCTGTTGGTTATTGCTATAAGTCAAAGTGCAGCCTGTGACAGATAGCTCACAAAATAAACAGGGCGGCCCTGCTAATGGCTTAACTGCTGGTGTGCTTTTGTATGCTGGCAGTTAAACAGTCCTGGTTGCAAAACAATTTCAAGATCACTAGAAAGAAAATACTATATTTATTTAATCTTTATATTGACATACACACTTGTCTTTTTTTTTGTATTATGTTCCCAGGAATATAATTATGTTATGGAATGGTCCAATCTAATTTTACAGGAACCCCCCCCCCCCTCCCCAAACTTAACCCCAAACCCAACCCATCCCAACCCAACACAACACAACGCCACGTTCTCATCCATTGGCTCTTTGATTTCATTTTTTTTTCTGAAGAGGAAAGTACGGTATATTTGAGGATCTAAGTTATTGCAACTTCCCCCTTTGGGCATTTTTTTTATCAAGTATTTTTATTGAGGTTTAACATGAAATTCAAACACTGACAAGACAAAATAAGACAAAGACCAACATCCCGTAGTCTTCTATGTCCAGGTCAAAAAAGTGTTTCTCTGGCTATTACAATCCACTAACATATACAAATGACAAAGAGTATTATTTTTCTCCCAAAGAGATTGGTAACCTCTTCATTCGATAGAAACAACTGAATCTCATGAAGAAGATCATGAAGACATACATATACAAACTATCGACAACAAGTAAAACACAACAGTGCAGTAACTATGAATCATTTGACAACCAAGGTTCAGAAAAGTATACAGTGTATAAAGATGTATTTACATAACAGCATTTAAGTCAATAAAATTAAATGCAACTTAAAGGGTCACCAAAGGAAACATTTTTTTAGCTAAATAGCTTCCTTTACCTTACTGCAGTCCTGTTTTCATGTCCTCATTGTTCTTTTGTGCTATGATGTTGCTGTAATCCTTCTCTGTTCTGAACAGTCTGTTTCCTGGTGAAAAAAGTCATGGGAGCTTTCTCTCTGTGGCACTAATCAAGGAGATGTGATTATTGTGTGTCTTAAACCCCTCAGAACCAATTACTTTCATTTTACAAACCATCACTGCCCTCTATTGGCTATGTGTCTCTTATATCTTTTTTGGGGGTATTTATTATAGCAAAAAGTAAAAAAATATTGTTTTTTTTTTTTCAAAATTGTCACTCTATTTTTGTTTATAGCGCAAAAAATAAAAACCGCAGAGGTGATCAAATACCACCAAAAGAAAGCTCTATTTGTGGGAAAAAAAGGACGTCAATTTTGTTTGGGAGCCACATCGCACGACCGCGCAATTGTCAGTTAAAGCGAAGCAGTGCCGAATCGCAAAAACTGGCCAGGTCATTTACCTGCATAATGGTCCGGGTCTTAAGTGGTTAAAATGCAAAACGCTGTTTTTTGTTTTCTTTGTAGGTCTAATAAAGTTCTATGGAGAATCTTCAGAAAAGCATGTCATGCGTTTTTACAGCATTTTTACCACAATTCTGTTGCAATTTTTATTTTGCATTTTTAAATCTGCCCAGCAAAAAATGTGCCTATATATATATATATATATATATATATATATATATATATATATATATATATATATATAAAGATCACAGGTCACAACAAAATCATGAAAGTCATGGTAAAATTGTGGTAAAAAATGCAAAAAGCACTGCAGAAACGCTGAAAAGCAACATGTATAGGTGTGAATGGAGCTCCAATGCAGTTTATTATAATGTTCACAGTTGAAAAGTGCCTTTACAGTTTATCACACTTCAATTATAAACAAAATAAAGTACATGCAGTAAATATAAAAAGCTTGTTGCGCTGTTGTATGGTGTTTAACTTCTCTTTTTCAGACAAACCATATCCTGTGACCACCTCCACCTTCCAAACTTTCTCAGTGCCGCTCCCCAGATTTGTTGCGACACTTTGTTTCATAAGAAGGTCAATCTGCACTTTTTGATAATTTATGCTCTTCCCTCTGTCAGTTCGGTTCTCCCAGGCACCAAGGAAAGGGACAGTTTAAAACTTTTATTTGCAACATGTAGGAACAAAATTGCCAGTCTGTTTACATAGTGGACAATAATCCAACCAACAAGATGGCCACTCCCTTTGCGGCAACCAGAATTGCATCCCCAGAAGTGACATACCTGAAATGACGTAGTGAACAGGGCTACATTGTTAGTCAGGTTGTAAAAGACAAATGTCTATTTATGTCAACCAATAGAACATAAATAAATAAAATAAATTAATAGAAAAACTCCATATATAGAATCCTATACTCAAAGCTGATCCAGAGAAAAAAAAAAAAAAAAACTATAAAGCATGCATAAAATGTAATTATTTTTTTACTTGGAGCCTACAAAGCATTGTACCTGTGATCAGCAGATTGTGGGTGCCATGCAGACTTATCAGTGTATCTGTCTACTCATACCTCGTACGGGCAGGCAGATACACACTGTCAGGAAGAGAGTATAAACTACCACATCACTCAAAAGAACTGTTTATTGAGAACTACAAGTCAGTGAGTGTGTGCAGTTGCAACGTGTCACATGTTACACCCTGAATATGTGTGTAACATGTTACAATAGGTGAACTTATCCTTTAACACTCAAGGCAGGTGCCTTTTCTGCCTCTGTGTTGGCTTAGCTCAGGATTAGTAAAATAGTCTACAATTAAATTTTTTAGAAGGAGGTAAGCAATTGAAGCCTACACAGTTATTTCAGAAAAGGTTTGATTTGAAATATTTTTCTAAAAGTTTTAGATAGTTAGATGCAAGCTATAGTTTCTTTAACAGTATTTCACATTAATTGCAACTTTGATTCCCAATGTTTCACTAGCTCTGTTCTGCATTTATGAGCATACACCTAATTAAGTAACATGTTGCAAGTAATTATTAAATTGTCTCTAGGACAGCAGAGAAATGTAAGCCATAAAACGTGTAAAAGGTGATAATTTGGACAAATTTCACACTGAGGTTGTAAAGTGGTGAATAATGGTGACATGATTTCATGGTGGTAACAAGCAGTGACATAAATCCCATCAGTTCATTAACTTAACCGAGGTACAGTTGGAAGCATAAAGTTAACTAAAGGCCATTAAAAACATTTTTAGCCTACCCTCACTCTAAAGTGTTGATAACTTACACATTTAAATCTGCAATTATTTTCCTTAGAGCTTAAACTTGTTTTATTTAACACATACTGTACTGTAAGTAATAAGTATTTTAGGACATACTGTATATTCAAATGTACAGATTTTTGTAGGATTTTCTTTTTCATTTCCATTTTGTACTTTAGAAGGCTTAACCAACTATGGTATTTTAACATGCATGTTACAGGCTTGCAGGTTTGTGAAAAAAAACATCACCTGAATTCCCTTGATGTGTATATATATATATATATATATATATATATATATATATATATATATATATATATATATATATATAGTGACAGAGAAAGGCTCTGTCACTATAAGTTTATAGGAAAAGGTGACTCAGGAGTCTGATTAAGGGTTAATGCAAGGTTCAAAACTAGCATCTCTCCAGATTCTGTAGTTCTGAATCAGAACATTCAATTCTGGGTCCAGGTTTTGCTAGATGCCTGCACCCTGACTCACTACACAGTTGTGCAGGGTCATTATATAGTTAGGTCTAAGAATTTTTAATGGCTCTCGTTTTGGAGACAGCTTCCAATTTGGTGTCTGGAATGTCTCACTTGGGGTCAGGGGGCCCCAGCAAGAAGCCACGGGACAGAGGTATCATCAAGGGGACAGAGGTATCATCAAGGGGTCAGAGGACTCAGCCCCAAGGCAGAGGATCTTGGTCCCAGGAGTCAGATCGGCTCCTATCAGGGGTGTCAGGAGAACCCCAATTCCTAGGCCAGAGGTGGGCCATGCAGCAAGGCACTGCAACTGAAGGCTAGAGAGCCAAGTGTGCGAAAGACCTGAATGACAGTGAAAGGACTGGTAAGAGGAGCAGCAGTGCTGCCAACGCGTAAGCCAGGTGGCATAGTATTTTTGTCCATTCTTGTTTTGTGGAAGAAACCCCTGCGTGGGCAACTGGTTTATAAGTGAACTTTACTCAATAAAAGTGGGCCACGCCCTAAAACTACAGTTTGGACTGGCGGTGCTCATTGGGAATGCACCTGCTACTTGAGTTTAATTCCTCAATTATATATATATATATATATATATATATATATATATATATATATATATATATATATATATAACATACATTTTCTGAAAGTGCACAACTTGTAGAATAAAAGAGGTTACTGTTATTTTATTTATGAAATCCTCAAGTTAGTTGAGAAAATGTTTTTAAAAATATATTTTCCCTATTTCAATATATAAAAATTGTTATAAGAGCAAACACAATATTTTATCAACACTGCTAACTAAATAAAATATAAAAACTGTATTTACCTAAAATACAAACATATGTAAATTTAAAATCTTGCATTTTACACGAGACCTTATGGGTCACCAGGAGAGCTGAAGCCTGCTGTCAGCTGATGTCACAGAGCCAGACAAGGTTCTGGAAGCATCCTGACAATAATATCAGGATCCACCCAGATACAGAACCTGATTGGCAGCTGGCTCAGACCCTCAGCAGGCCATTAAGAGCCCCCTCCTTAGCTCAGAAATGCAGTAGGTGCTGGAGGGGCAGAGCAGAGAGTGATCACTGAGGGATCACTAAAATCTCCTATAGGCATTAACATATGAATGCAGTTTTAAAATATTTGTTTAATATTTTTAAATCAGAGCTTCATTAAAATAATAGTAAATCTGTCATGAAGGCCCTTGTTCAGGCACTTTCTGTCAATGTTTTCCAGTGCTTCTACTCACCAAAATTGTTTCAACAAACCCTATACACCAACAGGAACCCCACCTTGGGAAATACCATGCAACCATTGCTGTATTACATGCCTGAAGGCAAGAAGTTGCAGCAAGGCAACTGTAGAAGATGAGCAACGCTAAGATGCAACACAGTATTAAAAATAAATTAGATAATAGGTATTTATTTTCAAAAAGACAATCGCTTTTGATAGACCGTGCATACTAAAAAGTAATAACTCTCCCAGATTGACATGGGCATAAAATAGAATATATATATCTCTAAAGTATTTTAGATATACAGTCAAAATAAAAATCTGCGAAATTTGAATGGTCTAATCATTGTGTGTTAATGCTTTAATGCCGCGTACAAACGATCGTTTTTTGTGATGCTAAAAAACGTTGTTTTTTAGCATTTCAAAAACGACGTAGCATACACACCATCGTTTTTTCCAAAAGCTCTAGCAAAGCGTGGTTACGTTCAGCACGTACGACGGCACTCTGTTCCATTCAAACTCACGTCCTAACTTGCTTCTGAGCATGAGCGGGTTTAAAAACATCGACATAAAAAATTCAAGCATGTTCGAATTTTTTTTCGTCGTTTTTTTGAAGACATAAAACAACGTTTTGCCCACACACTATCATTTTAAATGAAGTTTTTTAAAACATTGTTTTTTTTCATCACAAAAAACGACCGTGTGTACGCGGCATAAGACTTGTTTCTCGGCATAATTTGCAATTATACATAGGTGTAGCCACATTAGCTCACTAAAAAATAAGTTTGCTTTTTACTTTGCACATTCAAGCACTTTAGCAAAATTCACAGAAAAACATTTGGAGCTTATTCACTTTTGCCTTATTGTCTGGAGTCGGTCCATGAAAGTCTAGATGCATTTCAGATGCAATCATTTTATTTTTTGTGTTATTCCCTGAAAAAAACAGGCACACTATTGAAAACAGGCACACAGAAGAAAATTTCTCACAATCTCACTATCATTGTTTACACTGCTGTATGAACTTCAGTTACTTATGCCACGTACACACGATCGGTTCATCCGATGAAAACGGACCGATGGATTTTTCATCAGATATCCGATGAAGGTGACTTTCATCAGTCTTGCCTACACACCATCAGTTAAAAATCTGTTCGCGTCAGAACGCGGTGACGTAGAACACTACGATGTGCTGAGGAAAATGAAGTTCAATGCTTCCGAGCATGCGTCGACTTGATTCTGAGCATGCATGGATTTTTAACCGATGAATAACCCCACAGACGATCGTTTTTTTCTATCGGTTTTTTAACCATCAGATAATTTTAAAACAGGTTCTACGTTTTTTCACCAATGGGAAAAAAAAACGATGGGGCCCACACCCGATCGGTTCGTCCGATGAAAACGGTCCATAGAGGTACTAGCACATACTGAAAGAAGCCTCCAAAACCTACTTGTTTTGGCCAAAACTCAGCCTTTCTGACAGGAAAAGCTCTATTGCCTTGTACACACGATCAGATTTTCCATCGGGATAAACTCCAAAGGATTTTTCAGACGGAATTCCGTTCAAGCTGTCTTGCATACACACTGTCACACCAAATTCCGACCGTCAAGAATGCGGTGACGTACAACACTATGACGAGCCGAGAAAAATGAAGTGAAAAAAAGAGAACATGTTGTCTTTCTAAATTCCGACAGAAAAAAGTCCGATGGGACACACACACGGTCGGAATAACCAATGAAAAAATTCCAGCTGACAAAATGTTAAAAATGACAGGAGACGGCTTGGGACAAGTCCTTTATTAAAAATAAACAAATAGTAAAAAAAAAAAAAGATTCCAGTGATGTAATCCATTCTCGATCTCCAGTGATGATCTCCAGCGAGGATTTGACATACACGATCCTGCCTCCACCGGAGGCACCCAACGAATGATGCGCCGCCAGCCTGACAGCTCTTATATAGCTGAGGGCGGGGCCAGAGATGCAAGGGGAATCGCCAGGGTTACCCAGTGACGTGTACGGATGACCCCGCCCCCCTCTGATGCAATGGGAAACCTGATTTTTCGTGTCCCATAGACTTTAACTAATATGTAACCTCTGAGGGTATAAATAAATAAACATTTAAAGGGGCGTACCATCATCCAGAATCTAGATAAATAGAGTTTGGCTCTGAGGTCCCCAAACCAAAGAGCCAACTAAGGGGGAGTTGTGGGCCATTATTGGACTATCGCGGTACTAGTAGCATAGGTATACAGTGTACAAAGAGACAAGTAAATAATAAAATACATTTTTATTGGGTACAGTATCAATAAAGACACGGGGGGGGGGGGGTACAAAATTAAAAAAATAAAACAAACAATATACGACCAACATAGCACCAGTATAGTAGTCCCCAAGGGGGGGAGAAGCATAATGGGTTGAAAGTCATATCAGGTCTCTTAACTAGTTTCGCGGCTTCGGCCGCTTCATCAGAAGAGCGTCTAAAGTTAAAAATTAGAATGACAAAGGTCAAAACAATAATACATCAACAACAATTGCAAAAGGTAGGTTGGGGAACACAAAAACTCTGCTGCTCACCTAAAAAGTCTCCCTCACCAGGCCAGCGGGGAGGACGGTAACCACCACATAGGGTCCCGAGTGGCGAACAGGGGGTACGTGTGTGGGCGAATGGACCTTCTAGCAGGTATATAGGGTAAAGAAGTAATTAGTATAGTCAGGCCCAGCTTTGGGTATGAGGGGTTGGGGAGTGAGAGGATTGGTGGGTGCAATACACAGTGTGAACCGGTGATAAAAATCATGTGTTAAATGTGATGTGAAAGTTGTCAAAAGGGTGATGAGGGGTGATGGTTGGAAAGCAGTTGGGAACAATGGGGGAATTTTTTTTTTTAAATATGGGGGGGAGAGAAAGGGTAAGAAAGAGGGTAAAGTAAACCGTGAGACGGTGAAATGGTAAAGTATACACAGGGTCAGAAAAAGCGGAAGAATGTGGAGGGGTTACCTTGAATACAAGGAAGTGCAATACGTGTAAGGGGCCCCAGGAACGAGAGCCCAAATTGGGATATCTCGGGCCACAGATAACCTCCACGAGGGGGACCATGGTAGTGGACCCCCGAAGGGGGGGGACCACATAGGGTCCCGTGGTGGCGTCAGGGTGGTGACGCCATCCAGTGGCACCTGGATAAGGAGAGCAAAATAAGATAAAATGGTGGTGATGAAGGACAGGGGAAAAAAGGGTGGGGAGGGTAGTTTTTGGGGGGGGAGGGAAAGAGGAAAGGGAAGAGGAAAAGGGGGAGAAAGAGAGGGGGAAAGAGGGGGGGAAAAGAGGGAGAGGAGGGGGGAAGGGGGGGAGCGAAAAGGGGGAAGAGGGAGATAGGGGGGGGGGGGGTTTGTGGAGTGAGTGGGTAAGAAGGCTGTTTAACGGTGTTCACGTGTTTGAACACATTTTTTGCCTGTTCTCATTATCTGCTGCGAACCGAACCGGGGGTGTTCGGCTCATACCTAATAATAATATCAAAATGCGTTACTTCTTAGCTTATGTTTAATATATCAATTGCATTCAGATATATACCTTATATTGTCAAAAGCATTTACACTTTAATGACATCCCAGTCTTAGTCTGTAGGGTTTAATATTGAGTTGGCCTACCTTTTGAGGCTATAACATTGTTAATTCTTTTGGGAAGGCTCTCACAATGTTTAGGAGTGTGTCTATGGGAATGTTTGCCCATTCTTCCAGAAGTGCATTTTTGAGGTCAGTTACTGATGTTGGACAAGAAGGTTTGGCTCGCCTTCTCCACTTTAATTTATTCCAAAGGTGCACTATCGAGTTGAGGTCAGGACTGTGCAGGCCAGTTGAGTTCCTCCACCCCAAACTCCCTCATCCATGTCGTTATGGACTTTGCTTTGTGCACTGTTTGAACAGGAAGGAACCATCCCCAAACTCTTCCCACAAAGTTGGGAGCATGAAATTGTCCAACATGTCTTGGTATGCTGCGCCCTAATTGTTCCCATCCCCGGGAACTAGAGGGCCAAGCCCAACCCCTGAAAAACAACCCCACACTATTATCCCTTCTCCATCAAATGATTTGGACCAGTGCACAAAACAAGGTCCATAAAGACATCGATGAGCAAGTTTGGGGTGCAGGAATGGCCTGCACGTAGACCTTACCTCAACCGGATAGAACATCTTTGGTATGAATTAGAACGGAGACTGCCAGCCAGGCCTTCTCATCCAACATCAGTGCCTGACCTCACAAATGCATAGACACACTCCTAAACCTCGAGGACAGCCTTCCCAGAAGAGTTAAAGCTGTAAGGCCTCTTTCACACTACTGCGACTTCAAAGTCGCATGATTTTGCCGTGATTCGTGGCTGCGATTTCAGGGAATGCCTGTGTAAGTGGCATCACAATTGAAC
The DNA here is from genome assembly GCF_905171775.1 of Rana temporaria. Classification (NCBI taxonomy): domain Eukaryota; kingdom Metazoa; phylum Chordata; class Amphibia; order Anura; family Ranidae; genus Rana; species Rana temporaria. The sequence continues at coordinate 323,023,958 of NC_053490.1, forward strand.
CAAAGTAGTGCAGGGACTATTTTGAAGTCTGAACGACTTGAAGTTGTACTAATATGAATGGTTTTCATTGGAAATCATGGTAAACGACTGATGTAATATAAAAACATTTTTATTAATGCTAAACCTCTGATCCACCACTAGGTCAATCTCACAGCTATTGCAACACTCCCTCAATTGCATCTCCGTCCCTTTACTACACACATATAAATCGTTTTTGTATTATTGTCATTATAATATAAAACAAAATCTTTTATTTATGTTTATGTCACCTGAGAATATTCTGTTTTGATTCCTCCACCTTGCAAACAATGTATTCAAACATTATGTTATTTTTATTGATTAATATCATTCCAGTCTGGTTTATGAGTTTCAGGTGGGCTATACAAAAAAAAAAAAAAAAAAAAAAAAAAAAAGCATATTCACCTGGTCCGTATTATCCGGATTTTAACTGAGAAAAGCGGGTGATCCTAGCCTCACAATGGTTTTAAGGTCACAGTGAATTTTAAGAAGATGACTCATGGGGTTGCCCCACTTACATCACAGTAATATTGACAGTAATACCAGGTTAAATAAAATACATGATACCATACATTAACATGACAAGTACCTGAATATTTACTCTATGAACCACTTGCCGACAACCTAACTGTAAATATACGTCATTATTTTGATGTTAAATACTGGGGTTATGGCAGAAGCTAGCTGTCATAACCCCAGTATTTTTATTTACAGCAGGCAGCCGGCTTTCCGATAAAAGTAGTCCCAGTGGGGCATTCACAGCAGGATAACTTTTTTAGGCGGCGGGAGAGGTGCCCCCCTGCCACTTCCCAATGTCTTCTGGGTTTACTGGAGCCATCTGTAAACCTGGAAGCAATCAGTCTTTTTCCATGACTGGACAGGAAGTCAAGTGAGGGCAAGATGGCCCTCACTTGGCTTTATTCCCTTTGAGGACTGGAGTGACTTCTGACACCACTTCTTTAAGTCAAAATTACATAATTATTTTGCTTTAAAGATAAATGAGAGATCTGGGGTCTTTTTGACCCCAGATCTCTCAATAAAGTGGACCTGGCATGTTTATTCCTTGTAATAGGAATAAAATTGATTAAACATACATAAATAAATAAAAAGTAAAATAAACAAGAAAAAAAGTAAAGCGCCCCATCCCTCCAAACTCACACGCAGATGCAAACGCATACGTACTTTGCACACACATATGTAAATGGTGTTCAAACCACACATGTGAGGTATTGCCACAATCGTGAGAGCAATAATTCTAGTGAAAAATATCCTCTATAACTAAAAGTATAACCTGGAAAAAATGAAAGCATCACCTATGAATTTTTTTTTACGTTTGTCACCATTCCACGAGAGTGTTTAACCACTTAACCCCCGGACCATATTGCAGGTCAAAGACCAGAGCACTTTTTGCGATTCGGCACTGCGTCGCTTTAACTGACAATTGCGCGGTCGTGCAACGTGGCTCCCAAACAAAATTGCCTTCCTTTTTTCCCCACAAATAGAGCTTTCTTTTGGTGATATTTGATCACCTCTGTTTTAATGTTTTTAATTTTTGCGCTATAAACAAAAATAGAGCGACAATTTTGAAAAAAATGAATATTTTTGCTTTAATAAATTTCCCCCAAAAATACATAAAAAAAACATTTTTTTTCCTCAGTTTAGGCCGATACGTATTCTTCTACATATTTTCCGTAAAAAAAAAATCGCAAAAAGCGTTTATTAATTGGTTTGAGCAAAAGTTATAGCGTTTACAATATAAGGGGTATTTTTATGGAATTTTTATTAATATTTTTTTTTTTACTAGTACTCGAGGCGATCAGCGATTTTTTTTTCGGTACTGCGACATTATGGCGGACACTTCGGACACTTTTGACACATTTTTGGGACCATTGGCATTTTTATAGCGATCAGTGCTATAAAAATGCATTGGATTACTATAAAAATGCCACTGGCAGTGAAGGGGCTAACACTAGGGGGCGGGGAAGGGGTTAAGTATGTTCCCTGGGTGTGTTCTAACTGTAGGGGGGTGGCCTCACTAGGGGAAATGACTGATCTTCTGTTCATACATTGTATGAACAGAAGATCAGCATTTCTCCCCCTGACATGATCGGGAGCTGTGTGTTTACACACACAGCTCCCGATACCCGCTCTGTAACGAGCAATCGTGTGTACCCGGTGGCGATCCCGCCAGCCGGGCACGCGCATGGGAGTCGGGGGCGAGCGGCACGCGCCCCTAGTGGCCTGCGCGAGAGCCGACGTATAGCTACGGGCTCTCGCGCAGGGGAGCCGACCTGCCGCCGTAAAATGACGGCGGCTGGTCGACAAGTAGTTATGATTATTTCAGAAAAATGTGCTGAAAGCGGTACCATTATTTGCAAGGAAATTTGGCGTTTTATACTGTAGGGCTGTAATTCTTAGGAATAACTCACTTAAATCTGACCAAACCAGAGTCTAATAGGCATCCCGGGTATGACATTTTTTTAAAAACAAAATTATAAATTATAATATAATAAATAATTATAAATAATTATAACAAATAATAATAATATAATTCTAATAAAAATTATTCAATAATGTAATCAACTCAAAATCACTGAAATTTGCTCAGTTGCAGAATTGTTGCTGTCATTATTTTATTTTTTTTATGACGAATTTCCCCACAAATCGCTATCGCACAATTCTGCAAGTGATTATAATTTAATATCGCTGTTTTCTAGCTGATCTAAATCCATTTTTGACATAAAGGGACACTTTTGGTTGCTATGGACAATCTACAGTTTGCAGGCAGAAAGAACAGTTTTTATTATATAAAAGTACATGTAGGGCACTGGGGAGACCACTAGGGACAAGGGGGGTGTGTATTTTTTACATACAGTACTGTAATCTATAAGATTACAGTATACTGTATGTATTGTGTTTGTTTACCTTTTTGAATTTGGCACCGATCTCCGCCCCCGTGCGTCGTAACGTCGCAGGGAACAGAGATCGGCGGCACAGGAGGACACTGTGTGAATCGAGCGAGGTCCCGCTCGCTCACACAGCGCGGTGGCATCGCTGGATCCAGGAACAAGGTAAGCCAGCGCGCGCTGCAGGCTCTGCATAGCTACCCCAAGCGTGACTCAGGGTTACCGATTTTGGCACAAAAAATCCACCCCGGGTCACGCTCGGGAATACCACCAGGAGGGTTAAAGACCACTGTGCAAATACAGTGTGACATAAAATATTGCAACAACCCCCATTTTATTCTCAAGGGTCTCTGATATATATATATATATATATATATATATATATATATATATATATATATATATATATATATAAATAAGGGTTCTAAGTAATTTTCTAGCAAAAAATACAGATTTTTACTTGTTAACAACAAATGTCAGAAAAATTTATGGTCTTAAAGTGGTGCCTTTTTAAATTGAGTTTTAAAAAGGATTGGGTAAGCAATCATGTTTTCAAAAATAAAATTGTAACCTTTCCAGTCCATTGAAAGCTATATTGGGGCCACCAAGGATGCTGTCAAGTCAATTTTAATTTTTTAGTTTTTTTTCTCTTGAGTTATGCTAAACAAGACACCTAAAATCTGGGGCCAGATAACAATGAAATTGTCATAGTCATCTCTGAGAGAGAAAAAAATGATGCTGGGTAAGCTATTTTTGAAGTATCTTACTATCTCTCCTGCATGCTTTGTGTTTATATTCATGCTTACCGACACTGAAATGAAAGCAAGCACTGTGAAGAAATAATAGTTTTATAACCCCTGGAATTGAAGGCATTTAACCAAAAAGATAAGAATAGCAACATAACATTACATTTTTATCACAAAGTACAATAATTCTTTATAACACAAGGCATATATTATTTGCAGTGAGGCCAAAGGTTCTGTTCATTAATATGGTAATGAGTATCGCAGTAATACTAGTATATTTTTCATCTACATATTGTAAGAAGAAATTCTCTAGGGTATATTAGAGTTGTTAGGTGCAATGTGCACAAACGTATCAGCAAGACTTTATGTAATAATCTTTAACCTTGCATGTACATTTAGCATTTTCTCTTATCCATTATAAAAATATACTGTACTGTATAACCAAATGGCTACAATCCAATTTGACCAACTGGTCATTACTGAAATTGTACATTCTGATTACACTGTACCTACTGCACTGTGTGATCTGCCAGAACCAAAAGGGTTTATAAAATAATATTTGCACAATTTCTATACATTAAATTATATTTGAAATACTGATGTTTAGTTACTTATATTTGTTCACTTTGCAATGGTTCTCATAAGTGAGGTTGAAACTGTTTACATTACTTGGAAACATCAGGTCATGCATTAGCATTCATACACTAGTTATGCATTAAACCAAGACTGGTTCACCAAAAGATTTTGGTTTTGCAGGTTCTTATGAATAGCAAATTCTTATTTTTTTTTTAAATATAAATTTTATTGTTTTTCTTAAAAAAAAAAAAAAGAACAGAAATACAAAACAACACAGAGAAAATACATTGCAGAACCAGATGCAGCAGCTGGTGATCTTAGGTGCATAGATGACATAGTAACAACAACAGTATCAGTATCAATAGTAGCAGTAATGAGGGTACAGTCTGCAGCTGTATAGAACGTCTATCATTGAGGGCTGGATCTGACGGGCGCGGGAAAACACCGCAACTTCATAGTCTCAGACCTGGTTGCATTCTCCAAACCTTGAGTACCACTGCATCAGAGAGAAAATCACCAACAGCTAAACAATAGCGAACATAGAAATACAGTGGAAATACAGTGAGAAGGGAAAAGGAAAGTCTAGGAGAAGGGGGAGGGGTAGGAAGAATTTGACCCAGATGTATAGGTTGTAACAGCCTTTGGTCTGTTATGATCTGCTACTTAAGTGGCTAACATAGCCACTCCTTCATCGGAGTATATGAACATCCATGCCTGGGAATGTTGCTCTTGTTTATTCTGAGCTGTATGGACTAAGTCCTCTAGGCTCCTGATCTCATCCACTCTGCGCAGCCACATGCCCACAGTCGGGGGGTAATTTTTCTTCCACAAAAGTGGGATGCAAGCCTTGGCTGCATTCAGCAGGTGTCTCACGATAGACTTTTTGTAGCTCCGTGCCGGAATAGCCGTGGCATGGAGCAGAATGAAGGCCGGATCATCACTTATCGTGTAGTCCCGTTCTGCCTGACATCTCCAACATTTGTCGAATAGCAAATTCTATATCCATGGCATAATTATATGCACCTACAATCCAGCAATACAAATCAGAGAAATGGTTTAGATCATTTGCGTTCACAACATGCACAACTAGAAAAAGGCATCATATGGAGTTAATATTTGTTTAACGATTTAATAGTTAGTAGATTTTGAAATTTAGAATGTTTCAAGATGCATCCTGTGCATAATTTTGGAATGAAAAAATGTAATAAACTTTATTGTAGTGTAGTTTGAATTCACTAAAGACTATTTGAAAGACATGGTAAAAAAGACGGACTTTATAGGCACTACTTAGAAAGGTAAAAAATAGATTTTTAATAATTTGCAAGTATATACAATTCGAGGATGCCAAATGCATCTATTGAAACATCTAAAACACAAAATAAAAATAAAAACAAAAACAAAATGTCAAAGTATAAGACCAGGAGAAGAAACCACAGGTGTAGGCTTGTATTGTTATCACTGCCAAAAACTGTGACGATCGGGATTGGTATTGCCTGAGTCGACACCGTCAAAGTCTTGGCACATACAGAGGTTGCTCAAAGGTTGCTCGACATGTTTCGTGGATCAAGGCCGCTCAAGGCAGATCAAATGTTGCGTATTAGACCACGCTGAACGTTAGATTAATTGATAAAAGACTGGCTGGAATCAACATCCAGACGGTTCCGTTGTGACTCACCTTCAATTGATGTAAGGGCTATCTGGTAACAAGGTATACGATGTGGCTGCACTCTCCAAATGACAGCTGGAGAGTGAAAGCTCACATCGCTTTAAATGTACCCCGCTCGCGTTCGTGACAGACATGGTCTGACGTCACGCGAGGCGGCCACATTGCCTTCCGTGCATGCGCCATCTGGCGCGTGCGCACTCGGGGACTTCTGACAGGCGCTAGTATGGGCGGAAATGCATAACGATCACGTTGGACATTCTCCAATAACACCATTAGATTGGTGAGTGTACAACAATAATTATCGAATGATTATTCACGATCCCTGTATTGGAATCTGTTTTTAGCATATGTCTTAATATATATTTCTTCTTTTCTCTGTTTGTTATTCTTCCTACAGTAGGTGACTGCGATATTGTGTCAATCTCGCTCCCTTTCTCGGCGAGATTGACCACCTACGAGCCCCATCGCGGGAGCCAGCACCGAGCTGGCTTGCCGTGATGGAGACAAAGCCGTCATAGAAGCGATGGGAGATCCGACTTGGATTCCTGCCAATTCTAGCTGCAGCGTTTGGTATGCATCCTGAGAGGGAACTCCATGCCAAAACTTTAAATAAAAAAAAACGACATGGGTTCCCCCCCAGGAGCATACCAGGCCCTTAGGTCTGGTATGGGTTGTTGTAAGGAGACCCCCCCTACACTGAAAAACCAACGTGGGGGGTCCCCCCACAATCTATACCAGACCCGTATCCAAAGCACACTACCCGGCCGGCCAGGAAAGGAGTGGGGACGAGCGAGCGCCCCCCCTCCTGAGCCGTACCAAGCCGCATGCCCTCAACATGGGGGGGTTGGGTGTTCTGGGGCAGGGGGGTGCACTGCGGGGCCCCCCCAACCGCAGAGCACCCTGTCCCCATGTTGATAAGGACAAGGCCTCTTCCCGACAACCCTGGCCGTTGGTTGTCGGGGTCTGCGGGCGGGGGGCTCATCGGAATCTGGGAGCCCCCTCAAATAAGGGGGCCCCCAGATACCGGCCCCCCACCCTAAGTGAATGAATATGGGGTACATCGTACCCCTACCCATTTACCTGGAGGCAAAGTGTAAAAGTAAATAAACACACAACACAGGGTTTTTAAAATAATTTATTAGTCTGCTCCGGGGGCCCCCCTGTCTTCTTTAGCTCTTTTACCAGGGGGGCTTCTTCACTGCCGTCTGCTTCTCTTCCGCTCTCCGGGGGTCTTCTCCGCTCTCGGGGGTCTTCTCCGCTCTCGGGGGGGACTTTTCCGCTCTCCGGGGGTCTTCTCCACTCTCTGGGGGTCTTCTTCTATCTTCTCTGCTCTCCGGTTCTTCTCCCGCTCGCTGTCTGGTGCCTTCTCCTTCAGGGCTGGCCGCCGCTATCTTCGTGTGTTAGCTCAGTTACTAGCGGTTGCTAGTGGGTATGTACCACGTGGGTAGGTACCGGAGCATGATGGGACTGTGACCATCACAGGCCTATATAAATCGGATGCAAACTGCGCACCCGTCATTGCAGCGAGAAGAGGCGTTGTGTCAACATCGGAAGAAGGCAGAAGAAGAGAAGACGACGTCACAGAAGAGCCGGGCTGGCCACCGCTAGTAACTGAGCTAACACACGAATATAGCGGCGGCCAGCCCTGAAGGAGAAGGCACCGGACAGCGAGCGGGAGAAGAACCGGAGAAGATAGAAGAAGACCCCCGGAGAGCGGAGAAGGCCCCCGAGAGCGGAGAAGACCCCCCAGAGCGCGGAAGAGAACCAGACGGCGGTGAAGAAGCCCCCCTGGTAAAAGAGCTAAAGAAGACGGGGGGCCCCGGAGCAGACTAATAAATTATTTTAAAAACCCTGTGTTGTGTGTTTATTTACTTTTACACTTTGCCTCCAGGTGAATGGGTAGGGGTACGATGTACCCATATTCATTCACTTAGGGTGGGGGGCCGGTATCTGGGGTCCCCCTTATTTGAGGGGGCTCCCAGATTCCGATGAGCCCCCCGCCCGCAGACCCCAACAACCAACGGCCAGGGTTGTCGGGAAGAGGCCCTGTCCTTATCAACATGGGGACAGGGTGCTCTGGGGTGGGGGGCCCTGCAGTGCGCCCCCCTGCCCCAGAGCACCCAACCCCCCCATGTTGAGGGCATGCGGCCTGTTATGGCTCAGGAGGGGGGGCCCACGCTCGTCCCCACTCTTTTCCTGGCCAGCCGGGTAGCGTGCTTTAGATATGGGTCTGGTATGGATTGTGGGGGGACCCCCCCACGTCGGTTTTTCGGCGTTGGGGGGGTCTCCTTACAACCCATACCAGACCTAAGGGCCTGGTAAGCTCCAGGGGGGGAACCCATGTTGTTTTTTTTATTTTAAATTTGGCGTGGAGTTCCTCCTCAGGATGCATACCAAATACCGCAGCTAAAATTGGCGGGAATCCAAATCGGATCTCCCGTCGCTTCTATGACGCGCTCGCTGGATTGTGCTTTGTCTATTCCAGCGAGATGTCGGCACCCTGTCGCCGAGAATCAGCGCGATGCTGTCGTGCTGGAAACACATTCTCGGCAACATGTACTGTATGTTGTAGTTTAAATGCTCCTGAGGAAGCGGTCTTGATCCGTGAAACATGTCGAGCAACCTTTGAGCAACCTCTATATGTGTCAAGACTTTGACGGTGTTGACCCAGGCAATACCAATCCCGATCGTCACACTTTTTGGCGACAGTTATAACAACAATACAAGCCTACACCTGTGGTTTCTTCACCTGGTCTTATACTTTGACATTTTGTTTTTGTTTTTATTTTTATTTCGTGTTTTATATGTTTCAATAGATGCATTTGGCATCCTTAAATTGTATATACTTGCAGATTATTAAAAATCTATTTTTTCCATTTCTAAGTAGTGCCTATAAAGTCCATCTTTTCTACCATATCTTTCAAACATTTGCTAGGATGTGGCACTATATATATCTAGGGTGTTAATTGCCACCCAGTTAATTGCCAATAGTTTTGGATAAAAAGAAGGAAGTATTAAAACCCTGTTGGGATTCTACTGGTATCTGTGCTTAATTACAGTAGTGACAATATTTTTAACAGACAGAACGTGAGGGAAAATCTGTAACAGAGACTTTGCACTTAACAGCTGACTGTTGTTTTATATTTCTGTTCAAGATTAAGTCTCACCACCTTCCTCCTTCTATCTGGTGAAACTGGTGTCTCCTGGAGAGGAAATTAAGGGAACAATTTATAACTGGTTCCTGGATAGCAGTAAAAACCAGATAAAGGTTCCAATCCTCCTACACTTTATCCAAAACAAAAAAAAAATGTTAGTTGGAAATAAACTTTTGGCCTGGTTCACACTGGTGCGTTTTGACATGCAATTTGGCATGTCAAATCGCATCTCAAACCGGTGATATTTGCCGCAAATTGCCGGAAATGGCACCGTCCTAATCTGTGTGATGCCGCATCTGCGACGCTGCACCGATTTCAAAAAGTAGTTCCTGTACTACTATTTGCGATTTCGGCCCGCGATTTACATTGACATCTGTGCAGAAACCTGCACAGATGTCTCTAAAATCGCGCCTGAAATTTGGGACTGCCCGCTGAACTCGCATGGCTTCACTCCCGCAGCCCAGTGGGAACCTGGGCTTAAACTCCATACATAAAAAAAAGCAGTGAAGTGTAAAATGAAAAAGTATTTATTTGGTCATAGCCATGGGTGGGATTGCTGAAAAACGTGGCTCTATACTAGTAGATTCTAGTTACATGTTTTTATTGCAGATAATTAATGATTCATTGGGTGTGCTTAGTCAATGTAAGAAGACATGTTTCATATAAATCACAGATGTATATATATATATATATATATATATATATATATATATATATAATTTTTAAAACAATAGGTCTAAGCATAGGTGGTATTTTTTTGGCATGTACACTTAGAAGGGCCAATGCAATGTTTGTTCTGGTAATTATATTTTCCCTGTAACAGCAAAAAACAGCAATCTAGAAACTTTTAACTCCAAGGCCTCATACACACGATAGGTTAAACAGAGGACAACGGTCTGATGGACCGTTTTCATCGGTCAAAACCGATCGTGTGTGGGCGCCATAGGTTATTTAACCATCGGTTAAAAAAAAGCCAACTTGCTTTAAATGTAACCGATGGATTCCTAACCGATGGGAAAAAAAAACGATCGTTAGTAGGCACAACCATCGGTTAAAAATCTGTGCATGCTCAGAATCAAGTCGACGCATGCTTGGAAGCATTGAACTTCGTTTTTTTCAGCACGTCGTTGTGTTTTACGTCACCGCGTTCTGACACGATCGTTTTTTTAACCGATGGTGTGTAGGCGCAACGGACCATCAGTCAGCTTCATCGGCTAACCGATGAAAACGGTCCATCGGTCTGTTCTCATCTGATGGACCGATCGTGTGTATGCGATCATGTGTCAGCTATCCTCCTTCCACGTCCCTCGATGTCTTCTCCTGCCCTTGATGACGCTTCAGCCAATCAGGTTACCAGTAACCAGAACCTGATTGGCTGAGACGCCTGTCAGTCTTATCTAAGGAACACACCCCCGTACCTCCCTTAGATAAGTATTCGGAAGCCGACTACAGCCTTAGGGCTGTACTCGGCTGTACTCGGAAAGACACTTCCACACAGTCAACCAGCTGCCGTTATTCAGACGGGCGGCGCTCACCTACCGGCCGGCCATCTGAATAATCAGCGGCAACAATACATAGATTCATGCAATGCATGAATCTATGTATTGTAATCAGTGGCGGTGCGAGAGCCAGAGGGAGCGGCGCTCCAGCACCCTCTATGGACGCACCGCCACTGCCGCATCACCACTTTACTCATTGACAGCACTTGTCCTGACTGGTCATGACCTATTTTACCTTGTTCCACCGCTGGCTTTACACTGCCCTGCTGTGATTAGACACAAGAGGTGTGATTTATGATTTCCCCAATCACAAGCAGGGGGTGGGGATTGTGCCTCTCCAGACATTCTCAGCCAGAACAAGTGCTTTCAGTGAGTAAAGTGGCAATGTGGTGGCCTTTTTGGGGGCAACAGATAGAGAGGAGGGAGGTGGCTGTGTCAGCTTCATTGCGGGACACTGTATTGTCCTGGAATGAAGGTGCCCGGGACCTGGGACAGACCTGCAAAATGCGGGACTGTCCCGCACAATCCAGGACACGTGGTCACCCTACTGTGTACTGAAAGGATAAATGTAGACTGCGGGGGGGGGGGAGCAGAGAACAGAGAACAGGAGGTGACATCCTATGTGTATATATATCAGCAATGAATGCATACTGCAGAGAACAGGAGTGCACAGTTGGATCAGGCTGAATGTAGCAGGAGGTGAGATTATAATAGCTTTATGTTTTGCCATAATTGTACATAATGCTATTATAATCGGTTATAATCTTGCCTCCTGCTACATTCAGCCTAATCCAGCTGTGTGCCACCACTGCAGTCTGCATTCAGCTACTACCATACACAGGATCTCGCCTTCTGCGATATCCAGCCATGTGCTCCCACTGTCAGCACTCCTCCTAGCACCACCCTCACAGGTTCACAGGAGCTGGAACTATAGAGGAGGCACCAGGTATCAATGCACATTGACAGTGCACATTGAAAACAACATTGGTATCATGTGCATGTTTTTTTTTGCACCGAAATATGCAACATGTATGCATTTTTCTAAAGAGAAAAATACTCAAATGACAACATTGTGGTGTGAACAAGGCACATAGAAATCAATTGTTTTCTTTTTGTCTTTTCAGAGACCTACGTTAGGAAAATGCATGTCACATGATGTGGACAAGACCAAAGTATTCTATGCAGGTCAAATCTACCCAATTTTCCATCAAATCCATCAATTATGCATGTATGTCGTGATTATATCTACAGCTCGCTAATCAGATCCAATGTTCCATGAGCTGTAGGGGTTCCCAGAGATCTCAAACGTTTTGCCAAGGGTTCCTCCACATTAAAAATGTTGCAAAACACTGGCGTAGGGAGAGAATAGGAAGGAGATATAAAGGATGGTTGGAAAAAGAGAAAACAGTTTGTGTTTCAAGTATTATTAAACAGTTGTTGAACAATAAGAGCACAAACAAGAATAAGTTAAACATTATGAACCAGTAGTCAGGAATGAAGTCCTGAAAACCTGTGCATGAAGTTATTTTCATCTCTTGAATAGGAACAAATTCACAAAGAAATACGTTGTTTTTACTCCAGCCTATTATAATTGCTGAACCTTATCAACAATAATCCAGAAAATTAGAAAAAGGGGAGGGGAAAACATTACCGGTTCCTGACAGGCTCACGCAGATATACTGCGGCAGACTGGCTCTCCTGGGCGAAATCCTATATATATATATGGCTTCGCCCAGGAGAGGCAGGGAACTCGATGCGCATAGCCGGCAGGCGCGATTTCAAACGCACGAGCGGGAGCACAGGGGTTTGTGTGTGTGTAAACACACAAATCCCTGTGCTGTCTGAGGAGAGAAGGACAGATCATGTCTTTCTATAAAGTAGAAAACATGATCTGTCATCTCCTATAGTCAGTCCCCATTCCCCCCACAGTTGGAACACAAAATAGGGAACACAGTTAACCCCTTGATCGCCCCCTAGTGTTAACCCCTTCCCTGCCAGTGACATTTACATAGTCATCAGTGCAGCATATTTATAGCACTGATCGCTCTGTATATGTCAATTGTCCCAAAAATGTGTCAAAAGTGTCCGACCTGTCCGCCGCAACGTCGCAATAACGCAGATCACCGCCATTACTAGTAAAAAAAAAAGCAATATAAATGTCATAAATCTTTCCCATAGTTTGTAGACTCTATACCTTTTGCACAAACCAATCAATATGCGCTTATTGGATTTTTTTTACCAAAAATATGTAGATGAATACATATTGGCCTAAATTGGGATATTTATTATAGCAGCAAGTAAAAGATGGGGAGGAGACAGTACGGAAGGGGAGTCTGTGGGAGGCTAATGCCGCGTACACACCATCACTTTATGTGATGAAAAAAAACAATGTTTTAAATCATGAAATAAAGCAACGTTTTTGAAACTTAATTTTCAAAAATGACGTTTCCTACACACCATCGTTTTTTCAAAATGCTCTAGAAAAGCGCGGTTACGTTCGGCACTCCTTTCCATTGAAGCTAGCTTCATAACTTGCTTCTGAGCATGCGCGGGTTTAAAAACGTTGTTTTAAACGTCGTTTTGCCCACACACTATCATTTTAATTGACACAAAAAACGACGTTTTGAAAAACGGCACAAAAAATTGAAGCATGCTTCAATTTTTTTTGTCGTTTTTCACAAGACATAAAACAACGTTTTCCCCCACACACGGTCATTTTAATTGACGTTTTTCAAAACATTGTTTTTTTTTTCCATCACCTAAAGTGATGGTGTGTACGCGGCATAAGGAGGACTTTACCATATCCCGCTCTCTGTACATCATTACGGGCCTGTTTTAGAGTGGTGCACTTCCGCACCCATGCTGTGTGAGTACCCCAGCAGGGGATTTCTTTTTTTAATAAACCTTTAAAAATGTTACTTGCACCATCCAAGTTTTTTTCCTATCTTCTATGATCTGGAACATATACTAAGGAGACCTGGATCCCAGGATTGCCCAATAGAACCCAGGTGTGGTTCATAAGCGTGCACAGACCAGGTTTAGCTGCAAGGTCGCACGTTCTGAGGTAAGCGTCCATTACCTTGGGGGAGCACCTGTGTGACAGCACTCTGATACAGCTTTTTGGATCACTCACTGGGCTGTGTGGTTTTATGAACTGTAATACTTATCATTCCAGGAATATCACATGCACTGAAGCACTTTGGAGTATTCATTATATGCACTGGAGCACTTAAAGAATATTTATACAAGGACTTGTGTATCAATATATATTCATGCTTTAGGATTTTTTGTTTATCATAATTTTTGATATTTATGCAAGTTTTTGCACTGTGTTGCACGATTATGCGATTTGCACTGTGTCGCATGATTATGCGATTTGCACTGTACATAACATTTTTGGGCATTTTTTTTTAAAAAAATTAATTTTGCATCACTTACTGGACACTCGCGAGTTTTTTGTAGTGGTGTGTGCACTACGACGTTTCTCAGCGCTGCGTTTTGTTTATTTATTCAAAAAGTAAAAGATATCGGGGGTTATTTACAAAAGGCAAATCCACTTTGCACTGCAATTGCACTTGAAAGTGCACTGAAAGTGTACTTTCAAGTGCAATCACTGTAGATCTGAGGTGGACATGCAAGGAAAATAAAAAACAAGCATTTTTGCTTGCACATGATTGGAAAATAAAATTCGGCAGAGCTTCCCCTAATTTTAGAGAATTCCCTCAGATTTACAGCTATCTACAGCGACTGCACTTACAAGTGCACTTTCAGGTGCACTTGAAGTGCCGAGTGGACTTCCCTTTAGTAAATCAACCCCAATTGTGTTTTTTTTTCTAAATTGTCGCTTGTTTTATGTTTATGCAGAAAAAAAACACAGAGGTGATTAAATACCACCAAAAGAAAGCGCTATTTGTGGGGAAAAAGGGCGTAATTTGTTGGAGGTACAACATCGTATGTCAGTTAAAGCGATGCAGGGCCGTATCACAAAAAATGGCCCGATCATTGAGGAGCCAAATTTGAAGTGGTTAAACAATGAGAAACACATATGTTCTTGATAATTAACCACTTCCCGCCCGGTCAATAGCAGATTGCTCTTTACCACGTGATCAGCCATGTCCAATCACGGCTGATCACGATGTAAACAGGAAGAGCCGTTGATGGCTCTTCCTCACTCGCGTCTGACAGACGCGAGTACAGGAGAGCCGATCGCCGGCTCTCCTGACAGGGGGGGTTCACGCTGATTGTTTATCAGCGCAGCCCCCCCTCGGATGCCCACACTGGACCACCAGGGAAGGGCAAAAAAAAGTCAGTAAAAAAATAAATAAATAAAAAAAAGGGCAGTAAAAAAAAAAAAGATGCCAATCAGTGCCCACAAATGGGCACTGACTGGCAACATGGATTCATCAGTGCCACCCCACAGTGTCCATCAGTGCCACCCATCAGTGCCCATCCATGTCCAGTGCCCACCTATCAGTGCCCCTCTGTGACACCCATAAATACCCATCAGTGCCACCCATCTCTGCCGCCCATGAGTGCCCATCTGTGCCGCCTATGAGTGCCCAGTGCCGCCTATGAGTGCCCATCAGTGCTGCCCATGAGTGCCCATCAGTGCCGCCCATGAGTGCCCATCAGTGCCGCATACCAGCGCCGCCTATCAGTGCCCATCAGTGCCACCTCATCGGTGCCCATCAGTATTACCTCATCGGTGTCCATCAGTGCCACCTCATCAGTGCCCATCAGTGCCGCCATATCAGTGACCGTAATTGAAAGAGAAAACTTACTTATTTACAAAAAAAAATACAGAACAAAAAAAACATTTTTTTCAAAATTTTCAGTCTTTTTTTAGTTGTTGCGCAAAAAAAAAAAATCGCAGAGGTGATCAAATACCACCAAAAGAAAGCTCTATTTGTGGGGAAAAAAGGACGCCAAATTTGTTTGGGTACAGTGTAGCATGACCTCGCAATTGTCATTCAAAGTGCGACAGCGCTGAAAGCTGAAAATTGGCTTGGGTGGGAAGGTGCGTAAGTGCCTGGTATGGAAGTGGTTAAGAAGGTAGGTAACCCCTTGTGGTTGTTTTTTGTAAAAAAACAATCATTAAAAGCTGATATCCCTATAGCTTGAAAATCCCTCGTCCTTCCTTCGTCTGTATCTATCCCAAGGTCCCTTCACTCAGTCAGCACTTTCCCACATGGGGGGGGAAGGGGTGGGGTCACCGACAGGCACGTTTCTAAAAACACACTCATGCGATCACACAGCCCCTCTCCCTCCCGAGGTATACTTGTCACAACCCCCCCCAGGGGGAGGGGGAGGCATAGACAGGACGAGAGAGAGGCCTCGTACACACGTCCGAGAATCTCATCAGGAAAAACCCGTTGTTTTCCCTGACGAGATTCTTGGCAAGAAACTCTTGCCGCTGGAGTGTACTAACTTTCATTTTAAAAGAACCGCGGTTCTCTTAAAAAAAAAAAGAACGCAGTGATGTCATCGCGTATGACGAGCATGCGCTCGTCACATTCGATGCCGCCGTCGCCATCTTGCTTCACCCTACCTATGCCGTGGAAGCTACAGCGCATGCGTTAGCATTTTTGCTGGGTTGGCAAGCTGTGAGGTTGTTCCGGTCAATAATTCAGTGTACTGTTTGACAACAGACATTATTAGGTTTGTTGCGGATCTCATATAATCAGGGACCTCCATCCCAGTCCCAGTATATCCTTTCTGGCTGATCCACCGGCATCTTAATCTTTGGAATAATTTCTCTCTAATGGGATGAACATACCAAACTTGCATTAATTGTACACCCTGATACCCTTCTTTGACTGGCAACCTCATTGCTTGAACCCAGCGTGTTGTGTATATTTTCAATTATTTTAAAATGTATCCAATGAAATATTCATCATCCTTTATAATACATGAACTAATTGTCCTTCTCTACACACCCCTGAAGAAGGTTATTCTGAAACGCGTCCGGTGTATAGAAGGTATTTACCTATATGGTGATAACCATTGGAATTGTGTATTTTAATTCAATGTTTCATTTTTTTGATAAACATGTACAATTGTGAATAAAACCCTTTTTTTACTCTCAATATCCTGTATACTTTGGAATGCTATTAGTGCCCTAAAAGTCCACCCAGGGGAATCCCCTTTTTCTTTTCTCAGCGCATGCATCAAAGTCATTTCGAGCATGCGCGGGTTTCCACGGCGACAGGTAAGTATACACACCCTCGGGTTTCTCGTCGGGAAACAGGCCGACAAGAATTTCGACGAGAAAAAAAGAGAGCAGGTTCTCTTTTTTTCTCGTTGAGATTCTGGCCAGATTTCCAGACGAGAAACCTGAATGCCTCGTACACACAAACGTGAATCTCGGCAAGAATCAGTTTTCTTGCTGTTTTTTGCCAAGAAACCCGGTCGTGTGTATGAGGCCTGAGGGGCGCCACACCCCCCCCCCCACCCATCTCTGGTGCTATCCCTGCCTTCCTATTCACCCCACTTATTAATAATTGTGTAACTCAAAACGTGTCAATATGGAGACCTTCCTCCATTTCCACCCCCTCACCGTGTTCTGCTCCCTCGTGTTAATATTTGTGTACTAAAAATATACATGTGTCTCTAAGAGGGTTGAAAGTTGCCCCCCGACCTTCCACCCAGTTACCCACCATCTTCTGACATTGTCAAATCTTTTGCTCATGTGTATCTTAGCTAGACATATTTGTGTGCAATTCTTTTTTGATTTATGAGGTGATTTGGAAAAAAAAGAAGACCTCTAACGACCCACTACCATTCCACCCTAGTTCCGTGATCCCCCTCTCTCCTCTCTCCCCCCTCCTCAAGGCAGCACCTCAGTCTCTCATATTCAGATCAATCTCTGACTGCTTAAACTCATTCCATCTCCTCCATATTTTATTATATTTTATAGTAATTTTGTATGGATATCAGTTCCTTCATCTGATTTTTTCCACCTCCCTTAGCCACTCCTTTATCAACGGGATTTTCTTTGGTTTCCATTGTCTCGGTATTAGAGCTTTCGCTCCATTCAATAGATATGGGGTCATTTTTGTTCTATATTTTTCCTTGATTCCCCTGTGGTGTGAAACAAACACCACCAATGATCTTTTCTATCATTTTCAATCTCTCCCTCCAAAATGGTTGTATCAAGGGGCAGTGCCACCATATATGGGCATGTGTTTCCTCCATCCCGTATTCTCTCCAACACAATGGTGATATCTCTAGGTTTATCCTATCGAGTTTAGTTGGGACATAATACCATTTAATTAGCAGCTTGTAGTTCATCTCTTTTACTTTTGCATCTATTGATGTAGAGTGTACATAATCTAAGATGTTGCCTTTCATTTGTTCTGCTATCATTTGATTTAACTTTGTTTCCCAGCTCTCTAGAGGGCCTAGTGACTCAGACCCTTGTGGAGACAACAATATCCTGTATATATTCGCTATCCCATGCCCACTTATTCCTCCCTGGTCCAAAAGGCCCATGGATTAAGCTCTCTCATAGAGTGTATGGGTTTTCGGAAGAGTACTTACAAAGTGTTGAAGCTGCCTATATCTCCATACATCCCATGATGTAGCACTGTATTTCTCTTGTAATTCAGAGAGTGAACACAAGACATTCCCATTTAGGACATCTTTTAATTTTAGGCTATCCGAAAGTGTCCACCTTCCCCGGGCGAGGAGTAGTCTGTCCCCGAAAGGGGCATCAACGGCTGGTTGTACTGCCATGTCCTTATTTTAAACAGATGGCAATGGGGACAGGGGAAGTGGCAGCGGAGGGGCGTGGGACTTTCCAATTAAACAAAACACTAGGGCAGGATGAGTCAATCAATAGAATAAACAAAACATTTAATAGTAACATCATTGAGTATAGCACATAAAATGACATTAATAGTACATCCATAAGACAATACCAGGTATGGTATAAGATGATTGGCAAATCATATCAAACATAGTAAAAAATGGTTGCATAAAATGCATAGTAACCCATGATTCACATAAATGTCAATGGTAACTCAAATGTTGAACATACTAAAATAGTACAGTAAAATGGCATTGATATATGACTCAGGCTCGACACGTTTCGTGGAGTAATATCCACTCATCAGGAGCAGTAATTGGGGTCATCTATAATGAGTAAGTAGTAAATAAATTAATTGATGGTTAATGGTAATTAACCAAAACATGAAGAGAGGGAGCATAAAATGTCTAATCCTGACACTCATACCTGTAGTTGTACTGTAGAGTAATAAAGAGGTAGCTATTGTTGTATAGGATGAGGGACACCAGGGGACAACATACAATCCAACCGGGAGCTGAGGCGGTAATAAAGTGGCGGCAGGGCAGTCCAAATAAAAGTTCAACAAAGTAGCCCTTTCACTGATAAGCCGGTAAATAAGAGCCCAAGGTGCATCTGTGAATAATATATAAAAAATTATAATAGTACACAGTGAAGGCAGTGAACTGCTAATGAGAGGGAAAATAAAGGAAAATGGATGAGATGGGTAAATGGTGAAAAAACAGTAAGATACCAACTCTGTAGAAAGATGTAGGATACAAGACTCCCAAGATAAGAATGAAAACCCGTGAACAGGAGTGTAGGGCTAGGTGATTAGAACCTAGGTGTAAAAGGTGGCCCGTCTGCTGGTAAGCTGGCAAATAAGAACCCACAGGACAACTATTAAATAGGTATAGATATAGTAGGCCAAATCACAAGTGACCTAGTGGTAGGGAGTGAGTGACAAAAACATAAAAAATAATAATGGTATAATGGTTGAAAAAGTGAGTGAAATAGGTAGATTAGAAAGTGTTGAGCCTTACTACCAATTGATGTCATATCACAGCAATCATGAAGTTACCATGGGCCATATTGAAAAGTTTGAGTTATATATCAATGCCATTTTACTGTACTATTTTAATATGTTCAACATTTGAGTTACCATTGACATTTATGTAAATCATGGGTTACTATGCATTTTATGCAACCATTTTTTACTATGTTTGATATGATTTACCAATCATCTTATACCATACCTGGTATTGTCTTATGGATGTACTATTAATGTCATTTTATGTACTATACTCAATGATGTTACTATTAAATGTTTTGTTTATTCTATTGATTGACTCATCCTGCCCTAGTGTTTTGTTTCATTGGAAAGTCCCACCGCCCCTCCCCTGCCCCTTCCCCTGTCCCCATTGCCACCTTTTCTTCAACTATTTGGGGATGGAGACCTGTGCACTGTATAGTCATGGTCTCATATAAAGTCCCAACTATCTCTTTCTTCTTATTTTAAACAGCCTATCCCACATTCTAAAGGTTTCTTTTGTAATTGGCACTATATCCTTAGTAAGGCCCCTATGTTGTCTTGGTACCCATATTATTTGTCCCAGATTTCTCTTCACTGGAATTAAGGGGCCAAGCCCAACCCCCTACATCAAATGATTTGGACCAGTGCACAAAGCGAGTTACATAAAGACATGGGTGAGTGAGTTTGAGGTTTTAGGAACTTGTCTGGCCTACACAGAGTCCTGACCTCAACCAGATAATACACCATTGAGATAAATTAGAGCGGAGACTGCGAGCCAGGCCTTCTTGTCCACATTAGTGCCTGACCTCACAAATACGCTTCTGGAGCTTTTGCTGTCGCTGACCACATCCCTGCCTACTGCCTGGAACAATGCTCTCCTCTGTAGACCACTGCACTACTAAAACCAGAGGTAATTTTTTGTTATTTGGAATGTACATGCTATGTGTTGGGGCTATGAAGAGCCTTCAAAAATGTGATCGGTAGTCCTTGTCCAACATCAGTGTCTGACTTCACAAATGCACTTTTGGAAGAATGATCAAACATTCCCATAGACACACTCCTAAACCTTGTGGCTAGCCTTCCCAGAAGAGTTGAAGCTGTTATAGCTGAAAAGGGTGGGTCGACGCAATATTGAACCCTATGGACAAAGACTGTGATGTCATTAAAGTTCTTGGGCCAGATTCAGAAAGATCAGCGGATCTTTCTGCTGGCGTAACGCAACTCATTTACGTTACGCCGCCACAAGTTTTTCAGGCAAGTGCTGTATTCACAAAGCACTTGCCTGTAAAGTTGCGGCGGCGTAGCTTAAATCCACCTGGCGGAATTAAAATTCAGCGGGTAGGGGGCGTGTATCATTTAAATGATGCGCGTCCCCGCGCCGAACGAACTGCGCACGCGCCGGCCACGACTGAATCCCAGTGCGCATGCTCCAAATGACGTCGGCAACTCGTCATGCTTTCGTCGTGAACGTAAATTACGTTCAGCCGTATTCGCGAACGACTTACGCAAATGACGTAAAAAATTCAAAACTCGGCGCGGGAACGACGGCCATACTTAACATAGGATACGCCGCACATACCCCTTATATAGCAGGGGTAACTATACGCCGGAAAATGCCGAACGCAAACAACGTAAAAAAAAGCGCCGGGCGGTCGTTTCTGAATCGGCGTAACTCCTCATTTGCATATTCCTTGCGTAATAATAGGGAAGCGCCACCTAGCGGCCGGCCTGGAATTGCAGCCTAAGATCCGACGGTGTAAGACACTTACACCTGTCGGATCTTAGGGATATCTATGCGTAACCTGATTCTATGAATCAGGCGCATTGATACGACGGCCGGACTCAGAGATACGACGGCGTATCAGGAGATACGCCATCGTATCTCCTTCCTGAATCCGGGCCCATGTGCGTGTAAGGGCAGGTGTCCCAATACTTTTGGTAATATGGTGTATATGTAGCTCTCCACAGTGCAATTCACAGTAATATAGCACAATACACTACCGAGCACTGTACAGTGCTTTAGTGTACTGTATAGCTCAAATATTTTTCCTTGCAAGAACTCAGCTCAGTTTTCACTATCTACTCCAACACATACTGACAAAAGGCTGCTGGGAACCTTGTCTTATATAGCGAGAAGGCTGGCAAATTGGAAAACCCGCACAAATGGTCTTTCAAAACAACCTCAGTTGAAAGGTTAGGAAGTGCAATATTGGTAAATTGTTGCTTTAGCAGTGAACAGCTGCATTAGTTCACTGTTTTCAGCCATTGGTTTCACCTTGAACTCAACTTAAACTCAAAGACTATTCATTTTTGCATTTAACGTGTTTCTAAAATACATTTGACACCCTTTAAATGTTCTGCTACAGTTAGCTTAACCCACTAAAACTTTAACTATACAAAGCTAGTGACAGCTGAGCAAAATCAAAGCACTGTACCTTATAGCATCACAAAATATTGTACATGACTGTTTTGGCATAAATGCAACGCTCCTGTAAAGATTAATGTATAGATTCCAAAGCATCTGTCATTTTAATATTCCTTATCTCACCAGAGATTATGATGGAATATTTACAGTCAAATCCATTTACTTTAGCTCTTTGGAATCACCCAGCAAAAATTTGATTGTTTGCCTTTGCAAGGTGCGCACATGTGATATACTGCTATGTTTGTACATGATGATTTTGAACTTGAGTCCTACGAATTTGTAATGAATAAAATCTTGACAATATTCCTTCCTGCATTAATCATTTGAAGCTGATCCTACAGGATGCAAGAGCAAATTAAATTCTATTTGCAATTTCATGCATGACGCACAGAAGCGAGGGATGTCTGAGCAAAGCACTTTTTCAGCAAGACAAGCGTGTAAGTTTTTTTTTCCCCCCATGTGCCGGCACTCTTATTACTGACAAATTTGTAAATGAGAATGTATGAATGGTATTAAATTCACCTTCAAGGATGTGGCAAATTAAAAAGAAGAACTTTATTTTCTGAGAAATGTACGTTGGTAAATGTTACGTATGAGTAATGGGATCCTGCGCATAAGTGTCTGCTACTTGTGACCTTCTGTCTCTAATACAGTCTCCAAATCTATCTCGGTGAAGGAAACCCTCCATATGCCCTGTGCTATTTTGTGCAGCTCAGGCAATGATGATAGGTGATAAGTCTCCTGAATTAGAATGATTGCTTGGATTTCACATTCTCTGCAATCCCTTTCTATCATTAAAGCTGCTAAAAGCTAAAAGTGCATTTTTTAGTAGGAACTATGCTCTTTGTGCTATCAGAGGTTAAAAAAAGAAGCGAATAAAGAATTAATAAAATGACCAGTTCCTTGTACTATAAAACCTGTACGTTGTTAAACTTAAAAAAAAAATAATAAACCAGCCTGTGACTAATGTTGAATTAAAATTTATATCACAAAGAGATTCTGACCTTAACATTTCTTTCCTCTAAAAGGACACCTTTATTGTATCAATCTGAGAAAGGTAGTTACCAAGCAACTATTACTGAACATTTTCTGAAGATCATTCATAAGGTCCACTTGGTTCTTTCCAAGCGATACAATCTTGAAATCCCATCCATACGTTATAAAAGTCATTAAAAACACTGATTCCACGTACACACGATCAAAATTTTCGGCAACAAATGTTCGATGGGAGCTTGTTGTCGGAAATTTCGACCGTGTGTAAGCTCCATCGGACATTTGCTGTCGGGATTTCTGACAACAAAAATTTGAGAACTGGTTCTCAAATTTTCTGACAACAAAATCCGTTCTTGTAAATTCTGAGCGTGTGTAGACAATTCCGACGCACAAAATGCCACGCATACTCTGAATCAAGTATGAGACGGAAGCTCTTGGTCTGGTAAAACTAGCGTTTGTAATGGAGATAGCACATTCGTCACGCTGCAAATTGTTTAATCTTTTAATGCAGTGAATTCTCTTCTCCTTTATAATGCTAGAATAATGAAGTAGTTTTGCTGCTGATATTCACACAGATACGAACCCACAAGCAGAAACTGAAGAGCAGTAACGGACTGAAAAGAATGAGGCTGAAAAGCGCAAATCGTCTCTCAACAAATTTCTACTAACATGAGATTAGCAGAAGGAGCCCAAAGAGTGGCGCGCTTGGTATTGAACTTCCCTTTTCTAGTGCTGTTGTACGTGTTGTACGTGACCGCGTTCTTGGCGATCGGAATTTCCGACAACATTTGAGTGTGCAAGACAAATTTGAGACAACTTCCGTAGAAAAAAAATCCACGGTTTTGTTGTCGTAATGTCCGATCGTGTGTATGCGGGATAAGAGTTCCACTACGGTGGACATATCCAAAAAAAGCACACTTTTGTTTGTGAATAACAAGACTTTAGTCTTCGTGATGGAGCTGTCACTAAAGATTAATTTGTTCTACTTATAGGCAGCCTCTCTTTATCCTATGGGTGAAATGGACATGTTACAGCTTCGGCCAGGATTCATATTGCTTTCAAATGGAAATCCCTGCGTGCATGAGTTGACACTGTCAGATATAGGGTTAATGTGATTATGCAGTATAACTTTCATTTTGTCTCATATTACTTTTTTTTTAAATGTTGGATTCTTCTTATTGGTCGAATTGTAATTACTGTGTTT
This sequence comes from Rana temporaria, assembly GCF_905171775.1. Classification (NCBI taxonomy): domain Eukaryota; kingdom Metazoa; phylum Chordata; class Amphibia; order Anura; family Ranidae; genus Rana; species Rana temporaria. The sequence goes on from NC_053490.1 coordinate 323,047,962, forward strand.
CCTCAAAAATAAGACCAGGTCTTATATTAATTTGGACTAGAAAAAACACACTTATGGCTTATTTTCAGGGGATGTCTTATTTATTTATGGTATATACAATAATGTACATTTATTTAAATACAGACTTGTCATCTTCTGAAAAAAATAAAAAAATACTAAACCTTTAAAGCAGGGGTGGCCAACCAGTGGCCCGGGGGCCACATGTGGCCCGTGGAGCCCTCTGATGTGGCCCGCGACCTCCTGCTCTGGAATGGCAGGTTGGCAAGCCCAGACTGCAGGTTGCCGACCCGCCATACCCACCATACCTCAGCATCAGTGTTGTGAATGAAGCTAGTGGTGGAGGAACAAAGTGGCTGCGGAGCAGAGCCCCATATGCCAATGCGTCCTCTACAGCTCCAGCTTTTGCCACAGGAGGAGTCTATGGCAACCCGCAGGATAGACACAGGTGCACTACGCTGCACCTGCGGTGTCGGTAAACCGCAACACATTAGTGTGAAAGCAGTCTTAGGCCCCTTTCACATGATCAGCACGACTAAATGGGACCCTCAATTCACCTCTATAGAGCAAAAGATATCCGTTTACGCCCGCCTACCTCCAATCCGAATAACAGAAGGGAATTTGTCCCTTTTCATCTGGGTGGATTGGAGGGCCTATAGAGTACCCGTGACCTGTCATCCGCCCGCTGCGCTCATTGTGGCCCGCGACTGGTTACCAAGTTGCTTAAGTGGCCCTCGCTTTTTGAAAGGTTGGGCATCCCTGCTTTAAAGCATGATAGACAGCACAGTGCTTGTGCTATTGTCATTTACCCCTCTTTGTGCATACCTCCCAACTCTTGAGGGACTAATTATGAGGGACTGTCCCTGATTTGGAGAAATGTCTCTCTGTCCCTCTTTCCTCCTCATTTGGCCTAGCGGTATTCCCGAATCTGGCTCGGGGTGAATTTTACATACCAAAAGCGGTAACTCCAAGCCAGACTCGGGATCGCATTGCAGGATACAGGGGGAAGTTACTTACCTTGTCCCTGGATCCTGCGATGTGTCCCCGCTGTGTGTGCGAGCTGTCATCTCGCTGATTTATACACTGGTGACTGCCGAGTGCCGCCAAGCTCCTTTCCCAAATGGTCCGACACGTGGCGGCGTAGTTCGGCGCCAAATTAAAAAAAGTAAAAACATAGTATAGATACAGTATACTGTAATCTTACAGATTACAGTACTGTATCAAATAATTACACATCCCTTTTGTCCCTAGTGGTCTGTCCATTGTCCTACATGCACTTTTATATAATAAAAACTGTTCTTTCTGCCTGGAAACTGGAGATTGTCCATAGCAACCAAAAAGTGTCCGTTTATGTCAAAGGTGATTTTATCATCCCTGGGATGTCTATTAGACTCTTGTTTGGACATATTTAAATGTGTTATTCCTACGAATTACAGGCCTACAATATAAAAACGCCAAATTTCCACGCCAAACATTGTACCGCTTTCAGCATCAAAAATCTGACATAATTGTACCGCCAGGGAGGTTAAGGGGCTGTGGCAAGGAGGTGTGACCTATGTCTGTATACTTTTTCTGATAGGTGTCCCTCATTCCCATCTCAAAAAGTTGGGAGGTATGTCTGTGTTCTAAAAAACCTGGAATAAAACAATAAAATGTTTTAAAAAAGTTCCTGTGTCCCCTGTCTTCTTTCCCCATCTCCCCCTGTCAGCTCAAGAGTCAGCATGAAATTCTGTAATCACAAAACCTTGATTAAAGTCCTTGTAAAATTATGTAATCCGTTCTGTAAAAACATTACATAATGTGCAGTGTATCGCCTTGTGTAACTTTATTGTGCAAAATACCTTATTTACAGCGCCAAATCCTACAGAGGGAGAGACCGAGATCCCAGCCCCGCTCTGAGCACTACAGAGGGAGGGGCCGCTGAAGTCATCCAGGAGGAGAGGAGAAGATCTCCGGCGGGTCACGTGAACGCCCAGTGGCGCTGTAAATAAGGTATTTCCGCAATAAAGACACACTGCACATTATATAATCTTTTTACAAAATGGATCACATGTTTTTTTACAAGGACTTTAACTAGGGCTTATTTTTGGAGTAGGGCTTATATTGCAGCCATCCCCAAAAACATGTTAGGTCTTATTTTTGGGGTAAGGCTTATATACAGTATGTACACTAAAGTCACCTTATAACATCTAGAAGACATCTGATTTATTTATATTTAACAGTGTTATAAATCATTTACTGTTTCCTAGTTTTTCATTTTGTTTTGCCCTTCAATGCTTCCCTATTATCTTTTCTCACCCTTTGCATTGAAAACACTTTGTTCTAACATGCAAGTTCCATTTTAACTATGCCTCTATAAAAACATCTGAAGAAAGAAACATCTTTCAATTTCCTATTATCATATTCCCTGCTTTATACTTGTTGGTTGCTGCTGCAGATAGAAGGTCCAGACAACCGTCATATTTTTTAGCGGTCAGGGAGAGGCAGGCCACTTTTGAGAATTTTTTAGTTGCATTTGCAGCACATAAGTAATCACTTTGAACAGGGCCGGCCTTAGGTGTTCAGGCACCCTGTGCAAGCTAATCCTGTGCCCCCCCCCCCTGACACGAAAAAATGTGGCATTGTTTACTGCGTCACTGGTTCCCACAAAGTGTCAGATTGTCAGTCGCAATATATCAGCCCCGCTATAAGTCACTGATCTCCGCCATTACTAGAAAAAAAAAAATTCCATAAATATATCCAATAGTTTGTAGGCACAATTCATCCAATGACACCGATAATGGGGCACAATTTCTCCCAATGACTCCAATGATGTGACATAATTTCTCTCAATGACACCAATGACAGGACACAATTTCTTCTGACAACACCGATTATAGGGCAACCATTACTCCTATTGACATCAATGATGGGACACAATGGGCCAGATCCTCAAAAGAGATACGGCGGCGTAACTGCTGTTACGCCGTCGTATCCCTGGTCCTAACTATGGAACTGATCCACAGACTCAGTTTCCCATAGTTAGGACGAAGATCCGACATGTGTAATTGAATTACACTGTCGGATCTTAAGGATGCAATTCTAGGCCGGCCGCTAGGTGGCGAGGCCATTGAGGCCGGCGTAGAATATGCAAATGACCAGTTACGGCGATCCACGAACGCTCCGACGGGCCCGACGCTCTAAATCTACGTCGTTTACGTCGAGTTCCGCCGCGTAAAACTAGGGCTAAGCCCTAGTTGTCCTAAGCCATGTTAAGTATGGCCGTCGTTCCCGCGTCGAATTTTAAATTCTACGTCGTTTGCGTAAGACGTCCGTGAATGGCGCTGGACGCCATTTACGGTAACGTCTAAGCAAATGACGTCGGAGCGACGTCAGTTAGCGCAATGCACGTCGGGTAATTTACCCGACGGAGCATGCGCAGTACGTCCGGCGCGGGAGCGCGCCTAATTTAAATGGGACTCGCCCATTTGAATAGGAACGCCTTGCGCCGGACGGATTTAAGTTACAGCGCCGCAAAATTCCAGGTAAGTGCTTTGTGGATCGGCACCTAACTTTGGAATTTTGCGGCGGAGTAACTTAAATCAGAAAAGTTACGTTGCGCCAAGGCTTTGTGGATAACCCCCAATATCTCTTAATGACACCAATTATGGGGCACAATTTCTCCCATTGACACCAAAGATGGAGCAAAAAAAAAGGAAAAAATAAAACGCAGAGGTGATCAAAAACCAACACGTAGTTGTCAGCTTAAAGTGGAGGTTCACCTAAAATAAACTTTTAACATTGCATTTATGAGATTAATGACAATTAGAATCGGCTGTTTTTTTTTTTAAAAATACGTCCGTACATACCGTTTCCTATATGCGTTCTCACCGCCGCTTCCGGGTATGATGGTCGGGGCTGGGCGTTCCTAATTGATTGACAGGCATCCGACCGACGCATACATCGCGTTACGAGATGCCAAAAGAAGCCGAACGTCGTTGCGGCTCTATACGGTGTCTGCGCACCGACGTTCGGCTTCTTTTGGCATCTCGTGACGCGATGTACTGTATGCGTCGGTCGGATGCCTGTCAATCAATTAGAAACGCCCAGCCCCGACCATCATACCCGGAAGCGGCGGTGAGAACACATATAGGAAACGGTATGTACGGACGTATTTTTTTTAAAAAAAACAGCCGATTCTAATTGTCATTAATCTCATAAATGCAATGTTAAAAGTTTATTTTAGGTGAACCTCCACTTTAAGCTGACAACTGCGCATTGGTTTTTGATTTTATTTTTTTCCTTTTTTTTCAACAAAAGATACATTTTGACATTTTTTTTAACGTTTTTTTAAATAAACTGGCTCTGGTGCCCCCCTCCTCATTGGAGTACAGGTGAGGTGGGAGGAGGGATGACCTGTCAGCCTGCTAGATAAGGTGGAGGGGACGGGCGGCCTTACCTTTACTTTTCTTCAGCACACTGTGTAAGGCGGCAGTCTGTCAGTCCCGTCCTGGTCCCGCCGTTAGAATTTGAACTGCATGCCTTACGCATGCACGCAACGGCGCCGCGCTACCCAGCCAAAGACAGTACCACCTGACCTGAGACGCGGAGGAGGGAGGAAGGGAGGGCGTGCGTGCCAAGGCCAAGGGGACCAGACAGTGTCAGACACTTTGGGCGCGTCGGCGCCACCCCCCCTCTGCAGCGCCGGGGTGCCGTGCAGACGTGCTGGCAGTAACCCGGACACATCCCCGCACACATCATTCACGAATCACGGTAAATGGACTGCGAGCTGTGACGGCCGCACGGGGCGCCCTTCTAGTTCATGGCGCTCTGTGCGGTCGCACAGCCCGCACAACGCAAAGGCCGGCCCTGACTTTGAAACCCTTTTGGAACTAGCTATACAATTAGGAACTGCTTGCTGACTGAAAGTAGTAAATATGAAATATTAATGTGCAATATTTCCCAATTACCTTATTTAAAAAAGCAACAAATTCAAGTTAACCTGCAACAACTGTTTTAATCTTTTCACTGATTTCTAATCAGTTTTTATGTACCAATGAATCTAGCCTTTCCCTTAGTCTGCCGATATGTTTTAAATGCACACTGGGGTTGATTTACTAAAACTGGAGAGTGCAAAATTTGGTGCAGCTGTGCATAGAAACCAATCAGCTTCCAGGTTTTTTTTTTTTGTCAAAACTTAAAGTGGATGTAAACCCACTCTCATCCTTTCTAAACTACTGCCATAGTGCTGATCTATAAGGATATACATGCCTCCTGCCTATATCCTTACCTGTCAAATGTCTCCCCTCTGTTTGTTATAAGAACTGAAAAAGCTTCAGATTCTTTGGGTGGATTTGTTGTCTGGAGCTCGGTGGGTGGAGTCGTGATGTCAGTAGACTCCTCGCCCTCCTCTACACTCCCCTTGTCAACATACACTAAACACGACACTAAATTCTGCTATGATCACTAACATCCAGTCAAAATCCAGAAAAGTAACCACATGACTTCAGAAAAGGAGTGGGGGTGGGAACTAAAAAATAATGCCTGTCTCCAGGCTAGTGCATGAGATATGTAAATAACCTGTCACTCACAGCAAGGGGGCAGAACGGACTAAGGTTTTTCTCTGTAAGTCCGTTTTATTTCACTGAACAATAAAAGAAGATTGCTCAGAGCTGGATTAACTCTGTGTGGCAAGACTGGGCACAGATGATAGGAAATATTATACTGTACATGGTGTTATAAAAAATAAAAATAAAATTGGGTTTACATCCACTTTAATTGAACAATCTGAATTTAGAATCTGATTGGCTACCAGGCACAGCTATGCCAGATTTTGCACTCTCCGGTTTTAGTTAAACAACCCCATTGTCTCTTACCATGGAACGTTTCAGTGCTACTCCCTTCTTCAAATACCACAACATGCACCGAATGCAGCAGTATCGAGTTCAGAAAACACATAATAGGCACATGTGGGGGTAAATGCTGATGTAAAAAGAGCATTATTATTTACCTGCATACAAGAGCATACATCCAATCATGTATTTGGTCAGCTGTACACACCACATGAAGCTTTCTGGGCATAGAAAACTATTGGGAGTTTTATGCTAAAGCTCTTGTTCCTCCCACCATTTGTGTACACATATGCTTAAACCAATTTGATCTGAGCCTATTTTATCCAAGACCCTATTGTGCCTGTGGCTGGGCAGTGAAAGAAGAAGTATAGAATACTGAATTCCTATCCTATTTTACTGTGTTCTTACTATTTTTGTTTACGGTACTTAAAACTATTTTATCCCCCCCCCCCAAAAAAATGTTTTTTTATTTCCTATTACTATGTATGTGTGATCCTCTTTGAAGCACAGGCTACCTGTTGAATTGTATCTTTACTGTTTATTCTTATAAGAAAAACGAATGAAACAAAAAAAAAGAGAAGTATAACAATGAGCTCATCTCTCCATCACTCATTACTTTCTCTTCCTTTCTTCCTTTGCTGTACAGAAACGGCAAGTAGCTGATACCAGATCACATGAAGGTATTTACACTGTTTGACATGAACAAATATATTTATCCCTGGTTCACGCCATTGTGATTTGTCATTGAGATTTGACAGTTCAAAATCGCATGACAAGTTGCACCTCATTTTCGGCAATAGAACAGTTCAAATAATTGCCACTCAAGTCGCAGCAACTTTGAAAAAGGTTCCTGCACTGCTTTTTTTTAAATATCTTTGCCACTTGCATTTACACCTATTAAAAGAGCTGCAATGAAAGGGCAAATCAAAATTGCACTAAACCCAAGCAAGCTATACAGTCCCACATACCTATTTGATACCTATATACCTATAGGTCTCTTTAACCACTTACCCCCCGGACCATATTGCTGCCCAAAGACCAGAGTACTTTTTGCGATTCGGGACTGCGCCGCTTTAACAGACAATTGCGCGGTCGTGCGACGTGGCTCCCAAACAAAATTGGTGTCCTTTTTTTCCCACAAATAGAGCTTTCTTTTGGTGGTATTTGATCACCTCTGCGGTTTTTAGTTTTTGCGCTATAAACAAAAATAGGGCGACAATTTTGAAAAAAAATGAATATTTTTTACATTTTGCTATAATAAATATCCCCCAAAAATATATAAAAAAACATTTTTTTTCCTCAGTTTAGGCCGATACGTTTTCTTCTACATATTTTTCGTAAAAAAAAATCGCAATAAGCGTTTATTGATTGGTTTGCGCAAAAGTTATAGCGTTTACAAAATAGGGGGTATTTTTATGTCATTTTTATTATATTTTTTTACTAGTAATGGCGGCGATTAGCGATTTTTTTTTCGGTACTGCGACATTATGGCGGACACTTCGGACACTTTTGACACATTTTTGGGACCATTGGCATTTTTATAGCGATCAGTGCTATAAAAATGCATTGGATTGCTATAAAAATGCCACTGGCAGTGAAGGGGTTAACACTAGGGGGCGGGGAAGGGGTTAAGTATGCCTGGGTGTGTTCTTACTGTGGGGGGGGGTGGCCTCACTAGGGGAAACACTGATCCTCGGTTCATACATTGTATGAACCGAAGATCAGCATTTCCCCTGCTGACAGGACAGGGAGCTGTGTGTTTACACACACAGCTCCCGGTCCCCGCTCTGTACCGAGCGATCGCGTGTGCCTGGCGGCGATCGCGCCCGCCGGGCACACGCACGGGAGTGCGCCACTAGGGGGCGCGCGCCCCCTAGTGGCGGCTGGGAGAGAGGATGTCATATTACGTGCTCTCGCCCAGCCGAGCCAACTTGTCGACGTATAACGGCGGTGGCCGGTCGGCAAGTGGTTAAGGCTTTGAAAATATCTAAGCAGTAACATATAGTTTGTGATTAAAGCCTCGTACACACAATCGGATTTCCATCGGACAAAGCGTAGGACTTTTGTCCGAAAGGCGTTGGCCGTGAACTTGTATCGCATACAAACGGCAAAGAATTGTTGGCCAACAAACACAAAACTACATGTTTTTTCAGCTCTTTAGCAAGACCCTTTGGGCAACTTCTGCTAATGTTGTGGTATGGTGAACATTGCTTCTGAGCATGTGTGTTTGTACTTTGGAGTTTTTTCCTACAGACTCGATCGGATAATCCAACATCACACATTTGTTGTCAGAAATTTTTAAATCATGCTATCCCACATTTGTTGTCGGAGATTCTGACAATAATTATGTGATATAGCATAGAAACGGTCAGATTATCTGACAACAGCCTGTCATCACACAATTCCTGTCAGAAAATCCGATCGTGTGTACAAGGCCTAAGGCCTCATGCACACTGGATGTTATAAAAACGTTATAAACACTGTATAGACAGGTAAGCTGCATCATAAATCAGTGAAATCTTTTTATTAAAGAGTCTAGTATTGTTGCTTGACATTCCCAAATATCCTTTCAATAAAAGCTTGAGTTTGTGTTGCCTTGTTTAATTTGGTCTTGTCTATTCATTGTACTTCCTTTTCAATAACTCCTCCCATAACAGTAGCCCCCTGTTTTCATCAGTAAACCTTTATATGTCTGCCTATCCATGTTTTAAATAAGTCCAGAGCCAGCTGAATGCTAAACTATGTAGTGTCATGCAAATCTCATTAAAGTCAAAGTGTCAGCCTTATGCAAAATGAGTTTGGCACCTTGACAGCTCTGCATAACACATACATTGTAATGAGATGCATAACATTTTGCATTAGCATTTCATTTATCCATGTAAATGATTTGATAAATGCAGTTCACTACATTTTTTTTCTTCTTTAGGTTTGGCATGGCTTACTATTGGGGAGAGTTTGATGTATACATAATGTATGCCCCCCCCCCCCATGCACATTTAGTTTAATATTCCTACCACTTGTGTACATCAGGTGACCTGCATTCTTAAATTTGTCATTGCTGAATAACTTATTATCACTAAATTAATGCATATGCATTGATGATGAATGTCATAAATAAGGAAATACGTTTTGATCCTCTTTTCTGGAAAAGGTGTTTGATTCACCATCTTTATCACTTTGTGGTGTAAAAATGTTTTTTTGTTGTAATGTTACATTGTGGCACTTCTCCACAACTGCAAGCCAAATGTTTGTCTTGTGGTTGTAGTGATCTCAATGGGCAAAATTGTCTTGTAGTTTCACCTATCAAACTCTGCAGCCCAAGATAAAATTGACATGGGTCAACATGTGTACAGCACTGTCAGACTGTAATGTTAGAATTATGGTGTGTGTGTGTGTGTGTGTGTGTGTGTGTGTGGTTCAAGCCATGGTTCAAGCACAGTTTTTTTTTACCACCCCCTAGCTGTGTGAAAGAGCTCATAAAGTGTCATTAAACTCTCATTGCATATATATAATAGAGTGATTATACTCACAAAGCCACTAAAGCATTTGTTTTGTGTATAGTGAAATATAACTGGTCGATCCTGCCTTCAGCTGTGCCTCCCATCCTCTCTGTGTCCCCACTGTAGGTTAATATTGTGTAGATCAGTTGGTGTCCTCTACTGAGCATGCTCAATTTCAGTTCCCTTCTAATCTTTTCATTTTTTCCTTTTTCTTAACTGTGCAGCCCACATGACTATAGAGTCACACATGTGGGCGTATACACAGTGGTAAACTACATGGCCCTCCCTCCTTCCTCCTCCTCCATGTCTTGCTATTGCTAAACATTATGGGGGCGGGATATAGTATGATGAATGATTACATTCAATAGGAAACGTACAAAAAATGTAGCTTTAATATAAATCAGAATATGTAGCACCCTTAAGTTTAGGCACGGTTGCTATCAAATTTACTTGCCAGGCGAGAGTAGCCTTGGCCAATTGTTAGGCGATCAATTGATTTTCCCCTAATTCTGTAATTGCTGCACTTCTGTCCTCTCTCACTAGGTAACATGGTAGCTGGTGACATTGGGTAAAACAAGGGCATAGCAAGGACAGATTCTAAATTGATGGAGTGTCTCAGCCAATGGCCAAGGATGTTCTTTGGTCCCGTGGCCTGCTGGGAGAGCCTACTAATTTGGGTGGAGTTAGGTGATCGGGAGTTCTGTGCCATCTGGACAGCTGTCTGGGTGGACGTGTGTTGTACTGCCCCAGGCTGCTAGGCCAGAAGCCTGAGGCCTATGCCGGGGCATCTGGCTGCTAGGCTGTCTGGGAGCCTATCCAGAAGCAGGAGAGCAGTGCAGGGTTGGGACTGTGGGCTTGTAGTCCAACCAGAAGTAGCGGTTCAGCCGGATGGGGAACCAGCTGTGGTCGGAGGTAGAAAGGGAAGCTGTCACCACTAAGGGACCATTCACCTTGTTGCCAGAGGCCACTACGAGTAATCTGAGGACAGTAGCAGAGCAGACTTCTCATCAACTGGGGATGGTGAAGAAGTGAGAAAGCCTCAGCAAGTGCCAAGCCAGGGACCCAGCGGGGCAGCAGAGGTGACGCCTGAGGAGTGCCAAGCAAGGGACCTAGAGTGTTAGCAGAGCAGGGGTGACGCTTGAAGAGTATCTGTGAGTGCCAAGCCAGGGCCCCAGCAGGGAAACAGGGGTAAGGCCTGAGGAAGATACTGAGTGCTAACAGTGAAATAGCTCAGGGGATCCAGTGGCTATTGGATCCGAAGTCTGGTGAAAGACTGGGAGCTCATTGAGTGAAGACCTACAGCGAGTGATTGTGGAGAAAGCAGAGAACTGTTTGTGTTGCAGATAGTTGAATAAAATTGCCATTAGTGACTACTAAAAGATTTTTGCCATAGGAGACAGCGTCCTACCTATAAAGAAGTGGTGTCCGGCTGGAGGCCTTCACCCGTATAGCTGTCTTTCTATAGAAGTCTCGAAGTCTGCTAATTATCATTGCATCTACTTGAGGGTGTCCTGGCCCTAACCCTCTCTCCCCCAGTTCTGTTCAAGAGACAATGAATCTCTTTGCATTCTAAAAGTGTCTGGTGCCCACCATATCATCTTTCATTACACCCACCATGGGTGTTGCTAGGTGGCAAAAAGACCAGGAGCTTAAGCACAAAGTCTGAGCCCGTTACTTGGGGGGGATTTAGCAGGGCTGTGGGGTTGTGTGGAGGGTGGTGTTGTGTGGCAGGGTGTAAGCTCATCAGTGCCCATCAATGCTGACCACTAAACTTACCTACCTGACACACTGACCTACCTGACCCACACTGACCATTACACAGACTTACCCGACACACACTGACCTACCTGACCCCCACTGACCTACCTAACACATACACTGATCTACATACACTGACCTAACTGACATATACTGACCTACCTGTGACATACACTGACCTACCTGACACATACACTGACCTACCTGACACATACACTGATCTACATTTATGCACTGATACATTCATACAGATGATCTCAGCCGTCTGTAATGTGTATAAAGACATCAAGGTTTATCAGCCTTTATACTAAGTAAGGACCTGCCTGACTGGATAAAACCGAACAGGTTATTTGAAGAGACCTTGTCAAAGGGAAAAACTGCTGCAGATATAGAATGCAGGCATATGGAGGTGCTTGCAAATACCTACAGAATGTTTGTATACCAATCCTAGGTTAAATTTAAATGCACAAATGTGACACTTATAGGTAGTGTTGAAGCTTAACATTACCTCTTGCCTTCACATATTCCTTTGATAGCCTGCACTTTATACCTTCAGCATTTTTTTATGAAATAGGACTTTACATTTCACTGTCATTCGTTGGCCAATCTAAACTCAACAATATGCATTGATTGCTCAATCTTCTTTATTATTATTTAGGAAAAGGCTGAGTTTGATGTGCAAAATTGTGTGTGTATAAGGGGTTTAAGGGCGATGGGGGGACTTTGTTAAACAGTAAGTGCTAGTACAGGGACTTCCAGGGTCCAGGATGAAAGATGCCAACCTGCCGTCTTGTCCCCAATTGCTAATGCATGTTGTCATGGGCATAAAATGCTGCATGCTCATGCCTGCTTTCGGTAACACAACACAAACAAAATAGGGCACATCAGCCTAGTTCGTTATCCCACAACAATTATTGAAAAGGAATTGTATAATATAATACTCACAAACAAGTGAATTAAAATTTCTCATCATGCTACTCATTTGTAGCCCTGTAGTCCATGACACAGTTTGCTCCAAAGTCTAGGGGGACCTCAGCAGGGTCCTTACTGGATAACGTGTTTCAAAAGATACACCTTCTTCCTCATAGCCAAACTAAACAAGTTCATTTAGCTTAATATATAATTATTACACACATCATGAGAACCATGAGCACCACCCCAGGGTCATTAGGGGACGAGGGAGGGAAAAAAACATCTACAAGATCCAGGGAGGCCCTATGATGGATAAGGATAACGTACAGATTAAATACAATGTAATTGCAAAATCATTTTTTTTATATGATTGCTTTTCAACAAATGCACTAGGCTGGTGTGCCCTCTTTTGTTCATGTTTTGTAATGGCTTCCAGTCCAAGACGGTAGCAAGGCTTGTGGTTACATCCCCGTGACGCTGAGCTATTCTCAATACCCTTACTAGGACACTATATTTTTTGTGCATTTGCCTATTTCCCTAGGACAACAGTAAGATGGGGAAGCTAATAGGAGTCCGTAACTATAAATTGGTGAATAAGGGTGCCCAATCTCTGTGACCATTGATTTCAATGTGATGCTTGAAGTCTATGGATGATAGAGTGTCCATGGTCTACAAGAAAATGGCCACCGTCAATGTATTTATTAACTTACATGCAAATCGTCCAATCACAAGCCCCCTGAGGAAGATACGATTCATCCCTGTATTGACACATTTTGGGGAGGGGGCAGGACGAAGCAGGAGACAGCTGAACTGTCTCAGAATGGATAGACACACTATTTTGGCTTTTTTGGCGTTTTGTTTGGCTTTCTATAGAGTGGTGCGCTGAAGCACCCAGAAAATGTGAGCCTGTCATGGTTTATTAATTAAAGTATTTTATAAAACACTATCAAGTCCCTTTATGTTTTGCACAAGTGTGGAAGCAGAGGAACTGAGCAGCCCAGGACTCCTGACACTGAACCGAGGGGTGGTTCACAAGTGTTTTCTGACTGAACTTAATTGTGAGCTCACACGCTCTAAGGTGAGCGTGCACATATAAGGGAGTAATCACAAGAACACAAGTTTTATGACCAGTACAAGCTGTGATTAATTTTGGAATGGACTTCAACATTCAATAATGTTACTATTTATATGAAATTGTGACATTTATTGTGTGTACACTCAGCACTTTTGATCACTGGATCACTTTAAATATATATGTTTTGCATGTATTTGTATCACTATATTTGATAAATGAATTTTTCGATTTTATTTTATTTTGTATGAACTTTTTGAAATTTACACAAAATATTTTATATATCTATTTACCAGCACAGAGGCACTTTATACATTTCAACACATATGTGGATTATAAGGTTTGTGATGCTGTGATCACACGCTCTATGGTAAAAAACTTTGTTTGCACGGCAACACATTTTTTTATTGAGTGTCATTGCATCAAGACACTCATGCCAACATCCAGATAGCGCAGAATTTACTCTATAAATATTGCATTTGCATGGTCGTATGGGATGTGATCGGTGCTAGCAGCTGTCCTGATATGAAGTGTTTCTTCTTCTTGGTTTTAGATTGTTATTTTACCTCATATACTTGGTGGTAGCAACCAGGGATCTATTTGCATTTTTTGATAATAGAGAATTGGATTTGGAGGACTTATTCTCAGAGACAGTAAACAAAGATAATATCATTATACACCTATTTAGGAAATTGGGTCACAATATGGACAAAAAGAGCAACATTTGGTGGGATATATCCACTATGGAAAAATATTTTAAAGATAATATGGTCCATAGGAAGCTCAGATGGGATATACCAATAAATGACGGGTTAACAGGAAATGAAGATATTAAAGAATTGTATGCATTTTTTAATGGGAAGGGAAAGGAGGTTATGAAGTTTTTAATAAAAAGAAAACAGAGGAAAATGAGAATGATATAAAGTCATATAAAGGAACTGAGAGACAGAATTTAGCCCTTTAACCGCTTCCATACCGGGCACTTACGCACCTTCCTGCCCAAGCCAATTTTCAGCTTTCAGCACTGTCACACTTTGAATGACAATTGCGCGGTCGTGCTACACTGTACCCAAACAATTTTTTTATCATTTTGTTCCCACAAATAGAGCTTTCTTTTAGTGGTATTTGATCATCTCTGCGGTTTTTATTTTTTGCGCTATAAACAAAAGAAGAGCGACAATTTAAAAAAAACACAATATTTTTTACTTTTTTATTTAATAAATATCACAATTTTTTTTTTAAAAAAACATGTTTTTTCCTCAGTTTAGGCCGATACTCTTATTCTTCTACATGTTTTTGGTAAAAAAAAAATCGCAATAATCATATATTGATTGGTTTGCGCAAAAGTTATAGCGTCTACAAAATAGGTGATAGATTTATGGCATTTTTATTTTATCAATTTTTTTACTAGTATTGGCGGCGATTTGCGATTTTTTCTGTCACGTGACATTGCGGCGAACACATCGGACACTTTTGACACGTTTTTGGGACCATTCACATTTATACAGCGATTAATGCTATAAATATGCATTGATTGCTGTGTAAATGTGACTGGCAGGGAAGGGGTTAACCACTAGGGGGCAAGGAAGGGGTTAATATGTGTCCTAAGGTGTGTTATAACTGTAGGGGGGAGGGGACTCTCAAGGGGAGGAGACCGATGTGTGTTCCTCTGTACTGGGAACACACATTGGTCTCCTCACCGCTGACAGGAGGTGGATCTGTGTGTTTACACACACAGATCCACACTCCTGCCGTGATTACCGACAATCGCGGGCACCCAGCGGCAATCGCGGCCGCCGGGCACCCCCACCGGGTCATGAGCGTCGCTGCACGCGCCCTAGATCGCCAGGAACGCAGGACGTCATATGACGTCAACCCGGATCGAGAAGGGGTCCCTGCCGCCGTCATTTCACAATGAGGCAGTAGGGAAGTGGTTAAAGATACTACAGAATATGCTAAGCATATGAGAGAACTCCACTAAAGTATGAAAAAGAAAGATTTGGAAAATAAGAATATCAAGAAAAAAGTTCCGCTGGTAGAGAGGGTAGAGAGAGGAATCACATAGGAGATAGGAATGTGGAATTCAAAACGTCCAAGGCTTCTCAACAGTATAATCAAACCCAGATAGGCACTCTACCACAAAATAGGGATCCACCACAGTCTCAATATGCAAATCAAGCACCCAGTAATCATCAAGGACCTCCATAGACCAACAATATGATAATAGAGGGTACCATAATACAATGGAGGTAGACCACCATACCATGGACAACCTCTGAACAGGGGGAATTTCAATGGAGGCTACCAAGGTAATAACCAATATCCAAGAGGAAACAATCAAGGGGGAGCCCCCAATATAGATGTCCCCCACAACGTGGCCAATACTCACAAGGTTACCAGTACAGGACACCCCAAAAAGGAGGACCACCACAATATGGGGGCCCACCACAAGGGGAGTACCATCACCAGGGAGAACCACCCCCATATAGAGGACCCCCTCAGGGTGAAGGACAATATTATTCACCAAAACCACAGAGACCTAGGTTTGAGAGACCACCACAATAGACAATAGAATACAGTCACATCCCAAACCATCACAGAAAATAGTACACAACAGCATGAGAGTATGAATGGGACATCTTTGATAGTATGGTTCCCACTTCCTCCAGGTGCAGGGGGTTGCGATGTGGACCTTGTGTGCCCCATCGTATGCCAACCTGTACCTGGGGGAGTGGGAAAAACTATTCCCGACCAGTACCCCGGTAGAACCTTTTATTCATCTTGTATCTGGATGGTTTCGATATATTGATGATGTCCTCATGATCTGGGAGGGATCCACTGAGGAGCTCGAGTCATTCATGTCTATCATGAACTGTAATGATTTGAACCTGAAGTTTACAGTAACCTCGAGCAACTCTCAAATCGCTTTTCTTGATGTTACCCCGTTTAAAAACCCTGATGGGTGTCTATCAACAGGGCTCTACAGAAAACCCACAGTGGGTAACACAATACTACACGCCACCAGTGCACACCCTACATCTCTGATAGGATCAATACCCTATAGCCAATATCTACGCCTCAGATGCAACTGCTCCACCCAGGAATCTTTTTTTACTGGAGGCAGCTGGATTAAGAGACAGGCTACTACACAGAGGTTACTCTAAAAAAATCCTTAAAAAATCGTTCCAACGGGCCAATGGACAACCTAGGTCACACCTATTGGTCAAGTCAGGCAAGAAGTCACAGGCAGTGATGTTACCAGACTAATCACGAAGTATCACACTCAACATCAACAAACGAGAGGGATTTTAAAACAATTCTGGCATTTACTCTCCTTTGACCCTCAACTTGGTCCTTTTGTACCGAAAGAGCCAGCGATAACTTATCGACGAGCCTGCTCACTCAAAGACCATCTCGTGGCTAGTGAGTTCAAGGACAGTTTCAGGAAGGATCCTTGCAAAAGGAAGGGTACCTTTACGTGTGGGGGATGCTCTATTTGTCGTTACATTAACACAGAGCGACATATTGTGTTACCCAACGGTCGGCCCTACAGACCGAGACACTTTGCTAATTGTAAGACCCTTGGTGTAGTATACTTACTTACGTGCCAATGCAACAGGTTCTACGTGGGTAAAACCAAATTACCTTTCTTTAAGCGAGCTTCCCGGCATCTACATGCCATGCGTTCCGCTAACCCCGATTTACCACTAGGGCGTCACATTCTGTCTCAACACAATGGACACTTTCCTGGGGTTAAATTTCTAATCCTTGACAGGATTCATCCAAGCCCCAGAGGTGGGGATTAGTGTTGCTCACGAATATTCGCATTGCGAATATTCGGCTCGAATATAGCATATTCGAGAAATCGCGCTATATTTCGAATTTCGCGGTGAATATTCGCAATTCCGAATATTCGCATTTTTTCAATTTGATTTTTAAAACAGATCACATCCTATCGACGTCTAAAAGCATTGCTGGTATGATTAGAGACCCTGGGCAGAGTAGCTAAGCTGAGGCGATCCTTTTATGTTGCCAAATTGAAAAAAAAAATATTGCGATTTTTCGCTATTGCGAATGCGAAAATAATTGCGAATTTTCGATAACTGTGGTAGGAGAACTCTGATTGTCTCTGATGCAAAAGGGGGGGGCTTTGTGTATGTGTATGTTATGAATATTTGTATGTTTGATATTATTATTTTTTGTAAGAAGGAAAAAATTGCGCATACCTTAAAAAAGGGGAGAATACAGCAGCAACTCAAAAATGTTATACAACATAAATTAATACAAGACAGAAAATGGAGTCGCTCTACAAGAATAAAAAATATGTCTAGTGACAAGACATGTGGGCAAATTATAAAATAAGCAAGCGCAAATAACTTGTGAAATACACAGTGAAACAAATATATAAAGAAATATAGTCCCAATAATAGAAAAATAATCTTTCATAAAAATGTCTTTGATATGTGAAGTGAAAAAAAGTCCAAAGCATGCAGCATGAACGTGTTCAATCTTTAAGGTGTTTGATTGACAAACGGCTGTGACAGATGGATAGAGTAAAGAATCACCACCAATGCAAAACACTTTTTATTTTCTATTGTAAAATATCAAGAATATTCTGAGCCAATCAGAGTGCTCCTTCTGCATTTGCCGAATATTCGCAATTATTTTGTATTGTAAAATATCAAGAATATTCTGAGCCAATCAGAGTGCTCCTTCTGCATTTGCCGAATATTCGCAATTATTTTGTATTGTAAAATATCAAGAATATTCTGAGCCAATCAGAGTGCTCCTTCTGCATTTGCCGAATATTCGCAATTATTTTGTATTGTAAAATATCAAGAATATTCTGAGCCAATCAGAGTGCTCCTTCCGCATTTGCCGAATATTCGCAATTATTTTGTATTGTAAAATATCACGAATATTCTGAGCCAATCAGAGTGCTCCTACAGCATTTGTCGAAATTGCGCAATAAATATCGCATTCGCATGTTGCGATATTTCGATAAAATATCACGAATATTCTGAGCCAATCAGAGCGCTCCTCCAGCATTTCTCGAAATTGCGCAATAAATATCGCATTCGCATGTTGCGATATTTCGATAAAATATCACGAATATTCTGAGCCAATCAGAGTGCTCCTACCGCAGTTATCAAAAAATCGCAATTATTTTCGCATTCGCAATAGCGAAAAATCGCAATAATTTCATTTCGATAAAATATCACGAATATTCGAATTTAGCGAATATATCTCGAATATTCGAATATATATTCGAGATATATCGCGAAATCGAATATGGCATATTCTGCTCAACACTAGTGGGGATTGGAATAAGATCCTCCTATAGCATGAAACCCGCTGGATTGTAGAGCTAGAGGCCAATCTTCCACCTGGCCTCAATGAGCAGATTAGATTCAGGCCCTTTTTGGAAGGCTTCTCTTCCGGGGAATGTGAAAAAGACTAATGTGTACTATGGGGATTTTTCTGCAAAATATTTTCTCAGTTTTTTGCTATTATTTGTTTCTTTTTGCTATTTTCCTCCCTCTGATATTTTTTCCAAAATCGTCAGTGCCATATACAAAATGTTCCCTGCATTTATCACAATGTTCCTGTATCCTTCTGCATACCCCTGGGGACCTCGCTTCCAGGCGCAGAAAGGTTTCTATGGCATTCCTCTTATTGTCGCTTTTTAGCTAGGCGCACGTAAGCCTTCCCTCCTCCTCCCTTGGGAGATGGCTTTTTCAGACCTGGTCCCCATGCACCCCCGGGTGTCTCCGACCATGGGTCTACACTTGCGCTTATAACAGGGACATGGGTCATACAGGGGACATCTCCAATGCCCCTGTCTTTCCTTACTGTCCCTGGACCTTTTTTGGCCCTTGTGTCCATATCTCTGCATAATTATATCTTGTTATATTTTAATGTTGCTGTCCCCTTAATGAATCGGTGATTTATTTAGGTTTGATTATACCTGTATTCCTATATATAAATTGATACACACAACATCCTGTGTACCTGGTACTTCCCCTTTATGGTATTTTTCCTCCCATTACTGTTTTCTCTTAATTAATCCATTTACCTTTTATGCTGACATTCCCCCCTGTGCCTGCTTTTGTGATGCTTTTTGCATCACACTGCCCTGGCCTATCCCGTTTACTCAGTGTATTTCCAGCCCTATGGTCATGTGATTCCCCCGTCACATGACACGACTTTTGTACTTTGCTCCGGCGCACTGACGTCATTCACGTCGTGACGCCGCAAGTGTGGGCACCTGTGAGATGATAGGGCGTACTATTCGCTCTCTCTCTCCGCCCCATCCACCTCACATATGACGCATTTGCGTCTTAATGCTGCGCGTAGCAGCAACGTTACTAGTGCGGGCTTCTCTGTGAGGACAGCGAGGCATATCCGCCCTCTCTCTCCACACACAGGGCGCAATACTTCATCACGTTATAGCCCCGCCCCTCTTCCACATAGACCTATTGGAATTCACCATGTCAGTAACTAACGCCTCCCACCACACTCGGCCCTCCCCTTTGTTCTCCTATTTAAAGCCGTTCTGCCGCCCCACAATGTCAGACATTGCAGGACGGCTGTAGTGTCAGCAGTTCACCTCATATTGACTGGGAACTTTCCCATGTAAGTACTCTCTCCCTTGGACGCTTCCCAGCAAGCCTCCTAGTCCCTTCTATCCTCTCCCCTATGATGCTTTCCCACACTCTTTATGTCCCTAATTCCCATTATCATTTTTTCTCATACCTCTAGCTATTGAGCTCTCTACTGACCTCTCTGGCCATTATTCAATACTCACCTTCTATCACAGGTATGTTTTCCTTTTATATATAGTTCTCTGGTTCAGCTTTTTTTAGCTATTTTTTGCTTTGTACCTATCATATTATCGTGTCCTTTTATCTTTGGGACAGGTAAAAAATAAAATAACAAAAAAACTTGTTACGCTGTGACACTTCTGGCCAAAGGTCTTGCTACACTGCGATTTACTATAGGATTCCAGTCTCCACTCCTCTCTTCACCATCTGAGGTTTTTGCTACGTCCGGGCCGCGATGTCCCATCAAGGGGTGAGCAGAGCTGTATAAACGTCCTGGGTGGTATGATGCTTTTTAATCTGTGCCATTTGATATGTATATCGCTATTTCTCCATTGCATGTTACCATTTTCAACATATATGTTATTTTGTTTGTTTTTTCTAGAAAAGTTGTTAAATAGACTTTTGACTCCACACATACTTCGGCCCCTGAAGAAGGAAACCCAAAACACGTAGGGCCCTGTATTCGTACTGTGGACTCTCTACTCTTTTCAATTGACACCCCCTTATGTGTTATTTTTAAACTACTATGTCATATATGTACAGTATATATTTTTTGTTCATTATTAAACGATTATATTTCTGTATTAATCCTGACTACTGTTGCCTCAAAAGCCCCACCTTGGGGGATTCTCCACTTTTTCCAACAGCATGAGACAGCACACATTATATATACATATATGCAGCATTGAGTCTGACTAGCACAGATCATAGTGGGGTTCTCATTCACCCTGTGCCCCTATTAGAGACACAGGGTGATTTGCACATAAGAGGCGTGGGAGAAGCTGGACAAGGAGCTTCCAGAACTCTCCAGGGCAAGCTGAGTTTCACAAACCCCAACCCAAAGTCACTCTTGTCACACTAGGGAAGAGATTTTAACTTTGGATAAGGGAATAAAGTATGCACTAAAGAAGGGTCGCAACAAGTTTGAAACGTATATTGGAATTCAAAAATGTATAAAGAAACTGAATTTAAAAAAGTATTACGTTCAAAACCCGGCAAAATGGGCAGTGCTAGAGGGCAATTTTATTGCACTATGAAATAAATCTGTTTTTAATCCTAATATAGTTAATAATAAATATGTTTATTTGTTTAAAAGATTGGTCACTACTGACTTAGAACAACTACCTATCAAGAAAGTGTTTGAGCAGAGGGATATAAGAGATGGCCTAAGGACACTGGGGGATAGAAAAGATATTGTAATTCGCCCCGTGAACAAGGGAGGAGGTATAGTGTTGCTGTCCACTGAACAATACAGCGTTCCAGCAAGGAGTCTGGTTTATGCTGCGGTTCTCTCAAGACAAAATGTAACCACTTTTCTGGTTTTAGTTGTGTCGACTCCAGCATGGGTGAATGGGGAACGCCAGCAGACATCTAGCACGAACTGAATTCTATATACCCATTTTCCGAATTCACCAGCAACTCCAGGGTGCTATATTGCTTATTTCTTTATTTTTAATACGCTGTATGGAAGGTTATATATGGAGAACATGTACCAAGTTATCACGGGCTGATCCGTCCATTTTCCCCTGAGGAAAGAGAGACAATTCTCTGAAACGTCGGGTTTATAATCGGACAATCATCTCCCGTATACTTTATTGCTTCATTATATCATTGGTCTCATGTGGTTTTATAACTGTTCCATATACGATTCTATTTTAATGTATAAACAAACTTTTTGGTATACGCACAATAAATTATATTTATACCTTACTCTTTGAGTTTATATATTTTGGTGCCTTTAAAGTCCACTAGGGGATCTCCCTTTTGTTTCTTGATTCATTAATTGGATGTGGCACTATTTCTTAGAGACGACTACCGATAACATTTTTGCTGTCCACTGAACAATACAAGGCAGAAATTAACAATATTTTGGGGGATAGGGGCACTTAACAAACACTGGAACCTAACACTACTAAACACTACAACAATTAATTGCAGGCTCTTTTCTGGTATGGGGCTGAGAGGGAGATACTGAATAAGCAGGAAGAAAAATCCTTGGTACCCACAGCCTATGAATTACCTGTTATACAGTTTATCCTGAATATCCATAAGGACAAAATTAACCTTCCAGGTAGACCCATTGTAAGCGGGATTAAATAACTCACTACCAGACTTGGTGAAAATATAGATGCACATTTATACATTTTGGTAAAGGAAACTAGGGCATTTGTAAATGATACCAAACATACCCTGCAGTTACTAAAATGATGTAAAAGGAGTGAAGATATGGTAATTGCTACAGCTGATGTGGCCTCATTATGTAGCAAAATTGACCATCAGGGGGCTATGAAAGTGGTTAAGTGGGCTTTGAAAAAGAACACCAATATGTCAAAATGGGAGTTTATATGATCCGGATCCAAGGCTTATATTATACAGGTGCTTCATATACAAATTTTGGGTAGCTCGCAAGATTTCTTGGTTTTAAATGGAGAGTGCATTGAGGTTGGGCATATGATGTGAGGAAGACAGAGAATGGGCATGTTGGAGAGCTGATCTGATAGCAGTATCTGTCAGAGCAGACAGAAAGTCAGAACCTGGTAGAAGAGTGGCAAATGAGTTGTAGTTGCCCACCACCAATCTGGAGCATGCACAAGGATTTGATGCTTGCTGGATGGTAGCCATCATGTTATAGTGCTACACCCAGAGCAGCTGCCCCTCCTGACCCCCAATCCCTTGTCTCATCCCTTTATACAGTCTGCATTACACGTATTGATCTCAAACACATGTGTGGGGAAAAGCCCACTTTTTTATTTTTTTTAAAGGATAGCTATATTATGCTTAAATATTGCCAATTGCTATTCAGTTTTCTAAAAATTAAGTCTTAACAAAATTCATGTTTATTTATCATGCACCTTAAATGGACTCCTCTATCTTACTAAAACCATAAATAATTTTCATATGTCAGGCACAGGTTGGGGGTAGGAGGTCAGAGACAAACATATCATGCAGGACTACAACCTAAAAAATTCTCTCAGAAGTGGTGAGTTTGCATTTCTGATGGGTGGTGTGGTGAAAGCACTTATTGAAGATCGGGAAGGATTTTTTCTTTTCCTTTGTTCTCCATTTATGAGCTATTTATATATATATATATTTTTTTGTTCACTTAGGCAGTTTATGGACTTTATTTGCCAACCTGGTATTTTTTGATACAATTTTTGCACGGATTTTTGGACACTTATATATTGACTCACTTAGAGGGTGGATTATTTATTTATTTTTCACTATGTCACTGTACCAATATTATATTTGTTGATTTACATTTTCACTTATTTTTCTGAGCGCTGTTTAATATCACATTTGGCACCTTATTTATAATAGGTATCACTGTATTTGCATATTAACTATTTTGGATTCTATAATTTTTAAAGCAGCAGCTCTTGTATATTTATTAATTTATTCATTTATTTTATAAATATCACCAGTGTTCACATTTATTCTCCAGCTACGCGCAGTGAGGGTGGCTCACATTAGACGGCCCTTATCTCCACCCCTTTTTTCCATATGCTTAAATATTGCCAATTGCTATTCAGTTTTCTAAAAATTAAGTCTTAACAAAATTCATGTTTATTTATCATGCACCTTAAATGGACTCCTCTATCTTACTAAAACCATAAATAATTTTCATATGTCAGGCACAGGTTGGGGGTAGGAGGTCAGAGACAAACATATCATGCAGGACTACAACCTAAAAAATTCTCTCAGAAGTGGATTCAAATAAAATAGGTCTCTAAGCAAGGTAGCTGCTTTGGCCCCTATCTCTTTAAATGGCATTGACTAGGAATGCAGTAAGCACCAAGGAGCCACCTCATTTATATTGCACTGGCATGGCACAGCTAATTAGATACTAATTACCTACAAGTGCATCCTGATAGGTAGGTGCAGAACTTGCGATATATGTGTGGTTTACTGCAGGAGCATGAATGTTGTAGCTGGCTCTTCTAGATATGTACTAAGCCATAGGCCCCTCAGTAGGATGCTATTGGATGACTTTCTCTTCAATTGCTAAGGACTTACATTTTTCCATTCTGGGCAGAAAAAAGAAAACACAGCGTGACGACAGTTAGTGATGAAATAGTTAACATCTATCAGACAAATGCATCTTAAAAAGAAAAAAATATATAGTGTTATCATCTCTTTAAATGCCTCTTTTTTATGCCTTCTGTATTCCCATAGTATAGTATTCACTGATTTCTGGTGCTTGGGATATCATTATAAATGGGAAGTAATAAAGAAATTCCAGGCATGCAGCCTCACATGTGCTGTTTCTGCAGCTCCTGATGTATCAGGACTATTTCATGCATTTTTTAAACCTGAACAGAGCATCATCTCTGCAAAATTGCCACATCTATCAAGAAAATTATCTGTGCATTGGAGTCAAATTCGGAAACTACGCTGCCTTCAAATCCTAACTGTTTAGTGTTTATAATGATAATATGATGGTGATGAAGCAGCTGTTCTCTTGAAACAAACAGATAATGGTGTCACTTCCGAGCCGAGATGTTATACAGCTTGAAGGACTCCACCAAATTTTGCCAATTATTGCTAGCGTGTCATGGGAAGATTGATATAAGCAATAATCTCAGCGGCACATTCAGTAGCTCCAATAATTCACCACTCATAAGGTCATAAATACACTAATATTGCATTGTGTTGGAAGTTTAACTCTAATAGGCTGACTTTAGATGAGCGGGAGAGACCCGGTTACATTTCACTTCATTTACTGCCAAAGCTTGATTATACAGTGTATCACATATATATCCAGATATTTAACATCTATTGACTTGACATTTACTATTCAGGGTTATTGCTTGATAAAAGGACTTACTTAGTGTCAGGTTAAACATTATTAAGTTAGTTTTTTTTTTTTTTCATTTTGTCGGCACAAGGTGGCTGTGTTAGAATAACTGAAGACCTATAGAACATAATACTTACCATCAAGGGGCTATCATTATTAATGATCATTTCATTTATCTTTTCAGCCTTATAGCTTAAAATGGATACCTGTTTTAGTAAAATAAATTACAAGATGTACAGTGTACTAGCTGGTGTGATGTGCTAGTGTTCAATAGAGGAGAGGGAACTGGTAAATTGTATGTCCTACCTTTGTCCTTGTTGATACGTTTCCTGTCTGGTAAAACCATTGTCACCGTGACATATAGGTGTCTGTTTATAAATCTCAGCATTTTTGCAAAAGTCTAAAATAATACTCCTGGGGGTTGATTTACTAAATCTGGTGCAGCTCTGCATAGAAGACAATCAGATTCCAGGCTTTTTGTCAAAGCTTAATTGAACAAGCTGGAGTTAAAAGCTGATTGGGTACCATACACAGCTGCACCAGATTTTGCACCCTGCAGCTTTAGTAAATCAACCCATTAATGTTTGCAACACTGTATGTGTGAAATATTTGAAAATTGCAATATGTACGTTTCTATGTGTTGCCTTTCACAATGTGACATTTCCTAACATTTGATCCTAAGAGAATATTGGCTTAAAAGCATTTGATAAGTAGAGGATATAATATGAGGGAGACTTGTGTATAAAGTGTATGGAGTTTCCATTGCTCATCACCAACAGTGTAATGAATCAGTTACTGCAGAAAGTGAACTGTATTATAGAATTAATGGCAATGGGGTTGATTTACTAAAACTGGAGCGAGTGGAATCTGGTGCAGCTGTGCATAGAAACTAATCAGCTTCCCGGTTTTAGGCCAGAATCACACTTGTACGACAAACGCTCCGACATTGGGAGCTCATGTTGTATGACGTGTGCAAATCAATGGTTCCCTATGAGAGCCATCTTAACTGGTCAGACTTTGAAAAAGGTTCCTGCACTACTTTGGTCCGACTTTGATCCTACTTTAGCTCACTGAATATCATTGAAGTTGGATCAAAGTCGGATCATCGTCTTAAGTGATCCGACTTTGGCATGCGACTTGTGCTGGGAGGATCTTGAATGGGAACTAGAAGTAAATGGTAAATAGAAAAAAAAAAGGGCATGTGGTTCCCCCTCCAAGACCATACCAGGCCCTTCGAACCCCCGGGGCAAAAAAAAGGCTGGAGATCAGGGGTCCTGCATTCTCATAGGACAATCATGGAAGAAAGGTATTTAGCAGTTTATAATTGCATTTATAATGTACTGTGGGAGACCTGATATAGTGAATGCAGGATCCTGGGTTTAGTAACACTTTACGTTTAGGCTCACATCTAGTAGGAAATGTAAGCAAAATTGTGCATTTTTCTGACCCTCATAGAAGTGTTCTTCACTTTAGCAGGTGCGTGGAGCTGCCATTAATTCTTAATGTCAACCCCACACATCAGCAACTGTGGCATGATTTTGCGTTTTTCTAAACTGCATGGTACTGCAAAAATTCAGTGCACTGTGATTAAAAAAAAAAGGGTTTGTAACTACTTTCCTGGATCTTCTTATTGGTAGGGCTGCCTTTTGAAATGAATGAGCTGCCCTATCAGTGACGTACAGGCTCAAATACACTCGCTGAATGGATGTTAAAACTCTTTAGGTTCCCTTTACACTGGTGCATTTGTGCTGCATTTTTACCTTGATAACAATGCAATACAAATATTTATCTTTAACCAGTTCCCGACCACCGCATGTACATATACGTCCACAATATGGCACGTACAGGCACATGGGCGTATAGGTACGTCCCCGCCTTACCTCGGTTCGGGGGTCTGATCGGGACCCCCTCCGGTACATGCGACGGCCGGGAACGGTGTACGGGAGGTCCGGGAGGAGGGGGCGGCTATTGGTTTCCAGCCGTCCCCTCTCGATCTCCCTCGGCGAATCGGATTCCACCTGAGCCCTCCCTGCCTGTGTAACTGTAAACACAGGCAGGGAGGAAGTGACGTTTTCTCCCCTCTGGCGGTCTTTTCGTCCGGTTCCAGAGGAGAGAAGACGTCAGTACTGTGAGTTGCACCAACAGCACACTGACACAGCACACATAGGCACATAACCCCCCCCGATCACCCCCCCAGCACCCCCAGATCACCCCCTGTCACAGTGTCACTGATTGCAGTGATCATTTATTTTCTGATCACTGCTTTTAGTGTCAGTGTGACAGAAAAAAGTGTCAGGGCAGTTAGGTTTAGGCCCCTTTAGGTCCAGGGTAGCCCCCTACCCCCCCCCAATAAAGGTTTAACCCCTGATTGCCCCTAAAGTTAACCCTTTCACCCCTATTGCCAGTGTCACTAAGCGATCGGTTTCTGATCGCTGTATTAGTGTCACTGTTGCCGCTAGGCAGTTAGTTTTTTTTGAGGTTCGCCGCCAGGTTTATATAGCGTTAGGTACCCCCATAAATAAAGGTTTTAACCCCTGATTGCCCCTAGAGTTAACCCTTTCACCCCTATTGCCAGTGTCACTAAGCGATCGGTTTCTGATCGCTGTATTAGTGTCACTGTTGCCGCTAGGCAGTTAGTTTTTTTTGAGGTTCGCCGCCAGGTTTATATAGCGTTAGGTACCCCCATAAATAAAGGTTTTAACCCCTGATTGCCCCTAGAGTTAACCCTTTCACCCCTATTGCCAGTGTCACTAAGCGATCGGTTTCTGATCGCTGTATTAGTGTCACTGTTGCCGCTAGGCAGTTAGTTTTTTTTGAGGTTCGCCGCCAGGTTTATATAGCGTTAGGTACCCCCATAAATAAAGGTTTTAACCCCTGATTGCCCCTAGAGTTAACCCTTTCACCACTGATCACTGTATAAGTGTCACTGGTGACGTGGTTAGCCAGTTAGTTATTTAGTTATTTTAGGTTCGCCACCAGGTTTTTAGAAAGCGTTAGGTACCCCCATATATTACCGAATAAAGGTTTTAACCCCCTGATTGCCCCCTAGTTAACCCTTTCACCAGTGATCACCGTATAAGTGTTACGGTTGACGCTGGTTGGTTAGTTTGCTGTTTATAGCATCAGAGCACCCGCCGTATATAACCCAATAGGTTTAACCCCCTGATCACCCGGCGGGTGATATAAATTTAATTTTAGCGCCAGTCAGGGTCTGCGTCGCCCCAGGCAGCGTTAGGTTAGAGCCAGTACCGCTTACACCCACTCGCTAAGCATACACCCCCCTTAGTGGTATAGGATCTGAACGGATCGATACCTGATCTGATCAGATCTATACTAGCGTACCCAGCAGTTTAGGGTACCCAAAAACGCATTGTTAGCGGAATCAGCCCAGATACCCGCTAGCACCTGCGTTTTCCCCCTCTGCCCAGCCCAACCCACCCAAGTGCAGTATCGATCGATCACTGTCACTTACAAAACACAAGACACATAACTGCAGCGTTCGCAGAGACAGGCCTGATCCCTGCGATCGCTTACAGTTTTTTTTGAAGCGTTTTCTACATTTGCTTTTCTATAGTCAGGTGCTTTTTTTACCTGTGAATCCTTACCATTGTACCACTAAATTTAGAGTCCAAAATGGCAAACCGAAGGTACAATGATAAGCAGGCCTTGGAGTTCATGTGCATGTCAGATAGTGAAGAGGAGGAGGTCACGCATCTGACAGATTCTGGCTCAGAATATGAACCCATTTGCGACAGCGGCTCCATGTCAGATAGCTCGCACGACGAAGTTGAGGTCCCTGCTAAGGCCAGGCGTACCCGATCCCATTCTGATGTTGTTGAGCAGCAAGAACCGCAGGACCCTCGTATGGAGCAGAGATCCAGTACTAGCGCCGCTATTCCTTCTGGTGAATTGGCAAGCACCAGCGGCCTAGTACACCCTGGTCGTTTATCCAGCACTGCAGTAACACTTGGTGACGTGGCGAGTCCCATAAGTGCAGTTGAAGCTGGCGATGTGGCAAGCACAAGTAGTGTCCCGCTGCCACCAAGAAGAAGACAGAGACAGGCCCGTCGTGCCCATAGTGCCCTTCCTGTAGAATTTGCCTATCCTGATTGGGTCCCCACCACTTCTACAGCACCTGTACTTCCCCCATTCACTGGCCAACCCGGTATTCAGGTGGATACAGCGAACTTTACGTCACTTGATTTTTATTCGCTGTATTTCACGGAAGATCTCTATAGATCTATTGTGGACCAGACTAATTTATATGCTGGTACTTACATCGCCGCTAACCCCCAGTCTCGCCTTGCCAAAGAATGGAAACCTCTCGAGGTTTCCGAATTTAAGACCTTTCTGGGCCTTACCCTCAACATGGGCATACACAAATTTCCGTCATTGCGGATGTATTGGTCCACACATCCCATTGACCATATGTACATTTTCTCTGCTCACATGGCCAGGAGACGATACGAGGCGATCCTGCGGTTCCTGCATTTCAGTGACAATGCACTTTGTCGTCCACGTGGAGACCCTGAATTTGACCGGCTCTACAAAATTCGGCCCCTCGTAAACCATTTCAACGAACGTTTTGCAGCCTTGTTTAATCCCCAGCAGGTTGTATGCGTTGATGAGTCCCTGATTAAATTTGCTGGCCGTTTGTCTTTCAAACAGTACCTTCCCAGCAAGCGTGCCAGATACGGGGTCAAGCTCTATAAGCTCTGTGACAGGGCCACAGGCTACACATGGAGCTTTAGGGTTTACGAGGGAAAAGATAGTCAGGTAGAGCCGGAAGGATGCCCAGATTACATGGGGAGCGCTGGCAAGATTGTTTGGGACTTGGTGTCACCCTTATTCGGAAAGGGGTACCATTTGTATGTGGACAATTTTTACAGCAGCGTGCCACTTTTTAGCCACTTATTTGATCAACAGATTGGAGCATGTGGCACCGTGCGACCTAATCGCCGGGGCTTCCCCCAGCGGCTTGTAGATGCCCGTGTTAGGCCGGGGGCGAGAGCCTGCTGCAGATGTAAAAATTTGCTCGCTGTGAAGTGGCGGGACAATAGGAATGTTTTCGTTCTTACCACCCTTCACGCAGACACGACAGTCCAAATTCGTACGGCGACTGGTGTTGTGGAGAAACCCCTCTGTGTCCACGAATATAACCAAAACATGGGAGGGGTGGACCTCAACGACCAGTTAATGGCGCCGTATCATATTGCCCGTAAGACGAGACGCTGGTACAAAAAAGTGTCTCTACATTTATTTCAATTGGCTCTACTGAATGCTCATGTCGTATACAGAGCTTCAGGACGGAATGAATCCTTCCTTCAATTCCAGAGGGATATCATCACAGAACTCCTGTATCCAGGCGGTATTGTACCTCACCATCTCCTACCAAATGCAGTAAGCCGACTGCATGAGAGGCATTTTTCTTATGTCCTCCCGAGTACCCCTACCCAACGAGCCCCCCAAAGAAAATGTCGTGTCTGTACCAAGCGCGGATTTAGGCGTGACACCCGTTATTTTTGTCCCAAATGTCCTGGCAATCCTGGTCTTTGTATTGGTGAATGTTTTGAACGCTTCCACACACACGTTAATTATTAGTGTAGGGTGAAACATTTCACAGGCTAGGCACACTCACACAGGGTCTCCCAAGATGCCATCACATTTTGAGAGACCCAAACCTGGAACCGAAAAGTTGAAGTTACAGTTCACAGTTACAAAAAAAAGTGTTAAAAAAAAAAAAAAAAAAGTAAAAAATAAAAACACACAAAAAAATATAAAATAAAAAAACCAAAAATAGTTGTCGTTTTATTGTTCTCTCCCTCTCTATTCTCTCTCTATTGTTCTGCTCTTTTTTACTGTATTCTATTCTGCAAAGTTTTATTGTTGTTATGTTTTTTCATGCTTGCTTTTCAGGTATGTAATTTATTTTACTGTTTTCAGGTACGCCATTCAGCTGTTGCGCGGACTTATTTATCTTGACAGCAACAGCGTTTGCTCCCACGATATATAAAGCCGCGACTCCAGTGCTGTAGGAGGTGATTTCACCACCACAGTTAAAAAAAAGAGCATATATGCCGAAGCATGCGGGCAGCAGGGGCGGAGGAGCGATTTTGCTCCTAATGCCGCGTACATACGGTTGACATTCCTACGGAGGCTTTCCCGTGGAAAAGTCTGACCATGTGTACACGGCATAGAAAAGTCCGACCGTGTGTACGCGGCATAGAAAAGTCCGACCGTACGCGGCATAACTTTTTTGCGGGAGGATGCCCCCATGCTTTGGCATATATATATTTTAGGCACAGGTTGCGTTAAAAAATGTTTTATTTTTTACTATGTTTTTTTATAGGTATTTGCTTTGCAGGTATGGTATGATCTTACTGTTATACTGGAATGTTACTTTGTTTTAATGTTAACCATCATTTGCTTAGCAGGTACGCCATTCAGTTGCAGTGCGGATTTATTTAGCGTGACAGCAACAGCGTTTGCTCCCACGATATATAAAGCCACGACTCCAATGCTGTAGGAGGTGATTTCACCACTACAGTTCAAAAAAGAGCATATATGCCGGAGCATGGGGGCATTAGGGGCGGAGGAGCGATTTTGCTCCTAATGCCGCGTACATACGGTTGACATTCCTACGGAGGCTTTCCTGTGGAAAAGTCTGACCATGTGTACACGGCATAGAAAAGTCCGACCGTGTGTACGCGGCATAGAAAAGTCCGACCGTACGCGGCATAACTTTTTTGCGGGAGGATGCCCCCATGCTTCGGCATATATAAATGGTGCATGTATGCCCATCATTAGAAGTGGGTGGATGAAGGGAGGTATTCTAATGGTGGGCATACCCACCGATCAATCTTTTTTTTGTTCAGCCAACAGACTGCATGAAAAAAAAAAAAGATTACAATACATGTCCAACAAGAACCATCAACGTACTGGTATGTTGCAGGACTTTGAATGGTTATACCAGAATGATGCCTGCGGGTTTAGGCATCATCTTGGTATCATTCTTTTCAGCCAGCGGTCGGCTTTCATGTAAAAGCAGTCCTAGCGGCTAATTAGCCTCTAGACTGCTTTTACATTCAGTGGGAGGGAATGTCCCCCCCCCCCCAGATATAAACGGCGCCATTGAGAATATGGGAAAGCATTTTATCACACCGATCTTGGTGTGGTCAGATGCTTTGAGGGCAGAGGAAAGATCTAGGGTCTAATAGACCCCATTTAAAAAAAAAAAAGAGTACCTGTCACTAACTATTGCTATCATAAGGGATATTTACATTCCCTGAGATAACAATAAAAATGGTAAAAAAATAAATAAATGGAAGGAACAGTTAACAAATAAAATAAAAAAAGCGAAATAAATATATAAAAAAATAAAAAAATAAAAAAAAGCATCCCTGTCCCCCCCTGCTCTTGCGCAAAGACGAACGCAAGCGTCGGTCTGGAGTCATATGTAAACAGCAATTGCACCATGCATGTGAGGTATCACCGCGAAGGGCAGATCGAGGGCAGTCATTTTAGCAGTAGACCTACTCTGTAAATCTAATGTGGTAACCTGTAAAGGCTTTTAAAGGCTTTTAAAAATGTATGTAGTTTGTCGCCACTGCGCGTTTGTGCGCAATTTTAAAGTATGTTGTGTTTGGTATCCATGTACTCGGCCTAAGATCATAATTTTTATTTCATCAATAATTTGGGCAATATAGTGTGTTTTAGTGCTTTAAAATAAAAAAAAGTGTATTTTTTCCCCAAAAAATGCGTTTGAAAAAACGCTGTGCAAATACTGTGTGGAAATTTTTTTTGCAACACCCACCATTTTAATCTGTAGGGCCTTTGCTTTAAAAAAATATATAATGTTTGGGGGTTCAACTTTACTTTCTTGCAAAAAAATAATATGTTTTTATGTAAACAAACAGTGTCAGAAAGGGCTTTTTCTTCAAGTGGTTAGAAGAGTGGGTGATGTGTGACATAAGCTTCTAATTGTTGTGCATAAAATGCCAGGACAATTGAAAACCCCCCCAAATGACCCCATTTTGGAAAGTAGACACCCCAAGCTATTTGCTGAGAGGCATCTTAAGTCCATGGAATATTTTAGATTTTGACCCAAGTTGCGGGAAATATAAATATATATATATATATATTTTTTTTTTTTGCGCAAAGTTGTCACTAAATGATATATTGCTCAAACATGCCATGGGCATATGTGGAATTACACCCCAAAATGCATTCTGCTGGTTCTCCTGAGTACGGGGATACCACATGTGTGAGACTTTTTGGGAGCCTAGCCGCGTACGGGACCCCAAAAACCAATCACCGCCTTCAGGCTTTCTAAGGGTGTAAATTTTTGATTTCACTCCTCACTACCTATCACAGTTTCGAAGGCCATAAAATGCCAAAATAGCACAAAAAAACCCAAATGACCCCATTTTGGAAAGAAGACACCCCAAGGAAACTGCTGAGAGGCATGTTGAGTCCATTGATTTTTTTTTTTTTTTGTCCAAAGTGATTGAATAATGAGAAAAAAAAAAAAAAAAAAAAATGTGTCACTAAATGATATATTGCTCACACATGCCATGGTTATATGTGGAGTTGCACCCTAAAATACATTCTGCTGCTTCTCCTGAGTACGGGGATACCACATGTTTGGGACTTTTTGGGAGCCTAGCCGCGTACGGGACCCCGAAAACCAAGCACCGCCTTCAGCATTTCTAAGGGCGCAAATTTTTGATTTCACTCCTCACTACCTATCACAGTTTCGAAGGCCATAAAATGCCAAAATAGCACAAAAAAACCCCAAATGACCCCATTTTGGAAAGTAGACACCCCAAGCTATTTGCTGAGAGGCATGTTGAGTCCATGGAATATTTAATTTTTTTGCCCCAAGTGATTGAATCATGACCAAAAAAAATTAAAATAAAAAAATGTACAAAACATTGTCACTAAATGATATATTTCTCACACATGCCATGGTTATATGTGGAATTGCACCCCAAAATACATTCTGCTACTTCTCCTGAGTACGGGGATACCACATGTGTGGGACTTTTTGGGAGCCTAGCCGCGTATGAGACCCCGAAAACCAAGCACCGCCTTCAAGATTTCTAAGGACATAAATTTTTGATTTCACTCACACAAATCTTGAAGGCAGTGCTTGGTTTTCGGGGCCCCGTACGCGGCTAGGCTCCCAAAAAGTCCCACACATGTGGTATCCCCGTACTCAGGAGAAGCAGCAGAATGTATTTGGGGGTGCAATTCCACATATAACCGTGGCATGTGTGAGAAATATATCATTTAGTGACAACGTTTTGTATTTTTTTTTTTTTGGTCATTATTCAGTGACTTGGGGCAAAAAAATTAAATATTCCATGGACTCAACATGCCTCTCAGCAAATAGCTTGGGGTGTCTACTTTCCAAAATGGGGTCATTTGGGGGGGGTTTGTGCTGTTTTGGCATTTTATTGCCTTCGAAACTGTGATAGGTAGTGAGGAGTGAAATCAAAAATTTATGCCCTTAGAAATCCTGAAGGCGGTGATTGGTTTTCGGGGTCCCGTACGCGGCTAGGCTCCCAAAAAGTCCCACACATGTGGTATCCCCGTACTCAGGAGAAGCAGCAGAATGTATTTTGGGGTGCAATTCCACATATAACCGTGGCATGTGTGAGAAATATATCATTTAGTGACAACGTTTTGTATTTTTTTTTTTTTGGTCATTATTCAGTGACTTGGGGCAAAAAAATTAAATATTCCATGGACTCAACATGCCTCTCAGCAAATAGCTTGGGGTGTCTACTTTCCAAAATGGGGTCATTTGGGGGGGTTTTGTGCTGTTTTGGCATTTTATTGCCTTCGAAACTGTGATAGGTAGTGAGGAGTGAAATCAAAAATTTATGCCCTTAGAAATCCTGAAGGCGGTGATTGGTTTTCGGGGTCCCGTACGCGGCTAGGCTCCCAAAAAGTCCCACACATGTGGTATCCCCGTACTCAGGAGAAGCAGCAGAATGTATTTTGGGGTGCAATTCCACATATGCCCATGGCATATGTGAGAAATATATCATTTAGTGACAACGTTTTGTAAAACATTTTTTTTTTTTTTTTTGGTCATTATTCAATCACTTGGGGCCATAAAATTAAATATTCCATGGACTCAACATGCCTCTCAGCAAATAGCTTGGGGTGTCTTCTTTCCAAAATGGGGTCATTTGGGGGGGTTGTGTGACATCTTGGCATTTTATGGCCTTCAAAACTGTGATAGGTAGTGATAGGTAGTGAGGAGTGAAATCAAAAATGTATGCCCTTAGAAATCTTGAAGGCGGTGCTTTGTTTTCGGGGCCCCGTATGCGGCTAGGCTCACAAAAAGTCCCACATATGTGGTATCCCCGTACTCGGGAGAAGCAGCAGAATGTATTTTGGGGTGCAATTCCACATATAACTATGGCATGTGTGAGCAATATATCATTTAGTGACAACTTTGTGCAAAAAAAAATCAGTTTGTCATATTCCCGCAACTTGTGTCAAAATATAAAATATTCCATGGACTCGACATGCCTCTCAGCAAATAGCTTAGGGTGTCTACTTTCCAAAATGGGGTCATTTGTTTTTTTTTTTGCTATTTTGGCATTTTATGGCCTTCGAAACCTTGATAGGTAGTGAGGAGTGAAATCAAAAATTTGTGCCCTTAGAAATGCTGAAGGCGGTGCTTGGGTTTTGGGGCCCCGTATGCGGCTAGGCTCCCAAAAAGTCCCACACATGTGGTATCCCCGTACTCAGGAGAAGCAGCAGAATGTATTTTGGGGTGCAATTCCACATATAACCATGGCATGTGTGAGAAATATATCATTTAGTGACAACTTTTTGTAAACATTTTTTTTTTTTTTTTTTTTTCGTCATTATTCAATCACTTGGGACAAAAAAATTAAATATTCAATGGACTCAACATGCCTCTCAGCAGTTTCCTTGGGGTGTCTACTTTCCAAAATGGGGTCATTTGGGGGGGGTTTGTACTGCCCTGCCATTTTAGCACCTCAAGAAATGAGATAGGCAGTCATAAAATAAAAGCTGTGTAAATTCCAGAAAATGTACCCTAGTTTGTAGACGCTATAACTTTTGCGAAAACCAATAAATATACGCTTATTGCGATTTTTTTTACTAAAGACATGTGGCTGAATACATTTTGGCCTAAATGTTTGACTAAAATTTAGTTTATTCGATTTTTTTTACTTTTTGTTATAAGAAAAATCATTTTTTTTCAAAATTTATGGTCTTTTTGCGTTTATATCGCAAAAAATAAAAATCGCAGAGGCGATCAAATACCATCAAAATAAAGCTCTATTTGTGGGAAGAAAAGGACGCAAGTTTCGTTTCGGTACAACATTGCATGACCGCGCAATTACCAGTTAAAGCAGCGCATTGCCAAATTGTAAAAACACCTTTGGTCTTTAGACAGCGTATTGGTCCGGGGCTTAAGTGGTTAAATGCTATGGGACTCTTCACACCACTGTGCTGATGGTGCAGTGCATTTTGAAAAGTCCTATGTACTGCATATTTGGTGTGCTTTTCAAAACTGCACCATACATGCAGCTTTCTGTTGAAATGAATAGCAAATGTATCAAAACACTTGTTAAATCCAATTTGGTGGTCTCAAATGAGACATTCAGGTGAGATAGTAGATTCAGATGTTAAGATAAGATAAGTAGTGCTTTATTCACTGCAGTGGAGAAATACAATACAGTTCTCGGCTACTATAAGCGAGTAAAAGTGAAAGTGATTTTGAGCTTACAACTATGGGTTATACAATTTATACGTATGAATATGCATAAGTTATGGGTGTGTATCAAGTGTATTCTAGGCGTGATTAACCACTTCCATACAGGGCACTTATACACCTTCCTGCCCAGACCAATTTTTAGCTTTCAGAGCTGTTGCACTTTGACAATTGCGCGGTCATGCTACACTGTACCCAAACTAATTTTTTATCATTTTGTACCCACAAATAGAGCTTTCTTTTGGTGTTATTTGATCACCTCTGGGATATTTATTTTCTGCAAAAAAAATAAAAAAAATGACCGAAAATTTAGAAAAAAAAACAACTTTTTTTTGTTTCTGTTATAAAACATTGTAAATAAGTACGTTTTCTCCTTCACTGATGGGCACTGATGGTACTGCACTGATGGGCACTGATAAGGCGGTACTGATGGGCACCGATGAGGTGGCACTGATGTGGTGGCATTGATGGGCACTAATATGCGGCACTGATTGGCGGCCCGGATGGGCACTGATAGGCAGCATGGATAGGCGGCATGGATGGGCTTGGTTAGGCGGCACGCATGGGCATGGATAGGTGGCACAGATGGGCACAGATAGGCGGTACGGCTGGGCACGGATAGGCGGCACTGATGGGCACGGATAGGCGGCACGGACGGGCACGGATAGGCAGCACGGATGGGCACTGATAGGATAGGCGGCATGGATGGGCACTGATAGGTGGCACAGATGGGCATAGATGGGCACTATTGTATGTGTTGTACTTATGGATGCCAATCAGTGCCAAACAATGCCTGCCAATCAGTGATGCCCATTGTGGGCACTGATTGGCATCCATTGCGGCACTGATTGGCATCCATTTTTTGTGTGCTCCTCATCCCTGGTGGTCTAGGGTGGCATCCTTTTTTTTTCTGGTGGTCTATATGGCCATCCCTGGTGGTCCAGTGGGTATCCCTGGTGGTCCAGTGGGCATCCTCGGGGGGGGGGCTGTGCTGATGATCGATCAGCACAAACCCCCCCTGTCACAGGAGCAGCCGATTGGCTCTACTCTACTCGCATCTAACAGACGCGAGTGAGGAAAAGCCGATTACCGGCTTTTCCTATTTACATCGTGATCAGCCGTGATTGGACACGGCTGATCACATGGTAAAGATTCTACAACCACTTTGCCGATGTCAATCTGTCATTGGCGGGCGGCAAGTGGTTAAGGTGTGATCGTATAGTTTTAGTCCAATCAATGTCCATGTCTTCTTCCTAGCAAGGGAACAGTTAAATGGGTGGTTACATCATTCTCTGGCCAGTTCAAACTGAGTCTATTCTGAGCAGGCCTTATCAGCAGCCTATGTCATCACATATCCAACAGTCTGATTCCCAAGGCAAAACAAAGAAAAAGGAGAACATCTGTGCAAAGCAAACACAATTATCAATCCTTAAAGTGAATATATATATATATATATATATATATATATATATATATATATATATATATATATATATATATATATATATAAACCAACATTAATGCATTTTTGGCGTGTTTTTTTTTGT
This sequence comes from Rana temporaria, assembly GCF_905171775.1. Taxonomy (NCBI): domain Eukaryota; kingdom Metazoa; phylum Chordata; class Amphibia; order Anura; family Ranidae; genus Rana; species Rana temporaria. The sequence continues at coordinate 323,085,959 of NC_053490.1, forward strand.
CACATTCTGGTCAATATTTCTATAGTACACGTTGCTCATAAAATGGTGGGTGCTGCAGCGATTACCAGTTGGGTCCTGGAAGCAAGTGTACATATTCGCCAACACACCATTGATCGACAACTTCTGTCCAAAGGTTTCTTTAACGAAAGAGATCACATCACAAATAAAAGTGCAATGTTTCGGAGCCGCGCAGGGCCCCTTCGTCAAGCATGTGTTGCAATATTTTTTACTTTTTGCTATAATAAATACCCCCAAAAATATATATATAAAAAAAAAATTCCTCAATTTGGGCCAATATGTATTTTTCTAAATATTTTTGGTGAAAAAAAATCACAATAAGTGTCTATTGATTGGTTTGCGCAAAAGTTATAGCATCTATAAAACATTCACTCTACATTTATGGAATTTTTAATATTATTATAATGTTTTACTAGCAATGGGATTTTTAGCGGGACTGCAACATTGCGGCAGACAGATCGGACACTTTTGACACTCTTTTGGGACAAGTGACATTTATACATCGATTAGTGCTATAAAAATGCACTGATTACTATATAAATGGCACTGGCAGGGAAGGGGTTAACACTAGGGTGATAAAGGGGTTAAACGTGTTCCCTGGGATGTGTTTCTAACTGTGGGGGGAGTGTACTGACTGGGAGTACAGAGAGATCGCTGTTCCTGATCACTAGGAACACACAATCTCTCTGTACTCCCCTGTCAGAATGGGGGTCTGTTTGTTTACATTGACAGATACCTGTTCTGGCTCTCTGTGGAGCTATCGTGAGTGGCTGGCTGATATTACAGCCGCGGCCATGTGCATCGGGTTCGGCACCCACTGTATCTCTTGCACAAACTGAAGTACAGATACAGAGATTAGCACAATAGAGTCAACCTGCTGCAATATAATGATGGCGGCTGGTCGGCAAGGAGATTAACAACAGATCACCTACAGTATGGTTTCATCTCTCCCTCATTGTATCAATTCTGTATAGCAGTTTTCTCTTTGCAATAGATAATTTATATTTTATCACACTGTTGTTGCAAAGCAGAGGAATCCTCATACACTTTGTACACAGTGCAGAGGTCTCACTAATAGTATTTCCTCTTCTGGTGGAATTTGTTTTGCCTATAGTGTTAGACTATTTTCCCTTCTGGTTAAATGTTCTCCGAGTCTTTTTTTTTTCTGTTGGGATTGAATGTTAAAAAAATGTATATTTACCATGCAAAAGGCAACAAATGGTAATGGACATTTCACACATATTACAAACATTATTATTATTATTATTATTATTATTCCCGGCTTTTGTCCAAACTCTGAGGCCGCGTACACATAATGGCCCAGATTCACGAAGCTCAGCGCATCAATAGGCGGGCGTATCGCAATGCAGATACACTAGACCGTCGAAACTTAGAGAGGCAAGCAGCCTATTCAGCAAGCAAATGCGCGCTGCGATGCGCCATCGTAATGTAATTTTGATGGCGTAACCCGACGTAATTCAAATTGGGAAGGAGGTGGGCGTGATCCATTTAAATGAATCGTGACCCCATGCAAATTACGGTCCGAACGAACGGCGCATGCGCCGTCGCGTGATCGCATCCCCCGCGTCCCACTGCGCATGCGCCCCAATTCGCCGATCGTATTCCCCCCCACGATAACCCAGCCCACCGTTTCCGCCCAGGGCATAAATCCGCACGGACATGCGCCAGTCAAGTGCAAAAGTACACCTGCTGGTTTTGGTCGTTTGGTGTGGCTACTTTTGCTTTGTTCAGATCAAAAAAGATGTCTGAGGCTGGCACGAAAGATAGGAGGGAAAAAAACTTTATTATTGAGGAGAAGGCGGTGATTATTGATGCCATGAGGAAGTATAACAAGTTCCTCCACGGCAAGGAAAGTGGCTCGACCAGCAAGGTCCGTAAGGATCAAATCTTGGCACAGATTGCAGCGGAGGTGAGTGCCCTTGGCTATGCCAACCGGACCCCAGACAAGATCGCCAAGAAGATCAACGACCTGCGGCGTCTTGTGAAGGAGAAGGTGGCCAAGATAAAAAAACACAGTAGGGGCACCGGAGGTGGACCAGCCCTGAAACTAAGACTGACACCTGATGAGGAGGTCATTGCCAGGTGCCTGGAGAAGGAGCAGGTGGAGGGCCTGGAGGGCTTCGAGTCAGTTGATCAGCCCTTGAGGACAGGTGAGTGTGTTTTTTCTTTAATCTGGTGTATAGCATGTGGGGGGGGGGGGAGTGAATATGTGACAAGTGTGTGGGTCCACCAACATATTACTGTTTTGTGTCATCCACAGATATGCAGGATGAAGCGGGCCCATCCTCGGCTGCTGGCCAACCAAGCCCATCCCAGGATACCAGTGTCCACACCTCTCCATTAGAGGAAGTGGAGGAGGAGCACGGGCACCTGGATGATGGCATATATCTGGGGGATGAGACCACCGTCGCTGGACCCTCCCATACCTCCATAGGGGATACCCCCCCAAGGGACTCAAACTTTATTGTAACCCCCCCAAGGGCCTCCACCCTTTTGGGAAGCCCCCTAAGGGCCTCCGACCTTTTGGGAAGCCCATCCTCCCTAAGGGAAGTTCCCTCAGGGTCCTCCCCATACATTCGTCCCCAAGCCTCACCTGCACCCAGGAAGGCAATTAGGAAGACGAGGGGTGATCCTGATGCCTTAGAAGCCACTTTGGCTATGGACCTGGCCAGGCAGACCCAACATGTGGGTTCTGTTGCATGTGATATGCGCCGGGTGGCAGCCAGCCTGGCCTCCATGCAGCAGACCCAGGCTGCTTTCACTGCCACCATTAGTGAAAATGTGCAGGAGGTCAGTGCCAACAGCACTGCGTTGGTGACCTGCGTTAGGGACCTGGATGACACTAATTCAGGCCTTGTGGCAGAGGTCAGGAGTCTGGGAGTGGCCATACAGGCCAATACAGCAGCCATTGAGGCGGTGGGGAATCAGACCACTGCGGTCCTCACCCGCATAGCCCTGGCTTTAGAGGGTATCCAGGCAACCAGGGAGAGACCGGGGGATGTTCCTCCTCCCAATGACCCACCCCCCCCACCCGCGGCTGCCCCCAGGCAACAGAGGGCACGGAGCCTTGGCACTAGGCGTAGTACACGTCGGGCCAGATGAGTGCCATTTAGAATATTTTTTTTTTATATTCTATTTGATTTTTGGTTATTAATTTATACTCATGATATGAGTGATATTTTGTTATTATGATACTCGATTGGAGTTGTATTTATTTTATTATTATTTGGGATATATATATTGACAAATATTTTCTGAAAAACATACAGCAACATAATTGGAGCCTTGACGTGGCGTTGCTGCTCCCAAGTACCGCACGGTGTACTTCGGTCTAATCCAATTTATTGGTGTTTGGGGGGGGGGGTGTGTTAGGGACCACAGTGGGGTGCATGCGTGCATTAGCATTGTGACATGTTTCATGTGCGTGTTGCACGTGAAAATAAGCCTTCCACGAGGCATCTCCTGACTGCTCTTCCCTCAGCAGACGGGGGACCCTCGGGTGGGGGGGAAATGTCTGGTTCGGGGGTCAGGTCATGACGGACTTCAATCTGCAGGCTCCTTCTCATTGCGAAATTGTGCAAAATGCAACATGCACCGATAATCTGGCACACAAAGTCTGGGGCATACAACAGTGTACCCCCAGACCTATCTAGGCATCAGAAACGTGACTTCAGGAGGCCAAACGTGCGCTCCACCACTCCCCGGGTACGTATATGAGCCTCATTGTAGCTTCTTTCTCCTGGGGTTTGTGGGTTCCGGAATGGGGTCATCAGGTGGGGTCCCAGGGCATATCCAGAGTCACCTGTAAGGGAAAAGACAGGAGGATGTTAGTCATGCATGTGCCCCTCGTGATGTCTGCATCATGGGGGGGGGACAGTCATACCTGACACCCATGTCACTCACCAACCAGCCAGCTGTCCCCATACACGTTCTCTTCAAATTGTCTTGGGATGTCGCTTTGCCGGTAGATAAAGCTGTCATGGGTGGCCCCAGGGTGTTTAGCACAGACGTGCCATATGAGGCCTTGAGCATCGGTTATTACTTGTACATTAATGGAATGCCAATTCTTCCTGTTACGGTACATATGCTCAGTGTCACGGGGGGGCTGGAGTGCCACATGAGAACAATCAATGGCCCCCACAGTGCGTGGAAATCTGGCTATTTTATAGAAATCGGTTCTTGCCTTTGCCTGCTGGACCTCCTGGGTGGGTCTCACAATGTGGTGGGACATCCGTCTCAGGATAGCGGGTACAACTTGGTGCACGCACCTACTCATTGTGGATTGGGACATCCCAGCCAAATTCCCACTGGTTCTTTGAAATGATCCACTGGCAAAAAAATGCAGGGTTGCCATGACCTTGAGCAGTGGCGGCACTGCTTGTGATCGATGTGTTGGGTTGGTGAGGTCATCCTGCAGGGATCGTACTATTTCTATGATGGCTTCAGTGTCAAATCTCAACAAGCGAAACACCTCCGATTCAACCATGCCAAAGAGGTCCATGCGATCTCGGGGTACCCTCTCCTGTGCCCTCCTCCTCCTGCGTGCGCGTAGACGCCGTAGTAGTATGACCACGGCTGCCCCTGACATGTTGGCACACAGATGTGTTGTCCTGCAAGTGTTGTTGCTCAGCTCCTCTGTCACGCTGCTGCTGTTGCTGCTCTCCAGCTGACCTGTGCAAGTCCGTTGCAAAGTTACCCCTGCTTTTATGAAGGGTAACTTTAGATCGGGCTAGCAGCTTACACGCACCGCGCGTAGCCTACGACGGACAATCGTACGCATGTGAATCGGCATTTCGCCCTCATTTGCATAATTGAATAGCTAATCAATGGGAACGAAGAATACGCCTAGCCTAAATATGCGCCTAAGTTTCGCCGGCGGAGGACAGTTGCGTTGGACGGGTGAAGCCTAAGTTCACGTGTATGTGCTTCTGTGGGTACCGCGCATCGATACGACGGCGCACATCTACACTTACGCCGCGTATCTCGAGATACACCGTCGTATCTGCTTCGTGAATCTGGGCCAATCAGTCCATCCGATGAGAACGGTCCGAAGGACCGTTGTCATCGGTTAACCGATGAAGCTGACTGATATTCTGATGTGCCTACACATCATCGGTTAATGAACCGATCGTGTCAGAACGTGGTGACGTAAAGCACAACGACGTGCTGAAAAAAACGAAGTTCAATGCTTCCAAGCATGCGTCGACTTGATTCTGAGCATGCGCAGGTTTTTAACCGATGCTTTTGCATACTAACTAGCGTCCATCGGTTCAATTTTAAAGCAAGTTCTCATTTTTTGGACCGAAGGATAACTGACCGATGGGGCCCACACACGATCGGTTTTGACCGATCGTGTGTACGCGGCCTGAGACTTTTGCAAAGCAAAAATGTTATAAGTAAATCCCTAAGTTAGGCGAAGACCCCTTAACCACTTCAGCCACAGAAGATTTGGCTGCTTAATGACCAAGCCATTTTTTGCAAAGCGTCGCTTTAACTGACAATTACGCGGTCGTGCGATGCTGTACCCAAACAAAACTTCCCTTTGTCCCGCAAATAGAGCTTTCTCTGCGGTTTTTAGTTTTTGCGCTATAAACAAATCAAGAGTGACAATTTTGTAAAAAAAACACAATATATTTTAATTTTTGCTATAATAAATATCCACATTGTTTTTTTAATAATTTGTTCTTCAGTTTAGGCCGATGCGTATTCTTCATATTATTGGTAAAAAAAATACGTTTGACACATTTGTGGGACCAGTGACAATTATACTGCAATTAGTGCTATAATAATGCACTGATTACTGTATAAATGTCACTGGCAGGGAAGGAGTTAACACTAGGGGGCAATGAAGGGGTTAACTGTGTTCCCTAGGTGTGTTCTAACTTTGGGGGGGGGCGACTGACTAGGAAGAGAGGGAGAGTTTGAACACACAATCTGTCTCCTCTACCCTGAGAGAATTTACACACACAGATCCTGATCTCGCTCTGTCACAAAGGATCACGGGTGCCCGACGGTTCATCATGCCGCCGTGCACACACGCGCCCCCTAGTGGTGAAAAGGTGAACCGCCATAAGGCAACGTTGTTTCACCCAGGAGAGCCAACCTGCCGCAGTACAACTTGGGTCGGGAAGGGGTTAAAGAAACTGTGGATATCAGTTAAAACGGGTTCTAAGCCTTCACCAAATTACCCAAAACCCAATAAAAAAAAGTTTTACCTGGACATACACTTTACATTGAAACTTTGAAAAGTGGTTCTACTGCATAGCCTGGACATTTCTTACCTTTATGTTTTCCTTGCATTAAGGTAAAAAATGGTCCAGTGTTTGTATTTGCCCCTTACCCCTTTTTATACTTAGGCCCCATGCACACGAGACGCTGCTAAACTCGAGTTCAGAGGCATTTGGGCATTTTTTTCAACTGCCCCTGAACACATTTAATGTTATCCTATGTGTCCATGCACACCATCACGTTTTTTGGCGTTTTAAAGCAGTTGGGTTTAGGGCCGTTTTTCCAAACCCCAAATTTTGGGTTCAGAAGCTTTCAGCTTTTGCGTTTTAGACGCAAATCGCGGCAAATCGCGGCAAAACGCGGCACCCGCGTTTAGCCGCGTTTGCGTTTATAAGCGTTTTTAAAGGTACCCTTTTTTCACAGAAAAAAAAAGGAAAAAATAATTTAAAATGGAAAAAAAAATAAGTTAAACTAATTTATTAATTATGTGGATAGTTTAGATGATTCAGAGATGATATATACTCATTCATGAATGGAAAACAACACCAGCATTGCTCTTTCCAAAATTTTCATTTTTATTTTAAACTTTTAAGTTGTACTTAGAACAATGTGTGTCTACCTGCATTTCCTTCAGCCAAAATAATCTAATCAGTGATTAGTTTGCATATGAATGCCTGGCATGCTGTGTAGCCAGGAGCCAACCACAAGACATGTGCTTCTCTTGACCTTTGTCCACAAGCCACCTCCCCAAGAAAAAACCTCATTCTTGGATAGAAGTGGAAGGAGACAGATCTCAAGAATGACTTCGGATACTACTCAAATACAATTTATAGAAATGGTGCAAGCTTACCCACAACTGTGGGACAAGTCCCATGAACTTTATTCGGACCGGGTAGCCAAACAGAGAACTTGGCAAGACATTGCACAGCAACTGACTAAAAACTGGGACCAGTTGAGCTCATCCAGTCAGGAAAAAAGAGGTAAGGATTAATACAGCTTTGGGCTTGGCTTGGTTGGGGATGTAAACTCTTTACACTTACTGACAATTGTTTTTTTCCTTGCACAGTGAACAGTTTTAAAAATAGATGGAAGTCTCTATATGATAGAGTAAAGAAAGACTTGAGAAAAGAGCAGGTGACACAGAGAAGTGGTTCTGCAGCTGTTCACAAACGGCACCCTTTAATTAACCACATGGCTTTTCTGAGGGACACCATGAACTCCAGACCGTAAGTAAAACTAAATATATTTATGTATATGTATTTTTTTATTTGTATTGTTACTTTGATATTTATTAAAATTTTATGCTATCATTTTTTTATATATATATTTATATTAAATATATTTTTTTTAATAAATATTATTATTTATTTAAATAAGTGTATATTATTATTATTTACAAATCCATTTGACCTTATTTAATTTAATAAAATAATACATTTAATATGTTCTAATCATAACAGTTGTTTAAAAACGATTTATTTCAATATTCAAATGTTATCATTTTGATAAATTCTAATCCAACTAATATTTTTTTTAGGTAAATAGGTAGGTATGTAGGAATTACTTATGTATGTAGTTTGGTAGATAGGTAGGTTGGTTAGTATATAGATAGGTACATATGTAATTTTCAATTGATTTATACACAAAGTCCTCTGTTACCCCATCCATCCCCTCATCAATTCTTTTAATACCCTCCCCACTTAATTCCTTTCTCCCTCTTCCTCCCCTCTTCCTTCCCTACCCCTCCTACTCTTCCACAACCTCTCTCCTCATCTCCCATTTATTTTTTGTATTTATTATTAACTATAGCCATACTTTTAACCAAACACTAACTTAACCCTAACCCTAACTGAACCCTCACCCTAACTGAACCCTAACCCTAACTTAACCATAACCCTAACCCTACTTTATCCCTAACCCATCCCTAAATTTAACTTAACCCTAACCCTAAATTAACTATTACCCTAAATTATCCATAACCCTAAATGAACCCTAACCCTAACCCTAAACCCAAAACCTAACCCTAACCTAACAATAATACTAACTTAAACGTTAACCATATTTTATCCCAAACCTAACCCAAACCCTAAATTTAGCATAACCGTAATTTAAACCTAAACCTGACTGAATAGTAACCGTAACTTATCTTAACACTAACCCTAAATAAACCCAAATCTTAAATAAACCATAACCCTAACTCTAATCATAACTTAACCATAACATTAATTTAACCATAACCCAAACTAAACCCTAACATAACAATAATCTTAATCCTAACTTATCCCTAACACATACCTAATCATTAATTAACCCTAACACTAACCTTACATTAACCCTAATTCTAACCCTAGCATAACCCTAACCATAATTTAACTGTCACCCTAACTCAACCCTAACCCTAAATTATTCATAATCCATCCCTAAACATAAATTAACCATAACCCTAAATTTACCTTAACCCTGACTGAACACTAACCCTAACTAAACCCTAACCCTAACAACCCTAATCCTAATCGAATCCTAACCCTAACATATTCCTAAACCAGCATTAATCCTAAATTAACTATAACCATAAACATAAATGAACCCTAACCCTAAATTAACCCTTCCCATAATTCTAATTTAACCCCAACCGTAACCCTACTGTTATTTTAACCCTAACCCTAACTTATCGCTTACCCTAACCCATCCCAAACCCTAACTTAACCCTAACACTAACTTAATCCTAATCCTTACTGCAACCAAACACCAACATAACCTTAACCCTAACTAATCCCAATCACATCCCGAACCGTTAATTTAGCTTAACACTAACCCAAAATTAACACTAATTCTAACCCTAACATAACCCTAACTCAAATTCTAACTTAACCCTAACTCTAAATTAACCTTAACCCTAACTTATACATAATTCATCCCTAACCCTAAATTAACCTTAACCCTAAATAAACCATAACCCTGACCTAACCCTAACCCTGAAACTAACCATTACCATAAGTGAACACTAACCCTAACTAAACCCTAACCAATAAAATAATCCTAATCTAATCCTAACCCTAACATATTCCTAACCCATCATTAATCCTAAATTAACTATAACCATAAACAGAAATGAACCGTAACCCTAAATTAACCCTGCCAATAATTCTAATTTAACCCCAACCGTAAACCCTATTGTTATTTTAACCCTAACCCTAATTTATCGCTAACCCTAATCCATTCCAAAACCCTAACTTAACCCGAAAACTAACCAAATACTAACCCTTACTGAACCCGAACCTTAACCCTAACAGAACCTTAACCCTAACTAATCCCTAACACATCCCAAACCATTAATTTAGCTAAACATTAACCCCAAATTAACACTAAATCAAACCCTAATATAACCATAACCCAAATTCTAACTTAACCCTAACTCTAAATTAACCCTAACCCTAACCCTAACTTATCCATAATTCATCCCCAATCCTAAATTACCCCTAACCATAAATAAACCGTAACCCTGACTTAACACTAACCCTAAACCTAACCAAAACCATAACTGAACACTAACCCTAACTAAACCCTAACCCTAACATTACCCAAATCGAATTCCTAACCCTAACATATTCCTAACCCATCAGAAATCCGAAATTAACTCTAACCAGAAACATAAATTAACCCTATCTTTAAATCAACCCTGACCTTAATGCTAATTTAACTCAAACCGTAACCCTATTGTTATTTTAACCCTAACCCTAATTTATCGCTAACCCTAATCCATTAATAACCCTAAATTAACCCTAACACTAACTGAATCCTAAGCCTTACTGAACCCTAACCTTAACCCTAACATAACCTTAATCCTTAACCCTAACTCAACCCTGAACCTAACTTGACCCTAACCCTAAGTTGTCCCTAACCCACCCCTAACCCTAATTCAACACGAAACGTAACTTAACCCTACACCTTAATTAACCCTAAGTTAACCCCATTTTTTTTATTTAACACTAACACTAACTTAAGTCTAAATAAATCCCAACCCTTCCATTAACCCTAATGCAAATTTAACTCAAAGCCAAACTGAGCCATAATCATTACCCAAACTTAAGCCTAACCCTAACACATGCCTAACCGTTAATTTACGGTATTACTTAAATAACCCTAACACTACTGCCAATTTAACATTAACTCTTAAATCTACCCTAACCCTAACCCAGAATGAACCTTAACCCTATCCATCCATACTCCTAAATTAAACATAACCCTAAATTAATCCTAACCCTAAAATAACCCTAACCCTAAATTAACCATAAGCATAATGGTAATTTCATCTTAACCCTTAATTAACCCTAGCCCAAATCCAAACTTAACGCTAACCTTAAACACTAACCCTTTAAATGATGCTGTTGACATGGCTAACTATAATTCGATAATTTTTTTTGAAGGACAACATCTAATGTATCTGAAGACGAAATTCCACCACAAGCACCGGACAATGAAACGGAGCAAGTGCCTATAAATAGTGAATGTTCAGGGCCAACTCAAGTAGACACAGTGACACAAGACTTGGAACCCAGTGGTGTCGCACCAGAGGTATAACATTAACGATAAATTTATCACTTATAAAAGAAAAAACTGTTTAGTTATATCAAATCATGATGTTTATCCCATTTTGTTAATTTTTTGATTGGTTTTAGGTTGCTAACACAGGCTCACCACCGCGCAGCCAAAAAAGGGTTCGTCGACAAAAAGAGAACGACCAGGTTCCATCTCAGGTGGAACAAAATCTAATGAAATTAATGGAAGATTTACGACAGGAGAGGACAAGAAGTGACATCTTCCTCAACCCAAACAATCCACGCACCTGCTTTTTGCGTGGTCTATATTTTCTTATGGATACTTTAGAGGTTGAACGTGAGAGGCAATGTTGGGTTAACATTCATTCTTACATTGCCTCTTGCAGAATGGACCAAATGCATTCTCGTCCATCACCGGACTTGCCTTGCCATCGGGCAAATGTGCAACCGGCATATGATCAATCAGGACATGCTGGTCCATCATTTGCCCAAGCTCCTCAACAATCTATGTTTACAACACATAGATCACAAGCTCTATTTCCTAGAGCTTCATCAAGTTCATCTCCCTTTCCCAAACCGGGTATGGTTCAGCCACCCACCCCGCAAAGGATGCCTATCCCCCAAAATTTTGATGATATGTCCAACGATTCGTTTTTAACGTATACAACATTATAAGAAATATTATAGGGGTAGATACACACAACGAGTACGTCGGGGTATCTACTGATAGCCCAGCGTACTTTCTGATTTCACGCGTCATATTGTAGTTTTGAATCCTCAAAACAAGATACAACGCCTTCTTTGTTCGATATGAAAACGTTCGCGCGGCCATTGCATTCTCTTACGTTATCAATAGTCGTCATTTTTCCAGCTGTTGTTGTTTTGCTGTAATAGTTAGACTGCCATGTTAATTATGACCGTTGTTCCTGCATTTATTTAGAATTTTTTTTTTCATTTGCGAAAGTCGTCGCTGAATCGTGATGGACTTAAGTCTGGTCTAATTTCTAAAAATTACGTCATAGAGTTTTTTCTTTGCACAATGCACGCCGGGAAATTTAGGGACAGCGCATGCGCAGTACAGTCGGCGCAGGGTCAAGCTTAATTTAAATGAAACACGCCCCCTAATCGACTATTTAAATTAGGCACCCTTACGCCGCTAGAGATACACTACACCGTCGTAACTAAAATAAAATTCTTTGGAGATTCAAACTTTGAAAATTTAAGTTACAGCGGCGTAGCGTATATCCCAATGCAGCTCTCTTTCGATCTGCAACATTGTATTTTTTTGGTTATATGTTTGAAAACTTTGCACTTTTAGTTCATTTTTTGGTTTACATTTTTTTATTTAAAAAAAATGCACTTGAATTTAATATGACTTTGTTTACATATTTTATATATTTTTTGAGAAAATTTAATAAACAGTTTTAATATTATAGTATTTTTATGTTTTCATGTTGTTAAATATTTTATATTTAATAAAGAAAAATTTATTCGAATTTTTGTGTCCTGTCAATGAATATTTTATAATTATAAATTATAATTAGATAATTATAAATAATCTTATAATTTTTATTTTTTATTATCTAAATATATATAAATATATATATATATCTATATATATCTATATATATCTATATCTATATATCTCTCTCTCTCTCTCTCTCTCTCTCTATATATATATATATATATATATATATATATATATATATATATATATATATATATATATATATATATATATATATATATTGATTTATATATTTTTTTAGTTATATTTTTGTATATATATATATATAGATATATATAGATATAGATATAGATATATAAGTAAATAAATAAATATAAATATATATATATATATATATATATATATATATATATATATATATATATATATATATATATATATATATATTTAGATATAAAAATATATATATATATATTTATATATACATATATACATATTTTATTTATATATAATTAAATATAAATATATATCTACACACATATATATATATATATATATATATATATATACATATGTATATATATGTACATATTATTTATATAATTAGATATAAATATATATGTACAAAAAATTTTAAATATATATATATATATATATATATATATATATATTTATTTTTTATGTGTGTACATATATATTTATATATAATTATATAAATAATATATATATACAATTTTTATATATATAGATTTACATATACTTGTCCTTTTTTTTAAGCCAAGATATATAATCTATAAAGTTCACACACTATTAATTTTTAGGAGAAATTTCATGATTATTTCAATGTTTATTAGAACAAACTCCTGCAACGTTGAAGCGATCTGTTAAAAGAATTAATAAAAGTATAAGAAATGTAAAACTTTTGACAAAAAATATCTTTTTGGACAAAACATGTAATCCTTTATTAAACCTGAAAAATTAACATTATTTAAAAAAAAAAACATATTTTATAAAGATACTAAATATGGGAATCCTGCCAGGGCACACTACCAACGCTTGAAACAAAATATTCAGCAAAATTATTTCTAACTGTAAATACTCTCCCACTGGGGCGTAGGTTCACATGTTGAAGGCTCTGATTTGGGTTTGGAGGTGAAAGATCTGTGGATATTCTATCATTATCAATGACAAAATTGTGTAGAATACAGCAGGCGAGTACTACTTTGACAGCATTTTCGACATCTAATTGCATTGTACTTAGCAGTACACGCCATTTGGCTGCAGATATGCCAAACGCACATTCAACCACATGTCTTGCACGACTGAGTCTATAGTTGAAAATAGTTTCACTATGGTTATGTCCTTGACCGCTGTATGGTCTCATGATATGTTCGGACAGACCAAATGCCTCATCAGCCACTATGACAGCAGGTAGTATTGGGTCATTAGTGTTTGGAAGAGGCCGAGGACCCGGAATTTGAAATCGGCCTTCATATATGCGACGGCCCATGGATGATTCTCTAAAAATACGAGAATCACCTTGACTGCCGTATGCTCCAACATCAACATAAATGAATTTCGATTTGGCATCAGCGAGTGCTAGCAAGACTATTGAAAAATATTTTTTATAATTAAAAAACATTGATCCGGACTTTGGTGGTTTTTTTACTCGGATATGTTTTCTGTCCAAGGCTCCGATACAGTTGGGGAAGTTTGTTTTCTCCCAAAATTCATCCATTATTTTTAACCACATGGACTCTGTGGGAACTGGCAACACTTCGGTGTGGAGTTCCTCCCACAACACTGAACAGGTTTCTCGAGTGACTTTTGAAATTGTAGAAACACCCAATAAGAAATAATGATGGAGTGAGGCAAAAGACTGACCCTTTGCCAGAAACCTAAATGAAAAACAGATAAAATGTATTAAAACTAATTATTAGAAATAATAATATTAACAGTAGTTTTGAATATTATTTACAATATTTAACATTTATTTATATATAAAAGTATATCTATATCAATCTATCTATCTATCTATCTATCTATCTATCTATCTATCTATCTATCTATCTATCTATCTATATATATATATATATATATATATATATATATATATATACAGATATAGATATAGATAGATAGAGAGAGAGAGAGAGAGACAGATATATATATATTAATTATACATATTTTACAAAATATATTTAAAAATACAGTCATATTTGCTTAAAATTAAAACAATAGTTATATATTTTTTTCTAGATTTTTCTAGATTTATATATCGAGATCTATATATATATATATATATATATATATATATATATATATATATATATATATATATATATATATATATATATATATATATATATTAAATGTTTTTTTTAGATTTGCTTAAAATTAAAAAAAAATGTAAATTAAATATAAACATTATGGGCCAGATTCATAAAGCAGATACGACGGCGTATCTCCTGATACCCCGTCTTATCTCTGAGTCTGGCCCGTCATATCTATGCGCCCGGTGTAACGTAAATCTGATACGTTACGCCGCCGCAGATTTACAGTAATCTACGTGAATCTGACCCTATATTTTTTACTTAGTGTTAGAATAATATATTAATCAATATATTAATTATTTTATTAAATTAATAAATATATAAAAAAATACGAAAAAGCTTATTATATATTTAAAAAATAAATTTTCTATTACCATTAAATAGTTATTTTTTTATATATAAAAATGACACCTATGTAGTTTTATATGTACTTCTACAAATATAGATTTTATGAATATTATTATATATTTAAAAAATACATTTTCTATTACCTTTTTTTTTTTATATATATATATATATATAAATGACACCTATGTAGTTTTATATGTACTTCTACAAATATAGATTTTATGAATATTATTATATATTTAAAAAATAAATTTTCTATTACCTAAATTTTTTTATATATATAAATGACACCTATGTAGTTTTATATGTACTTCTAGAAATATAGATTTTATGAATATATGTATGCACATACCTGATCGTCACCAACAGACGTTCCTCTGGTGACACTCTCTTTCTCATGTTGGTTTCCATCCGTGTCAGACTGGGTCTTAGTTTTTCTAACAGCATGTCAAAAGTCACTATTGACATCCGTGTAAAATTAAAAAATTTCTCTGGATATGTACGCAGATTGACGTACATATTGGTGAAATAGCCAACAGAAAATCGCTGTGCCATCAACGGATGGGTCCAATAGCGATGAGCACTGGCAACGGATCTCTCGCGGAGTTTGCGACGGCGTTGAAGCCTCAGCAAGAGCAACGTAAGGACAATTTCCTGGCATATATTCATTATGGGATCATTTCACAAAAGAGAATGAAATAGAACTATGCAAGTGCTCTCTCTGCTGCTGCTGCTGCTCTCTCTGTTAAAAATGGCACAAATAGTTAAAAATATATATGATTCTGAGCTTGGGGAGGGTCTACAGTGTTTTGTGCATAAAGGCTGACAGCCGCAATCGCGGTAAAACGCCGCAAATCGCGGCATAACGCCGCGCAATTCGCGGCAAAAACGGGCGTTTTAAACGCCGGTTTTTGCCTTTGAAAAGCTGAGATTAGAGGCGTTTGTAATAGCGTCTCGTGTGCATGAAGCCTTACCGGATTCCTATCTTGATCCAGCACTGTGCCTGTCTGCAGCAGCTAATCCCCATCTCTCTCTTCTCATAGGTGACTTTGCAACAGTGAGAGCCGTTGGCTCCTGCTGTTGCCTGGAAGGAGAGGTCTGCACTGCATGGGAGCCAGCCTGCAGGTGCACCCCCATAAGAAGTGACTATGGCGGTGCACTAAACAGAGGAGGGGACCCAGAAGAGGAGGTTCAGGGCCAAAAAATTTTTTTTAGGTTTACAACTATTTAAAAAGTCAACTACATTTTACATTTTTGCTTAGCATGTTAAAATACGGGTATATAGTATACATTTTATCTGAGTGCAAGAGATGAGAATAGATAAAATCTGAAAAAATATTCCCTTAAGCTATGTTTCCACAGCGCATTAAGTGACAGACTGAGCTATGGTTATCCCATATTAGTTCCGCTTATCTTTAGCAATCTTAATCTAATTAAGCAATTGCTACTTAGAAAATGATTACAAAAATAATTATCTGGAAAAGATGGAATAAACCATTTACTGAACTTGAATCTGTAAGGGTTGTGTATAAAACTAAGGAAAAAACTCTTACATGGCTGTCTTGAAGGGTTACCAATTATACTAGTGTTCAATCTTCCTGAGAATTGTAAATAAAAGACAGCAACCTTGCTTTGTTTCATTTACCGGTAACTAACGAGGTCCTAGCATCAGATATATTTTTTCATGTTAACCGCAATCAACAAGCAATGTGTAACTGTTAAGCCCCATACACACTATTAGGTAGATTCACAAAGAGTTAGGCCGGCTTATCTGCAGATAAGCCGACCTAACTCTGAATCTACGCCGGTGTTTAAGTGTATTCTCAAACAGAGATACACTTAAACAAAGCTAAGATAGGCCGGCTTGCGCCGTTCTATCTTAGCTTGCAATGTTTCTGGTGGCCGCTAGATGGCGCTTCCATTGCGGCCGGCATAGATTATGTAAATGAGGGGATACGCCGATTCCCGATGATTTACGAGCGTACGCCGGGCCTACACCGTCGAGTTACGTCGTTTCCGTAAGGGATAGGCTGCCTAAATTTAGAGCTATGCTCTAGTGGACTAACTATTGTTAAGTATGGCCGCCGTTCCCGCCGCGAGGTTCGAATTTTTAGCGTCGTTTGCGTAAGTCGTTCGCGAATCGGGAGTTACATCGTTTACGTCCGCGTCAAAATCAATAGGGCCGTACGGCGTACTTAGCCGCAATGCGCTCTGGGAAATGTAGTCGCCCGGCGCATGCGCAGTACGCAAAAACGTCGAAAAACGTGAGGTCAAGCCTCAATTCCATAGTACACGCCCCCAAACAAGTCATTTGAATTAGGCGCGCTTACGCCCGCTTGTTTTAGGCTACGCCGCCGAAAATTTGAAGGTAAGTGGTTTGAGAATCACTAATAGCCTAAATAATTTACGGCGGTGTAGACTAGGCTAGGCCGTCCTAATTTTAGGCCATTGTATGTGAATCTACCCATATCAGTTTTCCTGCTGGTTTTCTCTTCAGGTTTACCAAAACCATGTAGTACAAGGACCGGCCTGATTGCATTCAAATTGAAACGCTTAAGGTTTGACCTCATATTAGATGGTTTTGGTAAACCTGAAGAGAAAACCATCAGGAAAACTGATAGTGTGTATGGGTCTTGACACGTTTAAGTATTTACCATCTCTCCCTCTCCATAAGGCTGTCCTAGCCACAGTCAGCATCTATATCCTGGACTGAAATGTTGGCTGAGAAGTGACAAGGACATAACATTCTTGGTGCCTTGGCAGTTCTTGGCTGTGTTTACAAATGTTTGACACATATCAGCCTGCTTCAGCCTCTCACTTTGTTACAAAATTGCTATGTTATATTCTGATCATTAGGTGAGGCAAGACTGAGCCTTCTCATGTCTGCCGCAGATTGATTTAGATATAGCACAAGGAAGGTTCTAAAATGCTAGAAAGTAGAGCTTTTTTTAAAAATGCTGTTTACTGTAACCTATCAGGAATATTGTATATTATTGTAGACTTGAAATTTAAACTACAATTGATTGTGAAGGTACAGTAAAGATAGCTTTAAACAATTGCAATGTAGTAATGTCCATTACCGCAACATCAAGGGGTGTGGTGCATTGTGACACCACTTATGCACCCTAATGTACTAAGAAAGCACACATGAACCAGAATGTGTGCCCGTATGACACAGGCTGCACTGGTGTCATATTGGCAAAATAGATCAGGCAATTCCCCCATCACCCAAGGTTCCTGCTGGTCCTAGTAACCTATTAGGGATGAGCTTTGCATTCGAGTCGAACATTAGTTCGACTCGAACATTGGCCGTTCGCCCGTTCGGCGAACAGCGAACAATTTGGGGTGTTCTTTGCAAATTCGAAAAGCTGTGGAAAAGCATTAAAAGTCTATGAGAGAAATTAAAAGTGCAAATTTTATTGTTTTACTTTAAGCATTATTAAACGTCAGTTTTTAAAACGTTATTTGCATTGATACATGTCCCCTGGGAAATGGCACGGGGTTCCCCTTAATATTCATACCAGACCCAAAGGGCCTGGTAATGGTCTGAGGGGGAACCCCTGTGACGTCACCACCCGGAGCATGCTGGGACTGTGACATCATAAGAGGCCTATATAAATCGCAGCGCACCTCACACCGGCCATTACAGCGGGAGGGAACGTTGAGTCAACATCGAAGAGGAGAAGACGAGAAGGTAAGAAGGTGACGCAGAAGACCGGGCCCCCTGCTGGTGAAAGAGATGAAAGAAGACAGCGGTGGTGCCCGGCAGAAGAGAAAAAGAACCGGAGAGTGGGAGAAGAGAGCGGAGAGGTCGGAAGACCCCCCGAAGTCGGAAGAAGACCCCCCCGGAAGTCGGAAGAAGAGAGAAGACCGGGCCGCCGCTGGTAAAAGAGCTGAAAGAAGACAGCGGTGGTGCCCGGAAGAAGACCCCCGAAGTCGGAAGAAGACCCCCAGAGCTGCATAATAAACTACTTTAAAAACCTGTGTAGTGTTTTTTTCTTTCTACCACCAGGTGAATGGGTAGGGGTACCCCATACTCATTCACATAGGGTGGGGGGCCGGGATCTGGGGGCCCCCTTATTAAAGGGGGCTCCCAGATTCCAATAAGCCCCCCACCCGCAGACCCCGACAACCAACAGCCAGGGTTGTCCGGAAGAGGCCCTTGTCCCCATCAACATGGGGACAAGGTGCTTTGAGGGGTCACAGACCCCCAAAGCATCCTCCCCATGTTGAGGACATGCCTCCTGGTATGGCTCAGGAGGGGGGGGTGCTCGCCCGTCCCCACCCCCTTTCCTGACCAGCCAGGCTGCGTGATCGGATAAGGGTCTGGTATGGATTTGGGGGAACCCCTACACCGTTTTTTCGGCGTAGGGGGTTCCCCTTGAAATCCATACCAGACCTAAGGGCCTGGTATGCTCCTAGAGGGGGAACCCATTCCGGTTTTTATTTAAAATTTGGTGTGGAGTTCCCCTGTGGGAGGGAGGAGCTTGCCTGGGGCGACTTCCTGTAAAGTTGCCTCACTGTGAACGGGGATCCGACTTGGAGGCGACTTCCATTGAAATCAATAGGTACAGGTCACCTAGAAGCCGGATTGAAGTAGTACAGGAACCTTTTCTGAAGTCGGAGCGACTTCAGTAGTGTACATTAAGACGACTCCCATTCACTTTCATACATTTTCTCGACCGCGCAACTTGGGCAACTTGGGGCGTCTTGAAGTCAGATCCCAGGTCGCCCCAGTGTGAACCGGCTCTAAGAAGTTTAACCATCCCCAACTCTGCACACTGTTCTTGACATTTTCAGAGGTATATGTGCTACAGCTAAGAACAAGAAGTTATTTTGGCAGAGACTTTGTATCCTACATACTAGCATTTAAAAAAAAAAATCTTATCTTCAGTTCAATTTTAGTTTTTATTATTATTATTATTATTATTATTATTATTATTATTATTATTATTATTATTATTATTATTATTATTATTATCATAATTAATAATAACATATATTACGTAAGGTTGAATGAATGCAATAGTCCATCCAGTTCAACCTGCGTAGGTGTATGTGTGTCAGTGTCTATATACTGTGATTCTGTACTTGCCAAATATGCTGCAGAAATCTCCCTCCACTAAGTCTGGCTGCAGCTATTTTAACTGAAGCTGCTGCCTGTTCACTTCCTGGATTTACACAGACACACAGAGGTACAGCTCTAACTCTGCAGCCATGCAGCTTTCATTGGCCCTCTTATGACTCACCCCCTCCCTTCCTGGCAAACTCACATGATAATTAAAGAGAGAGCTGTGCATGACGTCATAAGCCTAGGCTTTTTACCAGACAAGAAACAGAAAGTGGGCTGTATAAGGTATTTACTGGCAGAAAAAATATATTTTACTATCCAAAGTTAAAACAACAAGGGCAGAGGCTTTAATAGACGGGAAGTTGAAAAAATTACTGAAGGTCCGCTTTAAGGATAAACCACTTCTCCTCCAATCTTATTGTGTGGCCCTGTATCCTCTTACACTCCTTGAGACTGAATCGTTTTTTTCCTATGCTGGGATCACCATTGAGGTATTTGTATATCACCATCATGTCTCCCCTTTAAGTATCTTCTCCAGGGAGAATACATTTAGTGCTTGTAGTCATTCCTTGTAATTGAGGTCCTCCAGTCCCCTTATTAATTGTGTTGCCCTTCTCTGGACACTCTCCAGCACACCCTTTCTGAGGACTGGTGACCAGAACTGAATGGAATACTCCAGATGTGGCCTAACCAGAGTTTTATAAAGTGGCAGGATTAGAGTTTTAAATCTTGACATTGCATGCTATTGCTCAGTCTGTCTTCTATTAGGACCCCCAGATCTTTCTCCATACTTGATTTCCCCATAGGTTCTTCCCCTAGTGAGTAGTAAGCATTTATTTTTTTAGCCCTCAAGTGCATTGTTAGGTAAGTTGACCTGGGTTTTAAGGACAGTTTGAATGTATGGAAAGTCCGCAATGCATTGCCAGTCAGAAACACACGCACTCATGGTATGTCCAAGACTAGAGTTTATTTCTCCTGCGTACTTGTACATAAGCAAATCATACAAAAAGTGACGCCCTAGTCCCAGCCAATCATATGTAAGTACTTATGTTATACAAGTAATATTTGTCACAATTATACAACGTGCATAGAATATAGCAGTCCCATCTTTGTGCCCTGCTTATCTCATTTCTACTGCAGCTAATCTTAATGTTTTTCATTCTATATCTAGAACATAATAACAAAATGGCAAGGTTTTTTCTATGTAACTTGTCCTAAAAGCTCTGGATAAAGGGTAAAGGGTACATAAACATACACGCATTCATCACTAAGGGGGAACTCTAATACATTATTAGTATAGGGGAACTATAGCCTATCAATACATATACATGCATTACTTTACATTTCTCCACATTAAACCTCATTTGCCATGTAGTTGCCCACCCCATTATTTTATTCAGGTCTTCCTGTAAAATTTCTATATCCTGATGTGAAGTTATTGCCCTGTTTATTTTTGCGTCGTCCGTAAAAACTGAGACTGATCTATTTATCCCATCCTCCATTTATATGAATAAATTAAACATAATCAGTCCCAAACAGAGCCCTGGGGTACCCAACCTATCACTTCAGACCAGTCTGAGTACACATTTATCACCACCCCTTGGACACACCCCTGTAATCAGTTTTCTATAGAAGAACAACCCCTATGGTCCATGCCTACAGACCTCAGTTTGTAGATTAAGCATTTATGGAGAACCATATCAAATGCTTTTGAAAAATCCAGATACACCACATACACAGGCCTTCCCCTATCTAGATTGTAGCTCAGTTCCTTGTAGAAAGTTACCCTTCATAAACCCATACTGATTACTACTAATGATACTGTTTTCATCACCAAATTACTGGATGTAGTCCCTTATCATCCCCTTCAATAATTTACCTACTATTTATGTTAGTCTGACTGGCCTGTAGTTTCCAGGAATATGTCTCTGCCCTTTCTTGAATATTGGTATGACATTAGCTTTTCTCCAACCCGCTGATACAATTCCTGTCAGTATGCTGTCCACAAAGATTAGGAATAACGGTCTGGCTATAACCTGACTGAGTTATTTGAGGACACTTGGGTGTAAGCCATATGGTCCTAGTGAATTATTTGTGTTAAGCTTTTCTAGTCTTTTCTTGACTCCGGCTTTTGTTAGCCACAAGGGTACATCCTGCGACTTGTTACTAACAATACAGTCGTGGTTTAACCTTGGCTCTTCAATATTTATTGTCCACTGGAATGCACTGTGTGATACCTTTGTTCATAAAGCATTCCCATTTTTCTTCCCTGATTAAAGTTTCTAGGATTTGGTCCCAATGTATGTCTTGTAGTATTGAGCACAATTTAGAAAAGTTGGCTCATTTTGAAATATAGTGTTCTTGTGCTGCCCTCTTGTCTCCTTCTCCTATCATTTATGCTAAATGTGATCCTCCTGTGATCGCTAGATCCCAAGTTGTCCTATATTTCCACATCTGAGATCAGACCTGAATCATTCTTAATTAACAGATCTAGCAAGGCATTCTTTCTAGTCAGGGAATCCACCAATCAGGATATGAAGTTGTCCTGTAAGACATTTAAGAAATTAATGTCCTTTAATGAGTGAGCTGTCCCCTTTGCCTAGTCAATATCGGGATAGTCCCCTGTTATGATGACATCTCCCTGCCTGGCTGCCATTTATAACTGTAATAGGAGGTTCAGCTCCTCCTCTTCCTTCAGGTTGAGGGGTCTGTGACATACCCAACTATTAATTTCCCACTTCTCTTTAAAGTTCCATCCACACGGATTCCACCTCCCCTCTTGTCCCATCTCTACTACCATTAAATCTTTTTGGTCTATAGACAAATCCCTCCCCCTCCTCTACCTTCCCTGTCCTTCCGTTACAAGGAATACCCCTGGATATTATTATCCAATTATTCCATGTTATAATTGCTAGCTCCCTTTATTATTCACATTCTTCTGTACTTATTTTTACTGACTTCTTAAACATTAACCATTTCTTCCATATAGCATCAAATTTCTCTAAAGTATCTCTCCTATTCATCATTTCGTCTACACTGCATGTATAATTTATTTCTTTCACAGTAGGGATGTTATGTGAACTCCAATGCTTGTAGATCAACCCTTTGCCTGTGTTTAATAAATGGGGCAGGACAGACCTCTTGTACTGGGCCACCGATACTTCAGTGCAATGAAACAAAGCTCTCCAGGGTTCTGCGAGTAACTCCTGTCCTGGATAACTCAAGCTCTTCTTTCCTAAAAAAGGTCCACCACATGTGTGCCAAGGTTCCAGGCACATTAAACCCCTTCCACACGTATCTGCCCCAAATATCCTTGCTCTCACTGGAGTCACATGCCATCTCGTCAGTAGCTTGAAAGACATTTCTGTAATTCTCAAGTCAACTGAAGGGAAGCCCTCAAGTTTTACTATTTTTGTCTGCTGGGACATGATTAATTATATGCCCAAGTCCTGTGGCCACCTCCCTAAATACAGGGGTGTTATAGGTTCCACCTCTTTTACCAGAATACAGTATACTCAAGATATACTATGAGACTTGCCATCAGGGGAGCAAAATAGCTTCTCTATTAGCAACACATTGTCCCCATCGCATAATGGCTAATCAAGTACAGTTAGAAAATGCTTGCTTTGTGCATACTTCATTTATCCAGATGCATTGTACCCTGTTTTTCCTTAATTCCTGAAGTAGTCATCTTTCCCCTGTGAAAAATTATTTGTATTAATCAAAGAAATCAAACGTGAGTTATACATCCAATGAAACTGCCTACATGTCCATATTTTAAACACATTTTTGGTTAGTGGATTAATGCTTCTATTTAATTCTCAAAAACATGTGTGGAATTAATACCATCTTATTTAGATCTACTTTACTCTGGGCCACCTAAATTCCAATCCAACTTTTATTTGTTTTATTGTGAACCCAATCAAGTATGCATGAAATAGTGGAGACAGGAGAAACACCGCTCCATGAGAGTGGATCCAGTTGAGCAGGGATGAGGAGTCCTCCCGCGGGTGCCAGCCTCAGCTCGCCTGCCATGCAAGTAATATGAAGAAAGGAGTGGCTGCACACCGGAATAACAAAAGTCCTTTTATTCCTCTTCTATAAAATAGAAAATGTCACACACCACAGGATGGTAGCAAGTGCACGTTCACACAGTTACATTAGTGTAATGTAATATAATGAATAAGAATAATTTCTTCATAATCCATGAAATAGTTGCTGCTTGATAGTTACCTTTTAGAATCTGGTAAACCTATTCCTCCTTCCCATTTTGCCATAACTCTCAGAGCATAAGGGATCCTTGGGCACTTATGTGATCATATGAATTTTAATATAATTGATCTTAATTTCCTAACATTTCTGCTTTAATTTGGTGTAACTATTGGACCCACAAACATCCAAGAAATTCCCCGTAACACTGATACCAGCAATATACCAGTCAATACCTAGAAGGTTTTTTTTGTTGTCAAATAATTTGTATTAAAAGTTTGCAATAGTACAAGAATGGACGGACAAAGTCCAGAACAAATTTGTGTACAACAGACACGGGCCATTAAAATGTGACAGTACAGTTCACCCAATAACAATGGGTTGTCTAGTGTTTCCCATCCCCTTCACCTCCTGCACCCCATCCGGGGTCATGCTGTGCAGGAAGTAACCAGGTCGGGTCACCCACAGAATAAAGCAAACAAAACAATAAGTGCTTCAAGAAAATTAGCAGAGATGTGGCCAGGGAGTCAGGCACTTGTAAAACAAAGTTCTATATCATCAATGCTAAAAGCTTTAAAAATAAGCTACCTTGTGAGCCCAGGTAGGAGAGGAAATTAAATCCCACTCTGGCTCAAGTGATCAATTTTGTAGAAACAAACAACAACTGAACCCCAGCTGAAGAACAACAAATTAAATGCCTGTGGGAGTGTGTGCCTGCACCAAGGTGCTGTTCAAAATAAGAAAGGGGGAAATAGAGAAAGAAGGAGGCAGGGGGAGGAGAACAGAAGAGGAGAAGAGGAGTAGGAGAGGGGAAGTACACAGAAGGCTAGTGGCCCAGGGGAGTACGGACATGGATTGGATAGGTAGGTGTCCTGCGTTCTCAATACCAGGATCAAATAGGGACCCCGATATGTGTGGCCCAGGGTTCCCAGGTGGTTTTAAATGTGTCAACCGTGTCGAGGATGGTGTTGGAGATCTTTTCCTGGGACATTATCCAAGAGATTTTATGTTTAGTTAGTCGATAGGAAACTGAAAGAGATTTCCAGACCCGGGCAATAGTCATTCTGGCACCTAAAACAATGAAGTGAATCAGAGTCTAAGTTGGTTTGGGGGTTTTAGGGTTTAGAAAGTTGAGTAAAGCAATTGTAGGGTCTTGCTTAACCACTTAAGGACCGCCACACGACTATATATGTTGACAGAATGGCACGGCTGGGCACATGGTCGTATATATACGACGTCTTTAAGAGCCCAGCCATGGGTCGCGGAACCCGATCGGGTCAAAGAAGCTGAAGAACGGGGAGAGGTGAGTGTAAACAAACCTTCCTCATTCTTCTCTGTGGCAGTGTCAGTGATCGTCTGTTCCCTGATATAGGGAACGACAATCACTGACATCACACATCTGGCCCCGCCCCCCTACGGTAAGAAACACACATGGGTCACACTTAACCCTTACAGCGCCCCCTAGTGGTTAACCCCTTTACTGTCATTTTCATTTTCACAGTAATCAGTGCATTTTTATAGCACTTTTCGCTGTGAAAATGACAATGGTCCCAAAAATGTGTCAAAAGTGTCTGATGTGTCCACCATAATGTCACAGTCATGAAAAAAATCGCTGATCACCGCCATTAGTAGTAAAACAAAAAAATATTAATAAAAATGCCATAAAACTTTCCCATATTTTGTAAACGCTATAAATGTTGTGCAAACCAATCAATAAATACTTATTGCGATTTTTTTTACAAAAAATAGGTCAAAGATTACGTATCGGCCTAAACTGAGGAAAACTATTTTTTTTATATTTTTTGGGGATATTTAGTATAGTTAAAAGTTAAAAATATCGTTTTTTTTTTTTCAAAATTGACACTCTATTTTTGTTTATAGCACAAAAAATAAAAAACGCAGAGGTAATCAAATACCACCAAAAGAAAGCTCTATTTGTGGGGAAAAAAGGACACCAATTTTGTTTGGGAGCCACTTTGCATGATCGCGCAATTGTCAGTTAAAGCGACGCAGCGCCAAATCACAAAAAGGGGCAAAGTGCATAATTAACCGGTTAATCGCAATTCCCAGTGATTTTGTGAATGAGATTGAAAATTGTGTTCCAATAAACTCTGGGACACTTCCACAGAGTATGGAGGAGGGTTACCATGTGGTTGCAACCTCTGAAGCATAGGGATGGGGATTGGGGGTAATATTTGGCTAGACGGGGAGATACTAGGTACCAGTGGGTTATGACCTTGAGGCTCGCCTCAATCAGGGAAATATTCAAAATACTCTTGTATGAGTGGGCAAAGCATATAGGTCGCTTTGTCCAAAGGCTCGGCTAAGGCTGAGTATTTTAGGGAGATACCCCCTCTCGTATCCATGGCTGAAGAGCACCATTGCTCATAAGGAGTTACCGGAAGTGGGTTTTATGCTACTTTTCCAAATCTGGTTAAGGAAATGTGCCAGTTGGTGTAACCAAAATTTTTCGGAGGGGGGCATCTCAAGTTTTGATGTACAGTAACTTAATGTGAGGGGACCGTTTGAGGGAAGTTTTTTTATATAGAGGAAGGACATCAAAAGATATATGTTTTCAGCATGCTAGAAACATCTTGGCATGAGGAGCAATAAATTCTTCCACATTTCTGGTGTCAGAGTAGCAGGGGACAGCATGGTTGTTTTATAACCAAGCAGTTTTGCAGTTTCTTAGAAAGATACACTTATATTAAGAAAAGTTCTTAGCTTTTAAAGATCAAAGCCCAGCAAAATAATCTGCTTCCTTTTTGTGACCATTATGGTGTAATTAGACCTGTTTATGAGCATTATCTGCCTTGTCAGCTGCAGCGATATGTTCTGCAATTGGCCTTTAGGTCAACAAGAGGCCAGCACATCCCACAAGGCCAGTTCTCCTGGATAATTAATACATTTACCACATCACCTCATCAAGTGAGTGATAACATTAAAGGGATTAAGTCAGAAGGAGTCAAAAATTGTGAATAGAATAACAGTACTTCTGGCTGTCATATTGTGAACTATTTAATAACTACAATTTCAATTACAGCAACTGGAACATTAAGCTTGACAGATCGATGTCTTTATTAGCCTGGTATATTGTTACTATAGATGCTACAATTATTTTAATTGAGTTTCATCCATTAACCAATATCATTTTTATTGTTGACAACATTAGAAATATAGGTGCCAAATTTACTATGATAAATATGAACCTGAAAACATAACAGAACCACATTTATGTGCTTCAGTAATTGACCTGACATAAATTAAAGAAGCAGTTATTTGGCAAAGAAAAATAAGTGTATATGTATATATGGTTTCTATAACTACTGTATGGGGAAATGTTTGTGGACACTTGACCATCAAGTCTGTTGGGTATCCCATTCAAAAACAATGGACATATATATGGAGTTGTTCCTCCTCCATGGCTATAATGACATCCACCATTCTGAAAAGTTTCACAAGAATTTAGAACATGCCTATCTTACAATTGCCATTTTAATTCATCCGAAAGGTGATTAGTAAACTTACATTTTGTTTTACTTTTTGTTCAACCAGTGGGTTGAATAAAAAACAAAACAAAAAAAAACGGACATATCGCTGCATTGACACAAACAATGTTGATGTAGCAATCTCTCCCACTAAGACCTTGTTGGGACAGGAGTCACTTTGGGTGGGGGGGTTTGTGGAACTCAGCTTACCTTGGAGAGCTCTGGAAACTCTGTGTCCAGCCTCCCCAACCCCTATTATGTGTAAATCACTCTGTGTCTCTAAGGCCTCGTACAGACGAGCGGACCTGTCCGATGAAAAGTGTCCGCGGACCGTTTTTATCGGACTTGTCTGCTAGCAGATTTTGGTCTGATGGTTGTACACACCATCAAACCAAAATCCCCACGGACAGAATACACGGTGACGTGGCGGCGACGTGACGGGGACGATGACGCGGCTACGTGCGAGAACCGGAAGTTCAATGTTTCCACGCATGCGTCGAATCACTTTGACGTCATGCGTGGGTTCTCGGGCCAGCGGACATGTCCGATGAGTCGTACTGACCATCGGACATGTCCGGCGGACAGGCTTCCAGCGGACATGTTTCTTAGCATGCTAAGAAAAATTTGTCCGCTGGAAACCTGTCCGGTCGGCCGGAAAATTGTCCGGTCGGCCCTACACACGACCGAACATGTCTGCTGAAACTGGTCCGACGGACCAGTTTCAGCGGACATGTTCGGTCATGTGTACGAGGCCTAATAGGGGCACAGGGTGAATGAGAACCTAGACGGACTCTCTTCACAGCTGCACTGGAACCTTGTATATATGTATATATTGTGTGTTGTCTCATGCTGTTGGACTCCTTTGCTGAGATGGTTTGGGGTATGGTTGTGTTCCTCCAACAGCTCTCATTGCTGATTGGAAATTTTACCCCACCCTGAATTCCAAAGGGGGGGGGGGGTAATGGTCCCAAGTGGGATATCTGTTGTGTGCATGTGTGATAATAAATCAGTTTGTTGTTTGCCACTCTACACTGTGTTGCAGCTGGTGACTGGGTGGGCTAAATAGTCGTGGATAGTGCTGGCTCTGGACAAAGGAAGCATTTACAGCGGACACAGTTCTGTTGAGGACAAGGGTTCGTCACACTTGTATTCTAAAAAGGGGACTCCTAACCCCTCACCAAAATACACTGATCAGTGCTCGCAGCCATTGACTGTGAGTGCTGATCAAATGCTGGTTTTCTAGCATGCCCATTTGACAGAAGCTGGACACACTACTGAAGAACAGACAGCTTTCGGTTTAGCCCGACTTGGGGGTGGGGGGGGGGGGTTGTGCACTGTCATTGTCCAATCATGCTGATTACCAACACTAAGAGAGATTGCAATAAAACCAAGTGATAAATGCACTTGGTCCCTTAAAGGATTAAAGTGTCTGTAACAATAAAAAAAAAAAAAAAAGATAAATCCTTGTCCCCTTATAGTAGGTTAAAATCACAGCGTTTGCATAGAAACTAAAAAAAAAAAAAAAATCTCCAAGTTTGTGCTTTTTTTTCACTTATGTCACAAAAAAATAATAAAAAACCTAGTGGTGATAAAATACCACCAAAAGAAAGTTCTATTTGGGTGAAAAAAATTATACAAATTTTGTTTGGGTACAGAGTTGCATGACTGAGTAATTGAAAAAAAAATCAAAGGATGGTGTTGCGCTCCAATAACAGATATTAATATAAAGTGCTAAAGATAGGGTGACAGTATGCATCAATTTCAATGATAAACTTAAATATACAAAAAATCTAAAGCTTAAATAAGCCAGAAGATGAAATTATAAACTGGTGATGAATATAATGTAAATAAAGTGACTGTAGTGTATAAATACTAAAAGAGTCACAATATGAAAGCGAATTCATATATATAACAGGCAACAGGTGGCGTTGTGTACAACAGGTGTACTAACCTTTTAAC
This sequence comes from Rana temporaria, assembly GCF_905171775.1. NCBI lineage: Eukaryota > Metazoa > Chordata > Amphibia > Anura > Ranidae > Rana > Rana temporaria. The sequence goes on from NC_053490.1 coordinate 323,115,661, forward strand.
CTTACTGCTGCAAGGTAAGCAGCATTCAAAGAAAACAGTGGGATCACTCTAGGGGAAGAGGGAGGTCTCCTATCTGTTTCTCCTGTTGGATTTCCAGTGTGTGTAGCGCCTAGGGGGTTATGCCTTTCTCCAGGGTTTGGTAGACAGCGAGGCAACCACTCCAAATATATGAAACCAAGTATGGGTAGAGAAATGCAAAAGAGGCTATATGGTGTAGTATGTTTTAAAACTTCAATGCATTTATTAGACATACATCAAAGGGTTAGGTCCTCACATTTAATAAAAACAATGTATGCAATGTATTCCAAACGAGCAGCAAGCTCACGGCCTGGACGTCACTTCCGGTGTCCTATGTCCAATGCGTATCGTCACGTGACTTCATCTGGGATAGATTATGGGCAATGGAAGTGTCTTTAAATAGCTTATTGAATAATTGCCGGTCGGCCATTTTCTTGAAGCCCGCCTATTGAAAGAATAGAGGCGGCCATTTTCCGTGGTATTGCCTCTATTGGGCTATGACCGCAGACATTTTGTTGTAGTTTAGTGGGGACATAATGTGGCATCTAGTATAAAAGCAATTCTAAAGAATAGGTATATAGAAATGGGTAAAATGAATATAAAATGGGCACATTAATGCGCTACAGGGATGTAAAATGACAGCTCGGAAAAACTGATAAATAGGCACAAAATGGTCATATATATTCCAAATAGGGCATGATGATATAACGAGTTTGTGAGCAAATTAGAAACAGGATGCGAGTATGTTAAAAAGGGGGAGGGGAATTAAAATTATAGATCTGGTAAAAGGGAACAGAGGACATGACAAGGATGTAAAAGACAGTCATAGATCATTGGACTCCGGAAATTATGTAAAAAGGAGAAGGCATATGATAAAATGAATGACAATATTTTTCATTTCTCTACCCATGCTTGGTTTCATATATTTGGAGCGGTTGCCTTCCTGTCTACCTCACCCTGGAGAAAGGCATAACCCCCTAGGTGCTGCACACACTGGGAATCCCCCAGGAGGAACAGATAGGAGACCGCCCTCTGCACCTAGGGTGATCCCACTGTTTTCTTTAAATGCTGCTTACATTGCAGGAGTAAGGTAAAAAGTTAGTACACCTGCAGGTGTCATTAACACTGAAGATTCACAACACTAAAGTCACAATGCCACCTGTTGATGTCAGTTAGCACCTTATCTCGGTTGGAAGATTATATTACTTTTGGACTGTGTTGCATTTGTACCATTTGCACTTTTCATATACCTGAATACTGTTGAATATACATATCATTTTTGCTTTCATATTGTGATTAGTATTTATACACTACAGTCACTTTATTTGCATCATTTGCACCTCCATATACTGTACCTGGTTTACTGTTGAATAATACATTTTTCTTCTATATTGTGACTCTTAGTATTTACAGTATACACTACAGTCACATTATTTACACTATTTACACTATATTCATCACCAGTTTATAATTCCATCTTCTGGCTTATTTAAGAATTCTTTTTTTTTTTTGTATATTTAAGTTTATCATTGAAATTGACGCATACTGTCATCTTATCTTTAGCAATTTAAATTTATATATTTTTTTTAGAGCACAACATCATCCTTAGATTTTTTCTGTATACCTTATTGTGGGTAGTGTTTGACCCACACAGTGGCTGCAGCACCTTGGAATATTGTTACATTAGACTCCATAGGAGTGCGGGAATACCTACTTTACCAATGACTGAGTAATTGCCATTCAAAGTGGGAGAGCGCTAAAAGCTGAAAATTGGTCTATATAGGAAGGGTGCTTTGCATTGAAGTGGTTAAAAAAATAAAAAAATGTATAGTTTCCATTTGAAATTGGAGAATGTGATATAGCTTGCTATAGCTCATGCTAGTGATTTTTTTCAGGGCTTTTCTCCAGAATGCCAAATATTTGTATTATTACACCGATGGGTTCCCATATTTATAGTTTTCTGGGTTTTTTTTGTGATGTGTTGTATCTAAAAATTTACTAACAGGATCACTTTAGCGGACTTGATCTACTAAAGCAAATTCAAACAATAGCATGGATACATTACAATGGTACGCTTTTATGTACACATACACAGAGATTTGATTCCTGAAACTTATTTAGCTAATTGTAAGCTGTTTTCAATAAAACTGTGCCCATTGACTAACACAATAATGCTGCTTTTGTTCCAATAAAGTCCAAATGTGTGGTAACATTATACCTGAAAAATAAAATTGATCTGGCTCACTAAGTAATTAAGTGCACACATGTCAAGCAAAGCAGCAGGTTAAAAAGACCTATACACTGCATGCTGCTGGAGCAAAAAAAAATGCAATACGCAGGCATTAAGAGCCACAAGATAAAATTTGGAAAGAACATTATTACATTTCTTCAGATATTCAGAAAGGTGGAAACACACTGAACAGAATGCATTTATTTTTCATTGATTCATTTTAAATTGTAAAATGTATAATGCAATTTAATGCCCAATAGAACTTAAAGTTTAAATCATCTAATTATACTTCAGGTGCAGCTAAACAAAAGTGTGAAAAGTCTTATGCCACATACACACGATCGGTTAAACCGATGAGAATGGTCTGATGGACCGTTTTCATCGGTCAAAACCGGTCGTGTGTGGGCGTCATTGGTTATTTAACCATCGGTTAAAAAAAAGCAAACTTGCTTTAAATTTAACCGATAGATTCCTAACCGATAGGTCAAAACCGATTGTTAGTAGGCATGAACCATCGGTTAAAAATCCATGCATGCTCAGACTAAATTAGGGGACGGGAGCGCTCGTTCTGGTAAAACTCGCGTTCGTTTTGGAGATGGCACATTCTACATTTTTTAAATTGGTCCCTCGTTTATTGCAGCGCATTTTTTTCTTCGTTCTATTGCTAGAATAAAGACGTTGATTTGCTGATGGTGTTTTGACAGAGTTCTCCCATACTGACTTCTTTTATTTTTGGCTTGTGATCTCATGAATAATCCTTTTTTTTTAACAAAAAAAACAGATCTCCAAAATATTTTTTTGTACTAAATTTCAGTTTTTTCTTATCAAGTTATCACACCAAATTGTGTCCCCCCCCCAAGGAGGTTATGTCCTTTGTAAATTACACATTGTATTTCTGAAATGTTTTATGTATTTAACTTAAATTAAATCTCCATTTATTCAGGTTCAAGCAATTAAACATGAAGGAAAACAATTGATCCCTCAGCCAAATCTATGTAGACTTTGGAGCCCAAGGGCTCATTCCACCATGATAAACATCAAAATCAATAACCTCTAATTGGGGTCACAATGTGCTCCCCAAATCCTAGAAATCAGAAGCATCAGCAGATGTCATACCTAACCCCAAGCTGTGGTACTACAACAACAACCTCTGTTTTCTGGCAGATCAGCTTGAAGTCACGGATTCACTTTCTGGTCTTCCTTGCAGCCTTCCTTCCACGGCTCCCTCCACGGCCCCTTGCAGGTGGTGAGAATGTGGCAGGAGGAGGAGGAGACTGGGTCTGGGCACCTGCTGACTGTCACTCGGCCCAGCCTCCTCCTGTCTGCCACTTACCCCTTCCTCCTCCTGGCTGTCTCATTCCGGAGCCTCCTCCTCTTGGCTGATCTCTTCCTGTGTCTAAAAAAGGGACATTTTTTTTTTCTGGCTTCATCAAGCACACACATTTTAAAGCTCATTACTATTCGTTTGTTTGTTGTTTTTTTTTGGTAAATTGAACAGACTCTCATTCTGACCCCTGCAGTTGGCATCCCTGTCACTATATTTTCTGCCCACGACTTTTGTTTGGGTTTTCAAGCTTTCATCTTGGTTAAAAATACATCTTGTTAACCCAAAATTTTTTGGAGGCCAAGAAATATGTTGTAAACTACTATACCTGACTGAAGATGTTCAGATATGGCCACTCAATCTCAGCCAGCTTAGCTGCACCCTCTGCAGGGGTGGGGGGGAACAGTGGAAGGAACTGGAAGGTAATTATCTGGCCTCGATCTGATCGTCCAGAAAACTGAGGTGTTTATAGTACCACTGCTTGGGCTCCTGTACTTCATCTGCTGCTGCTCCTGACCTCCGAGAAGCACGGACCTGTATCACATGCTTATTGTAAGCATTCCTCATGTTATTGATTTTATTGCTTATCATGGTGGAAGTTAGCTCTGGTATCCAGGTCTGCATATAAGTGACCAATTGGTCAATTGTTGCCCTTCGAACATTCTTGTTAGAATAGGATGGATTTCTGATTTCCCACAGGTTTTTAAAAGTTCAATATTTGTCAATGAATTGCATCATATTCTCGGGCTGAAAAAATCATCTGCCAGGGCCCATTGTCACTCATCCATTTTTTTGCAGCTGGTCAGCAAGGTAGGTGATGTAGCCCTCAACAGGGTTAAGGGGGCTCTTATGATGGAAGCTGCCTCCCTATTGACCTGCAGACACTCTTCCTCCAGCTGGGACAAACGCGCCTGGCATAGCAATGGCCCCCCTACCAATGAATTACTCCACGTATAGATCACGGGCATCTCAAGCAGTTCGGGGGGCCAATCCAGTACGGCCAGTGTCCAGGCCAGTCAGGTTCTCAGATGATTGTCTGGCCTCAGGCCCAATTTTTGAAAGGTAGGTCTCTGAATGCCTGCACAAATAATTATGAAAAATGCAGCAGTTTATAGTCTGCCATGTGGGTGGCTGTCTGGAACAGGCGAAATAGTCTGGCTATTATCCTGAAGGCATTCTCGACAACCATATGGGCTCTGGTCAGCCGGTAATTCAAAACTCTCCTCTCCAGGGTGAGAGTCCTTTGGGGAAACGGCATCATGAGGTGTGGTCCAAGCCCGCAAGCTACATCTGCGACAAAAAACACAAAAGGGAGTCCCTCCACATTGTCTTCATCCCGTGGCAGGGCCAGGTCACCAGTCTGGAGACGGTGGGCAAACTCCATCTGCACAAAGACTTCACCGTCGGACATCCGACCGGTCTTCCCCACGTCCACATACAAAAACTCGTACTGTGCCGACACCAGCAACACAAAACTATGAAAACCTTTGTAGTTGAAATAGTATGACCCCGAACGTGGTGGCCACACTATGCGGACGTGTTTCCCATCTATTGCCTCTCCACAGTTAGAGAAGTCCTACCGCTGGGCCAATTGGGAAGCCACAGTCTGCCATTCCTGTGGCGTGGAAGGAAACTGTGGAGTCAAACAAAAATAAAAATTAGAACTTTGGCACATAAACATTGCAATCACAATACAAAAGACATCCTTGTCCAACATCAGTATAACATTTATTAGTGGAGGGCTAATTTCATGCCAGAACTAAAATAGGCCCAATTATCAGACTCCTCACCCCTCTGATGGCTTATTAAACATTTTAAGGGGGGGTGTTTCTAGCTGAGTTTGGGCCCAGAAAAATAAACCATCTAGCACTCTGCCAAAATGGAATGAGAAAAAATACATTGGGACACATTTTAAAGGGGGGAGGGGGCAGAACTACAATGGAGCAGACAAAAAAAAGTTGGAAACAGACTAGGCTAGGTGTGTTTGGGCCTAGGATAGCATGCTGGACAGGTTAGTGAACGGAAATATGCATGTAGGCCAAAAAAGGAGCATTCAAAACTTATAACATGCATGGGGACAAAGGGGACATTCACAGCATATTACAATCATGGTAATTAGGGAATGATGCAAGAAATACAAGACATTAGCATACATGTAAGACATATATAGCTTGTGATGTAAAAGGAGACCATTTACCTTAATATAGACCTTCTGCATCACTTGTATGATGGAAGAACACTTAAAACAGAAAGCAATTAAGTACAGCAAGGCCTGAAAAGAACGAACTGAAAAACAGAAAACGAGCGGACAGGAACGCACTAAAAAACAGATACAACCTGACTGCAAGCGCTGAAAAACAGATACGAACCCACATGCACAAACTGAACTCGAGAAAATGATCTGCAAAGCACGGAGACTGAAAAGCGCGAATCGGCTCGAACCAAACTTTTACTAACACGCGGTAACACGGAATCAGCAAGAGCAGCCCCAAGTGTGGCGCCATTGGATATGACATTCCCTTTTATAGTGCCGTTGTACGTGGTTTACATGACCGCGTTCTGACACGATCGTTTTTTTTTTAACCGATGGTGTGTAGGCGTGACGGACCATCAGTCAGCTTCATCGGTTAACCGATGAAAACGGTCCATCGGTCCGTTTTCATCAGATGGACTGATCGTGTGTACGCGGCATTACATTTTGTTTTCTTTAGAGGCAGTGCCAGCATGTTTTAGAGAAGGACCTCTGCTTTCTGTGCTATAGAAGAATTCTAATGTTGTATGACACTAGTAATAATTATATTTATAAATTATTATTACTAGTCAACTAACATTCAAATTCTTCTATAGCCTATGGGCAGAGCATTTGACCGAAAATGTACAATTGCGGCGTCGTACAGTCTAGCTGCTTGTCGAATCTTCTTAGAACTTTCAACAGACACCTTAAGCCTTTAATGACAGATTCAACGTTTGTATGTTTTTCGCTGCTTCGTTTAATCGTTCATGTTGAATGGTCTACCCCAACACTGTCTCTATATTGTCAAATATTTTCTCTCTATGTCGAATATTTCCTCTCTATGTAGAATAATCTTGGACTAATAGAGTTAAGGTTAGGCACTTTCGACAGACACAGGTTCGATAGACACAGATTGCTATTGTCAGCATTTTCGTTTGTTAAAACGATAACGAAAATACCTGAAATTCGGACGAAAATGCATTTGGATGAAAACGAATGCACATGTTTATTATCTATACATCTTTGATATAAATGTAACATATACCTCCTGAAAAGCACACTACAAGTCGCTTTGTGTTAAGGTAGACTAAGATCATAAAAGCACCAAAAAGCTTTGCTGAGCAGTGACACTGATTAATTGAAAAATTCCAAAGGTTCATAGGAACATAGAAAAGTGACAAAAAAAATACAGAGTCGTTTATTGAGTTGAGTCTTTTTAAACATGTTTTGTATTGTTATTTTGTTTGTTAACTCTTTTGTACAGATCTATGCTTGTCCCAAGCTTTTTTGAATCCACTTACTGTTGACTGACTCACTACCTCTGCTGAAAGTTTATTCCAAGCATCAACTACCCTTTCAGTAAAATAATACTTTCTAAGATTAGTTTTGAACTTTCCTAAAGTTAGTTTGAAGTCATGTGCCTGTGTTCTTGATTTTGGTTTAATATTGAAAAAAACATTGATGTATTAAAGGTTTCAATCATGTCTCCCCTTCCCCTTCTTTCCTCCAGATTGTACATCAAGTTGCTGAAGTCTCTTGATATGTTTTATCTCCCAGACCTTTTACCATTTTTGTTACCCATCTCTCGACTCGTTCTATTTTATCAATATATTTTTGAAAGTGATTAATCCAAAACTGGACACACTATACTACATGAGGTCTCACTAAAGATCTACAGTATAAAAGGGAAACCACAACCTCCTTCCTACTGCTACTGACCCCCCTATTGATGCATCCTAGAACTACATTTGCTTTTCCCAGTACATGGTCTTACTGTTTGCTCATTTTGCAAGTGCAATGAAATAAGTACCCTCAAATCTTTTTCCTCTGTAGTGCTGGCCACTGTACCCTCAATGTTGTGCTCTCTCAAGGAATTATTTTTCCCTAGGTGCATTCATTTACATTTAGAAACATTGAACTGCAGTTTCAGATGCTTTGACCAATCTTCTAGCAATGTTACAGACACCTCCAAGGGATATCAACCCTATTACACACATGTGAATCATCAGCAAAAAGAACCCCATGTACAACCACACTCTATTATCTATCCTTTAGCCAACTGTATATCCGCTGAACCACCCAAAAGTTAAGTCCTAGCTTTTACAACTTTTGTATTAGATCATTCTGTGAAACTGTATCAAATGCCTTGCTGAAATAAAGATATGCTATGTCCACAGCACCACCCTGGTCCAAAACATTGGTGACATAGTCAAACAAAATTCAATCAGATTAGTTTGACATGAAATGACCTCAGTAAAGTCATGCTGATTTGGATCCAGTAAGTGGTGTATTTTAAAGTGATCAATGATCCCTCTTTTCAGCAGTTCTTCCGTTAACATGACTACATCTAATGTTAATCTCACTGGCCTGAAATTGCCAGCTTCTACCTTGCAGCTCTTCTTGTGGATATGTAAAATATTAGCTGTCCACCAGTCATGGGAGCTTCTCCTGTTAGAAGAGATTGATTTAAAAAGATCTGTGGTCCAATAACTATACCTTGAAGTTCTCTTAGAACTCTGGCTCATTGCTTTATTAAGCTTTAACCAAGCCAGTTTAACTGGTTCCTCTGTCTTCAGAAATTCTAAAAATGAACCATCACTACTAGAACCAATATGATTCCGCAACTTTTTATTGTCCGTACTAGGGATGAGCTGAAAACCCCCCCCCCCCCCCCCGTTCAGTTCGCACCAGAACCTTCGAACGGACTGAACCCCATTGACGTATATGGGACATAAATGTTTGAATTCAAAAGTGCTTATTTTAAAGCCTAATATGCAAGTTTTTGACGTAAAAAGTCTTTGAGAACCTGGGTCTTGCCCCAGGAAACATGTATCAATGGAAAAAAAGTTTTAGAAACGGTAGTTTTTTCAGGAGCAGTGATTTTAATGATGCTTAACCACTTAACGCCGGCCTCACAACTATTTACGTCCGCAAAATGGCACGGACAGGCAGAAGGGCGTATATATACGTCCTTGCCTTCTAGCGGGTAGGGGGTCCGATCGGGACCCCCCCAGCTGCGTGCGGTGGGCGGATTCCCTCTGGGAGCGATCTGGGACGACAGCGCGGCTGGAGAACTGGGAGAGCCATATGTAAAGACAGCTTCCCCGTGCTTCACTGTGGCAGCGCATCGATCGTGTCATCCCCTTTATAGGGGAGACACAATCGATGACGTCAGACCTACAGCCACACCCCCCTACTGTTGTAAACACACACTAGGTGAAGCCTAACACGTTCAGCGCCCCCTGTGGTTAACTCCCAAACTGCAACTGTCATTTTCACAATAAAGAATGCAATTTAAATGCATTTTTTGCTGTGAAAATGACAATGGTCCCAAAAATGTGTCAAAATTGTCTGTCATAATGTCGCAGTCACGAAAAAAATCGCTGATCGCCGCCATTAGTAGTAAAAAATGTTTTTTTTTTATAATAATGCAATAAAAATATCCCCTATTTTGTAAACGCTATAAATTTGGCGCAAACCAATCGATAAATGCTTATTGCGTTTTTTTTTACCAAAAATAGGTAGAAGAATACGTATCGGCCTAAACCGAGGAAAAAAATTGTTATATATGTTTTTGGGGGATATTTATTACAGCAAAAAGTAAAAAATATTGCATTTTTTTCAAAATTGTCGCTCTATTTTTGTTTATAGCGCAAAAAATAAAAACCGCAGAGGTGATCAAATACCACCAAAAGAAAGCTCTATTTGTGGGGAAAAAAGGACGCCAATTTTGTTTGGGAGCCATGTCGCACGAGCGCTCAATTCTCTGTTAAAGCGACGCAGTGCCGAATTGTAAAAACGCCTTTGGGCATTTAGCAGCATATTGGTCCGGGGCTTAAGTGGTTAAATAAAAAAAAAATTAAAAAATTCCTTTAAATATTGTACCTGCTGGGTGTCTATAGTATTTTGAAAACCATCAAAGTCCCGATTGTTACCCCTCTCCCCTATAATAATTGGGATGTGGTGTACTGTTTGATGTTTTCTGCCCTAAATTTTTTTTTCATATTATCTAGTTGTCTTCATGATGGTAGACTTTAACAGTGCCCATTGATTATTAACTCTTGTCATAGTTACATAGTTACATAGTTGGTCAGGTTGAAAAAAGACACAAGTCCATCCAGTTCAACCAAAAAAAATCCAATATACCCAATTCTATACCCACAGTGGATCCAGAGGAAGGCGAAAAACCCCAGCAGAGCACGATCCAATTTTCTACAGCAGGGGAAAAAAATCCTTCCTGATCCCCCGAGAGGCAATCGGATATTTCCAGGATCAACTTTACCTATAAATCTTAGTACTCGGTTATATTATGTACATTTAGGAAAGTATGCAGGCCTTTTTTAAAGCAATCTACTGAGCTGGCCAGAACCACCTCTGGAGGGAGTCTATTCCACATTTTCACAGCTCTTACTGTGAAGAAACCTTTCCGTATTTGGAGGAGAAATTTATTTTCCTCTAGACGTAAAAAGTGCCCCTTGTCCTTTGTGTTGACCATAAAGTGAATAACTCAACACCAAGTTCACTCTATGGACCCCTTATATATTTGTACATATGTTAATTATATCCCCCCTTAATCTCCTCTTCTCAAGAGTGAATAAATTCAGTTCCTCTAATCTTTCCTCATAGCTGAGCTCCTCCATGCCTCTTATCAGTTTGGCTGCCCCTCTCTGCACTTTCTCCAGTTCCCCAATATCCTTTTTGAAAACTGGGGGCCCAAAACTGAACTGCATATTCCATATGAGGTCTTACTAATGATTTGTACATGGGCAAAATTATATCGCTCTCTCTGGAGTCCATACCTCTCTTAATACAAGAAAGGACTTTGCTCACTTTGGAAACCGCAGCATGGCATTGCATGTCATTATTGAGCTTATGATCTACCAAAACCCCCCAGATCCTTCACTACGGATCCCCCCAGTTGTACTCCTCCTAGTATGTATGATGCATGCATATTCTTAGCCCCCAAGTGCATAACTTTACATTTATCAACATTAAACCTCATCTGCCACATAGTCGCTCAATTAGACAGAGCATTGCGGTCAGCTTGTAAATTGGAGACATCCTGTAAGGACGTTATTCCACTGCATAGCTTGGTGCCATCTGTAAAGACAGAAATGTTACTTTTGATTCCAGACCCAATATCATTTATAAAGATATTAAAAAATAAAGGTCCCAATACTGAACCTTGGGGTACACCACTGATAACCTTCGACCATTCAGAGTATGAATCATTAACCACTACTCTTTCAGCCAGTTTTCTATCCATTTACAAACTGATATTTCCAATCATGTAGACCTTACCTTACACATGAGCCATGTGGGGGGGAACTGTATCGAACGCTTTTGCAAAATCCAAGTATACTATGTCCACTGCCACGCCTCTGTCCAAGGTTTTACTTTCCTCTTCATAAAAAGAAATCAGGTTTGTCTGACAACTTCTGTCTTTTATGAATCAATGCTGTCTGTTGCTTAAAATATTTTTTTCCAGCAACAACTCATTTATGTGGTCTTTTATTAATCTCTCCAGTGTCTTCCCAACTATAGAAGTTAAACTAACAGGTATATAGTTACTTGGTAAAGACTTTTGTCCCTTTTTAAATATAGGCACCACATTGGCCCTGCGCCAATCCAGTGGTACTATTCCTGTCATTAATGAGTCCCTAATTAATTAGACACAGTGGCTTGGAAATTACAGAGCTCAATTATTTTAGGATCCGTGGGTGGATGGCATCTGGTCCAGGTGCTTTATCCACCTGTATTCTGTCTAAATATTTCTGGACCATATCACTTTTGAACCATTGTGGATCATTTGGGGCTGTGTCACTACCACCCCCATTTTGGACATGAGCTCCCCAATGCTCCTTTGTATACACAGAGCTGAAGAAAGTATTTAATAAATTAGCCTTCTCTTTGTCCCCAGACACCCACTCTAGGTTATTTTGTAATGTGCCTACATGCTCAGACTTGATCTTTTTACTATTAATATATTTGAAGAAATGTTTGGGGTTTGTACTACTATCTTTTGCAATCTGTCATTCATTTTGAGTTTTTGCATCCTTGATTTCCTTTTTACATATCATGTTATATTCTTTGTAACATTTAAATGACACTAGTGTTCCTTCATTTGTATATATTTTTTAAACTCTTTTCTTATAGCTTATAGTTTTTTTAACTTTGGCCGTGAGCCACATAGGTTTTATTTTTAGCCTTTTAAACTTATTGCCCATGGGAATATACTTTGCAGTGAGTTCATAAACAGTCTTTTTGAATGTAGCACTACCCCCGGGGAGCTGCTGGTTGTTTTGGGTGGCACATTTACCTCGTGGCTCTTTCGAATTCCTGAATAGTGCATATAGCAATAGTAAAAGAATGTCCGCAACAAGTGTCTTTTCTGTGCTCTTTATTACCCAGCCGGGTAAAAACAATGAACTGGTGATGAAAGGGATAGAGTTTGCAGGAAGAAGGAGAACAGCAGATTCAGGAGTAGTATTTGGAACAGTCCTGCTCCCATATGTAACACTTTCCACGCCACTCCTGCCTGAGTGGGCTTAGCGTACCCGGACAGGCCTCTCTCACTGACCTGGCAGCCAGAGTATCACTCGAACATTTGTAGGATAAAGTCTCTGCCACAGACCCTCCTAAATGAACGTCAAGGAGACACCACTGTCACAGGCCCTTTCTGATTGTAATTACGTAGGCAATCCTCCTTAGGTGAATTACGCCTGGATCTCCTTCTTAATGTCACCCAGGTACCGACTGACAGGTGATCAATCCTTCAGTGTCCAGCTACCTTGATCCCCGGTGGTTTGTCAAAGCCCTTTTGGATCACCAGCCTCTCATTGGCGTTCCTCAAACGGACACCCCACCGAACAGCACTACTGCTTGGGATCCTCAAAGGTGGGAACCCAAGTCGCTCACTGGGTCCCCATTGCTGCTCACTGCATGGCACGCACCCCCGGCCAGGTAGGCCATAACGCTGGGGCGCCGTGATGTGGCCACCCTAAAGGTGGGTGCCACACTGGACGAAGAAGACCCAGAACCAATGGTGTCTGCCCCATAAATACCCTCCACCAGCATGCACAGTGAGGCTACACCCTCCTGATTGGCTGCTGGGGAAGAGCACCCAAACCTTGACCCCACTGCTGCCATCTACTGCACAGGGGTGGGAAGAACACCCCAGTACAACAGAATGAGCCCACAGCACAGCCAAGCTGAGACAGAGACCCTGTTTTGAACATAACAATTTGGATCAGAGTTTAACTACACTCTGATCTACCCTTAAATTTAAATAGCCTCAGTACTTTAAAGTAACCAGGCGCTACATCAATAATTCACATTTCTGTTCTGTGCCCATTGATGCCAATATTCTATCCCAATCTAAGTCCTGGAGAGCAGACCTCATCCTTGGAAAATTTGCTCTCTTGAAATTAAGTGTTTTTATCCTTCCTGTATGTGATTTTTGCTTACAGCTAACATCACATGAAATCATGTTATGGTCACTCCAACCTTTCAATATATTTTTTTTAAATTACCCCATTGCACCAGGTCATTAGCACATTGGCCCCTAGGACCCCCTGGTGGTATATATGACCCATACCTGTTTACTATTGCTTCATGCTTCATACTTGTTGGGAGAAGAAACATTATGATCCTACCTTTATCCTGTGTAATAATCTGCACAAAAACAAAGCTCAGAGCCTGGGGCAGAGGGCAGGGATGGACTTTTATGACCTTTTAGACAAGACTTCCTTAATGATGGAGTAAGGGTGTGATTTAATCCAGACTTGCAAATTAATGTGGTATAAATAGGAACTGAGTCCTTGGAGTGTATTTTTTTTTTTGTGAAAGTGAGAATGCTAGCTTGAAAAGAAGACTCCCCCTCTCACTGCCACCTCACCAAATCCCCTCTTCCTTTGCATTTCATTCTTTATGTACAGTATATGCCTCCCTGTATTTAAATAATCTGAACATTTTTTTATGATTAGTTTTCCTTCATTACATTTTTCCTTTCCTGCAGATATATGGCAAGCTTATATAGATGTTACAAATTAAGACATGTATACATCTATTATACAGCATACTGTCTAACTGCTAATCTTGACCACAGTTTTTTAACCCCAGATTTTTTTTAAACCCTACTAGGATAAACGTATATGCTTATTATTACTTTTTTTTTCTTTAAAAGAACAACCTACACAAAAGAACAAGAAAACGAAAATGTATAACAAAAATAAAAAGAAAAGAAGAAAGGGAAAGAAAAAAACAACACACAAGGGTTATTAAGAATTAATTCTCTAATATTAAAAGGAGACTGGTCTTTATACAAGAGATACAGAGTTCATGTCCTCCAGTATTCCTCACTCTATTATTTTATTGACATTGTCAGGTCTTTCATTTCCTGAATTTCTGTAATTCAAAGTGCTGTTATACATGCTTTTGCAGCTGTTAAAAGGTGTTTCAACAATTCGTTTTTATAGCTTTTATTGGATAAGGGTATGTCATGGAGTAAGTATGCTGCAGGTTTCCTCTCAGGAGACACACCAGTTAGTTCTTTAACAGTATAAATCAACCAAATCTCAGAAGTTGTTTAGCTTCAGACATCCCCAAAAATGTGAAATAGACAGACATTTAAGGTTTGGGGAAACATACGATATAGTAATGATGGAGTTTGATACCATCTTGTAAGGAGTTTTTATCCTCCTTCTTGATATCTGCTTGCCACTGAGGACTTGTGGGCAAATAATAAAATTCTATCTTTTTGAGTTTGCTTGAAGGTCATTTGTAAACCTCTTTCCATTGTTGGAGAAAATAAAGATTTTGTGGGGCTTTGGTTATTGTCAACACAGAGTACAGATTGGAAAGTGTCTCATTGGTTTCTCTGCAATGCAGGTCTGCTCAAACCTAGAAAAGTCTCTTATCTTAGAATACCTCTTTGACAAGGTGCAAAACTATGCAGCAAGCTGGGCCCAACAGAGGACGTCCAGGGTGTGGGAGAAATTCCTTGAAATTTCCTGGTGCATCATTTCATGGGGCTACTAAGCACTTTCACATTATATGAGGTAAAAACTATACAATCTCAGATTGTGTCAGGTCACACCAGAAGAACTCAATGCCAGCCGAGATAAACCCCCAAAAAAAAACAAAAAAAAAAAACAGGTAATATCAGACAGTACGCGGGACCCAGGCACTGTTGGTTTGAAAATGGAAAAAAAAAAAAAGAATAAAAAAAAGACTACATGCCTCTATAATTCTCCAAATAGGAAAAAAGCGTTTCTGGTGGGGAAAGTAGTCAATCCAGGCAGAAACCTGAGACGTGATTCCCATACAGATGGACTCCTAATGTAATCCAAACATAGTGCCATTAGATTATATATTCCTATTGTGCATAATATCACACACCTTTCTAGACATAGATTCCTTCCCAGGAGAGAGAGACAGGAGGGCATTCACCCACCCACACCTGTGATAATAATGAAAAAATAACGACATAGGGAAATGTAGCCCTGCAGCGTCTCTGGCACCTCTGCTTCTCAATCCCCCCCTCCCGCAAAAAAAGAAGAGAAGCGATGGTGGAGTGAGAAAAGGAGTAGGCTTCCATTATTTAGCCAATGGCAAGCACCTTAATAGTGACACTGTCATCCTCTCTTACCTAAGTTGGGCCCAATTACGCTCTGATGGGTATATGGTTGTGTGTCTCCACCCCATTCTCTCTCCCCAAGAGCACTTAGCTCATCTATAAAAAAATAATATGGAGACAACAAACAACTCTATACCCAGGGAGAAAAACAAAAAAACAAAAACATTTCCCTGTGTGTCTGTTATATCCCTTAACAAAACATTTAAAAAAAATAATAAGACTACTTTCATTAAAGGGATAGTTCACCTTTACCACAAAAATGCCTATGCAGATAAGGGGCATCTGTAAATTAAAACAAACTTAGCAGCTCTGACTAAAGTTGAGTAAAGTCCTTGCTATAGATGTAGGCCATTTACACACCTTATGAAGCCTGACTGGAATACTCCCAGGATGTTACTAAGTGAGGCCTAGTCATCACTGTTCACCTCCACCATCACAGGAGGGAGCTCTCAAATGCTGAGCTAAGAGCTACTGCATCAGGGGTGAGAGGGGTTTGAATCAGAGAAAGAGCTTGCTCATGTGATGGTGGAGGTGAGAGGTGAAGACTAGGCCTCACTTAGAAACATCCTGAGAGTATTTAGCAACATTCTGGGAGTATTCAAGTCAAGTATCATAAGGTATGTAAATGGTCTACACCTATAGCAAGGGCATTATTCATCCTTAGTCAGAACTGCACAGTTTGTTTTAATCTACAAACTTTTCATACCTGCATAGGCAAGTTTTTTTTTAATATTCATACCAGACTTAAGGGCCTGGTAATGGACGGGGGGGGGGGACCCATGCCATTTTTTTCAATGATTTTTATCTGTATTGCCGTAACCCGACAATTCATTATAGCTGCAAGTAGTTTTAAATTACTTTTTTCCTTTAGAAATGCCATTTTGTGCGGGGACTGTTCTAATCACAGGAACAATGTGCCACTTTACAGGCATACTATAGACTCCCCCAGGTATAAAAATTTAAAGGAATATTTCACTTTTATTGTTTCACTTTAAGAATTATTAAAATCACTGCTCCCAAAAAAATGTCAGTTTAAAAAAAAAAATATTTGCATTGATACATGTCCCCTGGGGTAGGACCCGGGTCCCCAGACACTTTTTATGACAATAGCTTGCATATTAACCTTTAAAATTAGCACTTTTGTTTTTTTATGTTCCTGTTCCATAGACTTTAACAGTGTTTGTGTTTGTGTTTTCGAACACATTTTTTGCCTGTTCGCATGTTCTGCTGCGAACCAAACTCAGGGGGTGTTCGGCTCATCCCTACCAAGTTACAGTTATAAAGTTTGTATTTAGGTGGTTTTATGTCTGTATTTACCTGATGCACCAGTGTATAACTGATCAATCAACAGATGTGTACAGATCAAAAACTCCTGCCTTTATACACGTTAAACTATCCGGGCCAGATTCAGATAGATCAGCGGATCTTTAGATCTGCGTAATCTATCTGATTTAAGATCCGCCGCCGCAAGTTTTAGAGGCAAGTGGGTAATTCACAAAACACTTACCTCAAAACTTGCGGCGACGGATCGTAACTCCCCCGGCGGAATTCAAATTCCGCGGCTAGGGGGAGTGTAGTATTTAAATCAGGCGCGTCCCCGCGCCAATTTAAATGCGCATGCGCCATCCACGAATTTTCCCGGCGTGCATTGCTCCCAATGACATCGCTAGGACGTCATTGGTTTCGGCGTGAGCGTAACTTGCGTCCAGTTACACCTGTCGGATCTTAGGCATATCTATGAAATAAAGGGACACCAGGAATAGAGGGGTAGTGGCTGCAAGTACCACATACTCACACAGACTATTACCTAGTAAAGATGTGTATCAATGGACTTTCTCGGTACTGATAACATGAGTCGATATAATAAAAAAATACATTTATTATACATAAAAACATACAATGTTCCGTAAATAAAACAAGGCTAGGACTAACAACCCCACATAGAGATACAGAAGATGTTATTGCAAAACGGAAGGAGCCGTGAGGTATCAGCAGATGTGAGGGGGGAGTCCTAGAAGAACCTCTACCGGTTTTGCGGCGAACCGCTTCTTCAGGAGGAATGGTCTGTGCAATAAACAATACATTTGTCAAGACTAGCAATACATAAACATAAGAAACAATTAAAACATTAGGGAAGTCAAAAAATGACACATTACACCCCACAACCGCTTACCCGGAGTCAAGGACCCCCCCTCCCCTCTCTCCCCCCCCTCGCATTCACCCCCTTTAAAACTGCAGCCCCTTCCCTTTCCCCCACCGTTCCTTTGCTCCCTCCCCCCCCTTTCTGGTTTTCTTTCAACTTTCTTCTTACCCTTTTGTCTCTCTCTCTCTACCCTTTCTCCCTCCTTCTTCCCCCCCTTCCCTTTCCCCCCCTTTTTTCTGCCCTTTCCTTTCTCCTCTTTCTCTTCTTATTTCATCCCCCCCCTTTCCTCACTTGGCCCCCCTCCCCCCCCCCCGTTCCCCTTTTTTTTCCCCTTTCTTACCTTCCCCCTTTCCCCCCCTCCCCTTCTATCCCTTCCCTCCTCAACACCTCTTTTTTCAACTCCCCCCCCCCTCCCCCCCAGCCCGTTTTTCTCCCCCCCTTCCCCTTGCTTTACCCTTGGTTATGGTCCTGCACATTCTACCCCTCAGGTGCACACGGTGTCCCCTTTTCAATCCTAATGGACCCCCAAGAAATTAACATTATTATTATTACCCCATCAGACTTTTACCTACTCTTTGTTCCCCCTTGTTCACTATGGTGGACTTTGGTCAGCGAATTTGCACTGCGGTCCTTGACTCCGGGTAAGCGGTTGTGTGGTGTAATGTGTCATTTTTTGACTTCTCTAATGTTTTAATTGTTTCTTATGTTTTATGTCTTGCTAGTCTTGACAAATGTATTGTTTATTGCACAGACCATTCCTCCTGAAGAAGCGGTTCGCCGCGAAACCGGTAGAGGTTCTTCTAGGACTCCCCCCTCACATCTGCTGATACCTCACGGCTCCTTCCGTTTTGCAATAACATCTTCTGTATCTCTATGTGGGGTTGTTAGTCCTAGCCTTGTTTTATTTACGGAACATTGTATGTTTTTATGTATAATAAATGTAATTTTTTATTATATCGACTCATGTTATCAGTACCCGAGAAAGTCCATTGATACACATCTTTACTAGGTAATAGTCTGTGTGAGTCTGTGGTACTAGCAGCCACTACCCCTCTATTCCTGGTGTCCCTTTATTTTCCAATTAATTTCGGATGATGGTACATTTTCATTTTTCCCATTAAACCAATCTGAGGCTATACTCAAACTCTTTGCTTAGGCATATCTATGTGTAACTGATTCTATGAATCAGTCGCATAGATACGACCGGCCTAACTCTGAGATACGACGGTGTATCAGGAGATACATCGTCGTATCTCTCTCTGAATGTGGCCCTTCCATCTTTAAATCTGCCTTTATAACAACCCTTTACTGTATATTCATGTGCAGTTTATTTTATTATGGGATAATAAAGTCCTGCTTATTGTGCATTAGTGCAATTGAGTGGAAAGGATCAGTGCTGTATCCTGTGAAATGTTGGGTCATTGCTTTACAGAGTTACTTGGTCACAAAGGCATTGCTGTGAGAAGTAGTCTAGGCTCGTCATTTAGTTCATTAGTGAATGATGTTTGCTGTTATTGGAGCTGAAAGCATAGCCAACAAACTCCCTATCCATGAACTTTTAATGGCTGAGTTTGCTTTTTATAACTGACAAGATGCTTTTCTTGCAGTTTCTTCTTGTTTTAACTCCATGTATATTTATATTTTTCTGCATAAAACAATTTATCTTTTTTGGTGTGTATGTTTTACAACCCCTAAGAATTTTATGGAACTCTGCATAAAGTTATTATAAATTCACCTAAGTTTTAAGAGAAAAAGAAACCATTAAAGCGAGACTCTAATCTTTAAAATATCCAGTCCACGTAAACTAAATTACTAGGATATATTGGTTGTTTGACTGTATGCAATGATCAATCTAATAACGCTCAGTAATAAAACAATTGTTGCTTCTAATTAAGTATAATGTCTTATTTGGAAGGAATACACGTATAATGGTGCCTTTATATGCTGTATGCCTGTATAATTGTGCCTGTACTGAACACAAATTTTGAGTGCAGTCTTAGTGCGGATAAATAATTCCTTTAAAGATGCTTTTTACTGTACCCAAAGCCAGCCATACATGGATGGTAAGGAGCAGTCAAATTCAGATCTATTTATGGGCAGGCTGGTTGTACAGAAGTTGATCTACTGATCAACTTCTGTTCAACCAGCTTGTTGAATTTTCCTTGATTGATCAATGCCGCATGCTCTGATCAGTGAAAATATGCATGTGGTGGGGGAAACTTGCAATCTGTGTGCATTTCCCACACTGCATTAAAATTGCACTGCCCTTACAATCTGCAATGGGGGTCAATGCAATCTTAATGGGCATCCCAAATGCAGGTCACAAACTTAGTGCGTTTACCTGCACTGGATCGCATGGTACAAAATGACCATGAGCTCTGATTGCAGATTGGAAATTGGTGCATGCACAACTTTAATGCAATGCAGTGCATTCTAGTGTGAACCTTGGCTTAGTGAATTGTTTATAGTCAACAATGCATGCCAGTTTGTGTAAGTTTGGGACATTTTTATGGGAGGGGGGAACATCACAGGAAAGCCATTAAAGCAATGAAGATTACACACGTTTGGAGCCATGGCCTGTTCATAGGTGGGTAGCTCTCCCACATGAAAAGATGATAAGACAAGCAGTGAAACATGTTTTTCCTTCTCTGTTAATTTCACTACTGGAACTGTTTACAAATTTAGCCCTAAATGAGTAGTGTTTAAATGTAAAAAATTAACATTCCTTTTTTCTAGGGGAAAAAAAGCATATAGAAATTGTAGTTTTCTGCAAGTTGTTCTTAGTGCAGTGCTTTCAAGACTCTTTTCAAAATCACAGGGTATGCCATTTTTTCCCCAAATTTTAGCACCCCTAACCCCAAAGTTGGCCCTTTGCTTTTAAGCTATTGCACGGACCCACCAAATTGTGATCCATGTACTGTATGGGCAGGCAGGGAGGTAGTCTTAACACTTATTTGTAATATATAACTGTCACCGTAAATTAAAACATCACTAAAATTGATGCTAGAATAGGTCGCATTGTGTGATAAATTTCAGGTATTAATTAAGTGTTTTAAAGCTGCACTTAGGAAAAAATACTTTCCTCCTGCACACAACAAGGGTTAGCTGCTCATTACATCAAGGTGTAGAAGGGGCTTACAAAAGTGGCTAGTGAGCCTAACATACTAAATTCCTGGTACCAACAGCAGACCTCAGGTCTTACTCCACGCCAATGTGGACCCCCACACCTATTGAGAAAATGATGCTGTTTTCTGTGCCATGCTGTACATTGCGTTAATCCCTTAGTAGCACACAGCCGCTTCCTTCCACTGTCAGGTTCATACTCACCTGTCCAAACCATAGCCAAATCTGAGGGTCTAGTCAGAAACATCAGAATTCAGTTTAACAACACTCTCATTTTAAGCACATGAAGGATACATCACACTTGTAAACAGAAACTCAAACTTTATCCTCTGCCCACATCAACCTTATCCAAGATTTTCTAGTACCCCCGGTGGACCCACAACGGGGAGAGGAGATGTCTACTATTCTGAATGCTATATCTTTAGAGATAATGAGGCCCTGTATTTCACACAATGGCCTTAGGCAGACATCATCGTCTTGTCTTCTCTTGCTTTAGCTACTCCAGCAATCAACTCTTACCCCTCCAAAACCTCTCCTATTTAACCTTTTACATATCCTAGGGAGACACAAACAAGGAAGCTGTATCAGGGTCCTGCAAAGGTGTATAAGAATGAACTGTAGTATTTACCCTATTCCTTATTATGGCAGGCTTCTGGGACTCTCCTCTTTGAGTTATGGGAGGACCCTCACCCTCCTCACATGCAGTGCAGGACTACAGGTCCTGCATTGTATGTGTTGACATCAAAGTGTGGCCACCATTTAAAGCATCAAAGGGCAGAATGGACTGGTGGAAGCCTGCCAGAGCAAGGAATAAGGTTAGTATTACACCTTATTGCCCTACCTTTAGATTTAACATTTAACCCTTATGCCCTGTACACACGATCGGTTCATCCGATGAAAACAGTATGATGGATTTTTTCATCAGATAGGCATATCCGATGAAGCTTAGGCCCCGTACACACGACCAGTTTCCTCGGCAGAATTCAGCTTCCGACCGAGTTTCTGGCTGAATTCTGCCGAGGAAACTGGTCGTGTGTACACTTTCGGCCGAGGAAGCCGACGAGGAGCTCGACGAGGAAATAGAGAACATGTTCTCTATTTCCTCGTTGTTCTATGGGAGCTCTCGTCCCGCCGAGCTCCTCGGCGGCTTCAGGGCTGAACTGGCCGAGGAACTCGATGTGTTTGGCACGTCGAGTTCCTCGGCCGTGTGTACGAGGCCTTACTTTCATCAGTCGTGCCTACACACCATCGGTTAAAAACGCGGTGACGTAAAACACAACGACATGCTGAGAAAAATTAAGTTCAATGCTTCCGAGCATGCGTCGACTTGATTCTGAGCATGCCTAGTTTTTTCACCGATGGATAAAAAAACGATGGGGCCCACACACGATCGGTTCGTCTGATGAAAACGGTCCATTTTCATCAGACGAACCAATCGTGTGTATGCAGCATAACAGTGTGAGATGGGGCTGGAAGGGTATTTAGCTTTTAAAGGTACCAAGCCACTATAATTTCACCAAATAATGTGGATTTTACTGGCATTATTTGTACAATTTGTCGCATACAGGACTAGTAAATCTGTTCTCTTTTAAACTTGTAACAAGGAGGAAGGACCTGCTTTTTATTGTAACCAGGTCCCATTCCATTATTTATTTTTTCAGCTTGATATGGAAAAAAAATATCACTTATAGTGAGACTTTAGCTGATTAAAAAAGTAGAAATTTTCATTTTCAATTTTTCGCATCTTGACCTTTAACAGCAAACTTCCTAAAGCCAGAATATATTTATGACCAATACATTAATCTGTTTCCTTATTAACAAGATTCCAAAGCTTTGAATAGGTTTATCTGGTATCATTGTTAAAAGGTTAGACATTTTTAAATGAACACTTTTAAAGTTTAATGTGCATTTTGCCCCTTTCAACTTAAACATTTTTAACCTAGATGCAAATTTCATTAACTCCTAGACTGTACTTTCAGCAAGGTACAGTCTCAACTTTTGAATATTTACATATTATGATGATTGGTAGGGATAGACTAATCTGCCAAGATTTTGGTTATGGTGGGTTTGTCGAACCCCTTTTTTAAATTTGTAAAATTTCAACTTAGTGGTGAATCTCAATGAAGGGCCAGATTCAGGTACATTTACGGCGGCGTAACGTATCGCATTTACGTTACACTGCCGCAAGTTTTACGGGCAAGTGCTTGATTCACAAAGCACTTGCTTGTAAAGTTACAGCGGCGTAGCGTAAATCCCTCTGGCGCAAGCCCGCCTAATTCAAATGATCCGGTTAGGGGGTGTGGATCATTTAAATTAGGCGCGTTCCCGCGCCGAACGTACTGCGCATGCTCTGTTTTGAAATTTCCCGCCGTACTTTGCGCGAAATGACGTTGCACCAACGTCATTTTTTGAACGTCGACGTGAGTTACGTCCTTTCCTATTCACGGATGACTTACGCAAAAAAAAAATTCTAAATTTGAGGCGGGAACGATGGCCATACTTTAACATGGCAGGTCTAAATATAGGCCACAAAATAGCAGCTCTAACTATACGCCAGGAAAAGCCGACTAGCGACGACGTAAGAGAATGCGACGGCCGCGCGTACCTTCGTGAATCGCCGGAAAATGCTAATTAGCATACCCGACACGGAAAACAACGCAAACTCCACCCAGCGGGCGCCAAAGTATTACACCTACGATCCGAAGGCGTACGAAGCTGTACGCCTGTCGGATCGAAGCCAAAAGCCGTTGTATCTTGGTTTGAGGATTCAAACTAAAGATACGACGCGGCAAATTTGAAAGTACGCCGGAGTATCAGTAGATACTCCGGCGTACTTCTTCTGTGAATCTGTCTGGAAGTCTTTAAAGGGTGAACCATGATACAAAATTCTGGACATTTTCTATGCACATGAGAAAATCGGATGACAAATACCACTTTTGGGGCGATGTTTTTACGATAGTCTGATCAATAGTACACAGCTTTCAAGAGCCAATCATGACAGTTTGTGCAAAATTATCCAAAGGGATAAACAGGAAAAAAATTCTCGTACGATACCAGAAAAAAATATTTTCATTTAATCAGTACAGTATTTGTCTGAAAAAAAAATCAGAAGACCAAGATCACGCATGCTCGGAATGCATTTTAATACAATTTAACATTACATCACTTCCAAAGTGGTATTCTGTCATACAATAATTTTGATATCTCTAGTAACCTATTGGTTTTCAATATGAGACTAGCATGCAAAAGAATGGACGATCATTTGTCTGCTATTCCCATCGTGTGCACCAGGCTTTAAGGCAAGCACACATATTTAAAAATCATTTTAGGCCCAGAAGATAATTTAAACCTCCCAAATATATATTTCCTGAAAGCAGAGACCATGAAGAAAAAAACTGTGGTAGTTCAATTTTTTTTATTGCACACAATATTTGCACAATGGTTTATGAAGTACAAAATTAAAAAAAAAAATCCCCAAGGTTCATTCAGGGCACACAAATGTAATATAATTACAAGATGAGGTTGTGCTGTATAAACAGATACCCAACATGTCAGGCTTTTGATTTTCATGCGCCCGCAAAATGGTGCTGAACAGGTCAGTTTAGAGTTAACCATAAAAATCAATCATAGAATTATTGCTTTTTTTTATTTTGACTAACACTTTATATGACATAATATACAAAAAGTTTTCATGTGTTCTAATATTTTTACGACAGGTTTTTATTAATGAGATATCAGGATGTCTCAGCTGCCTTTCCTTAAAGCTTGAAGGGCCAAGAAAAGACTCAATGGGCCAAGGAAAGTGACAACAGAAACTGCAATGCCTCGTACACACAACCATTTTGTCGTGTTTTTCGTCGAGAAAACTGTTGTGGATCTCAACGAGAAAAAAAGAGAACATGTTCTCTTTTTTCTCATCGGGAGTCTCAATTTTCTCGTCATGGTTCTCGTCGGGCTGGTTTACGATGAGAAACACGTTCGTGTGAATGCTTAAAAACCCACTCAGAATAAAGTATGAGACAGGAGCGCACCTTCGGTAAAAGTAGCGTTCGTAATGGAGATAGCACATTCGTCACGCTGTAACAGACTGAAAAACGCGAATCGTCTCTCACCAAACTTTTACTTAACACTTGGTAACATGAGATTATCAAAAGCAGCCCCAAGGGTGGCGCCAGTGGAATTGAACTTCCCCTTTATAGTGCCGTTGTACGTCATCATATTTGAGAACAACGAGATTTGGTCTCGACAGTGTGTATGCAAGGAAAGCTTGACAAGAATCTCGTCAAGCTTGATAAGAACCTCGTCGAGGAAAACAGCGTTTCTTTTACGACGAGATTCTCGGTCGTGTGTACGAGGCAGAAGAGTCGTTTCACACCACTTCCAGGTTCATTCTTGGAGATGAGGAATACCAGCAAACATCTAACGCCCAGCAACACCTGCAATGCTTCAGGTGGGAAGCATGGCAGGGGTTGTCGCTCTGGAGGGGCACTTCTGGGGGTCACAGAAAGTGATACTGCTGCCAAATTGCTTTAGTTAAAAAACTGACAGTCAGCTTGTGGAGTGTACACTCCAGGTGGCTGCAGACTTTGCAAGTGTGTGTAAACCCCCCCCCCCTGTTGCCATTGCCACAGCCACAAGACATATGGTGTCAGCATTTGAAGAGCTAAATTACATGTGGTCCTACTGAGCAGTACAGACAGTATCAGTGACGTCATATTTTAAAATCACATATGAGGTGTGACAATTTAATTCCCGAAATACATTATTTTGATTTTTTTGCTAGGGCCCTTTTTTATTTCAGGTGTCTTAATGTACATTTGTTGCTGAGACAATGTGCCCTTCATTTGCAGCATGTCACTACATACCTATGCAGTAATGTAATGTGAACCAAGGCACCATATTTATTCCCCCTATTGCCATAGTTGACATTAAAGGTAGGGAATTCCCTTTATTAAAAATGTCAGGCAGGACTACAGGCAGAGGTACTGTAGAGAAGAACACTAGCACCCGGTCCCTGGATGTCTGAAATGCTTTTTACAACACAGGGTAAAATCAATCGGCATACTGTACATGCTTCCAAGCTTATGCATTTCAGCCTAACAGGGACATTATTATAGCAAGGTAAGCAGCTCACACTATTCCATAAAAATTACAGGTGTGAATTAACCATTGACTAACATTACAAGGTACAGCAACACAAATGAGCATACAATACATGTAAAACCTTGAAAAAAAGGAGTAAAAAATGAAAAATCAGGAGAAGAAAGGCAAAAAATACAAACTCAATTGAATTTGAATACAACTCAATGGGGGGAGGGGGAGGAAGAGGCGAAGAGAATAGTATACATAGATACTGGACCAAAAATTGCAATCATCTATTTAAAGAAATAAGCTGATATCTCTTCTCTGGTACAAACCCAAAGATATGTGGGTATTAGGCTTATGAATCCACCATACCTCTTGTTTCAAAAGTTGTTTATGATGACCTCCATCTGGCTGTTGTACTTTCTCTATACCAGAAAATATTGTGAAAATAGATGACAGCTGCTTCAGGTCAAGATTAGCTGTAGGATTATAGGGCCAGATTCACAGACATTTAAGTTGCTCCCCTGCGGCGTAACGTATCTGATTTACCTTACACCGCCACAGGTTTACAGCGTAAGTGCCTGATTCACAAAGCTCTTACCGGTAAACTTGCGGCGGTGTAACGTAAATGCGCTCAGCGCAAGCCCACCTAATTCAAATGGGGCGGGCACCATTTAAATTAGGCGCGTTCCCGCGCCAAACGTTGTGCGCATGCTCCGTGTTCAAATTTCCCGACGTGCATTGCGCGAAATTACGGCGCCCCAATGTTTTTTTTTTAAATGCGACGTGCATTATGGCGTTTCGTATTTCCGGACATCTTACGCAAAAAAAAAAAATATTTGAAATTCGACGCGGGAACGACGGCCATACTTTAACATGGCTGATCTAAAGATAAGCCATGTTAAAGCAGGTGTAACTTTGCGACGGGTAAAAACGACTAGCGACGACGTACGGGATTGCGACGAACGTGCAGATCTTCGTGGATCGCCGTAACTAATCATTTGCATATTCTACGCCGACCACAATGGCCTCGCCACCTAGCGGCCGGCATAGAATTGCATCCTTAAGATCCGACAGTGTAAGTCAATTACACCTGTCGGATCTTAGGGCTAGCTATGCGTAACTGATTCTATGAATCAGCCACAAAGTTAGGACGGGCGGATCACAGAGATACGACGGCGTATCAGGAGATACGCCGTCGTATCTCTTTTGTGAATCTGGCCCATAGTGTCCCCATATTTTTGTCCTGAGGGGACACAAAGTGCAGCCCAAATATTGCAGTGAACACCTAGTGCATAAAAGTTATGCATGCAGAGGCAATAGTGAGCAAGCAGGTTCTGCAGGACAAAATGTTGATCGAGTTATGCCATCTGCCTTTCCTCTCAAAAATGTTGTACAGCCATTGCATTTCATCTATTGGCACTCCCCCATGGGTTTAGGCCACTGTTGTCCCCAGGGATGCTGCACAGAGCTCTGCAATGCAACCACTTTAAATGTATCAGCTGCTGACTGTACCGTTGTGCTCTGCAACCTTGGCCTGTAATGTTTCAGTCATTGTAAAAGTACCAGCCATACAGCTCTACAATAATCATTATTTGTGTATGGGTTGTTATACTTTTTATACAGTCATTGTTTTTTGTTTGTTTTTCTGAAATTTGGGTAAAAACTATCTTCTCGTGTAACAATTTGGATCATTGGATAAAAAGGCTTAAGAACCCCTGCTCTACAACAAAATATTGTAATTCACTGTAGAAAGGTTAAACTTTCTGTTGTAAAATAAGAGCCAGTAACTCAAGCCTTAAATTGTAATTGTACAATAAATGTTGTGCTCTGCTTAATTAGAATGAGGGGGTCGAGAAAGTCAGCAGGGAGCCAGCAATGTTACTGTCTGAAATGTGTTATGGTGTTAGAAAGTAAGGCAAAGGGAAACTATGATCCACCACCCTGCTAGGCAGATGTAATTAATCCACTCTGATCGCATGAATAACATTTCACTTTGGGTACAGCGTGCATAAAACAGTAATGTTATTCAAGGAAAACAAAACTGCTTAACTTCTCTCATTGAGCAAGATTCGATTTTTATCAGATGAGCTTTGATTTCCTTTTTGAAGTTAATGGTAGAGTCAACCTCATTCTCAGCAGTCTAAATGGGCTTTTAGCAAGGCCCCAGAGTGTCTAGCCATTTTGTCCTAAAAGCCTGTTCTTTGGTTGTGATTTATAGTTAGCTTCTGACCTGTTAAAGCAATGACCCTTCATTCCTTCAAGATTAAGTACATATGTCAGGTCTGAAAGAGGTTTGTGTTGATCATTTCACATGCTCCGCTGCATTAAGGTTTGGTACCCAGAGCATCTAATAAAAGCAATTGTATCAAGGATTGCAAGCTTTCATGAGCAGAACTCTCTCTGTCACTTGGATCAAGTTTTTATCCCCATGCCAAGTATAGTACATTTTATTTGCATAGTGCAAATATTTTAACAGTACATTAAGGCATATATACCTGTGCTCTCTCCTAGTTGAGCTCACAAAGATCGAAAGCTTTACTAGCAAATAATACATTAGTCAATGTCCAACTACATTAGTCGCTGCACAGTTACGGTTTAATGCCCCTGCACCAATTACACGCACACAAACATGTAATCAGTATCTACTTTTTCCTCGAGTTTTGTTACTTTTACCCACTAAATACTTACACGTAGTGATAAATACAAGTCAGTTTGGCAAACCTGGAAATTGACTTGTATGTAGCTGTTTTGCTAACTTTGAAAAAATTCAAATAAACAAACCAGTACTATAAAACAAAAACAAAACATATTTTAAAGTTAGTGGCAGTTCACACAGGGGCAACCCGACTTACAGCGCGACTTTGCAAGGCGACTTCAGCGTGACTTGGAGCAACTTACAACGCAACTTAAGTTTGCCTCCAGGATAGGCGACTTTGGCTGTGGCCAATAACAGAATAATCAGCTCTGTGGGAGGGAGGGGTTTGCCTGAGTAAACTATTTTCTTTTTCTGTAAAGTTGCTTCAGATAAGATGGAGGTCTGACTTTGGAGGCAACATCCATTGAAATCTATGGGTACAAGTTGCCTAGAAGTCACCTTGAAGCAGTACAGGAACTTTTTCTGAAGACGGAGCAACTTCAGTAGACTTGAGGTCTGACAAATCGGATTCCAAGTCGCTGTAGTGTGAACCAGCACTTATGCTAGGCTACTCTTATTAAAACCATATTTATTTATTTTTGCCTGTTCCCATTAATCCAAATGCATTTTTCACAAAAACATTACTGAGCATGCTCATTACTTATTATCCTATTAAACACATGAAAATGTTGCTATGGGGGCCCTTCATTTGCAGGTACAACCCTGACTATGCTTTCACTTCAATCCTCATACCTCTCAGTTTAATTGTTATGCCCTGTACACACGATCGGTTCGTCTGATAAAAATGGACCGATGGACCGTTTTCATCGGACAAACCGATCGTGTGTACAGGGCATTAGTCAACAGTAAGTGAACCGCTGACACACCTGCTTGCCTGGAACCTATCCAATACTGTCTTTTCAGTTGAATTTTAATGGCAAAAAAGTTAACAGGTACAACCTTGAGGCTGCATATCATACAGTCACATGGTTTTACCTAGGGATGTAGAAAATATAAGATATTGAGGCCAGGAAATAGTAAATTAGATACAAAGTATAAACATAACCCCCATAAAAAAGCAATATTTGTGAGGAAAGAAATGATTCATTACACATTCTTCTCTTTGCTTACAGCAACGTTGGACAGTGGTCAGCTTCAGCACCACCTAAAAAGACTGGAAAAAGCTGCCAGTGATTGCGAAATGAGCCCTGTCAAGTTGTATGGGAAACATAGGACAAGGTTTGCTATACACTTTGTCTCCTGGAGGACAGGATTAAAGTAGAAAACTTCTGGTTAAACTTCTTTAATATAATTTAGACTAACAAATAATTCACACCTCACTATTTCTTTTGGACAGGACCATTTGACTTTTTATTTTTATGAACACATTTAGATGCTTACTAGCTTCAAAGTTGTGGTAGTTTGCTATGTGCAGCACAACAGATGTCATGTAGTTCACATTCAACAGAAGGTTGTTGGCTGTTTCGTGTATCCCAATAGGGTTCCACATACATTAAAATCTGAATATACAATCTACAATAAAGTTTAATCATAGTCAGTTTTATGGGTCTCACTCAAAAACACATCCTGTGTGAGAAGTATGTTATGGATATAATTTACCAATAATTCAAAAGTATTAAAAACATAAACACAAATAAATCTTTTTTTTTTAATGTTAAATACACCATGTAAAACCAACCAAAAATGGCATGCTTAAAACAGGGTCCCATGTATGATGAAAATATCTGCAACATCTAATACATTAGATTGGTTACAGATGGCAAATAATTGCATATAGTATGAGGATAAGGATATCAAATATTTGACTCAAAGTATCCACCATTGAAAAGCATATCTTCATCCATATGGAAAACACCAATATAAGAGTATCCAAAAGTACTGACATACAGTAGATCATATGGTCATTCTAGGCTACTATGGTAAAAGTAACTGTCAGCGCAAATACTTAAATGCACACATAGATTGGGATATAGTGATTAGTCCATAAAAAAATGTCAGACAGTTCAAGGGTTAAAAAGCAATGATATGGCTGTTCAATGGTGACTGCTGTCCTCAGAAAGCTGACTCTGTGGTAAACAAGAAAGGGTAAAAAAGGAAGCGCCACCTAAGTGCAGTATTAAGAGGTTCCTTTAATGGCAAAGTATACAAATCACACTTACAAGAGAAGATAAAAGAAAAGGCTCATCTATAAAATCCTGGAGTCCTTGTCCCAGAGCCTGTGGGCTGCAGAAATGCGAAGATTGCAGAGTGTATCAGCTCGGTCTAAAGCCTGTCATGTGGCCGTCGGGAAGATGCTTGGTCCGGCATGGAGCGTACGTGACGTCACGGGTCTCTTGATTGCTTCCAGAGACACTTCCGGGGGAGGGTTTCCATAGAATGCAAGGTGCTGATTGGGCTACGCGCTCGGAGCCACTGCTCCTTCTATTGGCCTAATACTGGGCTGTAGGAACTGTTGCCTTATATGTATGTCTGTGCCGTGGGACAACAAGTCCCAGCATAAATACACACAATAGCAACGGGCTGGGCAAAAATTACATACGGCGGGGGGAATCACTCATCTTGGACAGTTGTAAACTAACTATGCCAAGTTAGGCTGCATATATTAGGGATATTTACATTAGAAAAATTATTTAAAACAAAATATATATACTGTATATATATATATATATATATATATATATATATATATATATATATATATATTTAAAAAACATATCAAGAACATATTACTATATATATATATATATATATATACACATACATACTGTAGTAGTGTGGTACCCCAGGGGTGTGGTGACCCAGGATTCTCAACCAGGCAGGTTGAGGGGCTCCAGGGTATTTGCTGGTTTGAGAGGAAACTGGCTTTTCAGTTTCCTCTGTATTTACTAAAATCCACTTTGGGACCTGGAGCCCGGGGATTTCGCAGAGATCCGGGTGGGATGAAATCCCCAGTCCTGGGTTCAGGCTTTAAAGCTGATCAGCACACTGATAACGCCGATAACAGTGCTTCGGCACTTTTTAAAATAGTTAAAACCTTATTCTCGCCTACGCAGAGCCAGGTGAATATACCCCATTCGCAGGCTCTGTGCGACAATCTACTTAATACTTTTGTTACTAAAGTAGCCGACATACGCTTAGGCATAGGACAACTAACTCCCTTGGAATATCCCAAATCCTCATCCGACCCCCTGTCACCCTTAGGGACTGACTCACAGAAACCAATCACTTGCCCCCCCAAACCAAATTCCTCAGTGCCTAATTCCCTGTCGTCCTTTAGTAAGGTCAGCCGGGAACATCTTCTAAAATCTATGGCAAAAATTAAGGCCTCCTACTTCTATGGTGACATTTGTCCAGCCTGGCTCTTGAAGAAGAATGCAGAGCTGGTTGTGAACGACCTCCTGATACTTGTCAATCTTTCTCTAACCCATGGCGTGTTTCCGGCTCGCTGGAAACATGCCATTATCACACCAATTTTAAAAAAAACCAACTTGGACCCTGGCTGTCTTTCTAATTACAGACCCATTTCTGCTATAGGTTTCCTGGCTAAACTGGTGGAATACGAAATTTTTCTCCAACTTCAATCGTACTCGGAGACAACAGGTCTGTTCCACGACTCGCAGTGCGGTTTCCGCCCGGGCCGTGGGATTGAGCTCACGATTCTTTCCACCAGAGAGAAGCTGCTCGGAGTCAGGGATGCGGGGGGAGCGGCTGCCTTGGTGCTCCTTGACCTCTCCGCAGCCTTTGACACCGTGGACCACGCTATGTTGATTGCCAGGCTTCGGGACGAGTTTCACATTACCGGCTCCGCTTCACATTGGCTTTCAGACTTTCTCACCCACAGGACCTTTCAGGTTAAAACCGGTCCTTTTCTATCTGCCATCAGCACCCTGAGTTGTGGGGTGCCTCAGGGCTCTGCCCTGTCACCATGGCTGTTTAATGTGTATCTTCGGCCACTTGCAAGTCTGCTGGAAACCCATGCAGTGTTTAATCGGTTGTACGCAGACGATGTCCAGTTGGTCGTTGACAGCCTATCCGACCCTGCTCCTGGCCTGCAGCTTGCTTCCTGTCTATTAGACATCAAACAATGGATGGATCGCAACTCCCTTAGTCTAAATGCTAAAAAGACAGAAATTCTCATCTCTGGACGTATTGATCCAGCTGTCTTTTTGGGAAACTGGCCTACGAGCCTTGGGCCGTGTCCGGTTCCAGTGAATCAAGTCCGCGTCCTGGGGACAATTTTTGACTGTAATCTGAATTGGATACCCCAAGTCAATCAATGTATCCACAATGCACTGTATTACATCAGGTGTTTGAGAAAGGTCAAAAATTTGTTTTCTCAGTACCACCGGAAAGTCTTGGTTCAATCTCTCGTCAACTCCCGGATTGACTTCAACAATATTGTGTATTTGGGTATGCCTCTAAAGTGGCTGAGGAAAATCCAGCTCGTCCAGAACCAGGCCGCTAGACTAATCTCCGGCTTAAATAGGCGGGAGCATATTACCCCTACCCTGCGATCACTGCACTGGCTCACTGTGGTAGATCGCATTGAGTTTAAGGCTCTCTGTCTCGCCTATCGCGCTTATCATGGGACGGGCCCACAATACCTGAATTCGATGATAACGCGATACACCCCTGCACGAGGACTTAGATCACTTACAGCTGGTCTCGTCACTTGTCCATCTGCTCGCCTGCTTACCTTCGGGGGTAGACGCTTTTCTGTGAGAGCAACGGCCCTATGGAATAGTCTCCCTGTTTCTATCCGGTCTCTCCCCTCCATTATGGCCTTTCGTAAAAGGATAAAAACTTGGTTTTTTGAGGGAAAAGCAGGCTGAGTCACGTTAGTTTTCCCTGTTGTTCCTTGGTAGTTTGCTTTTTTGTGCTCTCCTTTTTTCTTTTCCTTCTATTTTCTTTCCCTGACTTGATTTATCTATTTACAGGTATGTCTTCTGCGCTTAGACGCTTCCCTGACGGGTCAGTATTTGGCGCATTACAAATACAATAAATCAATCAATCAATCAATCAATCAGGTGTGTGTGGGCCTGATGGCGGACTCAGGAGCAGCATTCTGGGCTCCACCCTCCCGAGGAGTCCAGGCTTGGAAGGGAGAACCCAGAGAGTGCAGGTGTGCACGGAAGTAGCTAGAGAGCTGGAGAGTGCAGGTTTGCACTGTGAAACCCCAGAGACCTGAGTCTAAGGTTGCTGACAGGAGTCAGGAGGGCTCCATGCTGGAGCCTGAGCAGTTGTGCTACTGCTGACAAGAGCCAGGTGGCTCTGTATTTTCTTTGCACGTATAGGCCAGGCGGCTGAAGGTACCGTTCTGTGTGGACAGTTAAAACCCCTGTGTGGGAAACCTATGTTTTGGATTTTGTTTATTTTTGCCTTTTCAATAAAAGTGGGCCAACAAGCCCTTAAACATAGTTCCGGACTGGCGTGAATCGCTTAAAATTGCATGTCCCACTTGAGCTAAACACCCCCAATATTACAATACACACACATACACATACAGTATATATTAAGGAATGTGTATTAAAAACATTCAAAAGTACATAGGATACACATATATCAACATTCTAGGCTACATATGACACAATGGGGCTGATTTACTATGCTCTGTGCGCTGCGCTGGTTCATGCGTTAATTAGTACTCCGGGTGAAGCCTTAATTAGGCGCATGAACCAGCGTAGCAGCCGGCGCATTGAAAGTAATATGTAAAGCCGCGCCGATCTCCCTATAGAAGTCTATGGGAGAAATCAAAAGTGTTATTATTAAAGGCTAATCTGCAAGTTTTGTCCTAAAAAGTGTTTGGGGACCTCAGTCCTGCCCCAGGGGACATCTATCAATGTTTTTTTTTTTTTTTTAAACGGCCGTTTTTTCGGGAGCAGTGAAATTAATAATTCTTAAAGTGAAACAATAAAAGTGAAATATTCCTTTAAATTTTGTACCTAGGGGGGGTGTAATGTCATCATGTGAAATAGCGCATTTTTCCCGCACTTAGAACTGCCCCTGCACAAAGTGACATTCAGAAGGAAGAAAAGCCATTTAAAATTCACACGCGGCTATAATGAATTGTCGACTCTGACAATTCTGACAGGATTAATTCATAAAACAAAAACAAAATGTGTAGGGGTTCCCCAAATTAAATTACCAGGCCCTTCAGGTCTGATATGGATATTAAGGGGAACCCCGCCGTAAAAAAAAAAAAAAAAAAGACGTGCGGTTCCCGGCAAATATCCATACCAGGCCCTTCAGGTCTGGTGTGGATTTTAAGGGGAACTCCACCCAAAATTTAAAAAAAAAATGGCGTGGAGTCCCCCTAAAAATCCACACCAGACCCTTATCCGAGCACGTTAACCTGGCCGGCCGCAGAAAAGAGGGGGGGACAGAGTGCGCCCCCCCCTCTCCTGAACTGCACCAGGCCACATGCCCTCAACATGGGGAGGATGTCCCCATGTTGATGGGGACAAGGGCCTCATCCCCACAACCCTTGACCGGTGGTTGTGGGGGTCTGCGGGTGGGGGGCTTATCAGAATCTGGAAGACCCCTTTAACAAAGGGGACCCCCAGATCCTGCCCCCCCTATGTGAAATGGTAATGGGGTACATTGTACCTCTACCATTTCACCCCAAAAAAATGGCAAAAGTGTTAAAAATGACAGTAGCCGGTTTTTGACAAATCTTTTAATAAAATCTTATTTTCTTCTTCCATTCAGGTTTCTTCCTCTGCTTCTTTCTTGGGTCTTCTCGTCTACATCTTGCCCGACGTCTTCTTCTATCTTCTCCGTCCGTCCTTCAGCCTTCTCGTCTGCCCGGTGTCTTCTCCTGTCTTCTCCGTCCTTCAGCCTCCTCGTCTGCCCGGTGTCTTCTCCTGTCTTCTCCGTCCTTCAGCCTCCTCGTCTGCCCGGTGTCTTCTCCTATCTTCTTCTCCTTCCGTCGGCCTCCTCGTCCGCATCTTGTGTCTTCTCCGGTCTTCTTCTCGGTCCGCCAGCCTTCTCCTCCACATCTTTTTCTTCCCCGGACGCAACGCTTGAATTTGAATTGGCCGCCGTGTTCCGCTCCTGGGACCCGCCCCCCTCTGACGCCACAAGTAAACTCCTTAGAAGGTCATGTGCGTCAGAGGGGGGCGGGGTCACAGAGCGTCACACGGCGGGGGAATTCGATTTTAAGTGCACGCCGTCCGGAGAAGAAAAACCCGCCGCAGCTTCCAATTGAAGTTCCCACCGTGTCACACTGATGTGACCCCGCCCCCCTCTGACGCACATATGCCACATGCAGACTTTCATATGAGTTAACCTGTGGCGTCAGAGGGGGGCGGGGTCCCAAGAGTGGAACACGGCGGGATCTACAATTTCAAGCGCAGCGCCCAGAAGATCAAGAAGATGCGGGACGAGAAGGTCGACGGACAGAGAAGAAGATGGGAGAAGACGGCAAGACGGCAAGATGTGGACGAGAAGACCCAAGAAAGAAGCAGAGGAAGAAACCCGAAGGAAAGAAGAAGGAACCGCGGAAAGAAGATTTTATTAAAGGAATTGTCAAAAACCGGCTACTGTCATTTTTCACACTTTTGTCACTTTTTTTTGTAAAATGGTAGGGGTACAATGTACCCCATTACCATTTCACACAGGGGGGGGCCAGGATCTGGGGGACCCCTTTGTTAAAGGGGTCTTCCAGATTCTGATAAGCCCCCCGCCCGCAGACCCCCACAACCACCGGGCAAGGGTTGTGGGGATGAGGCCCTTGTCCCCATCAACATGGGGACAACCTCCCCATGTTGAGGGCATGTGGCCTGGTACGGTTCAGGAGAGGGGGGGGCGCATTCTGTCCCCCCCTCTTTTCTGCGGCCGGCCAGGTTAACGTGCTCGGATAAGGGTCTGGTGTGGATTTTTAGGGGGACTCCACGCCATTTTTTTTTTCATTTGAGGTGGAGTTCCCCTTAAAATCCACACCAGACCTGAAGGGCCTGGTATGTATATTTGGGGGGACCCCACGCCATTTTTTTTTGTTTTTTACGGCGGAGTTCCCCTTAATATCCATTCCAGACCTGAAGGGCCTGGTAATTTAATTTGGGGGGACCCCCATACATTTTTATTTTTTTATTTTTTAGTTTTAATGAGCAACGCCTGTATTCTTTATAGCCATGAGTACTTTAAACTTACTTTTTTTTCACTTCAGAAATGACATCTTGTACAGGGACAGTTCTAAGCACGGGAAACATGCGTGTACCCCCCTCCCCCCCTGTATGAAATTTAAAGGAATATTTCACTTTTATTATTTCACTTTAACCACTTCCATACCGCGCCTATTCTGGCACTTCTCTCCTTCATGTAAAAATTATATTTTGTTCCTGGGAAATTACTCAGGACCCCCAAACATTATATATAATTTTTTAGCAGACACCCTAGGGAATAAAGTGGCGGACATTTTTTATTTGATTTCCAACGGCATTTGCGCAATAATTATTCTAACGCCATTTTTTTTTTTCCCAAAAAAAAACCCACAGTCCATGAATTTAAAAATAACCAAACAGTAAAGTTAGCCCAATTTTTATGGATAATGTGAAAGATGATGTTACACCGAGTAAATAGATACCGACTTGTCACACAATCATGGAATGGCGCCAAACTTCGGGACATAAAAATATCCATAGGCGATGCTTGTTTTTTTTTTTTTACAGGTGACCAGTTCAGAGTTACAGAGGAGGTCTAGGGCTAGAATTATTGCTCTCGCTCTAACGCATGCGTCAATACCTCACATGTGTGGTTTGAATGGTGTTTACATATGTTGGGACTTACATGCATATTCGCTTCTGAGTGCGAGCTTCTAGGGACAGGGCCGTTTATTTTTTTGTGTTTTTTAGCTCATATTTTTCTTCTTTCACTTTTTTGTCACTTTTTTTGATTTCGGATCACTTTTCTTCCTATTACAAGGAATGTAAACATCCTTTGTAATAGGACTAGTGTGTGACAGGTCCTCTTTATGGAGAGAGGCGGGGTCAATAAGGCTGGATAGCATGGTATTGGAAATAAAAAAAAGATCTCATGCTTTCAGCTGCAATCATGTTCGTTCAGCACAGTGGTGTAGTGTATAGCACTTTGACCTAGCAGCAAAAGGGTCGCTGGTTCGAATCCTGCCCGTGACAGCATCTGCATGGAGTTTGCATGTTCTCCCTGTGCCTGCGTGGGTTTCCTCCCACAATATAAAAACATGCTGTAAATCGGATCCGGTCTAAATAAGCCCTAATATGCAGTAGTATATTTAGGTTTTGTGCTGCCCTAGGCCTGACTACATTTCTGCACCTCCTAATAGAAAAATGACCCACCCCTTCCTGTCAAAGCCACACCCTGTTTTTGTATCACCCGCCCAGGAATTTTCAGGGCACACACACACACCCACACTAGTTCTGGGGGGGGGGAGGGGGTTACTGGACTCCCTTAATTTGCATAGTTTTTCTCTCACTTCCTGTTTGGCTATGGGGCAGGAAGTGAAGGCAAATCTCCCCAATTGGACACAGATAATACAAAATAAACTGACAGGGCCTATAACCCTCCCTCACTCTATCCAAAATTAAAGAAAATAAAAAGTGTTGATTATAGTTCTAGTCAGGGGCGGACTGACCATTGAGTCACTCGGGCACTGCCCAAGGGCCACATGCCACTAGGGTTGCCAGGCTCAGTAAAACCAGGGACAGTATGTAAAAATCTTTTATTTTTTTAGATCTGTCCCTGATATGTCCGAAACTGACATGCTTTTAATGTGAATATCCCAAGATTTTAGCTGCCCCGCCTCTGCACTGCCTCCTGGCGTGGTGGCCATCTGTAAGCCAGAGGGGTCCCATAATCTTCTATTGCCCGGGGGCCCCATGAGTTGTCAGTCCGCCCCTGGTTCTAGTTTAAGCACAAATTTCATAGAGTTTTATTGAGAGGCCTAAGAAAATATAACCATGCCAATAGGCCAGGATACAGCATGGCTAATATGTATGAATGTGTGTGTTAGAGCACCCCACCCAATGTTAACTAAAAAATTATTAATTTGCAAATAAGTATTATCTGCTCATTTTTTGGGGATGTCTGCACCCCTGATAGTGACAACATTTGTGAGGTGTCTTCACCCTTTCTAATTCATTCACTTCCTGTCACATAGCCAAACAGGAAGTGAGGGTAAAACCTTACTAATATCTTTTCTTGGGGACACAGAGATCAATCTAAATAGTTTCCCATTATGTAAATTGCACTCTAGCATTTTGCTGTGTACACCCCAAATTATTAGGGATCTTGGACTTTGGGGTCCATTTACTAAAGGCAAATCCACTTTGCACTACAAGTGCAAAGCAAGGAAGAAAACAAAACAACTTTGCTTCTACAGGATTGGATGTTAAAACCATCAGTGCTTCCTCTCTGATTTTCACCAACTATGCTTGTACTGCAGAGTGGCTTTGCCTTTACTAAACCCCAAACTAAATAATCATTTGGGGCAGGGATCCTCAAACTACGGCCCTCCACCTGTTGTAGAACTACACATCCCATGAGGCCTTGTAATGCACTGACATTCACAGACATGACTAGGCATGATGGGAATTGTAGTTCCTGAACAACTGGAGGGCCGTAGTTTGAAGACCCATGATTTGGGGTGTACACAGCAGTGCTGGAGTGCAATTTGCTTAATGGGGACACTAGTTAGATTGACCTGTGTCCCCAAGAAAAGACACTGGTAGGGTTTTAACCTCACTTCCTGTTCAGCTGTGTGACAGGAAGTGAAGCCAATTTTAAGAAAAGGGACACAAAGCTCAACCCCAAAAAAAAAAAAAACACAAGCAGGGGTTCTAACACTCACTTGGCTTCCCTCAAACACCCACAATTAGAATAGGATTGCCTTGCGCTAGATTTAAGCACAGTGCTGTAAATCAGCATGTCAAGCCTGTCCACCAATAGCAAACCCCCCCCTCCCCCCACGGGCCATGTTTGCAGGTTTTACTTCATCTTGCACATGTGCTTTAAAAGACAGTCTGGACAGCAATTCTTGATAAGAGAAATCCACAAAACATGTCCTGTCGGGGGTACTTGAGGGCTGAGGACCACTGCAGAAAAAAGAAAATACTTACCAGTTTGTATTTAATTTCGAGATTAAACATGGCAAACATTTCATGCCTACACACCAGGAAAGAAGCTTAGACAAAAATCACACATAATTTGTTAGGCCCAAACCTATTTCAGCTGCAGCTGTCAAAATATAGCATGACAAAGTAACAAAAAACAAACTTCAAAATTTTAAAGTAATTTTTATTGGTCAACAAAACAAGGAAAGCAAAAAAAGACAAACAAACACACAAACAAAAATACATTTCAATAATCAAAATAAACATAGTTTTAAAGTCACATCTTGACCCATTTTTCATAAAATAAGGCCGCATAGACAAATACATCAAAGTGAACATCATTTAAAAATAAACAAAAACCATTGGCAAAATAAAAAAAACATGCAACAAACCACATTTGTGTTTAGCAACAGAATTTCTGCCAGCCTGCCCCTTCTGAGGGCAGCTGAGGAATGATCGATCCATGCTTTTTATAACAGTGCTAGTAATGAAGCAATTGAAATCACATGAACAAATTGCAGTCTCTAGTTTGGGTGAGCTTGTAATTGCGCACACCTGGTATTAACCCAAACCACGCTCTATGAGCATCCAAGTGTTTTTCACCTTTTAAAAAGAAAGGATAATTTTTTTCTAAGTGTTTGAGCAGACTCAGTTCATCACACATGTAGGAACCAAGCTGCAATGGCATGAGAGCTTTTTTTTTTCCCCTGATCTGATGCTTTCCAGCCTGAAGGGGAAGTGTTAAAGACAGAATTGAACACGCACATTTAATAATCTATTTGTGGGGAAAAAAAAGGTTGCCAATTTTGTTTGGGAGCCACGTCGCACGACTGCGCAATTGTCAGTTAAAGCGACGCCGTGCCGAATCACAAAAACTGGCCCGGTCATTGACCAGCAATATGGTCCGGGCTCAAGTGGTTAAAATTCACAAAACACTAAAGTTAGCCCAATTTTTGGTGATAATGTGAAAGATGATGTTACACCGAGTAAATAGATACCTTACATGTCACGCTTTACAATTGAAAACACTCCTGCAATGGGGCCAAAATTCAGTACTTGAAATTCCCCATAGGCGACCTTTTTTTTTTCAGGTTACCAGTTTATAGTTACAAAGAAGGTCTAGTGCTAAAAGTATTGCTCTCGCTCTAACGCACGCGTCAATACCTCACATGTGTGGTCTAAGGTGGCCCCCAGATTCCGGCCCCCCACCCTATGTGAAGTAGTATGGGGCTCCGTCACTTTCTGCGGGGGGGGGGGGTTCACCTACCCCCCCCGTCTTCAGCGCCGTCTTTCACCGGGACCCCCTTCACCAGTGAGGCTCCTTGCCTTTGGGGTAGGGTCCCGGGCTTCGTTGGTTTCTGCGGGGGGGTGCCCCATCTTTCACCCGGACCCCCTTCACCAGTGAGGCTCCTTGCCTTTCGGGGAGGGTCCCGGGCTTCGCCGGTTTCTGCGGGGGTCTTCAGGGCCGTCTTTCACTGGGACCCCCTTCACCAGTGAGGCTCCTTGCCTTTGGGGGAGGGTCCCGGGCTTCATTGGTTTCTGCGGGGGGTGCCCTGTCTTTCACCGGGACCCCCTTCACCAGTGAGGCTCCTTGCCTTTGGTGGAGGGTCCCGGGCTTCGCCGGTTTCTGCGGGGGTCTTCAGCGCCGTCTTTCACGGGACCTCCTTCACCAGTGAGGCTCCTTGCCTTTGGGGGAGGGTCCCGGGCTTCGCTGGTTTCTGCGGGGGTCTTCAGCGCTGTCTTTCACCGGGACCCCCTTCACCAGTGAGGCTCCTTGCCTTTGGGGGAGGGTCCCGGGCTTCGTCGGTTTCTGCGGGGGGGTGCAGCGCTGTCTTTCACCGGGACCCCCTTCACCAGTGAGGCTCCTTGCCTTTGGGGGAGGGTCCCGGGCTTCGTCGGTTTCTGCGGGTGGGGGTGCAGCGCCGTCTTTCACCGGGACCCCCTTTTTTTTTTTTTTAAATAGTTTTTATTAGTTTTTTTTTTTTTTACAGATGTATGAACATAACGCTCAAAAGAACATTCCAGTTTTCCGTCAAGACGGTACAAGAGTGTTAACAGGTTACAATCATTTGCAAGAGTACAGTGCATAGATCACGTGTATCGAAAGCGAGAGAGATCTCGCAGTTCCCAAATAAATGCACAAGAGCTAAAATATTCCGAACTAAAGAGAATAAGAGACATTTCGACCATTAGACTAATATGGACCAAAACAGATGTCTGGGTCACAGAAAGGTCGCCACCCCGGTCCAACTGGACCACGGACGCCACCTCTCTTGCGTCTCAGTATACCTTCCCGTAGTGGATGCCATCGTCAGCTCGTAGTTGAAGTGTAGGTTTACCAATTCAATAACACTAACGATCGTCGGGGGGTGGGTATCCTTCCATAATCTAGTTATACTCAGTCGAGCTGCGAGTAATATATTGGTGACTACCAGTCTCATGTTGCAGGGGATCAGGTCAATATGCATGTTGAGTAGTGCCATTGCCGGGGAGGGAGATACAGGGGTACTCGTGATATCTGATAAAATTTTAAAGATGGTCATCCAGTATGGTCTGAGATGTGAGCACGACCAAAGAGTGTGGAAAATGTCACCCCTGGTCGTGTTGCATCTCCAACAGGAGTCGGGGATATCTTTACCGAACTTAGCTATTTTAGCGGGTGTGAGGTACCAGCGGAGAGAGATTTTTATTGTGAGTTCCCATAGCGTCGCGTTGCGTGTGGATTTGTATACGGACCTGAGCGCGGAACGCCAGTGTGTTTCAGTGAGCGTTTGTCCTATGTCTATGTCCCACTGGTCGTGAGGCTTAGCCTTGGTAAACACTTGTTTTTGGCGGAACATATCATAGAAAACGGAAATTCCTTTCTGTTTGGATATTGCGTCATTCAAAAATGACCAAATTTTAGGAGGAATGGAATAGCATGGCTTGGGCATCTGGGAGAGACAATGTTTAACCCTAAGATATGTGAAGAGTTCCGCGGGTCTAAGGTTAAATTTTTCTTGTATTTGAGGGAACGTGAGCAGAGAGGTGTTGGAAAAGATGTCTTGTATGTGGTGAATACCAGAAGACGTCCAATGAGACAGCCTGAGGTTTTCTGTGCAATTTTCTAGAACTGTTAGTGGGAGAGGAGGTTGAAACTGATGTGTATGTATTTCACCCTGTTGGACCAGAAAGTTCCAGGCCGAAGCCGAAGCTTTCATCGTGGGGGGAAGTGAGTCAGAAACTAGCGATCCGTATGGGACCCCTAGAATCCAATTACTTAGTGTGTGGTGCTTGACCGCCGTGGATTCCAACTGTCCCCAAAGTGTAAGGGGGCGAGGAAGAAACCAATCTTTAAGTTGGGCAAGTATTGCTGCCCAATAGTATTCTTTAAAGTCGATGGACCCTGCTCCACCTGCTCTTTTGTGTTTGGTGAGTAGCTGTTTAGCGCACCTTGGTGTTTTGCCTTGCCACAGTAGTTTATTCAAGATAGTTTGAAGGGAGTGGAAGTAGGACGATGGGATGGGTATGGGGAGTGTCCGAAACAAGTACAATATCTGGGGGAGATGTATCATTTTAAACGCAGCCAGTCTCCCTAACCAGGAGAGTTCGTGTTTTGCCAGTTTTTGAGTTTCAGTTTGGAGTGTAACTAGAAGGGGCTTGAAATTACTCTTGAATAGTTGTTTGGTGGATCTCGTCAATTGAACTCCAAGATAGGATATTTCGTGATCCGCCCATGTGTAGGGAAATTGTGTTTGCAGGAGGTTTCTTGTGGTGGCGTCTAGCCCTAAGTCAAGTATAAATGATTTGTTGGCGTTAACTTTGTAGTAGGATACTCTACTGAACCACTGGAGGGTGTT
This sequence comes from Rana temporaria, assembly GCF_905171775.1. Taxonomy (NCBI): domain Eukaryota; kingdom Metazoa; phylum Chordata; class Amphibia; order Anura; family Ranidae; genus Rana; species Rana temporaria. Next base: position 323,159,039 of record NC_053490.1, read on the forward strand.
TTGCGCCTCCTTCAACGATGAAGACGGGTTGGTCAGCATCAGGATGACGTCGTCTGCAAATAGACTAATCTTGTGGGAAATAGGTCCTATGTTGAATCCAGTAATCTTTGGGTTTCGTCTTATGTGTTCCGCGAGTGGCTCAATGAGCAGATTAAAGATCAGCGGGGATAGGGGGCATCCCTGTCTAGTACCATTCGATATGGTAAATGGCTGGGAAAGCATGTCCGCTGAGAACACTCGTGCTGACGGGGATGTGTACAGTGCAAGTAAGGCATTAAGTATTTGACCTTGAAAGCCAAATTTCTGGAGGACTTCCCTGAGGTAGCCCCAGTGGATCCTGTCGAACGCCTTCTCTGCATCCAAGGCTAGGAGCAGAGAAGGCGTTCCACTAGTCTCAGCATGGTGTAGTATGTCTATAACCCGTCTCGTGGCATCGGATGCCTGTCTCCCGGTGGTGAAACCCGATTGATCCCTGTGGATCAATAGAGGCATGATATGTAGAAGTCTCGTGGCTATCGTTTTCGCATAGATCTTAAGGTCTAGGTTAAGAAGTGAGATTGGACGGAAATTTTGGGGCGTCGTCGGATCCTTCCCCGGTTTGGGTAAGGTTACAACGAGAGCTTGTAGGGATTCTGCTGGGAAGTTTGAGGTATTGGCCGCGGCGTTGAATAGCTTGGTCAGTGCTGGCGCTAGTTGGTGAGCATATTGTTTATAATACTCCCCTGTAAGGCCGTCAGGGCCAGGGGATTTGCCCGAAGGCAATGATTTGATGGTAGCTACAATTTCTGCGATGGTAAAGGGATCATTTAGTTTGGACAACTGATCTGAGGTAAGGGACGGGAGTTTAATGTGGCTAAGGAAGTCGTTTATTTCGGTAGTTGTAGGCTGGTGCGTGTCTGGGTCAGTGTGCAGGTTATACAGGTCCCCGTAGTAAGCGCTGAATGCATCAGCGATTGCTTGCGGGTTTGTAAGTTGTCTCTTCGTATGCGGATGAAAGATGTGGTCAATTTTATTTTTTAACCTCCTCCCTTTAATACGTTGTGCTAGGACTTTACCCGCTTTATTGGATGTGTAATAATAGGACGCCTTTAGTTTCCTTTGGGAACGTTCAAAGGACTGCAGTAAAAGGAGTCTAAGTTCCTGTCTCAGGGCCAATAGACGCGCGGAGGTGTTCGGGTCTGGGCTGGCTTTGTTGAGTCGTTCTAAGGAGTCTATTTGTGATATCAGAGCATCTATTCTTAACGTTCTATTCTTTTTATGGACTGAGCTTAGTTTAATCAGTATGCCCCTGACGAATGCCTTATGCGCGTTCCACACCACGCCTGGATCGGGCACAGAGCCCGTGTTAGTGTCAAAGTATTCTTTTAAGTGGCCAGAGATTTCCGGAGAAAAGGAAGGGTGTTGCAAAACATAGTTGTTTGCTCTCCAGACATAGGTAGGTCTTACTGGCTGTGAGTCAGAAATGTTGATAGTTATGGGGGCATGGTCCGACCAGGTCGTGGTGTGGATCGCAGATGCGCTGACCGACTGCAGAAGCCACTTGTCAGTAAGAAACAGGTCAATGCGTGAATATGTTTTGTGGAGGGGAGAAAAGTACGTGTAGTCACGCTCAGAGCCATGGTAGCACCGCCAAACGTCAAACAGATCATGCGAGGTGATAAATTTTTTGAGAGGAGAGTCTCTGCGTTTAGAGGCTGTGGTGGAATCCAGGAGGATTTCCGGTACTAAATTAAAGTCTCCACATATGATAAGGCGCCCTTGTTTAAGCGGGAGTGTAATTCTCATTACTTTGCGAAGGAACTTGATCTGTTTGACGTTGGGGGCGTATATGTTAACCAGAGTGTAATCGTTGCCATTCACATTACATACAAGTACAATGTACCTGCCATCAGGGTCTAGTTCAACATGTTTCAGAAGAAATTTCACAGAATCTCTAATAGCTATAAACACCCCTCTTTTTTTGGAGGTAAAGGAGGCCGAAAACGTATGAGGGAAATGACTATTGGTGCAAGCAGGTGCCCCAGTAGAGATAAAATGTGTTTCTTGGACACAGAGTATGTCACATTTCAGATCTACCGCTGTCTTCCATAAGGAATGTCTTTTTGCCGGGTGGTTCAACCCATTAGCGTTGAGGGACAAGACCTTGATCGCCATTGGGATCAGCTGTGGGTGCACAGTGAGAAGGGAAGTCACTTACAGTTCTGGGAAGAGTCTGAGTTGGTCCGGTCGGTTTTACCACAGAACGATGTGGAGGTCACCTTCAAGTGTAGATCTCCGTAGTGCAGGTCCCTGCACATGTGTTGTAGTAGCTGTAGAGGTAACACAGTTAGTAACAGAACTGATTAAGCAAGAAAAACTGGAGTTCAAATAGAGTGAACTAGCGGAGCTACTATGGAGTAGAGGAATGAGAGTTTCAACTAAACCACTGGAGAGGGGATACGAAAGTTAGTCGTCAGCTGTAACAAACACAAAAAAAAAAACAGGAGAAAGCTGAGAGCCAGGGAGAGACTCTGAAATGTAGATATAGAGGCCCATGGGGATTCAAGACATTTGTTCCGGTTCCTCTTCATGAGTTTCAGGCTCGCGACGAGTTGGGCGAGGATGTCGTTGTTCCTTCGGGGTTGTTTGTGTTAACGGTGGTTCCAAGAGGATGCCCCAGGAGTGGAGTAGGCGTAGGCCCTTTTGTAGGTCTTGGATCGCATGACTGGCGCCATTCCTGGACACGAGCAGAGTAGCCGGGTATCGCCATTTATATGGGATCTTGTGGTTAGCTAGACCTTTGGTGATCGGGTTCAGCTGTCTTCTGAGCTGAAGAGTGTACTTAGAAAGGTCAGGGAATAGCAGTACTCCCTCAAAAGGGGCTTGCAATGGCGGACCGTTTCTTGCGGCCGATAGGAGCCTCTCCTTTACGTGGAAAAAGTGGACCCTCATCAAAGTGTCCCTGGGGACTGTGGCTGCTAGGTGTGAGGGTTTCGCTATCCTGTGGATTCGGTCTATTATAAGATCTCTGGGGGAAGCATCCGGGAGGATCATATGCATAAGCTCCCTTGCATAGTTAGAGAGATCCGCCGGTAGGACAGTTTCTGGGACCCCCCTCAGCTTTAAATTATTTCTCCTTGACCGATCTTCCAAATCGGCCAGCTTGGCCCTCACCCATGTCTGCTCTTTTTGCAAGTCATCATAGGAGTCCACAAGATCATTTACTGTGGCTGTACAATCCTCCATGCTGCTCTCAAGATGTGACACTCTATCGTCCATGACATGCATGTCAGCAGTGATTTTAGTGAAAATAGAGGACAGGTCTGTCATAAGGGAGGTCTGGAGGGATAGCAGCATGTCTTTTAGTGTGGTGTCCATCACTGGTTGGCCTGTAGTAGGAAACGAGGCCATGGAGGATTTCAAGGCCTGGTTGGATGGAAGGTGTCCATAAGCCGGGGGCTCAATTTGCGGGGGGGAGCGCCGCGGACCTGGGCCTATGCGCATCCGCGCTTTCGCCGGGCTGCCTGTGACAGGATTATCCCCAGTCTTTAGTGCGGGAGGTGATGCAGAGTTTAGGTGAGTCTGTGAGTCGGGGCTTTCAGCTGGGAGGTCCGAGTAGGCCTCGAGCGCCGCGATCCCGCCGGCGCCATTTTGTGGCTGACTGACCTGGCTCGGCTTCAGGAAGAAAGCCGTCAGTTTCTGAGGGTGGCGTTCCGTCATCCTTTTCCTGGACATGGTCGGTGCTTCCCCGATGTGGTTGGACCCCGGATGGGTGCGGATGGCTGGGTTAGGTGGGCTCAATTCGCTCCGTTGCTCTCCCTGGCCGACGAGCACAGAGCCTAAGCAGCCATCACCAGCGCTGGCAGACCACGCCCCCCACCGGGACCCCCTTCACCAGTGAGGCTCCTTGCCTTTGGGGGAGGGTCCCGGGCTTCTACGGTGTTTTCCGCGGGGGGGCGACACCCGCGGGCTTCTGCGATGCCTTCTGCTTCTGCCTGTCTCCTCCGCGGAGCACAGGGCTTTCTTCCGCCGGAGGGCGCCACCCTCCGGGCTTCTGCGGTGCCTTCCGCTTCTGCCTAGCTCCTCCGGGAGCACAGGGCTTGTCTCCGCTGTGTTCTCTCTTCTCTTCCATTCGATGTTGACACGACGAGGTTCCGCGCTGGAATGCCGTCTGAGCAGCGGGCTTTGACTTATATAGGGCAATGCCACCATGTGACCTCAACCCATGTGACATCACATTCCCATCATGCCCAGGGAATGTGATGTCACATGGGTTGAGGTCACATGGTGGCATTGCCCTATATAAGTCGATGCCCGCCGCTGACACGGCATGTCAGCGCGGAACCTCGTCGTGTCAACATCCAATGGATGAGAAGGGAGAGGACAGCGCAGACAAGCCCTGTGCTCCCGGAGGAGACAGGCAGAAGAAGGAAGAGGGAAGAAAGAAGACGGAAGAAAGCCCTGGCTCCGCGGGGGAGCCAGGCAGAAGAGGGAGCAGAGAAAAGACCGGGGAATTGGCGCACCCCCGGCAGAAAACCAGGAAGACCGGAACCCTGGCGGAAGGCACCGGTAAGACCGGGGGATAGGCGCCATCCCCCGGCAGAAGTCGCCGAAGTCCGGATGGCCCCCCCCTAATGTAAAAGAGCTTAAATGGGGTGGGGGCACCCGGCGGAAGGCTCCGGAGAGGACCGAGGGATGGCGCCCTCCCCCGGCAGAAATCACAGAAGCCCAGGGTCCCGGCAGAAGATCGGGAGAGAAGAAACCCCCCCCCTTGTGACAGAGCTAAAGAAGAAAGGGGGGGCTCCGGAGCTGATTAATAAAATATTTTATTCTGTGTGGTGTTTTATTTAACTTTACATTTCCCCCAGGTGAATGGGTAGAGGTACGATGTACCCCATACTCATTCACATAGGGTGGGGGGCCGGCATCTGGGGGCCCCCTTATTAAAGGGAGCTCGCAGATTCCGATTAGCCCCGCCCGCATACCCCGACAACCAATGGCAAGGGTTGTCGGGAAGAGGCTCTTGTCCCTATCGACATGGGGGCAAGAGTGCTGTAGGGTGGGGGGGCAGTGCCCCCCTCCCCCACAGCACACACTCCCCCATGTTGAGGGCATGCAGTCTGGTACGGCTCAGGAGGGGGGGGGCGCTCGCTCGTCCCCACCCCTCATTCCTGTCCGGGCCAGACTGCGTGCTTGGGATGAGGGCTTGGTTTGGATCTGGGGGGGGGGAACCCCGCGCCGAATTGGCGCGGGTTTAACCCCTCACGTTCCGGACCAAGCCTAAGAGCCTAATGTAGCCCTGGAGGGGGACCCGCGCCGATTTCAAGTTTGAAATTTGGCACGGAGTTCCCCTTCATGGCTGAAAACTGCTCGGAGATTCCCGTGCACCGCGTCACGCAGCGCAATCACGGGTACGCCGCTTGGTATTTACCAAGATTCTCACGGCGTACTGACACGGCGCACGGGAAGCTCCGAAATTTCTCTCTACGCATGCCCAGTATGCAAATGAACCTCCCGAGGTTCAGGCGCACTGTGCAAGCATACGGGGATCTGTTTTCAAAAAACACTTTCACTTTCAATTCGGCCCGCCAAACACTTTCAAACACATGTCACTTCACTTCCCCTGCATCCCCTCACCTCCCCCCTAATAAACTCCCGCCCAAACCCCCGCAATTTACATTTCAATGTGCCGTGCGCCAGGTCTGTACTGGTGCACAATGCACCCTCTCCTGGGCGCACGGAGCACATTAGTAACTAGGGAAATACACTGCACTAGCAGCGTATTTCTTTAGTAAATGACCAAACGGCTGCTACTCCTGCTTTTACTCCATGAGTCATGGAGTAAAGGCTTGGTAAATCAGCCCCAATATCTGTAAAATGTGAAAGAGCCGCACTCCCGCACTCCTGATTACAGTATGTATTTTTAGTAAGAAGCCCCAGCCTCGACTGCTCCTAAGCCATGCCCCAAACATGTTTTTCATCCCCCTCAGGGCTTAGTCATAGAGAGACCTCTATGACTATGTTTCAGGAGTGGGATGAAATGCATCATGGGGTGTGACTTAGGACAATACAAACTGGGCTTTCGTCACATTGTATAGATACTATGCATTGTGGATGCTGGCACAAAGTTAAGCAGTGGAGCACAGGAGTGGTTATACCCAGCTCCTAGAGCGGAGCTCCAAGCTATTAGTATAGGTTACACAGGGGCGTTGCTAGGTGGCAAAAAGACCAGGGGCTTCAGCCCAAAGTCCAAAGCCGTGAACCGGGGGGCAGTTTGTATGTGATGCAGGCTCTTGTTTTTGGCTAGCACGTGACCTACCTGACCTACATACACTGATGTGGTAGTGACCTACATACACTGACCTACCTTACATACACTGACCTACATACACTGACCTACCTGCACTGGCGGTATTAACCTACATATACTGACCTACCTACACTGACCTACCTGACATACACTGACCTACCTACACTGACCTACACTGACCTACTTACACTGACCTACCTGACATACACTGACCTACCTACACTGACCTACCTGACATACACTGACATTTACATACACATTATTACACTGTCTGACGGTTCTGACCTACCTCAGCTCAGCGGTGTCACAGGAGCAGTCATTCCGTCAGAGAGCCGAGTAGCCTGGCTGGAGGGGAGGAGAGCCGTGGAGCCTTGAGGAGAGCCCAGGAGGAGAGGAGAGGAAAGCCGCCCGGGGGTCGCCCGAGCGCCGAACAGGGATATGGCGGCAGCCATATTGTAATTCCCGCCTTCTGGAGCCAGTGCAGCGTCTATGATAGACATCACACGTCCCACGCTCGCGGCATTGGACCAGTGGGACATCCATCATAGGCGTTGCGCAGGTTCCAGAAGGCGGGACCTGTTATGGGACTCGGCCACACTTGGCCGCACTCGGCCACACTTGGCTACATTCGGCAGCGCTCGGCATCACTCGACGGCTCGGGGCTAATAATTCAGTCCTGCCACCGTGAGACTCTGGGCTTTACGGGGTCACATTCAGGGGTTCAGCCACGGCTAGCCCCCCCCCCCTCCTGATGCCCCTGAGGTTACATATGAAACAAATGAAAAGGTGATGGTGTCTGCGCTGTGTAACAGAGAAAAGGGGGGAGGGGAAAAGAAATAGATAATGTGACTATAATACACTCTATATGCATATAAAAGTGTCTATATAGACTACCAAATATTTCAGATCTCTGCCTGGATCGATAAGTGAAACAAATATCTCAGAAAAAACATAAATTACAATAAAGTGTGTGCCACACTATACACAAACAAATAAATAATGCATAAATATATAGACTTAATATAATAAATAAATGTAAGAGTCAAGCAAAGTCAGCATAGAATACGTGCAAAAAATATATATATTATATATAATAATATAATAAATAAATAAATAAATAAATAAATATATATAGGAAAGTCTCTGAGTGGTGGTCCCAAAAAAAAACAAGTGTTGAGAAATGCTTCAGTGTGCAAAGGACACCTCTTGTGACTTCTTAGCAGCTGTAGCTTTAACCACTTAAGACCCGGACCAAAATGCAGCTAAAGGACCTTGCCCCTTTTTGCGATTCGGCACTGCGTCACTTTAACTGACAATTGCGCGGTCGTGCGACGTGGCTCCCAAACAAAATTGGCGTCCTTTTTTTCCCACAAATAGAGCTTTCTTTTGGTGGTATTTGATCACCTCTGCGGTTTTTATTTTTTGCGCTATAAACAAAAATAGAGCGTAAATTTTGAAAACAATTCAATATTTTTTACTTTTTGCTATAATAAATATCCCCCAACAATATATATATATAAAAAAAATTTCCTCAGTTTAGGCCGATACGTATTCTTCTCCCTATTTTTGGTAAAAAAAATCTCAATAAGCGTTTATCGGTTGGTTTTACGCAAAATTTATAGCATTTACAAAATAGGGGATAGTTTTATTGCATTTTTTTTAATTCGTTTTTTTTTCTATTATTGGCGGCGATCAGCGATTTTTTTCGTGACTGCGACATTATGGAGGACACTTCGGACAATTTTGACACATTTTTGGGACCATTGTCATTTTCACAGCAAAAAATACATTTATGGGGTTATGTGTAACCTCAAGTGTGTTTACAACTGTAGGGGGGTGTGACTGTATGTGTGACGTCATCGATTGTGTACCCCTATAAAAGGGATCACACAATCGATGACGCCACCACAGTGAAGAACGGGGAAGCTGTGTTTACACACAGCTGTCCCCGTTCTTCAGCTCCGTGGACCGATCGCGGGGCCGAGTCGCGGGCGTGCGCCCGCGACCCGCGGCTGGGTACTAGCACAGGACGTACCTATACGTGCATGTTCCCAGCCATGCCATTCTGCCGACGTAAATGTGCAGGAGGCGGTCCTTAAGTGGTTAAGGACCTGATAATTCTCAAGGGATACACATCCAATAATATAATCAGCCAGGTGGTAGAAAAACCCAAACCAGTGAGTATCTAATTTAGCTCTTACACCAGCTAGACTAAATGCCCAGCAGATATAGAGAGATTCTCTGAGTGGTGAATCCAGGAAACCAGCACACGTGTTGGGGGGTAAAAAACTCCAAAAGTGCACACACCTCCAGTGATGCCAAGCAGTTTACCTCAAAGCTGCTTTAATGACAGCTTATAGCACCTCATGTAACACAGCAGATACTGCTATGAGCTCATATGCGGTCAGGGGAATCACTCTTGGATGATACCATGTGGAAAGAAAAGGGATGTATATAGTGTAACTCTGTTACCCCAAAGTAGACTCAGATGGTAAACACAAAAATCCTTATGTTCCTCTTAGATCTCTCCTACTCCCAGTGTACAGCAAAGCGTAGTCGAGGGGTGGCAGTATGGTCAAGGAAAAAAGGAAAGGAAACACATTGTGTAATCCCATAAAAAATGGTGCACATTTATTGGTAAAGAACGGTAAAAAAACACTCACATATACTTCAGCTATATGATCGGTGACACTTGCAAGCTGCCTGCCGTCAGAGTGCTGGGTCTAGTGCTCCAATCCTGACTCGTATCGTCACGTCACACCACATGAAACAAGCTCATATGCAATTGTGCAGGGCTACATAATTACAATGGTAAAAATGGTGACGGCAAGATGTGCAAATGATAGTGCAGTCCATCTACCAAGTCATCTGGATAAAGGAATAGGTCAAACTCCCAGAGCTCTTGAGTACATCAATAATATAGATTTGTGCAGTGAAATTATAAATCAAATACTACAGTCAGTTTTAAAATTATATTTTATATATTTACATATAGGAATAGTTCTTAAACACACCATCAGAGATAGCAATGCAATAGCAGCAAGGCAAGGCAAGGGCTCCAGAGATGCACCAATTTGAAACTTTCCATAGGTACAAATGCCATTCGATTTTAAACTGTCAAAAGGCATTACAAGTCACGCCGGTGTGAATCGGGAGCTTAGTTTGAAATGTGTGTGGTGAGCTAAAGTGGAACATATACCTTTATTGCCACCTGGTGTGCTGCAGGTATCCAACTACCACTATTTTGAGCCCATGTTCACATCGGGCACGTCAAATCGAATGTCAAATTGTTGCCTATTGCCGGCAATGGAACCGTCCGAATCAATGCGATATCGACCTTGCGGCACAGCACCGATTCCCAAAAGTTGTTCCTGCACTACTTTTGGTGACTTTGGGGGTGATTTTAATAGACATCTCTGCATGAACCTGCACAGATGTCTGTCAAATCGCCCCCAAAGTCGGACTGAAATGGTGCGAGTTCAGCTAAAACAGAGAGCAAACTAGATGTTGCTATTAACACAAGTAATCTTATATGAAACAGATTGTGCAGTATGGACTATTTATTAGTAAAGGGGTGCTAACAGTTCTTTATACACTTGCTGTTAGTTGTAAAAGTGGCCCACTATTACCCCTCTTAAACATACATATTTATTTCATAGCAGTATACCTAAAACAAGGAAAAATTGGCAAGGGCATGGGGCAGGAATATTTGTACAGGGGGCCCCCAGTTGATTGCCCCTGCCACTGACCTCCATATGAACGCATAGCAGAGCTATGTTACCTTTTATTATATCCATTAAAGCTGCATAAATACTGTATGTATATTCGTCTTCGCCACCATGATTTTAAATGGTAAAATTCATCGCTCACTGTAGGCAGCTCATTTTTCACAATAGTTAGTAATCAACTCAAGATTTATAGGGCTGGGCTTAAGCACACAGACACATTTTGAAAATTAAGGGAAAATGTCATGCTTGATTTTTATATGCACCAGTAATCTCATGTACTGCACACATTATGTTCATTAGTCCTTACTCATCATGCTCATTAGTATAAAAATAACAAACACAAAAAAGTCTGTAGACCTAAAATAGTGCAACTATATCAAAAGCTTGCAGGAAAACCAATCTGAAGCAACCTTGAAAAGATATCATAAAGACTGTTGCACTTAAAAATACAAATATTTTTTTGTATCCTATATAAATATATATCTATCTATATAAAAAAATTCTCCATCATGTGTATTCTCAAAAAAAAAAATTAACACTGTTCCAGGGGTCTTTTTGACAAATAGTTTTATCCCACATCATGGTCCACTGTGCAGCAGATTGTCTGAGACTCCTTCAATCAGTTCCTACCATCAATGGTGGCATTGATTACTGTCACTGTGGTGTAGCACAGGCCATAAACTCACAAAGATGTTCTGATTTCATGAGCTGCAATAGGAGCACCTGCAAAGCCAAGATTGGGATAAAAAATACTCAAGCAAAGCGCAGTGACGTACAACACACTATAAAGGGGAAGTTCCATTCAAATGGCGCCACCCTTTTGGCTGATTATGCTAATTTCCCATCTCATAACTTTTCCCCATCGTTAAAGCGTACACACGACCCTTTTTGACGACGAGAAAAACGACAACGTGAAAAACGACGAGAAAAAATAGAGCATGTACTAAATTTTCTCGTCAAGAAAAATGCTCTGGAGCCTACGCACAATCGTTTTTAACAACCAATTTAAAAAATTTCATTTTTCTCGTCATGAAAAATGGTTGTGTGTACGCGACATAAGGATAGAGTAATTTGGGGATCTAGCTCATGTTCCAGCAACTGCAGAATAGATACTGTACATGTTTTGGGAAGAAAGAGTAGGAGGATTGTCGGCCTTTTGGATACCTGTGGAGTATTGTGTTTGCTTATCCTCTGCCTCTCCCTTTAGGCCTGCCAGACATTTTTAATAAAGGGGATTGTTAAAATTTCAAAGCAGTAGGGGAGATAAATATGTGGTGTATTGATGCACACCACACAAGTATGCAATAACATGCTGCAAAAGGACAGCAGCTTTCCCCTCTGCCAGCAACAAGCGCACATTGTGGATCCCAAATTGAAAAAGTCCTAGCAAAATAAATTATACTCCTTCAAAATAAATGAACCCTTAAATACTAAACCTATTGAAGAAAACAATAATGCACCAAACAAGAAGTGAGGGTGGGGCAGCTAAATAGCATCTACACCTGTTGCTGATGCATGCAAGAAGCAATCCTAAAAAGGACCGTTGGATCTCTGAACTGTGAACACAGTGTGGGGAGGGAGGCACAAAAATATGCCATAATGTATAGCAACTAAAGCCTTGTACACACGATCGGATTTTCGGCAGGGAATTGTGTGATGATAGACTGTTGGTCAAAAATCCGACCGTTGGTACGCTCCATCAGACAATTGTTGTCCAACTTTCTGCCAACAAATGTTGGATGGCAGACTAGTAAATTTTGGGGGACAACGGTCTGTTGTCAGATCTTCCTATCGTCTGTACACAAGTACATCACACAAAAGTCCAAAGTACAAACATGCATGCTTGGAATCAATGTTTTGTCTCTAGGGCAGAGAGCTAAAGCTTCTTGTGCCATAAACTTCAGATACCATATTTCTTTGATCTCAGTTTTATTTGAACAAGCTGGGTGAAACAACAAAATAACAGAAATAGACCTCAATAAGTACACTATTGCATACAATACAGCATACATTACAGAAACAACGATATACAATATAAGATGAGATAGTAAAAGCTCTCTAAGAGGTGATGGCGATAGATTGAGCAAGACATGTCCTGCTCCCTGCAGTGTCTTCTCAAAGCATGGTGGCTGTTATCACTTCCTGTGAAGATTCTACCCAGAATTCCCTGCTTGCTAACAACTTTCCTAACTACACATACAGTAAATCAACTACACAGAACTGAAGCAATACCAAAAAAGGATGCTAAATGGTGCCTGCACTCCGCATATGATTGTCTTATGTAAATTACAAACCTTAAATCTTATTTTTAACAACACCTATACAGGTAATCAGAATATCATAACTTGTGTTATGGTGAACATTACTTCTGAGCATGCGTGTTTGTAGTTTTTTCCAATTCTATCCCACATTTGTCGGCCGAAAGTCTGACAACAATTGTCCGATGGAGCATACAAACGGTCAGATTTTAGGCCAACAGCCTGTCATCACACAATTCCCGTTGGATAATCCGATTGTGTGTATGTGCTTTTAGGCTTGGTTCACATCTTTATTTTTTTAATTTTAGTGCATTTTCAGTTTTGCAGAAACACACTACAGTTCATTTAACATGGTTTCCTATGGAAATCTGTGCATTTTATGGAAAGGGACAGGGGCTTCTTTCTGGTTTTTGGTTCCATATACTTCAATGGATGAAAAGCATGCACTGAAAAACGCAAAATGCAACTGCAACCTGCATAGGTGTAAACCAGGCCTTATATAGTTATCAGACTGGCACATAAGAAAACCCTCATTATTGGTTCTTTTAAACCATCTGACCTCAATTGAATTTTTTTTGTGCCTTTTGCATTTTGCAGATTTGCACTACAGAACCTGACCCATAGGACACCATGTTAAATGGACTGTAGTGCAAATCTGCAAAATGCAAAAAGCATTAACAATGCATAGGTGTGAATCCAACCTTATTGGTGAAAACTGCATTCGTTTGTTGTTTCCACTGGTGGGTTCACCTTGAACTCATGCTCAACCCGAATTCAAAGATCATTTTTTCGAAAATACATTTGACACCCAACTTTCTGCTACACATAGCATAACCTACAGAAATGTCTTTAACTATACAAAGCTAGTAACTGAGTCCAAAGCATCTGTCATTTTAACCACTTAAGACCCGGACCTTTAGGCAGCTAAAGGACCTGGCCAGTTTTTGCGATTCGGCACTGCGTCGTTTTAACTGACAATTGCGCGGTTGTGCGACGTGGCTCCAAAACAAAATTGGCGTCCTTTTTTCCCACAAATAGAGCTTTCTTTTGGTGGTATTTGATCACCTTTGCGGTTTTTATTTTTTGCGCTATAAACAAAAATAGAGCGACAATTTTCAAAAAAATTCAATATTTTTTTTACTTTTTGCTATAATAAATACCCCCCAAAAATATATAAAAACATTTGTTTTCCTCAGTTTAAGCCGATACGTATTCTTCCACCTATTTTTGGTAAAAAAAATCGCAATAAGCGTTTATCGATTGGTTTGCGCAAAATTTATAGCGTTTACAAAATAGGGGATAGTTTTATTGCATATTTTTTTTTTTTTTTTTTACTACTAATGGCGGCGATCAGCGATTTATTTTCATGACTGCGACATTATGGCGGACACTTCGGACAATTTTGACACATTTTTGGGACCATTGTCATTTTCACAGCAAAAAATGCATTTGAAAACGTGTGTTGACACGAAATGCATCAGGGATGACCTCATTGTAACCATCGTTTTTACTGAATATGCGCTGTATTCTCATCCAATATGTAAGTGCAATTTTCCATTACATTTTAACTGATTTTTACGGTGTTACACTATGGCGTCCCCTCTTCTCTTTTTTACATCCATGTGGGATTTCTAAATACGGATGTCTATTGCCTGTATCACCTGAGTGAGTGACATCAAGGTTTTTTATCAAGTCTGCTTGACTCTAGAAATATATTTTTCACAGAGTCCACTCATTCTGGTAAGCCTGCATCTATATCGGTGGTGGGATTTCTCTTCACACTCGGAACCTTAATTCCATTTACACTCATTCATCATTTGGAGTCACCGTTTTATTTATATTTATTGAGTTTGAGTCTTTTCGGACTTTGGGATACTCTCCTATCACTCAGCACCCATTTGGACTCTCTTTTTTACTTTTTTTACTTTTAATTTTTTCATATTCATTTATGTGGTGGTTTCCCCCTCCATGTATAATTATTATATTTATATAGTGTTTATGTATATTATTGCTTTAGTGTTCTAATTGGTTGTATCAGAGCGCTGCACTCTTTTGTCCACATCTGAGGCCTCGTACACACGACAGAGTTTCTTGGCAGAATTCGGCGAGAAACTCGGTCAGAGCCGGATTCTGCCGAGAAACTCTGTCGTCTGTACAGTTTTGGCCCGATGGAGCCGCCGAGGAACTCGTCGAGAAAATAGAGAACATGTTCTCTATTTTCTCGTTGTTCTATGGGAGAAGGCGGCCCGCCGAGCTCCTCGGCGGCTTCATCCCTGAACTCGACGAGGAACTCGATGTGTTTGGCACGTCGAGTTCCTCTGTCGTGTGTACGAGGCCTCACTGTGAAAATGACAATTGCAGTTTGGGAGTTAACCATAAGTGGGCGTTGAAGGGGTTACGTGTGACCTCATTTGTGTTTCTAACTGTAAGAGGGTGTGGCTGTAGGTGTGACATCATTGATTGTGCCACAGTGAAGAACGGGGAAGCTGGGCACTTAAAGAGGATGTACCTGTACGTGCTTGTGCCCAGCCGTGCCATTCTGCCAACGTATATGTGCAGGAGGCGGTCCTTAAGTGGTTAATATTCTTATTTCATCATAGAGATGTCTACTATTATGGATGTAAAGCCGATTTTTTTTTTTTTTTTTGCTGTCACAATGTAGAGTATAAGATTTCCTATCATCTGTGCCCAGTCTTGCCACAAAGAGTTAATCCATCTCTGAGCAATCCTCTTTTTTTCTTTCTTCAGTGAGAGAAACGGCCAAACAGAAGAAAACTTTTGTTTGTTCTTCCCCCTTGCTGTGAATGACAGGTTATTTACATATCTCATGCACTAGCCTGAGACAGGCATTATTTTTTAATTCCCACACTCATTCCTTTTCTGAATGTGGTTACTTTTCTGGGTTTTGACTGAATATTATTGATCATAGCAGAATTTAGTGTAAGGAATACATAGGAGAAAATACATGTTGACAAGGGGAGTGTAGAGGTGGACGGGGAGTCTACTGACATCACAACTCCACCCACCAAGCTCCAGATAACAGACCAACACACACAATCTGCAGTTTTTCAGTTCTTATAACAGACAGAGGGGAGACATTTGACAGGTAAGGATATAGGCAGGAGACATCTATATCCTTATAGATCAGCACTATGGCAGTAGTTTAGAAAGGATGAGAGTGGGTTTACATCCACTTTAAGCTTGGATGGGTGAAATGCATTAATGGGGCAGACCTAGGGTTTAAGGATGTAGTATGTGCCGTCTATCAATACAATTGTCAAACTTTTGTGATGTTATCAGAGTGTGGCCCCTTTCTTCGCAGTAGAAAACTGGATGGATGTTGTAATACTTTTCACCCTTACAGGCTTAATCATAGCTAGGTCACTATGATTAAATTGTTTCTTATGCCAACACTTCGTATTCCTGATATGTGCCTGCTGTACTATGTACTTGTATGAGAATGTATCCCATTCTCTTTTATTGCTTCCTTTGTTTAAATCCCTGGTGTTCCTGCTAGCCGCCTTGCTTTCCTATTAAAAACTGACCACACTAAGCAAGAGAGCACAGATTGGTCAGTTCTCTATCTATTGCCCTGACATGCCACAACTGCACAGCCATTCATGGGAATCACAGTGTGCTGCTGCTTCCCCCCAGCCCTTATGCAGCTGAGAACAGAGGAAATGTGATTGCTTATAAAAAAAATTGAAAAAAAGGTAGTTAAAATGTTTTTTTTATATCTATACAAAACTGTTTTGCCTTCCATTTCTTTTTCAAACTGAATGGGTTGTTTTACAAGGTAATCGTTTACAATCGCTTTAAAGTGGAGTTCCACCCATAAATATAACATTACATCAGTAGTTTTAAAAAAATGTCATTAGTCCTTTAAGAAAAAAAACATTTTTTTGGATGCCTTCAAAGTGTTGTTGCTACTCAGAATAGTTAATCTTCCCACTTCCTGCACCTAGGTGCTTAAGCTTCACCGCACAGACTCCTGGGAATGTAGTGGGTGTAACTTTCCAGGAGTCTGTGCACTCCCCAGTCTCAAAGAATCATGTGACTTGGACAGTACAGGTGCTGAAACCTGATCTGAAAACTATTACATTGCTTGTGGCTGAAATCCAGGAAGTCATACAGTCTGGCTTCATGATGTCCACACTTAAGATGGCCCCAGTCAATTTCTATTTTATAAAGTATCTAAATGCTTTAACAACCTAACAAAACGGACCTTAGTTTACAGACTAACTTTACTAGAATACATTAAGCTTGTGTATTACAGGGGTATTTATATTTAAAAAGTGAAATTGTGGCCGGAACTCCGCTTTAAGCCCATAAGGGTGAAATACATCAGAGCGGGACTGTTCCAAGGTGAGACTCAGCAGTATACACAGTATGTGTGGCCTAAATAAAGTGGGTTTTAAGGCTGGTGATGTCATTAATGTGTGACCCTCCTGATTTCTGGCTACTTGGCACATGGGGAGATCAATGTTTAAGGCTCGATTTTCTTTACACTGTATCTAGCTGGTTACTAAGGAGGGGGCCGGGAAGCCGGCTGCCGCGTCCTTAACAACTGATGAGTCATCAGCTGTCAGCGAGCTTTCGCTGAATATAAAAAAAATATATAATTGCAGGCAAAAAATAATCAAGAAAAAAAACAGCGTGGGGTCCCCCCAGGTCCAATCCTGGGCCCTCAGGTTTAGTATGGATTTAGAGGGGACCCCCCACACCAAATGAAAAAAAAATGGCACGGGGGTCCCCCCAAAATCCATACTAGACCCTTATCCAAGCATGCAGCCGGCAGGTCAGGAAAGGGAGGGGACAAGCGAGCGCCCCCCCTCCTGAACCATACCAGGCCACATGCCCTCAACATGGGGGGATGGGGCTTTGCGCCCCCCACCCCAAAGCATCTTACCCCCATGTTGATAGGGACAAGGGCCTCTTTCGGACAACCTTTGTTCAGTGATTGTCGGGGTCTGCGGGCAGGGGGCTTATCGGAATATGGAAGCCCCAGTTAAAAAGGGGGCCCCCAGATCCAAGCCCCCCATGTGAATGAGTATGGGGTACATTGTACCCCTACCCATTTACAAGAAAAAAAGTTGTGTTAAAAACAACAGTAGACATTTTTTGACAAGTCTTTTATTAATATCTTCTTCTTCTTCTCCGGTCTTCCTCCATCTTCTCCCGCATCTTCTTCCTCCGTTCTTCTCCTTCTCCCCTGCTTCTTCTTCCACTTTTCTTCTTTCTTCGGTGTCCTTCTTCCTCTGCCGCCGCTCCCACCGATGACCCTCCTCCGATGCTGCATCCCGCTTATCTGTCGGTGCCGATGTCCTGTATTTCTTAAATAACAATAGGGGCGTGGTAATCGGATTACATCACATGGAGACCATGCCCCCCTGTGACATCACCACCTGGGGCATGATGGGTCTGTAACGTCATAAGGGGTGTGGCCTCCCCACGCTGTTATTTTCATATATTTTTTTTAGTCAACATTTTTTTTTACATTCAGCGGGAATCCAGCTGACAGTTGATAACTCATCGGTTGTTAAGGACGTGGCGGTCGGCTTCCCGGTCCCCTCCTTAGGAACCAGCCAGATACAGTGTATAAAAAAAAAATGCAAAATGTGGCAAATTTGCTGGAAAATCGCAGTACATGCGTTTTGGATGCAGGTCCATTCAATTCTATTACATGCAAAACGCTGCATTTTGGGGGAAAAACACAGAGGCACAAAAATGCATTGATGTGAACATGTTCCATAGGAACCTATGTTAAAAAATTTCCCTGCATTTCTGCAAATTCTAAAATGCATCAAAAAACACATTAGTGTGAATCGAGCCTAAAGTGGTGTTACTTGCTTTTGATTCACATAACTGTTCAGCCATTGCAAATCAACAAAGTTCTGAAGAAGCTGACAATGCCTATGAAACGCATCAACTGTATTACTAAGACACTGGCTTTTTTTTCTGATATTAGGGTTATGTGATGGTGGTCATATAAAGTCATGTGGAAATTATTTTTGTTGCTAAGAATAACGTTTTTTGAACTTGTCCAATTTAGGTCCACCTATTTGTACAGTAGGTGCCTTCCTAATTGATTTATATAAAGTCCCTTTCTTTCTCAAATTGTTGTGTTAAATGCAGTGGCTGCTGGTGCTCAAAATTTTTTCGGGGGTGCAAACAAACAAAAAAAAAACAACAATTGCAGCCTCACTGTGCCCATCATACGCAGCTACTGTGCCCATCAATTGCAGCCACTGTGCCCATCAAATGCAGCCACTGTGCCCATCAAACACAGTCAGTGAGCCCATTAACCACCTTAGGACCCCTTCACGCCGATATACAGTACAGACCAAAAGTTTGGACACACCTTCTCATTCAAAGAGTTTTCTTTATTTTCATGACTATGAAAATTGTAGATTCACACTGAAGGCATCAAAACTATGAATTAACACATGTGGAATTATACAAAAAAGTGTGAAACAACTGAAAATATATTTCATATTCTAGGTTCTTCAAAGTAGCCACCTTTTGCAGCAGACACATATCTAGAACTGTTAAGAGGAGACTGTGTGAATCAGGCCTTCATGGTGGAATATCTGCTAGGAAACCACTGCTAAAGAAAGGCAACAAGCAGAAGAGACTTGTTTGGGCTAAAGAACACAAGGAATGGACATTAGACCAGTGGAAATCTGTGCTTTGGTCTGATGAGTCCAAACTTGAGATCTTTGGTTCCAACCCCTGTGTCTTTGTGTGACGCAGAAAAGGTGAACGGATGGACTCTACATGCCTGGTTCCCATCGTGAAGCATGGAGGAGGAGGTGTGATGGTGTGGGGGTGCTTTGCTGGTGACACTGTTGGGGATTTATTCAAAATTGAAGGCATACTGAACCAGCATGGCTACCACAGCATCTTGCAGCGGCATGCTATTCCATCGGTTTGCGTTTAGTTGGACCATCATTTATTTTTCAACAGGACAATGACCCCAAACACACCTCCAGGCTGTGTAAGGGCTATTTGACCAAGATGGAGAGTGATGGGGTGCTGCGCCAGGTGACTACCTCTTGAAGCTCATCAAGAGAATGCCAAGAGTGTGCCAAGCAGTAATCAAAGCAAAAGGTGGCTACTTTGAAGAACCTAGAATATGAAATATATTTTCAGTTGTTTCACACTTTTTTTTTATGTATAAATCCACATGTGTTAATTCATAGTTTTGATGCCTTCAATGTGAATCTACAATTTTAATAGTCATGAAAATAAAGAAAACTCTTAGAATGAGAAGGTGTGTCCAAACTTTTGGTCTGTACTGTACGTCGGCAGAATGGCACGGCTGGGCACATCTACGTACATGTACGTGGCTCTTTAAGCCCAGCCGTGGGGGCGCGTGCACACGACCCGCTCCGAAGCTCCGTGACCGTGGGACTCGCGGACCCGATCGCTGCTGGAGTCCCGCAATCAGTCCCCGGAGCTGAAGAACGGGGAGAGCTGTGTGTAAACACAGCTTCCCTGTTCTTCACTGTGGCGCTGTCATCGATCGTGTGTTCCCTGTAGGTGTGACGTCACACCTACAGCCACACCCCCCTACAGTTAGAAACACAAATGAGGTCATACATAATCCCATCAGCACCCCCTTGTGGTTAACTCCCAAACTGCAACTGTCATTTTCAAAGTAAACAATGCATTTTAAATGCATTTTTTGCTGTGAAAATTACAATGGTCCCAAAAATGTGTCAAAATTGTCCGAAATGTCCGCCATAATGTCGCAGTCACGAAAAAAATCGCTATTAGTAGTAATTTTTTTTTTTATAAAAATGCAATAAAACTATCCCCTTTTTTGTAAACGCTATAAATTTTGCGCAAACCAATCGATAAACGCTTATTGCGATTTTTTTTACCAAAAATAGGTAGAAGAATACGTATCAGCCTAAACTGAGGAAAAAAAATAATGTTTTATATATTTTTGGGGGATATTTATTATAGAAAAATAGTAGTAATTTTTTTTTTTTTATAAAAATGCAATAAAACTATCCCCTTTTTTGTAAACGCTATAAATTTTGCGCAAACCAATCGATAAACGCTTATTGCGATTTTTTTTACCAAAAATAGGTAGAAGAATACGTATCAGCCTAAACTGAGGAAAAAAAATAATGTTTTATATATTTTTGGGGGATATTTATTATAGAAAAAAGTAAAAAATATTGTTTTTTTTTTCAAAATTGACGCTCTATATAAAAAAATAAAAACCGCAGTGGTGATAAAATACCACCAAAAGAAAGCTCTATTTGTGGGAAAAAAAGGATGCCAATTTTGTTTGGGAGCCATGTCGCACGACCGCGCAATTGCCAGTTAAAGCGACGCAGTGCCGAATCGCAAAAACTGGCCTGGGTCATTTAGCTGCCTAAAGGTCCGGGGGTTAAGTGGTTAAAGGCAGCCACTGTGCCCATCAAATGCAGCCACTGTGCCATCAATAGTCACCACTGTGCCATGCCATCAATTGTCGCCACTGTGCCATTAATTGTCGCCACTGTGCCATCAATTGTCGCCACTGTGCCATCAATTGTCGCCGCTGTGCCATGCCATCAAATGCAGCCACTGTGCCATCATTTATTGCCACTGTGACCATCAATTGTCACCACTGTGCCATGCCATCAAACGCAGACACTGTGCCATCAATTGTCACCACTGTGGCCATTGTCACCACTGTGCCCATCAATTGTCACCACTGTGCCCATAAATTGTCACCACTGTGCCATGCCAAATGCAGCCACTGTGCCATGCCATCAAACGCAGCCACTGTGCCATCAATTGTTACCAATGTGCCATCAATTGTTACCACTGTGCCATCAATTGTTGTCACCACTGAGCCATCAATTGTTGTCACCACTGTGCCCATCAATTGTCACCACTGTGCCCATCGATTGTCGCCACTGTGCCCATCAATAATCAATTGTAGCCACTGTGCCATCACTTATAGCCACTGTGCCCATCAATTATAGCCACTGCGCCCATCAATTATAGCCACTGTGCCCTGTTAAATGCTGCCACTGTGCCCTGTAAAATGGCAATTCTCATTTTCTATGTTTTGTGCATTTGCAGCAGTTTCCCATTGCTAGAGTGTGTAGTGTAAATTACCTATAGGTTTAATTTGAGAATAATAACTCGCTGAGAATATTAAATTCTAAATTCTGCCACTGTGCCCTGTAAAATGCCCCCCCCCCCCCCGCCCGGCACTTACCTTTCTGGGATCAGCCATCCTGCTTCCACAGTTCTTCCTTCCGTTCTCCCACCCTCGATGATGCTTCAGCCAATCAGGTTACCGGTAACCAGAATCGTTGAACCTGATTGGCACTTCCAAAGCCAACCAGCTATCGTTATTCAGATGGGCGGCGCTCACCAGGGGGGCGGCCATCTGAATAGTGGGCGGCAGCAACAATACATAGATTCATGCAATGCATGAATCTATGTATTGTATTTAGTGGCGGTGCAGGAGAGAGAGGGGGCGGCGCTCCTGTGCCCTCTATGAACGCACCGCCACTGGTTAAATGTACTAAATTAACTTATAGTTTGTTAGTACCAGAGGAACTACATATATATTCTCCTATGGAGACTTGTAATCCATTTAGGACAATTAGGGCTTGTGTATACAGGCATTTGTTTGTGTAGAAAAGTATTTTTACATCATAAAAGTCAATGATAATAGCAAATTGGTTTGTAGCAACTTAAAAAGAACTCAAGAAACTATTCAATGTATCCCAAAGGAAAGCTAAAAGCACCTAAAAGCATTCTCCATTCTCCTGACTTCAAAATGTCTAAGTTTGCTCACAGTGGAATTTATTAACATAATAGGGATTTTATACCTTTTCCACTGTGGAAGATGCAGGATAATCTGTAGAGGCCCATTCAATGCAGTTGAACTGCATTGGGCTAAATTCCTTAAAATGGGTCCAATGTTACAACAAGCTGAATTCATTTCCCATAGGCTCAGTTCTTGGCAATACTTTGTGAAAATATTGTATTTAAAGACAGCATGACACACTGCAAAACATTACTATATTAAATTGGATGTAAACCAGAATATATTTTTTTAATTAGGCTTGCACTTTGTACAGTATAGAATTTCATGTCATCTGTGCCCAGTCTTGCCACGAAGAGTTAATCCAGCTCTGAGCAATCATCTTATCTTTTTTCAGTAAGATAAAAACTGACACACAGAGAAATAGGAGTCAGTTCTCCCCCCTTGCTGTGAGTGACAGGTGATTTACATATCTCATGCACTGAGAGGGACATTCTGTGTACTTCAGATCTCCTCCTCCTTTCTTCTCCTGCTCTCCCACGATTGGCTGTTGCACACCTCAGCATGATTGGGCATGCTGAAGTCATGTGGTGACCTTTCTGTGTTTTGACTGGATGTTAGTGATCATAGCAGAAGTTCAGTGAAAATGCATGTTGACAAAGGGAGTGTAGAGGTGGGAAGGGAGTCTATTGACATTGCGACTCCACCCACTGAGCTTCGGACAACAGACCCACAGAATGTGCAATTTTTCAGGTCTCATAACAGACAGAGGGGAGACATTTAACAGGTAAGGATACATGAAGGGGGCATGTATATCCTTATAGATAACCACTATGGCAGGAATTTAGAAAGGATGGGTTTACATCCACTTTAACCTCTTTACTACTGCCTGCCGTCAATTGACGGCGGCACGATAGTGCTCTAGTTTTGAGAAGACATCATATGACATCCTCGCCTTGCCGAGCCACCAGGGGGTGGGCACCCGCCGCATTACTGGGAACCCGATGTGCATGAACAGTGGCCGCGATGTCCACCGGGCACCCGCGATTGCCCAGTAACTGAGCAGGACTGTGGATGCCCTGTGTGTAAACTCTGTTCCCTGACAGTCACATTTACACAGTAATCAGTGCATATTTATAGCACTGTTCGCTGTATAAATGTGAATGGTCCCAAAATAGTGTCAAAAGTGTCCGGTGTGTCCGCCGCAATATCGCAGTCACAATAAAAATCACTGATCGCCGCCATTACTAGTAAAATTTAAAAAAAAATGCTATAAATCTATCCCCTATTTTGTAGCCGCTATAACTTTTGCACAAATATACGCTTATTGCATTTTTTTTTACCAAAAATAAGTAGAAGAATACGTATCGGCCAAAACTGAGAAATATTTATTTTTTATATATATTTTTGGGGATATTTATTATAGCAAAAAGTAAAAAATATATATATATTTTTTTAAATTGTCGCTCTTCTTTTGTTTATAGCGAAAAAAATAAAAAACGCACAGATGATCAAATACCACCAAAAGAAAGCGCTATTTGTGGGGGAAAAAGAATTAAAATTTCATTTGGGTAAAGTGTTGCAATTGTCATTCAAATTGTGATAGTGCTGAAAGCTAAAAATGGCTTGGGCAGGAAGGGGGTGAAAGTGCCCAGTATTGAGGTGGTTAAGGAAAGAAAATGTGTTTTGACTTCCGATGTGAACATAAAAACAGGCACATCAAACAGAGAATAACCGAAATGCACATTAATACAGTGCAATGCAACAATGTGGCAATGTATGTCAACTCAAGTGCATTTAAGGCTTGTAGACGCAAGCAAAATGCAGTGGTCATGGTTTGATTGTAGCCTGAAACGAATGCTTTGTATAGAGAATTAGTCTGCTAGAAAACCTGCTAATATTATACTTCTGCTTAGTATTTTTGCAGATCACCCTGGATGTTGATCCTTACTGTGCTTTACTGTAAAGCACATCTACAAAATAATAAAGCCTTTGTCCATTCAGTCTAACCCCCTCCATATCCACCCACATACACATATCACATTTATAGCTGGATTCAGAGACTCCGCCGCAACTTTAAGGCGGCGTAGCGTATCGTATTTACGCTACGCCGCCTTAAGTCAAAGAGGCAAGTACTGTATTCACAAAGTACTTGACTCCTAACTTACGGCGGCGTAGCGTAAATAGGGCCGGCGTAAGCGCGCCTAATTCAAATTATGCTGAGGGGGCGTGTTTTATGTTAATGGGGGTGACCTGACGTGATTGTTGTTTTTTACGAACGGCGCATGGACCATCCGTGTACATATCCCAGTGTGCATTGCGCCAAAGTACGCCACAAGGACGTATTGGTTTCGACGTGAACGTAAATTACGTCCAGCCCTATTCACGGACGACTTACGTAAAATTTTCAAATTTCGACGCGGGAACGACGGCCATACTTAACATTGACTAGTCCAGCTATTTGATGGAATGACTTTACGCCTGAAATCGCCTTACGTAAATGGCGTATCTTTACTGCGACGGGCGCACGTACATTCGTGAATAGGCGTATCTAGTCATTTACATATTCTACGCCAAACTCAACGGAAGCGCCACCTAGCGGCCAGCCTAAATATTGCACCCTAAGATACGACGGCGCAGGCTGTCGTATCTTAGATAGGTTTTAGTGTATCTCAGTTTGAGAATACACTCAGGCTCCATTCACACCTAGGCATTTTAACGCCTGAAGCCCGACGCTATTGCAGCCTGCAATACGCTGGAGGGGTGATTTAACATTGTCGGCTATGGAGATGGTTCACATCTCCACGCCGAAACGCCGTACGCCTGAAGCTCAACCAAGGACCGGACCCTTTTTTTCAGGCGGCTTTCGGCGTTCGACATAGCCGACAATGTTAATCACCCCTCCGGCGTATGTTAGGCTTACAAAACGACACGTTTTGTCGCGGCAAATCGCGGGACAAAACGCCGCAATTTGTCGCGGCAAATCGCGGTACAATACGCCGCGTTCAGGTGTGAATGCAGCCTTAAACTTAGGACGGCGCAGATTCAGAGTTAGGTCGGCGTATCTACTGATACGCCGGCCTAACTCTCTCTGAATCCAGCTATTATTATAGGTTTCACCACCTTCTTTTTTTTTTTTTTTGTCTGAATATATGGCACCAAGCTACCTATAATCACTGCCACTGGCAAACTGTACTCTAAATATGGGAATTGATCAGGTTGAACTGATAGTAGAGCGGGAGTTACATTGCTCACTTGAACTTCACAGTGACATCTTCATTACAAGGAATCAATCAACCCTTATCTCACCTGGAAAGAATCCTTGAGCTCTAATGAACTGTTTTTCAATGTTGATCTGCATCAAGACAACAGTGACTCCTTTACAGCAACTACACATTTAGTGAAAACAAATGTTGCCGCTGTTCATTAGTCAGTCTTTTTTAACCTTTCTTACAAAAATGATTGTTTTAAACAGTCGATTAAATAGTGATTTCATTATAGGAAGGTATGAAATATCGTAGCTAAATACAATCATTTAGATTTTAGCTATAATACCTAAAACACAAAATGAACAGAATAAAATTAAAACATTAAATCTAAAATTGTAAAAGTATGATTTACATGCATACAGTTAATAGAAATGCTGCACTGTTATTTGCAGTATCGCAACTAGAAATAGAAATTTGCATAATATTTATAATATCATATCTATTTTTTGTTTTAAAGGATATTTGTGCAGAGAGGGAAATACTGTATGTCATTGCTAAACTTATTTTTATGCAGCTTGTTCTGATTTTAATATGCATACAACTGTTAAGGCCTTGTACACATGATCGGTTTGTCCGATGAAAACAGACTGATGGACTTTTTTCATCGGTCAAACCGTTGTGTGTGGGCCCCATCGGTTTGTTTTCCATCGGTGGAAAAAAATAGAACGTGTTTTAAATTTTTCCTATGGATAAAAAAACGATAGTAAAAAACGTTCGTCTGTGTGGGAGTCCATTGGATAAAAATCCATGCATGCTCAGAATCAAGTCGACGCATGCTCGGAAGCATTGATCTTCATTTTTTTCAGCACGTCGTAGTGTGTTACGTCACTGCGTTATGGCACGGTCGGATTTTTGACTGATGGTGTGTAGGCAAGACTCATGAAAGTCAGCTTCATCGGATATCCGACGAAAAAATCCATCAGATTAGATTCCATCAGATATCCGATCATGTGTACGAGACTTAAAGGGGTGGTTCCCCCTTAAAACAAATTTTTAACAATACATTTGGAAGACTGCTTACACAGCGGGTAGGTTGGCTTTTTTTTTTTTTTCGTACATACCTCGATATCGCCGTTTCATCCCTCGACTTCCGGGTACGAGTCTTGTGGCGGTGGGCGTTCCTAGTTGATTGACGTTCCTCCGACCGACACATACTTGACGTCACGACTTTCCGAAAGAAGCCGAACGTCGCTGCGCAGGCGCCGTATAGAGCCGACTCTATACGGTGCCTGCGCAATGACGTTCGGCTTCTGTCGGAAAGTCGTGACGCGCAGTATGCGCCGGTCGGAGGAACGTCAATCAACTAGGTCCAGCAAGACTCATACCCGGAAGCCGAGGGATGAAACGGCGATATGCGATATGATCGAGGTATGTACGAAAAAAAAAAAAAAAGCCAGCCTACCCGCAGTGTAAGCAGTCTTCCGAATGTATTGTTAGAAATTTGTTTTAGGGGGAACCACCCATTTAACCACTTAAGACCCGGACCTTTAGGCAGCTAAAGGACCTGGCCAGTTTTTGCGATTCGGCACTGCGTCGCTTTAACTGACAATTGCGCGTGCGACGTGGCTCCCAAACAAAATTGGCGTCCTTTTTTTTCCCAAAAATAGAGATTTCTTTTGGTGGTATTTTATCACCTCTGCTGTTTTTATTTTTTGCGCTATAAACAAAAATAGAGCGACAATTTAAAAAACCAAAAAGAGTAATTTTGACTATAATAATATATATTTTTTTTTTGTTTTCCTCAGTTTAGGCCGATACATATTCATCTACCAATTTTTGGTAAAAAAAATCGCAATAAGCGTTTGTCGATTGGTTTGCGCAAAATGTATAGCATTTACAAAATAGGGGATAGTTTTATTGCATTTTTATAATTTTTTTTTTTTACTACTAACGATTTTTTCGTGACTGCGACATTATGGCGGACACTTTGGACAATTTTGACACATTTTTGGGACCATTGTCATTTTCAATGCAAAAAAATGCATTAAAAAGGCATTGTTTACTGTGAAAATGACAATTGCAGTTTGGGAGTTAACCACAAGGGGGCGCTGAAGGGGTTAGGTGTGACCTCATCTGTGTTTCTAACTGTAGGGGGGTGTGGCTGTAGGTGTGACGTAATTGATTGTGTTTCCCTATCAAAGGGAACACACGATCAATGACGGTGCCACAGTGAAGAACGGGGAAGCTGTGTTTACACACAGCTCTCCCCGTTCTTCAGCTCCGGGGACTGATCGCGGGACTCCAGTGGCGATTGGGTCCGCAGGTCCCGCGGCCCTGGTAACGGAGCTTCGGACCGGGTCGCGTGCACGTGCCGGCGCCACGCATGCGCTGGCAGCGCGCGCACAACCCCACGGCTGGGCTTAAAGGGCCACGTACAGGTACGTGGATGTGCTCAGCCGTGCCATTCTGCCGACGTATATCGGCGTGAAGGGGTCCTTAAGTGGTTAAAATTCAGAATAAAGTCCACATAATCATATTTGCCTGTGGTCGATTCATGTACCTGTCACAGACAGGTACATAAATCTCTTGGTGTAAAGCCTGGTACACACAATCAGATTGTTGACCAACCGAGTGTCAGACTTTTGTCAAAAAGGCGTGTGCTTGGATTTTGTCTTGTATACTAATGGCACACAATTGTCGGCCAAAAAACACGAATGTAGTGACATACTACATTGAATTTCAGCACCTTCTGCTAATGTCATGTTTGGTGAGCATTTATTCTGGGCATGCGTGTTTGTACTTTCAACTTTTGCGTGACAGACTTGTGTACAGATGATACAAAAATCTGACAACAGACCGTTGCCCGTGGAAAATTTACTAGCCTGCCATCCAACATTTGTTGCCAAAAGTTGGCCAACAATTATCTGAAGGAGCATACTAATGGTCAGATTTTAGGCCAACAGTCTGTCATCAGACAATCCCCTGCCAACAATCGGGTCATGTGTATGAGGCTTATGGCTCAGAGAGGAAACTCCTTCCTCAGTGCACACCCTCTGTTTCCACCATGCCCTTCACAGTGACAGGCGCATGGCTGAGCAGATTTGTAGTGTGGTGGGTGAAGAATCATGAGGAACTGAGAGACTAGTTCCCCATAAGATCTGCTTTGCTGCTAACTTAGACATGGCAGTGAGTGGATCCGCAGTTGCTATTTAGACCAATAGCAGGTTTCAAACCACCCGCCGGCATGCACTGTAAATGTAAAAAGTAAGAAGGACAAGATGGGGAACAAATTTCTCAGTTCCCCAACAGTTTTCACCCACCATGTGACTCAGATCATTTCCCTTTCGGCCGGGGAATATCCAAGATGACAGCTGAATGGGATGGGAATAGAGCGCTGTGTGGGAAGCTGTCACATATATGACAGCTTCCCTGCAGAGCATGCTCAACTCTGAAAACTGGTACCTCTGTACACAAGTTCAGAGCTGGTCCTTATTTCCGCCAGTTTTCTAATCTGTGAGGCCCCGTACACACGACCGAGTTTCTCGGCAGAATTCAGCCAGAAACTCGATCGGAGCTGTATTCTGCTGAGAAACCCAGCCGTGTGTACACTTTCGGCCGAGGAAACCAACGAGGATCTCGTCGGGCCAAATAGAGAACGTGTTCTCTATTTCCTTGTTAGTCAACGGGGAAACTTGGCTCGCCGAGATCCTCGGTGGCTTCACAAGGCTCGTCGAGTTTCTCGGCCGTGTGTACGAGGCCTGACTTTGTAGTAATTATTGATACACCAGTGGGAATGAGGCCGGTTCACACACAGGCGGCACGACTCCGGGTACGGCTCTGCAAGTCGTCCTGAGGACGACTCCAGAGGCGATTTGCAAGACGACTTCTGTATAGAAGTCAATGCAAGTCACCCCGAGCCGCCCGTGAAGTCGTACAGGGAGTAAATTTCTAAGTCGGAGCGACTTGCGTCGCTCCGATTAGAACGCTTCCATTGCACTGCATGGGAAGCGACACGTCAGGCGGCTGAGCCGCCTGACGCGTCGCCCCAGTGTGAACCGACTCTCAAACAAAAAAATACACAAAAGAGACCACTATTTCCAGATAAAAGGCCCAAAAACATGTTTGTACATTTTCTTATTTTATGGCATTTTCATTTACATATTTACACAACATGCAGGATCAATTATTTTGAACACCCATGATGCGATTTAAAAAATTGTAAAAGTAAAAAGTACAAAAACAAAACAAATAGGAAAAAATATAGTTCTAGTACATTTTGTCTTTAAATATATGTTTTTCTACACAATTGTGTATTTTGTTTTTTGATTATTTTGTCAATAGCAAAAAAATAGTAAAGATAGCAACTACACTTGTAACACTGTATGCATTACTTTTGCTATATTTTGCTTTACCTGTCATATCCTGCCTTTTAGCCAAATCTGGGCAGCCAGGTTGCAAAAGTACAGTTTTCTTTAAGGAAATTGGTACTGAGCAAAAAAGACTGCCATTGCCAAAGTGGAGATCATTTTTTAAGGAGCTACACAATGACAGCCTCCATGTTCTCTTAGTGCAGGTTTATGTTTGGCCAGGGCCAACTTTACTAAAGTTTACACCACCCCCATACCCCCTCTACCTAATCACTCATTTATTTATTTATTTTTGATACGCTAAAAACCCCAAACATTTATCTAAATTCATGGTCATCTTACAGTGACTTTGTCATTGACTTACTAGAGGCAAATGGGCTGTTCACTTTGCAAGGGAGTTTTAACGTTTCAAAGAAATTTGGATTAGAGCTTATTGAATGTGGTGAAATTTCTTTGCAAAGACTACCCAACAGATTATTTTTTTTTAAATAACATTTTATTGATTTCCTTCAAAAAGTTGCCAGGGCTTTTTATGCTGATTTGTGTTTCTGCGTCCCCTACATACGGCGCCGGAACCGGAAGTAGATTTTAGTTTTGAACATGATTGGATCAGCATAGCTTAACCTCATCACTAAACTATGGGGAAAATTCCCCTGCAAAGTGTAATTTCCCTTGAAAAGTGAACAGTCTATTTGCCTTTATTAAATCAGCCCTAGTGATGAGTCATATTGCCTGGATTTGGTTCAGCAGACTTCAAGAAGTTTGGATGCCAAACCCGAACCTCCTTGAAATCAATGTGAGAAGAATCTGTCATATTAGAAATGCCCAGTTTCTAGGTTAATGGGGTGTGGGCACTGCCCTTGAGAATATGCACCAGTGCAAAAAAAAAAATCAACAAGGAGTTTTTTTTTATAACTGAAGTTTTATTCAAGTTTTCCGGTAGTACAATTAAAAATCACTTTTCCATGAGAAAACAAAAAGTATTAGGTGGATTCAGAAAAGCTTAGGCTGGCGTATCAGTAGATACGCCAGCCAAAGTCTAAATGTGCGCCGGCGCTAATTTAAGCGTATTCTGGTAACCAGATACGCTTAAATTAGGCTCAGATACGAGCGGCGTAAGTGTCTTACACCGTCGTATCCTAAAGTGTAATTTTTAGGCTGACCACTAGGTGGCGCTTCCATTGCGGTCGGCATAGATTATGTAAATCACTAGATACGCCTATTCACGAACGTACGCCTGGCCGACGCAGTGCAGATACGCCGTTTACGTAAGGCATTATCAGGCCTAAAGTTATTCTATCAAATAGCTGGAATAGTAATGTTAAGTATAGCCGTCGTTCCCACGGAGGGAAAGTGAGTTTCTTGTACACATATCAGGTCCAAATTGTGTTTAAGGACTTATTTCCATAATACATTTTGTTTAAAAGGGGAGTTAAGACCCTTCACGGTTAGAGATGTAATGGTGATCAACATGTTGTGAAATGAGCAGAACAGTCAGAATGTGAGAGGTACACAACACCTTCTAAAACCGCACAATTAAACCACTGTAATCTGAGTAAAAATACCAATAACACATTTTGTGTTCACACAACGTAATAGAACTTGCAATTCAACAATAGACAAGGAAAGAAAAAAGGCAATAACAGATACAACAGAATGCAAAACAGATGAGAAATGTGACATGTCGTAGGATGCTAGCACCCTATTTTCTTCTCTCTGGGATAAAAAGAGAATAAAAAAAAAAACTAAAAATGCACTTGGAGTGGCGCTCACCTGGGACATCATGCTGTTAGAATAAGCAGTCATGCTAAGTCAATGCTAAGCTACTGAAGGTATAATCAGGAGTAAAAGTTTGCGACTTTGGCCAGTATGAGGAATTGTGTGAATTTGTGCTCTTGATTTCACATGCGGGGGCGCTGTGGTTTAGAATCAGGTGGAGGAGAGATGAGGAGGTCCCAATTTAGCAGCCTTTTGATGCCCTCCTTTGATGTAGAGATGTTGGTTAACTGGTTTTGATAGGTCACTTCTAACTTGGTGGGGAAGCCCCATTTGTAAGTGAAGTTGTTATCTCAGAGTACTTCAGTGACTTGAGCAAACTCCCTGTGCTTTTGAGCTGTGGCAGTGGGTATATCTGTGAAGAGGCAAACAGAGGAATAGGGATCTGGTAATGTGGAGCCAGAGCGGGCTGCGGCCATAATTCTCTTTTATGTGAAAAAAGTGAATCTGTGCCAGCACATCTCATGGGATAGACACAGGGAGGTGGTTACGCTTGGGGGTCCTGTGTGTTAGGTCTATAGTGATATTGGCTTTTGACAACTAAGGCAGGAGTTTGAGGAAAAGTTGTTGTAAATAGGGAATCAGGTCGGAAGGTTTGATGTTTTTGGTTATCCCTCTAAATTTGATATTGTTCCTTTTGGAATGGTCTTCCAGGTCAGCCACTTTTATTCTCATTCTCTCCATGAGGTGGATCATCAGGGTTACCCCAGAGCTGTTGTTTATATGAAGAAACTTTGGAGGGAGAGAGCACAGGGGATAGAGCTGTGGGTGAGCCCTAAGGGGTGCTGTGCTGTCCATGTCCTGTTGCTTGTGGAGTCCCAGGCATCACTGTCTGTTAATGAGGAGGGAGGAGGTGCTACTTTAGTGCCATCTTAATGCTACATGGTCATCTGAGAGAAAAAGTCTTTGAGGTGGCACGAGTTGTGAGGATGGTTGTTTCTCTTTCTGGACATATTGTCTAGGTGGTAGCTCCCCTCTGGTGCAGGAGAGAGGGGATAAAAACTGCTGTGGAAGGCAGATGGTTTCTAGATGTCTCAAGGCTGAGAGGAGATGGTGGATTAAACAGTCATCTTTCTCCACGGCCAGGCAAGTCACCCGGAGCAGTGATTTTTTTTACATGCCTAAAGTGGAACATTAAAAATGTCCAATTTCTTTAAAGTGGAGGTTCACCCTAAAACAATTATATAACATTACATCCAGCATAATTCGGACATGTACAGTATGCCGGTATTTTTTATCTTTTTTGCCGTACATACCGTTTTATTGTTATTTCCCCCCTCCCCGGCTTCCGGGTTCTGATTCCCGCGGGACTGGGCGTTCCTATTCAGAGGTAGATGATTGACGTCTGGTGAAAAACTTCCCAAGGCGCATAAGGCGCGTCACTAGTTTTCCGTAAATAGCCGACCTGCGAGTTGGCTCTATACGGCGCCTGCGCCCGCCATGTAGAGCTAACTGCGCAGGCGCCAGGAAAAAGGAAAAATGTAAATGGTGAGATCAATGTTGGTGTGTATGTGGAATTGGGGGGGTGTAGGGGTCTAATGTAGACAGAGTAAATAAAGTTTTTAATTCAAATGCTCCATTATGATGTAACTGAATCCTAAACATCTATTGCTCCAATCATTATTTACCCAATACTGATTTATTATATTTGAACAGAGTTTTGCTTTAAAGTATTCAATCTATAAATGTTAAAAATGAAAAGTTTGATTAATAATCACCAAGAATATATTTTCCATTTTTGTTTTTCAAGACACACGTTAGAAAACATTTAGCAGAAAATGCTTTTGTATCTCAAAAGCCCTGCATCTTCCTGGCAAAATCAGTAAATATAGGGAAGCAAGATAAACTTTCTAGCTACTGCCACTGCTGTTTGTGTAGAAAAAGATGAAATGATTACGAGGTGAAAGTAAGTTATAAGAGCCATTTTTATCATGCAGCGTGTTTGTAAGAGCAAATGTTCCTATACGTATATCAATAAAAACTCAATCATGGTGAGAGCAGCTGTATATCTACCATAAAGTCCTTTCAGTCAGAATGAGCGATAACCTGTTGTACTGTTGTTAAATGAAAGGAGAAATGAATAAGCCTGGGGAAAGAGAGAAATCTTTGCTCTCTGTGCTACACATGTGCAGGAACAAATCCGAAAAGAGAGAACTCATATTTAATTCCTCCTATCAGGGTTTGGGGATCTATCATTCATTTGCTATACATCATCCTTCTCCTGAGGAGGTGCTAGAAGGATGTGGCATTCAGGAATCCAATAAATTGCCATCACGCCATTGTATAATGCTGCTGGAAGGAAGAGGGGGCATTTGATTCATCTTAGGATGCACATTCACTAAGGGAGATGAAATTATTATTTTTTTTTAAACGGAAGGCAAGTCCAGATGATTAGACTGGAACGATTTGGCTTTAAAGGAAACCTGCAGTGAAAAAATAAGAAGATCTACTTTTTAAAATACAAGGTGAATGTGGATCAAGATTGGAACAACTATAAAGCAACTGAAGTCTGGAGGAGGCCAGAACTTATAATTGGCATGCTTGTACAGGGCAAGTGCCTCAGAAAGTATCTTGGATCAGTATGACAGCCAGCTACCTAACATTTTCAAGAGGAGTTCATCACTGACATATGACAACCACTTGGTCAATTTATTGGCTGTGGGTCTTTAGGGTTTAAATTGCAATCAGAATTAGATCCCAATTCCAGTTTAAGTTTGTGTCTTAATATATACCACTCCAAAGTTTCTTGTATAAAAAGGGTTTTCATAGCAGAACCAGTCCTATTTTGGGTTCAATGATGCTTGAGACAGGCTCAGGGCACCAAGGTATTCCATTATTGGGGCATGTCATCAATGCACCCTGGACTCAGAGAAAATGCTGTGAATTGTGACACCAGCTAAGTATATGGTTCTTTCTCTGTAGCATTGAGGACTGAACTGAAAAAAAAAAAATCTGAAAAATGTATGTATCCAGTTTTTTTTTTCTTTAGATAAAACAGGGGCAAATAGGTACTCCAAGGAGGTTTGGGGCAGAAAACAGTGGGGAGGGGAGAGTCTGAAGTTGAATGTCGAACTCAAACCTGAATTATTCTATAAAATCCCACAAACAACTTAAAATCACAGTAACTTGATACTTAGTTGGACCAAGCACATTTAGCTATTAACTTTAAAGCTGGCTACACATTATACAATTTTTTTGTTCAACCTTTTGATTTACCTTCAACTCAGTAGTGCAAGGGCCTTCATGGGTGCATACAAATTGAAAGGGTTTAGGTTTGACCTAATATTATATGTTTTTTAGTAAAGCGAAAGGAAAATTTTACAAGAAAATTGCCAGCTTAAGTTATCTTCCCACCTTAACCACTTAAGCCCCGGACCATTTTGCAGCTAAATGCCCAGGCCAGGTTTTGCGATTCGGCACTGCGTCGCTTTAACAGACAATTGCACGGTCGTGCGAAATGGCTCCCAAACAAAATTGGCGTCCTTTTTTCCCCACAAATAGAGCTTTCTTTTGGTGGTATTTGATCACCTCTCCGGTTTTTATTTTTTGCGCTATAAACAAAAATAGAGCGACAATTTTGAAAAAAATGCAATATTTTTTACTTTTTGCTATAATAAATATCCCCCAAAAACATATATAATTTTTTTTCCCTCAGTTTAGGCCGATACGTATTCTTCTACCTATTTTTGGTAAAAAAAATCGCAATAAGCGGTTATCGATTGGTTTGCACAAAATTTATAGCGTTTACAATATAGGGGATAGTTTTATTGCATTTTTATAAATTTTTTTTTTTTTACTACTATTGGTGGCGATCAGCGATTTTTTCGTGACTAATCTCCCTAGCCAAGACAATGTCAGATTCCGCTATAATTTTTTATGGAATTGGTCAGGGTTATGCCCAAATATGGTATACCATGTTTATTCCAGCAGTATAGAAAGGATTGTTGCAGTGTATCGCTGACCCTTTTGAGCATTCCTAGATTCAAAATGAAGGATTTTATGAAATGTACTTTATAGTATGAGATCTCTCCAAAATGTATGCAACAACTTGTGGACTGTAGGTAGTTAGGTAAGTGGATTTGTTAAGAGCAATATGACATAATCGGCGAACAAATTAACAACATGGGGGTCGTTCCCAAAATTGAAACCTAATATTGAAGGTTGTGTTCTAATGGCCTCCGCCAGGGGTTTGATCATCATATTAAAGATTGTTGGGGATAATGTAATGGACATCCCTGGCGGGTGCCATTGGTTATGTGGAAAGGAGTGGACAGCATGCTGGATGTATATACTTGAGCCGAAGGACTCGAATACAATGCCAAAACTGCATTCAGAATGCCTCCACTGAAAACAAACTTAGAAAGTGTCATTGACATATAATTCCAGTGAACTCTATCAAATGCCTTCTTTGCGTCTATAGAAAGCATCAGAGAAGGCGTTTTGGTTTGTTCAACATAGTGTAATATATTTATAATCCTATGGGTGGCGTCCGAGGTTTGTCTCTCCTTCACAAAGGCCATTTGGTTGCGTTGAATAAGATATGGCATAAAATCCGCTAATCTTTTGGCTAATAGCTTGGCTTAAATTTTGATATCAGTATTTAATAGAGATATAGGACGGAAGTTGGAAGGTGTAGTGGGCTCTTTTCCTGGTTTAGGTATTGTGACTATATGTGCTTTCAGCATTTATGGTGGAAATGTCGCTGTATTTGCAGCTTTAGTAAAGACTGGTTGCATATGAGGTGCTAAGGTATTACTGAATATTTTGAAGTATTCATTTGAAAATCCGTCAGGCCCTGCTGATTTGCCGTTGGGTAAGGTAGCAATGACCATCTGGATTTCGTGAGCAGTGAATGGGGAGTTTAATGTGTGCAGTTGGGTCTCCGACAGGGAAGGCAGGTTCATTGGGCCCGATCCTCCAAAGGGATACGCCGGCGTAACTGCTGTTACGCCGTTGTATCTCTGTTTCTAACTATGGAACTGATCCACAGAATCAGTTTTCCATAGTTAGGCAGAAGATCCGGCATGTGTAAGGGACTTACACTGCCGGATCTTAGGATGCAGTACCGCATCCGCTGCTGGGGGCATTTCGTGTCGAAATGCCGCCTCGGGTATGCAAATTAGCACTTACGGAGATCCACAAAGCTTTTCAGCTTCGTTTTTTCTCCGTAAGTTTTAGTTTGCAAACGCAAAATTAGGGCTGCTTTTACAAAGTGTAAACTGTTTACACCATGTAAAAGCAGACCCTTCTGTCCAGCGACGCAATTTTTTTTTTGTTTTGAATTTTTTTTTCCCGCTGTATCTTTTTTTTTTTCCCGACGCAACTTTATTGACCCGTCGCGATCCACAAAGCTTGGCGTAACATAATTTTGCGCTATGCACGTCGGGAAAATGACGTCACGAGCATGGGCAGTACGGCCGGCGCGGGAGCGCGCCTAATTTAAATGGGAATCGCCCCCATGAAAAGAGGAACGCCTTGCGCCGGCGGAATTTAAGTTACACAGCCAAAAATTTCTAGGTAAGTGCTTTGTGGATCGGGCACTTAGGTAGAAATTTTAAGGCAGTGTAACTTAAATGGGAAAAATTAAGTTACGCCGGATCTTTGTGGATTACCCCCATTGTTTGTAGAAACTGTTGTATGATAGCAGTTGTGGGTTGGGTAGTGGATGGATCCTCATGCAGGTTGTATAGTGCACTATAATATGTCTTGAGGATTGGTGATCTTGTGTTTAAGGGTAGGGTGGATCAGATGTGCTATTCTGGTTTTGGTAGAGATAGTTTTGATTATGTTAGCTAGGTATTTACCGTATTTATCGGCGTATATCGCACACTTTTTTCCCCTTAAAATAAGGGGAAAATCGTGGGTGCGCGATATACGCCGATAGCCGCTTCCTGCGCTCAGTTTGAATTCCTGCGCCGACATATACCGAGTGCAGTACACTCGGGTACATTCGGCTAAGCTCGGCTTCGCTCGTGCTCACGCATAAACGCCACAGAGCGTGAGCACGACCGAAGGCGAGCATTGCCGAATGTACCCGAGTGTACTGCACTCGGTATATGTTGGCGGAGGCGTTCAAACTGAGCGCGGGAAGCAGGGACTCAACTTGAGGCGCGCGCTGGAGAAGTCGGGAGGACACCACCGAGGCCGCAGACGGACGCCGGACCGGACGATGGACGCTGGGAAGACACCAAAACTGTAAGTAATAAAATCATATAACATTTTTTTTACAGGAATTTCGGGGGCAACTTTAGGGGTGCGCGGTATACGTGGGAGCGCTATACCGCGATAAATACGGTACCTGCTCTATTTGCGTTAGCTTAAGTGTAAGAATTTAGTTGTAACCGCCTAAGGTGTCATACTTCTGTGATAATAGTTCTCTCAACTTTTCTCTTAACTGTGAGAGTGGGCTTGGGGTGGGTTGGGTGAAATTTTGTTGTGTGATTCTAAGATGTGTATGTCATGTAAAATAGCATTGAGTTTGGAGGTGTACCGTTTCTTTTCCCTTGCGCATAATTTAATTAACCACTTGCTTACTGGGCACATATACCCCCCTCCTGCCCAGGTGAAATTTCAGCTTTTAGCACTGCGCCGTTTTAACTAACAATTGCGCGGTCGTGCGACGTGGCTCCCAAACAAAATTGACGTCCTTTTTCCCCCACAAATAGAGCTTTCTTTTGGTGGTATTTTTTTTTTTTTTTTTTTTTTTTTTTCTTTTTTTTTTTTTTTTTCACGTCAGACTCTGCTCACATATAGCGGAGAGGCTAGCTCACGGTTCGCCCGCCCTTAGCGTCTCTCTTGCGGCTTTGCATCATTCGTGGGGTTTTTTTTTTTTTTTTTTCTTCTTTTCTTATGATTAAGTTCCTTTCTTTTTTTTTTTTTTTTTTTTTTTTGCCATTACAGGTTTGACATTTTTAAACTGTTAATTAATCTTTCCCCGCTTAGCAGGTCTGACTGCATTCCTTGCTAGTATAACATAATTAGTCCCAACCCCTATTTTTTTTTTTTTTTCCCCTTTTCCTTTTCCCCCCCCCCCCTCCCTCCCCCCCCCAGATCTGTGTGCCTTGTAATCTTCTTTATGATTTCTCAGCTATCTGCTTCTATCATTCCCTGGGCGAACTTTTCTGAGGATTTGAATACTTTCCATTTTTCCCAAACCACCCTGTATTTGTCCTCTTCTCCTGTCTCTCTGCAGGCAAGATACTCCATCTCTTCTATATAATCCACCCTTTCTATCCACTCTTTAATTGATGGCCTCTTTGGATGTAGCCAATTTTTTGGGATCAGAGCCTTGGCTGCATTTAATAAAACTGGGACCAGAGTTGTTCCATATTGTTTTTTTGTTTTTTCTGTTCCATGAAACAGACAGGGCAGCGGGCTACATAGAATCGTCTCCCCTGTTATTTCTGCAATATATTTCAAGATTTCTTTCCAATATTCCTGGATTCTCGGGCAGTCCCACCATATATGTAGAGTTGTTCCTTTTTGTTTACAGTTTCTCCAGCATAGCTCTGAATTTCTTGGATGAATCTTACTCATTCTTGATGGGGTCAGGTGCCATCGCACCATACATTTATAGTTTGCTTCTATGGTGGTAATGTCCGCGGCATGATTGTATACTGCACCTATCATTTGTGTTTTATCAATTTTTTTACCGATATCGCTTTCCCATTTTTCTAAGAAAGGCAGTGTGTCTTGAATCTCGAGTTCTGTTAGTATCCCATATGCCTTTGATATTCCGTGTGTCAGGGGCTTATCCATGCTGCATATTTTTTCTATTGGGTATAGTGTGTTATCTTCCCTAATTGGTTGTGGTAGTGTACTAACAAAGTGTTTTAACTGCAGATACTCCCATTCACTCATATTTTGTTCCTTTTCCCCTATTTTTATCTCTTGTCTTAATTTAATTTTTCCACGTGTAACAATATCTTTTAATTTTTTCTCCCCTAGGTGCTTTCCAAAACGTGTTCCATTTCCTGGTGGAAAAAAATTTGTGCCTGCTAATGGGGTTAATGGAGAGTTATACTCCCATTTTTCCCGTCTAAATATTGTGTCCCATATTCTAAATACGTTCCTTGTTATGTTATGTGTGTTCGTGCTCAATTCCCTCATTTTCGGTGGTATCCATATATTTCTATTTAATTGTGTCCTACTTAATATTTCTTCCATACGTACCCATTTTTTTTTTGTGTATGCGTTTGTCCATTCTACCAACCTTGCTAAGTTTACAGCAAAATAATATCTTTTTATATCGGGGAGCCCCAACCCCCCTCCTTTTTTTTTCATGCTCAGCAATGAATAGCTTAATCTAGCCTTTTTTCCTGCCCATATATATTTCAAAATTACTGTTTTAATTACTTTAAAGAAGCTTTGCGGTATTTTTATTGGGAGCATTTGAAGTTTGTAAGTTATCTTCGGTAATATCATCATTTTGAACGCATTAATCTTACCTATCCAGGAGATATGTTTTTTTGCTAGGTTTTTCAGGTCTTGGTTAATGTCGTTGATTAAGGGGACAAAATTGGCCGAATAGAGTTTTTCAACTGTAGATGTAATTTTTATACCCAGGTACGTTATAGCTTCTTTTTCCCATGTAAATGGAAACTCTTTCTGAAGTTCTTCTGCTTCTTTTTTATCTATCCCTAAATTCAAAATTACTGTTTTAATCGGGTTTATTTTAAAGTTTGAGAGTTCACCGTATCTTTTTATTTCCTTTATGACATTAGGGAGGGAAACTCTCGGTTTGGTCAAGTATAGGAGTATGTCGTCTGCATACGCCGCCACCTTGTGTTCTTCATCTCCCACCCTCACCCCTCCTATCCCCGGGTTTTCCCGGATTTTTGCTAACAACGGTTCCAGGGCTATTACATATAGGAGAGGCGAGAGCGGGCAACCCTGTCTGGTTCCGTTTTCCATGTTGAATACAGACGACATACTCCCATTGACCTTCACCCTTGCCGTCGGGTGACTATACAAGTTCTTCACCCATTTCATGAACCTTGGTCCCAGGCCTATATTTTGTAAGGTTTCCATCATAAACCCCCAGTCGACTCTGTCAAATGCTTTTTCGGCATCTAAGGACATGAGTACGACTGGGGGTTTCTTTTTTGGATCTTGTTGTAACAGTAACAGGGTCCTTATGCTATTATCTCTTCCTTCTCTGCCCGCTACAAAGCCCGCCTGATCTGGGTTTATTAATTGCGGCATTAAACTTTTTATCCTAGTTGCTAATATTTTCGCATATACTTTCAGATCTGCATTTAACAATGCTATTGGTCGATAGCTGGAGCACAACGTTCCATCTTTTCCCGTTTTAGGGATAATAGAAATATTTGCCAATAGAGATTCTTTTCTTATTTCCTCTTCCTCTCCTATTTTGTTAAAATAGTTGCACATCTCTGGGATCAAAAGTTCTTTAAATGTTTTGTAATATTTAATCGGCAAACCATCGGGGCCTGGGCTCTTACCACACGGTGTTTCCCGGAAGGCTCTGTGTACCTCATCTTGAGTTATTGGGGCCTCTAAGGATTCAATGTCGTTTTGGGAAATTTTAGGTAATTTCACTTCTTCTAAGTATTCCCTGATTTTCCTTTTTCTCACCCTTTCTTGCTCTTGGGTTTCATTAGTTCTTATTGAATATAATGAGCTATAAAAAGTCCGGAAGGACTCCGCGATTTCGGACGTCTTATATTTCATAAGGCCGTCTTGGTTTTTTATTTTTTCTACGTAGTTTTTTTTTTTTTTTTCTCTAGATATTCTAGCTAAAAGTTTCCCTGGTTTGTTCCCCCATTTATACCTCTCCTTTCTAACATTTTTGAATATGTCTCTTGTTTCAAACTTCATAAGATCTCTAAGCTGGGTCCTCTTTACAACAATTTCTTGGTGTATTTCAATTTCTCCTCTCTCCTTATGCATTTGCTCCAATTCAAATAGCTCAGTTGTTAATTTTTTCATGTTTAATTTTCTTATCTTTTTCTTCCCTGCTCCTATTGAGATTAGTTTCCCTCTGATGTATGCCTTATGGGCCTCCCATACAGTAGCTACCCTTACTTCAGGTGTGTTATTGAGGGTGAAATATTGATCCAAATCTGTTCTCACTATGTTGTTTACCTCTATATCCTCTATAAGTTCTTCGTTTAAGTTCCATGATCCTTTTCTTTGCTCTATCTCTTTGAATCTGATTTCCACTATTACAGGAGCATGGTCTGAAATTGTGGTTACCCCTATTGAAGTTTTAACTACCTCTTCCAGTAACTCGTGGTCTACCATTATATAGTCCAGTCTTGAGTATGTTCCGTGCACGGCAGAATAGTAGGTATAGTCCCTTTTATTTGGATGTGTAATCCTCCAAGGATCTATTAAACAGTAGTCATGCATTTTTTTTCTTAATATTCTAAGCTGTTTAATATTTCGCCTCTGAGCCCCGGATGTACTATCTAATTGATAGTCCATTGAGAGGTTGAAGTCTCCTGCTAGTATTACATGTCCTGATTTAAAGTCCATTAAAGCGTTCAAGATCCCCCTCAGATATTTATATGGTTGGTTATTTGGGCAGTATATATTTGCTAACGTGTATTTTTTTCCTTGGAGTACTCCTTTTAGGAACAGGTAACGACCGTCCGGGTCTACCTTCCTATCTTCTACTGTAAAAGAGATATTATTCCCTATTCCTATGGCGACCCCCTTAGCTCTTTTCTTTGGGGAGTCCCCATAATACCAAATGGGAACTGCCCGAGAATACAATCTAACATTAGAATCCAACGTTATGTGTGTCTCTTGCAGAAAAACGATTTCAGCGGAATACCTTTCAATTTCTCTTAATACCATATGCCTTTTTTCAGGGCAACTAAGACCTCTTACATTATATGTTAAAAAATTTATGTTTGTCATTTTTTTTTTTTTTTTTTTTTTTTTTTTTTTTCCCTTTTCTGTCTTTCTCGGATATATTTGTTCTTTCCTGCTACATGACACACAGATCTGAGTCCCTTTCCCCCCCCCTTCCCAATCCTCCCCTCTCCCTTCCCACCCAAACTCCTCCTCCCCCTCCCTTCTCCCTCCCCCCCCCTCCCCTCCCCTCGTATCTTGCCCCCTTGTTCTTCATTTGGGGCTTTCTCCCTCCCACCCCCTCCCCCCCTTCCCCCCATTCGATCCCTGACCTTCTGGTCATTTAGAGCTTTTTCTATTTGGCGCTCCTGGCGCTCTTTTGCTCCTCAGACTGAGGTGGAGTTCTATTTTAGCCCGGTCTCCTATCTCCCTATACTGGGGAACTGGTGAAGAAGCGCTTTCTGGGTCTCCCCCTCCCCCGTCTCGCTCCGGTGGCTTAGTTTACTATGTTGACCCTCCCCGTCTCCCTCCCCACCCACCGCCCCCTCCCCCCACCGTTCCCCCCCTCCTCTGTCGATCAACATTAATAATTTTTTGGTATTGGAATGCCCAGACTATGGCAAAATTCTGGTATCTCCTCAATAAACCTCAGTCTTGCCGAAATGCCATTTTTCCTGCCTATTAGGCACGCTGGGAATCCCCAATTATACTGAATATCATGCTCCTGCAGCACTCCTAACAATGGTTTTAAGCTTCTTCTTCGTTTTAACGTCTCTTGTGACAGGTCTTGATAAATTTGAATTTTCTGTTGGTCATATTCTAACGGTGATTTCCCTCTCAATTTTCTCCATAGGTGGTTTTTCTCTTCCCAACTTTCAAAGCGTACAATAATGTCCCTTGGGTAGCCCTGTGCTGTCTCCCTGGGCCGTCTTATCCTGTGTGCTCGTTCTATTCTTAGTGGGGAAGTTGTTTCTCTCTCTAGTATTGGATTACAAA
Source organism: Rana temporaria (assembly GCF_905171775.1). NCBI lineage: Eukaryota > Metazoa > Chordata > Amphibia > Anura > Ranidae > Rana > Rana temporaria. Next base: position 323,202,267 of record NC_053490.1, read on the forward strand.
TTTTCCTTATTATTTCTGGGAGGTCCTCAGCCTGTGTCGTTTCTGGAACTCCGCGTATTCTTATATTCTTCCTTCTATCCCTGTTTTCTTGATCTTCTAATTTATACGCCTGTTCTCGTTGGTTTATTTTTAATGCTTTTATTTCATCTTCTAGTTTTTTAACTGAGGTTACATTGTATTCGACTTTTTTCTCCACTTCTTCCACTCTTTCCAATATATGCCCCATATTTCTCTCCATTTTTTCCATTTGCGTTTTAAGTGATCTTTCTAGGGCAGCGAACATTCCTTCCATTTCCCTTTTTGTTGGCAAAAGTGTCATATCCTGCGTTTCTTCCTTATTACCCTGTTCAAAGTCTGTTTCTTTGTCTGTTTCTCTATCTTGGTCTGTTCTAGTCTCTAAGAGTGACACTGTGAGTATTTCTGAGTCCGCCATGGTATTCGCAGGCCCTTTTTTCTTATCCTTTTTCTTTTCTTTTTCTGCTTGGCCTCCTTTACCAATTGGTGGTTTTTCTATGTGCTGATTATCTCCATTTGTCCCATGGATCACAAATTTACACATCGGGCCTGGGCTTTGACTTAAGCGGGGGACCTTTGGGATTGCCCCACCTTTCGCTATTTTTCCCCTTGTGGTCATCCTCACCCCTGAGTTGTAACTGCGTCACTTTAGAGAGATTTTATGGGAAGACCGTTTGAACTTGTGGTTGGTGTCTACTGCACAAGACAATACCCTTTGATGTTTCTTATATCTTAATTTATAGTTATAGTATTTCTAATCTTTAGCTTGACTTGGAGCTATTAGGAGCACCCAACTCGTATACTCGTATACTGACCCCCCCTCTCGGTCTCAAGCGCCCGTATACCTCAAGGACCTCCTTCTACGGTTTTTCAGGGCTCTATGGTCTGTTTACTTGCACTGTGTACTACGCTTTTACAGTTATATCTGCAAGGGATTTTTAAACACGTTTTCTGCCGACTCGCCTATATATTATGAAATACTGAGGTATAACATGGAAAGAGTACAATATGTGTTGCGTATAGCACCAAACAGTGCCTTTTGATGTTTCCTTTATCACAGTTTAGGGTATTCGGAGCCACAAGCAAGTATACTGGCCCCCTTCTTCTCTACGATTCTGGTGCCCGTCTATTGAATATAGTGCGCCAAAAAAAAAAAAAAAAAAAAAAAAAACGTTCCGTATGTCTCGTTTTGCAAAAAAGAGTTTTTCACTGTGTTTTTTAATTAACCCCCATTGGAAGAGGGAAAGTGTCAAGAGGGAACCACCGGGGAGACTATAAAGTTACCGACATCTTTACAGACACTTCAAATGACAGTGTTGAGCACATGTCCCTTATGAGCATTATTTCATGCTTTCATGTCAGACCCATCCATTTGTCAATCTCCTCAGAGAGAGGTATCCAATTCATATATTTCTTTTTCTTAGTTCATATTTCTTAAAAGGACATTTGTACATTTGTACTCACCACTTTGATGGATGAAGTGTGCTCATAGAATGTACTCACCAGTCCAATAGTTGTCTGACTAAGCAGTGCTTACGAGCTGCTGCAGTGAGTTTCCAGGTTATTTCTGTACCTACTATTATGGCTTTGGCTTTGGTTTTAATGATGGGGCCAGTGCCTCACTTCGCTGGGCTGCAAGCTATGGAGCAACTGGGCCACCTGATACTGCGTGACTGCGTGACGCCCCCTCCCCCCAGGCCCCCCTCCGAAGCCGCACGGCACACCTCCGCAGCTCATCCACCCGCCCGCTCCAGAGAACCAGGCAGACCAGGCAGACCGGGGAGACGCAGCACCGGCCGACACAATGCAGCACCGCCGCACCGCCAGCCAGCCTGCGAGCCAGGGAAACCAGGGGAGCCGCCCAGCCCACGCAACAGCCCGCCCGCCAGGTTAGCAGTTCGGGGAGACCCGTGCAAGTCCGTTTCGGCCGACCGGCCGGGAGCTACAATCCGGTGGGGGGGAGGAGGGAGGGAGGGGGGGGACTCTTCAGTGGAGGGAGCGGGGGATCCAGCTCACGCTCATATCGGCATCAGTTCGGAGCAGAGCTGGAGAGCAGGCATCCCGTCTAGCTACTCCTCCACACTGACCGCGCCATCTCTAGACTCCTCCCTCCTTTTGGTGGTATTTGATCGCCTGTTTTTATTTTTTGCGCTATAAACAAAAAAGTGCGTAAATTTTGAAAATAATACAATATTTTTTACTTGTTGCTATAATAAGTATCCCAATAAAAAAAAAAAAAAAAACATTTTTTTTTTCTCAGTTAAGGCCGATATGTATTCTTCTACATATTTTTGGTAAAAAAAAATTCGCAATAAGCGACTGGTTTGCGCAAAAGTTATAGCGCCTACAAAATAGGGGACAGAATTATTTTTTATTATTTTTTTTTTTACTAGAAATGGCGGTGATCTGCGATCTTTATTGGGACTGTGACATTATGGCGGACACATCGGACACTTTTGACACATTTTTGGCGCCATTCACATTTATACTGTGATCAGTGCTATAAATATGCACCAATTACTGTATAAATGTGACTGGCATCGAAGGGGTTAACACTAGGGGGTGAGAAAGGGGTTAAATGTATTCCCTGCGTTGTGTTCTAACTGTAGGTGAAGGAGGGGGTGACTGGGGGGGGTGACCGATCTATGTCCCTATGTACAAGAGACACAGATCGGTTTCCTCTCCAGAGACAGGACGCTGTCTCTGTGTAAAACGGCAATGAGAGATGATCTCATATGTTTACATATGAGATCATCTCTCACTGGCCGCACAGATCGCATCGCAAACGGCCACTCTGATTGGCTGTTCGCAGCGATCTGTAATTGGCTGTGTCCAAGGGACACGGCCAACACAGAGTTTCCCTGCTGCGCGCTCTGGAGAGCGCGCGGGGAACGCGCAAAGGGGCGGACGTCAATTGACGTCCACTTGGATTTTCGGATCCGCGCTGTAGCCGTCATTTGACTATAGTGCAGATCCCAAGCGGTTAAAATGTCTCTCATGTATGCCTTGTGGGCGTTCCATAGGATGAATGGTTCCTCTACAGATTGGGCATTATCTTGAAAGAAATTTTGGAGGTGTTGTGAAATTTCTGTAGATATTAGGGGTTCCTGCATTATCCTAGTATTGCTAAATGCGTTTTGAAGAGATGACAACCTGGTCATTAATAGACATTGTAATAGCTGCGTGATCCGACCATGTGATATCGTGGATCTGAGTGAGTATAGCTTTTTTCAACAGCCATTTGTCAGTTAGAAAGAAGATGTATATATCATACAGATGCACCAATTCACAAGCAGGTTCAAGGCACCCCCCCCCCCCACACTCACATACACACACCCCAGCATGTTATTTAACCACTTAACATCCAGTGACATACCGATACGTCGCTGAACTATTGGTGGTTATGCTTTGCAGCGGTCGGCTCTCTTGTAATAGCAAACAGAGTGTCTTGCCAGCCGCTCAGCTGCTATTACAAGCAGTGGGAAGGGAATAAACCTCCTCCCACCAACATTCACAGCTCTCTCAGGCTCTCCTGTCACCACCAGTGGACCGGAGCAACCAGCTGGTGTATCCACTGGCTGGCCGGACAGCTGAACAAAGCTGTGATTGGCTTTGATCAGCTGTTCATTATAGTAGACCGAAAGCAATGACATCAATTCCAGTTTACTCGGAAACTATTGGCACTAGTTTTTGAAAATCAAAAGCATTCAGAAACACTGATCTTGGTGTTTTGAATGCTTTTAGGCACAGAGGAGGACCCATCACATGCCTATTTCTGTCACAAGGATGTTTACATTGATGAAATAAATGAAAGCAACAGTGTAAAAAAAAAAAATACCATATTTATCGGCGTATGCCGCGCACTTTTTTGCCCTGAAAATCAGGGCAAAATCGTGGGTGCGCGATATACGCCGATACCCGCACTGTGTTTGAATGCCTGCGCCGACGTATACCGAATGCAGTACACTCGGCTACATTCGGCCAGGCTCAGCTTCGCTCGTGCTCACGCATAAACGTCACAGAGCGTGAGCACGAGCGAAGCCGAGCCTGGCCGAATGTAAACGAGTGTACTGCACTCGGTATACGTCGGCGGGGGCGTTCAAACTGAGCACGGGAAGTGGCAATTCGACGGGAAGACAGCGCAGGAGAAGCCGGGAGGACACCACCAAAGCCGCAGACGGACGCCGGACCCGACGAGGCCGCCGATGGACGCCACGCAAGACACCAAAACTGTAAGTGCTAAAATGTTTTTTTTACAGGAATTGCGGGTCCACATTAGGGATACGCGCTATACCCAGGAGCGTGCAATACCCCGATAAATACGGTAATAATAATAATAAAAAAAAATAACCTCCTTCCTTTCATGCTTGCGTGCAAATGCGAATGCACGCTTTGGTCTTGAAAGCATGCAAACAGCGTTAGTCCCACACATGTGAGGTATCGCCGCGAATGTCAGATCATGGGCAGTAATTCTAGCACCAGACCTTCTCTGTAAATCTAAAGTGGTAACCTGTAAAAGCTTTTAAAGTTTTGCCTATAAATTGTACAATGTACATTGTTTGTCGCCATTGCACGGGTGTGTGCAATTTTAAAGTGTGACATGTTTGGCATCTATTTATTTGACATACAGTTCATTCATATTTTGTATTTTACCCAAAAAATGTGTTATGTATCATGGTTTTTGGCTTTAAAATTGAAAAAAAAAAAAGTTTTCTTCTCAAAAAAATTGCGTTTGAAAAACTGTTGCACAAATACTGTGTGACATATTTTTTTTAAAAAAAACCCACCAATTTATTCTCTAGGGCCTCTGCTTTAAAAAAAAGATAAAATGTTTTTGGGTTCTAAGTCATTTTCAAGTAAAAAAACACTGAATGTTATATGTGAACAAAAATTCCTAGAAAAGGAAGTAGACTGGAAGTAGTTTAAGGAATTTCCATTTAGTGTTGTCCTTTAAGAATTACTAAAAGTGCTACTCCCAGTCAAAAAAAAAAAAAATTGGCTGGGTGTAGCACTTCATTGGGGTTCTAAATAAGCATCTGAACCACTTGAACTTGTAATGTTTGACAAACCTGCAATGAATTTATCCAAGGTGTTTGGCTCAAGTAGAGAAGATCTACTTTAAGCATCTTTACATATAAGGTAATGGGTAGTGGCAGCTGGTGCTCTATATTTTGTGAGGGGCAAATAAAACTACCCACCACCCTCAATTCGGTCAATCAAACCACCCACCGCCATTGCTTGGTCAATCAGCAAACCACCCACCAGCCCCGCACTTACCCCATCTATGTCGTGCAGCTTCGGCGGCTTCCCCCTGTGTCTCCACCTCCTTGGCAGCATCCCCCTGCATCTCCTCTGTGGCCAATATGGTCTTCTCACCTCTCAGCCAATTGGGTCTTAAAAACCGCTTCCTGATTGGCCGGAAGGAGAATTGGGAAGACAATAGTGAATATTGAAGGGTCACTAAAGGATTTTTTTTTTTTAGCTAAATAGCTTCCTTTACCTTACTGCAGTCCTGGTTTCGTGTCCTCATTGTTAGTTTTTGCTCTGATGTTGCTGTAGTTCTGCTCTGTTCTGGACACTTCCTGGTTGTCTGTTTCCTTTGGACCATAGTACTGGGAGCTTCTAGTTTAGTTTTCCAAACCCTCACTTCTCTATGGCTCTATACAGCACAGAGGCAGGATAACATGCAAACACGAAACTGAAACTAAAGGTACATTATATGATTGTTTTTTTATCTATTTTTAATCGTTTTTAAAAGGAATCAGTTAACTATTATGTCTCTATACCCTGTAAACAGTCATTTGAGCAAAACATTTTTTTATCCTTTACAACTCCCTTAAGTTGCTATTGTCACACCACTGGGTGGACTCAGGGAGCAGTGCACCCCGAGCCCACCCTTTTTTAAGCCAATTAGAGCCTCAGGCTCTAATCCCGTGCTTAAAAAAATGAAATCAATGTGTCCAGCGCCCTTAATTTTGATTAGGGGTCGGGCGAAATGGATTAGGGGGGGCGGAACCCCTGCGTCCCTAATTGATCATCCGCCACTGGTAATGGGGAATCAGGTTGGAAAACAAACACTGTGGAGCTCACAGAGCATAATGTGGGTGTTACAGCAGCGATGTCAATCATATGGAGAGCTATAGGTGAGCTTGTTTTGTGACCAGGGGGCCAGATATGTGGGCCAGATATGACCTCATGGCAATGTTTTCTCTTCACATTATCCATTTAAGATTACACATTTTACTATCTCACTTAAGTACACACAAATACAGTAAAACTTTTTTAAATGAATTATTTGGGTCTAATTGTATTCAGATCAGTCTTGCCTGCAAAAGTTTAAAGCCATTTTGAAATGCGTTTGAGGCGATCCTCCATGTTAATCAGGTTATAATGTAATATGATTCTAAAGACTCTCATGGGAAAAATTCTATTCTTCAAAGACAGCTGCATAGTTTACCTTTAACCCCAGCTCCTGTTCTACGTAGATCATCTCTCTTTTGGTGTGTAGTAATGTTTCATCTTAGATTATCTTTTTTCCCCATCACAGGATGTGCTACAAAGTCCTGTACAATTATTCTTTTATTATAAATGCTGTTATCATATCATGACTGTCATATGACCCCTGATACTAGTAGTAGGATCTGCAGTGAATTAGAGCACAGCAGGACGGTATGTATTGTTCTCTTTGCAAAAGCATATCAATTTGATTTTCTTGTTAACCCTTTTCTTGAAACAATTGAAAATTGAAGTCAATTGAATATGTTGGCTTAGTTGAATAGATAAAGGGCAAAGCAGATTTATTAATAAGAGCCAGTCAGATTTAGAGTCAGTGTTGAGGGACTTTGATGGGCAAATGTAGCATGCTTTCAATATCAGCGTAACACCTTCCCCCCTGGCTTATAGAACAATGACAGCCAGGTGGGAGTACTGTTATTCTGGGAGGACGTCATATGATGTCCTTACTCGAATGCGCCTCTTGTGTGGCCGCGCAGCTGTGAAATCTGTCACCGGCTGTGTTCACCAGACACAGCTGATGACTGATCACTGTACCGACGCGCTGCCTGTACCATGTGATCTGCTGTGACCAATCACAGCAGATCACATGACAATTACACACAATGGACAGCTTCCTTTCATGCCATCCATTGTATACATTTGTGTTGCTAGCTGTGATTGGTCACAGTTATCACATGGTACAGACAGGACCAATCACAGCCCATCTGTAGCATGTGATTAGCTTTGGTCAATTACAGCTAATCATAACAAAAGACACTGAATTAACCAATTTAATTCAGTAAAAAAAATGTTTTGGTACTATATAAGCAATCATAATGTGTAAAAAAAAATCCTGATCACTTCCCCAAATTAGTACAGCGTTACTATATATTGTTCTGGTCACAATGTATCAAAATCATAAAAAAACAAACAAAAAAAACAATATGAATTAATCCATTTTGTTATAACTATTAAAAAAAAATGAATAAAAAATTCTCTGAACAAACCAGAGTTGGTGGGTTGTCTTTAGTAAATAAAATATTGTTTTTTTTTGTTTGTTTTTTTATGATTTTGATACATTGTCACTGTAAACACCAACTTACTCCAAAAACTGGTATTGAGCATTGAAAGAAAAAGCCACACATTGTTGAGTAGAAAACCTTTTACTCCGTGCATGTTCACATGAGCGTTAGAATTTTTTTGGGGAAAAAAACAACATCTTTGTTTTATAAAGTTTGACATTCAAAAAATCTTTTTTTTTGTTGCATAAACAGGCATGTTTCAAACCATAACATACACAACTCAGGAACTTACAAAGTTCAACTAATAAAAAGTGAATATTTGGAAAAGGGGGATAGGATCTGGCTGGTCTAGACTGGAAAATAGTTTTTTTAACAAAAGCACCTCATCCCAAATTTATATATGGCAAAGTAGAACAATGGCGGGACTATGGCGGTGCATACAAAACATAATTTATATTATTTGTTCTATCTTTCTTTACTGGTTTTTGTATGCACCGCCATAGTCCCGCCATTGTTCTACTTTCCCATAATAAAAAGTGAAGGTAATATCAGACATTGTAGTATGTCAAAAATGTGTTGATCTTGCTTTCATCAGATGGGTAGATATCACCCCTAAAAAAGCCAAATTTTGAAAATGCACAAAAATTGAGATGCAAAATTAGGATTTCCCTCCTGATCCCATGCCTAATGTCAACATGTGCTATCTCCCACCATGGGGAATCAATGGACGTGTTTTGGGGGTGCAACCCCTTCCTCTCACCTACTTGAGTTGTGAGGAAGGGGTTGCACCCACAAAACGTGTACATTGAAATCCAGTGATGGCAGATAGCACATGTTGACACACTGCGTGCATCTTCTAAACTTTCTTTTTAAAATGCTTAATTTTTTTTTTGCAATAGGTTACATTTTTGTGTGATTTAGATTCTGCCTAAAACATCAATGATGTTCTTCATTTTTTTTCTACATCATTGATCTTTTCCTTTATCAGCTCTAAATCACGATTGCACACCATTATCTCCCCAATGAGGATGTGTGCACTTGCACTGGTGAAATTAGTTTCTTCTTCCACAACATCCACATCACCTAAAATAAAAAAACACATCATGTATTATAAATATGCAGGCATACATCTATTACCTGAAACTGTGGTCTCAGACACTGACCTGTTGTGGTCACTATTTCCCCACTTCATAAACCTCTCCTCCCTCCACATCCCCAGGTTATGGTGTGCTGAGTTCCCCTTCTTTGTGAGGTGTGGGTGTCCTCAGATTTCCAGAGTCTTTTCTCCCCTATGAGAATGAAACAAAAGGTATACTTAGCACACAGATTTGAGGCCAGAAATAGGAATATGAAACACTGCTTGGAAGTGTGGTACAATTGTCTGTTTTAGCAGAATTCCAAGTTGAAGGCATGTTTTTTTTCCCTTCCCAAAGCTGGAATACTTACCTTTTTTGGACAAGTTTCACACATGGAGACACCCCAAGTATCCACTGGAGCACCTGTGTGGGACACACTAAAAAGGTTGTTCTGGCATCTACTAGTGCTCCTGAGTCCATATGTATAAACATCTGCTGAGTCTCCTCTCCTTACACTGAATCAGCATTTCATTCTAGTTACTAGGGATGAGCCGAACACCCCCCAGTTCGGTTCGCACCAGAACCTTTGAATGGACCGAACGTTCGCGTGAACATTTAGAACCCCATTTACGTCAATGGGACTCGAACGTTCGAATTCAAAAGTGCTCATTTTAAAGCCCAATATGCAAATTATTGTTGGAAAACGTCTTTGAGAACCCGGGTCTTGCCCCAGGGAACATGTATCAATGGAAAAAAAAAACGTTTAAAAACGGTCGTTTTTTCTGGAGCAGCGTTTTTAATGATGCTTAAAGTGAAAAAAAAATAAAAAAAAATTCCTTTAAATATCATACCTGCTGGGTGTCTATAGTAGTGGCACGTGTTTAGAACTGTCCCTGCACAAAATGATATTACTGTAAGAAAAACAGTCTGGTCCCTGCAATATGGATGAAAATCACTGAGAAAAATAGCATGGGTTTCTTTAGGTGCAAAATACATAGCACAAGTGCAGTACACACCAAGTAACTTTAGGCGCAAACTACAGAGCACAAGTGCAGTACTGGTACACACAACGTTACTTTAGGTGCAAACTACAGAGCACAAGTGAAGTACACACCAAGTAGCATTAGGTGCAAACTACAGATCACAAGTGCAGTACTGGTACACACAAAGTAGCATTAGGTGCAAACTACAGAGCACAAGTGCAGTACACACCAAGTAACTTTAGGTGCAAACTACAGAGCACAAGTGCAGTACTGGTACACACCAAGTAGCTTTAGGTGCAAACTACAGAGCACAAGTGCAGCACTGGTACACACAAAGTAACTTTAGGTGCAAACTACAGCGCACAAGTGCAGTACTGGTACACACCAAGTAGCTTTAGGTCAAAACTACAGAGCACAAGTGCAGTACTGGTACACACAAAGTAACTTTAGGTGCAAACTACAGAGCACAAGTGCAGTACTGGTACACACAAAGTAATTTTAGGTGAAAACTACAGAGCACAAGTGCAGTACTGGTACACACAAAGTAACTTTAGGTGCAAAACTACAGAGCAGGAAAGCAGTACTTGTACACACAAAGTAACTTTAGGTGCAAACTACAGAGCACACGGGCAATACACCATGTGAGAATACTGCAGCTAGCACAATCAACTGATAGACAGTAAATTAGGATAGGAAGAACTGATCTAGCTAAACTATACAGTGTATACATATATGTACAAAACCTGGGATGTATATATATCCTCTACACACTGTAACTTTAACTAAACTGACTAGCCTGCCTGCTCTATCTATCTAGAAAAAAAGACACTGTCTCTCTCTCGCTCTCTCTCTCTCTCTCTCTCTCTCTCTCTCTCTCTAGGACTGATCTATTCACTAACAGTGCCGCAACACACTACACAAGGCCGCCCTGCAGGCAGCCTTTTATAGTGTGGGGCGTGTACTAAAGCCCTGAGCCATAATTGGCCAAAGCCACCCTGTCTTTGGCCAATTATGGCTCTCCGTTTTTTGTGCATTGTGATTGGCCAAGCATGCGGGTCATAGTGCATGCTTGGCCAATCATCAGCGTGCAATGCCGTAGTGAATTATGGGCCGTGGCGCGTCACTCGAATTTGGTTCGAACGACCCGTTTTGTTCGTATTTCAACGAACGGTCGAACAGACGATGTTCGAGTCGAACATACGTTCGAATCGAACGTGAAGCTCATCCCTACTAGTTACAAACACATCTGGACAACAATGTACTAAACTTATTTTAATACAAATAGGCATGACCAAATGTAGTTAACCTGTATCTGCCAAAAACATTGTATTAGTTGGTGAACGAACAATGTTTACTACGACCGATTACTGTGTCCACGAACCTGAAAGTTGACATTTTAAACTGTAAAACAGTAAACAAAAGCACATGGAGCAACATGAAAATAATAATTATAATAGGAACACAGGACAAATGCTTACTTTTTAGAAGAAGTTTCCTGATCCTTCTATACTGATTGTGCTTACTGTAATGTTGTTTTCTGAGTAAATCATTTTTTTGTGAAATAATTTGCTAACTATGAAAGGTTCCATGTTTAATAAATAAAATTTAATACCAATAATAAAGGCCGGCAACCACGTTTACTGCACTATATTGTTTGTTGATAGTTTTAGGTTATAATTTCTGTCTATAGTCCCATTAGAGTATTTTCTATTTATTAACATTCAATTTGCAACAGTCACAAGCTGAAAATTGTGTGTGATTGATGAACCAAAAACTAAAACTATGTCCCTTTTTTATACATAGGAAAGCCTCAGCCAGGAGGAGTCTGTGGAACGTGGCAGCCAGGAGGTGGCAGGGGGAAGTAGCAGCCAGGAGGTGGTGGGGGTAAGTGTCAGCCAGGAGGTGGCCGGGCTCAATAGCCTCACAGAATCAAAGGTGCCTCCCCTCCGCTTCCAACCAAAAGGCCCAGGAAGGGGAGAAACGTGGAGGAGGCAGCACTCGGCCTCATTGGGAGGCTAATGCGGCCCTCAGAACCCCCCCCAACCTTCAAGAGGCCTATGCCTGAATGGAAGCATGCAAAATTCAGGAAATGGAGGAGAGCCAACACCTCATCTGTGAGGAAGTCATTTATATGGCCCTAAAAAAGGGGTTGAGGGGCAAACTCACAAGAAAAAGCCACAATTCTGACTTTGACCATCCTCCTCCTCCTCCTCCTCCTCCACCTCCACCTCATGCCACAACTCCACCACCAGTGCCATAGCCTGGAAGAAAGCTTGTAAGGAAGACAAGAAAGTGATGGTTCCGGGTTCAGTCTGGTCTGACAAAAGATGCAGGCTGTGGTATGACCACAGCCTGGGGACATATATATCATCTGCTGCTGTTCCCCATCTCTCTGAGTCCTGGACCAGATTGTGCTCCCTATTATATGTACTCATCAGGCTACCAATTTTGATTTTCAAATAGTTGATGTGTGCCCTGGGGTACAAAGGCTTCGTCAATTTCACCAATTTATCCAGCGTTGCCTTCCTCTTTCTTTTGTTATAACCCATAATAAATGGATATATTTTTTTCTCAAATACTTGCTTATGTGTTTTTCTTCTAAAAGGACAGGTTGTTTGTAAGTAGGCAGGTACATTTAAAAAATGTAAAAAAAAAATGCGAGTAATGGACTGAATTCCCACTACTGCCACGTCCATTCGGAGCCCTTCCTTTACATAAGGTCTAGAGGGTGAGACAGCGCGCGCGCCATGTACCAACCACTGCTCAGCCATACCTCGGACCGCACCAGCAGAAATGCACCCCATCACACCAGCAGACGGAGAGACTTCCACTATGTCTATTATTTCTGATTCCTCTAACAATTCCCCTGACCGCTTTCTGCACACAACCGCCGCTGGAAGCACTCTCGAAGAGAACTGTGAGACAACTTTCCACAAAATTAACCAACAGTACAGTAACCAATTTTCATCAACATTGTCTAACAACGCCTGTACCACCTGTGTCCACCGATTGGTACTACGCAGTACCATGTCACACCTCTGCTGTGGATACATGCAGGTGTACATTGGAAAGATTTTCACGAATTGCAACAACATCTCAGTTATTTCTAGGCATGCCACATCTAAACACAGAACTCTAGGAACTATTCCTCTACTAACGATGTGGAGGGTCTCATTTGCTAAGGCGTGAGAGGGTGAGTCACTTAAAGAGACCTCTACCTCAAGGGCAACTGACAAAACTTGCGGCTCCCCATGAGCACTGCAAATCGCATGTGTCACACTCATCCTCTCACTTTCAGCAACACTGAGCGACTCCCAATCGATATCCATTACCCCATCAACCTGATGCTCAACATTCCTCATCTCTTTTGCTGTGGACAAAACCTCTGCTATGTATGCACCCTTTTCAGATCCTTCCAACTGGAGAGGGTTAACTTCTGCAAAAGCCAACGCACCCGTGTCTACTGGCCCTGCAGTCTCCTCACCGGACACACTGCTACTTCACTTGGATCACAAACTGCAATAGTCTTACCATATCCCGTAGCAGGTAACGCTATCTTCATTTGAGTGCGCTGTCTCTCAGTTGCATAGTTACTGGCCAACTCCCCCTGGTGGCCACAGGATAAAATCACAGCAGGCATCTCCCACTGTTTAGCACCCCCTGCAGACACAACAGAAAACTCCTTGCTGCCAGGGGTGACTGCAAACATATCTGAAAGGGAATCTTGCCCCACCGACAAAGAGTTATGCTCAGCAACATTACCTCCAGCTGCACCCCAGAATCTAGGGCAAGGAAATATGCCGTGCCCCAGCTGACCACATTCCAGGCACCGTGTTTGGCGACATTCTCCTGTTGCTAAGGGAGATGGCACTCTCCCAACATGCAGAATTTCACAGACATCTTTATGGGGATGGTGATATACCTCTTCCCTGTAGCTCCTCTTTCCCATTGGCACATTTTCTCCTGTTGCTAACGGAAACGGTGCTCTCCCAGCTGCACTTTGCTAACTCTCCCACACACGTAGACTTCTCTCTCCATGAAGCGGCGTTGCTTTAAAGTTGCCACGACCCTCTGTGGGCAAAATCCTTGTCTTGCGGTCCACTGACCTGACATCACAGGCATTGCTATGGACAACTGCACCCATCTGATCACTCTTTACACTCAGAGCAGGCTTCTCATACCTTTGCTTTGCTGAAGCCTGGGACAAAGGGCATTTGGGAACTTCATGCCCCCACTCACTGCATCGCAAACAGCGCACCTGGCTCTTAACACTTTTCACATTAATAGCTGGCTGGCCTACACCAGCGTTGCCAGGGGCAACAGCATGCACTTTCCCTTTGACTTGGTTCAGTGCAGCCAGGTGCATCTTGCACGAGTCTGGGGCTTGTTCTGTCGGTAACAACCCCTCCAGCCACAGGGTTCTCTCTCTCATTTCTGCAATCATTGCTTCCTGTTTGCGTTTTGACCTCCCCATCGCTGCAAACAGGGCAATGGTTTTTAACACAGTTCCTTTTAAACACAGGAACATTTTGGTGTACTGTCTCTAAGACTTGCAAACGGCACACTTTCACATGCAGACTTCACTCTTTGCGATTCTGCTTGAACCATCCACTCACTGGGCCTTCCCAAGTGGATGCATTTTCTCAGGCCATGCTGAGCTCACTTCCACAGGTACACCACCTGCATGCAGCACAGTCCATCAATTGAACTCTTGTGCAATGCAGTTTTCCTGGCTGCCACACACAGCTAACAGCAGTTCACCGCAGAAAACTTTGACTTTCAGTTCACATTGGCTGCTCATCACAGCATTGCTGCAAAACACACAGTTTCTTTCTACTCACTGTTTTTGGTATGCAAGGATCTGGAACTCTTCCAAAACTGCCCGAAGCAATACCTCCACCATATGTAAGATTGAGGTTATTAGACTCCAGCGATAGATGCGTTTTCCAGTGAGTATGCCAGTCCAGAACTGAGTTTTTAAGGGCCGGGTAGCCCACTTTTATTTAAAAGCACAAAAGTTCACAAATACATAAGCAGCCCTCGCAGGGGGTTCCACCATTCCTGTATCTTGCCAACTCAACAGTTTAGCCTCCTGGCTTTCATACTTGCCATCCGGCAGTTTCAGGCCTTTAGCCTAGGCCTAAGTTTCTGTTCCTCAGAACAAACAGTTTCCCAGCGATAAGCTCAAACCTAGCTTTCTCCTGATAAGCGTCTTGTTGCCAAATCATCAAATGACATCTGCCTCCTGCAGATATGCATATGGCATCTAGCTGTCCCCATGCAGCATTCTCTGACTTCTCTCAGAGTGATGGGGAATCCACCTGATTCCCGGGAACAGACTTCCTGTCTGTGGGTGGGGCTCTGAGCCATGTCAGATTAGAACTAAAAAGCCCAAGACACAGCTGTACAATTAATGTGTCTTTCTCTCCAAAATCTGGCGTAAACGCTGCCTGCACTGTCTACACTGACTACACTATATAGATATACAGTATATATATATATATATATATGTATATATATATATATATATATATATATATATATATATATATATATATATATATATATATATATATATATATATATGTGTATTAAACTGCCTGCACGCCACTAACTAACCTGACATATCTCAAGTTCTCTCAACCTCCACAGATCACACTACATATGGCCTCGGGTTAAGCAACCTTAAATAGTGTGGGCCATGGACCTAGCTCCCTGAACAATGATTGGCCAAAGGCCTTCGGCCAATCATGGGTCTCACAGCAGATCACGCTGTGATTGGTCAAAGCATGCAGGTCAAGTGCGTGCTTTGGCCAATCAGCAGCCGTCAATGAACTGCAATCTCGCAGTGCATTATGGGGTGCTCAAATTTGCCGCAAACTCTCCATATGTTTGGTTAGTTTGCGAACAAACGAACACCCGATGTTCGATTCAAACTTACGTTCGATTCGTACATTGGGACCATCCCTATTTATAAACATTGAATGTTACAATTATTAGTGCTGGCTTCATGGATTTCCCCTGTATTTTCTGTAATAGATTAATTCCTATGACCTATGATCATGGCCAAAATGCAGTATAGTTTTTTTTTTAAATACTTCAATGAAAATACCAACATGCAACAACATGCATACACCAACTATTTGTTTACAGAATGTAAAACAGTTACAGATTGTAGCTTATTTTATTTTATATTTTTGCTGTAGGTTACTACAATATTCTACTACCCATTTGTTTTGAATAGAGTGGAGATGGACTAGAATGCCTGTCCTGTTTTTATTGCTGTCTCTGTGTCCATTGGGGAGATTTAACTATTTGTCTTATTTGCCATCATCATCAAAAGTGAAAGATAATCAAAAGTGTTGGGTTGTTACAGGAATTTCCTCTCACTTTCTTTTTTTGATATGGGGCAGGAATTGAAGGAGGATTTTTACTTTGGGACACAGAGAGCAAAAGAAAAAAACTTGTTAGAAAAAATTGCTTACTCTAGCCAAAATGAAAAATAAAAGAAGATAGATACTGTGATCAGGGCTGAGACAGACTGTGACACACCTGAGTGAAGCAAGACAAGTTAGCTGCCAATCCCTATCCGAAAACAGAGAGGCAGAGCGGCCTTTATCCTGGAACCTTGGGTTACAACCCGGACTGCGGGGACTCTACCATGCAGTTAAAGAGACACACGCTAGGAATACCACCAGAGAAAGAGAGAGCAGTGAGCAGCCACTGACCAACCATACACTGCCGTTAATTCCAGATTGACTGATTAGGAATACTTTATAGTTGCACGCACAAACTTCTGAATGAACACTACCCTGAGTGCTTCAATGCCATGTTTTTGGCCCCAACATGCTGGCCAGTAGAAGGTTTAGAGCATGTGTAGTATTGATTACTGACTGTTGCTACTAGCTGTAACTGTCACATACCTTGTAGGAAGAGCCTGGAATTCAGAGAAAGACTTTTCTTATTCCTCTGACTCTGGGCCCCTGGTAGAACAGACAGGTGGCGCAGGAGTGCAGAGTCGCACAAGGGTCGGTAGTCATGCTAGCTGTTAGGCACCCAGTTTGGTGGTGTGCCAGATGACAGCGGATGCGGGTATACTGTGGATGCAGGATAGCAGATGCAGGCAAACTGTAGATACAGGACAGTATATGCAGGTATATGTGGATGCAGGTCAGCGGTACCGGAGCTACACAAGATGGAAGCAGAAACAGGAGCAGGGTCGGACAAGCTGGGTCATACACAGTGCAGTCAGATAAGGTACGGATGCAGAGACTGGGGAATGGTCAAAGTTCAAGCCGGGTTCGATGCAGCTGGAGAGCAGGAGTAGCAAGCCAGATAGGTAACTGGAATCAGATGCAATTAAACAGGAAACATGACACTCATGGGAATGCTGTAGACAAGACAGCACTGTATCTGTGTACTGATCCGGTTTAAATAGCCCATTTAAATCAGTTTGCAGTCTCGCTCATCTTTGTGCGCATGTGCTAACGTATGTCAGAACGCGCTAACACAGCTTCCACAAGACAAGTTTTGGGAACAGGAGTTAGCCTGCAGGAAACATTTCTTCCTCTGGTAAGCCTTTCCTGACAGTGACCCTCACATATACACAGTGAAGTGACTGGCCTCAGATGATACACAGATTAAACAAATCCTCCTACAAAGGTTTTACTTGTTCATCTGCATTCTTCTCTTGTCTACAACCCTTCAAAAGGGCAGAAAAGTGTTAAAATATTTCTTCCTCTGTTAGGAGCACAGAGAAGGGGGCGGAGAGACTGCAGATACAGTGTGTGAGAGCTGATTGGAGGAAAGGCACACACCCCCCATTCACACAGCAGAAGAACTGGGTTCTGAATGGACAAGCTGTCCGCTGAACTCTCCCTCCCCTACCTCACGACATGAATTTATCTTACACTTCTCAGAAGTGACTCATGCTGGTAGCAGAGGAAAGAAGCACCAGAGAGAAACAACATTTAGAGCTTTGGAAAGAGATAAGTAAACATTACAGATATACAGTACAGTATGTGCTTTGTTAAAATTCCATGACTGATGTTTACAACCACTTGAACTAAACTGTTCAGTTGTTGCAGTATAAATATCTACTGTTGCTTATCCACATTTATATTTAAAATAAACTTTGGTAAACAAAAAAATAAATATCTACTGTTGTTTGAATAGTTATAGTTCATTCTGTGACTGTTTAACTGCAATGGTATGCCTTCTGATTTTGACTCATTGTAGTATAGTCTTTTTTTCTTGCTAACTCATTACTGCACAGTTCTTGTTCACACCAATCTAATCTGCTGCTACTTGAACAGTTTGTGTAATTTTCTGGTGTATGGTTATTGCTGTGTTTGGGATATATATACGCACAGATGTCTGTGTCTATATCCTCAGCCCAACCAGGTGTGTCAACGTGTACAGAGCTGTTTGCAGAGCCATAGGCATAAGAACAGAGGACACAACACATCAAAAGATTCCTTTGAGGTTAAGCCCTACATTTACAAACTGTAACCATCATTACTATGAAGTTTTATCATTTTAATAATAAATTAAAAGCAATTCATTTACTAACTTTATCCGTAATTGACCATTCCTAATTAATGAAACCATCATAGATACAGCTTTAATTTATATTCGGTACACTTTTCTAGACATGAATTATGAAAATTCAGTAATACAAATGTTACAGAGCTCATTTATTTAAATGCATTGATTTGTACTGTATATACACTGTAATATTTGGCATCTCATTCGGTGACCATTCCTGTAACTTCAGGCCTTTTCTTCATCCATTACCAAAACACAGAAACAAAACAAAATCAGCTGCTTTGAATGTTCTGCTTTGATTTTTCATTAGCCAGAACGTCTGCCTTCTGCCAGGAGTGGTTTACATCTCTTCCATCAGAGAGGCTCCAAACTTGACCTAATAGGAACTTAAATCCCACTGATCCATTCCTTCCATCTGTTACTGAAATTGATTCCAATACAGCATAGACACAGCCCACTCTCACAACTTTAAATACAAGAGTGGCTCTACCTTGACATTGTTCCAAAAACTGTACAACCGACTCATTCAACTCTGAAATAATTTATAGAAAAAAAATGCAGTCTAGTTGTAAACAAGAATATTGATTTAAAATAGCGAGCTGATGAAATTGCTGAATATAACTGACACTTCTGCCTGCATTCCAGCAAGCAGTTAATTACAATGTCTTGCACTGTGGCATAAAAAAAAAAGACAAACTTTATTGGGTAGTTAAGCAACCATGACACAAAATTAAAGGCACTGTACACTTCTAAATGTTTTCGTTTTTTTAAACTGCTAATAATGAAGTTATATTCCCTGTGTTACTTGTTTTCTCTACCTTGTAATAATGGGCTCACATGTTGTGGGTGCAATTTGTATTGTCATGGCTGATTGATTCCCGTATGTCCATGAACTCATTCAGGTTGCTTGTCTGTATTTACCAAAGGGACGGATACTGTCTGTGTCACATAGTATCCATTGCATTCCTCACCATTCCCTCTGTGTTGCATCACAAATATGGGAGTACTAATGTAATGAACGACTGCATGGCAATCTCTGTTATTTGCTCTACTTGTGTCTGTGTCAGATCTAATTACTATGTAGCTCTCATTTGCAGAGCAATACACTGAGATACCCAGGGATTGTGGGATATGTAGTTTCTTTGCAGAAAGAGCCAGTTCACATCATAATAAACGCAGTTTATATGTGTTCCAGATGCTTTTCTGCATGCACGTTTTTGACGTGTTTTTTTTTTCAGTGCGACTTGGGTCAGTTTTTGGTGCATTTTTGATGCAGTCCAGTGCATTTCCCCCCCTTTCTTCTTAACCTTAAATAAGAACTTGTATGTTCCATTGCATTTTTCATGCATTTTACAGAGTTCCAGTACTGTCCAGTACAGGAAAAATGCAGCATGTTCTACTTTTTTTTGGAACTGGAACTGCAAGCACTGGTGTGAACTATGCCATTGAAAACCATATAACCTACATTCCATGCATTTTTAATGCATAAACAAAACGCACTGATCTGCATGTGGTGTGAACTGGCCCGAAGTGTCAGTTATTAGACTAAAGACAATGGTCACACATTAACCTAGGCAATGCCATGCCAATACCTCAATACCTAGTAATTGAACAGAAACTTCTGACATGGGAATATAGAGATTTTCTCTTCTATAAGCTTTGCTTACAGGGCAATCAATGACACCATTAAACTACATGATTA
Organism: Rana temporaria; assembly: GCF_905171775.1. Taxonomy (NCBI): domain Eukaryota; kingdom Metazoa; phylum Chordata; class Amphibia; order Anura; family Ranidae; genus Rana; species Rana temporaria. The sequence goes on from NC_053490.1 coordinate 323,222,107, forward strand.
ATGCACATCTTATGCTGGTGAAAAACACATGGTACAGTTAGGAAGGTTTATAGTGCATTTAAAAGGTAAAAGAAGAACCAGCCATTGGCTAATTCTCCTGTTGAGTACACTCTTTGAAACTTTTTAATTGCACTAAAAGTAATCTTATTCAGGTACTGTAAAATCTCAGAAAAATACAAGTACTTTAAATTTCCATGTTCGGTGCTTTTTCTTTCCGTAAACAATTTTTTATTTACTTGCAATGTGCCTTAGACCCTGCTATAAAATGTGGCTACTCCAATAAGGGTTAACTCTCTAACACAACCACCTTACTTCTGGTTTTTTTATAGCTCTTCTGGGAGTGTCTAATCACTGTCTATGCTGGCCACATTCCTCTGTCCTTCCAACTTGATTTTCAAAACAGAACTCCACCCAAAAGGGGAAGTTCTGCTTTAAGTCCTCCTCTCTTTCTCATCTGCAACATTTGGCATGTCATTTTTTGGGGGGTGAGGGCAGGTACCAAGTTTTAACAGGTGCCCGCACCCACTTGCACTCAGATCGCCTAGACAGTCCAAGCAGAAGTTCTCCTCTGCCTCTCCCTCCCCACAGTGTTCTGGGTGAGGACAGCGCCAGATCCCTGGACAAGTAATTGTCATTTTACTTGTAGCTCCTGACTTTTTTTCAGCTATCAGATGAGAGTGCAAGAGCATGCAACTTCATCCTAAATCCTAGTCACCGTGGTGGGCATTATGCTCGTTGGCCTCAAAATATTGCCTTTCGAGTGGGGTGGCCCTGTATCTTCAGCCACTTCCGTGTACAGCTAGTCATGGGACACCTGCCATTACCTGGACATCTAGACTACAGACTCTTTGCATCTTCACTCTGTGATAGGGTGACCAGACATTCCCAGTTTCAGGGGACAGTTCCCTGATTGAGGACACTGTCCCCGGACCAAGTCTGTCCTTGGTTTTGTTTCCAGATTGGATTTATTGGGGGCAGAGGCAATTTCAAAGACAATCAGTGCAGAATTAAAATAAAACAAATTAGAATTACACCCCCCCGCTCCGCCGTGCCTACTAGCATAGGGGGGGTTTATCTTCCCATTATCTGTGCCCCTTTCTGATGATCATGTGCTGGTCGGAGTGGAGGGAATATTTCTTCAGTTTCGGGTGCATGCCCATTCAGCTTTGCTCGCATGTTCTTCTGCCTTGGAGTGTCAGGCCCCGTACACACGAGGATCCATCCGCTGAAAAATCTCAGCGGATCGGTTTCAGCGGATAGATCCCCTGGTGTGTACGTTCCAGCGGATAGATCCCCTGGTGTGTACGTTCCAGCGGATATTTATCCGTGGATATTTCCGATTTCCAGCAGATAAAAATTTGTTAGCATGCTAACAAATCTATCCGCTGGAATCGGCTCCAGCGGATCGATCCGGTGGTCTGTACAGACTCACCGGATCGATCCGTCCGAACCCGTCCCTCGCATGCATCATAATGATTCGACGCATGCGTGGATTTCCTTATATGACAGCGTCGCGCATGTCGCCGCGTCATCATCGCGGCAACGGCGCGACACGAATTCCGCGCAGATTTGGATCCGATGGTGAGTACATGCCAACGGATCCAAATCCGCCAGAGGATTTATCCGCGGATACGGTCCGGAGGACCAATCCTATCGTGTGTACCAGGCCTCAGACTGTGAGACGGGTGGTGATGGGCAGAGAGTCGCTGATTGTTGCCATTACTAGTAAAGAAAAAATATGTCCCCGAATTTCAGTTTCAAAATCTGGTCACCTTACTCTGTGAAGCCTTTGCAGATATCCTTGTGTTCAACCACTTGGGCTACAGATACAGCCAGCCTCCTTGTGAGACAGGTACCACCCCAGGCAACCATAGGTAACTTGTTTGCACTAGACTGAACTACATTGTGCTTTTTAATACTGGTGGTGATTTCTTCTTATACTGTAATCTGTTCTCTGATGCCGGGTACACACAAGAGGATTTATCCGCGGATACGGCCCTCCGGACCGTTTCCGCGGATAAATCCTCTGAGGATTTCGATCCGCTGGAGTGTACTCACCATCGGATCGAAATCCGCGCCGAATTCACACCGCGGTGACCTGTCGCGCCGTCGCCGCGATGATGACACGGCGACGTGCACGACGCTGTCATATAAGGATATCCACGCATGTGTCGAATCATTACGACGCATGCGAGGGATGGGTTCGGACGGATCGATCCGGTGAGTCTGTACAGACCACCGGATCGATCCGCTGGAGCCGATTCCAGCGGATAGATTTTTATCTGCTGGAAATATATCCGCGGATAAATATCTGCTGGATCGTACACACCAGCGGATCTATCCGCTGAAACCGATCCGTGGATCAATTTCAGCGGATCGATCCTCTCGTGTGTACGGGGCCTTAGGTGTGGTTATTGCATTGTGCTGCCAGCAAGCAACCTTTGTAGAAACTATTCCAGACAGCAGTATACTTCAATAATTTCACTGCCTGTTGTTAATTGTCTAATGTTTGTTCCATACCCCTTTACCATTTTATTGGCATTATCAGATAACCTAGAATTCATACAGTAAATCTAAGTGGTACTGTCTGTATGAACATTTGGCTGTTACTTCTACAGACCACTTAGTTAAATATACTCCTGTTTACCTTTAAACACTCACCCTGTTTGGTAGCGCTAGACAGACCTAGGCATTAAAAGCTAAGTTGAGTCCAAGTAATTCATCTGTTAGTGCCAAGTTACCTAAGACCAGCAAACTAAACTTTGGCAGGGATATAATTAAATTGAAAAAGCTTTTATTAGGATGTACGTTGCTTTAACAAGTAACTGCTTTGTCATGCACAGTTTTCAACTGGAGAGCAAGTCTGCTTAGTTTTGTTTCTTAATCATAGTTGATGGTGTAGCGTATTTTCACTAAGTGCACATTGTGACATGTTAATGCAATTTTTACCTGAAAGTAATTTTTGATATGGCTTTGACATACCTGATAATTCATATTTTTATGCTTTTCAATAGACATTTCCATCTTATACAGTATATGTTATGGTGACATATGTATGCCAGCTACAAACATATAATCCTAGTATTTATTAAATCATTTAATTAAAAAAAAACACTCAAAACACTTTAATTGCTGAAATGAAGATATGCTGAAATGTTATGAAAAAATTGTGGTCATTATTTCCACATAGCCATTCTACATCATACATAGTGATGAGCCAACCTGCCAAGGGTTTTATTTCAGAGTTTGGAGTTTAGTTAATCCTGTTTAAATTTCAGGGAACACTAACTTTTTCATGAATCTCCTTTAAGTCTGTCTATTTGAGGTCTAATAAAAGACAAAAAAAGATATGGGAAGCTGGGCACTGCCATGGGGGACGCATGGGACATGTACCAAGGACCTTTTCAAGTAGTTTCAAGAGTAAAATAACAAAAATGCAAATCCTTTACATTACAGTACTAAAGGAAGCTCATCAATGCGGCCCAAATAGAATTGACAAACAAGCCGGCTGCACTCCAATGACTTAAATAGGGGTTATGAAAGACACGTAAAGGAATATATACATATTTATTTTTATTAGTATTCTTGTTTGTTTTGCACAATTTGAAGGTGGATGGTAATGGGGATGGGGAGATACCTCCCCCTTAAAAGTAAGATAAATAGACACGGGTAAGCAGGGGTATAGATCTGGGGTAAATTCACTTACATAAAGACATGCATGCATACTTGTAGACTAGTACGCACGTACAGTATATGCACATGACTTTCCCCACCTTTTTTTCCCCTCTTGGAGGGGTGGGGATGGGGAAGGGGATCTGCTCCCATGTCTCTCTATCCATCCTTTCTCTCTTGTTTATTACTTAGATCCTAGACCCAGGAGAATTAAGGGCACATGCTGCAGCATAGATTCCTTTCTTTTAATGTATATTAGAGGACGGATCCATTTATGTACCTATATGTATCTTCAATGTCTTTTCTTTTTCTTTTATGTAGTTATGTGTATTTTGTGACTGTTTTGTATTTTTATGGAGGATTTGCTAATTGAATTGCAAAGTATGTAAGATGTTTAAGGCTTCATTTCCACTGACGTTTTTACAGCCACTTTTCTGAGCGTTTTTTACAGCTTAAAAATGCCTGTCCATGTTATTCTATGGCATCATGCCCACATAGGCGTTTTTGAGCTGCAAATGGCATAGGCGTTTTTGAGCTGTAAAAAAAACGCAGGACCAGGGCGTTCTGAAGCTCCAGAGTAGAGCTGTAAAAACGCCAGACGTTAAAAAACGCTCAAAACGCTCAAAAACGCGTGAAAATGCTCAAAAACGCTACAGCAGCATTTTTAAAGCTGCAGCTCACAAAAAAAAAATTCTTTTTTGTTTGTTTACAAAATAAGCATGGACAGGCGTTTTTAAGCTGTAAAAAGGGCTAACAAAAGTGGCTGTAAAAAAGCCAGTGGAAATGAAGCCTTATTGTAAAAAACTCAATAAAAACAAATTTAAAACAGAGACATTAACCTCTTCTCAACTTCCTCATTTTGTATGAGACTTATTCCAGGTGGTTGTTCCCTCACTAACCCCTGCTTATTATCCTCACCCTGACCCAGCCTAGGATTTACCTACCAAATTTACATGTTGAACTTGATCATTACAGAGCCCTTTCAGGATATAAAATAAATGCATACAAATCAGAGGTCTTTCCGGTTAATATTCCTGAGGATGAAATTAAACATTTACCAGCTTCCCGTATAATTGGAAACCTATTGCCTTAAAGTACCTGGAGGTCTATACAAGCCTCCGAAATTCATTACCCTGTATCAGGAAAACTTTCCCATCCTTTTTTGGCTAATTAGGTCACTCATACAACAATGGAAGAAACATATCTCCCTTTTGGGGTGTATTGCTTCCGTCAAGATGTCCATTCTTCCTAAGCTTTTATATTTGATTCAAACACTACTAATTCCCATCCCTTATGTACACCTAAAAAAACTACAAGCAGATCTGAGCCAATATGTCTTGAACTACAAGAGGCAAAAAATACTTTTTTCGGTACTTATGGCATTGCACTCTGATGGGGGCCTAGCATTCCCTAACCTCATAAACTATTACCAAGGAGGCGTGGCGACTGAGCTCTAAGATGGATGCCTGAGCTAGGAGCTCCACTCGGCCTCCTCACTCCATCCACAGGCACAGATGCCATCCACAGCCCGCAGAAACACCCGAGAATGATCAGGCACTGGAAAACCCACTGCAGCCTCACAAGCAGTCCTGTTTTTTCTCCCCAGTACAGCGCGGGCTACAACAAAATGGCGTGGTGCCCGTATATTCAGGAAGCCACGAGGAGTCCTGCAAAGCCTACGCTAAAACGATCACACAAAGCGGATCCTACTCTGGGACCCCCAGTCCATCTACCAGGAGCTTAGTAAAATCCAGACCATGCATGGATTCCCCAGCCTGGCTGCATGTAGATGCTGACATGGAGGTAATGTAGGCTTAATAGCACCACGGCACCTCCTCATATGACACCTTCCCAACTTAAGATAGACCAGTATCTGACACCATGCTGAAAGAAATGTTTCTATCCCTGCGGTCTTCAATCTGATATACTGGCAGGGATCAACAAATGCCAAGTAGAGGTCCAAGTCATTGGGAGCAGAGTTGATCATGTTGAATAGAAAATGGGAAAATATTCATCCTCTTTTAACAAGCTAGTAGGCATCTACTACACTTCCCAGAATGAGGAACTGTCCTGGCTGAAAGATAAGGTTGCAGACCTGGAGGACACGTCAAGAAGGAACAATATTAAAATGAGAGGTGTTCCGGAATCTATCCCAGATACACAGATACTGCAGTACGCCCATACTCTGTTCTCCACACTGGTACCTTCCGTAGCAGTCCAAGATCTAATAGTGGGCAAGATCCACAGGGTACCAAAATCCTCCTTCCTTCCCGCAGAGACTCCCAGGGATGTGTTATTGAGGGTTAATTTTTACCATGTAAAGGAACAAATCCTATGGGCCTCTCGCAGGCGTGACATCACCCACCCCCAGTACACAACACTGCAACTGCTCCCAGATTTGTCCAGGCACACTTTACAGCATTGCCACAACTTGGTGACTGTCACCTAAGCCCTGAGAAACCACAAAGTCCCACATAAATGGAAATACCCTGCGACTCTCTCTATTACCAACAATGGGGTCACAATTGATTACTCCATTTTGACACTCAACAGATGCTGAGCCACCTCTTTAAGGTGTCTGTGTCTATGACACCGAAACTCTTCTTGCTGGGCCTTTCCCCAATGAAAATTGCCAAACCCTATAAGAAGCTACTCCGAGATATCCTCACAGTTTCGCGCTGCCTGGTCACCCTTAACTGGAAGCAGCGTTTTCCACCCTCTTCAGATGCCTTGTATGCTAGGGTTAAAGATGTGGAGTTGATGGAGAAAATGACTGCTAGCATTCAGGACAGAATGAAAGCTCACAATAAGGTCTGGGAATTATGGCATCTCCAGGAGGACTCGTCCTGAGCCTGTAAATGAGCTGTTATGATGACCCTTTATTCTTCTTGTTCCTTCCTTTTCTTTTTTATCATTCATGATTTATTTTATATCATGTTAGTTTTTATACATTGCTCTTTAGCGCTACAATGTTCCAGCAGTACTATTGTTTCAATTGAAACCATGCTATTCATGGTTGTTATCTTCATGGTTACTTCACAATCTCTTTACTGGTTATTTATTATTTTCTGAATGTTTATACTTTCTGTTTTCTCTGTAAAAATCTATTAAAAAAAAATTCAAAACAAAAAACTGCATTATTCTTTTATTTTGTAAAACTTCAAACGGTGTTCTTCATTAGCATCACAAATCTACGCCAACTCTGTAATACGCAAAGTGGCCTATTTATATATGTTTTCACAAAATATGGTGTGGATCTTCTATAAAACCCTCAAAGCGGTTGTAAACCCCATTTTTTTTTTTTTTACATACAGGTAAGCCTATTATAAGGCAATACCTATAGGTAACATGATTATCTCCTAAATGTGCATACTAGTACATTATGCCACTGTCTTGCAGGTTTCTTTTTTTTTTGTTTGTCTGTTTTTTCAGCAGTTTACTAGCACTTTAATGGTCATATTATTTTTAAAAGACATATTCACACTTTGCCATTTGGTGTGTTGTATTAAGCATCAATATGTGTTGTGCCATGATAGTCCATACATTTTAAATTGGCAATAAAAAGAAAGAATAAAACATTTTGTTGTTTTTTACATGTAGCACAGTAGCACGCTACCATACATTTTGGCACACTGCAACACATTGCAATACAAAGGTGTGTTTCATCCCTAGAACTTCAAGCAAAATACAAGTGTAATTTTTGTTCTGTCCCTTATTTTTTGGCTAGTTACCAGGATGTTTTTTTTTTTAAATTGGTAACAGACAAGAATAACTATGCTGCATTTCTATGATAACTTGACAGCAAAGTTGATGCTTATTGTCAATTTTCAAAGTCATTTTTTTGAAACTGTGTGGCTCTCACTCTATTTTCCAGTGCCTGTGCCTTTATCAAATGTTTTACAAAGAAGACAGACAGGCTTTGTTTGTATGTGTGTGTATATATATATATATATATATATATATATATATATATATATATATATATATATATATACTGGCAGCAAGGGCAACACTTTTTTACATTGTTTAAGTCTTAGAAAAAGCCAAAATAGTGTCGGATACTCGTTCACACTAATCGCCAGTGTGCCTGTGCATTTGCCGGACTGAGTACAGAGAAAAATGACAGGCAACATTTATTTTGTTATACCTGTCAGCAATGCTGAAGATTTCCCTTTTGAGTGTGTTCTATTCAATAGGACTTGCTATGCTCCATACTTTGCACTTGTATGGTACAGCTGTATGTATAATTTTATTCTTCATCACTCATTCTCTATATTGGATATTGAATAAGACTGAACTACATACAAAACAGCTAAATACACAGATTAAATACATCTACAGTAAGACTATACCCTACACAATCTGATATGAAATCTCATGTGTATCTACCATCAACTGTGTAGTGCAAGAACCTGACTTGTTTAATAATAATTCAATACATTGTTTAGCTTTGTCCTCATTTTACATTGTTTAGTTTAAATCTAAAGGAAATCGTACAGAGAATGTTCAATCAATTTGTGTAGTGTATGGCCAGCCTAAAGCTGGTCATAGATGGACTGAAATTTGGTCTGTTCAGCAGGCACTGGCCAATCCTTCAATCCGTACCTGCTGAACATCTGAATATTGGAAAATGTTAATTTGATCATTGGCTGCAATCAATCAGCTGCATAGATGATCAGTGTATTCTGACAGTAGAGGAACCCCCACTGTCAGAATTCAATGATACACTGCAGAGGCTTCCTCCATCCTCACTTGTGTAAATGGGGGAATCAATTTCTTTCTTTAAATCAGACAGCTGAAACTAATACCCACCTACGGACAGCCTTGGACAGATGTTTTACCTGTCAACTGATTTGTGCTTATTTATATCAATATAAATAATAGCTGAATTTGTTTTAAAGTTTTTTGCATTTATTTCTCAGTTTTTGTCCTTTTTATTTTACTATTTTCTCTTTAATATCTGTAATTTCTCATGACATTCTTTTTTATTGAATGTTCTGTAATTTTTAATTCACTGAGAGTATTATATTTACTATTAGATTTTGTAGTGATATTTGTATATCCTTTAATCTGTGCAAGGTTGATTCTAACTGACCTGCGTGAGACTTACCCATTATGGATCTATATTGGTAGTGTCATATGAGAAAAGTTGTTTTATTTAAATACTCTCCCTATACCAGCGGAAGTTTCTTCTTTAGGCTGGTGATTTTTTTATTCTGGCTAGTCCAGTGCGATTTTACAGACTGCTTTTCTTCATTGATGGCCAGTGTTTTACAACCAGGAAGTTGTTACTTCCTGCAAGTGGAACTCAGATACATAATTTCCTGCTTGTCACTGGTTTTCTCCAATTCCTGTTTTCCACTTCCAGTTTCCGTAACTCCAGTGATTGCTTTTTAAATCCATTTATGGCTTGCAGCAGATTTATATATATATATATATATATATATATATATATATATATATATATTTTAACTCTTGTATACATGGCCAAGCCCCTGATGAAGTTTGGTTACGACGTGAGGAGTTGGGTTACATGACGTTGCAAAGCTCGACAACCGGCCATCCCACTGGATGGAAACATTGATATTTTTTATTGGATTGAAACACGCTTTTTACTGTGTTATTTGTGAGTATTCTGGCCTTTGCTGTAATCTTAATAAATGTATTTGCCAGTAATACTGAGCAATGATGTTTTTTATACCTATTTACATGATGTCCTGATGTGATGAGAGTCTGTCTAAGAAGGATCCTTTTGATGTTCATGCAATCTAAGTGGAGGATTTTCAAGTGTGTTTGACTGCTTTTGATTAAGTAGTCCAATTAATGGGTAAAGAGTCAGTGTGAAACCTTCCTTCTTGGTGATGGATTTTTCCTGGCACTTTCCTTTGTGTGGACCTACACCTATTGGATTGTTTTTATTGAGATGTCATATTTTCTCAACATTGGGAGTTTTTGGTAATTTTTAGCCCTGCACTTTGTGATTTATGTTATTTTGTTTTTTTGCCAGGAGATTTGTGTCAGCGGTTGTGTTGCAGTTTTGCTATTTCCGTATATACCCGAGTATAAGCTGAATTTTTCAGCCCTTTTTTTAGGGCTGAAAATACCCCCCCTTGGCTTATACTCGAGTCAGTGTACCTGCATTCTTGACAGACTTCCATTTTTTAAAAAGTCGTGGCTTCCTCCTGGCGTTCTGTTCCATGATAGGCATTTGACACTGTGTTCTGCCTATCATGGAGGTCCTCTCATCCTCGGACAGTTTCCCAGCAGACACTGTGTTTAGTGTTCCGCCAATCACAGACATCCTCTTGTCCGAGGATGAAAGAATGTCCGTGTTTGGTGGAACACTGAACACAGTGTCTGCTGGGAAATTGAATCCAAGGATTAGAGGACCTCTGTGATAGGTGGAATACAGTGTCAAATGCCTATCACAGAATGGAACGCCAGGAGGAAGCCTTGACTTTTAAAAAATTGACGTCTGTTAAGAATTCAGGTACTCGGGCACAGTGAAACTGCATTGGGCACAGTGAGTACCAGATGGCACAGTGAGACAGCAATGGGCACAGAGGGTACCGTATGGCACAATGAGACTGCAATGGGCACAGTGAGAATGCAATGGGCACAGTGAGGTATGGCACAGTGAGACTGCAATGGGCACAGTGAGACTGCAATGTGCACAGTGAGGTATGGCACAGTGAGACTGCAATGGGTACAGTGAGGTATGGCACAGTGAGACTGCAATGGGCACAGTGAGACTGCAATGTGCACAGTGAGGTATGGCACAGTGAGACTGCAATGGGAACAGTGAGACTGCAATAGGCACAGTGAGGTACAGCACAGTGAGACTGCAATGGGCACAGTGAGGTATGGCACAGTGAGACTGCAATAGGAACAGTGAGGTATGGCACAGTGAGACTGCAATGGGCACAGTGAGGTATGGCACAGTGAGAATGTAATGGGTACAGTGAGGTATGGCACAGTGAGACTGCAATGGGCACAGTAAGACTGCAATGTGCACAGTGAGGTATGGCACAGTGAGACTGCAATGGGAACAGTGAGACTGCAATGGGCACAGTGAGGTATGGTACAGTAAGACTGCAATGGGCACAATGAAGTATGGCACAGTGAGGCATGCAAACGGGCATTGTTGACCGTCTTTTCTGCTTACAGTAGCTGCTGCATTCTCACACTAGGCTTATACTCGAGTCAATACGTTTTCCCATTTTGTTTTGTGGTAAAATTGGGTCCTCGGCTTATATTCTGGTCGGCTTCTACTCCAGTATATACGGTATTCATGTTATCATTCATTAGCATGAATATTTCTATTTTTTTATTTATTTATATCAATGTTTGAGAAAATTCACGTTTCCTACATAACACAAGGCAGAAAAGATTAACTCATGTAGGGCGGCATGTGGTTGCCATCATCCCTTTGTTGATGAAAACTGAAAAAAACTCAAAGGGTGTGGGATTTTTAAGGCAACAATTATTGAACTCAATATTTATAAAAAAATATATAAATTTATTACAAGTTATAAATACAATAGAAAAAAAATCACAAAATAACAATGAAATATGTACAAAGATTAAATTGAAAAATATATCATGATACTGTTCGTCCTATAATGCTCATCACCAAGGAGCTGATGGCAAACAAGACGGATAAACTGACGCGTTTCAAATGTGAAACATTCTTCTTCAGGGTGATATACAGTTTCAAATCTAAGATAAATCAAAAAACATATTAAGCATCTAGAAAAATAACAATCATCATTCCATATCCAAAGATGTAAGGATAATAATGACTCACTTTTCCCTTTTAAGGAGATATGTACCCAGTGTCTCGGGGTGTGCCCCTCACGATGCCCCCAGGTAGAGGTATTCACTTTGGTTACCATGCATTCAGACAGGTCTCCTCATCCCTACAACCCATAGGGGGGCAGAATGAGCAAATTCAAACGAGTGACGTAAAAAATTCCCTCGCCATAACACTATATCAGGAGAGAGCAAAAAGCAAAAGATGAAACCCCCATTGGGAAAAGTCAATAGAGAAAAAGAGGGGAAAGGATTGAAAAAATTTCTCCAAAGGATAATCCAAAATAAACACTTACCATTTGAATGAGAGAAAAAAATCCCCAAGTTGTCCTTAAGGGAAAGCTGCGCACTCAAAAGAAAAAAAGAGGCATACAGGACCATAGATTGAAGTGAGGCTATAGCAGATAGCAGAGGCACCTAGTGTGTAGCATCAAGGTACCTCCTATCCTCCTGATAGTGGAGGGGAATGGCGCCATACAACCCCCTTTTGCGTCCTTAAATACTTATCTTTTCCTCGTTCCAGGTAATGATGGGCCCTCCCCTCTTCACCGGCTATCGCGCACCAACAAGTGCGCGACACAAAAGTATCGATGGTGCGTCACATCGTTGCGACGCAACGTACATGAAAGCCGTCATAGAACTGCGCAGACAGCTTCCACAGACGTCGTAACCGGAAACTCTGCCGTGGCCATCTTGTTTGTGGGAAACACTGTGTTGAAGACCTGGCAGCCGCTCACCTGGGGCGACTGCCAAGCCACAATAAGAATGGAAAGCGAACGGACCCAAAAGGCGGGGGACCTCGAGTGCGACAAGCACCCCCCAAAAAAAACAAAGGGGGGGCAGGCCTCCACTAGACAGAACCTGGAGGGACATACAAGGAGGAGTTGAAAGATCCTCTAAATATAACATAATGCCCCCTGGTGGATAGAAATAACTGTGTTTCCCACAAACAAGATGGCCGTGGCGGAGTTTCTGGTTATGGTTACGACGTCTACGGAAGCCAACTGCACAGTTCTATGACGGCTTTCATGTACGTTGCATCGCAATGACGCAACGCACCATCGATACTGGCGTCGCGCACCTATTGGTGCGCGATAGCCGGTGAAGAGGGGAGGGCCCATCATTACCTGGAACGAGGACAAGGTAAGTATTTAAGGATGCCAAAAGGGGGGTGTATGGCGCCATTCCCCCTCCACTATCAGGAGGATAGGAGGTACCTTAATGCTACACAATTTCATTATTATTTTGTGAATTATTTTTTTTTCATTTTCGATTGTATTTATAACTTGTAATCAATTTATATATATTTTTTTTATAAATATTGAGTTCAATAATTGTTGCCTTAAAAATCTTTTAATAACACTAACAAGTCTTGTCCCACCCTCAGTTGTTGACAAGACAGTGAAAGGAGATACAGCAGAATTCTGAGTTCATTTCATTATGACACTATTCTCTTCACCTGCATGCTCCTTGCACTTCAGCATCTGCAAGAGGCTAAAACCAAGTCAAATGCAGATGCTGAAATCTATAAACAAATAAATAAACAGATCCATACATTAATAAATAAACACATAAAATAACCTGCATTTAAGGATGTATTAGTAAATACAGAGCTGCATTGTTTGGTGATCTGTACTATTAATTTCATACTATGATGATAGCAGCAAAATATATTAATAATTATAATTATAAATATATATTTTATTAGTGGCTATAAAATTATTTATAATTGTTTATAAACTATGCAGAATAAAACATTTTCAATACCACCGTACAAATCTACCCCAGGATTAGCCAGAATGCAACAGAAAAATAAAGTTAAAAATATTGCTTTAAAGCTAAATTTTATTTTTTTTAAAAGATGGTAAAGTCAGATTTTTTTTTATCTGAATGCATGCTATGCATTCAGATACAAATAATTATTTGTGCAGCAGCCCCCCCCCCCAATACTTACCTAGGCCCCATCTCTATCCAGCGATGTCCACTCTCCCACCTGATTGGCTGAGACACAGTAGCATTGCCATTGGCTCCTGCTGATGTCAATCAACCTCAGTTAGCCAATCAGGGGAGAGAAGGGTGGAACCAATCCAGAGCTCCATGTCTGAATGGATAGACAGAGCTGCAGCTCGGCTCGGGTGCCCTCATAGCAAGCTGATTTGTCTGGGGGCACTCGGCAGGAGGAAGGGGCCAGGAGCTCCAGCACAGAGCAGGTAAGTATGACATGTTTGTTATTTTAATAAAAATAAACACAAGAATTTTCAATCACTTTACAAACTCTTAAAACCTAGTATTCAGCGAGAGACACAGCTTCTGGGTGGCGCTTCTCTACATTTTCAGTCATGGCTGATGGTGACTCAGTCAAGTAATTGCCAGATCGTTGTTCCTAATTTTTACTGACAGTCTACTGACTGAAATGGTACCAACTGATTGGAGAACAGCCAATGTAGCACCAATATTTAAAACAAGGGACAAAAACATCCCTGGGAATTATAGAGCAGTTAGCCTAACATCAATAGTATGCAAGCTCTTGGAGGAGATAAGGGACTATATACAAGAATTTAGTAATGAAACCAGTTTCATTAGCAGTAATCAGTATGGATTCATGAAGAACCGTTCTTGCCAAACCAATATATTAACCTTCCATGAGGAGGTGAGCTGCCATCTAGATAAAGGAAGGCCCGTAGACGTGGTGTATCTGGATTTTGCAAAAGAATTTGACACAGTTCCCCATAAACGTTTACTGTACAAAGTAAGGTCCATTAGCATGGACCATAGGGTGAGTACATGGATTGAAAACCGGATACAAGGGCAAGTTCAGAGGGTGTTGATAAATGGGGAGCACTCAAAAAGTTCAGGGGTGGAAAGTGGGGTCCCCCAGGGTTCTGTGCTGCGACCAATTATATTTAATTTGTTCATACTGTAAATGACCTGGAGGATGGGGTAAACAGTTCAATCTCTGTATTTGCAGACAATACTAAGCTAATCAGGGCAATAACTTCTCCGCAGGATGTGGAAACCTTGCAAGTAGATCTGAACAAATAAATGGGGTGGGCAACTACATGGGAAATTAGGTTTAATGTGGAGAAATATAAAATAATGCATTTGGGTGGCAAAAATATGAATGCAATCTACTTACTGGGGAGAACCTCTGGGGGGAATCAAGGATGGAAAAGGACCTGGGGGTCCTAGTAGATGATAGGCTAAACAGAATATTGGCATGCATTAAAAAGGAGATTCACTCCAGAGATAAAACGATAATTCTCCCATTCTACAAGACTCTGGTCCGGCCACACCTGGAGTATGCTGTTCAGTTCTGGGCACCAATCCTCAGGAAGGATGTACTGGAAATGGAGCGAGTACAAAGAAGGGCAACAAAGCTAATAAAGGGACTGGAGGATATTAGTTATGAAGAAAGTTTGCGAGCACTGAACGTATTCTCTCTGGAGCAGAGACGTTTGAGAGGGGATATGATTTAAATTTACAAATATCATACTGGTGACCCCACAATAGGGATACAACTTTTCCACGGAAAGGAGTTTAATAAGACACGTGGCCAAATTAGAAGAAAAGAGGTTTAACCTTAAAGGGGTTGTATGGGTTTGTGTTTTTTCACCTTAATGCATCCTATGCATTAAGGTGAAAAAACACCTTGTACTCTCCGGCCCCCCAGCCCCCCATTTTACTCACCTGAGCCTCGAATCTCCGTGGGTGCAATCCCGCGATGCTTTCCCCCAGCTTGAGACGGCTCTTCATTGAATGATTGATAGCAGCGCAACCAATGGCTCCCGCTGCTGTCAATCAAATCAATTACGCGTGTGCTGGGGACGGGGCCAAGTGATACACTCGCCGGCTATGGCCGCCTTTTATATCATGCCTGCAAGCTAACCGCCTTGGGAGAAATTCCCTTCCACAGGCGGTGGTTTCAGTGGGGAGCATCTCTAGTTTAAAAAAACTATTAGATAAGCACCTGAACGACCACAACATACAGGAATATACAATGTAATACTGACATATAATCACACACATAGATTGGACTTGATGGACTTGGAAAAAAAATGGAAGGTTTCCCCAGGGTTTTTTTTTTTTTAGCAGCAGTGAATTATAGATAGGTAGTTAAATAAAATCTTTTAATTTTTGATACATAGTACATTCAAATGTACAATGGATTTAAAATATAAACTCTGGTTGACGATACACACAACAGCATAAAACATCACTTGTGACAGAAAAATATCCCAAAATAAAACATGGTTGTTCAATTGCATTTACAGCATGGTGATCCACATAAATATTCCAAATACCACAAACTTGATGGACTTGTATCTTTTTTCAACCTCACCTACTGTGTAACTATTAAATCAAAGAGCTGGAAAAGTGTGCTTCTGGCTAGGCATTTGAGCTTATCCTGAGCCCTCCATCTACGGATGCTGCTCTAGACCTTGCAATCTCCTCTCCAAAGAAAAAAGAATGCTCACTGGAAGAAATTCAAAAGAAGCTGGAAGCAGCAGAGGAGAGGCGTAGGTTACATAAAGCTGAAATCTTGAAAGTTCTGCAGAAAGTTAAAGAAGAGAATGATAATCTCTCCACAATTTTTCATAGAGAAATTAACTACGAAAATGGAAACCAACAAGGAAAAAAGGGAGGCCCAGATAGCTGCTAAACTGGAACGTTTACAAGAGCTGGAAAAGAAAGCCAAATAAATCAGGAAGGGAAAATAAGGCAAAGAAGATGAGAACTGAACATTTCTGTCTGTGAATGCAGCCCCAGGATTGCAGAGTTAATCCCATCAGTGTAATCCTCACCTGTATATGCTTAGCATCTGTTATATAGACAGGCATTATGCACTGTTTGCTTGGGTAATGTGGACTTGTAGCCTTTCACTTATCCTGTTTTCATACCATACTGTTTACGGTTGTATTGTACTGGAGAGTTTTGGTGTGAGGTTTTCAAGTCATGTTATACCAGTGTTCAGACTGTTACATACTGCACTTAAATTATGAATGGAGTATGAATGGAGAAGGCAGTAATTTTGCAGTAATTTTGTCCTAATAAATAAGTTGTTCGTAAAAAAAAAAAAAACTTGTAAAACCTAATACCTTACCTTTAACCTATTTGCCTATACATATCCATATTTCCCTGAGAAGTGAATCTTGGTTTTGATGTGTGAGAAAATTTTGATTGATTTTCTCATTATTTTTTAGGTTGGCTCAATAGGTAGCTTTCGCTAAATAAGATAGTAAAGCAAACAAGGCACAGCTGTGTTATGTTTTAACCTGCTTTATTGCAAACTAAAGCATTGGCTCTTTGATGTGTAAATTAAGTTACAAGTCCACCTGTTAGTTTTTATTGGAAAATACTTCCCATTTTTAGAATGTAGAATTATTCTGTTTTTTCTTTGTTTAGAGATTTATGTATAGCTGTTGTTTGCTATATCCTTGTATTTGTCATAGACAGGATTGCTTAAAATGGCTGTAAAGGTAGAATGTTTTTTAACTAGATGCATTATCTGCATTAAGGAAAAAAACCTCTGTGTGCAACACCCCCCCCCCCTTTACCTGAGCTGATCTCGATCCAGCGCTGTGCCTGAGAACAGTGACTCTCTCTGCTCTCTCTCCTTGAGAGATCAAGCCTGTTCAAGTACCCCTATAGCAAGCTACTTGCTTTAATGGCACTCAGCAGAGGGGAGGAGCCAGGAGAGGAGGATTGGAGTTGCTCCATGCAAAACTATTGCACAAAGCAAGTAAGTTTAACTTGTTTGTTTTAAAAAAATAAATAAAAATACAACCACAAAACAAAGAAAAAAAAAGACTTCCAACAATTATATTATGGAAGAATGAAGAACATTGCATGCAAAAAAAATTCTTCTTCAATAACTCTTCCATAAATTTTCTCCTACAATTGCAATTATTTTTGCTATTGTGTTTGACAATGAGTCATTTTGGCTGAATTTAAGTTAAGACTCTTCACACAATAAATTATGTAACTATTCACTTCAGTTATCAAAAGCAATTTTCTGTTAGCTTATTTCATCTGCACATGAATGTATAATTGAATTTAATATGTACACAATTTTTTGAGTGACGATTCCTAATTCCTTTAGTAACTCAGCCTTATTACGATATAAGATTCCCCACTAGGCCTGGCACATAATACTGTCATAGAAAATATTTTGCAAAGGGCCAGATCCACATACATGTAGAACGGCGTAGCGTATCAGACATACACTACGCCACCGTACCTTACCTGGCGCATTTTCGAATCCTCAGCGAGTTTGCGCCGTAAGTTACGGCGGCGTAGTGTATTTCTGTCGGCGGATTTGAAATTGGGCAGGTTGGGGGCAGGTTGGGGGCAGGTTTCATTTAAATGAAGCATGTCCCCGCGCCGAATGAACTGTGAATGCGTCGTCCCAAAATTTCCTGACATGCATTGCGCTAAATGACTTCGCTAGGACGTTATTTTTTTTTCACTTAGACGTGAGTTACGTCCATCCCTATTCAGGGGCGACTTACGCAAAATGTTTTTTCAAATTTCGACGCGGGAACGACGGCCATACTTAACATGGCAAGTCTACCTATACGCCGCAAAATACCAGCTTAAACTATACGCCGGAAAAAGCCGACTACAGACGACATTAGAAAATGCGACGGCCGTGCGTACGTTCGTGGATCGTAGTAAATCGCTAATTTGCATACCCGACAGGGAAAACGCAGAAGTATTGCATCTTAGATCAGAAGGCGTACGAAGATGTACACCTGTCAGATCTAACCCAGAAGCCGTCGTATCTTGTTTTGAGGATTCAAAACAACGATACAATGCGGGAAATTTGAAAGTACACTGGCGTATCAGTAGCTACGCCGGCGTACTTCGTCTGTGGATCTGGCCCAAAGAATCTATTTTTTACAGCTAGAGAATATTAGATACTTCATTCTTTACACACTTACTCCATGGGAAGGTAGGTTTTTACTTACATGATCTGTTAACCTTTCATTTCTTAAATAGTTTTAGATGGAATGTTGCTTTAAAATGTTCAAAATCAATTAAAAAAGTACTGCTAAATACATTTTAGAGAAAGACTGCACATTTGACTCACTATTGTACACATGACATTCTCTTTGGGTCCGACAACAGAGAATTTGTGGCAATAAAAAAACAAAATGCTAAAAACTAAAATGCTTCCTGGTGAAGGAGGTCTTCGCCACGATTAAACCTATGTATGTATAATAATTTTCAGTATATTTTTCCTTCTTCCTGCTATTTTCCAAACATAACATAAAGCGGAAACTCATTTGCTAGATAACGTAAAATGTTTGCCATTTAAAAGACTTGATAGAGGGAGCTGCGGTGGCTCAACGCGATTGGCACTGCACTGATAAGTCATTCACCTCTGCAGCTAGGGGTTCGGATCCCGGTCTCGGCTACATGTGAATTGAGTTTGGTGATCTCAGCCTGGCTCCCGGTGGGTGTGCTATGTGAGGTAAGCCTGCGCTTAGTACGCCCACCCCCCTCCCACAAAAACCACCACACTTACACGCACTCGAAATTGGGTTAACATGCATGCACTTTGACCACGCGGTCTCTAAAAAGAGAGGCGAAGGACTAACGGGGCTGGTTGAGCGGGCTAGATCCTCTCACTCCCTTATAGGGAGTCCCTCTGCCCCGTTGAGGTTCAAAGCGGAGCAGGTAGGGCGGGCTGTGTGGGAGAAAGGTGGCAGATTACCTCTGGGGAAGACCTGCCTACTCCCAACTCCTGCAGTCCAGCTCCTCTCTCGAGTACACGCACAAAATACACTTAAAAAAAAAAAAGACTTGATAGGACAGTTTATGTGGTGTTTTATGCTCAAAGACAGCCAAAGACTTAGACAGATGAGACAATTGTCATGGGTAAAAGAGCTTGAGATGAAAAAAAATGGAAAATAATATGCCAAATGTCTTGTCTGTGTGTAATGCATTTTTCATTTTAGCAAATGATTTATTTTTCCAGGAAAAAAGGTAAATGTTTTATTATTTTTACCCAGGTGCCTGCAAAGTATTGTAACAACAATCTGTGGATCACTGGAGCAATATCAGGCCCCTGCACACTCTCTTTTCAGCTTTCTGCCTGCACCTCCATATGGGCTTTTAGGTAGAAAGCTGGAGGAAGACTCAATGGACTATGAGCACATTGATCAGCGCACTTATAGTCCATTGAGAACTACAAGCCATCTGATGGCAGATGAGAATTGTAGTTTATTCATTCACAGATCTCTGTGAATAGATGCTGCGGCTGTACTGGCAGGCAATCTTGATTTTAAATGTGAATACCTGGTGATCTTGTTAAAAAATACTTGCTCAGGTACTTCCTGTAGTAGGGTGTAAACATTGTGTCCTGTTCTCCATTATTTTTCTATGCTGGTCACAGAAGCCGGTAAAGTATTGCAGCCACTGTCAGTGGATTATTGGGGCAATGTCAGGCTCCTACACACTCTCTCTCCAGCTTTCTGCTCACACCTCCATATGTGCTTTCAGGTAGAAAAGTGGAGGAAGATTCAATAGACTACGAGCATACTGATCAGTGCACTCATACATAGTCTTTAGAGAACTACAAGCCATCTGGCAGCAGAGGAGAAGAGTAGTTTACTCATTCACATATCTCTGTGAATTGATATGGCTGTACTGGCGGGCGTTCACAATTTTAAATGTGAAAGTGGCTGCAGGGAAGAAGAAGCCCAACCCACTGTTATGGGGAGGACTCAGGGGGCAAGGGTGTTCAGTACTAAGCAGCATGTTACATGTTACACCCTCAATACAGATTTAACATGTTGCTAAATTTGAACCTTTTCTTTAAGTATCCTTGGGCAGAATAAATTCAAGAAATATGGGCCAGATTCACAAAAGAGATACGACGGCGTATCTCCTGATACGCAATCGTATCTCTGTGATCCGCCCGTCCTAACTATGCGGCTGATTCATAGAATCAGTTACGCATAGATAGCCCTAAGATCCGACAGGTGTAATTGACTTACACTGTCGGATCTTAGGATGCAATTCTATGCCGGCCGCTAGGTGGCGAGGCCATTGCGGTCGGCGCAGAATATGCAAATGACTAGTTACGGCGATCCACAAACGTCCGCGTTACGCGTCGCTCTAACTTTACGTTGTTTCCGTCGAGATACGCGTTGTAAAATTAGGGCTGAGCCCTAGGTGTTCTAAGCCATGTTAAGTATGGCCGTCGTTCCCACGTCAAAATTTAAAAAATCACGTCGTTTGTGTAAGTCGTCCGTGAATGGCGCTGGACGCCATTTACATTAACGTCTAAACAAATGACGTCCGTGCGACATCATTTAGCGCAATGTACGTCAGGTAATTTTCCCGACGGAGCATGCACAGTACGTTCGGCGCGGGAATGCGCCTAATTTAAATGGTGCTTGCCCCATTTGAATTAGGCGGGCTTGAGCCGAGCGGAATTACGTTACACCGCCGCAAGTTTACAGGTAAGAGCTTTGTGAATCAGGCACTTACGCTGTAAACCTGCGGCGGTGTAACGTAAATGGGATACGTTACGATGCCGTGGAGCAACATAAATGTATCTGAATCTGGCCCTATGTAATCACATTTTCAAAGCAGCCTCTAGTTTTTTTTTTATGCTTGGATAAGGTGTACTTTACATTAGCCGCTTGCAGACTGCCCGCCGACGTTTTACAGCAGCAGAATGGCTTCCCTGTGTGAATCGTCGTAGCTGTAAGGAGTATAGGGTGCGCTTGCCTCGGTACTGAGGAGCTTATGCGTGTGCCTCACGGCCGCGACGTCCGTCGGCACCCGCAATCGCTCCTGACAGAGCCAGAATAAGGATCTGTGTTCCTAGTATATAAGAACACTGATCGGTCTCCTCCCCCAGGCATTTCCATCCTCCCCACAGTTATAACACGCTGAGGGAACACATTTAACCCCTTGATTGCCCCCTAGTGTTTACCCCTTCCCTGCCAGTGACATTTATATAGTAATCAGTGGCTATTTTTAGCTCTGATAATTGCATAAATGTCAGTGGTCCCAAAAAAGTGTCAAAAGCGTCCGATCTGTCCGCCTCAATGTTGTTAAAAATAACCAGTAAAAAAAATGACATAAATATTTTGTAGACGCTATAACATGTGTGCAAACCAATCAAGATACGCTTATTGCGATTTTTTAAATCAAAAATATGTAGAAGAATCTATATCAGCCTAAACTGAGGAAGAATATTATTTATTTATTTTGATTTAGGGATATTTATTATAGCAAAAAGTTTAAAATATTGTGTTTTTTTCAAAATTGTCACTCATTGTAAAAACCACAGAGGTGATCAAATACCACCAAAAGAAGGCCCTATTTGTGGGGAAAAAAAATTGTTTGGGTACAGCCCCGCACAACAGCGCAATTGTCAGTTAAAGTAACGCAGTGTCGTATTGCAAAAAATGTCAGAAAGGAGGTAAATCCTTCCGGGGCTGAGGAGGTTAAACAGTTAAAATGAGATATATATCTATAGATCTATATATAGATCTATATCTATATAGATATTTATATAAATATAATAGTGTTACCTAGTAGCATTACACTAGTTTTGACTAATTTTGTGGAAATCCAGTCAGAAACTCCTAGGCAAGGGTTAAAGCTTCCCCTGTGAAATTCTATTAGTGATTTTTAGGAATTTTGACACATGTATACTTCCCAGCTGAAAAAAATGGATGCAAGTTCTTTCCTGTACTACTGAAAAGGCAAAAAGCAAATTTGTGTCAGACAGCTGCTACTAATAATTTTCTGCCCTGCACACACACATCCAGATTTACTGGCTTTAAATCTGGCTGAACCGTCATGTTATCAGAGCCAATAACCCTAGTCCCCAATGTAGTTAGGATTTTAAAGTGATTCTGAATAAAGTCTTATTATGTCAGCAATGGTTCATTACATGTGGCCATTATTAAACAAAGGCAGATAACCTCATGTATTGAAAATAGGAGGAATTTAATAAAAAAAAAGAACTTAGATAGAGGTATAACTTTCTAGAACTGTAAAATACATGTATATAAATATAAATCTCTGCACTTGTCTGAAAAAGATGGGACAGCCGGTACTCAAGAAGGAATCAAATAAACAGTCATATAAATGGTATGCTATTCCCTGTGTTGAAGTGTATGACACAATAAATTAAACAAACTAAAAATAATTAGTATATACACAGCAATATGTGACATAAATAGCCTCAATACCTCAAAACAAATATGCAAGTGTATAAGTGACACTAAATAGTGTTTAAAACAGTGGGGATGAGCAATCAAAAAAACATATATCAAAGTAAAAATAAATATAATAAGTGCCTTTTGTGATTGTCAATTACATCAGTTCATATTCAGGAGCAGAAATGCAGGGAATGGAATCCATTCAGACATCTTTCTAGATCAATCTCCAGAGTATTGCAAACTGTCTTAATAGATTCCACTTGTGAGTGATTTCCAATGCCTTGAAATATGTTTCATGAAGTAAAGTTTGCCTCTTACCAGATATGGTGGATCCCTATTACATAAATTAGACTCTCTTGTGAAACATGACCAGCTATCACTCTCCTCGGTTTATTCACAACCAAACACCTCCAGAGATTAAACTCAGGTGATCCAGAGACAAAGGAACTGACTCACTTCATCCACATCACAGCAATTAGCCAGTATGAACTTCTCAGATGCAATGATATGTGAATTTTTGCATCCTTTTAAATGTAGATGGCACTCCAAGATTTAGGAAATCATATACCTGTATAAGGAAAGAAAAACCTCATAGTGTGAAACCGCATACATTTATTAAAATGCTTGTAAAGGTTACACTTACAACTGGTCTTGATGTTACTGCAGTTTCAAAGGTAATTTTACATGATTTTGTATCATCAAAAGAATACCTGGTGATAAGAATTACTTGCTAAAGAACTTCCTGTAGTAGTGTGACAATATTGTATCTTGTTCCACATTTTTTTCTATGTGGTCACCCTCTCTCATATACTTTTGATAGGGACTACAAGTGGCTGTGCCAACTCATACTGATCATTAGAGATGGGCCGAACACTGCCCAGTTCTGTTTGCACCAGGACAGCTAAACATCGCAAAAAGTTTGGACTTGAACATCGAACCCCATTGAAGTCTGTGGGGCCCACACTTTTTTAAACAAATTCTTAAGGCTTATATGCAAGTTATTGGCCATAAAAATGGTATAGGAGCCCAGCTACTGCCCTGGGGGTCATGTATCGATGCAAATAAAAAACATGTTTTTAAAGAAGCAGTGATTTTTTGATGCTTAAAGTGAAACAATAAAAATAAAAAAATCCTTTAAATACAGTGCCTGAGGGGCCCCTCAGTCTGCCTGTAAAGTGGCACATCTGTAGCATGTATAGAACATGCTGCAGAAAAAATTACATTTCTAAAAAAAATGCATTTTAATGTACTTCGCAGCTGCAAGCTATTTCCGGCACCCGACAATACAAAATGATTGTACCCCATACTTATGCACATAGGGCGGGTAAGATCTGGGGGATCATCTAGATTCTGATAATCCCCCTGCCTGTAGACCCCCATAACCACAGCCCAGGGTTGTTAGGAAGAGGCCCTTGTCCCCATCAATATAGAGACAAGGTGCTTTGGGGCAGAAGAGGGCAGAACCCCCCTGCCCCAAAGCACCCACCCCCCCCATGTTAAGGGCATGTGGCCTGGTATGGTTCAGGAGGGGGGACACTCGCTTGTCCCCCTTTATCCTGGATGCATGCTTGGATAAGGGTCTGCTATGTATTTTAGGGTAACCCCACGCAGTTTTGTTTAAAAAAATTTATGGTATGGACTGGGGGGACCCCACGCCATTTATTTTAGTATTGCCAGCAACAGATGACAGCCCGCTGACTGCTAATGACTCATTTGTTGTTAAGGACATGGCAGCCAGCTTCCCGGCCCCGCTCCTAAGGCTGGATTTACACATATGCAGTTTTAGTGCTTTTTGCAGATTTTCAATACAGTCCATTTCACATGGTTTCCTATGGAACACGTTTGATAGTGCAAATCTGCAAAGAGCAAAAAGCACTAAAACTGCATAGGTGGGAATCCAGCCTAACAACATATTGACTGTGTGCTCGGAGAGCGAACATCCAGTCAAACGCACCAAAAAATTGGGTGATACTGTGTCTGAGCTTTTGCTCGGCCCGAACTGTTTGCCCAACACTACTGATCAGGCATAGCTGTTTTCACGATCAGGAAGTCCACCCTGAGAAATATTGTTGGAATGTGTGCATGTAAACTAAAAGTTGCTGCAAATTTTAGCAACACTAATATGCAACAAAAGATTAAGAAAGGTCAAAACATTGTTTTAATAAAAAAGGAAATTCTTTCTGATACAATGTGCATTAGCAAACTAAATGTCATTTAGGAACTTACATATGTAGTACATATATACCAAGGGCTTGAACCCATAGGATAAAACAAATTGCATATAGAAAAGGAGACTGTCCTATAATGTGTTCAAGCCTGCACATTTATTTTAAAGGAGATCTAAAGTCATAGCATACACTTTCCTTTTATAACATCAGCATTGTAATAGCAACACAAACAATTTATTATTTTTTTTGTTCATCAGCATGGACATCTATGAGGATGTGTTCTCTCTTCTTTGGACTCACTTTTTTTTAGACTCACAGTAACTTACACACAATTATTGAGTACTATCTTGTACCTCAATATTGAGATTATTCATAATAGTTGTCTTTTAGTATATATATACACACACCTGACTACAGATCACCCATACCTGCACCGTCTTTTGATGGTATATATTAACCACTTTACAACCGCAAGCCGTCAAATGATGGCAGGCAGAATAGTCCATTGTTCTGACAGGACGTCATATGACGTCCTGTCATTTAAATAGGGAATGCGTGTGATCGCTTGCATGCATCCCTGTACTGTCGGTGGCGGCGTGTCAGCGAGACACCGCTCGTCACTGATAGGGGTGAACAGCGGCACGGATGCGCTGTTTACCACGTGATCGGCCGTGATGAAGTCATGGCTGATCACGAATGGTAACACCCCATTGAGCACGGCGCATGCGAGCGATCGCAAGCGTGCTGCGCGTGCCTGTCGGTGGCAGCGTGGTCCCGGGAACACTGCTCGTCCCCGACAATGGTACACAGCCATTGGTCAGGGCTGTGTACCACGTGATCGGCTGTGATCCATTCACAGCCTGATCACAAAAAGTAAACAAAGAGCTATAACTAACTGTTGCCAGCTCTTCTCTCCTCACACATCGTTTCCAGTGTGAGGAGAGAAGAGCTACAATCAGTGAGTTACAGATCTGTGTAGTGTCTGCACCAACACCACACCTGTCCCATCACCCCCCCCCAATTGTCATCTGTCACCCAACAGTCACCCATTTAAAGTGCACCTGTCACATAAAGAGACGGCCATCAGCGGTGCAACCGTCACCCATCAGTGACCTGCCCTGTCATCGTCACCCATCAGTGACCTGCCCTGTCACCCATCAGTGACCTTCCCTGTCACCCGTCACCCATCAGTGACCTGCCCTGTCACCCTTCACCCATCAGTGACCTGCCCTGTCACCCGTCACCCATCAGTGACCATGCCCTGTCACCGTCACCCATCAGTGACCTGCCCTGTCACCCATCAGTGACCTTCCCTGTCACCCGTCACCCATCAGTGACCTGCCCTGTCACCCGTCACCCATCAGAGACCTGCCCTGTCACCGTCACCCATCAGTGACCTGCCCTGTCACCCATCAGTGACTGTGCCCTGTAACCCGTCACCTGTCACATAAGAGACTACCATCACTGACCATCAGCGGTGGAACCGTCACCCATCAGTGACCTGCCCTGTCATCCCTCACCCATCAGTGACCATCAGCAGTGCACCCATCACTCATCACCCGTCACCCATCAGTGACCGTGCCCTGTCACCCATCAGTGACCATCAGCAGTGCACCCGTCACCCATCAGTGACCATCAGCAGTGCACCTGTCACTCATCTGTGACCATCACCCGTCACCGTCCGTGGCCTGTCACCCATCAGTGACCATCGCCTGTCGCCCATTTGTGACCATCACCCATCACCGTCCGTGGCCTGTCACCCATCAGTGACCATCGCCTGTCACCCATCAGTGACTGTCTCCCATCACACCATCATCACCTATCAGTGAACGTCACCTGCCACCCATCGCACAACCCATCAGTGAACGTCACCTGCCACCCATCACACAACCCATCAGTGACTGTCACCTGCCACCCATCTGTCACCCATTGTATACAGCTACCCGCCACACAGACATGTTCAAAAGATTATATACTAGTAAGGAGGCGTTCCAGATCCTCTCAATGACTGCTGAGAGCACCAGACTCTGATTCCGAATCAAATTTGGAATTTGAACCGATTAAATATAGCAACGATTCAGATGAAGAGTGGGTCCCTCCTAAAAGGGAACAGCACTCTGAAAACCAGGCAGCCGCCAGCAACCAGGATTATATTCCTAGGCCCAGTACCAGCGCTGCCACCAGCTATAGGCCCCAGGAACAAAGGCCCAGTACCAGCGCTGCCGCAAGCAATAGGCCCGGGAACAAAGGCCCAGTACCAGCGCTGCCACCAGCGAAACCCCTCGCAAATGCCCAGGCCCAGTACCAGTGCTGCCACATCACACCTGAGTACCAGCACAAGAAATTCAACCCCCCCAACTACTGGAGTGTCACGTCCCCCAGGAGCCAGGGCCACTACATTCATACCAGATGGTCTTGCCAACACAACATGGCTGCCTTCTGGCTCGGGATCACCAATTATTCCCCCTTTCACAGCACAGCCAGGTGTGCAGGCCAACACCCAAAATTTCTCAGAAATTGATTACCTTCATCTCTTTTTGCCCGACACTTTTCTACAGTTCATTATCGACCAGACAATTGTGTATGCCCAGCAGTATATTGCCAACAACCCCCAATCATCTTATGCCCGTCCATTTGAGTGGAGAGATCTAAATTTGGAGGAGTTCAAATTGTTTATAAACATGGGGCGTAACAAAAAAAATCAAGGACATTCCTATTGGTCCACCAAACCCATCTATCACATGCCCATTTATTCTGCCACAATGCCCAGGTCCCGATATGACATGATAATGAGATTCTTTCATTTTAATGACAACACCCAGTACCCTCCCCGTAATCATCCAGTTCCGATAAGCTGTACAAGATTCGCCACCTGATAAATTTTCTTCCAATCAATTTGCAGAACTCTATGTCCCCGAGAAACATATATGTGTGGATGAGTCCCTGGTACACTTTTCAGGCAATCTAGGAATAAAGCAATACATTCCTAGTAAAAAGGCCAAATATGGAGTCAAATTTTACAAGCTGTGTGAGAGAGTCACGGGATATCTTTATGCATTCCGTATATATGAAGGAAGAGATTCCCAGCTCCAGCCCCCTGAGTGCCCGGCCTACATGGGCACAGATGGAAAAATTGTATGGGACCTGGCTTACCCACTCCTGAGAAAAGGATATCATCTTTACCTTGATAACTTTTATATCAGCCTGCCCCTTTTTCGACACTTATATATTAAAAAAACCCTGGCCTGCGGAACCTCCAGAAAAAATAGGAAGGGCTTCCCACAATCCATAGTAAACAAAAATCTGCGAAGGGGGGAAAGAGCAACAGTGAGGTGCAACAAAGTGCTGGCCTTGAGGTGGAAGGATAACAGAGACGTCCACCGTTCACAACGACACTGCAGTTGTAGTTCAGTGAAGACGAGGTCCCATTGAAAAGCCGACATGTGTCCAAGATTACAATCTGTACATGGGGGGTGGATTTCAATGACCAAATTATTCAGCCCTATTTATCAATAAGGAGGTCCCAATTCTGGTACAAGAAGGTAGCAATTTATCTTATCCATTTGGCCATTTATAATTCATACGTAGTCTATTCCAAATCCACTGAAAACCCTGCCCCCTTCCTACACTTCACAGAAGAAATAGTCACGAATCTCATCTATCCACAAAGACCCCCCTCAGAAACCCTTCGCTCTGATGCCGTTAGCCGACTTCATGAATGCCACTTTCCGTACAACATCCCACCATCCGAAGGAGGCCGAAGATGGCAAAAAAGATGTCGCGTGTGTAGCAAAGGAGGATGTCGAAAAGATACCAGCTACCATTGTCCCCGGTGTCCCTCCCAACCTGGCCTTTGCATTGGTGAATGCTTCGAATTTTATCATACATCCCTAAAATATTAGCCCATATTTTTAACCATTTCCCCCATCTTACCATTTTCTGACCATTTTCATGCTACTGCCTTCCACGTGAACTGACCCTGGCCTGCTTTTTCACTATGCCTCTGCCTACTGTTTGGACTGCTTCCACGTAAACTGACCCTGGCCTGTTTTTTGACTATGCCTCTGCCTACCATTTGGACTGCTTCCACGTAAATTGACCCTGGCCTGTTTTATGGACTATGCTTTTGCCTGCCGCTTGGACTGATCTGTTGCCCTGCTATTGTAGTACACAGGGGTATAACATATGTGAGGGGCTCCAGAATAGTTTTTCCGGATGGATAAAACATTGTTTTTGTTTTCTCCGGGTTTTGTAATTTCCGTATTAGGTCTGGAGTCCGGAGGCTTCATAGAGATTTGGGTGGGCCGAAGCCTCTACCCCTGTGCCCCTGTGCACAGGTCTTACCCGATTCCGGCCCTCATCCTGCTGCTGACTTACTGCCATCATGCCTGCCATCATCTTTGCCTGCCGCATGAACGGGCTACACCACTGCTACCTGGACTATACAAATATGCTGCCTGGAGAATTACTATTGCTGTCGCTAAGCACATCCCTGACTGCTGCCTAGACCAGTGATCTCTTCTGTGGACACTACTAAAAGCACAGGTAATACTTTTTTTTACCCTTTCCGCAATAGAATTTATTTTGGATTGTAATTCTTGGTATGTACATGCTATGTGTTAGAAATATGAAGAGCCTTCAAAAATGATAGGTTGCCAGGAAATAATACTGTATATGTAATGGATGTTCCTAGAATGCCTGATGGTGCTACTTGGATGTTGGGCATCTGTATGTGGCCAAGCTGTGTAAAAGTCTCACACATGTGGTATCCCCATACTCAGGAGAAGTAGCAGAATGTATTTTGGGGTGTCATTTTTGCTATGTACATGCTATGTGTTGGAAATATCTTATAAATGGACAACTTTGTGTAAAAAAAAAAGCGTTTTCATTTTTTTCCACATATTCCAAAAACTTCTGGAAAAAAATAACCACTCAAAAGATTCACTATGCCTCATAGATTATATGTTGGGGTGTTTTCTTTCCAAAATGGGGTCATTTCGTGGGCAATTCCATTGTCCTGGTGCTCCAGGGCCTTCAAAAGTGTAATAGGTGGTTGAGAAATGAGATGTGCAATTTATGCTCGTAGATCGCCTGATGGTGCTACTTCAATGTTCGGCCTTTGTATGTGGCCAGGCTGAGTAAAAGTCCCACACATGTGGTATCCCCATACTCAGGAGGAGTTGCAGAATGTATTTTGGGGTGTAATTTTTGCTATGTATTTGCTATGTGTTGGAAATATCTTATAAATGGACAACTTTGTGTAAATAAAAGTAATAAGTAATTTGTTGTATTCATATGCTCTGTGAGAGAAATAACCAGTTAATATGACAATTTTTTTTAAAAAGAAATAAAAAAAAAAGAAATCTTAATTTTGCAAAGAATTGTGGGAACAAATTACAACTTAAAAAAAACTTGCCATGCTACTTATTTAATACCTTGGAATGTCTAATTTCTAAAAAGGGGTAATTTGGGGGGTATTTGTACTTTTCTGACTTGTTAGTATCTCAAGAAATTAGAGTGATCAGATTGATCAATTTTCAGGGATTGGCACCATAGTTTCACAAAGACCAAATAATATACACCAATTTGGGTTATTTTTACCAAAGATACGTAGCAGTCTAAATTTATGAAGACAAATTACAAATTTTCTAAATTTTATGACAAAAACAAAGAAAAAGAAAAATGTTCACGAAATTTACAGTCTTTTTTTATTTATAGCGCAAAAAATAAAAAAAAACCACGAGTGATTAAACACCACCAAAAGAAAGATCTATTTGTGTGAAAAAAAGGATGCAATTTTTTTTTGGGTACAGTGTTGCATGACTGAATAATTGTCATTCAAAGTGTGAGAGCACAGAAAGCTGAAAATTGGTCTGGGTAAGAAGGGGGTTTAAGTGCCCTGTATTGAAGTGGTTAAATGCATTTCCAACCACACTACACAATTACTGTATTTTAGTATATGTAAAACAAATTTTTGTTTCTGTTGTATAAACCTTTTATATTATCTTATCTCAATAACAATATTTTGTACACCCTATCCCTTATTTCGTTCACATACTTCATTCACCATACAACTATTTGGATGTCATCATGTCAGCACACAGACACTCATCACATACTCACTTTTCTCATTCGATATTATTTTCATTAGTCATATTATTTGAATTTATTTGTTTGGTTGGGTTTTTATTTTGGTTTATCTCCTTGATTGTACAGGTGTGGGTACCCACACAGCTCCTGGGGGAAGCTTGTGGCATAGTTGGCTTTTTATGCATTTATCTACTTTTATGGACCTTTTGTTTGGAAGTTTCTTTTATAAATTTAGGGTGGTATACACACCCATATACACCAACCTTTCGACTACTTTACAAAGAGTAATTTATACTACGTCAATAAACCAGGAGCTTCTCATCAATTGTAAGTGGAATATACTGAATCGTATATGTAAATACTTGGCACCTTCTTTTTTTTCCTTTTCCCCCTCCCCCTAATTTACTTTTAATTTTTCTGCTCTATTTGCTTATTTGCGCTTTTGATCTCCAGGCATCTATCTGTGCTTCTCCTGAAGAAGCGAGACTCCTCTTGCAAAACACGTTGAGACCTAGCACAGTTATCCCAGACTACTGACAGTTATCTTTATGACATATCCAGGTCTCATGGAAAGGTTTATTACATGAATGTTAAATTTGCCCAATATATTTTCTTTTTTTCTGTATTATATGTTGTTTTTTTTTTTTTTAAATAAATTTTTATTGGAATTTTCACAGTACATTGGAGTAGGGCAGAATAAATTGATCCGTACACAGTCATGTACTAGTAAAGAAAAATATAAAATAGAAATAAACGCACAATTAAACCAACGGTACAGTGATTACCTGTATAACAATGTTACATTAGCAGGAGGATGTGACAGTATAAAACCTAGTGCTTGAAGGAGCGGAAGCAACATTTGGAGCATTAGAAATGTAATACAGAGCTAAAACAATGAAACAAACAGTAACCTCGGATATTAAACTGGCTGCTGAGGTGGCAATGGGTGATATTCACAGAGAAAAGGTAAGAAGGAGTCACGAACGTCAAGGAGTAACTAGCATATGGTGCCATATATGTTGTTTTTAAATGCGTGTTAAATAAATCATTTATACATTTTACTTGGTACATTTTGAGGTGTGCACTTTAAAAGTCCCATTGACATTCTTTTTTTGTGTGTGCAATGCAAAACAATGTTGTGAGCTCTGCCTATCTCTTTCAACAACTCCCCAGATTCCCTGCATGGTTTTGGTGCCCCCTTCGCTGCTTTGTGTGATTTACCTTTGATTGATAAGGACCACATATTTCATGCAAAACTACTGCCTGTGAGCAGTGATGATGTCATATGTGGAGCTTTTTCTTGTACTGACTGCACCTCTTGAAACTCCTCCTCTACACCTCTGCAGTGTAGTTGTAGTTCAAATGGCTGGTTCTGTAAAATTCATGACACAGCACTGCATATTCACAGCGCACAGTGCATACACATCACTGCATTAAAGGAAAGTAATAATACATAAATATGTTTAAAGATAGTTGCCTATAACTAATGGAAATTCAGTGTGGAAATAAAGATATGATTTAGCATTTTCATAATCCGGTAGATGCATATTAAGAATCAACTTAATTTTGTACATACATTACTGTCATCTATTTTGCTTATCAATGCTGACAATTCTTTAAATACATAGGGCCAGATTCACGTACAGCGGCGTATCTTTGAGCGGGCGTAGCGCATCTCATATGCGCTACGCCGACGTAACATAGAGAGGCAAGACCAGTATTCACAAAGCACTTGCTCCCTAAGTTACGGCGGCGTAGCGTAAATGGGCCGGCATAAGCCCGCCTAATTCAAATTAGGAAGGTAGTGGGCGTGTTGCATTAAAATTAACCGTGACCCCATGTAAATCAATGGCCGAACGAACGGCGCATGCGCGCGCATGCTCGGAATCACGTCGCATATACTCCCAAAGATACGACAGCTCAATGAGTATGACGTGAACGTAACCTACGCCCAGCCCCATTCACGTATGACTTACGTAAACAACGTAAAATACGACGGCTGTTCCGACGTCCATACCCTAACATGACTTACCCCTGCTTTAGGTGGGATAACTTTACGCCGGACGTACGCCTTACGTAAACGGCGTAGCTTACTGCGACGGGCGCAAGTACATTCGTGAATCGGTGTATCTAGGTCATTTACATATTCGACGCGTAAATCAATGGAAGCGCCCCTAGCGGCCAGCGTAAATATGCACCCAAGATACGATGGCGTAGGAGACTTACGTCAGTCGGATCAAGCCAAAATTCAGGCGTATCTTGATTTAAGAATAAGGCGCATAGATACGACAGCGCATCCTAGAACTTACGCGGCATATCAGAAGATACGTAGGCGTTAGTCGTACGTGAATCTGGGCCATACTGTATTACACATGTTGACTTACTCTAAAATCTATCCCCCTGTTATTTTGATGTCCATTTCATCATACTTTCAACACCTGTCCATCTGTAAAATGTGCTGAGCAGTGTACATATTGAGTTTGAGGTGTTTATACAATTACAACCATACAACAATCTCATTTGACACATCTTCTACTCTACATGTGCTAGGTAGGTAGATACGTCATTGCTGAGTTTTAAAAATGCTGCACTGATCCACCTTGCAAAGCCTTTCATTCTTAAAAGTTTCTCTGGTCCATTGGAAAGGGGTAATTGTAATATCAGAACTTAACCCCCAATAGGTGGCTAGGTCTGTTTGAATTCAATTTTCTCCCTATTTATTATTAATATATATTTTTTGTTTATTTGGCCCTACTACATCCATTATGTGACCCTGGTTCTACAGCCTCCTGGCATACTTGCATCGCATCTTCCAGAAAGCTGCATGATCGAGCACACAGAGCAGCCGGGGAGCAGGTTGGAGGGTGGAACCGGTGCGTAATTATAATCAATGTCATTTTGACCTTCACCAGCTCAAATTGTGGATGCTCTCCAGGATTTGGCAATGGAAATCTTCGCCCTACAAATATAAAGGCAATACATATTCTAAAATGCCTTGGAGCCTCCTCCAAAGCTGGGGGGGATTTTCTGAGATTTATTTGGATGAGAGAATACATAAAATAATAGATACGTATCGGAAAAAGTCTCACCTTTAGGCACTGCCATGAAATATAAAGGGTTGTCCCCACCTGTCCATATCCTGTCCACAGTTAGCTTCTATTATAGAAGTGTTAGCAAGTGACTTGGAGGCACATTGCACTAACTTGTGGCAGCACAGATGGGCAGCACAGTGGTGCAGTGAGTAGCACTTTCGCCTAGCAGCATAAGGGTTGCTGGTTCGAATCCCGACCACGACACCATCTGCCTGGAGTTTGCATGTTCTCCCTGTGCCTGCGTGGGTTTCCTCCGGGTACTCTGGTTTCCTCCCACACTCCAAAGACATGCTGGTAGGTAAATTGGATCTTGTCCAAAATTGGCCCAGTATATCTGTGTGTCCCAAGTGTGTCACCATCCTATGGGGTAAAAATGACCGCACCAGCCAAGCAGACTCTGGCTGGAAAAAGTGCCCAGAGGTGATTCAGTTCGCATGAGCAGCGCTATGCAAGTCATTCATTCATTCGGTCATCTAGTTCTAGATCCTCACTCAGGTCATGCTCATTTCTCTATATATAACAATTTAGTTGACACTGATGTCAGTATAGAATAGATCTCAAAAATATGGCCAATGAGTCTTCTACAAAGGTATTCCATTAAGGACATTATTGTTAAATCAGAGTTATGTTTTTGAGAGGTAAATAGTGCACAATCTGAGCATAGTGGAATGATTCTGTCTGTAGTGCTGCATAGCTTTTATTAAGAAAGCTTGTACATAGAATATACAATCAGACTGTAATGTGGGTGGACAGCTTTAAGCTGGCCATGCCTGCACAGATTTGTTTTACTCTGGCACGAATGATAGAAATCCATAATCATGCCAATCTTCTGCTGCTGGCTTTTGTATTTTGACAGCTGGAACCATGGCTGGTACATTCAGAAGGGCCACCTATAGTCAGAATTTTGGTTGATCCACAGGAATTGCCTGACATTCAAGTCCTGTATGTCCAGCATTAGAGAGAACTTATTTTTTTCTTAGGTATATATTTGTTGGTGTGTTTTAGGAAAACCATCTTTCACTAGCCTTTATAAAAAAAATATGCATGTCATATTACGAAAAAAGTAATTGAGAAAGAAAAAATGTGTATTTCAAGCTTTCTTTAATTTGTTAAGTCCAATTTTATTTCAATATTTCAGTGTCAGACAAAACATGCACCTTACTTGTAAAATCTATAGAATATTTTTTTTTGTTACATTATAGAATGTCAGTCTTTAGGCTCTGGCTTAGATGCATAACAGTGTATAATGGTACTACAAAACTGCAATCTCGACTATTGTGCTGCTCCCAGCAGTTGTTAATGGCTGTTACTGTGTCATTATTTTCAAGAAAACTGTAGAACCTTATCACTGTTATATTTCAGGACTTTCATTTCTTTTACTTTTTTCAGATTTGGTTATAGACTCAGTGAGAGGAACTCAGTAGGTCTTACTTGTTCCACAAAAAAACATCAAACATAGAACTAATGACCTCAGAAGTAAGAAACTACCAGCTGTGAGTTGGAAACACAATGACCCAATGCTCTGGACAAAATTGTAAAGATGTGACTGAATTGCGCTGTTTTTTCCCTTTTTATTCTTTTTTTATTTTTTTTTCAGTGCAGTTTTGTGCTATTAGGAAATGTCATCCTTACCATGGAAGTCATTACCCAAACCATGTAGGACAACTGAGAGCAAAAGTCTGGGAAATATTTCTGAAGAAAACAAGTGGGCTTCTCAGAGTAATTTACACAACAGCTTTTATTGGAAGGTTATATCACCGCGCATTACAGTGCTGTATATTTCCAATTATTATCATAGAGGCTGTAGAAAGTATTTCATACCCAGCTAATCACATGTCAGTGTTTCTTGAAATATTTTGCTCCAGAAAAAAAGAGCAGTTATTTAGTGCAGCTGTTAGCTTTACACAAGGTACATTCTTATGAAAAAAATAGAAGCACATTTTCAGTTTACCGGAATATAATCATACACAGGATAAACAAGTATATTTATAGTCTACCTAGTTATTTTCTGCTGTTGGCAATGAAGACTTACTGATTAAAGCACATATGCTCAAATTGCTTGATTTTCAACACTCAGAAACACAGAAATTGCTCCAAAGAACAGATGTATGGAAACTAAGGGGATCATTTTTAGTGACTAAGATTAGGTTCAAACAGTGATTGGTATCAACAACACTAGCAATTTAAGAAATAAAATGATCTCCACCTCAGCCAATCAGAGAAAGTCCCATTAATAAAAATATAAGACTCCCTCTGAATGGTCGAGAAGCATTCCGTCTCAACTTTCTCCCACAGCAGATAAGAAGTCACTCATACTGCTGCAGAACACAGCACTGAGTACTGTCTACTACAGTATGATAAAGTGCTTACAGAGGCAGAATAACTTAGTAAGAGAAGTACCGTATTTATCGGCATATACCGCGCACTTTTTTGCCCTGAAAATCAAGGCAAAATCATGGGTGCGCTGTATACTCCGATACCCGCTTTCCCGCGCCGAGTTTTGAATACTGCGCCTACATATACCGAGCGCAGTACACTCGGGTATAGTCGGGCAGTCTCGGCTCCTTCCGCGCTCACGTCCTGGACGTAAAGGACGTCAGCGCGGGTAGCCGAGCATTGCCGGCAATACACGAGTGTACTGCGCTCTGTATATGTTGGCGCAGTATTCAAAACTCGGTGCGGGAAACGAGCGGGGAGGATCCGAGGACGCCGCAGAAGGACGCTGGACCCGACGTAGAGGAAACCCGAAGCCGCAGAAGGACGCCGGACCCGACGAAGAGGACACCTGAAGCCGCAGAAGGACGCCGGACCCGACAAAGAGGACACCCGAAGCCGCAGACGAACGCTGGACCCGACGAGGCCACCGATGGACGCCGCGCAAGACACCAAAACTGTAAGTACAAAAAAAATAAATTTCCACAGGATTGGGGGCAACTTTAGGGGTGCGCGGTATACGCGGGAGCGCGTTATACCGCGATAAATACGGTAGTTTGTTTGGACTAAACTATTTATTGTGACAGGAAACCTGTACTTCGGCTTTAATTAC
This sequence comes from Rana temporaria, assembly GCF_905171775.1. Taxonomy (NCBI): domain Eukaryota; kingdom Metazoa; phylum Chordata; class Amphibia; order Anura; family Ranidae; genus Rana; species Rana temporaria. Next base: position 323,259,176 of record NC_053490.1, read on the forward strand.
TATTGCTGTGTGTGTGCTTCAGATATTGCCCCGCTTAAAGCTGATCTCCAGGATTTAGTGAACCTTAACAAATTTATTTGGACCACAGGTGTGATATAAACTTTATGTAGCATCAAGCTAAATGCTGTATACAGCACTGTGTTCTGGTACAGTAGCTAGAGGGAAACTTTCCATCCTGCTACCGGAACAAAATCAAGTCAGGCTGAGTGCTGCTCAGACATTCATAGGGAGCTTTGTGTTCTATGATTGAATCTAAAGCTTCCTCTGATTTACTGAGGTGGAGAATATGATGTCATCCACCCACCTCTCTGCTTTAGCTAATCAGAGGAAGCTTTTTTTTATTGATTTAGATAAACCTCTCTGTCAATGGATGAGCAGCACTTACCCTGACTTGTTTTTGTCCTGAGAGTGGGATAAGAAGTTTCCTTCTGTTTTCCAGAACACAGCACTGTATACTGTATGTAGCTGAGGCTACAAACAGTTCATACAGCACTTGTGGCTGCTGCATTTGAAGTAAATAGTTTGGTCCAAATGAACTTAAATGTCAGATTCATTATTTTGCTCTGTTGCTTGTGTTCTAGTAGACTTGTGTTCTTAGCCAAAATGGAAGAGAGAGTAGGAAATCCTTGTAATCTATGTAACAGGTGTACAGAATGACAGATGTCAGAATTCAATAGTAAAAATACAGTATAACCAATGTGGCCTCTGAGAGCTAGGAATTAGTTGCATAAATTAAAGATACTCTGTCCCCTTGTTTACAAGGGTACAAGGTCTCCCCTCCATCATGTGACAGTGTCAGAGGCTATTCATTTTCTGCTATGCTCAATCACTGCATCATAGGAAGTTATATACTCCCAATTCTCAGAAGCATCTGGTATTTTAAAAGAGAAGTATGGCATTTTATATCATACTCCCCTAGGTGGATGAAGCATCAATGTAATGTCACATATGTCCCCAACCATCTCTAAGGCTGAGAACTGAGTAATCCAACACCATCAATCTCCCAGTTCTCCCCACCACTCTGAGCAGAGAGCGGTGACTGTCAGACCTGTTCTCTGCTCTGCCCCCATCCCCGTCCCCCCTCACACACTGGAGAGCTTATCTGTGGTCAGGATCCAGGCTCATGGGTGGATCCCAGACCATATGGTTGGGACCTTTCCTGAGCCTGGACTGACTTTGTGTCATAAGCTGACTGTTGACTGAAAATGGGTCAATGGAGTACAGAATGAACTGCACTCCTGTGATCCAACAAACAAACTTTGGCTGTACTTCTCCTTTAATAGCAACTGTGACAGCAGAAGCATTCTGTGGTATGATGGAAATATAAAACTGAGTTGCGAAGTAGGCCTTAAAAAGACCCTGTCACTGGGCTCTGAATGCTCAAGGTGAAAGGGTTAATAGACTGTGCCTATAAACACTTGAAAAGATAAGTTCCCCCAAACCTGATAAATCAGACTCTGAGTTTATGCTTTCTAATACTAAAAACTGTAAAAAGTGCAATGAAAGGCAGATGTCTTATAAGCAATGAGGTTGTGCGTTGGAATATATGAGTGTTAGTGTTCTGTATCCTGCAACTGGAATCAAAGGACAAGCGGGTGAAAATAATCTTAAGAGTTCAGCAAGTTCAGAGATTCCTCAAACAATAGATACTGAAATAGAATTTGAATTTGATGGCTCCAATAAACAGTTTGAAATAGAAAACAACAACAGAAGCACACATTAGAAACCATGATTTTCAGAAAAACAGTTCTGTGTATTTACTTCTGTTTCCGCCTGGTGTAAAAGCATATTTTTTAAATCACAATTTGGCCCCTGTACTATGGTGTACTTTTGTAATTAGTGAACTAGATAAGTGGATGTAACTACTGTGAAAATCTATCTATCTATCTATCTATCTATCTATCTATCTATCTATCTATCTATCTATCTATCTATCTATCTATCTATCTATCTATCTATCGATCTATCTATCTATCTATCTTTGTATATCTGAGTCTCATGCCGCGTACACACGATCATTTTTCAGCATGAAAAAAAAACTTTGCTTTTCAGCATGTCTAAAAAACAAAGTTTTCCCAACTTCATCATTAAAACGATGTTGCCTACACACCATCGTTTTTAAAAAACGATCTAGCAAAGCGCAGTGACGTACAACACGTACGACGGCACTATAAAGGGGAAGTTCCATTCGCCTTTGGGCTGCTTTAGCTGATTCCGTGTTAGTAAAAGACGATTTGCGCTTTTTTTGTCTGTTACAGCGTGATGAATGTACTTACTCCATTATGAACGGTAGTTTTACCAGAACGAGCGCTCCCGTCTCATAACTTGCTTCTGAGCATGCGCTGTTTTTTTTCATCGTTCTAGCCCACACACGATCATTTTTTACAACCCGAAAAACGTCATTGTTTAAAATGACGTTGAAAAATGCAGCATGTTCAAAAAAAATTGTTATCGTTTTTCAGAACCTGAAAAATGATGTGAAGCCCACACACGATCATTTTAAATGACGTTTTTGAAAAACAACGTTTTTTTCATGCTGAAAAATGATTGTGTGTACGCGGCATCACTTTCCACTTATGTGTTTTTTCTATTTCTCAGTTTCTATGCTTGAAATCTTTATACAATATACTGTTCAAAGCAATAACTAATAGCTGACATGACTCATCAAGTCATACACACATATAGAGAATGTTTATGCCACTGTCCATGTTTACTAGGTCTATTTACTGAACAGATGGAAGTGTCCTGGTACTTCTGCTGTCTATCTGTGTTGATTTAGTCTCTCGTCTCTGACAGTTGACAGTTTAGTGCCAGGAGCCAAATATGGAAAAAAAGCAGATTAACAGTCTGCCTATGAAGTACCTAAGGGTATACTCAGACCTCTCGTTGTTCTGCAGTACATGATAAAAAAAAGTTTAATACAGGCTTCATGCTAACACCAGGAATCAAAATTGCACAAAAATAAACAGCGTTGTGCTGCTTTACAAAGCAGGTAGGCAGTTAAGTTTAGAGGTTCTGGTACCATTTATAACTGCACGGTTTGTATTATGCCATTTACTGTATAGTATGCATTAAGAAATAGGCATACGCTCATACTCATGCTCATACTCATGCCCGGGAAGACGTACATTTCATTTGGAAATTCTGATTTCTGAAAAGGGGTTTGCAAATTGTTATGTAACGGGATATCACCTTTTTCATGTGATATAAAAGACTATCATCTGCTGATCAAGAAGGATCTCAGCTCCCTCCGGTGGCCGAATTGTGTTATAACCACCTGCTGCTTACTTTTTTACTGATACTGGAGAGAATGTTAGGAAATTGAGTGCAGGAAGAAAAGAGACTCCATTTGCCCTTGCTTGTTATAGACTACATTACCCAGAGAGCAACTGTACAATCCCGGAGTGTTTTGCTCCCCGCACGGCCTGCTGGGAGAGGTAATTTAAGAGAGAGGACGTGTTTGGCGTGCTCTCTCTGGACCCCCTCTTCAACTCAGGAGGACACCTGTGCGAGGTGTCTTCCCAGAAGTCTAGGCTGAAATTGCGGCCTATCTATGCCCAGGAGGAGCACCATTGGGAGGGAGAGACAGAAACTCTGATGGAGTGATCGGACGGGACTCCAGTACCCCTGCGACTTGTCTGAGAACCGGAGTCTGTCTTCAAGAAGGATTGCAATTGGAGATCGTGGACAGAGTGATTCTGTAGGACCAGGCCTGAACTGATCGGTGAGACGGGCACCTGCCCAAGCATACTGACTGTCTCGCAGGAGGGTGGATTGTTGATATTCATCACTGTGGTTTGACTGTTCCGGAAATTTCCACCAGTTACTATTTTTTTCCCCTTGGATTACAAATTGTGTTTTTTTCTTCTTTGCGTGCCAACGCATGCTAACGCATATGTGCACAAACTGTTAAGATAATTTATATTGAGGTTTGGCCTGGCCCGCCAAACCACGTTAGTCATATTACTCAAAGACTACCTATTTAGTTGTTGCATATGGTTGATATTCATTCTCATACTCGTTGAGTAATTGGTTCTATTACACTGTGGGTATTGTTACTAGTGAGAGCTGGATGAGGCTTGGCGAGGAGGTACCTCAGTATAGATACTTTATTGAGGGGATCCCCTTGCTGCGTGCTTACACAGGTCTGCATAGCCATTATAAATTAGTGTATTTGTTTGTTCTTTCTGTTTCTGACTCTTGCAAGGCTTTGCAAGCTGTCTTTTATTGTTTACATGTGTTTCTCTTGCTTTATTCTTTCAAGTAAAGGGTTACATTGGTTAAGCTGGAATTTGTGTACAGTCTTTCTGTCATCCTATGGATCCATACAACTCAAGGTAACACTTAATTTACATAATTTACTGTGGTGTGTTGGGATATTGTGCCCTCCAACAAATTGTTTGGGACCCCAATTCCCACTATACCAGTTGTGCCAAGGGAGGGTTTTGAGCCAATTTCAGGGGTTGGCAACCAGAGTGTAGACCCAAAACAAACGAGCAGCTCCTTAGGGGGTAGTGCTACAGTTATATACTGTATCTTCAAACAATGCACTCTAATTCAGGTATAAGGATAAGTGAGTTGCGTTAGTAGGATAGACAGAAAATTCTATTTAAATATAATTTAGTATTAAATCAATTCAGATGTAACAGCTTCTACACCAAAATATGTCCACATATACACAAGCACGCATAAACATAAAACACATATTTTTTTGTTCATGTAGTCCATAATAATTACTCTAGTGCATTCAACCAGATGGTTCCCTCTTACTGTACAGGAATTACAGTCTGTTAATTTGGCAGGCCACTCTTTAATGTCCTGCTCCTACTATGATAATTTCCTTCTATTTAACACCCAAGTCCAGCTGTCAATGACAGCCTCAGGTGCTAGAAACCTGCTCAGCATCTGATACATTCAGATCACAAGTTTCAAATTTTTAAGAAAACCCTGTATTACTCAATTTCTGATGCAGAATAATGATTGCATTTTGGCATACTATATAAATGTTGACACAGACATTTAAATATTTAGAAACACAAAAGGGCACCTCCATATAAGTGTAGAAAATGTATTAAACCCAAGGGTTAAAAAAACATATTGCACGCACTGCATTAAAGAGGGTTTTAGCTTCTCATATTCTTAAGAAAGAGGAACCTCCAATGACCACCATAAGCTGCAGACCTCGGCAGGTAAACGGCTGGTTTAAGCAGAGTTCAGGTAAGAAGCTGTTGGTGAGAGGAAACAATAAAAATGTCTGGCTGCAGTGCAGAACACAATCAATTCTAGATGACAAGGTTTGGATGAGAGGGTTTTGATGAGACTGGTGTAGTAGGTTTGTTTAGTGGAGTGGAGGCAGGAGTTGTATTTGAGAAGGACAGATTTGTAGAGGGTGAAGTCTTGTAGGGATTTTGTTTTTCATTTCTTGGGACTTCTGGTGTCATCTGTTTGGCAGGTTTGTAGCAGGTGAGGCCTGTTTTTTCTTGTAGAGAGGGGGCGTGTCAAGAGAGCATGAGAGTATGTTGTCAAATGAAGTGGACAGAGACCAGCAAAAAGATAATCATAAGTTGTATAGCACCAACATCCCTAATTTAAAATATAAGTAAAGTACAGGATATAGGATTATTTATTGATAACAACATTCTAAAAGCAATGGAAACAAATCGTTCAAAGTCGTAGGTGTACACCTACTACCTAACAGATGATAATGAACTACTATATTCATATACAGATTGATGTGGTATCCATATTTTCAACAGTTTCGCCAGTAAGACTTCTTCAGGACTGGACGCAAAATGCACTTTTATTATCTTTGTAGGAACAATGATTATCCAACTTTGGGGGTAAACAAGAGAAAGAACTAAAATTAATAATATATCATACAAATATAAGACAAAAACAATATAATATACCATAAATGTGGTTTGTGCATGCATGATATGTTGACAATATAAGGTTAAGCATACCATATGGTATCTAGTTATATTATATTTTCTTTTTTTTAATGTACGCTTAGGTTTCTTTGAATAATTGTATTTGGTTTATACAAGAATACGTATCCCAATCCCGTTTTCCGCAGGAAATTTAAAGATAGGAGTGAGGTGAGAGCAGTCCATATGGTTAAAGGAACACTAAAGGCAGAATTTTTTTTTTTTTAAACAAACATGTTATACTTACCTCCACTGTGCAGCTCGTTTTGCACAGAGTGTCCCCGAATCCGGTCTTCTGGGGTCCCTTGGCGGCTGTCTCGGCTCCTCCTCGCAAAAGCTTTCCAGAGCAAATTTTCCAAGGATGAGGGCTGCTCTCCAGGACTTGGACTGGGAGGGACTATTGGCACAGATGAACACAGAACAGAAATGGGAATTCTTCAAAAAGACTGTGTGGAACCTCACTGCAAAGTATGTTCCCATGGGCAATAAGTTTAAAAGGCTAAAAATAAAACCTATGTGGCTCACGGTCAAAGTTAAAAAAGCTATAAACAATAAGAAAGTAGCTTTTAAAAAATATAAAAATGAAGGAACACTAGTGTTGTTTAAATGTTACAAAGAATATAACAGGATATGCAAAAAGGAAATCAAGGATGCAAAAATTCAAAACGAACGACAGATTGCAAAAGATAGTAGGACAAACCCCAAAAAATTCTTTAAATATATTAATAGTAAAAAGGTGAAGTCTGAGCATGTAGGCCCCTTGCAGAATAATCTAGAGTGGGTGACTGGGGACAAAGAGAAGGCAAATGTATTGAATGTTTTCTTCAGCTCTGTGTATACAATGGAGCATGGGGGAGCTCATGTCCAAAATGGGGGTGGGAGTGACACAGCCCCAAATCCACAATGGCTCAAAAGTGATATGGTCCAGAAATATTTAGACAGAATAAAGGTGGATAAAGCACCTGGACCTGATGGCATCCATCCACGGATCCTAGGTGAGTTGAGCTCTGTCATTTCAAAGCCACTGTATCTAATATTTAGGGACTCATTAAAGACAGGAATAGTACCACTGGATTGGCGCAGGGCCAATGTGGTGCCCATATTTAAAAAGGGACCAAAGTCTTTACCAAGTAACTATAGACCTGTTAGTTTAACTTCTATAGTTGGGAAGATACTGGAACGTTTAATAAAAGACCACATGGATGAGTTCTTGCTGGAAAAAAACTATTTGAGCAGCAGACAACATGGATTCATGAAAGACAGAAGTTGTCAGACAAACCTGATTTCCTTTTATGAAGAGGTAAGTAAAACCCTGGACAGAGGAGTGGCTGTGGACGTGATATATTTGGATTTTGCAAAAGAGTTCGATACAGTTCCGCACACACGGCTCATGTGTAAGGTAAGGTCTACAGGATTGGAAATATCAGTTTGTAAATGGATAGAAAACTGGCTGAAAGACAGAATTCAGAGAGTCGTGGTTAATGATTCTTACTCTGAATGGTCCAATGTTATCAGTGGTGTACCCCAAGGTTCAGTGCTGGGACCCTTACTTTTCAATATATTTATAAATGATATTGGGTCTGAGATCAAAAGTAACATTTCTGTCTTTGCAGATGACACCAAGCTATGCAGTGGAATAACGTCCTTGCAGGATGTCTCCAATTTACAAGCCGACCTCAATGCTCTGTCTAATTGGGCGACTAAGTGGCAGATGAGGTTTAATGTAGATAAATGTAAAGTTATGCACTTGGGGGCTAAGAATATGCATGCATCATACATACTAGGGGGAGTACAACTGGGGGGATCTGTAATGGAGAAGGATCTGGGGGTTTTAGTTGATCATAAGCTCAATAATGGCATGCAATGCCAAGCTGCGGTTTCCAAAGTGAGCAAAGTCCTTTCTTGTATTAAGAGAGGTATGGACTCCAGAGACAGAGATATAATTTTGCCCCTGTTCAAATCATTAGTAAGACCTCATCTGGAATATGCAGTTCAGTTTTGGGCACCAGTTCTCAAAAAGGACATCGGAGAACTGGAGAAAGTGCAGAGAAGGGCAACCAAACTGATAAGAGGCATGGAGGAGCTCAGCTATGAGGAAAGATTAGAAGAACTAAATTGATTCACTCTTGAGAAGAGGAGAATAAGGGGGGATATGATCAACATGTACAAATATATAAGAGGTCCATACAGTGAACTTGGTGTTGAGTTATTCACTTTACGGTCAACACTGAGGACAAGGGGGCACTCTTTACGTCTAGAGGAAAAGAGATTTCACCTCCAAATACGGAAAGGTTTTTTCACAGTAAGAGCTGTGAAAATGTGGAACAGACTCCCTCCAGAGGTGGTTCTGGCCAGCTCAGTAGATTGCTTTAAGAAGGGCCTGGATTCTTTCCTAAATGTACAGAATATAACTGAGTACTAAGATTTGTAGGTAAAGTTGATCCGGGGTAAATCCGATTGCCTCTCGGGGGATCAGGAAGGAATTTTTTCCCCTGCTGTAGCAAATTGGATCATGCTCTGCTGGGGTTTTTTGCCTTCCTCTGGATCAACTGTGGGTATGGAGTTGGGTGTATAGGATTTTACTGTGTTTTTTATTTTGTTTTTTTATTTTTTGTGGTTGAACTGGATGGACTTGTGTTTTTTTTCAACCTGACTAACTATGTAACTATGTAACCTTCATGCTCCTGTGATACAGCATGCATGCACAAGCCACATGTATGTTATATTATATTATATTGTTTTTGTCTTATATTTGTATGATATATTATTAATTTTAGTTCTTTCTCTTGTTTACACCTAATGTTGGATAATCATTGTTCCTACAAAGATAATAAAAGTGCAATTTGCGTCCAGTCCTAAAAAAGCCTTACTGGCGAAACTGTTGAAAATATGGACGCCACATCAATCTGTATATGAATACAGTACAAAGCTATCTTACTCCTAATTTTAGGATTCAACAAGCACCTTGAAAGTCCCATACCATACCCCGGATACAGGGATTTCTATATATCTTTTTCTATAAAGGGATGTAGGTGCAGTTGAACTTATTTGACCATATTAGTGCATGCTCTATATACCATTTATCTATATATGAATACAGTAGTTTATTGTCATCTGTTAGGTAGTAGGTGTACACAGTGCCGATCCTGACCTCCCTGGGGCCCTAAGCAAAATGACATGTCACATTAAAGTTGAGAAACGGGGGGGGGGGCTGCCGAAAATGACATGTCACATTAAAGTTGAGAAGGGGGGGGCGCTGCCGACAGTGACATGTAACATTAAAGATTAAAGTTGAGAAGTGAGGGGAGGGGGTGTTCTGCTGTCGGAAATGACATCTTACATTAAAGTGAGAAGCGGTGGGTGCTGACTTCTTACCTCTTCTCCCATGCAGCCAGCAAGTTGAGAAGCGGGGTGAGGGCCCAAAAATGACTTCTCACCAGGCCTCTAGTAATTTGGGGACCCCTCCGCAGCTCTGTGGGGCCCTAAGTGGCTTGCATAGTGAGCCTATAGGGCGGATCGGCCCTGGGTGTACACCTACGACTTTGAACGATCTGTATCCATTGCTTTTAGAATGTTTTTAACAATAAATATTTTTCTATTTCTCTATTTTTATATATATTGCCTTTTGAATGAGTTTTCGTAGTTAGCACCCTTAAAATCCCATATCTTTTACTTTACTTATATTCTAAATTAGGGACGTTGGTGCCATATAACTTATGATTATCTTTATGCTGGTCTCTGCCCACTTCATTTGACTACATTTTCTAGGGTGGATAATACACCCACGATACACACCTTGTGGTCAGACATCAGCATTTAAACTTCCTATATATTGTTTTTTTGGCTTCACTTTTTTATTTTTTCAACATAATTTATTTTGTGTTCTGTGTACTTACCATTATTGTTTAATTAATAATATGTATATTTTTTCATTTTTTTTGCATGGCATTTTGTTTGGGGCACTAGTTACGTGTAGGGATGAGCCAAACACCCCCCAGTTTGGTTTGCATCAGAACATGCGAACAGGCAATAAATTTGTTTGAACATCTGAATACCGTTAACGTCTATGGGATGCGAACATGAAAAATCTAAAGTGCTAATTTTAAAGGCTTATATGCAAGTTATTGTTATAAAAAGTGTTTGGGGACCCGGGTCCTGCCCCAGGGGACATGTATCAATGCAAAAAAGTTTTAAAAACTACAGTTTTTCGGGAGCAGTGATTTTAATAATGCTTAAAGTGAAACAATAAAAGTGAAATATTCCTTTAAGTTTCATATATGGGGTGTGTGTATAGTATGCCTGTAAAGTAGCGCTTGTTTCCCGTGCTTAGAACTGTCCCTGCACAAAATGTTATTTCTGAAGAAAAAAAAGTCATTTAAAAGTACTCGCGGCTTTAATGAATTGTGGGCTCCCGGCAATACAGAGAAAAGTCATTGAAAGTCATTGAAAATGCGTGAGGGTCCCCCCAAATTCAATTACCGTGCCCTTCAGGTCTGATATGGATATGAAGGGGAACCCCACGCGAAATAAAAAAAATGGTGTAGAGTTCCCCCCAAAAATCCATACCAGACCCTTTATCCGAGCACACAACCTGGCAGGCCGCAGGAAAAGAGGGGTGGACGAGAGAGTGCCCCCCCTGAACCTTACCAGGCCACATGCTTTGGGATGCTTTGGGGGTCTGTGACCCCTCAAAGCACCATGTCCCCATGTTGATGGGGACAAGGGCCTCATTCCCACAACCCTTGCCCAGTGGTTGTGGGGGTCTGCGGGTGGGGGGCTTATTGGAATCTGGAAGACCCCTTTAACAAAGGGGACCCCCAGATCCTGGCCCACCCCATGTGAATTGGTAAGGGGTGCATTGTACCCTACCATTTCACAAAGAAAGTGACACCTGTGTTACATCAGAGGGGGGGCGGGGTCACCAGTCACATCACTGGGAAAGCCTGGGTTTCCCCTTTGCGTTAGAGGGGGATGGGGTCATGTGACGGGTGGCCCCGTCCTCAGCTACATAAGACCTTTCAGGCTGCCACAACGTCATTCCCGGGGTGTCTCTGGTGGAGACAGGAAGCTGTTCCTCGCTGCGCTGGACATCATCGCTGGAGCCTGGAGAGGAGATCATCCATCGCTGGATACCGACAGAGCTGGAGTGGAGATCGAGAGTGGATTACCACCGATGGAACCTTTTTTTTTTTTTTAAATAAAGGACTTATCCCAGCTGTGTCTGTGTTTTTTTTTTTTTAATTACACTTTCCTTGTGAAATGGTAGGGGTACAATGTACCCCTTACCAATTCACATAGGGGGGCCGAGATCTGGGGGTCCCCTTTGTTAAAGGGGTCTTCCAGATTCCGATAATCCCCCCACCCGCAGACCCCCACCACCATCAGGCAAGGGTTGTGGGGATGAGGCCCTTGTCCCCTTCAACATGGGGACAAGGTGCTTTGAGGGGTCACAGACCCCCAAAGCATCCTCCCCATGTTAAGGGCATGTGACCTGGTTCGGTTCAGGAGGGGGGGTGCTCTCTCATCCCCCCTCTTTTCCTGCGGCCTGCCAGGTTGCGTGCTCGGATGAAGGGTCTGGTATGGATTTTTGGGGGAATTCCACGCCATTTTTTTTATTTGGAATGGATTTCCCCTTGAAATCCATACCAGACCTGAAAGGTCTGGTATGGATATTTGGGGGGAACCTCACGTCATTTTTTTTATTTGGCGCAGGGTTCCCCTTAATAACCATACCAGACCTGAAGGGCCTGGTAATTGAATTTGGGGGGAACCCCACGCATTTTTTTTTTTTATCAATGACTTTCAATGACTTTTCTCTGTATTGCCGGGAGCCGACAATTCATTACAGCCACGAGTACTTTAAAATTACTTTTTTTCCTTCAGATATACAATTTTGTGCAGGGACAGTTCTAAGCACAGGAAACAAGTGCTACATTACAGGCATACTATACACACCCCCCAGGTACAAAATATAAAGGAATATTTCACTTTTATTGTTTCACTTTAAGCATTAATAAAATCACTGCTCCCGAAAAAAATGCTGTTTTTCTTAAACTTTTTATTGCATTGATACATGTCCCCTGGGGCAGGACCCCAGGTCCCCAAACACTTTAATGACAATAACTTGGATATAAGCATTTAAGATTAGCACTTTAGATTTCTCCTATAGACTTTTACAGGGTGTTCCAAATTGTTCGCTGTTCGGCGAACGGGCAAACAGGCAAAGTTCGAGTCGAACATGAGTTTGACTCGAATTCAAAGCTCATCCCTAGTCACGTGTGATCCCGCTATCCACCTACTCAGGCTTTGATATCCTCCTTTTTCCATCTTGAGGTAACTCTGGTGAGTGACGGGCAACATGACTGATTATTGTGGCCAAGCGTGGGAGGGCTTTGTGTCAGAGGTAATACAGGTGCATTCTCATGGTGACATCACTGAAGCAGACATAGATACCTATTTCCTTGGTCTCCAGAGCCTAGTGGAAAGAAAAACCTGTATTTTTTGGCACAAATAATTTTTTGAAAAATACCGTGCAAACCAAATTGCATTTATCCCCATCGTAGGGGTCCACAAAATCAGGCCTTCTCAGTAACTAGTCTAGATCTAGCTGAATTGGATTAATCGTCTATGTCTTCAGCATCATATGTCCCGATTGTTTCCAGGTTTGATGACCCATAAGCGGTGCAATTAGAAAAAGAAATGCTGACAGTGACCATCGAGATCAGCTTGAGCAATGAACAAAGAGAAATAAATACGCTTGCAACGATCAGAGGATCGAACAGCACCTAACACCCCGTTAACTGGTAATGTGCTTAATCGTTCTTTAATGACGTTAACCACACCCACCATGAATATTAATGTGGTATCAATACCCGCAGGTCCTATGTCCCAACAACCAACTGCACTTTGTGCAGCTGCAGCAGGTTCTTCTGTGGACCTGCGCACAGCACCCATCTTCTAATACCAATGACGCCAAACAGGCAAATAGCGGATCCCGATTCCACGTGTAATGCGAGTCGGTAAACATATGACATTGTCAACTTATCATCCTATCCTTTGTCAGAGAACGAGTCCAGAGTTTTGAAACTTGGCTTAACGTTCTGTGCAGATAAGGATACGGTTAAAGATTTGCATCTTTTTGCCAGACGTCTGATGTACAAAGTACTTTATGACAAGGAACCAAACACTGTCCAGGATGTGGAGCAGCTCCATCCAGTTATGGATACTGTGACCTTTGAAGATTTGAGAGCTCTACAGGATTTGATGGATCTGTGGGACGAGAGCAACCCGGAAGGAGGAGGGCTGGGTTTTTAATCCATCAGGAGTCAGCATGAGTGCATCACAGAAGCACCCAACATGTACTCCCCCTGTCCCTCCTACGGCTGGTGTTGTTTTCGGTACACCAAAATCGTACAAACCCAGATCAAGATCTTTTCCAGTATTGCAGGGCAATTCTAATATCTGGGCCTTTGTTATTCAGGTTACCAAGGAAAAAGAAGCAGCCAACTGGCGAACTGGACCACAATCCAATTCGCCTAAATAATTGAAACAAGCGTTAAAAACCCTTACTTCAAATAAAACTATAGTAATTAAACCATAAGGGTAGTAATCTGGTAGTAATGGATGTGGGGCAGTAAGAGAGCATGTGTTTTACGATATCATTCGGAACTCCGAGTGGTGTCGTCCTGGAGATTATCATTAAAGCACAACATAGAGGTATTATTGATTTAAACACATTTAAATATTTGGAAATGGCCAATTTTACCACTCCCACTCTTTATGCACTACCGAAAGTGCACAAAAGTTTGACGAATCCTCCAGGTCGACCCATAATTTCGGGTTGTGGATCTTTGACCGATAGAGCGAGCCAATTGATTGATGACTATCTATACCCACATGTGAAAGGATTGTTTTCATATGTAAAGGACATCATCGAATTACTAAAGATCATGGATTGGTTGCAGATACCCCAGGGGTCTAGGCTGGTTGCCATTGATATCAAGGCCCTTTATAACTCCATACCCCACGTGAGGGGTGTTGAAGTTATATGTGAGTCCCTTAAGGAACGTGACCTTGATTCATGGAAATACAACGATTTTGTTATAGAACTGTTGAGTTTTATATTGACACACACTATTTTTGTGTTCAAGGGTTCCCACTACCTCCAGATACCGGGTGTTGCTATGGGGGCAAAATGTGCCCCCTCATATGCAAACCTGTATCTGGTGGGTGGGAACATGACCTCTTTGCAGGTGATTCAAAACTAGTAGATATTGGCCAGATAATATTGTGGCATCGATATATCAATGATGTTTTTATGGTGTGGGCAGGATCAAGGAAAAACTTGGTTAAATTCTTGGAAACACATATAATAAATATAATAAACACACAATATAAAATTCACATATACTTTTGATCAAAGAAGAATTACTTTTTTGGACGTGGAGAGCTTTATTAATGATATGGGTGAACTCTGTTCTACTTTATATAGGAAAACCTCAGCTGGTAACAGTTTTCTACATGCGAGTAGCTCACATCCTGAGCAGCTGATAAAAAGTATTCCTTATAGTCAGCTTCTGAGGATAAAGTGCAATTGCACTTTGGATGAAGATTTTCAAAAGGAGGCGGACTTGTTGCGCGAACGCCTCCTAACTAGAGGATACAGCAAAACGAGTTGGAAAAAAGCCTTTAACAGGGTAAAAAAATTTGAATAGACATTTACTCATATACGGTATAAACTGAGGCAAGAGAGGTCAAGCACGTCCACGAGAGTGATTACTATGTTTAACAGACAGAGTGCCAAGGTTTGCACCATCTATAACCAATTTTGGTATCTGCTAACTGCAGATCAGAGGATTTCTAGATTCATCAAACCATATCTGGAAATTATGTATAGGAGGTCTGGATCGTTGAGAGACAACTTGGTGTCAAGCCACCATACAAATAAGGGGACACTAAAAGCACAAGTACCAGGTACATACTCCTGTGGAAAATGCAGTTTTGGTTCCTTTATTTTGGAAGGAAAAAATGTTGACCACATGGACTGCCAAACATAGGACCAATTATCAGTCGATTGGAGCTGTGTATATAATGAAATGCTCTTGCGGAGCTTTCTATATAGGGAAAACAAAGCGCCCCCTATTCTGCAGAATTAAGGACCATTTTTCCTTAATTGTCAAACGCAAAATGGAAACGCCAATCAGTCGCCACGTGGGGTTATATCATGATTTCAACCTTAAGTCAATTGTATTTTTTAGTTTAGAACGTAGCCACAACACAAACGTGGGGGAGACATAGATACAAAACTCCTCCAATTGGAGAGCAGATGGATTCACCTCTTAAAGGCAACCCGTTTCCCGGGTTTAAACGAGGGGATTCGTTACAAGCTATTCTTGTGATTCCAATGGTTGACCATCTGTTGAACCCTGGTCGCTATCTGCTTTGTCCAATACAGCTAAAAAATCTTCATGTGGATCACTATTTTCTATCTGATCTCGTCTGAAGCTACCAAGGGGGGACGTCTGCCAAACATCCCTTCTCAGTTTCCCTTCTCTTCCTCTCAATTCTTCCTGAAACCTTCTCTCTTCTCCATCTTTAGCCCCCCCCTTCTATCCCATGGTGTCCTCTTCTCTTCTCTTCTGATGTCATGTTTACTAATAACATTGCCTATGATGTACATTTATCCTGATTACATATGTACTCTATTCCTTGTTAAAATTAATAAAATATATTTGAAAAAAAGCTGTGTATTATATGAATAAGGACAGATTAAAGTCAATGGATTTCTGAGCAGACTGGCTGTTTTGGCATGCATGCTATGGGCATTTGTGAGCATTCATCACAAGTAAAACAGTAGACTGACCTATTTTAGGGAATGGTATTATTTTATATATGACTTACACGTAAACTATTTGTCAGTAATGATATGCAGTATAATTTATTTTTTAATGCACTGGAATTGGTTAACACCGATCATTTATTATAGCTTAAAATATAACACTCTCAAAGTAAAGAGCCAAACAAGAGTCAAGCATTTAAATCCCTAAACCGTACACATATCTGTATGCAAGATTTTGAGAGTCACTGATATGATCTAATTATATATATATATATATATATATATATATATATATATATATATATATATATATATATATATATTAATTACAGGGATAGAATAATTTATATATTTACTCTATTCTAATGACTAGGATTAAGATAATAGAAGCCAAAAAATAATTCCATGAAAATTATTTTAGTTTACCTTGTGCCACTACCTCTGAAAAGGTTTTGGAGTAATCTAGCCACCGTAGAACATAAGCAAACTTCTCAGCATAATTTGGACCAAAGAACGTTTGAATAAAATAGCAATTCAAGATGTAATTTCATTCCCTAGGCAAGTGAAAGAAGAATATCACTGATCGCCCATCCATTTATGACACAATTTTCATAAAGTGGCATTTGTTTTACACAAGTACAGCCAATGTGGGGGGTGCTGCCAGTCAATCAATACGTTTATCAGATTGTCCAAATAAACAAGGGCAGTTTACTAGTGTTTACAGACTCTCCTGGTCCACCACTCATTTTGCCAATCTTCACTCTCTTAAATTTTATAACTCACTAAAGAATCCAAGTACTTCTTTAGTGTTGGATGCCTGGTCCCCTTCTACACTCAGTTGTTCCTTCTGACAATCCCTATATCACTACAGTACACAGTATTGCTTTTCTGTTTTTGTTAGAGGCAATGTTTTTTAACCACTTCAATTCAGGGCATTTTCACTCCCTTCCTGCCCAGACCAATTTTCAGCTTTCAGCGCTGTTTTGAGTGACAATTATATGGTCATGCAACACTGTACCCATTTGAAATTTTAATAATTTTTTCCCCACAAATAGAGCTTTCTTTTGGTGGTATTTGATCACCTCTGTGTTTTTTATTTTTTGCACTATAAAAAAAAAAAAAAAAAAAAAAAACTATTTTGAAAAAAACACAATCGGCCAGATTCTTAAAAGGCTTCCGACGGGGCAACGCCATTTGCACCGTCGTAAGTCCTAATTACGATTTGCGATCTGCGATTTATATCTTGACTGCGATATTGCGGCGGACACTTTGGACACTATTTTGGGACCATTCACATTTATACAGCGATCTGTGCTATAAAAATGCATTGATTACTGTATAAATGTGACTGTCAGGGAAGGGGTTAACACTAGGGGTGAGGAAGGGGTTAACTGTGTATCCTAGGGAGTGATTCTAACTGTAGGGGGAGGGGACTCACAAGGGGAGGAGACCGATCAGTGTCCTCTGAACTGGGAGCACACATCGGTCTCCTCTCCTCTGACACACAGAGATCCACGGTTCTGCCATGCACAAGTGACGCGGTGGGGCGCACGCGTGCCACTGGCGACGTGCGCGATCCCCCTAGAGGCTCGAGAAAAAAAATACATCATATGACGGCTTTCTGCCGCTGTCATATTATAATGGTGTGGTAGGGAAGTGGTTAAAGTAGAGATACAGTTGCTTTAACTGCATATGTGCTTGTTTGCATTTCATCAATGCCTAGAGGCGATTCAGTTTGCATGTGTAGCGCTATACAAGTCATTCATTCATTCATCATTAAATATATTTGTAAATAATTGATTCTGGCAAATGGGAAAACATTTTATCACCAAAATATAAACAAATTGGGAGACCACACCCAGCATACAGTAGCACCAACATCTGTTGGATAATGAGTAATACGGAAAAACATATTCATGGTGCTATAGGTATAATACTCATTGTCCTTTCCTTACTTTGAAATGAGCAGAAACTCATTGTATTTGCATTATTTTACATGTTTCCAAGAGAATGTAATTTGTGTCAGTATTCTTTAATTTGCGTTTTTTCTTTTACTTTTTGCAACACGGGTAATCAACTCAATCAAAACATATTCCATGAAAAAAAAAAAAAAATTGTATACAATGATGATTGTACTGTTTGAACTTTAATAGTAATTGAATTACTGCTTGGACCTTGAAGAAGGGGTACAGCCCCAAAAGCATATCCTGCTTTCCACTTAGCAGTTATTTCAAAATGTTATCTTACCTTTAGTTACTAGTGTTGAGCAGAATACGCCATATTCGATTTTGCGATATATCTCGAATATATAGTCGAATATTTGAGATATATTCGCTAAATTCGAATATTCGTGATATTTTATCGAAATGAAATGATTGCGAAATTTCGCTATTGCAAATGCGAAAATAATTGCGAATTTTCGACAAGTGCGGTAGGAGCACTCTGATTGGCTCACAATATTCTTGATATTTTTTCGAAATTTCGCAAAATGCGAATGCGATATTTATTGCGCAATTTCGACAAATGCTGTAGGAGCACTCTGATTGGCTCAGAATATTCGTGATATTTTATCGAAATTTCGCAATTTCGAAATAGCGCCCAGAAGCGATTCAGTTCGCATGCGCCGCGCTTTTTAAGTTTTTTCATTCAAGTTTTTTTTTTTTCATTCATTCATTCATTCATTCATTGCGGAATTTCGACAAATGCTGTAGGAGCACTCTGATTGGCTCAGAATATTCGTGATATTTTATCGAAATTTCGCAATATTGCGATTGCGAAATTGATTGCGGAATTTCGCCAACTGTTTTAGGAGCGCTCTGATTGGCTCATTCTGAAATCGAATATTCGAGATATTTTATCGAAATTTCACAAATTGCGAATGAGAAATTGATTGCGGAATTTCGAGAACTGCTGTAGGAGCACTCTGAAATCGAATATTTGTGTTATTTTAGCGAAAAAACAATATTGCGATTGCGAAATTCTCGATCGCGCATGCGCAATCGCGCGAACAACACGCGACCAACACGCGATCACTTCCTGGATCCTTGCCAGTTTACTTTCGCATAGCAATTTTGTGCTGCCCAGCTTGGAAGTGAAAATGGTCGGGAGCAATTTTACACTCAGTGAGGAAAAGATGCTGATTAGTGTAAGTATTTTCACCACTGTTATTTCATTATCTTTAACTGCATTTTAGACTAGTTTAAAAGTTAGTATATAAGATCAGATATTAGTATTTCCCAAACAATTTGTCTCCTGCTGTTACAAAACTACAACTCCCAGCATGCCTGGACAGCTGCAGACACCCTGGTTGGCAAATGTGTATTTAGGCACTTTCCTTGCTATTTAGCATAATGAATTTAACATGTTGTGGACATAGGACGTATGCGAACGTCCTGACTTCAGGGTCCTTAACCTTTACCACCGGGCTAATTTTTCAGATTCGGTGTTTACGAGACTAAAACAGTTTTTTTTGCTCGAAAATTACTTAAAACCCCCAAACATTATATATATTTTTTTCTAACACCCTAGAGAATAAAATGGTAGTCATTGCAATACTTTTTGTCACACCGTATTTGCGCAGCGGTCTTACAAGCGCACTTTTTTTGGAAAAAAATCACTTTTTTGAATTAGAAAATAAGACAACAATAAATTTTGCCCAATTTTTTTATATATTGTGAAAGATAATGTTACGCCGAGTAAAATGATACCCAACATGTCACGCTTAATAATGCGAGAATGCTCCCAATTGTTGAATACCATAGATTTCGTCATATATCCATAAGGCTTTAAACAAAAGTATTATAATATACTTTGTTCTTCATCTTGCAGAAGTTCCTGGAAACAGGTTATGATGAGCTGCGGAGACAAGCCGAAAAAAAGGCTGTGGTCAGCTCCATAATTGAGGAATTACGCGACCAACACGGCGGCCCACCTGATCGCATGGCGATCCTCAAAAAATGGTCAGACCTGAAAAGGCGCCATATGGACCGGGTCATGCGTATCCGTGAGAAATATCATCCAGGTAAGTTATTGGTGACAGTTATGTTTTTTTTTTCTAAAGTGTATTTTGTGCGTGTACTCGAGAGAGGAGCCGGACTGCAGGAGAGGCAATCTGCCAATTTTCTCCATGCCCCGGGTGGCAATGGCGGGTGTGAGGGGGTCCTCCTAACACAGCCCGTCCTACCTGCTCCGCTTTGAAGCCCAACGGGGCAGAGGGACTCCCTATAAGGGAGTGAGAGGATTTGCCCGCTCAACCAGCCCCGTTAGTCCTTCGTCTCTCTTTTTAGAGACCGCGTGGTCAGAGTGCGTGCATGTTAACCCAATTTCGAGTGCGTGTGTAAGTGTGGTGGTTTTTGTGGGAGGGGGGTGGGCGTACTAAGCGCAGGCTTACCTCGCATAGCACATCCACCGGGGGCCGGGCTGAGACCACCAAACTCAATTCACATGTAGCCGAGAGCGGGATCCGAACCCCTAGCTGCAGAGGTGAATGGCTTGTCAGCGCAGTGGCAATCGCGTTGAGCCACCGCAGCTCCTTTGGTGACAGTTATGTAAGGTCATATGTAATTAATGTAAGGGCAGATGTTGTTTACCCAGACGCCATGTTGTGGTAACATATATCACCATTCACCACCAGCCAAGGTATTCATAGTACTGTTGAAAAAAGACATGGGACAGCAGACAGGAACACAGAAGTTATGTGGGAACATACATTTCCCATTGCTTTGCATGGGACTTTAAACAAAAACCACGACCATCACAAATGGGGGTAGTTAAGGGATAAATTAACGATCCTATACTTTAAGTGGACGTATAAGTAACATGTGACCAAGTGTTATCGAAATATCTACAGCTGTTATGAAGTAACATGTATTTCCCATAGAGTTGAATGGGACTTTAAAGAAAAACCCTGTCCATGGCAAATGGGGGTGGGTAAGGCTTAAATCACCTATCCTATGTTTGTGGCTGACATATAAGTAACCTGTGTGCCAAGTTTCATGTAAATATCTTTAGCCGTTTGGACGTGATGCTGGTACATACATACATACATACATACACAGACACGTTGAGTTTTATATATATAGATTCACACTCAATTCCTGTGTTAGGCGTGGGGTTTTCATACTAATCCCGTGTGCTCCATCAGGCCCTTTTTTTAACATGAGATCGTCTGAACAAAACAAAGGAGACAAAAACAGCTCATTTTACCATGGTGGCAGCCCAGCTCACGCTCAGTCCCCTGTAGTGCCACAAGACCCTTTAATATAACATTGTCCCATTGGTTAACTGTCTATATAAATTAATTTGTATTCATATACAATACAGCAGAGTACACAGAATTTGCATACGTCATTAGAAAATATTTTTATAATATATGAACATTGTGTTATTATAGGAGCTCCTCTACCAACTGTGCGCCCCAAGCGCACAAGTCGACAGGCCGGTGAGGAGGAGGATGAAGAGGAGGATGCGGCAGAGGAGGATGCGGCAGAGAAAGAGAGGGATGAGGATGAGCAGCCAGGGCCCTCCGACTCGCCACCCACAGCTCCTGTTGAGGAGCTTCCCCCCCCAACAAACTACTGGTGATGACGACATCACAGCTGCTGGAGAGGTCGAGGTGCAGGATGAGCCCGTTGTCATGAGCCTCGGTCACGAAGGTAAATATGTGCACAAAGATTAATAACATTTCAACAATAAAATGTAGATATAAAAATGGACAACATATAAAGCGCACCCGTCAGATTTCAGAACCATAATATTGTATTTATGATAGAAGTATACAGGTAGTGCAGAATTATTAGGCAAGTTGTATTTTTGAGGATTCATTTTATTATTGAACAACAACCATGTTCTCAATGAACCCCAAAAACTCATTAATATCAAAGCTGAATATTTTTGGAAGTAGTTTTTAGTTTGTTTTTAGTGTTAGCTATTTTAGGGGGATATCTGTGTGTGCAGGTGACTACTATTACTGTGCAGAATTATTAGGCAACTTAACAAAAAAAAAATATATATACCCATTTCAATTATTTATTTTTAACAGTGAAACCAATATAACATCTCAACATTCACAAATATACATTTCTGACATTCAAAAACAAAACAAAAACATATTTTTCTTGAAGGATGCAGACTTCTTCCTGTACCACTGCTTGAAGAAGGTGTCTTCCAGAAACTGGCAGTAGGACTGGGAGTTGAGCTTGACTCCATCCTCAACCCGAAAAGGCCCCACAAGCTCATCTTTGATGATACCAGCCCAAACCAGTACTCCACCTCCACCTTGCTGGCGTCTGAGTCGGACTGGAGCTCTCTGCCCTTTACCAATCCAGCCACGGGCCCATCCATCTGGCCCATCAAGACTCACTCTCATTTCAGCAGTCCATAAAACCTTAGAAAAATCATTCTTGAGATATTTCTAGGCCCAGTCTTGACGTTTCAGCTTGTGTGTCTTGTTCAGAGGTCGTCGTTTTTTAAGCCTTTCTTACCTTGGCCATGTCTCTGAGTATTGCACACCTTGTGCTTTTGGGCACTCCAGTGATGTTGCAGCTCTGAAATATAGCCAAACTGGTGGCAAGTGGCATCTTGGCAGCTGCACGCTTGACTTTTCTCAGTTCATGGGCAGTTTTTTTGACGCCTTGGTTTTTCCACATGCTTCTTGCGACCCTGTTGACTATTTTGAATGAAACGCTTGATTGTTCGATGATCACGCTTCAGAAGCGTTGCAATTTTAAGAGTGCTGCATCCCTCTGCAAGATATCTCACTATTTTTGACTTTTCAGAGCCTGTCAAGTCCTTCTCTTGACCCATTTTGCAAAAGGAAAGGAAGTTGACTAATAATTATGCACACCTGATATAGAGTGTTGATGTCATTAGACCACACACCTTCTCATTACAGAGATGTACATTACCTAATATGCCTAATTGGTAGTAGGCTTTCGAGCCTATACAGCTTGTGAGACAACATGCATAAAGAGGATGATGTGGTCAAAATACTCATTTGCCTAATAATTCTGCACTCCCTGAATGTGCTAGACACATAACAAGTGTATAGACATGATAATGATTGTTTAATAAGCAACAGAAATATTTTATTTATTTGGTAACAGTCTTTGAAATCCAAATGTTTTTTTCTTATATCCTAACAGTTGCAAAAGATATTTGATCCAGAGAACGAATGCCAAGATCCTCTCCAATCAGAAAAAAAAATTGTTATCTGGACCAGCAGAACCAGCAGCTGGAGCAGCAGCAATTAAAAAATTATGCAGAGATGGCAGAGCTTCAGCAGCGCATGCTTAATTACGTTTAATTTTTTTTTTTTTTATAAAAAATGTTATTTTTTTTAAATGTTTCCTTTTTTTTTAGATAGATTTTTAGGTTTTTCAACACATCTAACTTAACATCTAACACATCAACATCAACATCAACACATCTAACTTCATAATAAGCAAAAAAATGTGTATACTATTATTTTATGTAACACAAACCTAGGACAAACTAAAGTTCGCGGACACAGACACGACGAACACAAACTAAACTGTTGAAAAATGAACATAACAAAAGCAACAATATATATATATATATAGAGAGAGAGAGAGCAAGAAAGAGAGAGAGAGTGCAGATTTGCTCTTGCAGACAGGCTAATGGTTGCAGTATAAAGGCCGCAAACCAGGGTTTAACATAAAGTTCATTGTTTTAGTTACACTTGCTGTTACGATCCGGTCTGGTAGTTTGTAGCGGAGGCTGTTGGTGGATCCGCTGTGCCAGAGAGGTCATGAAGCATTACTCAACATAGAGGCTGCAGCAGTAGTATCAAAATATAATGTAATTATCACACAGGCAGCATTTACAAGCAGTAGTGGTAATAGTACTAGATAGCATCTAAACACTTGGGCAAGACTTTATAGCATCAGTAGTGGCCATAGTAGTCTATAGTGTCAAATAACTTGTGACATAGGTGTCGTGAGCAGCAGCAGTAGTAGTAACAGTAAACAATATATTGTCAAATCACTTGGGAAAGAGGTGCCATGAACAGCAGCAGCAGCAGTGGTAATAGTAGTATAGAGTGGCAAATAACTTGTGACATAGGTGTCTTGACTGAGCAGCAACAGTAGTAGTAGTAGTAGTAGTAGTAGTAGTAGAGTCATATCACTTGGGCAGGAGGTGCCATGATGAACAGCAGTGGTAATAAGAGTATATAGAGTGGGAAATAACTTCTGACATACAGTAGGTGAAGCCGATTTTGTGTCAATCTCGCTCTCTTTCTCAGCGAGATTGAGCACCTACGAGCCCCATCGCGGGAGCCAGCGCCGAGCTGGCTTGCCGCGATGGAGACAGAGCCGTCATAGAAGC
Organism: Rana temporaria; assembly: GCF_905171775.1. Taxonomy (NCBI): domain Eukaryota; kingdom Metazoa; phylum Chordata; class Amphibia; order Anura; family Ranidae; genus Rana; species Rana temporaria. The sequence goes on from NC_053490.1 coordinate 323,283,287, forward strand.
GACGGGAGATCCGACTTGGATTCCCGCCAATTCTACACGTGTGCGGCGTTTGTTATGAATCCTGAGGGGGAAGTCCCCGCCGGATTTTAAATAAAAATCCGGCATGGGTCCCCCCCTCAGGAGCATACCGGGCCCTTAGGTCTGTTATGGGTTGTAAGGAGAGCCCCCCTACGCCGAAAAAAACGGCGTAGGGGGTCCCCCTACAATCCATACCAGACCCGTATCCAAAGCACGCTACCCGGCCAGCCAGGAAGGGAGTGGGGACGAGCGAGCGCCCCCCCCCCTCCTGAGCCGTACCAGGCTGCATGCCCTCAACATGGGGGGGTTGGGTGCTCTGGGGCAGGGGGGCGCACTGCGGCCCCCCCACCTCAGAGCACCCTGTCCCCATGTTGATGAGGACAGGGCCCCTTCCCGACAACCCTGGCCGTTGGTTGTCGGGGTATGCGGGCGGGAGGCTTATCGGAATCTGGGAGCCCCCTTTAATAAGGGGGCCCCCAGATACCGGCCCCCCCACCCTAAGTGAATGAGTATGGGGTACTCCTACCCATTCACCTGCAAGAAAAGTGGTAAAAACACAAATAAACCACACAGTGTATTAAAATATTTTATTTTTCTGCTCCGGAGGCCGCCCCCTGTCTTCTTTATTAGCTCTTTTACCAGGGGGGGCTTCTTCTTTGACGTCTTCGGGTGGGTGGGGGCCGCCGTCTGGTTCTCTTCCACCGCCGGGGGGGGTGGCTTTTAAAAAAGCCCCCACCCCCCCGGCGGGTTTCCTCCGGCGTCTTCGGCGGGGCTCTTCTTCTTCCGCTATCCCGACGGGTCTTCTCAACTCTCCGGGGTTCTCCTTCTGTCTTCGCCGCTCTCCGTTGTTGACTCGTCGCACCCCGGTTCTTCGTCTCGCAGTCCGGTCCCTTCTTCCGTGCTGTACGTCTTCTTCTGTGCTGTGAGTTCTTCTTCCGCGCTGTGACGTCATGTTCTTCACTTCTCTTCTTCTCCCCATGTTGACTCGCCGGTCCTCCTCGCTGAAATGACGGATGCGCGCCTTGCATCGGACCTATATAGGCCTCGCAGTCCCATCATGCTCTGTACCTACCCATGTGATACCTACCCACGTGGGTAGGTATCACATGGGTAGGTACCAGAGCATGATGGGATTGTGAGGCCTATATAGGTCCGATGCAAGGCGCGCATCCGTCATTTCAGCGAGGAGGACCGGCGAGTCAACATGGGGAGAAGAAGAGAAGTGAAGAACATGACGTCACAGCGCGGAAGAAGAACTCACAGCACAGAAGAAGACGTACAGCACGGAAGAAGGGACCGGACTGCGAGACGAAGAACCGGGGTGCGACGAGTCAACAGCGGAGAGCGGCGAGACCCCCCAGATAGCGGAGAAGACCCGTCGGGATAGCGGAAGAAGAAGAGCCCCGCCGAAGACGCCGGAGTTAACCCGCCGGGGGGGTGGGGGCTTTTTTAAAAGCCACCCCCCCCGGCGGTGGAAGAGAACCAGACGGCGGCCCCCACCCACCCGAAGACGTCAAAGAAGAAGCCCCCCCTGGTAAAAGAGCTAATAAAGAAGACAGGGGGCGGCCTCCGGAGCAGAAAAATAAAATATTTTAATACACTGTGTGGTTTATTTGTGTTTTTACCACTTTTCTTGCAGGTGAATGGGTAGGGGTACGATGTACCCCATACTCATTCACTTAGGGTGGGGAGGCCGGTATCTGGGGGCCCCCTTATTAAAGGGGGCTCCCAGATTCCGATAAGCCTCCCGCCCGCATACCCCGACAACCAACGGCCAGGGTTGTCGGGAAGGGGCCCTGTCCTCATCAACATGGGGACAGGGTGCTCTGAGGTGGGGGGGCCGCAGTGCGCCCCCCTGCCCCAGAGCACCCAACCCCCCCATGTTGAGGGCATGCAGCCTGGTACGGCTCAGGAGGGGGGGGGCGCTCGCTCGTCCCCACTCCCTTCCTGGCTGGCCGGGTAGCGTGCTTTGGATACGGGTCTGGTATGGATTGTAGGGGGACCCCCTACGCCGTTTTTTTCGGCGTAGGGGGGCTCTCCTTACAACCCATAACAGACCTAAGGGTCCGGTATGCTCCTGAGGGGGGGACCCATGCCGGATTTTTATTTAAAATCCGGCGGGGACTTCCCCCTCAGGATTCATAACAAACGCCGCACACGTGTAGAATTGGCGGGAATCCAAGTCGGATCTCCCGTCGCTTCTATGACGCGCTTGCTGGGATGTGCTGTCACTATTCCAGTGAGTGTGAGATGCCGGCGAGATCTCGGCACCCTGTCGCCGAGAATCAGCGCGACGCTGTCGTGCTAAAAGCACAATATCACAAACACCTACTGTAGGTGTCTTGACTGAGCAGCAGCAGCAGTAGTAGTAGTAGTAGTAGTAGATACAGAGTCATATCACTTGGGCAGGAGGTGCCATGATGAACAGCAGTGGTAATAGGAGTATATAGAGTGGGAAATAACTTCTGACATAGGTGTCTTGACTGAGCAGCAGCAGTAGTAGTAGTAGTAGTAGTAGATACAGAGTCATATCACTTGGCCAGGAGGTGCCATGATGAACAGCAGTGGTAATAGGAGTATATAGAGTGGGAAATAACTTTTGACATAGGTGTCTTGACTGAGCAGCAGCAGTATTAGTAGTAGTAGTAGATACAGAGTCATATCACTTGGGCAGGAGGTGCCATGATGAACAGCAGTGGTAATAGTAGTATATAGAGTGGGAAATAACTTCTGACATAGGTGTCTTGACTGAGCAGCAGCAGCACTAGTAGTAGTAGTAGTAGATACAGAGTCATATCACTTGGGCAGGAGGTGCCATGATGAACAGCAGTGGTAATAGGAGTATATAGAGTGGGAAATAACTTCTGACATAGGTGTCTTGACTGAGCAGCAGCAGCATTAGTAGTAGTAGTAGTAGTAGATACAGAGTCATATCACTTGGCCAGGAGGTGCCATGATGAACAGCAGTGGTAATAGGAGTATATAGAGTGGGAAATAACTTTTGACATAGGTATCTTGACTGAGCAGCAGCAGTATTAGTAGTAGTAGTAGATACAGAGTCATATCACTTGGGCAGGAGGTGCCATGATGAACAGCAGTGGTAATAGTAGTATATAGAGTGGGAAATAACTTCTGACATAGGTGTCTTGACTGAGCAGCAGCAGCAGTAGTAGTAGTAGTAGTAGATACAGAGTCATATCACTTGGGCAGGAGGTGCCATGATGAACAGCAGTGGTAATAGGAGTATATAGAGTGGGAAATAACTTCTGACATAGGTGTCTTGACTGAGCAGCAGCAGCAGCAGCAGTAGTAGTAGTAGTAGTAGTAGTAGTAGTAGTAGTAGATACAGAGTCATATCACTTGGGCATGAGGTGCCATGATGAACAGCAGTGGTAATAGGAGTATATAGAGTGGGAAATAACTTTTGACATAGGTGTCTTGACTGAGCAGCAGCAGTATTAGTAGTAGTAGTAGATACAGAGTCATATCACTTGGGCAGGAGGTGCCATGATGAACAGCAGTGGTAATAGTAGTATATAGAGTGGGAAATAACTTCTGACATATGTGTCTTGACTGAGCAGCAGCAGCAGTAGTAGTAGTAGTAGTAGATACAGAGTCATATCACTTGGGCAGGAGGTGCCATGATGAACAGCAGTGGTAATAGGAGTATATAGAGTGGGAAATAACTTCTGACATAGGTGTCTTGACTGAGCAGCAGCAGCAGTAGTAGTAGATACAGAGTCATATCACTTGGGCAGGAGGTGCCATGATGAACAGCAGTGGTAATATGAGTATATAGAGTGGGAAATAACTTCTGACATAGGTGTCTTGACTGAGCAGCAGCAGTAGTAGTAGTAGTAGTAGTAGATACAGAGTCATATCACTTGGGCAGGAGGTGCCATGATGAACAGCAGTGGTAATAGGAGTATATAGAGTGGGAAATAACTTGTGACATAGGTGTCTTGACTGAGCAGCAGCAGTAGTAGTAGTAGTAGTAGATACAGAGTCATATCACTTGGCCAGGAGGTGCCATGATGAACAGCAGTGGTAATAGGAGTATATAGAGTGGGAAATAACTTCTGACATAGTTGTCTTGACTGATCCAGAGGAGTCATGGGAGAAAGTCATGTGGTCAGATGAGACCATAATATAACTTTTTGGTCATAATTCCACTAACCGTGTTCGGAGGAAGAAGAATGATGAGTACCATGCCAAGAACGCCATCCCTACTGTGAAGCATGGGGGTGGTAGCATCATGCTTTGGGGGTGTTTTTCTGCACATGGGACAGGGTGACTGCACTGTATTAAGGAGAGGATGACCGGGGCCATGTATTGTGAGATTTTGGGCAACAACCTCCTTCCCTGAGTTAGAGCTTTGAAGATGGGTCGAGGCTGGGTCTTCCAACATGACAATGACCCAAAGCACACAGCCAGGATAACAAGGAGTGGCTCTGTAAGGAGCATATCAAGGTTCTGGCGTGGCCTAGCCAGTCTCCAGACCTAAACCCAATAGAGAATCTTTGGAGGGTGCTCAAACTCCATGTTTCTCAGCGAGAGCCCAGAAACCTGACTGATGTAGAGAAGATCTGTGTGGAGGAGTGGGCCAAAATCCCTCCTCCAGTGTGTGCAAAGCTGGTGAAAAACTACAAGAAAGGTTTGACCGCTGTAATTGCAAACAAAGCCTACTGTACCATTGATTTTCTCAGGTGTTCAAATAGTTATATTCAGCACTGTAAATACATCAGGTCCGGGGCTCCATCAGGGAATGCATGACAAGGGACCCTTCAGCGCCCTGAACCGACGGCGGGTGCCAGAAAGTCACCGCCGATCCAGGACTCATTCATCTTTATGAATGTGAGTCTGTCCACGGAGTCTGTGGACAGACGGGTCCTCTTGTCCGTGACCACCCCACCTGCCGCGCTGAATGTCCGCTCAGATAGTACGCTGGAGGGGGGGCAAGACAATAACTCCAGCGCATACTGAGCGAGCTCGCGGCAGGTGTCCAATCTGGCAACCCAGTACTCCATGGGGTCGTCGGTAATCATACTCTCAGAAGCACCGACGGACGCCATGTAATCTGCCACCATGTGGGCCAGCCGCTGGTGGTGACTGCTGCTGCTGCTGCTGGTACTGGGTCGCTCTGTTTGGAAGAACATCCTCATCTCATCCATTAGGTCCCCTGCTCGGCTGCTGCTGGGTGCAGCCACCTGCTGGGTGAGATGAAGGGGGGACAACTGGAGGCCGGGGAGTTGCCTGCTCCAACCGGCTGACAATGCCTGCCTGCAGTTCCTCCATCCGGTGCTGCCTCCGGCTGGCTGGGATGAACTGCTCCAGTTTCCCCTTGCACCTGGGATCCAAAAGGGTGGCCATCCAAAAATCATCCCTCTCCTTGATGGTCTTAATCCGGGGGTCCCTCCTGAGGCATCTCAGCATGTGGGCAGCCATGGGGAAGAGCACAGCCCGCTGTGACTCCTCACTGCTGCCCAGGTCAATGAGGTCAGACTCTTCATCCCTGAGGCGCTGCTGCTCACGCTCAGAGATGCCCAACCCCCGGACTATCGGTGCCCCCAACACCGGCTCTCCCTCCTGACCAGGCCCTGACTCCAGGACGACACCAGCAACCTCCTCATCATCATCATCCTCCTCCTCCTCGTCCTGGCCCTGGTCTCGGTGGAGCATTGCTGCCTCCTCCGGCTCCACCAAGGCACTCTCCCCAGCTTCGAGCAGGCGATCTAGTGTCCTCTCCAGCACGAACACTATAGGGAGCACGTCATTGAGGCCGACATGCTCCCTGCTCACCATCTTGGTCGCCTGCTCGAAGGAGGACAACACATGGCAGACCTGGTGTATCTGCCCCCACTCCGCACAGGTGATGAAAGGGAGTTTTAGTGAAGTCCTCTCAGTGCCTAGCTACAGCAGGTACTCCCTCACCGCCCTTCGCTGCTCCCCAACCTCTTCAGCATGTGGAGGGTGGAGTTCCACCGCGTCACACTGTCCACAATCAGCCTGTGAAGGGGCAGCCTGTTGACCCGCTGCAAATTGGACAGGGACGCGGTAGCGGTTGGGGAGCGCCTGAAGTGGCTGGCAATCCTACGCACCCTTAGCACAATGTCACTCAACCCGGGATAGGTGCGCAGGAACTTCTGCACCACTAGGTTGAGGACATGTGCCAGACAGGGCACATGGGTCAGACTGCCAGCATTGAGGGCGGCGAGTAGGTTGCTGCCGTTATCACAGACAACCATACCTGCCTGGAGCCTTCGGGGTGTCAGCCACTTCTGGACCTGAGCCTGAAGTGCGGTCAGCACTTCAGTGCCAGTGTGTCTCCGGTCCCCTAAACTAACAAGCAGGAGCACGGCCTGACAGCGCACGTGCCCCACACTTGAGTAGCTACGGGGGCGCTTGCTGGGAGGCTCAGCAGCTACGGAGACAGTGGCTTGAGGGAGACCAGCAGTTCTCCCCTGGACACCCCGGGGCAGCACCACAAAATCGGTTGCCGCCGATCCCTCCCCGGCGCCTTGGAGGGAAACCCAATGGGCCGTGAAACTTATGTAGCGCCCCTGCCCATGCCTGCTGGTCCAGCCATCCATTGTCAGATGAACCCTGTCGCTGACAGCGTGATCCAGCGACAGGGTTACATTCTGCACAATGTGCTGGTGTAGGGCAGGGACACCAGTCCTGGCAAAGAAATGGCGGCTGGGGACACGCCATTGGGGTTGGGCCTGCTCCAACATCTGCCTGAAGGGGTTGCTGTCAACTATGTTGAAGGGCAGCAGATGTTGGGCAATAACCCTTGCCAGGAGCCCATTGAGGGAACGCACACGTCGGTCTCCAGGGGGGAAGGGAGTGGTGCGTTCAAAGGCGTCTGAAATCGACGCCTGGCGACGGACGGCAGTGCAGGACACAGACGCGGAGGGTGCTGTGAAAGTAGAGGTCTGGATGCCGGTACCAGTAGCTCTACTAGAGGGAGCGGGGGGCATGACCTGCTGGGAAGAGATGAAGCTGTGGCAGGGGCTGCTGTACCCTGCTCACTTGTGGTGGTGGCGCTGCTACCACCACCACGCTTCATTTCGTCATACACCCGCCAGTGGTTGATTCGCAGGTGCTGGTTCAGGGCTGTGGTACCCACATGAGCCAAACACTTCCCTCTCTTCACCCTGACTTTACAGATCTGGCAGATGGCCATGGTAGGGTTGTCTGCTACCAGGGTGAAGTAGTCCCAGACAGGTGACTTCAGCACCGCCCTCCTGTCAGATGGGGTGACGATGACTTGCACCTGCTGGGACTCGGTGCGCACAGGTGGAGCTGCCTGCTGCTGCTGCTGCTGCTGCTGCCACCTCCTGCTGCCATCACCAGTGGAGACCCTGACGCTGGTCTCCCTGGTGGTGACCTGGCGCACTGTTTCCCCAGGGTGCCTACCTTCCCCGTCGTCACTGACGCAGTGAGCCGACGAGTCAGATGGCACCCATGATGGGTCACCCTCCTCTTCGCCCCCAGAGATGTCAGACCAAGGGCTGAGATGTTGTGGTCTGAGGGAACCAGCTGACATGGAGCCTCTAGCCTGGCTCCGCTGTCCCCTCACCCACGCCTGGGTCTGACTAGGTGCTGTTGTTGCCTGCACCAAAACAGCAGCACCACTTTGAAGGGATGTCTCTGGGATACTGCCAGCAGGTATCCCATCCTCCTCATCCATCCCTTCAAAAAGGTCCTGACCATCAGGACAGAGCTGGAGGTCTGCCTGATGCATGGCCTCCCCCAAGAGATCCCTCTCACTGTCGCTGTCGAACAGTAAGATGCTGGACTCTTGGGGGCTGGGGGGGGGGTACTGAAGGCACCGGTGTAGTGGTGGTACTACTGAGAGTCGGGACAGACGACTCAGTGGCACTGCTGTGCCCCATATAGTCCACCACTACTGGAGCCTGAGATGGCAATATCGGGCGGCTGCCCGATGGAAAGAACTCCCGGATCAGGCGGACTCCCCTTCCACCCGATCCTGTAGCACTAGTAGGGGCGCGAGAGGTACCCCGTGCTGGCAGCGACCCAGCACTGGGAGTAACTCCCCTACCCCTGCTGCCACGGCCACGGATGCCGCTCATAATTGCTGATGTGGGGGGGGGGGGTAAACTTTATTGGGGCGGGATATGTGAGGAAGGTGTTTTTTTGTATTTTTAACAGACAGGCACGCAGACAAAGACGTAGACAGATGGCTACTAAACTATAATAAAACTAGTACACCAAAGACAAGGACTACAAAAAAAAGTACTAAACAAACACTAACTGCTTACACAAACGTAAAGACTATAAACTAAAGCTATTTTTTTTTTTTTCTTTTACACTAACTGACAAGAACTACAACTACAAAAAAAATGCACTAAACAAACACTAAATAATATTTTTTTTTTTTTTTTTTTGACAAGACAGACACTAAACACACACTAAACTAAGCTAGCTGAAAGAAATGTACACTAACAGTATGTACACTTACTACACAGAAATCTATCTAACACTAAGCTAAACTACCTGAACAACACAACACAAAACGTAGCTTTTAAAAAAGCTCTTGGGTCTTTTGCTTTGAAAAAAGCAGTTTATAATCAGTAGAATATGCACTGAAATCACTAGCAAAGTAGCAATGAAGCACAATGCTGATGCTGCAAGATCAATCAGGAACACAGACACAGGAACACAGAAACAGTCCACACTCTCTAGCCACCTTCTGAATCTGCAATGAAATGGTGCTGGGAGTGACCTTATATAATGTCTGTGCAGGCAGGTTCCTATTGGTTGCAAACCTATGACAACTGTGGTAGGAGAACTCTGATTGGCTCTGATGCAAAAGAAGGGCGGAGAAAATAATCGCGCAATATTCCTATTGCCGAATATTCGCATTGCGAATATTCGGCAATATAAAATGACCGCTTCAGCTACTCGGCCCAAGGTCTCTAATCATACCAGCAATGCTTTTAGACATCGATGGAGATCACTAGGATGTGATCTGTTTTAAAAATGAAACTGAAAATATCGCTCTGATGCGGAAGATAGGGGCGAAGAAAATAATCGCGCGATATTGCGATTGCCGAATAATCGCATTGCGATTTTTCGGCAAGATACAATGATCGCTTCAGCTACTCGGCCCAAGGTCTCTAATCATACCAGCAATGCTTTTAGACGTCGATGAAGATCTCTAGGATGTGATCTGTTCTAAAAATAAAATTGGAAAAAATCGAATATTCGGAATTGCGAATATTCACCGCGAAATTCGAAATATATCGCGAATACTCGAATATGCCATATTCAAGCCGAATATTCGCAATACGAATATTCGTGAGCAACACTATATAGCTACCTACCTTTCAGTCCATGTGCTTTTTGCCTTTCTCTGGACCAACTCTGGGTATAGAATTTTATATATGGAGGTTTTCAATGTATTTATGTATGTATTATTGGTTGAATTTGAAGGGCCTGTGTCTTTTTTCAACCCGCCTATGTAATTCTGTAACTATGCCCATGAACCCATTTCTTGCTAGGTTTCTTATTACAAAGTAAGAAAGCAACAAGATAAAGAATGTTAGCTGGAATTTCATAAATCATGTGTCATTTATTACTACAGCAAAATGAATAAGATTAAAAACTGGCAATAGACTATGAGAAAAGGGAAACCTTTTCTCTTTTACTGTTGCACATTCTTAGACATGTATATATATATTTTTTTAAATGTAAATTATTACATAAATCTCTATATAAATGAATATAATTGAATATGGTGATGATGATATTAATTGTAATATACAGTAAATTAGGTGTAAAGCTGGTAAAGTGCATTTTATTGTAATAGACAAATACAAACAAATACAATTATATACAAGCTAAAAACAATAAAATAGTAATCACACACATCTTACACCATTCACAATCTACTAAAAAGAAAAACAAATGTGTATCTTGTAAAAAAATATATATATTATTGCAGGATATGATTAACTAGCCTATCTTCAGTGATGGAAAAGGTTAGTGTAACCTGCAAATTAGGTAATGTAAATGGATCGGGAATTAGATTGGAGGTGTGAGATGAACCATGGCAGAGAGAAGCAAGTCTGAATATTGGAATATCTCATTACATGGCATCTATGCACTCAAGTGAAGATACAATGGGACAATGTATTTATAGATCATAATGAGTCAATAACCAGCTGCCTCACTTTGCATGTTTATATCACCATATTTCCTTTCTCTTCTGTGTCTATTGTTTCCAGCATACCAAATGAGACTTAATACAGAATGAGGCATATGCCATTATTGTATTGTTTATATGTTGTTACTGGGCTATGCATAGTTACCTGTATGTGTTTGTCTTAGTCCTTTGACATTGACAGTGAAATGAGCTGTGGCTGCTGACAGATATTCTCAGCAATAAATGTGTTGCAAAAAAAAATATATAGTAACTATGGCACAAGATAAAAGAAACATTCCGTAGACAATAACATAAAATATTATATATTTTTTTATTTATTTTTTAGATATTGAACATAACAGAGGAATATTATTTTATGCCTAAATATATTATATTATAATAAAGTAATATTTTTTTCTTTTCAAATGTTTTTATTAGTTTCAACAGATAAGGATAAGTAACAACAATACATTGTTAACAGTACATTGTTAAAGTACAAAGCACCAACCATAAGATAACGCGTTGTACATACAACTACAGAGAAATTATCAAAGGTGAGGAGAACATTCCTGCTATTCTGATTTGTAGAGGGGACCTAGCCTCCTACCACTGAATGTGGAGGCGTCAATCCCTAAGTAGGGAAAAGTGCAGGCAAGAAACTCCTAACTCTACACATATGAAGTCATTAAATGGACCTGTAATCTGACAAGCTGCTTTGCAGTGCAGAGATTGAAAATACAACAATAACAACAACAACGGTTCCCATTCAGTCGAAACCTAGGCTTCAGGTGGCAGTGAATGGGAAAATAAGAAATAGTACAAATAGTATTGTACAATTAAAAAGGAAAGGAAGAAAGTAAGGTAAGTAATAATAGATAAATAATAATTAAGCAAAATGAAGTGTAGTATAAAATAAAATAAAATAAAATAAATAAAATAAAATATGAACAAAAAAAACTCATGTGTACCGAGGTTAGGTGGGTAATATATGTCAGTAATAATTCACTACTTCAGTATAGTACGATCATGCCCTATTGGGGCATGTTTTCAATTAAGGTCCCAGTCTAAGTTGGCTAATTTAGAAGTCCATGGGGCCCATTGACTTTCAAAGGTAGGAACTGAGTGAGATTGAATGGCAAAGTGTTTCTCATAAGAATATTGTGTATTGACCCTTTGGTATACTTCAGAGATGCTTGGCGCTATAGTGGATTTCCATTTGGAGGTAATGGTAAGTCTGGCAGCAATCAATATATGAGTAGTTGTGTTTCTAAAGTGTCTTGGAATGCTGTTAATGGTCAATGAGAGGAGAGCTAAATGAGGAGTGGGAGGCACAGAGGAGCCCGTGATGGACGATAACATTTTGAAAACTGTGCTCCAAAAATCACGAACCACTCTGCAATCCCATAGTATGTGGAGTATGTTGCCTCTGGAGCCGCATTGTCTCCAACATAGGTTGGTATCTAGGTGGAAGATATTAGCAAGTCTTACTGGCGTAAGGTAGGATCTGTGAAGGATCTTTAACATGGTGTCCCAGTGATTAGTGCAATGAGAGTATCTATAACACACTTTGATTGCAGCTTTCCATTCCTCGGGGGAGTGGGAGGAGCCTATATCTCTTTCCCAATTTAACATACTAGAGGTTTTTGTAAATGTCTCGTAGCCTTGGAGGAGAGTGTAAAACCTCGAGAGGCCCCTAGGTCTGTGGTGGTTGGACACTAAATAGTTCCATGCATCCCCATGCAAGTTATATGCGCAGTTGGGGTGCTTGGATCGGAAGTGCGTTATCTGTGTTTTAGCATAGAAATGGGATGTAGGATTTTTAAGTATCAGGTCCCCCCAAGAATGCACACCCCCCCCCTGACCACGACTGTATGTTTAGGTTTGGGATCAAGTGTTCATAAATTTTAATATTAGTAAGTTCCTGACGCATTTTAGAGTCGGGGTTTGTGACCTTATGTAGTTCTTCCCATGCCGAGAGTGTTGCCACTACAGAAGGCAGTGAGGAGGAAACAAAGGGTATTTTGGTCAACCTAGCCAGTAACAATGAAGGGAGGTCTCTATTTTGCAACAGGGATTTTTCTATTTGAACCCAGAGTTTGGAAGACTCCGGTTCAAACCAGGCCTTTAGTTGGTCTAGGATTGCAGCTATATAGTAGTGGCGAATATTTGGGAATCCAGTCCCCCCATTAGATCTATGTTTCTGAGCAATGGAGTAGTTGATCCTGGGCATTTTACCTTTCCATATGAAATGCCTAAACATTTTGTCAATAGACTTAAAGAAAGCTCCAGGTAGACATATGGGGATCGTCCTAAAGTAGTATATTAGTTTAGGCAGGAGGGTCATTTTCAGTGCCGCAATCCTACCTAGCCATGAGAGCTCGTAAGATGCTATATGTTGCAAATCTTTTTTCACTGTGTCAATCAGGGTAGGGAAATTAGCATTATATATGGATGACGTTTGTGATGCAATCTTTATACCTAGGTAAGGAATAGTGTTGCTCACGAATATTCGCATTGCGAATATTCGACTCGAATATAGCATATTCGAGAAATCGCGCTATATTTCGAAATTCGCGGTGAATATTCGCAATTCCGAATATTCGATTTTTTACAATTTTTTTTTTTAATCAGATCACATCCTAGATATCTCCATCGACGTCTAAAAGCATTGCTGGTATCATTAGAGACCCTGGGCCGAGTAGCTGAAGCGTTCATTGAATTTTCCAGAAAGATCGCAATGCGATTATTCGGCAAACGCAATATCGCGCGATTATTTTCCTCGCCCCGATCTTCCGCATCAGAGCGATTTTTACAGTTTCATTTTTAAAACAGATCACATCCTAGTGATCTCCATAGACGTCTGAAAGCATTGCTGGTATGATTAGAGCCATTGGGCCGAGTAGCTGAAGCGATCATTTTATATTGCCGAATATTCGCAATGCGAATATTCGGCAATAGGAATATTGCGCGATTATTTGCTCCGCCCTTTTGCATCAGAGCCAATCAGAGTTCTCCTTCCACACTCGTCACAGGTTAGCAACCAATAGGAACCTGCCTGCATGGACATTATATAAGCTCACTCCCAGCACCATTTCATTGCAGATTCAGAAGCTGGCTATAGAGTGTGGAGGCTGTTTCTGTGTTCCTGGTTTCCTGTGTCTTTGTTCTTGATTGATTTAGATCATCACCAGCATTGCTATTTAGTGATTCCAGTGGATCTTTTCCAGTATATCAACTGCTTTTTTCAAAGCAATAGACCCAAGAGCTTTTTTCAAAGCTACGTTTTGTGCTGTTTTGTGCTGTTTTTTTCATTTGTGTTACTGTTTGATCCTGCAATCCTCCCTGTTCAGTGATATTTGCAAGAGATTTCAGAACACATTTTGCTGAGCTTTATAAAAGAGCTTTTCTAAAAGCTAAGTTTTGTTCATCTTGTGTTACTGTTAGATCTTGCAGGTTCGCTGTTCAGTGATATTTGATAGGCATCTCAGTTCACATTTTGTTTAGTTTTCCCTAAAGAGCTTTTATAAAAGCTAAGTTTTGTGTTCAGTTTAGTTAAATTTTGTGTAGTAAGTGTACACACTGTTAGTGTACATTTATTTCATCTAGCTTAGCTTAGTGTGTGTTTAGTGTCTGTGTTTTGTGTTTAAAAAAAAAAAAAAAAAAAAAAGTTAGTGTTTGTTTAGTGCTTTTTTTTTTTTCTTTAATTTTGTAGTCCTTGTCTGGTGTACTACTTTTCTTATAGTTTAGTAGCTGTCTGTGTACGTCTTTGTCTGCGTGCCTGTCTTGTAAAAAAAACACAAAAACACATTTTGTTCACATTTTCCCCCCCCAATAAAGTTTACCCCCCCCACACACATATCAGCAATAATGAGCGGCATCCGTGGCCGTGGCAGCAGGGGTAGGGGAGTTACTCCCAGTGCTGGATCTCTGCCAGCACGGGGTACCTCTCGTGCCCCTACTAGTGGTAGAGGATCGGGTGCAAGGGGAGTACGCCTGATCCGGGAGTTCTTCCCATCGGGCAGCCGCCCGATATTGCCATCTCAGGCTCAAGTAGTGGTGGACTACATGGGGCACAGCAGTGCCACTGAGTCGTCGGTCCCGACTCACAGTAGTACCACCATTACACCGGTGCCTGTACTACCCCCCCCCAGCCCCCAAGAGTCCAGCATCTTACTGTTCGACAGCGACAGTGAGAGGGATCTCTTGGGGGAGGCCATGCATCAGGCAGACCTCCAGCTCTGTCCTGATGGTCAGGACCTTTTTGAAGGGATGGATGAGGAGGATGGGATACCTGCTGGCAGTATCCCAGAGACATCCCTTCAAACTGGTGCTGCTGTTTTGGTGCAGGAAACAGCAGCACCTAGTCAGACCCAGGCGTGGGTGAGGGGACAGCGGAGCCAGGCTAGAGGCTCCATGTCACGTGGTTCCCTCAGACCAACACATCTCAGCCCTTGGTCTGACATCTCTGGGGGCGAAGAGGGTGACCCATCATGGTTGCCATCTGACGCGTCGGCTCACTACGTCAGTGACGACGGGGAAGGTAGGCACCCTGGTGAAACGGTGCGCCAGGTCACCACCAGGGAGACCATCGTCAGGGTCTCCACTGGTGATGGCAGCAGGAGGTGTCAGGAGGAGGAGCAGCAGCAGCAGCAGCAGCAGCAGGCAGCTCCACCTGTGCGCACCGAGTCCCAGCAGGTGCAAGTAAGCGTCACCCCATCTGACAGGAGGGCGGTGCTGAAGTCACCTGTCTGGAATTTCTTTACCCTGGTGGCAGACAACCCTACCGTGGCCATCTGCCGGATTTGTAAAGTGAGGGTGAAGAGAGGGAAGTGTTTGGCTCGGGTGGGTACCACAGCCCTGAACCAGCACCTGAGGATAAACCACTGGGCGTTGTATGACGAGATGAAGCGTGGTGGTGGTAGCAGCGCCACCACCACAAGTGAGCAGGGTACAGCAGCCCCTGCCACATCTTCATCTGTTTCCAGCAGGTCATGCCCCCCCGCTCCCTCTAGTAGAGGTACTGGTACCGGCAGCCAGACCTCTACTTCCACAGCACCCTCCACGTCTGTGTCCCGCACTGCCGTCCGGCGCCAGGCGTCGATTTCAGACGCCTTTGACCGCACCACTCCCTTCCCCCCTGGAGACCGACGTGTGCGTTCCCTCAATGGGCTCCTGGCAAGGGTTATTGCCCAACATCTGCTGCCCTTCAACATAGTTGACAGCAACCCCTTCAGGCAGATGTTGGAGCAGGCCCAACCCCAATGGCGTGTCCCCAGCCGCCATTTCTTTGCCAGGACTGGTGTCCCTGCCCTACACCAGCACATTGTGCAGAATGTAACCCTGTCGCTGGATCACGCTGTCAGCGACAGGGTTCATCTGACAATGGATGGCTGGACCAGCAGGCATGGGCAGGGACGCTACATCAGCTTCACGGCCCATTGGGTTTCCCTCCGAGGCGTCGGTGAGGGATCGTCGGCAACCGATCTTGTGGTGCCGCCCCGGGGTGTCCAGGGGAGAACTGCTGGTCTCCCTCAAGCCACTGTCTCCGCAGCTGCTGAGCCTCCCAGCAAGCGCCCCCGTAGCTACTCAAGTGTGGGGCACGTGCGCTGTCAGGCCGTGCTCCAGCTTGTTAGTTTAGGGGACCGGAGACACACTGGAGAAGAAGTGCTGAAAGCACTTCAAGCTCAGGTCCAGAAGTGGCTGACACCCCGAAGGCTCCAGCCAGGTATGGTTGTCTGCGATAACGGCAGCAACCTACTCGCCGCCCTCCATGCTGGCAGTCTGACGCACGTGCCCTGTCTGGCACATGTCCTCAACCTGGTGGTGCAGAAGTTCCTGCGCACTTATCCAGGGTTGAGTGACATTGTGGCAAAGGCGCGTAGGATTGCCAGCCACTTCAGGCGCTCCCCAACCGCTACCGCGTCCCTGTCCAAATTGCAGCGGAAGTACAATCTGCCCCTTCACAGGCTGATTGTGGACAGTGTGACGCGGTGGAACTCCACCCTCCACATGCTGAAGAGGTTGTGGGAGCAGCAAAGGGCGGTGAGGGAGTACCTGATGGAACTAGGCACTGAGAGGGCTTCACCACAACTCCCTTTCATCGCCTGTGCGGAGTGGGGGCAGATAAACCAGGTCTGCCAAGTGTTGTCCTCCTTCGAGCAGGCGACCAAGATGGTCAGCAGTGAGCAAATTGGCCTCAATAGCGTGCTGCCAATACTGTTCATGCTGGAGAGGACACTAGATCGCCTGCTCGAGGCTGGGGAGAGTGCCTTGGTGGAGCAGGAGGAGTCAGCAATGCTCCACCGAGACCAGGGCCAGGACGAGGAGGAGGAGGAGGAGGAGGATGATGATGAAGAGGAGGAGGAGGTGGTTGCTGGTGTCGTCCCGGAGTCAGGGCCTGGTCAGGAGGGAGAGCCGGTGTTGGGGGCACCGATAGTCCGGGGGTTGGGCATGTCTGAGTTTGACCAGCAGCGCCTCAGGGATGAAGAGTCGCACCTCATTCACCTGGCCAGCATTGAGGAGTCACAGCGGGCTGTGCTCTTCCCCATGGCTGCCCACATGCTGAGATGCCTCAGGAGGGACCCCCGGGTTAAGACCATCAAGACGAGGGATGATTTCTGGATGGCCACCCTTTTGGATCCCAGGTGCAAGGGGAAACTGGAGCAGTTCATCCCAGCCAGCCGGAGGCAGCACCGGATGGAGGAACTGCAGGCAGCCATTGTCAGACGGTTGGAGCAGGCAACTCCCCGGCCTCCAGTTGTCCCCCCTCATCTCACCCAGCAGGTGGCTGCACCCAGCTGCAGCCGAGCAGGGGACCTAATGGAAGAGATGAGGATGTTCTTCCAAACCGAGCGACCCAGTACCACCACCAGCAGCAGCAGCAGCAGTCACCACCAGCGGCTGGCCCACATGGTGGCAGACTACATGGCGTCCGTCGGTGCTTCTGACAGTATGAGCACCGACGACCCCATGGAGTACTGGGTTGCCAGATTGGACACCTGCCGCGAGCTCGCTCAGTATGCGCTGGAGTTATTGTCTTGCCCCCCCTCCAGCGTACTATCTGAGCGGACATTCAGCGCGGCAGGTGGGGTGGTCACGGACAAGAGGACCCGTCTGTCCACAGACTCCGTGGACAGACTCACATTCATAAAGATGAATGAGTCCTGGATCGGCGGTGACTTTCTGGCACCCGTCGTCGGTTCAGGGCGCTGAAGGGTCCCTTGCCATGCATTCCCTGATGAAGCCCCGGACCTGATGTATTTACAGTGCTGAATATAACTATTTCAACATCAGAGAAAATCAATGTTAATATTTGGTACAGTAGGCTTTCTTTGCAATTACAGCGGTCAAACATTTCTTGTAGTTTTACACCAGCTTTGCACACACTGGAGGAGGGATTTTGGCCCACTCCTCCACACAGATCTTCTCTACATCAGTCATGTTTCTGGGCTATCGCTGAGAAACACGGAGTTTGAGCTCCCTCCAAAGATTCTCTATTGGGTTTAGGTCTGGAGACTGGCTAGGCCACGCCAGAACCTTGATATGCTCCTTACAGAGCCAATCCTTGGTTATCCTGGCTGTGTGCTTTGGGTCATTCTCATGTTGGAAGACCCAGCCTCGACCCATCTTCAAAGCTCTAACTCAGGGAAGGAGGTTGTTGCCCAAAATCTCACAATACATGGCCCCGGTCATCCTCTCCTTAATACAGTGCAGTCACCCTGTCCAACACCACCAAAGCATGATGCTACCACCCCCATGCTTCACATTAGGGATGGCGTTCTTGGCATGGTACTCATCATTATTCTTCCTCCGAACACGGTTAGTGAAATTATGATCAAAAAATTATATTATAGTCTCATCTGACCACATGATTTTCTCCCATGACTCCTTTGGATCAGTCAAGACAATTATGTCAGCAGTTATTTCACACCCTATATACTCTTATTAAGACTGCTGTACATCATGGCAACTCCTGCCCATGTGATATGACTCTGTATCAACTACTACTGTTAATACTACTACTGCTGCTTCAGCTGCTGCTGCCGCCCAGTCAATACACCTATGTCAGCAGTTGTTTAACACTCTATATACTCTTATTCCTACTGCTGTTCATCATGGCACCTCCTGCCCATGTGATATGACTCTGTATCAAGTACTACTGTTAATACTACTACTGCTGCTTCTGCTGCTGCTGCCGCCCAGTCAATACACCTATGTCAGCAGTTGTTTCACACTCTATATACTCTTATTAAGACTGCTGTACATCATGGCAACTCCTGCCCATGTGATATGACTCTGTATCAACTACTACTGTTAATACTACTACTGCTGCTTCAGCTGCTGCTGCCGCCCAGTCAATACACCTATGTCAGCAGTTGTTTAACACTCTATATACTCTTATTCCTACTGCTGTTCATCATGGCACCTCCTGCCCATGTGATATGACTCTGTATCAAGTACTACTGTTAATACTACTACTGCTGCTTCTGCTGCTGCTGCCGCCCAGTCAATACACCTATGTCAGCAGTTGTTTCACACTCTATATACTCTTATTAAGACTGCTGTACATCATGGCAACTCCTGCCCATGTGATATGACTCTGTATCAACTACTACTGTTAATACTACTACTGCTGCTTCAGCTGCTGCTGCCGCCCAGTCAATACACCTATGTCAGCAGTTGTTTAACACTCTATATACTCTTATTCCTACTGCTGTTCATCATGGCACCTCCTGCCCATGTGATATGACTCTGTATCAAGTACTACTGTTAATACTACTACTGCTGCTTCTGCTGCTGCTGCCGCCCAGTCAATACACCTATGTCAGCAGTTATTTCACACTCTATATACTCTTATTAAGACTGCTGTACATCATGGCAACTCCTGCCCATGTGATATGACTCTGTATCAACTACTACTGTTAATACTACTACTGCTGCTTCTGCTGCTGCTGCCGCCCAGTCAATACACCTATGTCAGCAGTTATTTCACACTCTATATACTCTTATTAAGACTGCTGTACATCATGGCAACTCCTGCCCATGTGATATGACTCTGTATCAACTACTACTGTTAATACTACTACTGATGCTTCTGCTGCTGCTGCCGCCCAGTCAATACACCTATGTCAGCAGTTATTTCACACTCTATATACTCTTATTAAGACTGCTGTACATCATGGCAACTCCTGCCCATGTGATATGACTCTGTATCAACTACTACTGTTAATACTACTACTGCTGCTTCTGCTGTTGCTGCTGCCGCCCAGTCAATACACCTATGTCAGCAGTTGTTTCACACTCTATATACTCTTATTCCTACTGCTGTTCATCATGGCAACTTCTGCCCAAGTGATATGACTCTGTATCAACTACTACTGCTAATACTACTACTGCTGCTGCTGCTGCTGCTGCTGCTCAGTCAAGACAACTATGTCAAAAGTAATTTCCCACTCTATATACTCCTATTACCACTGCTGTTCATCATGGCACCTCCTGCCCAAGTGATATGACTCTGTATCTACTACTACTACTACTACTGCTGCTGCTGCTCTGTCAAGACACCTATGTAAAAAGTTAATTCCCACTCTATATATACTCCTATTACCACTGCTGTTCACTGATACCACTGATAGTTAATTTATCCCTTAACTACCCCCATTTGTGAGGGTCGGGGTTTTCCTTTAAAGTCCCATGCAAATCAATGGAAAATGTATGTTCCCACATAACTTCTGTACGCCTGGAGATATTTCAATAATACCCGCTATACATATTACTTATATGCCAAATAAAAATATATAACAGTTAAATTAACCCTTACCAACACCCTTATATAAAAGATGGGTATATTTATATTACTATGATTTTCCTCCCCAAAAGGTTAAGATAGGAAGACCGGGCAACGCCGGGTATTCAGCTAGTAATAGTATAAAATGTTTTCGGTTATTATTAAGCTAGATGTGTTGATGTTGATGTTGATGTTGATGTGTTAGATGTGAAGTTAGATGTGTTTAAAAAACTAACAATTTCAATAAGAAATGAAACCTTTGCAAAATATAACATTTTTTATTAAAAAAAAAAAAAAAAAAAATTAGGACATTAACTTCTGAAGCTCTGTCACCTCATCCATGTTTTTCGCCAGTTGTTGCACCAGTTGTTGATTTTGGCGCATCAAAAACAGTATCTGCTGCTCATTTGCCATTACTCTCTTCGTCAGGTTTTTCATGGCAGCTTGTTTCACCTCTAGCTTTTTTAGAACTGTTAGGATATAAGAAAAAAACATTTGGATTTCAAAGACCGTTACGAAAGATTATTTTCAGCCATAAAAATAATAAAGTCTGACTTAAGAGACTCTATGAAAGAGGATCTGGCAGAGGCAATTCTCTTCCTTAGAACTCTACATTGCATTTATTTGCATTTGCTAAGCCTAGAACTACATTTCAAGATTAATATAAACCATTTCTAGGTTTTTCATATTTTTTTTTTGGGTTCATTATAGATAAGCTTTGTTTTGGTTCTAAAACAGCCAAATAATGTGGTCTGTATTTTTGAACTGTTAAAGATCATGTTCCTGATGTTTAAGCCTGCTGCTACTATCCAGTCACTTGATTGTTTTCATTGTGTTTGTCTTTTGCTTAAACTGTGCAATACAGTAGACTGTTGGCTTCCCAGCCAGTAGTCCTGTGGTAGTTTGCGTTTCTTTCCCTCAAGGAATCTATAAAATACATTCGCATATTAATACAGAGGAGTCGGAGTCGGGGAGTCGGGGAGTCGGGGAGTCGGAGTCTGAAGTACATAAAACTGAGGAGTCGGAGTCGAAAAATTTATCTACCGACTCCACAGCCCTGCTTTAAATGCTGTCCATTTTTAGAGCTACATTTTATTGTTGAAATTTTATTAATATATGTGCACATATTTACCCTCCTGATTGACGGTATAATTAACCGTCTCATCCTGCTCCTCTTCCTCGTCACCCACTACTCCACCAGAAGTTTCGGGGGGGGGGTGCAGCTCCTCCTCTTGCTCCTCCACAGGAACTGGGGGTGGTGATGTGGATGGCCCTGGCTGCTCCTCCTCATCCCTCTCCTCCTCTTCCACATCCTCCTCCTGCTCCTCCTCTGCGGCCTGTCGCCTTGTGCGCTTGGGGCGCACAGTTGGTAGCGGAGCTCCTATAATAACACAATGTTCATATATTATAAAAATGTTTTCTAATGACGTATGCAAATTCTGTGTACTCTACTGTATTGTATATGAATACAAATTAATTTATATAGACAGTTAACCAATGGGACAATGTTATATTAAAGGGTCTTGTGGGCACTACAGGGGACTGAGCGTGAGCTGGGCTGCCACCATGGTAAAATGAGCTGTTTTTGTCTCCTTTGTTTTGTTCAGACGATCTCATGTTAAAAAAAAGTACTTGATGGAGTACACAGGATTACTATAACAACCCCACGCCTAACACAGGAATTTAGTGGGAATCTATATATATAAAACTCAACGTGTGTGTGCATGTATGTATGTATGTTCCACCATCACGTCCAAACGGCTAAAGATATTTACATGAAACTTGGCACACAGGTTACTTATATGTCAGCCACAAATATAGGATTGGTGGTTTAACCCATACCCACCCCCATTTGCCTTGGTCAGGGTTTTTCTTTAAAGTCCCATTCAACTCTATGAGAAATACATGTTATTTCATAACAGCTGTAGATATTTCGATAACACTTGGTCACATGTTATCTATACGTCCACTTAAAGTATAGGATCGTTAATTTATCCCTTAACTAACCCCATTGGTGAGGGTCGGGCTTTTTGTTTAAAGTCCCATGCAAAGCAATGGGAAAAGTATGTTCCCACATAACTTCTGTGTTCCTGTCTGCTGTCCCATGTTTTTTTCCAACAGTACTATGAATACCTTGGCTGGTGGTGATATATGTTACAACAACATGGCGTCTTGGTTAACAACATCTGACCTTACATTAATTACATATGACCTTACATAACTGTCCCCAAGGGACCCGGGCTGGCTCAACGCGATTGCCACTGCGCTGACAAGCCATTCACCTCTGCAGCTAGGGGTTCGGATCCCGCTCTCGGCTACATGTGAATTGAGTTTGGTGGTCTCAGCTCGGCCCCCGGTGGGTGTGCTATGCGAGGTAAGCCTGCGCTTAGTATGCCCACCTCCCTCCCACAAAAACCACCACACTTACACACGCACTCGCAATTGGGTTAACATGCACGCACTCTGACCATGCGGTCTCTAAAAAGAGAGGCGAAGGACTAACGGGGCTGGTTGAGCGGGCAAATCCTCTCACTCCCTTATAGGGAGTCCCTCTGCCCCGTGGGGCTTCGAAGCGGAGCAGGTAGGACGGTCTGTGTGGGAAGACCCCCTCACACCCGCCATTGCCACCCGGGGCATGGAGAAAGGTGGCAGATTACCTCTGGGGGAGGCCTGCCTACTCCCAACTCCTGCAGTCCGGCTCCTCTCTCGAGTACACGCACAAAATACACTTTAGGGAAAAAAAACATAACTGTGACCAATAACTTACCAGGATGATATTTATTCCGGATACGCCTGACCCGGTTCATCTGGCGCCTCTTCAGGTCGGACCACTTTTTGAGGATCGCCATGCGAGTGTGTTCTTCGCCTAGTTCCTCAATCAGGGAGCTTATAACTCCCTGTTTTTCTTGCTGCCTCCGCAGCTCATCGTATCCTGTTTCCAGGAACTTCTGCAAGATGAAGAACAAAGTATATTGTAATACTTTTGTTGACAGCCTTATGGATATATGACATAAATGTATGCTATTCAACAATTGGAAGCATTCTCGCCTTATTAATCAATGACAGGGGTAACATGACAGATTTTATATACTGCCATTTCCGTCGCCACCTTTTTTACATAAATATAGCAGCCATTATCATTTGCATAATTATGAATATATACTAACTTTTAAACTAGACTAAAATGCAGTTGAAGATAATGAAATAACAGTGGTCAAAATACTTACACAAATCAGCAACTTTTCCTCAGATACAGTGAAATTACTTCCAACCATCTTGCTCTGCGATTGCGTTGCGATCATAAAGTTGGAAACTGGCAAGGGTCCAGGAAATGGTCGCGTGTTGTTCGCGTGTTGATTGCGCTGCTTGGACCGAGATGGGTCCATATGGCTTCGGCTGTATGGACCACAGTAACTCTTTTCCCTGTCAGGAGCCTAACGCCCCGGGGGGTCAGAGACGGGACCTTTTCGGAGGACCACTGACGTATGCAACCGTCGCAGTTTTTTGTGATGTCACTCTTTAGGTGTGTGCAAATTTTTCCTTGCACCGGGTGGAGTTTTTGGGTTGTGTTTTGCACGCCACAGGCTTTTCAACAGAAAATAACCAGCTGGAGGCAGAATGGTTGCAAAACACTACGGGTTTGTTACCTAACTCTGGGTTTCAAGACCAGTCCACCTCCAGCTGTTGCAAAACTACTACTCCCATCAGCCACGGTCTGTCAGTGCATGCTAAGAATTTTACTTTTGCTGCATCTAGGGTGCCACAGTTTAGAGACCCGTGCATAAAGGCCTGAAAAATGGGGGCCTGCAGAACTTACAATACTAGAAGTGCCAGCATTCCCAGGCATGCTGGAAGTTGTAGTTCTGCAACATCTAAAGGGCAATATGTATTCGAACGTCCTTGGGCCTTGAGGACACTGAAGTCAGGACGTTCGCATACGTCCTATGTCCAAAAAATTTTTAAATTCATTATGCTAAATAACAAGGAAAAGTGCCTAAATACACATTTGCCAACCAGGGTGTCTGCAGCTGTCCAGGCATGCTGGGACTTGTAGTTTTGTAAAAGCAGGAGACACATTTTTTGTGAAATACTAATATCTGATCATATATACTAACTTTTAAACTAGACTAAAATGCTGGGCTGGGCTGGGACTTGTAGTTTTGTAAAAGCAGGAGACACATTTTTGGTTAAATACTAATATCTGATCATATATACTAACTTTTAAACTAGACTAAAATGCAGTTGAAGATGATGAAATAACAGTGGTCAAAATACTTACACAAATCAGCAACTTTTCCTCAGACTTAGTGAAATTGCTTCCAACCATGTTGCTGTGTGATTGCGCTGCGATCATAAGTTGGAAACTGGCAAGGCTCCAGGAAATGGTCGCGTGTTGTTCGCGTGTTGATTGCGCTGCTTGGACCGAGATGGGTCCATATGGCTTCGGCTGTATGGACCACAGTAACTCTTTTCCCTGTCAGGAGCCTAACGCCCCGGGGGGTCAGAGACGGGACCTTTTCGGAGGACCACTGACGTATGCAACCGTCGCAGTTTTTTGTGATGTCACTCTTTAGGTGTGTGCAAATTTTTCCTTGCACCGGGTGGAGTTTTTGGGTTGTGTTTTGCACGCCACAGGCTTTTCAACAGAAAATAACCAGCTGGAGGCAGAATGGTTGCAAAACACTACGGGTTTGTTACCTAACTCTGGGTTTCAAGACCAGTCCAACTCCAGCTGTTGCAAAACTACTACTCCCATCAGCCACGGTCTGTCAGTGCATGCTAAGAATTTTACTTTTGCTGCATCTAGGGTGCCACAGTTTAGAGACCCGTGCATAAAGGCCTGAAAAATGGGGGCCTGCAGAACTTACAATACTAGAAGTGCCAGCATTCCCAGGCATGCTGGAAGTTGTAGTTCTGCAACATCTAAAGGGCAATATGTATTCGAACGTCCTTGGGCCTTGAGGACACTGAAGTCAGGACGTTCGCATACGTCCTATGTCCAATAAAATGTTAAATTCATTATGCTAAATAACAAGGAAAAGTGCCTAAATACACATTTGCCAACCAGGGTGTCTGCAGCTGTCCAGGCATGCTGGGACTTGTAGTTTTGTAAAAGCAGGAGACACATTTTTTGTGAAATACTAATATCTGATCATATATACTAACTTTTAAACTAGACTTAAATGCAGTTGAAGATGATGAAATAACAGTGGTCAAAATACTTACACAAATCAGCAACTTTTCCTCAGACTTAGTGAAATTGCTTCCAACCATGTTGCTGTGTGATTGCGCTGCGATCATAAGTTGGAAACTGGCAAGGCTCCAGGAAATGGTCGCGTGTTGTTCGCGCAATTGCGCATGCGCGATCGAAAAAATCGCAATCGCAATATGTATTTTGGTTAAAATATCATACATATTCGATTTCAGAGTGCTGCTACAGCAGTTTTCGAAATATCTGCAATCAATTTCGCATTCGCATGTTGCGATATTTCGATAAAATATCAGGAATATTCTGAGCCAATCAGAGCGCTCCTCCAGCATATCTCAAAATTGCGCAATAAATATCGCATTCGCATGTTGCGATATTTCGATAAAATATCACGAATATTCTGAGCCAATCAGAGCGCTCCTCCAGCATATCTCGAAATTCCGCAATAAATATCGCATTCGCATGTTGCGATATTTCGATAAAATATCACGAATATTCTGAGCCAATCAGAGCGCTCCTCCAGCATATCTCGAAATTCCGCAATTAATATCGCATTCGCATGTTGCGATATTTCGATAAAATATCACGAATATTCTGAGCCAATCAGAGCGCTCCTCCAGCATATCTCGAAATTCCGCAATTAATATCGCATTCGCATGTTGCGATATTTCGATAAAATATCACGAATATTCTAAGCCAATCAGAGCGCTCCTACCGCAGTTATTAAAAAAATCGCAATTATTTTCGCATTCGCAATAGCGAAAAATCGCAATCAATTAATTTCGATAAAATATCACGAATATTCGAATTTAGCGAATATATCTCGAATATTCGAATATATATTCGAGATATATCGCGAAATCGAATATGGCATATTCTGCTCAACACTAGTAAGGAATAGATTTGTTCATCCATTGAAATGAGTATTGGTCTTTAAGTAGGGAGATTTGGTGCTTATTCATATTGATAGGTAATAAACAAGATTTGGTAACATTCAATTTATAATAAGATACTTCACTATATTTTTTCAGAACTGTGCTGATCCTATCCAGAGAAGAAGCCGGATTGGAGAGGGTTAATACCACATCATCGGCGAATAGGCCAATCTTGTGAGAATGATGTGCAACCTTTATCCCCGTAATATTATCGTCTGCTCTAATCGCCTCCGCCAGGGGTTCCATCATCAAGGTAAATATTATAGGCGACAGCGGACACCCCTGGCGGGTGCCATTGGTAATAAAGAATTTGTCAGAAAGAGCGTTGGACGTAAATACTCTTGCTGAAGGCAAGGAGTATAATGCTAAAACCGCTGATAAGATCGTCCCTTGAAAGCCAAACCTTTGTAGAGTCGCTTTGAGGTATCCCCAATGGACCCTATCAAAGGCCTTCTCCGCGTCTAATGCTAAAATCACTGTTGGGAGTTTTTTAGTTTCCACTACATGGAGAAGATCGAGCAGTCTACGTGTGCCATCAGGAGCCTGTCTACCTTGCACAAAACCCACCTGGTCTGCTTTTACTAAGTTGGGGGTAATTTTGGCAAGTCGATTAGCTAAAATTTTGGCGTATATTTTTAGGTCTGTGTTTAACAGCGATATAGGCCTAAAGTTTTGTGGAGAATCCGGCTTCTTACCTGGCTTTGGCAAAGTGACTATTGTAGCTTGTAACATTTCCTCAGGAAACGAGGCAGTAGAGGCAGCGCTGTTGAACAATACACCCAAGTAGGGAATTAGGGTTTGAGAAAAGGTCTTATAATACTCGGATGAGAATCCGTCAGTTCCGGGGGATTTGTTTTTGGGTAAACTCTGAATGGTATCAGATATTTCCTTGGCTAGGATAGGGGCATTAAGTAAATTCAGGTCCTCTCCCGTTAAAGATGGGAGCGACACCGAATCTAAGAAAGCAGAAATAGAATGAGCTGATGGTTGGGGTGTGGTGCTATCTGACTTCAAATTGTATAAGTCTCTATAGTACTTCATGAAGGCGTTAGCGATCTTAACTGGGTGATGTTCTACAGTACCTGTATGTGGGTCTTTGATAGATGGTAGATTTGATTTACGCTGCCTTCTAGAGATGTAATTGGCTAGCATTTTACCTGCCTTATTACCTTGAGCATAAAATTTAGCTTTCGTGCGTCGTAGAAGATTCTTATGATTAGATAAAAGTAGTAAACGCACTCTCTGTCTGCATTCAAATAGATCAGTTTCTACTTTTTGTGAGGGGGCTTGTTTATGTAAATTTTCTAAGTTTTTAAGGTCATTAAGTAAATTGTTCAACAGTTCTCCCCTACGTCTTTTGTTACGAGCCGCTGCTTGGATAAGCAGTCCTCTGCTAAATGCCTTATGGGCGCACCATAATGTTGTTATAGTTATATCATTAGTGTCATTTAATGCAAAGAATTCAGAAATTTGTTGGTCCATCTTTGAGGAAGTGGCGGTGTCCGCTAAGATCCCAATATTATTCCTCCACATGTAGGACCGAGGGACAGATCCCTGCTCCTTCAGTTGTATGGAGATCGGAGCGTGGTCCGACCAGGTGATAGAATGTATAGTAGATGATACAGCTCTTTGGAGTAAGTTGAAATCGGAAAGAAAAAAGTCAATTCTTGAATATGCCCGATGGGGAAATGAATAGTATGTAAAATCCTTCTCTGAAGAATGCATACATCTCCAGGGGTCATAAAGTTCTCTTTCAGAGAGGAGAGACTGAAGTTCCTGTCTATTGGAGAGGTTCTCACCCGAGCAGTCCATGTGAGTATTTATAACACTGTTGAAGTCTCCACAAAGGAGAAGAGCCCCCTTTTTAACTTTGTCCACTTTTTTCAGTAGGGACCTTAGGAAAGGCTGTTGCCTTCTATTAGGAGCGTACAAGTTCACTAGAGTGTAGGTGGAGCCATTCATGTCACAGACCAGGATAATGAATCTTCCGTTGGGGTCAATAATCACATCATGCAATTTAAAGGCAACTGAGTGTCTTATGGCTATTAACACTCCTCTCTTTTTAACTTGGGCGGGTGCATTGAAGACATGGGGGAATGCATTATGCGAGCATTTAGGTTGCTTAGATGCCATAAAGTGCGTTTCTTGAGCGCAAAGAACCTCACCTTTAAGCTTTTCAATTTCCTTCCACATTGCGGATCTTTTATAGGGACTATTCAGGCCGTGGACATTCATAGAAACAATGGATAAAGTCATCATGTTTGAAAGAGAAGGGATGCTATATTCAAAGGTGATTTAGAATTATACCAGTGCAGTTCCGTTGTATTACCTGTAGATGGCGGTGGTGGTGTAGAATTTGGTGACCAGAGCAGAGCTGGGATGAAAAAGATTTTTTGCATGGAATTCCTGTTCACAGGCAAGGCAGATTTTGCTAGATGTTCCTCAGGTACGTCAGTAAAAAATAAAGAAGACAAAAAAGAAACAAACAAAAACAAAAACAGAGAAGTAAATAAGCAAAGGCAGTCATAAGATGCGAATAAATCTCGCATATCGCCACTTAGGGGGTAACGAGCTCCAAGTGAACCAATTTCAGGTTTTCACAGCCCACAGAGCTGTAACTGGTAAGCAATCCAGGTGCCTGCATTATGGCAAGAGTCAGGCAGCACTCCATTCAGGGGACATCCTCGTGGGTGCTGTTTTAAGCGGTGGGGCCTGAGCTCCTTCCGGTAATAAGTCCCACTTCTTAGCCAAAGTTAAACCTTCCTCCAGGGATTTGATGACCAGGGTACGATTATCTTTAATAATTAGCAGTTTGGTGGGGAATCCCCATGAGTAAGGGATTTTGTGGTTTTGCAATAATTTAGTGATAGAGGAGAGTTTTTTGCGTGCCATCATTGTATGCTGCGATAGATCCGCATACACAGTGACATCTGAATATGGAGCTGGCAGGGGATGATTTTTTCTTGAAAAGCGCATAAGGTCATCCTTTACATGAAAAAAATGAATGCGGGCAATCACATCTCTTGGGACTTTTTCAGGTAAGAATTTGGGTTTGGGGAGACGGTGGGCCCTATCCACTATGACCTCTCCTTCTGGGATATCAGGTAATATGGCGGCGATGAAGTGCTGGACATAGATTCTTAATTCAGCTGGGGTCACAGATTCATCTATCCCACGCAGTTTAAGGTTGTTCCTGCGGGATCTGTCTTCTAAATCTGCGATTTTCTCCCTCATAGCTTGTAATTCCCCTTCTGCGTCATCGTGAGCATCAACTAGCTCATTGTGTGCCACCGCAAAGTCGCCCATCTTGTCTTCTATGTGACTAACTCTCTCGCCTATGGATGTCACATCCGATTTGATTTGGGAGATGCAATGCATCATGTCCCTGTGTAGAGATCCCCGCAGGGTTACCAGCATGTCTTTCATGACAGTGTCACTCAGCGGCATCCCAGATGTAGGGAATTCATTGATTTGTTCAATGAAAACCCTCGTGCTGTTTTGTGAATCACACCCGTCGTCCTGCTCACCTGCATATGTGTGGCTGGTGGATCGTTTTTGCGCCGATTTCTGCGGGCTGGACACCGGAGATGAGCCTGGGGTGTATCTTCCGTTGCTGGCTTGGGATACTGTCGTTCCTCGGGTGGGAACCGGGCCGCGATGCTGCCCGTTGTGCGGCGAGCCACGCCGCAAGTCCGAGGCCTCGGCGCCATCTTGCGGCCTAGGAGTGCTTGTCGGCGGGTAAAAGTCGGTGAGCTTCCGAGGCTTCTGCTCAGTTTTTCTTTTCCCCATGGCAGCAGGGATGTGTCTAGGATCCACCGGGTCACGTCTGGAGCTTTGGTGGGCTGATGGAGTCGCTCGATGTAGCTGGATTAGGGTTCTTGGCTCGGAGCTCTCTCCTTACACAGCCATCCGCTTCGGCTGCCGGCCACGCCCCCCAATAAAGTAATATTTTATGATAAACATGTAAACATCAAGGACTGATTTTTAACAGTGTGAATAATGCTATTTTCTATTGTTATTTCATTCAGAAGGGCAGTGCACGTAGAAGCCAACAGAGCACTAAGCACATTTCTAAAGGACATCACTCTTCTTTGCATCTGTCTAGTAGTTATTTTTCTATCTGCAGTATGGGTGTGGTTTAGGTATACAAGTGCTTTATGAAATCAGCCCCGCCGCCAGGTTTACAACAATATCTAAGTGCTTCCTGATGTTTGAGTCAAACGTAATTTCGACTCGAACATTGGGTGTTCGTTTGTTCGCAGAACAAACATATTGGGTGTTCACGGCAAATTTGAGCGCCACGGAGCACCCCATAATGCACTGCAAGACTGCAGTGCATTGATGGCTGCTGATTGGCCAAAGCATGCCTTTGGCCAATTATGGCTTAAGTCCACACCCCACACTATATAAGGCCGCTGCTTACACGGCGGCTGTATTTAGTGAATAAAAGGAGATTGGGCAGGTAGTGTAGTGTAATGTTCAGTCAGTTACTGTAATATATATATATTATATACATTTATATATATATATATATATATATATATATATATATATATATATATATATATATATATATATATATGTATATATATATTGTGAGGCTGGGACTCTGTGCTATGTGAAAGGTTGGTGGTTTACGCCATATTCTGGAGAGAAAGACGCACTAATTGCACAGTGTGGATTCCCAAATCTCTCTGAGAGGAGTCAGAGATGCTGCATGGGGACAGCTAAAGCATGCATATCTGCAGGAGGCAGATGTCATTTGTGTTAGAACAGCAAGATGCTGACAGGAGTAAGCTAGGAGTGTGCTTAACTCTAGGAAACTGGTTGTTCTTAAGGAACAGAACCTTAGGCCTAAGCTAGAGGCCTAAAACTGCCGGATGGAAAGTGTGAAAGCCAGGAGGCTATTGAGTTTGCAAGATGCAGGAATGGTGGAACCCCCTGTGAGGGCTGCTAATGTATTTGTGAACTTTTGTGCTTTTTAATAAAAGTGGGCTACCAGGCCCTTAAAAACTCAGTTCTGGACTGGCGTACTCACTGGAAAATGCATCTATCGCTGGAGTCTAATAACCCCAATCTTACAATATATATATACAGTATATAAACAGTTCAGAGTATATAGTGCAGTTAGTGTAGTATGTATATATATATTACAGTTCAGAGTATATAATGCAGTTCAGAGTATATAGTGCAGTCTGTATAGTATTTAAAATATAGTTTAGCGTATATAGTGCAGTCCGTATAGTATATATAATACGGTTCAGAGTATATAGTGCAGTCCGTATAGTATATATAATACAGTTCAGAGTATATAGTGAAGTCTGTATAGTATGTATAATGCAGTTCAAAGTATATAGTGCAGTTGGTATAATATGCTGGTTTAGTGGTGTGTGCTGTGATTGTTGCACTTGCTGCTTTGTCTGAGTGTTTTCCACTGCCTGTAGGATCGATCTCCTTGTGTGGTTTTAGATTTTCCCATATTCAAAATGGCCACCCGAGATTCAGAATTAGGTTTCGTTGTATGTGTTTACTATATAAAGCGGTGCGCCAGTATGCTGCCCGTGCCCCAGGATGATGTCAGATTAGTGACGAAATGCGCCAGATGGAGAGACGTGCTGACATCACTGCACTATTTACGCCCGTTTACAGTGTTTGTATTGTTGCCGGCCGGCCTAATTTTTTACTGAACTCCATTTACGCTTTGTAAGTGATACTGTTTTTTTTTTTAAATTAGTAACCATCTAGTTTTACCTATGGCAATTTTCCCTGCATTTTTTCCTGAGTTGAAATTGCCTTATCGCCTCTTTTACCGTGTGTGGATCCACAAGCTGTACCTCCAACCACCTTCCTGACAAAACGGCTTACTGCATCATGTGACCAGATCGGGTATCTGCAGTCTTTGGAGGAAAAGGCACAAGTGTCTAAACGTGTGCAGCTGGTAAGTGTGCGCTCTGTGTGGTGGTGGATTCACTGTGTTTGTGTCAGAAAAAGTCACAAGATTTTCAATTAACTTTTGGCTGCTTGGTCCGTTCACCATTGGAGGAATCTTTAAAGTTTTCAATGTCTATTGGAGGACTTTATATAAGTTATATATTTCAATGTTTGGGACTTTGATTTTTTTCATTCACATTTGATCCCCTCCAAAATCCATACCAGGCCTTTTGGGTCTGGTGTAGATTTTAAGGGGAACTCCACGCCAAAATGAAATAAAAAACAGCATGGGGTCCCCCTAAATCCATAACAGGCCCTTTGCGTCTGGCATAGATTTTAAGAGAAACTCCATGTCAGAATTTTAAATTGGCATAGGGTTCCCCCAAAATCCATACCAGACCCTTATCTTGGCAAGCATTCTAGCAGGCCAGGAAAGGGGGGGCGAGTGGCCCCCTCCAGAACCATACCAGACCACTTGCCCTCATCATGGGGAGGGTTAACAAGGGGGCCCCAAGATCCCAACCCCCTAACCATTCACCAAAAAAGTGTAAAAAACAGACAGTTTTTGACAATTCCTTTATTAAAAAAGAAAAAAAGTATCCTGGGATGTCCATCCATCTTCAATCATGCCGTCCGACAGACCCAAAAAAAGTCCAACCTCAATGAGAGGCCTCCCAACAAATGATGTCTCTTGGCTTCAACAGCTGTTATATATATAGGCAAGGGCGGGGCAACCCAGTGACATAACCGTGTGATCCCGACCCCTTCCTACCTCATGTGATGTCAGAGGGTGCGGGTGTCATCTGGTTACATCAGCGAGTGGCCCTGCCCTTGCCTATATAAGAGCTGTCAAAGCAAAAAGACAGCAGTCCCCGGGAGGCCTCCCATGAAGGCGGAGTTAAAAAAAACGGGTCTGTCAGGTGCCGTGATTAAAGATGGATGGACATCGCGTGGCAATAAAAATAAAGGTATTGTCAAAAACTGTCTGTTGGTTTTTACATTACTCATTCACATAGAGGGAGCATTAAAGGGGGCTTCCAGATTCCGATAAGCCCCCTGCCCACAGACCCTGACAACCAATGGCCAGGGTTGTTGGGAAGAGGCGCTTGTACCCAAAAACATGGGGACAAGATGCTTTGGGGTAGATCCCTAAGCACGCTCCCCATTTTGAGTGCATTTGACCTGGTAGGACCTCCAAACTCCAAGCTACATGCTCAGATAAGTGTCTGATATAGATTTTGGAGGGAACCCCCACGCCAACAATTTTTTTTACATTTTGGAGTTGAGTTCGCCTTAAAATCTATACAAGGGCCTGGTATGGACTCGGGGAAACCCAAGTTTATTTTTATTGATTTTTTTTTTTTTTTTTACGCAATAAATTTTTATTGAAAGATATTGTAACATACATACATGCTTGCATAAGCAGAAAACCTTGTCTGTAAATTGTTTAACAGTTGCTAATAGGAGTGTTTAACAGTTTCCAAAAATCTATTGCTTACTGAGAGACACAGTAAGAAGAATTCAACAAAACAAGCATTGCTCAGTAGCGCCTCTACCAGTGCCTATGCGGAGAAGTTCGGTACATGTAACAGAGTAGTGACTAGAGCGCTAGGTACGAGAGTCAAACTATAAATATAACTAACCATAGTACTTGAATAGTGGTAGGTTATCGTAAGCGTATTTCTCGAGGGTGAGGAGAAGGGTTCCCTCCCCGGGCACCCCTTCCGAGAACCATTCTGTGCCCAGGGTAGATACCTCCCCCTCTACCCTACATCTATCTCCAAGGCCCAAAAAAGAGTCCAAGGGGAAACTAGGGGTATGTCCCTGAGCCGCGTCAGTCGTCACTAAAATGAATCAGTCATAGAGAGGAAGTAAGCGTATTTTCTAAGCCCGAGGATCTTATCCAGTCTGTCCATAGTTGCCATTTCCTGAGGTTTTGCGTCTTATTACCGTGGCGCAGTGCCAGTGTTGTTTCGTATGTAAAATGAGTATGTGTGGTGTGAACAACATCACTAACAGTGGGAGGGTCAGGGTCCTTCCACTTCCTAGTGATACTGAGTCGGGCAGCCAAGAGTATGTGAATGATAATCATCCTTGCCGGGTTGGGGAAGCGATTAACATTCAGTGAAATAAGTGCCAGGGATGGTTGTTTGTCGATAGTCACCTTCGTGACATCACAGAGGAGTTGAAACACTAACCGCCAGTAAGTGGTGAGTTTCGAGCATTCCCAAAGGGTGTGTATCAAGTCCCCTTTCGCGCCGCAGTTCCGCAAACATGTATTGTTGAGCGAGGTGGTGAACCTGGAGATTCTGTCAGGGGTTAGGTACCAGCGGTATGTTATTTTAAAAGCAAGTTCCCACAGGGTGGAGCAGCATGTGGCTTTATACGTGGAGCGGCAAGCTTTTTCCCATTGGTCTAAAGTGAATTCATGCCCCAGGTCCTTTTCCCATCTAGATATTGCAGGGGAGCTAGTAAATGTAGTTTTGGAGCCGATTATATTATAAAATATCGAAATCCCTTTTCGCAGGGCCGTGGGCGACATAAAGTAGAGCCACGCTTTTTGAGGGAGTGTACAAGACCACGAGTCTCGTGAGAGAAGACAGTGTCGGGTGCGTAGGTAAAGGAATAGGTCAGAGTCTGGAAGGTGGTACTGTGTTTGAAGTTCGGGGAAGGTTTTAAGGGCATCTCCCTTAATCAGATTGGAAAGGTGCGTCAGCCCTTTGGCTTTCCAGCGGGTGTAGGATGTGGAGACCATCAAAATTTGCAGAGTTTCTAAAGGGATAGGCAGTGTAGAACGTATGTCCTGAGTTATGGGCATCTGTGCAAAGTGGGCCCAAACCTTGAGAGTTGCAAGTATAGTCGGGGATACATGAGAAGGAGCCTTCGCCCCCATCACAGTCGCGAAGAGCCATGCGGATAGGTTTCTGTGTGGAACTGAGGATTGTTCTATTCTACCCCATAGCGTAAGGGGATGGTAGGGCGAGAGCCATTCTTTTGTTTGCGTCAGAATAGAGGCCATGTAATAGTCCCGAAAGTTGACATAACCCACCCCTCCTGCTGAGCGACTTTTTTCTAATCTGGTATGGCTACACCTAGCTTTTTTACCCTTCCATACGTAATGGGAGAGTATCGATTTTTTATTGATTTTTCATCTACAGTATATTGACGGGAGCGGGCAATACATTACAGCCAAGAGCAAGTGCCGTTTCTTCAGTGCGCATGTTCCGATGACATTGGCACATGCTCAAACAGTGGATATCTCCTAAACCGTGCAGGTTTAGTTGATATCCATGGTAGCTACTAGATATGTGCATTCCCGTTCGTACGAATGTTATTTTCGTACGAAAATGTTCATTTTCGTACCCGCGGAATAATGTGTACATACGAAAAAATTAAAGCACCAAAATACGAAAACAACGGGATTACGAATGAGCCGCATAACGAACAACCGCAAATACGAACGAACGATCCGATGAAAATACGACAAAACGAAAACGGCAAAAGAACAAAAATGACATCTATAACAAAAGATTTGCATTCTGTATTTTGTTTGAATCCTTTTTCTGTTCGTATTTTCAGTCGTATGTTCATATGACATCTATAACAAAAGATTTGCATTCTGTATTTTGTTTGAATCCTTTTTCTGTTCGTATTTTCAGTCGTATGTTTATATGACATCTATAACAAAAGATTTGCATTCTGTATTTTGTTTGAATCCTTTTTCTGTTCGTATTTTCAGTCGTATGTTCATATGACATCTATAACAAAAGATTTGCATTCTGTATTTTGAATTCCTTTTTTCTGTTCGTATTTTGGATTCAAAATACAGAATGCAAATCTTTTGTTATAGATGTCATATGAACATACGACTGAAAATACCAAAAGAAAAAGGATTCAAAATACAGAATGCAAATCTTTTGTTATAGATGTCATTTTCGTTTTTTTTTTAATGGGCAGTGAGTGTAGTTAGTGAAGCAGCTTCTCTTTTGTGCTGAGTAGTACAGTAAAGCCAAATAAACTTTTCTGTGGATTTTCATCTGAAGGGAGATCAGTTGGCCAGACTTTTGAACCCACAAATGGTTTTGTGATGGAGTTTAAAAACAAACAAATTTTCTGAGAACGAACGGAAAACGATCGTTTTTATGTTTGTTAAAAAAGTCTGACCAAGTGTATGGGGCTTAACAATAGTTAATATGGATGAGCCGCGTGTTGAAAGTGCCGCGAATCCCGTGATATATTTACGAAAGTACAAAATGACGAAAATCCTTTTTCTGTTCGTATTTTCAGTCGCATGTTCATATGACATCTATAACAAATTGTTATAGATGTCATATGAACATACGAATGAAAAAGGAATTCAAAATACAGAATGCAAATCATTGACAAAAATTCACGAAAATTATTGTCTAACAAGTAACGAACATGAATTAAACAGAATAACGAATAACATCCCACATGTACGAAAATAAAACGGTAACGAAAATACGAAACGATCGGAATACGAAAAAATCTTGTCGATGAAAAACGAACGGGAATGAACAGGAAAACGGGCGTCTTACGAAAAACGAACGGAAACGAACCTACGGAACGATACGAAACAATGTCTAGTAGCTACAGGTAAGCCTTATTATAGGCTTACCTGTAGTGAAAAGTGGTCTGTAAGGGTTTACAACCACTTTAAACTCCATACCAGAACCAAAGAGCCTGGTATGGACTTGGGGGGGGGGGGGGTGCTACGCATTTTCTTTTTTTGATTTTTCATATACATTGCCTGGAGACGGTGTTCTGTTGATTGGTGCCCTCCGTTAAAAAAGTGGCCGTGCACGCGCAGAACAAAAGGCACTCGAGCTGATTTCCCGATCAGTTGGTTTGATGTCACCGTAGCACATACGCACATCATAGGAGGCTTTTTTCGATGGGAGATACCATTTGATGAGCACAATTGAATGCTGTGCAAACAGCGGAAGGACACTGTATTTGTCATATTTTGCCTCGCTGTTGCGGCACGGGTTTACAGTGTGCTCAAGGTACGCTTTTGTTTGTGTTGCAGGGCGTGTTGAACGGCGGGTTTTTCAGGTGTCTAAGGGTGGGTTGCAACACAAACAAAACCCACCCTTCAACAGCTAGGCTCAATCTGATAACTACAGTGTCCCTCCGCTCTTTGCATAGATTTCAATTGTGCCTGTGAAATGGTATCTCCCATCAAAAAAAAAACTCCTATAATGTGAGCATGCACTAATATGACATCATGCCGGCTGATCAGAAAGTCAGCTGGAGTGCCCTTCCGTTCTGCTCATGCACAGGCAGTTTTCGACGGAAAACACTATTTGATAGAACACTGGCAGTACATTACAGCAACAAGCAAGTTTAAATGACATTTTTTCCTTTAAGAATGTCATTCTTGCTGTGGCATGTTCCACACATTGCACAGATGCGCCACTTTACAGGCAGACTAAGGGGACACCCAAACACGATATTTAAAGGAATATTTTATTTTTATTATTTCACTTTAAGCATTATTAAGATCAATGCTCCTGGAAAAACATCAACATTGTGATAGGTGTTGGATTTATACCTGAGTGGATTGTTTTTTGTTATGTGTTTCCTAATAAAGGTAGTGCTGCTGCTGCTGCAATTAAATGAGAGGTCCCAGCTGATGTTTGTAAAGAAAAAAGCTACTCTTAGGCCGGGTTCACACTAGTGCGACACGACACTCTTCCTACTTTATATCCAAATTTGCCCTGTGACTTGAAGCCGACATATGTCTGACTTTCAATGAACAGGGATCCGACTTGGATCCCTGCCAATACCAGGCACTGTTTGGTATGAATCTTGAGGGGGAACTCCACGCCAAATTTTAAATAAAAAAAACAGCTTGGGTTCCCCCTCCAGGAGCATACCAGGCTCTTTGGGTCTGGTATGAATTTAAAGGGAAACCCCTACGCCAAAAAAACAGCATGGGGGGGTCCCCCAAAATCCATACCAGACCTTTATCCAAGCATGCAGCCTGGCCGGTCAGGAAAGGGGGTGGGGGACGAGCGATCGCTCCCCCTCCTGAACCGTACCAGGCCGCATGCCCTAAACATGGGGGGTGGGTTCTTTGGGGCAGGGGGGCACTCTGCGGCCCCCCCACCCCAAAGCACCCTGTCCCTATGTTGATGAGGACAAGGACCTCTTCCCGACAACCCTAGCCGGTGGTTGTCGGGGTCTGCGGGCGGGGGGCTTATTGGAATCTGGGAGCCCCCAGATCCCGGCCCCCCACCCTATGTGACTGTGACTGAGTATGGTATACATGCTACCGCTACCCATTCACCTGGAGGAAAAGTGTCAAGAAAACATAGATTTTTAAAGTCATTTATTAGGCAGCTCCGGGTGGTCTTATTCCGACTTTGGGGTTCTTCTTCTGACTTCGGAGGTCTTCTTCCGACTCTCCAGCCTCTTCTCCCACGCCTTCTCTGCGCTCTCCGGTGCTTTCTGCCTTCTGCCGGGCTCCTCCGCTATCTTCTTCCAGCTCTTTTACTAGTGGTGGCCCGGTCTTCCCCGTAGTCTTCTTCCCTCTTCTCTTGTCTCGATGTTGACACATCGCTCTCTCCCGCTGTAATGCCGTGTGAGCAGTGCGCAATGATTTATATAGGCATGGGGGTGGTCACCGGGTGATGTCACCCGGTCACCCTGCCTTTTATGATGTCACAGCCCCAGGGCATATTTTTTTTACCAAAAATAGGTAGAAGAATACATATCGGCCTATCTTTTTTGGGGATATTTAATATAGCAAAAAGTAAAAAATATTGAATTTCTTTCAAAATTGTCGCTCTATTTTTGTTTATAGCGCAAAATAAATCTCTATTTGTGGGAAAAAAGGGATGCCAATTTTGTTTGGGAGCCACATCGCACGACCGCGCAATTGTCAGTTAAAGTGACGCAGTGCCGAATCACAAAAAGGGGCAAGCTCCTTAACCTGCATATTTGTCCAGGTCTTAACCGGTTAAAAATAAGAATTAAAAAAAAAAAATCCTCTACATATTTTTGGTAAAAAAAATCACAATAAGCAGGAAAAATCTAAGTATTTTGAAGGAGTATATGAAAGTAGTTGGTCGTAAAGGACATAGGGGTCCGGGTACTACCCTGGGGAACATGTATCAATGCAATTTCCTTTTTAAAACAATTGTTTTTTCAGGAGAAGTGATTTAAATTATGTTTAAAGGGCAAAAAAAAAATCCTTTGAATATAGTGCCTGGGGATGCCTTAGACTACCTATAAAGTGGCGCATCTGTAGCATGCATAAAACATTCTGTAGCAAAAATTAAATTTCTAAAGAAAAAAAAACGAATCAAATCACATTTAAAATGACTTGCGGTAGCAATTGCCAGAACCCGGCTTTTGAAAAAAAAAAGAAGAAATGGTGTGTCTCTTCAGGCACCCACCCCCAAAGCACCTTGCCTCCATGTTGATGGGGACAAGAACCTGTAAACACAGAGCTCCATGTCCTGTCAGGGAGAGAGGAGACCGATCTGTGTCTCTTGTACATAGGGACACAGATCGGTCACCTCCCCCAGTCACCTCCCTCCCCCCACAGTAAGAAAACACACAGGATACACATTTAACCCCTTCCCTGCCCCCTAATGGTTAACCCCTTCCCTGCCAGTCACATTTATACAGTAATCAATGCATATTTATAGTACTGTTCACTGTATAAATGTGAATGTCCCAAAAATGTGTCAAAAGTGTCCGATGTGTCTGCTATAATGTCGCAGTCCCGAAAAAAAAACCGCAGATCGCCGCTATTCCTAGTAAAAAAAAAAAAAAAAAAATCATTATGTCCCCTATTTTGTAGGCAATATAACTTTTGCGCAAACCAGGTTATTGCGTTTTTTACCAAAAATATGAAGAAGAATACGTATCGGCCTAAACTGAGAAAAAATATATATTTTTTAAAAAAAAATTATATTTATTATAGCAAAAAGTAAAAAATATTGTGTTTTTTTCCAAAATTGACGCTGTTTTTTTGTTTATAGCCCAAAAAATAAAAACCGCACAGGCGATCAAATACCAACAAAAGAAAGCTCTATTTGTGGGGAAAAAAAAGACGTCAATTTTGTTTGGGAGCCACGTCGCATGACCGCGCAATTGTCAGTTAAAGCGACGCGGTGCCGGAAGCTAAAATCTCGTCTGGGCAGGAAGGGGGTGTAGGTGCACAGTAGGCAAGTGGTTAAAAAAATTGTGTCGACCAATGTAAATCCATCATCAGTCAAGCTGCCTGCCGCACCCAAAAAAAAAAAAATGCTTCCATCATCTATGGAGGCTCTGCCATTTGGCAGTTCTTATATAGGTAAGAGCGGGGCCACCTGGCGACATCACTTGGTGGAACTGCAGTAGGCGGCCAGCCTTCATAGGGAATATTTATTTATTTATTTTTGTTGGGTGCAATGGATTTACATCGGGAGATATCTATTTTTTTTAATAAAGGAATTGTCAAAAACTGTCTGTTTTTATAACTTTTTTACACTTTTTCTGGTGAATGAGTATGTATCCTATAATCATTCACATTAGGGGGGCAGGATATGGGGGTCCCATTGTTAAAAGCGGCTTCCAGATTCTGATAAGCCCCCCCACCCGAAGACCCCCACAACCACTGGCCACGGTTGTGGGGATAAGGCCATTGGCCCCATCAATATGGGAACCCACCCACCAATGATGAGGTCATGTGGCCTGGTATGGTTCAGGAGGGGGGACTCACATTTTTTAACGACTTTTAAAACTATGTCGTTTTTTCGGGTTGTAAAAAATGATCGTGTGTGGGCTAAAACGACGTTAAAAACCTGCGCATGCTCAGAAGCAAGTTATGAGATGGGAGCGCTCGTTCTGGTAAAACTACCGTTCATAATGGAGTAAGCACATTCATCACGCTGTAACAGACAGAAAAGCGCTAATCGTCTTTTACTAACACGAAATCAGCCCAAAGGGTGGCGTCATCCGAATGGAACTTCCCCTTTATAGTGCCGTCGTATGTGTTGTATGTCACCGCGCTTTGCTAGAGCATTTTTTTTTAACAATTGTGTGTGGGCAACGTCGTTTTAATGATGAAGTTGGAAAAACCGTTGTTTTTTCTAGAGGCTGAAAAACTTAGTTTTTTACATGCTGAAAAATGATCGTGTGTACGCGGCATGAGATTCATTTCTTTATGCTTAGCACTATAATTTTGCTGGAATTGAACAGGTCAAGACTTGCAAAATATGTAGTATATTGTCATTTAGCAGTTAAAGTTCACTTTTAAATCCCTATTAATAATAGTAATGCTCATTGAAATGGGATTATTAAAATATTTTGAAAATTATCTATAAAAAAAGTTTAAAATGTTTCAGAATAAAATCTTTAATATATAACGCATCAGCTCATTATGCAGGAACAAAAAGTGTCTTGGCTCATCAAGTAACTTAGCTTGTCACTTCATATTTTATGCATTCAATTGTATCTTCGTCAAAAATATTTTGCAAGATTCATTAAAATATATTTTAGATGTGTTGCAATGAAATGGTAGAATTTTGAAGAAATGTTTATGAAAAACTGCCACCTAATGAACCTGAAAAAAATCATTACATTTTTTAAACTTTTCTTGTGTCATTCTTTCTGTATGATATGGTGCAGATAATGCAGTACATTTGGGCATTCTATAGTAATAATGCCTTAGCAAAAAAAAAAAACTTAAAGTGTTACTTTAACCTACAACAGTAAAATCAGTCTGTATATGCAGTAAAGCATTCTTGTTATACTCACTGTGGAACGGGTTTAATCCTCTGCATTGTGTTAAAAGGCTGGTTGATCCTGTATGTACAGATACTCCCCTTTTTGCATTGCCCCCAAAACATATCCGGATAAGACAGAGATACTGGTGTCAGGCTGCACATGCTCAGTTTGGTGTGTATTGCTAGAGAGTTTTTTTTTTCTTTGGAGACTGCATGTGATCAGCACAGGGTCAATCAATACTGTGCAGACAGAGGGTCAGAGGTCCTGCATCCTAAAAGGACAGCCAGTGCAGTATGAAAACTCCTCCTACAAGTTTTAACCAGGCACTGATAAAAGTCACAAGACTGCTATATACTGTTGATGATAAAAGGTATTTAGCAGTTTATATTTACTAAAATGATTGCCTTTCCATGTTCTGTGTACTGTGGGAGACTGGATATAGAGAATGCAGGGTCCTGGGTTTAGTAACACTTTAAAGCCTTCCTCTTTGGCTTCTTTTACTTTACTAAATTGCCCAAGACTTTAAGAAAGTGACAAGAATGAGGTCTGACTAACCCCAAACTAAGTGAGGAGAATAGAGAATTCATACTAAACACAGTACCACCCGTATTTCTGCCAAAAAAAGTCAGCGCTAGAAATAGTATGATTTAACTCTTTCATTGCCAAGTCTGTACGCCGTACGGACCTACAAAAGGGCTTGCAGGTGGCCAGGTCAGTACGGCGTACATACTTAATTTCTCCCATCTGGCCATTAGCTTATATCAGAATTGTTCAGCAGACTCTTCTGAACAATTCTATAACTCTGATCAGCGGATTACAACTCGCTGATCAGAGTTATTAACCCCTAATGTGACCGACCCCCCCACCCATGCCGCCACTTCCCTGTCCCCGCCTCTCCACCTCTACCACTAAATATCACCTGAAACTACTCCCCCCACTCTCCTTTACTATCCCCTTCAACCCCCCGAGCATTGATTACCCCCCTCCATCTGATCCGACCCCCCCAAATTCGATGCCCTGCAGCCACCATCATAAGCCGGCATCCCTCCTCTGCTGCTTCTGCCAGGTTCAGGTGCTGCTGGGGGCTTGGGGAACCAGATGTGTCCCCCTATCACTCAGCCCCCCAATATCAGCCCCACACCCCCTGATCCATCCCTGCTCCAGCGGAATCTCTCACTCCCCTCCCACAGCCTGCAGCTTCTGCTCCGGGAAGCTGACAAGCTGGGGATTGCAGCGGGGGAAGGGGGAGCGGTGATTATAATGTTTGGGCTTAGGGGGGCTTGATGAACATGTGTTTACACCCCTAATTTTGACACCCTGGGTGCATGCAGCCATGCAGCAATCACTATGATCGCTCCTATATGCCCACTGACATCTGATAAGAGTAACCGTGAGTGTTACTATGTTTCAGACTGTCAGTTTATGAATGAGTGAGGAATCTCTATACAGATTCAAGTTAAGTAATATAGAGAAAAAGACTATCTTCAGTCCCTTTCTCTGTCTCAAAAAAAGAGCTATGGGGATCTGTTTTGACCTCACCAAAGACATTCCCCCCACCCAATATATATATATATATATATATATATATATATATATATATATATATATATATGGAAAAAGGGGTGCAGTGGAAATGGCCTACTAATGCACTTCCGGCGCCAGGTAGCTGTATAACCTCTCAACCCAAGTGACAGGGAAGTGGTATTGAGCTATCGATAAGTATAAAAACAACACCAAAAGTGAAATTGGTATTATTCATGCAAAGCAGCTATTTAAAATTAAATGGAGAACCATCTAAAAGTATAAACTAAAAGTATCAATAAAACGTGAACTGGTGTTCAAAAGATAAAAACAGCGCTATGAGTAGATAAAATCTGACTCCAATAAATTGATTAGTCCTGAGGATCGGTGATAATGAGATGGGTGATCGGAAAGTGGTATATGTGCACCAAATACCTATAGATACACCACCAAGTGTGGATTAATCCCCCAATTTGGGGTGTAAGCTTACCACAGCAACTCAGTAAATGATTTGCTCTCAAAATCACCAGGTCATCCAGGTATTGTACGGGTTAAACTGCCCAGGCGGAGGTACATGCAAAGCAACAAAAACACATAACTCTCATAGTGCAATATTGCCTATACAATAGCCCCGATCAGGTTAGGAATATAACCACTAGTAAATGCCCGTACAATTAAAATAATGTGTATGAACGTAATAAAAAAGGTTTCACCGCCGTCACCAATGACCTCCTGCCCACAGGGGCCGCGCAAGTGCTGCGGATAGGTTGTGTTGGTTTTCCTCGCTGTGAATGGTGGTCGGTGGAACGCGGTGGAACGCAAGGAAGACTTCTGTGTAGCGCTGTCTGTAGCCACGCCCTGATGCGTTTCGTCACTTCCGACTTCGACTGAGGGCGTGGCTACGTAGCGTCATCACTGTCTCTTTATACCCGTACATCCCACGGCTATTGGATGAGTCCTTACCGCCCGACGGATGTGATTGGTGCTGCTCGATCCGGACATATGGATGGACATCAGCCAG
Organism: Rana temporaria; assembly: GCF_905171775.1. Lineage (NCBI taxonomy): Eukaryota > Metazoa > Chordata > Amphibia > Anura > Ranidae > Rana > Rana temporaria. Next base: position 323,327,624 of record NC_053490.1, read on the forward strand.
GGTGTGATGGAGTTTTTTAAAAGAGGACATGTGAAAAGAAATCTTTTGTGCACTTTAATACGGCCAAATGTGGCCAAAGTAAAAACACATTACCCGTCCTATAGCAGGAGGTGATCCATTGGTAAATGGAATCCGAGCAAGGCTATGTAATAAAGTAAAAATCTATGGAGAAATAGATATGTATATCCATATATTATCATGTCAGATGCTTTTAATCTGAGAAAGCGATATAAATATAGTGTAACTGAGGAACATGTTGAAACAGGCTTATAGTAACTAGAACAAGTTTCGATGCCTGCACTATGGTGTGGCCAATCACATCGACTGTGGGCGTGTCCACTCGTCACTCTTACTGAATATGTTAATAAGGGGGCCTAACTTAGTAGAGCGTTGCTCGCCCCGTGTAAATAAGGTATAGGCATCTTATGTATATCTATAAGGGTTGATGACTGCAGTGAGTAACCATAAGTATAGGTGAATGCTCATAGCAGGGTAATGGTTATGTCATAAGGGTATTAAAATACCAGCTGCAAGGCGGTATGTTTTATAAAGCATCACACAGGTCAGAGTACTGAACCAATGAGCTGCACAGTAGCGTGCGTCTCACTGTGCAGAGCTTAAGTGCTTGTGCTAGACAGCGTATGCATATGGTGGCCATACATATAGAGAACTTGTTCAGTTTTAAAAAAAAATATATATATATATTCTATAGAGGCCATTAAACAGTCAATTGTGTGCGTGTCTGCACTGAGAGGGCCAATACCAAGAAGTCATATAGAATAGTATACATATGTGGAAAAGGAACAGTGGGAGATGACTGTTCCAGGAGATAAATAGTCCATATAAAAATCTATATGTAATAGATAAAAATAGATAGAATTAAATGGAAGTTAAATATAAATGATAATCAAAAATATTAGAAGTATCTAAAAAATTGTCGAAAATACTAAAAATATAAGAAAATACTAAAAATATTAAAAATATTACAAATATTAAAAATATTAAGAGACATTAAATTATTAGGGAGGAAAATTAGTGCTCTGTTAGTACAGGAGCACAAAGAAGATGAGAGAGCGGCTGAATCAGTGATCACTGATGAAACAGTTTATATCCAGGTCAATGTTTAACCCTTTTGGTGCCAATGTGCCTGCCAAGTATATCCACTCGGTTTCACGCTTTGATAGTTCCCTTACATGATTGCAGCCCCTCCAAGGGGGTTCAACGTGGTCAATGGCCCAAAATTTAAGGCCAGCAGGGTTTTGGTTATGATGTAGCTTGAAATGGAGTGACACGTTATGGTCCTTATAACCCAATTTGATGTTGGCAATGTGTTCGGCTATTCTGATTTTAAGTTTCCTCTTGGTTCGTCCGATGTACATTAGGTGGCACGGGCACTCCAGCATATATACTATGTATTTAGTGTTACACGTGATGAATGATTTGACCTGGAACTGGGTGTTGTTTGATGTAGATATAAAGGAGTCAATGTATTTTCTTGGTCTGTCTGCTTCTTTGCAGGGAAGGCATTTTTTACAAGGAAAGAAGCCATCTTTGTCCCATATTGATAGCTTCTTCGGAGGGTCCAAAATCTTTTTTACTACTTTGTCTCCAAAACTTACAGCCTTTCTATATATAAAACCCGTTTTGTTTGGGAGGACTGTGTTCAGTGTTTTATCGAGGAATAAAATATGCCAGTGGTTTTTAAAAATCATTTCTACTTCTTTATACTGGCTGTGGTACCCAGATATAAAGCTCCACTCATGCATGTTTTTTCTAATCTGAGGTTGTGTTGTAGTAAGGCAGCTGGAACGTGGAAGGTGTTCCAGTTCTTCAATGATTTTATCCAAATGATTATTTTTGTATCCCTTTTCCAGGAATTTTCCTTTAAGGAGGAGGGCCTGTGACTTGAAGTCGGTATCATGGCTGCAATTGCGTTTGACACGCATCAGTTGCCCCTTCGGGATGTTTCTCTTTTTTTTTTTCACAATCAAGATATTTATTGAAGGATTAAACAAAGTATACAGATGACATTTCTTTTACAATATAATGCATTTATAAGTGTTATACAGAGTAGTAGAGGGTTTTATCAATGTCATAGGGTAGTACATTTAATATCGTAAGTAGCGAATATTTACTAGAGATCAGGATGTGAAGTCTAGTCACTGAAATAGTAGCTATGGAAATAAGAGGAATTGGGGAGAGAGGAGAGACCAAGAAGGTCAGGTGAGAGGAAGGGACATGGGGGAAGGAATGAAGGGGGGGAGAGGAGAAGGGGGGGGAGGGGGCGATTGATAGGCCAGGGATGGGAAAAAGGAAGGAGCAATCGTACGTTTCCAGGAGTAGCTGTAATGAACTAGTAATACATCTACATTATACAATACATAGAGCACTGGAGGATTAGAGAGTCTTAGCTCGTCATGAGCTTAGTGTTTGGAATTCAGCAGATAATGTGAACAAAAACCATGGTTGCCAAAGGGCATTAAAACTGTCACTGTTTTCTTTTTTCATTGCCAGTATTTCTTCCATTTTATATATGAATGCAACCCTGTTTAGCCAGTCCTTGACTGTCGGGGTGTGTTTAGTTTTCCAGTGTAGGGGAATGAGGGTTTTGCCTGCATTTAATAGGTGTCTGGTGAGTGTTTTCTTGTATTTACTGATCGTCATGTGATTAATGTGGAGCAGGCAAGCGGCTGCGTCAAGAGTTATAGAGGTCTCTGTGATGTGTCTGATCCACTCAATCACCCCCCTCCAGTAGTCAAGAATTCGTGGACAGTCCCACCAGATGTGTAAGAAGGTGCCAACGTCTCTCTCACATCTCCAGCATGTATCGGATGCTGTTTGGAACCATTTTTTAGCCTTTTGAGGTGTCATGTACCATTGGGTGAGGATCTTATAAGAGATTTCCTGGTATTTAGTGCTCAGGGAGCATTTGTGCGCCATAATGCATGCTTTTTCCCAATGTGAATCTTCTATCTGAATACCCAGGTCACCCTCCCATCTTATTTTATGTTTATTAATTTCGTTGGTTAGTGGCTGTATTAGCCAAGAGTAAGCTAGGGAGGTGGTATGGGTCACCTGTGTTCCTTTGAAGCAGATTTTTTCAAGGTTTGTCATAGGTCTATAGAATGAGGGGCGAAATTTGGTGTTTACCAGAAAATCTCTTAGCTGGAGGTAAAACCAGAAGCCAGGGAGTGGTTTATTCTGCTCTTTCAGTAGCGTCTCGAATGTTTTGATTGTGGGGCCGGTCAGACAGTGCGTGGCCAAGAGGTTAGGGGCCTCCTTTCTATTAAGACCTAGGTAGAAGTCCAGGTTGTTGAAAATTGGTGTGAGGGGGCCGGGAATAGAGGCAAGACCGTGTTTTCCTGCAAGTTTGTGCCAGATTGCGAGGGTGGTAGCTACCAAGGGGTGTTCTATTGCCTTAGTGTTTTTTGAGTGTAATGTCCATGGATAGAAACTAGTTTGGTTTGGTGCTAGTTGCTGTTCTAGTTGGACCCAATCTTTTTCCTTAAGGTGACAGTGCCAGTCGATAATTCTGGTTATGTGGGATGCCTGATGATATTTTCTGTAGTCTGGGAGCCCTATACCACCTTCTTTTTTGGGTAGGGTTAGGTGTCTGAAATTGATTCTGGGGTTCTTGTCTGCCCATAAGAAGTGCCTCTGTAATCTACTAAGCTTAGTAAAGAAAGTGTCTGGAACATAGATAGGGAGAGCATTAAATATGTATAGAAGTCTGGGGAGTATGGTCATTTTTAAAATTGAGGCTCTGCCGAACCACGAGAACAGTTTTGGGGTCCATTTGTTAAGGTCGTCCGAGATAGATTTCAGAAGTGTAGTGTAGTTAGCATGGAATAGTGAGTCTATGGAATCGGTCAGGTGGATACCCAAATATTTAAGTGTCGTAGGAACCCATCTGAACGCGTAATTTGACTTCACTTGGTCAAGATGGTCAGATGATAGAGTGAGGTTTAGTGCCTCCGATTTGGATTGATTAATTTTAAAGTGCGAAGCAAAACTAAAAGTGTCGAAGATTTTTTGTAGATTGGGGATGGATATGTGAGGGCGTGTGATAAAGAATAGCAGGTCATCTGCATACGCAGCTACTTTGTATTCTCTGTCCTTCACCGCAAACCCCCTCACTTCCCTGGAAAGATTGATAGTTCTGATCAATGGTTCCAAGGAGAAGATAAAGAGTATAGGGGAGAGGGGGCATCCCTGGCGAGTCCCATTTCCTATGTTTATAGGGTCTGAGAGAATGTTGTTGACTTTAACTCTGGCTTGTGGGTTCTGGTATAAGGCTGAAATCCATGACAGCATGCTTCCCTCCAGTCCTATGTGCGAGCAGGCTTCAAACATATAGTCCCATGAGATTCTATCGAACGCCTTTTCGGCGTCGGTGGAGAGAAGCATCCCCTCAAATTTGGATTTCTTGGCAAAGTGAATTAGGTTAAGTGTTTTTGTAATGTTGTCACGGGCTTCCCTACCTGGCATGAAGCCAACTTGTTCGGGGCCTATAATTTTGTTGAGCAGGGGTTTCAGCCTATTTGCTAGGATTTTGGCTAGGAGTTTCAGATCGACATTTAAGAGTGATATGGGTCTAAAGTTGGCGCAGTCAGTATGGTCTTTGTCGGGTTTGGGAACAACGGCGATGTGTGCCAGGAGAAATGAGTTGGAGGTGTTTTGGTTTTTAGCTAAATAATTGAAGGTAGAAAGTAGGGGTGTACATAATAAGTTTGTAAAAGTTTTGTAGTATTGGGAAGTGAAGCCATCTGGGCCTGGGCTCTTTCCTGTTTTTAAGTCTTTGATGGCATCCCTTAGTTCGGTTACATTTATGGGTACGTTTAGGTTGGAGATGTCGTTACGGGTGAATGATGGGAGTCCACTGTCTTTTAGGAACTCAGATATAGTGTCTGCTTTCGAGTTCTTGATATAGGGGGGTTTGTGTTGATCTGGTAGGTTATATAGTTTGTCATAGAATTTCCGAAAAAGCTCTGCTATTTTTTCAGGTTCATGTCTTAGTGTACCTCCTTTGTCACTTATGGCATGAACATGGTTTGCTGATTTTGTATCCCTAAGGGCTTTTGCGAGGAGTTTCCCGCTTTTGTCTCCCTGTTCGTAGAAGATATTCTTCCGGAAAAAGAGGGATTTCTTTACCTTAATGTCTAAAATTAGTTTCAAGGAGGATCTGCATTTTATCAGCTCCTCCTCGACAGAGATCGCTAGTGACTTCTTGTGTTGTGCTTCTAGGTTAGCTATTTGGTTTGATAATCTGGTGATCTCCTTGTCTCTTTCCTTTTTTTTTCTGGATCCCCATTTTATCAATTCCCCCCGAACGACGCTTTTGTGTGCTTCCCAATTGTTTAGGGGATTTGTATCTTCAGCAGGATTATTTAAGAAGAATGACGTGATTGTTTGATGTATGTCGTCCTTGATCACCTGGTCTGTAAGCAAGGATGCGTTGAGTCTCCAATTGAATGTGGATTGTCTTGGTGGGCCAAAAAGAAGGGATATGGCTGTCGGGGCATGGTCTGAGAAAGAAATAATGCCTATCTCAGCCCTGAGAACATTTCCTAAATCTCTTTGAGAGATAAAAATCATGTCAATTCGCGAGTACCTCTTATGTGGGGCAGAGAAGAATGTGAAATCTTTCTCCGAGGGGTGTGTTGACCTCCAAGTGTCCACCAGTGTGAGGGATTGTAGCATGAGTTTGATACGCTTTAGTATCTTAAAGGAAACGTGTGTGTATCCTGAGGAGGTGTCTCTTAGTGGGGAGAGGGGGATATTAAAGTCTCCTCCGAGTATAACGCATCCTTCTGCGAACCAAGTGAGCTCATCAATGATCTTACGGCAGAACGTGATATGTGCTGTATTGGGGAAGTAAACGTTGGCTAGGGTAATAGGAGTACCTGCCCATGTGCCTTTTAGAAAAAGATATCTGCCCTCTGGATCTGCAAGGAGCTGCTTGAATACAAAGGGGGAATCCCTGTTGAGTATAATAGATACACCCTTGGTTTTAGCCAGAGGGTTCGTTGCATGGAATGCTTTTGTAAAAAGGTTGTCGGTTAATTTGGGTATGTTCTGTCCCTTGAAGTGGGTTTCTTGTAGGAACACCACTGAGGGGCGTACTTTTTTGAGTTCACGGAACATTTTGGTTCTTTTTTCTGGAATGTTTAATCCGTTGGCATTGTGGGATATGATAGAGGGTGATTTCCCTAAAAAGGCGTAGGCCATAATGTTGGTTGTTAGTTCCTGAGGGCCTGTCTTGTGGGGTATGGGATGAGTCCCTTAAGTTGTGTTAGGGGGGAAGGTTGGAGAAAAAAAAAAGGAGAGAAAAAAGAGAAGAAAGAAAAAAAAAGGGGGGGGGGAAGGGAGGAGGAAGGTAAGGTGGGTAGGTAGAAAAAAGGTGAGTGATACTCAAGAACACACTAGAGGTGTGGAGAGTCTACTAAATTCCTATTTACTAAGAACTGAAGTATGCTCTTGGGGGTAAGTGGGAGGTGTACGTATGGAACTTAGCAGTTCTAGAAGAATCACTACAAAGTGACAGTATTGGGTTGTTCGTGAGGAGGTGAGGGCCGCGGGACCTGAGAAAAGCAAGCATGAAAAGATGTCATCCTTTCCTGTTTTCTTTACTGAGGCCATGTATATACGGGAAGAAAAAATGAAAAAAAGTAAAATGATGCAAGGGTCTGTGCAACCACTATATCCTGTATAGCATACATATCTTGTAACAATACATATTATTTAACAACATTTATAACCTGCTGTGCAATAAGGCCTGGAGGGACTATCTCAGGTAGAGCTTAGTGAGGTCTGACCTTTAGGCATAGACAGCAACTTCAGAAAAAAGGTTGAAAAAAGAATGTAAATAAACCATAAAAAGAAACATGTATAGTAACCAGCTGATTACGATGAACATGAGGTGAAGGTAGGATTAAATCAGCTAAATCCTACCTCTATCCTCTGCCGGAGTTTGTGTGGTTGCCCGGATAAAAAAGAGGACTGTTGTATTATAGCTATCAGAAAGACATCTCTGAAGGGTTGAGGTTTGCCATTGAAAGGTTATTTCAGGTGTATGTCTTTAAATGGCATGTGCTCAATGAGGAGTGAAGAAGTACACCATAAGTTTACTCACGGTTGCGATAGCCAGGAAGTCTGCTTGGTGTAGCAGGCTTCATGCATGTATTGTCTGTTTTATGTCCGTCCTTCCGGCTGAGATGATAGCACTTCGTTGGTCCTTGGTGTGCGGGGCAGAAAGACAGTTTTCATCATGAGGGAACAAGTGCCTGAGAGTTTGCAGAAAAGTTAGTACCTCAGATCAGTAATACATAAGCTAAAGTGTACATAGCCTGGAGTCTACCAGAGAAATACAACCTCTTAGTCTGTGGACAGGTCAGTATAGGACACATGCCTGTGGAGGCTAAGTGCGTGACCTCTGTTTGGTGCCATAAGGCAAAGGTGGGTTAGGGTGCAAAAGGCAAAAACCAAAACCAAAACAATAAGAAAAAGGTAAATAGAAACCTGGTAGTTGCAACCAAAGACATCTCAAGGCAGAAAGCTAGTTCCTGTAAGGGGTTAATAAGTTTCCTTCTGAAGTTTTCCTCAGATGTTATCATTATGGTCAAACTTGGAATAGGTGCGCTATCTGGTGGCTAAACTGAGAGATCCCTCTCATTGCATAGAGTGTGTTAATCTATGCAGGCAATAGATGAGTATGATGCATGGAGAAGGCGGTTCGAACAAAAAAGGAGTGTAACATATATATATATAAAATAAATCAAAATTGAAAAGAATGGAGGTCAAACGTGCTCCAACAATTTAAAAGCCATTAAGCAGCCAGCTGAGGTTTTGTGGCCACGGAAAACTTTAGAGCCTTTGTGCCTCTTTCACTTTTGGGCTTTTGTAGCTCCTGGAGGCTGCTGGTGAGCTGTTGAAACGGCTGTTCGGATTGTTGCGCAGATTTCTTTGCTGGAGTGGGGAGAGCATCGACGATGGTCCAGGTGAATGTTGAGGGTTGTTGATGGGGGGAGGAAGGAGGAATTCTGCATACCAGTCCGGTAAGCCTACCGGTGCTATCTGCAGGTTCTCACAAAATTTCATCAGTTCTCTGGGACCCTGAGCATGTGCTGTTTGCCCATGTAGTTGGCTTGCAGGGCGAAAGTAAACTTCCACCTATATGTTATGTTTTTCTCTCGGAGTACTTCGAGAAGGGGTTTCAGGGCTCTTCTGTTCCTCAAGGTGATCGGGGATAGGTCCTGGAATAGTTGGATCGTGGCGCCGTCGTGCACTATTTGATCTGCCATTCTTGCCTTGTGTAAAATCTCCTCTTTTAGACCAAAGCTTGGTAGACAGCAAATGATGTCTCTCGGTGGATTGTTATCTGGGGCTCTGGGTCTAAGAGCTCTATGCGCTCTGTCAAAATCAATCGGGGATTGTTCTGGCCTATCCATCAGGTTGTTGAAGATGGCGGATAGGGTAGGCCTCACTTGATCGGGGTTTACTGACTCAGGTACACCTCTCACCCGAATATTGTGTCTCCTCCCCCTATTGTCGAGGTCCTCAATATGTCTGTTCATATCGATTAAGTGATGGCAATGGTTAGCTGTAATATCGTTGAGTCTGAGTAGGGCCCTATCTCGTCTCTTCCCTGCGCGTTCTGTTACCGCCATCTGCTCAGAAAGCCTAAGGAGCTCCGTTTTAATGTCCGTGATGGCCGCAGAGAAGGAGCTTTTGATGTCAGCGGCTATGTCGGCCATCATTGCGTAAGTCAGAGGGCTATCGTTAGTGTCATTACCTCTGGATGATTCCTCGGAGGCTGGGAGAGAGTCCTCATCGTCCTCGTCCTCGTCCATGTGCAGTCTGTGTGGTGGCGCCATCTTGGAAGCCTTGCTGCTGCTGTTAAAGCTAAATTTGCTTAGGTTGGTCGGAGTAATCTTCCATTTAGGTGTGTTCAGTGAGCATAGCGATCGATTGTGTGACCCTCTCCTAAGTTGGGAGGACATAATCACTCAGAAAATTGGCCGTTTTCTGTTCCCAGGTCCCACGGGTTGCCGGAGCTCCTTCACACTGCTGCCATTCGCACCACGCGCCAAGCCACGCCCTCTGTTTCTCAACCACATCGGGTGGTGGCCGCTTTGAATGGGCAAAAAACTGTTAGAGTAGGTTGGTTTAAAGTACACCTTGGTGCCCAACCTATTGTTGTCTCTAAAGATATTCAAGTCCAGGAAATGTATATTTTGTTGATTGTATTCACTGGTCAGCTGAATATTACAGCTGTTTGTGTTAAGATCCTATAAAAACTTTTCTAATGTTAAAAGGGAACCTGCCCAAATAAAAAATAGATCGTCTATGTAGCGACGGTAAAAAATTAGCTCCCTCCGCTGTGTATTAAAAATCGTTTTGTCCTCCCACTCTGCCATAAAGAGATTTGCAATACTGGGAGCAAATTTGGCCCCCATTGCAACACCATTTCTCTGTGTGTAAAAACAGTTACTGTACCAAAAGTAATTGTGTCCTAGGCAGAAGTCTAAACAATTGCGAAGAAATATCTTGAGGGAATGAGTGATGTCATTTCTCTTTGAGAGAGCCCAATTCAGTGCTAGGAGAGCATCATCATGCTGAATTATTGTGTACAGTGATGAGACATCGGCCGTTATATCTGGGTACCACAGCCAGTATAAAGAAGTAGAAATGATTTTTAAAAACCACTGGCATATTTTATTCCTCGATAAAACACTGAACACAGTCCTCCCAAAAAAAAAGGGTTTTATATATAGAAAGGCTGTAAGTTTTGGAGACAAAGTAGTAAAAAAGATTTTGGACCCTCCGAAGAAGCCTCTATCAATATGGGACAAAGATGGCTTCTTTCCTTGTAAAAAATGCCTTCCCTGCAAAGAAGCAGACAGACCAAGAAAATACATTGACTCCTTTATATCTACATCAAACAACACCCAGTTCCAGGTCAAATCATTCATCACGTGTAACACTAAATACGTAGTATATATGCTGGAGTGCCCGTGCCACCTAATGTACATCGGACAAACCAAGAGAAAACTTAAAATCAGAATAGCCGAACACATTGCCAACATCAAATTGGGTTATAAGGACCATAACGTGTCACTCCATTTCAAGCTACATCATAACCAAAACCCTGCTGGCCTTAAATTTTGGGCCATTGACCACGTTGAACCCCCTTAGAGGGGCTGCAATCATGTAAGGGAACTATCAAAGCGTGAAACCGAGTGGATATACTTGGCAGGCACATTGGCACCAAAAGGGTTAAACATTGACCTGGATATAAACTGTTTCATCAGTGATCACTGATTCAGCCGCTCTCTCATCTTCTTGTGCTCCTGTACTAACAGAGCACTAATTTTCCTCCCTAATAATTTAATGTCTCTTAATATTTTTAATATTTTTAATATTTTTAGTATTTTCTTATATTTTTAATATTTTCGACAATTTTTGACATACTTCTAATATTTTTGATTATCATTTATATTTAACTTCCATTTAATTCTATCTATTTTTATCTATTACATATAGATTTTTATATGGACTATTTATCTCCTGGAACAGTCATCTCCCACTGTTCCTTTTCCACATATGTATACTATTCTATATGACTTCTTGGTATTGGCCCTCTCAGTGCAGACACGCACACAATTGACTGTTTAATGGCCTCTATAGAATATATATATATATATATTTTAAAAACTGAACAAGTTCTCTATATGTATGGCCACCATATGCATACGCTGTCTAGCACAAGCACTTAAGCTCTGCACAGTGAGACGCACGCTACTGTGCAGCTCATTGGTTCAGTACTCTGACCTGTGTGATGCTTTATAAAACATATCGCCTTGCAGCTGGTATTTTAATACCCTTATGACATAACCATTACCTTGCTATGAGCATTCACCTATACTTATGGTTACTCACTGCAGTCATCAACCCTTATAGATATACATAAGATGCCTATACCTTATTTACACGGGGCGAGCAAAGCTCTACTAAGTTAGGCCCCCTTATTAACATATTCAGTAAGAGTGACGAGTGGACACGCCCACAGTCGATGTGATTGGCCACACCATAGTGCAGGCATCGAAACTTGTTCTAGTTACTATAAGCCTGTTTCAACATGTTCCTCAGTTACACTATATTTATATCGCTTTCTCAGATTAAAAGCATCTGACATGATAATATATGGATATACATATCTATTTCTCCATAGATTTTTACTTTATTACATAGCCTTGCTCGGATTCAATTTACCAATGGATCACCTCCTGCTATAGGACGGGTAATGTGTTTTTACTTTGGCCACATTTGGCCGTATTAAAGTGCACAATAGATTTCTTTTCACATGTCCTCTTTTAAAAAACTCCATCACACCCCGGCTGATGTCCATCCATATGTCCGGATCGAGCAGCACCAATCACATCCGGCGGGTGGTAAGGACTCATCCAATAGCCGTGGGATGTACGGGTATAAAGAGACAGTGATGACGCTACGTAGCCACGCCCTCAGTCGAAGTCGGAAGTGACGAAACGCGTCAGGGGGTGGCTACAGACAGCGCTACACAGAAGTCTTCCTTGCTTTCCACCACGCTCCACCGACCACCATTCACAGCGAGGAAAACCAACACAACCTATCCGCAGCACTCGCGCGGCCCCTGTGGGCAGGAGGTCATTGGTGACGGCGGTGAAACCTTTTTTATTACGTTCATACACATTATTTTAATTGTACGGGCATTTACTAGTGGTTATATTCCTAACCTGATCGGGGCTATTGTATAGGCAATATTGCATTATGAGAGTTATGTGTTTTTGTTGCTTTGCATGTACCTCCGCCTGGGCAGTTTAACCCGTACAATACCTGGATGACCTGGTGATTTTGAGAGCAAATCATTTACTGAGTTGCTGTGGTAAGCTTAAACCCCAAATTGGGGGATTAATCCACACTTGGTGGTGTATCTATAGGTATTTGGTGCACATATACCACTTTCCGATCACCCATCTCATTATCACCGATCCTCAGGACTAATCAATTTATTGGAGTCAGATTTTATCTACTCATAGCGCTGTTTTTATATATATATATATATATATATATATATATATATATATATATATATATATATATATATATATATATATATATATTCAAAAAATGAAATATTTAAAAAAAAAGTAAAAATGTTTAAAAAAAACACAAACACAGTAAGACCCCCCAGGTCCGCCCACACTCACCCCTCCATGGTGACAACCCCCCCGCACTCACCCCTCCACAGATACCTCAGCTTCTTCTCCGGGCCAACCCAATCCATCCTGATTGGCCAGGAGGAGAAGCTGGTAGATGAAAGCGAATATTAATTTGCTATTGTCACAAGTGGGTGGGTTCGGGGTGCAATGCTCTGTGCCCCAAGCCAAACCCTTTTCAAACCAATTAGAACCTCGGGCTCTAATCATGTGGCTTAAACGTCTGGTGTCCTGCAGGGGGGCTGAGCCCCTAATGGATCGGTCACTCATGGACATCAGACTTTGTCAAGCAGATCAACCTGCTCAGCAAGCGGATGACAGGTCCGTGTCTGCTCTGCTGATGCAGAGTGGACACAGACACAGCCCGCTGTTCTCTATGGGGCGGTTAGATGGAAACGGACTGCTTGTCCATTTCCATTGCTTTTAGAAAATGTCTAGTTTGAGGGGTATTTTCAAATTCTGAAAGCGGTAAATGAAAAATGAAAACCTCCAGATTTTTTGAGAAATTTTTGGGTACGTTCTATTTTCAGCATTTTGCAAAATGGCACAATTTTAAATGTACAAATATTTGTTATTTATTAACTCCATGCAGGTTAAGCTTGTATATTTAGTAAGGATTTAGTAGGAATTTTGTAACATTTTATCTGCTAATAATGGTTTTAGTGTATTTTTTTGCAAATGTATTGGTTTGATAAACATTTGTGCAAATACCACAGGGTCTTAAAAATCTGTAGCATCTTCTGTTTATTCTAGAGGAAATATGTTTTCAGAAAATATATGGTTTTGGGGGTCCTTCACAAATTCTGAAAGTTGTAAGGGAAAAATGAAAACCTCCATATTTTTTGAGAAATTTAGATATTTACACTTTTTCACAAAAAGGTGCAATTTAAATGTTAAAACTATTTGTTTTTTATTAACTCAAAACAAGTTAAGCTTTTATATTTAGTAGGAATTTTGTAAAATTAAAACCTTCAGATTTTGGAGAAATTTGGATATTTACATGTTTGCATACATGCGCTTTTCACCATTTTGCAAAAAGGCTCAATGTAAAAATGTGTACTTCTTGTTATTTATTAACTCCATACAGGTTAAGCTTTTTTTTTTGTAAAATTAGCTGTGTTTTCATCTGCTAATAATGGTTTTAGTGTATTTTTTGCTATTGTTTTGGTTTGATAAACAGTTGCGCAAATACCGCGGAGTCTAAAAAATTTGTAGCACCTTCTGTTTATTCTAGAGGACATGTGTTTTCAGAAAATAAATGGTTTTGGCGGTCTTTCACACATTCTGAAAACTGTAAGGGAAAAATGAAAACCTCCATATTTTTTGAGAAATTTAGATATTTACACTTTTTCACAAAAAGGTGCAATTTAAATGTTAAAACTATTTGTTTTTTATTAACTCAAAACAAGTTAAGCTTTTATATTTAGTAGGAATTTTGTAAAATTTGCTGTGTTTTTATCGGCTAACAATGGTTTTTGTTTCTTTTTTTTTTCAAATATATTGCTTTGATAAACATTTGCGCAAATACCGTGGGGTCTAAAAAAATCAGTACCTTCTTTTTATTCTACTGATCATGTGCTTTCAGAAAATATATGGTTTAGGGGGTCTTTCACAAATTCTGAAAGCTATAAGTGAAAAATAAAAAAGCAAAGGAAAAAGTGCAAACATTGTCTGGCCACATGAGTGTACAAAATGGAGCATACATACATCTTATGTCTGTGGTTTAGACATTTCATGTAAACATCTACTTGAACATTACAATTTAAAGCACTAGAGACAGAAAAAAAATTAAGTTAGACACAAAGCAAGGAATGTTAGATGCCAGGTATGATGAACAACACTTTGGAAGAGTTTGGAAAGCCTCTTAACCTGTTGCCTAATAAAGAGATACACACCTGTAAGTCTGGTCTGTGACATAAGATCACACAACCAGAGCCAAAAGATCTACAATTTCTACAATTCCTGCTTGCTTGCTTCTGATGTGTGTAAAACTACAGCACAATAACACATTTGATAAATCCCTGACTGACCTAACCAACAGCAAACTGCCTATGTTGGTGTCCTGGACACTAGAGTGTGTAAAGGCCTTCCATGTCTTGATTGAGGCACTAACCAGTGCACCTGTGCAACAAGCTCCCAATGTAACCTGAAGATTTTTGATGAAAACAAATGCTTATGTCCATGGCATAGGTGTGGTGCAGAGCCAGGTTAATCAGTCAGGAGAGGAATAACCCATCCAATATTTAAGCAGAAAGATGTTCCCCAAGGAGGTAGCTTGTGCCACCAAGAAGGAGTGCCTTGCAATTTTGTGGACAATTCAGAAGCAGAAACCCTACCTGTATTGCTGAAGCTTCACAATGACCACTGACCAAAATCCACACAGCAGGCTAAAACATGTTGTTGGGCAAAATGTAAAAGTACTCCATTGGAGCTTGATTCTCCGACAATTTCTAAATACAGCACAAGAGGAGACTTGCAGAAGGATTGTCCCAGAAAGCAGAGCCATCAGAAGTCAGTGATGTTGGAAAATGTACTTGCAATCCCTTCCATGCAATCTCCAAAAAGAGGGGAGGTGTGAAGGCAATGAGGTCAGATGAACCTAAAATTGAGTGGGCAGAACGGGGAAGTCATACTGAACATGGTTCCAATTTCATTTATCCAATATTTGCAAGACTGTGAATTACCTAGCTAAGAATCTTTTGAGCAACTAGCATATAATATAGGGAGAAAAAACTGCGCTTGTCAAAAACGTTCTAAATATATATGCGTCAAGGCAGCAGAAGAAATGTGATAAGCATATAGGGCCAGATTCACATAGAACTACGTTACGCTGCGGCGGCGTAACGTAACCCATTTACGTTACACTGCCGCAAGTTTACAGCGTAAGTGCCTGATTCACAAAGCACTTACCTGTAAACTTGCGGCGGCGTAGCGTAAATCCGCCCGGCGCAAGCCCGCCTAATTCAAATGGGGCGGGGACCATTTAAATTAGGCACGTTCCCGCGCCGAACGTACAGTAGGTGACCGCGATATTGTGTTTCTAGCACAACAGCATCGCGCTGATTCTCTGCGACATGGTGCCGACATCTCGCACTCGCTGGAATAGACAAAGCACATTCCAGCGAGTGCGTCATAGAATCGACGGGAGATCTGACTTGTTCTAGGTGCGGCATTTAGTATGCATTCCTGAGAGGGAGAATTCCACGCCAATTTTTAAATAAAAAACCGACATGGGTTCCCCCCAGGAGCATACCAGGCCCTTAGGTATGGTATGGGTTGTAAGGAGACCCCCCTATGCCGAAAAACCGACGTAGGGGGTCCCCCTACAATCCATACCAGACCCGTATCCAAAGCACGCTACCCGGCCGGCCAGGAAAGGAGTGGGGACGAGCGAGCATCCCCCCCTCCTGAGCCGTACCAGGCCGCATGCCCTCAACATGGGGGGTTGGGTGCTCTGGGGCAGGGGGGCGCACTGCGGGGCCCCCCCACCCCAGAGCAACCTGTCCCCATGTTGATAAGGACAGGGCCTCTTCCCGACAACCCTGGCCGTTGGTTGTCGGGGTCTGCGGGCGGGGGGCTTATCGGAATCTGGGAGCCCCCTCAAATAAGGGGGCCTCCAGATACCGGCCCCCCCACCCTAAGTGAATGGATATGGGGTACATCGTACCCCTACCCATTCACCTGGAGGCAAAGCGTTAAAGTTAATAAACACGCGACACAGGGTTTTTAAAATAATTTATTAATCTGCCTCGGAGGCCCCCCTGTCTTTTTTAGCTCTTTCACCAGGGGGGCTTCTTCTTTCGCTCTCCGGGGGGTCTTCTGCTCTCCGGGGGGGTCTTCTCCGCTCTCGGGGGTCTTATTCTATCTTCGCCGCTCTCCGCTGTTGACTCGGCGCACCCCGGTTCTTTTCCCAATGTCCGGTGATCTGCCGTGCTGGTTCCAGCTATCGTGGAAGTTCCAGCGCATGCGCAAGCTGATGTGCTGAGATGGTTCCAGCTATCGGGAAAGTTCCTTCAAGGACTGCGCAAAGCAGACATTCGTGAATCAGCGTAACTAGTCATTTGCATATTCTACGCCGACCGCAATGGATTCGCCACCTAGCGGCCAGCCTAGAATTGCAGCCTAAGATCCGATGGTGTAAGTCACTTACACCTGTCGGATCTTAGGGCTATCTATGCGTAACTGATTCTATGAATCAGCCGCATAGATACGACAATCGTATCTCAGAGATACGACGGCGTATCAGGAGATACGCCGTCGTATCTCTTTTGTGAATCTGGCCCATAAAGTCCAATATAAAAGTAAACTGAGCCAAGTAGGAAAAAAGCGTGTATGTATGCCGGCCGGCAATAGGAGCCCTTCCTCCTTCAGATGGAATGCGGTTCCTTGGGAAGGCGCACACTGACGTCACTGCGTTCCATCTGAAGGAGGAAGGCTCCTATTGCCGGCCGGCATACATACACGCTTTTAATCATGAGATGATTGTAAGTACATGTCTTATGCATTTTTATTAAATATTTTGTATGGTATCACGCTATGGTCCGTTTTTATTTATATACCGAGGATATGTTCAATCATCGATGTGGTGCAATTTGAGATCTGCTCCCTGGATCCCTCCCCAGTCTGATGCTAATCTGATGTGGAGCCCATTGAATAAAATCTGTCTACATGCCTAATGTTTGGGTGGTTCTGGTAAGCGGCTTTCAGTTTGGTGGTGGTGTGTTCACACTGAAGTTTTGCTGACACATGGTGGTGCTGCTACGAACCTTTTATTGGACTGAATGTGTTTTTATTCATATTATTTATTATCATTGCTTTTTACCAGCCTGATAACTAGCATATAAGATGTGAGAGAATTTGGATGCATTTGCATTTGAAGACATTATAAAGCACTGGAATTTGTGGCTGACAGCAGACATCTAATCTATATGACTATGCTCTTTTGTTTGTTTGGATGTTGACGTGTACAATGTTCTTTTAGGCATTTTGTTAGGTCAAAAACCACAGTATGAATTTCAGGATTGGCGTCTAAAAAATGTTTTGGTAAGATACTATTCATCTAAGAACAAATTGAACAATGTTACTATTAGATGTTTAAAGGGTGTGCTTCCTACTTCCTACTTACAGAACCTTAGATTCCCATGTGGCCGTATATCATGGAAAAATATATTTTACATAGAACATACTGTACATTAAGCATCTGACATTGATGCCATTCATGTTAGTCATTATTGACATGTGAAAAGTAACACCTAGTTAAAGGACAGAAACAGTCATTTAACCTCTCATGTGGGATCCTGAAATCCATGCTATATAAGTCTTGGACCAAGTAAATGACAACAAGAACATTGTAAAGGTCAAAAGCTAAACCACAAAAAAGCAACCTGAGAAGGTTTTTCCTCAGAAATTGACAAGCTGAAGCTGAAACTAAGTGAGGTATTACAATAATTTGGCAGTCACTCCCTATAACATTTGCAGGATATAGAAATATATAAACTTTTGTTAATAAAGTTTTTTTTAACCACTGTGTATCCAGGCCAATTCAGACACTTTGCTCCTACATGTAACAATCTACTTTTTTTTTTGCTAAAAAAATACTTAGAAGCCCCAAACATTATATATATATGTATATATATATATATATATATATATATATATATATATATATATATATATATATATATATATATATATATATTTAACAGAAACACTTTAGAATAAAACGATGGGAGTTGCAATTTTTTATGTCACACGGTATTTGCGCAACGGTTTTACGAGCAGTAAAAATGTGGAATAGACTGCCTCAAGAGCTGGTTCTGGCCAGCTCAGTAGATTGCTATAAAAAGGGCTTGGATTATTTCTTAAATGTACATAATATAACTGGATACTAACATTTATAGGTAATGTTGATCCAGGGAATATCCAATTGCCTCACGGGGGACCAGGAAGCAATTTTTCCCTTGCTGGAGCAAATTGGATCATGCTCTGTTGTTTTTTTTTTCTTTTCTTTTTTACCAAGTGTGGGCATAGGATTGTGTATATAGAATTTTATTGGTGGAACTGAATGTGTATTTTTTCAACCAGACTGACCATGTAATTATGTAACTTTGTATGTGCCACAATGACCCAACTTCTTTTTTTCTTTCGATTCTAGTTATAGGTAAGCAGACAGAGGTCAGCATACCACGGACTATGCTTGTTCAGAGACATACCTTTCATTGTCTTTAGGGATGAGCTTCAGGTCAGCATATTCACTGTTCTGCTTGCAAGTAAACAAACTAGCCAGGTTTGGTCAGTTCATCCAATTAAATGTTGGGCAGATTTGGTAATGAGCATCAAACAGAAGTCTGACATTTATCCATGTTATTACTACAACCTCAAAATGACAGTCTGCTTTAAGTCTCAATAAAAACCCTTTCCCACAATTGTTTTTTATTTATTTTCTTTGCATTGGTACATATCCCCTATTGCAGTACCCAGCTACCAATGCTATTTTTTAACAAAAACGTTCAAACTGGCCTTATAAAAATAACAAGGTTATGAGGTTTGCTGTGTTCAGGTTTAGCTGATTCTTTTTTGGATCCACCTAACTTCCTGAGAACCAAACTTTGCCCAGTTCACTCATCCTCATCTGTTTTATGAGACCTGAACAGCTGCCAAAAATATATATATTTTTTTAAATTGCAGCCTTGTATAATTGCCATTGAAAAGAAAAAATTGCAAGTGGAAGTAAAGGCTAGTCATACTACAACTTAGTTTTTGTTTTATTAAAATAAAAAGAAGGTTTATACTAACCGACTCTGTCTCCCCTTACCTCTTCTTTAGCAGTCCCCCACTGTCACTGTCCTTGTCTTCTCCCTGTGAGTGCCCCCATAGCAAGCTGTGTTCTATGGGTGCACTTATGCGGGCACGCTTCCGACATGGGCACACACAGTTAGGCTTCGCTGCACCCCCCTGCTCTGTCCTTAAAGGATTTGACTGACAACAGCAGGAGCCAATGTCTTCTGCTGCTACTTGAGTCCCTGTGAGGCCAAGAAGGCAAGCAGGCACAGTACTGGATCAATTTGAGGAACGGGTAAGTAATTAGGGGTGGCAGGAGGGTGGGGACAGGTAGCTAAACATTTTTTATATTAATGTAGGGAATGCAATAAGGTAAAAACAAAATTGACTTTTGAACCACTTTAAATCTATCTAAAAGCATAGCTTCCACCCTCCTCCTACCTATACTCTATATTGCTGGTAAAGAAGATGCATGTAAATTCCTTTTTTTTAATAATCTGCTTTAATGCAGTCATGTTATGCAGAAGCTCTCATTCCCGCATGTCTTCCCTTTGGCTTGATAATGGAGCTGAATTCTGGGAGCCATGATATCATCTGCCGGCTTCCATTGCCACCCCCTTCCCTGCAACAGCTGCTCCATGACATAGGGAACAGGAGCTTCTGCATCACATGACCACACAGGAGCAGATTGAATAAAGGTATATAAACACATTCCTTTTACCAGCAGTATACAGCATAGGTAGGAGGGGGAAGCAGGGTTTAAACCTCCATACATGTAGCCATTACATCCACTTTAAGGCATTGATTTGTAATCATGCTATCTATAAACTTGAAATATACACATGCTGATTGTCCAGTCTTAAAAGAAGGTTATCTATCATTTATGAATCTCAATTTCCTGGATACCAGATTTTGTTGTTTGCAACAGATTCGATCTGCTTGCAAATATGTAGGCGACTGAGGCGAGTATATAATATTGTTGATGCACTTGGTTAAATCATCACTAGTCATTAACATTATAAAAGGGTTCTAGGTGCACATGATAAAAGGTTGAATAGGCTTTTAAAAGTAGAATTTAATAACCATAGACATATTAAATCATGCACATGATATATAAACCATATTAATATCTCGAGGACAAGCATGTTTGTTCACAGCATTTTATTTTATTATATTTTTTCCCTATCACGCTTTCAAATACAATGAGCTTAGTTTGTTTAACATGGAGAAGGTTTTTGTTTACTAACACAAACTTTTTTTTTATTTCAATATGTTTATTGAATATTTGAAGGGTAAAAACATAAAAACAAAGATAACAAAAGGCATCATAGGTATTGTGACATACAAGCTTCCACTAACACAAACTTAATATACACAAAGGCAAAACAAACCGGGAATACGATTAGAAAAAAAATAAAACAAAAAAAATGTTTTTATGAAAATGTACTTCCTTGCCAAAATATTGTCAGTATACACTATTCTTTTGGAGTCATATGCTTTAATTCTCATATCTACTGTATATTTAATCTAGGGTGAGGCATGAACAGAATGGAAACATGTTATACAGTAAAACCTTGTTTTGCAAGCATAATTCGTTCCAGAAACATGCTTGTAATCCAAAGCACTTGTATATCAAAGCATTTTTTTTACAGGGTATAAAAGAGAAGAGAAGCACCTCTAAGTGTAGCAATAAGTTGCTAAATGCTGTACTTTCATTAAATGTAACCATATTGCTACACTTATGCCTCATACATACGATTTCTTTTCAGCAGGAAAACGGCTGAAATTTGTGTTGCTTACACACGGCACACTAATCTTGGCTAAGATTCCAAACCTCAAGAACGCGGTGACGTACAAGACGCAGTTTGTCTCTTCTACTTGATTCTGAGCATGCGCTTTTTTTTGCGCGTTGTAATTGCATACAGACGAACGCGATTTGCGATAGGAATTTTTCCTGTCATGAAAATTGAGATCCTGCTCTCAATCTTTTCTTGGCAGGAAAACTGACAGAAAAAGTGTGATGGAGCATACACATGGTCGGAATTCCTGACAAAAAGCTCACATCGCGCTTTTCTTGTCAGGAAAACTGATCGTGTGTACGAGGCATTAGAGGCTCCTCTCTTCTTTTTTATACCCAGTTGTGACATGATGCTACTCTTAAATTAAGACAACGCTTGTATATCAAGTCAAAATATATTAAAACATTTTGCTTGTCTTGCAAAACACTCTCAAACCAAGTTACTTTCAAACCAAGGTTTTACTGTACTTTTGTTTCAGTCCTTTCCTTATAGTTTTTTTCCCTAACGACTTAATGACATGGGGTTTGCTTCATCTGAAGGTCTCATGCACACTGGATGTTAAAATAACGTTATAAAAACGGCAGTAGCTTTGCAGTGAGTTTTTCAACTTTTTTCAATAGCGTTTTTTAGCATTTTTAGCGTTGTTCCGCGTTAGCGTTTTTTTGGTTGAAGAAAACATTTTTTTTTATTTTTTTCAATGGATCAAAAATGTTAAAAAACGCTGGTGAGTGACATCAGCGTTTATTTACGTTTATCAGCGTTTATAAGCGTTAGAGCGTTTTTACAGCTGAAAACGTCTCTCAGAACCCACTAGTTTTTTTTTTTTTTTTACTGCTCGAAAACGCCACTGCCCAAAACTACTGATAACAGCCTATGTGTGCATGGACACATAGGATAACGTGATGGAGAGTTTATTGACTGTAGAAAAAAATGTCTACTGCCAAAAACGTCCAAAAATGTCCAGTGTGCATGAGGCCTAATACTTTAGGCAAATTCGCCCAGCCCCTCCCCACACTGCAGCTGATCGGCTCTCCCTGTCAGCACGAACCGAGGAATGCCTGGTTTACACCAGCTGGTCACAGCTGATCACGTGGTAGAAACCTCTCACAGAGGCTTTTTATCACGATTGAAAAAGCGGGGTGTCAGACGGGCACACACCGGCATGTTATCCTGCTGGATGTCAATAGACAGGATAACAGAACCACTTCCTGGACGTCAATATGCTATTGACCGGGTGGGAAGTGGTTAAGCAGCAACCCCCCGAATACTTACCTGAGCCCTATTGCAATCAAGAGTTGTGCAGAAAAGTATTGGCTCCCCGGAGACTCTGTGTCATGTTTACTCCAACACAGGTGGTCAGACACTTTAGCTGACTACTGTGTTCTTCACCTATAGCAGCCCCCTTTCCCATAAGGCAAGAGGATATACCTGTACTCAGTTGCCCACAGGTCTTATACACAATTCTATAGTGCCTGGTTACCATGCAAGGGCAGGCGCGAACTGAGCAAAGCAAACAGGTACTTGCGATTGGCAGACAGGTAGCGTGGTTCTATGAAAGTCCAGGTAAAAGGCATGCTGAGTTCAGGGCCTAGTCCAAAATCCAGTCCAAGGTCATACACAGGTAACTCCAAAATAGCAGAGCAGGACAGACAGACAGGGGGCTTGATCAGGAATAACACACGTATCACTCTCTTTCACAAGCATGCTTGTGAGGGTTTGGCTGAATTATAACAGGTATGGTTTCCACCCAGAGACTGATCACATTAACCACCTTGCAGGTGAACAGACAGACAAGGGGAGTGTCAAATCCAAAACCCTGGATGCTGGAATGAGGATCAGGAGCCCTAGATGCTTGCGACACTCTCTCTCCTCATTGGCTGAGATAGCAGCAGGAGCCATTAGCTTCCGCTACTGTCAATCACAGCCAGTGAGCCAATGAGAAGAGAGAAGGGGGCCAGGACACATAAAGCAGTGGCTGCTCTGTGCAAAATCATTGCACAGAGCAGGTAAGTATGACATGTTTATTTTTTAAAGAAAAAAAAAACTTGACTTTAATGTAGTATGAAAAAATCATACTTATTGTAATACAAATGTATTGTAAAGGTTTCACCCAGAATTAGTTAAGACCCAAAATTATGTTCACGATCACAAAAATATATATATTTTTTATATATTGTGAGCTGGGGAGAGGTCGCAGGTAGAATGCTCACTGGGGTGAGCATAATTTCAGGCACAGATACTAGTCCAGTGATATAATGACATACAGTGGGGTGTTTAATGTTGCTATTTACAGGGCTATATATAGTTGCTGTACAGTGCTCAAAAAATAGTGCAGTAGTAGTAGTAAGTTCTTAGTATCCACTTGTGGACTGCCCACCTTTAGTTGCTCCTGATGTTAACCCCTTCCCAGACATGTCATTAGTACTGTGACAGTGCACATTTTTTAGCACTGATCATTGTATTAGTGTCACTGGTCCCCCAAAAGTGTCAACAGTTTCAGTTAGTGTCTGATTTGTTCACCGCAATATCGTAGTCCCGCTATAAGACACTGATCTCCGCCATTACTAGAGATGAGCCGAACACTCCCCAGTTCGGTTTGCACCAGAACATGCGAACGGGCAAAAAATTGGTTCGAACACCGTTAAAGTCTATGGGACACGTACATGAAATATCGAAAGTGCTAATTTTAAAGGTTAATATGCAAGTTATTGTCCTAAAAAGTGTTTTGGGACCTGGGTCCTGCCCCAGGGGACATGTATCAATGCAAAAAATAAGTTTTAAAAACAGCCGTTTTTTCAGGAGCAGTGATTTTAATAATGCTTAAAGTGAAACAATAAAAGTGAAATATTCCTTTAAATTTTGTACCTGGGGGTGTCTAAAGTATGCATGTAAAGTAGTGCATGTTTCCCATGCTTAGAATTGTCCCTGCACAGTGTCATTTCTGAAGGAAAAAAAGTAATTTTAAAGTACTAGCGGCTATTCATGAATTGTCGGTCCTGGCAATACAGAGAAAAGTAATTGAAAAAAATGACAGTGGTCCCCCACCCCCAGTCCATTACCAGGCCCTTTGGGTCTGGTATGAAAATTAAGGGGAACCCCTGTCATTTTTTTCAATGACTTGTATCTGTTTTGCCAGGACCCGACAATTCATTAATAGCGGGAATAGTTTCAAATTACTTTTTTCCTTCAAAAATTACATTTTGTGCAGGGAACCAAAAAAAAATGTGAGGGGGGGCCAAGCTCCATATCAGGCCCTTCAGGTCTGGTATGGATATTAAGGGAAATCCCATGGTCTGGTATGGATTCTAAGGGGAACTCTGTGTCAAAAAAAAAATGGCGTCCCCCCAAAAAATCTATACCAGACTCTTTATCCTTTAACAATGTATCCCTTATCAATTCACATGGGGGGCGGGATCTGGGGGTCCCCTTTGTTAAAGGGGGCTTCCAGATTCCGATAAGCCCCCTGCCCGCAGACCCCCACAACCACCGTGCAAGGGTTGTGGGGATAAAGACCTTGTCCCAATAACATGGAGACAAGGTGCTTTGAGGGGTCAGAGACCCCTAAAGCATCCTCTCCATGTTGAGGGCATGTGTCCTGGTATGGTTCACACCCCCCAGGTACGAAATTTAAAGGAATATTTCACCTTTATTGTTTCACTTATTAAAATCACTCCTCCCAAAAATGTCCGTTTAAAAAAAAAAATTGCATTGATAGATGTCCCCTGGGGCAGGACCCAGGCCCCAAACACTTTTTAGGACAATAACTTGAAAATGAATCTTTAAAATTAGCACTTTAGAATTCTCCCATTGACTTCTACAGGGTGTTCCGTGGCTTTTTGAATTTGCCGCGAACACCCCAAATTGTTCGATGTTCACCGCACTGGCGAACAGCAAATGTTTGTGTGGAACTCATGTTTGAATCGAACTCGAAGCTCATCCCTAGCCATTACTAATCCAAATTAAATAAATAAATAAATAAAAATATCCCATCGTTTGTAGACACTATGGTCCAGATTCACAAAAGAGATACGACGGCATATCTCCTGATACGCCGTTGTATCTCTGTTTTAGGGTCTTCCTAACTATGTCACTGATTCATAGAATCAGTTACGCATAGTTAGCCCTAAGATCCGACAGGTGTAATTGAATTACACTGTCGGATCTTAGGATGCAATACCTCGGCCGCCGCTGGGGGGAGTTTGCATCGTAAACCAGCGTCGGGTATGCAAATTAGTAGTTACGGCGATCCACATCGGTTTTTCGCGTTCGCTACGTCGCTGCTAGTCTAGTTTACCGTCGCAAAGTTAGTAGTCGTTTTTGCTGCCCTAACTTTACACAGCCCACGTATGTGCTGTATAAAGTATGGCCGTCGTTCCCGCGTCGAAATTTGAATTTTTTTTGTTCTTGCGTAAGACGTCCGGGAATACGAAAGTACGCTACGCACGTCGCCGTTCGGAAAAATGATGTCACTTCGCGCAAAGCACGGCGGGAATTTCAAAACGGAGCATGCGCAGTAGGTTCGGCGCGGGAGTGCGCCTAATTTAAATGGCACACGCCCCTTTGAATTACGCGGGCTTACGCCGGAGGCCGCCAGCGTAAGTTTTCATGCAAGTGCTTTGAGAATCAGGCACTTGCGATGAAAACTTGCGGCAGTGTAACATATCTACGATACGTTACGCCGCTGCAATTCTACGTGAATCCGGCCCTATAACTTTTGCACAAACCAATCAATAAACGCTTATTGTGATTTTGTTTACCAAAATATGTAGTAGAATACATATTGCCCTGAACTGATGACTACATTTGATTTTGCTTACATTTTTTATTGGATATGTTTTATAGCAGGTCTTTTTTTGTTTATATTAATACACATAAAAACTGCAGAGGTGATCAAATACCACCAAAAGAAAGCTATATTTGTGGGAAATGTATTTTTTTTATTTGGGCACACTTACTTGGTGTCAGTTAAAGCTAAACTGAAGGCAGGGAAAGCACAAGACTCTCTGACTAAACCCACATCTAAAATGGCAGTACCGCTCTCCTCACAAACTCACTCACAGAAACTGCTGAACTGCTGTAGTCTCCTGCTCCCACACAGCGCTCTGAGTCAGAATATGATATAGGGATTATATATAATTCCCTACAACAGGCATCATCTAATTCTGAACTGATTAACCAATTTAAGAGGGTCCTACACAAAGCGCTTCAGAATACATCTGACACTATCACAGAAAAGACTAGAGAAATTTGTGCGGTAGGACGGCGCACCTTCATTCTAGAACAGAGAGCTGATGAACTTGATGCTACAACATCTAACCAGGCTGAGGAATTGGAATGCCTCAAGGAAGAATATTCTTCCCTCCAAACTCGTTTTGAGGATTTTGAGAATAGAAATAGGCAATCTAAACTCCGTATTAGAGGAATCACAGAAGGCATTGAAGATCCCCATTCTACAGCCACAGCACTATTCCAGGAATTGCCGCCTTCAATTCCAATAGAAAGACTTAAAATGGACAGAATACACAGGTCACTAACATCAAGAAAGGAAAATGGTCCTCCCAGGGATATGATTATTAAATTCCATTATTTTCGCACAAAGGAACAATTACTGGATGCAGCCCGCACCAAAGATTCCTTGATATTTCAGGCCCATCGCTACCAAATCTATCAAGATCTTTCCCAACAGACAGTTATGAAGAGAAAATAAATGAAACCTCACCTACAGGTCCTTTAACCACTTAACGTCCGCCGCACGACTATTTACGTCCGCAAAATGGCACGGACAGGCAGATGGGCGTATATATACATCCTTGCGTTCTAGCGGGTGGGGGGTCCGATCGGGACCCCCCCGCTGCGTGCGGCGGGCGGCTTACCTAGGGGAGCGATCCGGGATGACGGCGCGGCTATTCGTTTATAGCCGCTCCATCGCGATCGCTCCCCGGAGCTGAAGAACGGGGAGAGCCGTATGTAAACACGGCTTCCCCGTGCTTCACTGTGGCGGCGTATCGATCGAGTGATCCCTTTTATAGGGAGTCTCGATCGATGACGTCAGTCCTACAGCCACACCCCCCTACAGTTGTAAACACACACTAGGTGAACCCTAACTCCTACAGTGCCCCCTGTGGTTAACTCCCAAACTGCAACTGTCATTTTCACAATAAACAATGCAATTTAAATGCATTTTTTGCTGTGAAAATGACAATGGTCCCAAAAATGTGTCAAAATTGTCCGAAGTGTCCGCCATAATGTCGCAGTCACGAAAAAAATCGCTGATCACCGCCAATAGTAGTAAGAAAAAAATAATTAATAAAAATGCAATAAAACTATCCCCTATTTTGTAAACGCTATACATTTTGCGCAAACCAATCGATAAACACTTATTGCAATTTTTTTTTACCAAAAATAGGTAGAAGAATACGTATCGGCCTAAACTGAGGAAAAAAATGTTTATATATGTTTTTGGGGGATATTTATTACAGCAAAAAGTAAAAAATATTGAATTTTTTTCAAAATTGTCGCTCTATTTTTGTTTATAGCGCAAAAAATAAAAACCGCAGAGGTGATCAAATACCACCAAAAGAAAGCTCTATTTGTGGGGAAAAAAGGACGCCAATTTTGTTTGGGAGCCATGTCGCACGACCGCGCAATTGTCTGTTAAAGCGACGCAGTGCCGAATCGCAAAACCTGGCCTGGGCATTTAGCAACAAAATGGTCCGGGGCTTAAAGCGGAGTTCCACCCTCTTTTTTAAGTAATCTGCATCGCCTGCTCCTGTGTCACCTGAAACACATTTGGCACTTTTTTTTTTGTTTTGTTTTGAAACTGACCTTGTTTTCATGATTAAAATTCGCCCCCGCCGCGGCGGGAGGCTGAGCTACTCCCCCCGCCGCCGCTATACGTCCTGGGAGATCAATTTCAGGATTCAGTCCTGGTCCGTCGCATCGCGGGGCTTTACCGCGCATGCGCGAGTGCGAGCCGCACTTGAAAACACTCTCGAGGGGGGCGGAGGCGGAGGGATGTTGAATACCACAACAGCCCCGCCCACCCCCACGCCCAGAATGTACGCTTGTACTGTATAATAGATTTGAGGGGGCGGGCAGAGGCGGAGAGTTGCTGGGAGGGTCCTATAGAGAGCAGAGCTTGGCGAGGGGGGGCGGGGCGGACCCGTGCAATAGTAAGTCACCTGCGTGCAATGTCATGTACCCTGTACAACCACTGTGCCCGTCAAATGCAAACACTGTGCCCACTCAAATGTATCCACTGTGCCAAACGCTGTGCCCGTCAAACTCATCCACTGTGCCTGTCAATTGCATCCGCTGCGCCCGTCGAGCGCATCCTCACTGTGCCAGTCAAATGCATCCATGTGCTGGTGGCAATGCGATTTAGCGGGGGATCGATGCGATGTGCTGAGGTTGATGCGATTTGTGCAATGCAATGTGCTGGGGACAATGCGAGTGCTGGGGACAATGCAATGCAATTTGGAGGGGGGGGGGTGATGCGGGCAATGCGATGGGGGTGATGCCATTTAGCGGGGGCAATGCGATTTGCTGGGGCAATGGGATTCGGTGGGGGGGGCGAGGCGATGCGATTTGGTGGGAACCCCTCATAATGAGCACAGCAGGTGTACAAACCCAGGAACTCAGCACAGCACAGGGATGGTGGGAGCCCCTCATAATGAGCACAGCATAAGTACAGCCCCAGGAATTCAGCACAGATCAGGGATGGTGGGAACCCCTCATGAGGGGTTCCCACCATCCCTGTGCTGACTTCCTGGGGCTGTACTTCTGCTGTGCTCATTATGAGGGGTTCCCACCATCCCTGTGCTGTGCTCATTATGAGGGGTTCCCACCATCCCTGTGCTGACTTCCTGGGGCTGTACTTCTGCTGTGCTCATTATGAGGGGTTCCCACGATCCCTGTGCTGTGCTCATTATGAGGGGTTCCCACCATCCCTGTGCTGACTTCCTGGGGCTGTACTTCTGCTGTGCTCATTATGAGGGGTTCCCACCATCCCTGTACTGTGCTCATTATGAGGGGTTCCCACCATTCCTGTGCTGTGCTCATTATGAGGGGTTCCCACCATCCCTGTGCTGACTTCCTGGGGCTGTACTTCTGCTGTGCTCATTATGAGGGGTTCCCACCATCCCTGTGCTGTGCTCATTATGAGGGGTTACCACCATCCCTGGGCTGTGCTCATTATGAGGGGTTCCCACCATCCCTGTGCTGTGCTCATTATGAGGGGTTCCCACCATCCCTGTGCTGTGCTCATTATGAGGGGTTCCCACCATCCCTGTGCTGTGCTGAGTTCCTGGGGCTGTACTCTTGCTGTGCTCATTATGAGGGGGTTTCCACCATCCCTACAGCCCAAGGAAGTCAGCACAGGGATGGTGGGAACCCCCTCATAATGAGAACAGCAGAAGTACAAACCCAGGAATTCAGCACAGAACAGGGGTGGTAGGAACCCTTCATGAGGGGTTCCCACCATCCCTGTGCTGTGACGACTTCCTGGGGCTGTACTTCTGCTGTGCTCATTATGAAGGGTTCCCACCATCCCAGTGCTGACTTCCTGGGTTTGTACTTCTGCTGTGCTCATTATGAGGGGTTCTCACCATCCCTGTGCTGTGCTCACGAGGGGGTGGTTCCCATCATCCCTGTGCTGTGCTCATTATGAAGGGTTCCCACCATCCCTGTGCTGTGCTGTGTTCCTGGGTCTGTACTACTGCTGTGCTCATTATGAGGGGTTCCCACCATCCATGTGCTGTGCTGACTTCCTGGGTTTGTACTTCTGCTATACTCATTATGAGGGGTTCTCACCATCCCTGTGCTGTGCTCATTATGAGGGGTTCCCACCATCCCTGTGCTGTGCTCATTATGAGGGGTTCCCACCATCCCTGTGCTGTGCTGAGTTCCTGGGTCTGTACTTCTGCTGTGCTCATTATGAGGGGTTCTCACCATCCCTGTGCTGTGCTCATGAGGGGTTCCCATCATCCCTGTGCTGTGCTGACTTCCTGGGTCTGTACTTCTGCTGTGCTCATTATGAGGGATTCCCACCATCCCTGTGCTGTGCTCATGAGGGGTTCCCATCATCCCTGTGCTGTGCTGACTTCCTGGGTCTGTACTTCTGCTGTGCTCATTATGAGGGGTTCCCACCATCCCTGTGCTGTGCTCATTATGAGGGGTTCCCACCATCCCTGTGCTGTGCTCATTATGAGGGGTTCCCACCATTCCTGTGCTGTGCTCATTATGAGGGGTTCCCACCATTCCTGTGCGAGTTCCTGGGTCTGTACTTCTGCTGTGATCATTATGAGGGGTTCTCACCATCCATGTGCTGTGCTCATGAGGGGTTCCCATCATCCTTGTGCTGTGCTGACTTCCTGGGGCTGTACTTCTGCTGTGCTCATTATGAGGGGTTCCCACCATCCCTGTGCTGTGCTAACTTCCTGTGGCTGTACTCCTGCTCTGCTCATTATGAGGGGTTTCCACCATCCCTACAGCCCTGGGAAGTCAGCACAGCACAGGGATGGTGAGAACCCCTCATAATGAGCAGAGCAGGAGTACAGCCACAGGAAGTCAGCACAGCACAGGGATGGTGGGAACCCCTCATAATGAGCACAGCAGATACTATTAGTCCTCTTCAAGCGTCCAGATTTTTTAATTCATCATTCATCATAACGAATGTTGGTAATTGTTATGAAAAGTGAACGAATCTAACGAAAATTCGTATTTCTTACGAATCCGAATTGAGTTTCGAGCACAAAATACGAAATAACGGCTAATGCGAAACGGAACTAAACAAAATGAATTTATTGACAGTGCACATGTCTAGTATATGTATACACACCACATATATAACAAGAGATATATATTTATATAATCTTGTTATATAGATATATCTGCACAGGAACAAATTATTTAGTATATTTACTGATTCCTGGAAGGAGGAGAGGTTTGCATAGATAAGGGGCGGCAACTTCCTCTGACACTCCTGTTGCTATTGAAACCTGATCTGAAACCATTACATTGCTTGTGCGAGATCTGCAAGGCTGAAATCCAGGAAGTCATACAGTCTGGCTTTATGATGCCCACACTTAAGATGGCCCCAGTCAATTTCTGTTTTATAAAGTGTCTAAATGCTGTAACAACCAAACAAAACGGACCTTAGTTTACAGACTAACTGTAGTAGAATACATTAAGCTTGTGTATTACAGGGGTTTTCATATTTAAAAAGTTTTTATATTTAAAATTGTGTCCGGAACTCCGCTTTAAGTGGTTATTATCATCATATCACATATCGCTTGACTTTCCCCTTTGCAATTCGTTTTACATACAAAGGAACTACCTATACCTGTAAAATTGCAGATTACTTGCTTTCTACATTTTTGGATCTTTGCTTGTCGACACCTGCAGAAGGGACCAAATGGCAGGGAAGCTCTGGTTCCCCACAACACCGACAGGATGCCTCAGAACAACCTGCTTCTTCTAACACTCATAAGAGAAGTTGTTTTGTTTCACCGACTCCAGACACTGAACAAATGACTTAAATATATATGTTTGTATTCATAAACATATATATTATACTGGGTGAAGTTTTCTATTTATAGCATGAACATAAACAATACTATTCTAGAAAACACACCCCCTAGGCAAGAAAGACTCAGATAAAATCCATATGTGATCTTACTCAGTGTGCCTACAAAACTACTTATCATTTTATTATTTGAGATACAATATCTCTTGTGATTATATATCTCTAATTTCATCTTTGAACCACATAATTTAGATCTTTGTTTACTCAGATGGAATATGATTATTATAATAATTCATTTATTTCTACACATTATTCAGTTTATATGAGATAACACTTTTTCCTTTATGGGAAGTAGAGTGGCTTATTCCCATTATGTTTCCTAGGTATTAGCTTAATACCTAAATTATTATTTATCATAATAGGGCTATTGATTGTATTCCAAATTTAGACTAAATATAGCTCTATTATATATTTATAAACAAAGTTATCGTTCTAACATTGATTTGACATTAGTAAACTTGATTCTTAAAGAACTCATATGTGATTTAATTGTGTTTTACCTATTTCAAACACTTAACCAATGAATGAATATATATATATATTTATATTTATAAGTGTGTATACTATTCTGGGTGACATGCTCTCTTTATAGTATGAATATAAATAATACTATCTCGGAAAGCACACTCCTTAGACTAGTAGACCTGAATGGAATCTCTCATAGGCCCCGTACACACGAGAGGATCGATTCGCTGGAATTGATCCGCTGACCGGCTCCAGCGGATAGATCCCCTGGTGTGTACGATCCAGCGGATCTGTTTCCGCAGATTTTTGTCCCCGGGGATGGATTTCCAGCGGATCAAAATTTCTTGACATGCTAAGAAATCGATCCGCTGGAATCCAGTCCAACGGATTGATCCGCTGGTCTGTACAGACTCACCGGATCAATCCGTCCGAATCCATCCCCCGCATGCGTCGTAATGATTTGACGCATGCGTGGAATTCCTTATATGACAGCGTCGCGCACGTCGCCGCGTCATCATCGCGGCGACGGCGCGACACGTCACCGCGGACGGAATTCCGCGGGGATTTTGATCTCATGGTTAGTACAACCATGAGATCAAAATCCGCCAGAGGATTTATCCGCGGAAATGGTCCCCCGGACCGTTTCCGTGGATAAATCCTCTCGTGTGTACCCGGCCTCAGTATCCTGTCAGATCTAAGGTGCATATTTACGCTGGCCGCTAGGTGGCGCCTCCGTTTTTTTCCGCGTTGAGTATGCAAATTAGCTAGATACGCCAATCCACAAACGTACGTCCGGCCGGCGCATTTTTTTACGTAGTTTCCGTAAGGCTTTTACCGGCGTAACATTACCCCTGCTATATGAGGCGTACGCAATGTTAAGTATGAACGTCGGGCCAGCGTCAAATTTTTCGTGGTGTACTTCATTTGCGTAAAACGTTTGCTAATAGGGCTTTGCATAGAATTACGTTCATGTCGAAAGCATTGGCTTGTTGCGGGTTATTTTGGAGCATGCGCACTGGGATACCCCCACGGACAGCGAATGCGCCGTTTCGAAAAAAATAATTTATGTCGGGTCAAGACGTATTGACATAAAACACGCCCACAACTTAGTGATTTGAATTGCGCGCCCTTACGCCGACACATTTACACTACGCCGCCGTAACGTACGGCGCAAATTCTTTGTGGGTACGTAAAATATGCTGTAAGTTACGGCGGTGTAGTGTATCTGAGATATGCTACGCCGGACGTAAAAATGTGCGGTGCTATGTGGATCTGGCCCATTATCTTCATAAGTGAATGGAGTGATATACTCCTATTCTATTTTCTATGTTATGAGCTTTATATATGATTTTTATTTACCACTTCTGGAATATCGATTTGGTTCCAAATTTGGATTAATTATAACACTGTTATATCTTGACAAACAAAGTTACTGTTTTAGCATAAGTTATTTCTAAGAACCTCAAACTATTAATTATATGAGACTTGGTTATCAAATATTTTTTCAAATAATTTTCTATGAAGGCCATCGTAGTCCCATGGGTACAAGGTGTACCCACGGGTTGGTACTTACTACCAACCTTTGGATACTTGCCCCTTTTTGGAACCCTTCCCTTTTCCTTTTTTCTTTTTTTTCCCTTTTTTAGTTTAAAAAAGCGTCTTAATTTATTGAATATATAGAGGTGTTTTAGTCATTCACACTTCACACATAAATTAAAGACCCTAAAAGCCGATACATAATATTGACAGGCCTTTTACAAGATACTGAAAGTACTACAGTCTCATATTACACCCCACATAAAAATCCATTGTCATTCCTCTCCTATTTATTCTCTGCTATGGAGAATCATAAACAGGGCACACTTATATTAGGTGGAGACTCTAACCATGTTATATATCCATTCCTAGAAAAATCCCCAACCCCGATACACACTCAACTTCGCTCTTATTAACAAGTTCTTAATCAATATTCCCTTTTGGATACATGGAGGGAACAACATCGGCTAGACAACAATTTACCCATTATTCCCATCCCCATAAACAATTCTCCCGCTTAGACCATCTTCTTATTAATGACAATATTTCAGCATATATCTTAGACTCAACTATCGTACCATGTACATGGTCTGACCATAATATGGTCCTGACTAGGGATGAGCCGAACACCCCCACGTTCGGTTCGCACCAGAACCTACGAACAGACCAAAAGTTTGTGTGAACTTAAGAACCCCATTAAAGTCTATGGGACTCGAACGTTTGAAATCTAAAGTGATAATTTTAAAGGCTAATATGCAACTTATTGTCCTAAAAATTGTTTGGGGACCCGGGTCCTGCCCCTGGGGACATGTATCAATGCAAAAAAAAGTTTTAAAAATGGCAGTTTTTTCAGGAGCAGTGATTTTAAATGACTTTTTATCCTTCAGAAATGATACTTTGTGCAGGGACAGTTCTAAGCACGGGAAACAAGCGCTGCTTTACAGGCATACTGGAATATTTCACTTTTATTTTTTCACTTTAAGCATTATTAACGTCTGTTTTTTTAAAACTTTTTTTGCATTGATACATGTCCCCTGGGGCAGGACCCAGGTCCCCAAACACTTTTTATGACCATAACTTGCATATAAGCCTTATGCTTGCCATACACTAGACGAAAAATTGGCCGAAAATCGCTCATGGAGACATTTGTTCGTTTTTCGTCAAGTTAATGGGCACAAATCATTAATCGTTTGTGACGTTTTTGTGGAAAAAAAACGAATGGCAAGTTTGGAAAAATTTTGACGGCCGAACGATAAATCGTAAGGTTAATGCGTTATTCGTGCGAAAAAAAATTAATGCTTGCTACTGCGCATGTTTGAAAACGCTATAACCCGGAAGGTAAATATTCGTATGAAAGAACGTTCACGTCAAAAGGTCATGATAAACTTCACCAACTATTTAACCTGCAATCTTTTCAAATGTGATATACCGTTATGTAGGTTTAAAGAATTCACTACACAAAATATGCAATATTAAAACTTTATTGCAAAATTTATTTTTTTCAAACAAAAATAAAGAAATCCTGTTCAATATTTGTTTTCCCTATTTGTTTTTTTGTTCGTATACAAGAGAACATATTATTTAATATTAATCAAGACTTTATTTTTTTTATTACACAAGAAAGCATAATTTTTTAGTAATTAAACAAAATAATATTTTTTTTTAATTACACAAGAGAGCATAATTTTTTAGTTATTAAACAAAAGAGTATTTTTTTTATTACACAAGAGAGCATCATTTTTCAGTAATGAAACAAAAGAGCATAATTTTTTGGATTACACGAGAGAGCATCATTTTTTTTGATCAGAAAGGAGACCATATATTTTTGGGAATTACACAAGAGAGCATAATTTGTTAGTAATGAAACAAAAGAGCATACTTTTTTTGATTACACAAGAGAGCATCATTTTTCAGTAATGAAACAAAAGAGCATAATTTTTGGGATTACACAAGAGAGCATCATTTTTTTGGATCAGAAAGGAGACCATATATTTTTGGGAATTACACAAGAGAGCATCATTTGTTAGTAATGAAACAAAAGAGCATAATTTTTTTGTTTACACAAGAAAGCATCATTTTTTTGGATTAAAAAGGAGACCATATATTTTTTGGAATTACACAAGAGAGCATAATTTTTTTGATTTTACTGTGTGAAAAAGTGTTTTTTTTTTAAGTTGAAGAATAAACATTATGCATGTATCAAGCAATGTTTTGAAATTATCTCTCATGGGTTTCAAAGCTTATTGTTTTGGTTTCAAAAATATCAGGTTTGAGATTGTCCTTGAGGTTTGTGATGTCAGTAACCCATACTATAGTGCATGTCAACTATAGTAAAAGTGACTGCCTGCTCAAATCCCAGGGACAGCTTCGCTCCAACCATGTTTTTCCATGCCAGGCTTGATTTTTAAATGTGCAAATGACTCACGAACAAAAAAAAAAAGAGCTTGTTATCAAAATTAAAAATAATAGAACTTTTGTGCAAACTTCTGCAAACAATTAACTAAACCAAAAAAACAAAACAAAAAACGTTTAGTTAGTGTGTCAAGAACAACCAGGAATTGCTTCTGGACAGAGGTCAAGTGATCTTTGACTTTTTCTAATTCAAATGAGCATTTCTCCAACTCTGAGGAGCACTTCAACAGATCAGATAACAATCTTTGGCCAGTGACGGTATTTAATTCCTGTTCCACAGTCAGATGATGTGCTGTTGAAGATAAAACAATAAAAAAAATCAGGGGAATGTCTTTCCAATTAATTTCAAGTTACAGTGTATGTATACTGGCTTACCTGTGGTGCTTGTGATGCTTTTACAGGAATGCTGTGCCTGGTCTGCTTCAACATTTGTAATACTTTGGCCTGGTTCTGCATCATCCTCATCAGATCCTTTTTCTGTAACTGGAGATGTGTCATCAACCATAATAATATTCAGTTCTGTTGTCACAGTGCTGTTCCTAAATACTGTCTTGGGTTTTTCTGTTTTTAAAAGAAACCAAATAAAAAAGCCAAAAATAAGTATGCATGCTAAATATTCTAGTTTCCATACATGAAGACATTGCAGGAAGACTACATGGATTGCATACCTAGTTGAGA
Organism: Rana temporaria; assembly: GCF_905171775.1. NCBI lineage: Eukaryota > Metazoa > Chordata > Amphibia > Anura > Ranidae > Rana > Rana temporaria. The sequence continues at coordinate 323,364,136 of NC_053490.1, forward strand.
GAGCAGAAATGGCATAACGTATTTTTAATTACCTTTTTGGATCAATTTGTGTATTTTATACAACTGTGCTTCCTCCCTATGTTTTAAATCAGACCATCTCTTCCACAGCTGGTCTTTTGTTCGGTCCACACCATACTTCTTTCCAAGCACATGGATAACCTTCTCCATGATGTTATCTTTTCTTCTATTAGGCCTAGGGTAGTTTTTCTGTCTCCCATCATAATCATTTTTCTCCAAAATCTTCACCATAGTTGTAATTTCTTCCAGGGACATAGGTGTTGCTTTTTTTTAAAAAAACTTTCCAGCAAAATTATTTTAGAAAGGGCATGCTCCTTCTCTTAAGACATTGTTCTGTGGCTTAAGATGGCGCCAAAAGAAGAAGGGTGGAGCTTGCTAACTCCCATATTGCAATGCAGTGCACTCTAAACCGCCACACAGAACGTTGTCACGTAAGATTATTCTGAGGAGAGGAACGTGCAAACAAACAAACGATTACACGGACCAAACTTCCGAAAAATCTTTACAATTGAAGGTAAGCAGACCAGTTCAATAGTTATATGGTAGTAATATTTAAGTGTAGAATGTTTAGTAAATCATGATGTATTGTGTGTTTTATTACTTTATTATTGACGGACAAAAAGATATGCCGCATGACAGAGGAACAAAAACAATTGGTGGAACCCTTACTTCTGCAGCTTTTGAGCTTACTACCAACACCCATTTAGCAGAACATAAACCCACAAACATCCAACCATCCCAACAACATCACCCAATGAATCAGTGGCCCGTCCCATATCCACAACAACAGGATTGTCCCCAAGGCCATTGGGGACATGACTATAACTACACCTCCCTGTGAAACACATAGAAGATTTTTTATTTTATTACTTTACAGTTATGTTTGCAGCTTCAATGTTAAACAAAGCAGTGTTTGTCAGACTTTAAAATAAAACCATTCTGTTATTACCTTTAAATATTCGTCTCGCAGTATTCTTATGATGGCTTGGCAGTTCTCAGGTATGATGCGGCCGAGTGACTGGGCAGAGATTCCAGTGGTGAATTTGAGGTCTTCAAAACTTTGGCCACTTGCCAGAAAACGTAATGTTGCTATCAGTCTCTGCTCCCTGTGATGCTAGTTCTTAAGACGGTGTCTTTTTTGGTTATGAATGGTGAAACTAGACTCAGTAGCAGCTGAAAGGACTCATCAGGCATCCTCAGATAGTTGTGATAATCATCAGAATTGTTTTCCTTTAATTCTCTAACCAATCTCATATGTGAGAAGTTATCACGGTTCTTCAGACACTCTTTACTCCATAACCTTCGTCTTTTTTGGGGGGGCTGCTCTGCTTGCTCTATAGCCATCACTCCAAGCATTACTATTGCAATGGTCCTCTCATCCACATCCATATTGAAGGTGCTGCTGATGTAGGTGATGCAGTAGAGATGCTTACTACGCTCAAGGTTCGTTCTGACAAACGTACGTTGCTTCTGTGGGCGTATACGTGAGCACAGGAAGCCAGGGAGCAGAGGTCAAAAATGTTTTGACACTTCCTTTTTCAATGCAAAAAACGGACGAAAAAAACTATAGATTAATGTTCTCCAACGATTTATCGTTCGAATATCATTATTACATGATGGCCTGATCGTTTGCTCTCACGAACGTATGTTCGTTTTTCGAGAGCGCGATCGACCGATTTTTCGTCTAGTGTATGGCCAGCATTAGTACTTCAGATTTTTCCCATAGACTTTTCCAGGGTGTTCTGCGGCTTTTCGAATTTGCAGCGAACACCCCAAATGGTTCGCTGGTTTGGCGAACAGGCAATGTTCAAGTCGAACATGAGTTTGACTCGAACTCAAAGATCATCCCTAGTTCTAACATTCCTTTCCTCATTGATCCCACGACCGAACCATAAAACCTGGTACATAAATGATGGTTTACTAGCACAGCCTTCATATAGACAAATTATTGAGAAAGCTCACAGATTATATTGCAAACAATAATACTAACGATACAAATCCTCTTACTTATTGGGAAGCTCTTAAGCCAAGTCAAGTTTCTCACTTCCATAAACAATAATATATACCTATATCGATTCTTAATATAGATATTAAATTATTACCTACTAACTAATTAACTATTATTAGGTACCTTAATCCACAGCAGAGGGCCAATGAGAATATTCTGGGGACTGGGGACATCATGGGAAATGTAGTCCCTTAAGAGTGGCGACCCCAGCGTGTCGACAGACACCTTGCTAAAGTTCCCAGCATGCAAGCACTCTGCTGGGGGGGTTACAAGAGGAAAAAAGAGAATACAGTGCTCATGCTGGGGGAAGCCAGAGAGAGAGCCACACTGTATCCACACCAACCAGAGAGCCACGCTGTACCCGCACCAACCAGAGAGCCACGCTGTACCCGCTCCAACTAGAGAGCCACGCTGTACTCGCACCAACCAGAGAGCCACGATGTACCCGCACCAACCAGAGAGCCATGCTGTACCCGCACCAACCAGAGAGCCACGCTGTACCCGCACCAAACCAGAGAGCCCCGCTGTACCCGCACATCCAGAGAGGGAGCCATGCTGTACCCGCACCACCAGAGAGGGAGCCCCGCTGTACCCGCACCACCAGAGAGGAAGCCCCGCACCACCAGAGAGGGAGCCCCGCTGTACCCGCACCGCCAGAGAGGGAACCCCGCTGTACCCGCACAACCACCAGAGAGGGAGCCCCGCTGTACCCGCACCACCAGGGAGGGAGCCCCACTGTACACGCACCACCAAAGAGGGAGCCCGGCTGTACCTGCACCACCAGAGAGGGAGAAAGACAGAGCCGCTGCCAGGGTACAGGCATGCTACACTACTGACTAGAGTCACCCCAGGCAACCCAGAGTGAGTGAACGTCCAGGCAGAGGGATCACTGTTGTGGTTTCACCAGGTCTGGTAAGAGGGCCTGTTGGCCATTATCCATTACTGTTCCTAGGGACTGAGCCATTAGGAAGTATCTAGCCTGATATCCTCCCAAATGACACCAAATGCTGGGAGTTTTTAGTGCGGAAACTGACACCAGTGCTGAGGGTCTTATTAAGTACACTGGTAGAGATGCTGAAGTTTTTATCCTAGAAATATGCACCGATGTGGGGGGTTATTATTGTTGCTACTGACACCAATGCTGGCGATTTTTATTGCAGAAACTGACAACAAAGCTAGAGATTGGTGATGAAGAAACTGGCACTGATCCTGGGGGTTGTTATTTCCTTGGGGGGGGCTCCATTTATTATGATATCGTTATTCAAAGTTGCTAGTTGCTTGATAGTTGAATCAGGTCTCTCAAACCTTTGCATGCCTGCGCTTTATTTGATAATGACTAAGCCCCTACCCTTCATGACATTGTCAAAAAGGGACCGAGCATGGATGACCTTAAAATGATGCCCCCCCTGAAAAAAGTTCAGCGGACGTCCATGACCATCCCTTTTCGCTTTAGCAGTAGAACACCAAGCCCAACTTATCGGATCTAACACCAATATCAAAGGACTGGAACTTGGCAGCCATCACCATAAAATATGTCTATTTGCAGACAATGTCCTAACTTTCCTTACTAAGCCCCTGTTATCAGCACCAATTCTTCTGAAAATCCTCACCAAATTTGGAAATCTATCGGGCCTCATAGTTAATATACAAAAATCCAAAGCACTAAATACTGTATATCATTATCACCTGAACTCCAATCGCAACAACACAGCTCTCTCCCATTTACTTGGTCAAAGGCTCACATCACCTACCTAGGTACTAATTTCACAGCTAATCCAAGTGATCTTTATATGTCCAACTATCCCCCAATGTTAACACAACTATCCAAGTTACTTTCCACATGGTCATCCATACCTCAAGCATGGATGGGTCAGATAACTGTTATTAAAATGTCTATTCTCCCAAAGATCCTCTACCTCTTTAGGGTACTACCTATAAAAGTTCCCTCACATTTCCTACGCATCCTCCAATGCAAAACTATCCAATATATCTGGAATAAACTTAGACCCCGCCTACCTAAACAAACCTTATATACCCTCAAAATAAAAGGAGGCCTTGGTGTACCTGACTTTACAAAATATTATTATGCATCACAATTGGCCCAATTGACGAAATACCATGCCACTACAGAAATACCTTCATGGGTAGCATTGGAATCAGTAGACTATGATCCCCTTTCCACTGTAAATCTCCTCTGGCTCACCCCCGCTTAACGAAAATCTATCACTAATCCTTACACTAAACATGGCCTCTCCACATGGGATAGGTTAAAAACGAATTTTGGCTTTCAATCTAGACTAAACCCTCTATTTTTTTCCTTCATAACTCCTCCTTCTATCAGGCCTGGTCTTCCCCTAATTTTTTTTTGGCATGGGCCACAGCAGGTCTCCTACGAATCCACCAAGTCTTTCAATCCTCAAATATACTACCTTTTCCAACCTTATGTGAGCAATATAATTTACTCCAAACAGAAACCTTCAGATACTTAAAAAAAAAAAGAAATAATTTACCCCATACAAACCAACCACCACTACACCTCATACATTTTCTATTTTTGAACAAAGCTGTATGTCAGACCCAAATAGAAGAGGGCTGATTTCAGATCTATATGCCCAATTAATTTCATATACAACCTCCTCTCCTCCATCCTACACAGGAAAATGGGAAAATTATCTTCACCTCCAGTTAAATGAACATTTAAGCAAGCAACCAAATCAGCTACCCCCAACATTTTAGCTCTTGAGACCAAATACAAAGTCATCACTAGATGGTATTTAGTTTTGGCTCGATCAGCTAAATTTAACCATCAATACCCTGCTAACTGCTTAAGAGGATGTATAGCACCAGGCACACATACACGCATTTGGTGGGACTGTCCCATAGCCAACTTATTCTGGAAGAAAGTATTCCAAATCCTTTCAACAATATTTAAAATAACTATACTGCCTGACCCAGCTGTAGCACTATTAAACTACAAACCCCAACTTGACCCTTTTCCAATTTAGACTACTACTGTTTGTTACAACAGTGGCTAAACAATCCATAGCGAAAGCATGGAAAACAAACTCCTGTTTACAAAGGGACACAAACAGGTCAAACAAAGAGTGACACAAGCCATGGTACACGCAAAGACTGAAGCAATTTATTTAGACAAAATCCCACAATTTGAATCTATATGTAAACCATGGATAGATCATTATCTTCAACAAGGTACAAATAAATCATTGATATAAACATACAATATGATAAATATGGCAATCCTTTTGTTCCACGATTTCTACTATACCACATGGTATTACTCACTGGAAGTTTTCTCTCTTCCCCCCTTTTTCTATGACTACCCTTTCCCTTTCCCTCTCCCCACATTATTTATAGTATAAATCAGGGAAGAAAACATGTTCATTTATTTTCTCAGGGTACGCCAAGCCACATAGCCGGACCTTGGCCCTGATTGTAGTCTGTTATCCCCCATTACTCCATAATACCTTCAAATATTACTCTATCTTTACCCCCTCCTTGGTTTTAACAATTAGCATTTATACTTCTACCTGATTATTGATCCTATATTTGTGATTTATTATTTACTCTGTGTATTTTATATTATTTTATTTTTCTTTTCAAATTTTTTATTGAGGGTCAAAACACAGAGCACAATAACAGACATTTCCAGTTTGTCACACAAATGGACATATTTTGGTACAATCTTGGTGAGTCAAGTGAAAACACAATAATAAAAATAATAAAATATACTAAACACAGACATTTAACGTCCAAGACTGGTTATGTCTAAAACATCATAGAGAGATATAAGGACCATAGGTCCCTCGGCAGGAGACCAATAAAGAGGGTAACAATACAAAAAAGGGGAAAGGAGGGGGAGAGGTCTCATGCCGTTATCAGTATACATTTCAAAAGAGTACTCAGTGAGTTAAACGGATATAGAACGAAAACTAAGTCTAGGCAATGGCCTATAGCCTTGCCTGTTAGGAATCATTCAGAACATTTTAAATAGAACAACAACACAAAAAAAAGGGGGAGAAGAGAAGAAAGAGAGAGGGAAAGGAAAAAGAGTACAAGAGAGGAGGAGAACGAGAGAGAATAGGAGAGGGCAGAGGGAGTGTCGGCCGGGCCATACGGACCCCAGAAGGATTGAATATATTGAAGCATGGTTAGTTTCAAACTTCTATGTTATCGGCAAAGCCATGTCAAGCCCCGAGGGAAGAAAATGTTCCACCCAGGGGGTCCAGGTTTTATCGTGTTGGACCATCCGGTCTAAAATTGTAGCCTCTATCTTACTGTGGATCATCGCCTGGGTCACCCTGTTCTTAACTTCCACAATGTGTATAGTGGGAGTCTTCCAGGCCCTAGCTATAGACTGTTTGGCAGCAGTGGTCAGTTGAAGCAAAAGCCTAACTTGAGCTCTAGTGTAATCCTGCTGTATATGATTTAGAAGAGCCAGGGACGGGTCAGGTAGGAGTTCATCATTCAATAAAGTGGAGGCCATTTGAAATACAGTTACCCAAAACCGTTGCACTATCGGACAGGACCACCAGATATGTTCATGTGTACCTCTCCCGCCACATCCCCGGAAACAGACAGCTGGGTAGGACGATAAAAATTTGGAGATCCTAGCGGGGACCAGGTACCACCTCATCAGGACCTTATAGTTGGCCTCGAGGGCCACAATGTTCTGAGAAGAAGATTTTGTACGGTCCCAGATGCTTGTCCAATCCTCCTTATCCAACGTAATCTGGAGGTCCTTGGACCACTGTGCAGCATAGAGAGGAAGATCGGTGGAGGAGGAGGTGAAGTGACTATAAATTTGGGAGATAATACCAGGGGCATGGGGGTCAGATTGACAGATATTTTCGTAAAAGGACATACCGTCCAGAGAAGAGCAATCACCTACAACCGAACAAACAAAATGAGATATCTGTAAATAACGAAAGCACTCTTTAGAGGGAAGCTTAACCTGGGTCTGTAAATCCGAAAAGGCCTTGAGAGAGGTATCGGTAACAAGGTCACCTACTCTGTGTATACTTGCTTGGAGCCAGAATCGGAAGGAGTGCGGCTCCGTATAAGCCGGGAAAAAATGCGGATGACCTAAGAAGGAGAGCAGCGGGTTATGGGTAGACAACAGCCGAAAATGAACGCGTAAGCTGTCCCAAAGCCTAAGTGAGTGGCGCGTCACCGGATTAAGTATAGGGCTACGGGCCAACGGAGGTAACCAAAGGAGGTTGGAGACTAACAAGGGAAAAATATCCACGGCTTCCAAACTAACCCATATGGGTGTTTCCGACAAGGCGTGATATAATGTGATTTGAGCAAGTTGTGCGGCCTGGTAATAGCGGCAAAGTTGGGAACACCCAGGGCCCCACTAAGTCTGGTTCGAAGGAGGATAGATCTAGAAACTCAAGGTTTTATGGGGCCCCAAATATATTTAAAGACCCGGGACTGTATGATACGGTGAAAATAGGAGGGGACCGAAATTGGGAGGACTCTATACAAATACAACAGTTTTGGAAGTAGGGACATTTTAACGGCTGCCACACGTCCTAACCAAGAAACACATAGCGGCCTCCAAGACTCCATTATGGGGGTCAGGTGTGACAGCATAGGAAGGTAGTTAGATCTGTAGAGGGAGGATGGATCAGTTGTCAGTTTAATACCTAAGTATGGGAGAGAGGTGGTGGACCAGGTGAAAGGAAAGTATTCCTGTAAATGGGCAACTTCTGAGGGGGCAAGAGATACATTGAGAGCTTGCGACTTATAATTGTTCACTTCTAGACCAGAGACAATGGCGAATCGTTCCAAAATTCGTATGAGGTTTGGGAGAGACGTACGGGGGGAGGTGACAAACAAAAGCGCATCATCCGCAAACAAAAGATTTTGTGGGAGGTAGAAGCCACCTCTAATCCCTTGACATCAGGGCTAGCTCTAATCAAGGCCGCCAGGGGCTCTATTGCCAGAGAAAATATTAAGGGGGATAGGGGACACCCCTGTCTAGTACCCCTACCTATCGGAAAACTCTCTGAGCGGAAAACAAGAGTATTTAACATAGGCCTGGGGTTGATTGTAAAGGGAGTTCACCCACTGTAAAAAATGTGGTCCAAAACCCCAGCGGGCAAGGATATAATTTAGGTAGGGCCAGGAGACCGTATCAAAGGCCTTCCTGATGTCAAGGGATAGTAAATGCATAGGGATCCTGCGCGTTCTAGCTAGGTGTTGTAGGAGGACAACTCTTCTAATATTATCACTGGCTTGTCGGCGTGGTATAAAACCCACCTGGTCTTTATGAATTAATCCCCCAATGATGGGGTTAAGGCGTAAGGCAATCACTTTGGCCAGTAGCTTAATGTCAAGATTAAGTAATGAGAAAGGCCGAAAATTCGACCAAAGGGAGTTATCTAAATTAGGTTTAGGGATCATGGCGATTATAGCTGTCAATGTATCCCATCCAAAGGAGTGATGTTGAAGTAAGGCATTAAAAGAACTAGCAAGGAGCGGGGCGAGGGTACCAGCAAATTTCTTAAAGTAGGTGCCCGAGAGCCCATCAGGACCCGGTCGTTTATGAGATTTAAGAGTCTTGATAGCAGCAAGGACCTTGTCAGTCGTGATGGGTCTCTCAAGGCACTCACGATCAGAATCTGATAAAGTGGGAAGAGGGATATCTTGGAGTAGTGCATCTGCAGTAGAGGGGGAGAAAGAGGATTGGGCCTTGTAATGGTCTTGTAACCTCTCTCGAAATTGAGCTAAAACTTTCACAGGATTACTGGTGTAAGTGTTTTTGCCTACACGTAACCTAATAGGGACATGATTCCGTTCCGGACGACGAAGACGAAGGGCCAAAAAGGAATCCGGTTTGTTTGCTTTGGTGTAGATAGTGTGGTTTGATCTACGAATGGCCTTATCAGCTGATTCAGCCAAAACTAGATCAAGTTCCGTTCTAGACTGTTCCATCAGTATCCTATGCGTCTCAGTAGGGGAAGACTGGAATTGGAGAGAACAATGATGAAAATCCGATTCCAGCTCCGCTAGCCTAGTCTTCCTATCACGGTTCAGATGGGTAGATACTGAAATGCATTTACCCCTGATTACTGGTTTGTGGGCCTCCCAGAGAAGCACAGGGGAAATGTCAGGGGTAGTGTTATGTTTCAAATATTCTGCTAGAGCAATTTGGATATCAAAGCAGTATGACTGATTGGAGAGATGCGCTTCGTTTATACACCAGGTACGGTCTTTAGATATGGGGATTAGGAAAGAAACGGTGGTAAGCACTGCACAGTGGTCAGACCAGGAGATAGGCTGGATAACAGAGTTAAGTAATATGGGGGAGGAGGCGATCGAGATAAAGATATGATCAATTCTGGAAAAAGATTTATGTGGGTATGAATAAAAGGTATAATTTTTCTTAGTTGGGTTGCATTCCCGCCATGTGTCAAGCAAGGAAGCTTGTTGCAAGAGTTTCCAGAAACGTATGGAGGGGGAATATTGATCAGGGGCATAAGGCGATTTATCTATATGTGGTTGTAGGACGGAGTTGGAGTCTCCACATAAAAACAGCGTCCCTCTACAGTGAGAGTGCAGTACCTGTAATAAGTGTGAAAAGAAGGGATTCGGGTTCGTGTTAGGGGCGTAATAGGAAACAAGGGTAGTCTCAACGTCCTGAAGAAGGCCAGCTAATATGATATAACGACCCTCCGGGTCCTTAATCTCAGAAGTAACGGTAAAAGGGAGAGTGTGATGCAGAGCAATTAGGACTCCACAGTGTTTCGTGGGGGCTGATGCAGTGAACACCTGAGGGTATCGGGAACTAAAAAATTTGGGGGTAGAGTGAGCAGAGAAATGTGTTTCTTGAAGAGCTACTATACCTGCTTTCAGGGTTGCAAATGTTTGGAAGGCCTTGACTCTCTTATTGGGTGAGTTGAGACCCTTAACGTTCAATGAAAGCACATTCAAGGGAGCCATCTGGGTACGGTTGTGAGGTGATGGGATGTAACCGTCAGGCCCATGTGACCCAGCCGACCTAGAAGAAGAGAAGGAAAAAGAGAAACAAGAAAAAGAAAAAGAAGAAAATGGAAAATAAGAGTAATCATGTAGGGCAAGTAAATGGTCATAGAAAGGGAGAAGAGTCCAACTCTATCGCCCGACCAAATAGTACACCAACACAGGAGCCAGCCAGCTAGCCCGTGGGTGGGTGGACCGTAAGAAAGGGGGAGCAGTGACAGCTCCCCGCCACAAACGGGATATACGTATCACATTATACAAGACAGTTTGCAATAGAAACTCAATTGGACAAAAAAACTTGCACCAGGAAGGGTTATTGCAAGCAAAAGAGAAATGTAAACACTGGTAACATCAAAATTAACAGGACTGATTTCATCAGCCTAACCTTTCCATTGTCTCAAGGGAGACCCCATCAGGGGAGTCACTTAAGGGGCCAGGGAAACAATTTGCAAAAGTATAAACACGGGGGGGATGTGCATGAAGGTGGGAGGGGACGGGACAGGGGAGGGAGAGACAAAGATCAGGGGAGATGTGGGGATGACAAACAGAGAAAATACAAAAGGTAAAAGGGGTTAGGGATGGGGGGGAGGGGGGAGAGGAAGGGGGAATAAGGGGATGGGGGGCGGAGGGAGAGGGAAAAGAAAAGGACCATGAAGGGAGGGAAAGGGAAAGGGACTTTCAAGGGGACGGGACATTAGAGTGCACATAATGACATAGTTGCAATGAAATCCCACCCATGTGTTTGAGATTATAACTGAGAGCCACCAGCACAGCATATAAAAACATAGGTTAACGTCCGCCAGCACCCCAAGGGGTACAGGCGGGGGTCAACCCATTAGTGCATAAAGAATCATCCGCACTGGGTGAATCGGGGAAAGGGGGAACAAAGCTACACAAACTGTCTGAACCAACAGCATTAAAGAATAAGCCAGGTAAAACATAAACAAAATGGAAAATAAACTTTGGCATAGTGTGGATCTGGACCTGAGCAACCTCTAGGGATGGTGAGGGGTTGCAGCAATCCTCACCTCAGAGGGAGAGAAAATTAGGGCAGGCAGTCCCTGAATGCCTCTAATAGAGGATCGATCATGGGTAGATCGGTGGAAAACGAAGGATCCAAACAGTTCAATCATCTCTGAAGAGGAGGCAATCTCCGACGTCAGGGGAGAACTAAGAAACCTGCAAGGAGAAATTTAAGCAAACAGACTCAACGAGGTGAGTACAGCTGACGATCAGGCACCCCAGTTTTAGGCGTGCGGGCAGGGGTTCCCTTTCGAACAGAAGACGGGCCCGGCTGGGGCCTCTGGGGGGTGGCCGAGTATGGATGAGCAGCATTACGAGCCAGGGTGCGGGGTAGGTTAGTCTCTGAGGTTTGTGCCGGGGCAGCCAGATGGAGGGACTCAAAAGGCGCTGGAGGGATTCTGGCGTAGTGGATGAATGCTGTTGTCCTTGATAAGTAAATTGCAGGGCAAAGGGAAAGCGCCAGGTGTATTTCAGTTGGTTTTGCACAAGCACCTGTAATTGCGTTTTCATGGCACGTCGCTTTGCAATAGTAAGAGGGGCCAGGTCTGAAAAAAGCTGGTAGTTATGACCCTGGAACAGGAGAGCGTCCTTATTGCGAGCAGCGGCAAGCAGCTGCTCTTTCTTGCGGAAATAGTGCATCTTAACAATGATGTCCCGAGGGGGACCGTCTTGCTGGCGGCGGGTAAGGGCCCTATGGATTCGGTCAAATTCCAACCGTTCGATCGGTATGGAGGACGCCGAGAGCTCCTGGAATAGGGCCGTGGAGAAAGACTGCAGGTCATCGACAGTCTCAGGTATACCGCAGATGCGCAAATTAGACCTGCGAGAGCGGTTCTCTGCGTCCTCCAAACGCGAGAGGAGAGTGGCATTCTCGTCACGCAAGGCCGTCTGCTCTTGGGCCAGTTCTTGGGGGGTGAGCTCCATGTCGTCCACCCTGGTCTCTAGGTCAGCCGTCCTCTGGCCTAGCTCCCTAATTTCACGTGACAATCTGTCAGTGATTTGGTCAGAGGTAGTTTTAAGGGCCTTTTGCAGCATGGATTCCATGTGTTTAAGAAAGTCCATCTGAGACATACCTGACGATGGTAGGATAGGGGAACCGCCGATATGGAACTCGGTGCAATTGTCCTCTTCACTGTCAGCCTGTATAGATTTGTCCGGGGAGGCGGCCTGCTGTCTAGCCAAGGCCTTCGCCGCCATCTTGGAAGAGGCGCGGGCCAGGGCTTCCTTGATAGGTTTTGGCTTCGTTTTGCCGCGGAGGCCGGTCAAAACCATCCCGGGAGCGACAGTGTCTGTTCCGGAGGGAGATACTCGAAAAAGCGGGGTTGCAAGGTGGTCCAGAAGGCTAAATAGATCCCGATGGTGTGGCGGGAAGTGCGGAGCTCTAAAGGAACACGTCCTCCATCGCGAGCCTCGCGCATGCGCCCCCATATTATTTTATTTTTAATGTAAACATTCTATTTTGACACATTATTTGTTATACAATCTATTATTATAGGACATGACTTATGGTATATATAACTAACCTTTATTTACACAAGAAGCTTTCTTCTATACTTTGATTTTATATTTTGAAACTTGTTCTTACAATACTGATTTATTGTAATTTATTGTTATTTGTAAACAAAATAAAAAATATTTAAAGAGAATACAACAACCCTATTGACTTATTAATCTAATTATATACAATATATAATTAGATTAATAAGTCAATAGGGTTGTTGTACATTTTTGCACAAAGTTGTCAATTTATTAGGATATTTCTCACAAGTGGCATGGGCATACTTGGAATGACACCAAAACACATTCTGCTACTCCACCCAAGTATGAGGATACCATATGTGTGACATTTGTCCCAGACATTGTATCGTGTGTGTCATACAAATCTACCAAATGGGTCAAAATGTACTGTAATGGTCACCTCCATACGAGTGATAAGGGAAAAAAGGTATAGGTGTAGCATCACATATAGCAGTCTCAGTTCTTATACACCAAACAAGCCTAGCCTACAGGCACAGAAAATAATAAAGGAAACAGCGCTCTCTGCAGGGACAACCCAATCCATACAGGCACCTCCCCTCTCCACTAAACACATGGAGAAGACCAGGAGCTAGCTGCCACTGAAGGGGACAGAGACAGAAGCGGCATGAAAAAGAGCTGTGCTGCTGGGGACACGTGAGGAGGACTCTGCTCTGCTGATAGAACACATGTGAGGAGGACTCTGCTCTGCTGATGGGGATGCATGCAATGAGGACTCTGCTGCTGATGGCGACACTGATGTAAGGAGGGACTCCGCTGATGGGGATACAGATGTAAGGAGGGGCTCCTCTGATGGGGACACAGATGTAAGGAAGACTCCGCTAATGGGGACACAGATGTAAGTAGGGACTCCACTGATAGGGACACTGATGTAAGAAGAGACCTGATTGCAGGCGACATGCCAGGTGACACAGTCAGGGCTCCCACTGATTCTGCATTATGGTGAGTTGAATGATTTAATTTCATATCACAAAGTAATAATAGAAATAATGCACTTCAATCATCCTGACACAATAACAATCATGGTGACGGGATAATTGAAGCGCTAACACCAGGTGTTTGGAGTATATTTATCTGCTGATTATTAAACTTTGGAATACACGTATTGCTATTGTTGCATAGGATCTGGGCCTGCTGTCCCTCCATCTCTTTCTCCCTCTCTCCCTCCCTCCATCCCTCTCCTTCCATCCCTCTTTCATCTCAGATGCTAACCACACCCCCTTAGAGCCACACCCATTTAAGTTTCACCCACTATTTCACTGAAACCAGACCCATTTTTGCCAAGTGGGAGTGGTCAAAAAGGGGGGGTCCAACATCCTAAAATGTCACTAGCCGCCACTGATAGTGACATTGCAATTTGTTTGGAGACAATATGAAAAAAAAAAAAAACAATATATATATATTTACGTTCATAAAACCTTGTTTACTACTGTGATGCTATGACATGGTCACATGGTACCTGGTTGCTGTGATTAGCTCTGGTACCATATGATTGCTGTGTATTGCATACAGATTTATGCTGCCTATTTATTTCGCTACGTTTAAGCTATTCTTTGCATATGGCCTTTGGCTGGTTGGGATATATTTCTGAAAAAAAGGTTTTTGAATATAAGTGAACTGTGTGGCTAAGAGTGCCACTAGCCATGAATGATCCATGCAAACTATCGCAGCATTTTGAAGTAATGCATGTTGCACCTAGAATAATGTCAAATACTGTATACAGTACAGTTTTGCTTCAGAATCTAGTGCAATGAAGAGCATGAGGTTTAATGCAAACAACGTATAGCAACGAAAAAGGGCTTAGGCCATGTATCAGAAAATGAGAAATCTCTTAGGAAATAAGTATGCTAAAAGTGAATAGGGTACTCAATGTCATACAACTATTTTACATATTGTTACCCAGAATCCATGTCAGCTGATTAATCACTGTTATGTAAAAGTCGGCTGGGTGACTTGACTCACAATACCTGGAAAATGCATTTAAATAAGAATAATTTTTTTATCTTCAACTATATGAATCAGTGAATGATGTTTTGCTGGCTACAGATTGGTTTTACAAGTTCTGGAGAGGCTAGGGACACCAATCAAATGAGCTGGTGGACACAAGATCAATGTCAGCTGTGTCAATACACGTGTAATATATGCTGAGCTTCACATGAACAGAGAGACTCAAGATTCACTGTGCGACTCCACACTGCCTGACATTTCACAACATGCTACTGAGCAAGACGTATTCTATCTGAAGCCTCCATTCATAATTCATAGTGTTGGTGCTGGGGTTTCTTCCTCTATGACAGATGAAAAGAAACATTTGACAAATTTAACAAATAAGTCGTGATTGCACAAAAAAATGAAATGAATTGTGAACTAAAGACATTATAAGTGTATTTTTCTGCTAGATGTTTTAACAGTTTACTGTTTCCAAAATATAGAGACAAACCATAGATGGTGTTTTTTCTGTTCCTGAAAGGGGACCTTTCATGACAGCTTTGTTTTGCTATCCCATTCCATACTTCCATTAAGCAGTGCATTGTAAAATAGTATATACTACCAAGCTTTTAATTATATCATAATATTTTTTTGTAAAGCATAACCCTTAACCCACTGAAACCCAGCAAAAACCTTAAAAAGTATATTTAATGCCTATCCCTATTCTAAACCTAAATCTGTAACAAACATTTAATCCGTTCTCATTCAGGAATACCATGTCTTCCTTTAAATGTTCATCAGACCTCATCTCAGTCTAAACGCTGTGCTTTCCTGGAAATTGGGTGCTATCATCCAGAATAGCCACTTGCCAATCAACTAACTGGGAAAATATGTATGGAAATGTAAAGTGAATCCGCGCAACAGAACCAAGGTGATAAATATATGTGCAGCAAAAATTTATTGATACAACCAGAAAAAAGGACCTAGTAAATCTGGTTCATGTAGAAATTAGGTGATATAGTTGAAGGAATTTTTTGAGGGAATTTTTTGAGGTGGCCACCTCTACGTGTTTATCCCACCTAGGTGGGGTAATGAATGGAATGGAGAAATTAGTAGAAGTTGGCGCCTGCAGGCAAATTCTATTCAGTGAGTGTAAAAAGATAAATAAATAAATATATACATTTGCTTCCCAATGGCGTGCCAAGGAATTATAAATAATATATAATAAATGATAATACAGGATAAGATATTACAACAGTGCACGTGAAGGTGCTAAATTATAATAAAATTACAGTGAACAGTCCATGTGCAACTATATTATCAAAGAAAGGAGTGCTGGATGTTGCATAAAAAGTGTTTTGTGTCTTCATTCAGAGAGTGCTGGATGTTGCATAAAAAGTGCTTTTGTGCCAGTTTCAACACTTTTGCCGTGTTCCACACAGTGCCCCCTTCTTTTGTGCTCTGATATGGCCCGCACTCACCAGATCCTACACCCCCTCTTGGGGTGAAAAGCTTTCACAGTGTATGCCCTGTGCGGCACTCTGGCAATTTCTCCTCCCCCTGTATTGCTCTTCAGTTTTCAACGTTAATTCATATGCAAAGAGAGAGGATCCCAATAGTGTGATACCATTAAAAAGAATTTGCCTTTATTGTTAAAAACTGGGTACTCACAATTTGGCAGATTGAACAAGCGGTAAAAAGATCGTATTTTCGGAAGTGTGTCATGACAGCGACCGGTTTCATCATCAGACGTCGTCTGGAGCGTACAGACTGTCACTTTCACTTCCTATTTATCATCACATTGTGTCCAATGCTGCGGCCGCCATTTTCCATGTGATTTTGAGGACTGAAGTCCATTTTCTTGGATGCCTATGGACGGCGGCCATCTTTGGTAAGATTTTGCAGACCAAAGACTAATATAGCCATCGTCATCTTTACCCATAAGGTATTGAAATCTGTGGCTTCAGTGTAATTGGATGGGAAAAGATGTAATTTGTTTGACATTAAATACTAGGGTTATGGCTGAAACTAAATGTCATAACCCCAGTGTTTTCTTTTCCTTTAGGCAATTAGATAAAAGTGATCCCTGTGGTGGATTCCCTGCGGTATCATTTTTAGAAGTGGTGGGGTGTGTATTCCCTCCTGCTGCTACTCGGCCCCTGGGAACCCATCTCTGGTTGTAAACATGTTTTTTTTTTTTCTTAAAGCAAAAGATTCAAACATATATATTTTTTGATCATTTGCAATTTAGAGTAGAGGAGAAATTTGGGGTCTTTTAGACCCAAGATCGCTTCATAAAGAGGACCTGTCATGCTCTGTTGTTATCACAAGGGATGTTGGGGTGTTATAAGTAATTTTATAGCAAAAAATTGTTTTTTTTTTACCTGTAAACAACAAGTGTCAGGAAAAAGCCTGTGCCTTGATTGGATAGAGACTACTTTGCACTTTATCTTCCACAAACCTTTTTATTTTATTTTTTCTAAATTTGTTTATTTGTTACTGGGAAATAATGGAGTTTTTGTCTAGCAATACAAAGATATTTAATATCAACCCAACAAATCATGTATTAACAGAAACCTTGAAATACTAAAGTCATAAAGGGCCCACTTGCATTGTTTGTTTGTGTGCATAAACGCTAGAACAGATGCATGTATATACACACACAAACTAGGTCTGTTTACCTAAAGTATATGAACAACAAAAGATATAAGCTCATGTTGCACGTTAGCATTTCCAGCTTGCATGAGAACACTGATGTATGTGACTGACTCCTTAGTGCATCTGATCAGAATAAAATGCACTATTTGGATGTAAAACATGCATGGCAAACTAGGACTGTACCTCACACATTGATCAATATTGTATTATATTTGCTAAATAGGTTCAAGGATAGGATACACTTTGGATGTGAACATCAGCTTACTCTTGCTTGTGGATCATAGATCCTTTTTTTTTATTTCATATGATAAATCAAGTACAATGTGCCATAATGCTAATTGACATTCTTCAACAAGTATGTGAATATCAAAACCCACTCCTTATGAAGTTAAACCTTTTTTGTTCACTCGATATATTTTTTTTCCCAAATGGATTTTATTACATTTGTAAACAATACATGTGTTATGGGGATATCCAGGGTACAATTCAGTATGTCAGCCTTATGTGGCTGTAGACATAGCAAGGTGTTTGGCTCTGCAGGCATGATCTGACCACCTTTCAGCATTGTTATTGACATAAAGTGCCAAGTGTTAATGCTAATGGCAGTAAAGTAAGCAAGCAAAAAGTAGTGTTATCTACTCTTTTGGGAAGGGATGAGGGGTGACAGGTTTTCTAACTTGTCCCATTTATGTTCCCTTTCAGAAGCTTTGGTCAGAGGCCATCTGACTGTCCTTATAGGTATTAGAAGATAGTTTCATCAGACCAAAGACACATGAATCAAGTTGATGTAGACTAGATTACATGAGAGTAGAATTTATAAGTCTGGTTGTCACCTTATCCTGCATATCTAAAATAAAGATGATTGTTTCTATATTAGTACCCACGACGGGAAGGATACTTTGGTGCACCACCTTTCACAGCATTTTCAATGCTGTTAGCGAAGATGAGAGGATTCATTCAATTCTCAACATAAATATCAACCTTAATATTTTTTCCTAAACACAGGACACTCATTTTTATTACAAAAAATATGTGTAGTAGTTACATAAAATTCCTATTTTAGTGTTCAGTAAATGCCCAGGCTACAGGAGCTACGGTTTATAATCTGCAGGAATCTGGTGCTTATTAGGTCCAGTGTCCAGTATAAATCAAGATCTGCATATGCTTCATTAGTGTATGTTATAGATACATCAAATATTAAAAATAAAATTAGACCCCACCAATACCAGATTCATATCTTGTATTTGTGCAAGCAGACAAAATGTTTGAGTTTATTTTTACAGTGGCAGTTTTTTGTTTGTTTATTTTAATTAGGAAGTGTCAATATTCTCTATGCTGACAAACAGGAAATCTATAAAAGAGTCATGTGAAACAGACAGATTTATATAAACTAACACTAATGAGTTGAGGGCCTGCTAGTTAGAAAATGAAATCCACAATAAATTAATAGGATGGTAGAACACGTATCATAAATGATATACGAAGGGTATTCTATGTATTGCTTTGGTCAAGCTTTTTAGCTTGCTGCCTGTAGGAATAGTGAAGTATCACAGCTCTTGTTTATTAGAAATTTTTTTTTTTTGTTATCTAAACTAAAATAGATGTCACAGTGTTTGAATATATGTAATTTTTCCTGGCGCTGATATCAAACATTTGTGTGGCTTCTTACCATAATTTTCAGGTGTTTAATAGTAGCGTAGAGAAGAGCTATTAGGCATCATTCAATAAGCCTAAAAATGTCTGGTTGAAAATAATGGATTAACTATAACCTGCAAATTCAAAAATACTGTTAATAGGCATTTCTACACATATTAAAATATCCTGTTCATGACCTCTTAATGGAACTTTATACAAAATATACAATCAAATAACAATTGCTTTATGATAAAATAAATATACCGGTATTTCCTTTCCATAATGTGCAATAACGGAAACATCTAGCTATCTGGTAGGATATACCTGTTCAAACATTTTTTCAATTGGTTTTATTTTAAATTCAAATTTACAGTGGTTTTAAAAAGATGCACAGTGCAAAGTCTGGTTTACAAGGAAGTAGAAATCACATTTTTAAAGGAAATAAAACTATTAAATTAAAGTGTATCACAAAATTCAGTAATTTGTAGCACCCAAAAATCAACCTTATAGTGACCTTATTATTAAAATCAGCTCACATCCAAATCCTCCAATTCATCTGCAAACGTTGGCCCCACATGAAAAGCCACAGAAAGGCATGGATAGTGTTATACTGTTTTTTTAATGGCTTAACCTTCCTAGCGTATTCCCGAGTCTGGCTCGGGGTGAGATTTTTATACCAAAAGCGGTATCCCCTTGCTGCAGCCAGAGACAAAGTTACTTACCTTGTCCCTGCATCCAGCAATGCCACCGTGCTGTGTAAGCGAGCGGGACCTCGCTCGATTCACACAGTGTCCTCCTGTGCCGCCGCTCTCCGTTTCCTGCGACGTTACGATGCACGGGGGCGGAGAATGGCACCAAATTCAAAAAAGTAAACAAACACCTTACATACAGTATACTATAATCTTATAGATTACAGTACTGTATGTAAAAAATACACACCCCCTTGTCCCTAGTGGTCTGCCCAGTGCCCTACATGTTCTTTTATATAATAAAAACTGTTCTTTCTGCCTGCAAACAGTAGATTGTCCATAGCAACCAAAAGTGTCCCTTTATATCAAAAATGGTTTTAGAGCAGCTAGAAAACAGTGATAATAAATTATAATCACTTGCAGAATTGTGCGATAGCGATTTGTGGGGAAATTCGTCATAAAAAAATAAAAGTAATGACAGCGACAATTCTGCAAGTGAGCACATTTCAGTGATTTTGAGTTGATTACATTATTGAATAATTTTTAATATAATTATATTATTACTTGTTATAATTATTTAAAATTATTTATTATATTATAATTTATAATTTTGTTTTTAAAAAAATGTCATACCCGGGATGCCTTCTAGACTCTTGTTTGGTCAGATTTAAGTGAGTTATTCCTAAGAGTTACAGGCCTACAGTATAAAACGCCAAATTTACTTGCAAATAATGGTACCGCTTTCAGCACCTTTTTTCTGAAATAATCATACCGCCAGGGAGGTTTAAAAACAACACTTACACATCTAGTTATTTTTGTGCAAGGTGCAGAAACGAGATCCAGCTGCAGAGGAAAGCGGAAGCCGGTACGACACCATGCGGGTGTGTGTAATGCTTGGCGTGCCTCTCAGCAAGCATTTCAGTTGTGTATGGAGACAGAGGACTCGTATTATGCAGCGAGCCTTAGTTTCAATAAATTTCATGCTCGTGCACGCGTCATCGGGAAAAAAATAAAAAACAAATAAAAGACGCGCGCACGAGCGTGAAATATATTGAAACTGAGGCTCACCACGTAATACGAGTCCTCTGTCTCCATACACAGCTGAGACGTTTGCACGCCGAGCATTACACACACCCGCATGGTGTCAAACCGGTTTCCGCTCTCCTCTGCAGCTGGATCGCGTTGCTTCTGTACCTTGCACCAAATGAACTTGATGTGTAAGTGTTATTAAGCCATTAAAAAAAGGTATCACACTATCCATGCCTTTCTGTGTTTTTTCATGTGGAGCCAACATTTGCAGATAAATTGGAGGATTTGGATGTGAGATGATTTTAATATTAAGGAGTTACATACACACATATATATACCATTCCCGCTTGGATTGAGATCTGAGTGATGTTCAAAACAGCAGATCCATGCTGAAAAATCTATAAACGGATCATCGGGTGAAAGAAGTCTTTCTGTCTACTACATGCCTGAGGGTCACTTGGTGGCCGAGGCAATCTGGTGAGTGCTTTGATATACCACTTTGGGTGAAGCACTTTATTTGAAGCATTTGAGCGTTATTATCACTTGGTGATTGGAGCACACACAGAAGATTCATGATTCATGTCTTACAGCAATGTTTTATAGAATTATGGACTTTTATTAATATTCATTTCATTAATATTCACTTTATTTATTCACTATAGAGCCTATGTGTTAATACACTATTGTTGCGCCCTTTACAATTATTGGCATTTAGTGTAACTCACTGAAGGTCTACTGGGCCTGAAATAAAGAGCCATTGTTTCCCATGCTGCACAAGTCATGGAATTATAAACAGCACTAGCATAAACACGGATGCCACATGAATATTAAACTGGCCATGGCCCTTATTATTGGTTTTGGAAACCTTACAATTATTTAATAAACAAGTTACAGTAAGTATTATATTAACAATTTCAATACTAAAAAAAACCTACTTAAAGCATAGTCACTACAGCTTATATATCAATCCCTGTGATCCATAAATTATCTGGGTTCCTGTGATGAGCAAGATGAAAAAAGGAGGCTCTGCTTGTACAGTGAGATGTTCCCAATTAAGAACATGTTTCTTGCTATGATCCACCCATCTTGTCTGGCCCATAATCCATTTCTAAGCATAACATCAATCAAACACGGCTCTGTCTTTTATATAGTTAAACTTTTAAAGATATCTGTGTATATTTTTCATCAAAAGAAACTCAATGTCCTCACTAACAATATTCTCAGCTTTATATAATACCTATCACAATCTACTTCCTGATCAGAGAAAGTGTGACAATCTGGAAACTGGAGGCCACTAGCTATAGTAGCAAGAAACTCACATACATGGTGTCCATTATAGTTGTACAAAAAAAATATTTTAACTAACTTTTTAATTTTTTGTATGAATAAATATATACAATAGAAAATATCTATTTTGATGCAGGAATCACTCGCTAAGAGGTCATACCGTCAGTCCAGGTTCACTTCTTTTTACTCTATCTATGGAATCTCAATAGCAATGGTTTGGAATACAAATAGCAAGCGTGGCAGGGTGTCAATTTTATAGAATAATAATCCTTCAGTTTCAGTGAAATAGGTGTTAGAAGGGGCATGTGTGGATGAGTAAGTGCAACCGTATGAATGGTCTGAGTAATGACTGGTTGCTTGTGGCAGGAGCCTCACAAGAGAGACATAGCTGCAGGAAGCTTGTGATGTGTGTGACAACTGTAATCGACTTGTATCATGCCGAGGATACAAAACAATGCAACCAGGATTCGAATCAGGCCGTCATTAGGGTGCCACCTCCTCATCCAAAACCGAACACATACCAACCACCCAGCCCCCAAGGCTCATCAAAGTGCAGACAAGGCACCAGGTGGGTCTAATTACCATCATAATCAGCCACAGAACCTGTGCAATCAATACATGCTAATCTCCAATGATGAGGCGGCAACCCTATAGATAGTGAATCCTATAACCAGCAAAGCCTGTGTTGAGTGACATCGGACAATGACCGACAGTGGCTCGGAGGCTAGGATCTACGATCGATTTGTATGTTTGTGAATGGGGTGACAAACAAGGCAGAGGGAACCTACAAATCTACTACGCCACAAACTGAGAGGCCGCAACACACTTGTAATCGAACACACAGACACGCGAACATGGAGGGAGCTGGGGAGCGTCGGCCTAGTGATGTGTAGTATGGTGCACTGGAACCAACAAGAAACACAGGTGAGTGGGCTGCTTAAATACTCCCCCTCCCCCCAGGCTTCTCCCATAAATTCAGGCCACAATACTGGCCTTCAAATATATATATATATATATATATATATATATATATATATATGAATATATTTGACTGAATTTTTAGTATAGCTTATTTTATTTCAGTAAGATTCAAATAGAGAAATAGGGGCAGATCCACAAAAGAATTACGCCGGCGTATCTCTTGATACGTCGCGTAATTTCAAATTTTGCGCGTCATATCTTTGTTTTGTATCTACAAAACAAGATACGACTGCATCTCGGGTCGATCTGACAGGCGTACGTCTTAGTACGCCGTTGGATCTTAGATGCAATTTTCGGCGGCCGCTAGGTGGCGTTTCCGTCGAATTCCGCATTGAGTATGCAAATTAGCTAGTTACGGCGATCCACGAACGTACGTCCGGCCGGCGAATTTTTTTACGTTGTTTGCGTTCGGCTTTTTCCGGCATATAGTTACCCCTGCTATTATGAGGCGTACTCAATGTTAAGTATGGCCGTCGTTCCCGCCTCGCATTTTGAATTTTTTACGTTGTTTGCGTAAGTCGTCCGCGAATAGGGATTTGCGTAAAATGACGTCACTCGTCGTAAGCATTGGCTTGTTCCGGTTTAATTTCGAGCATGCGCACTGGGATACCCAATTAATGGAATTCTGTGTCAAGATGGCAGGATTTCAGAATACAATAAGATATGCCATCTATTCCAAGATGGCTGCTGGAATCTATAGCAGGAGACAAAACCAGTAATTAGTGATTTCCTGCCAGCCTGAAGAAATTAAACAATGCCACCTTTAGGTCAGTAGATATACTGACCCCCCCCAACACCTGCCTACTTGTTGCACTAGTTTGAACTCTCTTTTTCATAATTTTAGCTGTCATTAATACAACTTAAATACTGTATAACACTACATGAATGCAGAAACCAAATAAAAATTGAGGATGAAAAAGAGATTGTTATTATATTATTAGTAACAGTTGTAATCCTGAGACTGAGTCTGCACATAACAAGTGGGAGGGTGGATTCAGTGCACAAGTAGCCAATTTAATAGATACAGCAGGAACAGCATCCTGGAGCGTAATTGTGCTCTGAGCCTTTTCCACGTGTATGTTTGATGCTGAAAAAATTCTTGCTGCTTGATTGCAACTGTTTAATAACTGCACCTTGTTCTAACTACCAAGTTTTTTTTTTACCTGAGATTTGTCTTGAACTGGAAGCTCCAACAGAATTTTTTTAACTTATTTGCTGGTTCAGGTCTTATTCGAATGTGCTAGTATGCATCGCATGCAAGTACATTATGTGAAACTTACCTAAAAAAGAAGCCTTCCAGTGGCGCATTGTCACCGCTAAAGGCACTTCCATCTTCACTTAGTCTTCCTTCAGAGTTTGCAGACTTGTGTGAGTGGCCAGAGCCGCAATGACATCACTCCCACGCATGCACAGGACTCTGAAGAAACGGCATGGGTATACCGTACCTTCAGAGTGCATGCACTGGTGATGTCACCGGCTGCATCTACAGTACAGTAAATATTTTCTAAATGGTGCCTGTTTAGGAGACATTTACAGTACCTATAGGTAAGCCTTACTATAGGCTTACCTATAGGAAAATCATGCATGGGAGTTTACTCCCACAAAAAAAAAAAACACCTCCATATACTATGCCATTTCAGAGTTTCCAGCATTGTTTTCCCTAGCACTGAGTCGTTCTCTTCCTGAGGCATTGTCAAAAGTCTTAATATTGCTCTGTAGTGATGAGTGGAAAGTTTGGTTCATGGGACTGCTGCTAACTTCTAGTGTTAATTTGAACCCCATTAAAGTCAATGGGAGACAAATCTTTCAATTGAATTATGCCAATTTTCAAGCCTAACAAGCAAGAGGTTGTAAATTAAAGGGCATGTGGAACTGGACACTGTAGGATGTACAACAGCAAAGTAACATTTACAAAGAAAAAAACAAAACAAATGCCACTAAATTACATTTCTATATTGAGTAGCGGGTGTCCCACTCTATAACCTGCAACCCCGCTAAGAAACCCACCGCAATGTACATGGGCTTTCCAGCCTGAAAGAGGCAGAGAGCTGCCTGTCATGTCTGCATGGGCCTTTTCACTCCCCCTCCTTCTCCCTGTTTCACTCACTCACTGAGTTTAATGTAATGTGAGCTGACTCACATAGGCTATTCTGTTCCTTGCTGTGTTCCTATTGGCAGGAGGAAGAAAGACAGTTAAAGGAACAGTTACATGAACCAATGGATGGGGCTTTAGCAAGCAGCTGATGCAAAGGATTCTGGAATGTGTAGTCCCTATATAAAACGGCCCATAGCTTTTACTGGGGACAGAAATACAAGAGCCAGAATGCTCTAGGAGGCAGGGAACAAAGACTCCATCTTGCTTATCTGAGGAGATTCTCAGTTACCATGAGGCTGTGAAATAGATCAAACCTGAAGGAGAGATGCTGTCTCTCAGATGATCTCCCTGCACAGTTTAGGCCTCCACTGCCAGTCGGGACATCCAGCCTGAGAGAGGGTGAATCCAGGTGCATATCGAGATGCACTTGCACTGACAATGAATTGCTCCAGTGTGAGGTGACTAGTCGGGTCACCAAGAAAGCCTGCTTTTCCAGGACGTTTGTTTGGACAACAGGATTTGGTGAGAGGGTATTATGCCCATCAGCAGGGAACAGAGACACTGCACCATAGGAGTATGAACACTGTATACAGAAATAAGTGCTGGTAGTCATCTTGCTGACACTTGTAGTGCCACATGGATAAGGGATAAGGCTATCCATTTCTGGGACACTGTATACAGACATCATTGTCCTCTCACCTTGCTAAGGAGGATCCTGCCTGTTTCACTTGATAATCTGGGCCTGTTGTGTTGTTTGGGCCCGCTATACAGGACTTTAAGTGCACCAAAGTGGCTAGCTGAAGACACCAAATCTCACATTTTCTTAAAAAGGACTGAAGCTGCTAGTGTCATACAGATCCTCACACACATATTCAGGGCTCTGTATATGCATTGGTTGTGTGGGACAGTTTATCTAGGAAGTTAAGCCATTGCTTGTTGACTTAAATACAGTGTTTAACCACTTGGCGACCAGCCACCACAGTTTTACTGTGGCAGGTTGGCTCAGCTGGGCAAATCAACATTACCTAACGTTGCTTTTTCTTTTGGCCACTAGGCGCGCGCATTTACCCAGAGCTGATGCGAGTGCCCGGCGGGTGCCATGACTGCTGGGCACCCGCGATCGCTCGTAACAGAGCAAGAAACGGGATCTGTGTGTGTAAACACACAAATCCCGGTTCTTTTAGGGGAGTAGAGACAGATTGTGTATCCATCTCTCCTCTTAGACAGTCCCATCCCCCTACAGTTAGAACACACATAGGTAACACATTTAACCCCTTAATTGCCCCCCTAGTGTTAACCTATTTTCTGCCAGTGACATGTATACAGTAATAGTGCATTTCTATAGCACTGATCGCTCTATAAATGTCAATTGTCCCAAAAATGTATCAAAAGTGTCCAATTTGTCCACCGCAATATCGCAGTCCTGATAAAAATCTATCAGAAAAATAAATAAATGTATCCCCTATTTTGTAGACCCTGTAACTTTTGTGCAAACCAATCAATATACGCTTATTGCGATAATTTTTTTACCAAAAATATGTAGAAGTATACATATCGGCCTAAACTGAGGAAAGTGCACTTGGAAGTGCAGTTGCTGTAGATCTGAGGGGAACATGCAAGGAACAGCATTTTTGCTTGTATATAATTGTATTATAAAATCAGCAGAGCTTCCCCTCATTTCAGATCTTCCCCTCAGATTTACATTAACTGCACTTCCAAGTGCACTTCCAAGAGTTTCATCCCACACTCCAAAGACATTCTGGTAGGTTAATTGAATCCTGTCTAAATTGGCCCTAGAATGTGTATGTATGAAGCTGAGTGAGGGACCTTAGATTGTAAGCTCCTTAAGGGCAGGGACTGATGTAAATGTAAAATGTATATGTGAAGTTTCATAACAGCTTTCCAGCACAGACATGACTCACTGTAAGCACTGGCAATACTTCTGTACACCAGCACAGAGTTTTAATTTCTTAATCTGTGAACTAATTTCTTAATCTGTGAACTGGCAATAACTCTTTAATAAACTGTTGCTGCCATAGCAGTAGGTTTTTAAAGATAAAGTGGCAATCGTTGGAACTGCCCATGTTTGGTGCATGTTGGTAATGCTACTGAAACTGGCACACATGATTGCCTGAATTAGACACAGGTAGATAATTTTAAAGGATATTACCACTAGAAAATAGTGTAAATGCTTTATTTTCTTCCTTATAGTGTATCCTGAGTCACTGACTAGATAAGGTTATACTGACTAGATACTGAGTAGATACAGCGAGTTTCAAAGTTTCAACTTGACTCTGACTTCACAGGTCAGAGACACATGGAGGATCCTAATGTTGACTTTTCATTCTGCAAATGCTAGGTAACTTGCAATTTTGCTGAACCTTTGTTTTCAATTTAGGTTACTACCCCAGAACCAGTATAATGAGTTTCGACTATGCTGATCTACAAACATGTTTAAGGTCAGTTAGTTAAAAATACAGAAGACACTGGGTCAGCATCACAGCCATTGCCAAGCCATATGAACGATATATTTAAGTTCATAGGTTTCCAAAATCATAAAACATATTTTGCAAGAAACAGACATTTAATACAATGTCATTGTATGAAAGTGTTACACACGTTCACAAAACAACAGTTATATATATATATATATATATATATATATATATATATATATATATATATATATATATATATATATATATATATATATATATATATATATATATAGTGCATATGCTGACATTTTTTTCTGTTATTGCTCCATAGAGACAAAGACAGAGTATTCAAACCCTAAAGCCAGTTACCTAACCTTAGGAAAGTCATTTTATTTCCCTACACATGAAATAAAACTGCTTCTTTATTCTATGACAAACACCCTATTGTATTCTGACAGCACAATATAACTGAGTTAATATTACAAATTATTATTATCTGCAGGCTACAAGGCACCTTGTAAAAAGGTCACATTGATGACTGTAATAGTGGTGACATGACACATTAAAAGATTTTCATAGTTTCCTTTTGGATTTCTGGATTATCCATTCTATACAAATTATTATACACAGTACTGCAGAAGAGTTTAGATGTGTTTACATAAATTATTAATTGTTATAATTTTTTTAGTGATTATTACAAATCATCATATAATTAGTAATGAAAAGATCAGAGTATTTGTTATACAGCAGGATGTTTGCAGGTAATTTCAAATGAAGTTACATTTTTC
The DNA here is from genome assembly GCF_905171775.1 of Rana temporaria. Lineage (NCBI taxonomy): Eukaryota > Metazoa > Chordata > Amphibia > Anura > Ranidae > Rana > Rana temporaria. The sequence goes on from NC_053490.1 coordinate 323,392,257, forward strand.
TGCCAGATGAATGTTCAATTCTTCTTGCATTATACAGGAGATATTCTCTACCAGAATCACCTAAAAAATGTAGGATTAATATTTTTACTGTAACTGTTATTATCAAACATACACCACTGAAAACTATTCATAATTAGCATTACAGACAAGTGAAACCTTTGAAAAGAAACATAATTGATTTCCCAAGTGAAAAATCTCAATCTCACACAGAAAACAGTTTGGGTTAAATTTGTTTACAAAAAGTCTACTCTTTAGTACGGTGCTTCGCTTTGTGTATTCCTGGTAAGTTATTATATTCCATTTAATTCTGTTTATATATATATATATATATATATATATATATATATATATATATATATATATATATATATATATATATATATATATATATATTTTGTGTATGTGTTATTATTTTCCTGTAACTTCACATTTTTAAATTACTTTTTCACTTCTTTTTTTTCTGTGGAAATAAACTTGAAATGGGTGGCTTTTTTGGAACCAGAATGGGTCAATGATACATTGAATGAAGCTTCAGTAACCCTTTAGAAGCCCATTTTACCTTTACAGACCACCATAAATCACCATAACTTTGTTTTCCTTTTTATGCCAATACTTTTCACCAAAATAACAATATTTGCTGAAATGTCAACAAAACTCTCAGTTTCACACAAGACAAATGATTTTTAAATCACATAACTTTTATTATAAGTTTTCATCACATAAATAAAAAAAATAAATAAAAAAAATTAATCATATTCCCGTCGGCAATACCAACCTCCCCCTGGTTCCGCAAACATTGGAAACCCCAAAATAAAAACAAAACAATTGCCAATACAAAGTAAATAAATGCTGGTGTACCCAATGGACTCTCAAACAGTAGAAAGAATACAGCAATTTGTTATATTAATGCAAATTACAATAAAAAATTTTGTAAAGTAACATCATTCAATAAGTAATTGGCAATGCAACCTGTTGACTTGGGTCATTTGATTCATTCACATACCTCAAAAAGATTTATTATGCACTGTATATATTTTCAGTTAGTTTAATCTCCCTATAAGGGTCTATTGTCCCCCTGTAAGGCCCTGTACACACGATTTGTCCAAACTGATGAAAACGGACTGAAGTTCAGTTTCATTGGTTAACCGATGAAGCTGACTGATGGTCTGATGTGCGTGCCTACACACCATCAGTTCAAAAACCAATCGAGTCCAACGCGGTGATGTAAAACACAACGACATGCAGGAAAAAATGAAGTTCAATGCTTCCAATCATGCGTCGACTTGATTCTGAGCATGCGCAGGTTTTGAACCGATGCTTTTGCATACTAACCGTCGGTTTTGACCTGTCGGTTACCAGTCCATCAGTTCAATTTTAAAGCAAGTTCTAAATTTCTGGACCGAAGGATAACGGACTGATGGGGCCCACACGGTCGGTTTGGACCGATGAAACTGAACTTCAGTCCGTTCTCATCGATTTAGACTGATCGTGTGTACAGGGCCTAAGGGGTTGTAGGAATGTTTAACCCTGAGCAATATGAGCTCAAGTCAAGTGATGCCTTAAAACAGCTATTACTATAATTTTTATAATTCAAGAAGTCAAAACAATGGCCCGGATTCAGAGAGCAATTGCGCCTGCGTAACCATAGTTACGCAGCGCAATTGCTGACTTGCTCCGGCGTTATGAATGCTCCTGATTCAGGAACATCGTAACGCCGACTGCAGCCTAAAATCTGTGTGGCATAAGGCTCTTATGCCACGCATATTTTAGGCTGCATTCTAGCGATGTCCGCTAGGGGGCGCTCCCATTGTGCTCAGTGTATAGTATGCAAATTGCATACTAACACCGATTCACAACGTTGCGCGAGCCCTGCGCACGCAATTTACGTAGTTTGCGTACGTCGGGTTTCGCGTAAGGTTGCACATCCTAATAGCACGCGCAGCCAATGCTATAGGATACCTGTCGTTCCCGCGTCGCGATATTTGAATGTTACGTCGTTTGCGTAAGTGATTCGTGAATGCCGCTGGATGCCATTCACGTTCACTCTGAAGCAAATGACGTCCTTGCGACGTCATTTGCCGCAATGCACGTCGGGAAAGTTTCCCGACGGAGCATGCGCTCTACGCTCGGCGCGGGAGCGCGCCTAATTTAAATGATTCCCGCCCCCTACGGGATCATTTACATTAGGCGCCCTTACGCAAGGCAAGTTTACACAGCGCCCCCGCAATTTACGGAGCTACTGCTCCGTGAATCGCGGGTAGCACAGTAAATTTGCGGGGGCGCAGGGCAAAAAACGCTGCCCTGTGCCTCCGTAAAAAAGGGGCAAATTCTACCTGAATCTGGGCCAATGCCTTCATAAATCACTATTAGATGTCACTAGAATGGAGGTAGATGATTTGATGTGAAGATGCAGCAAGTTTTGCTCCCTAATCATTTCAATATTTAATAATTTTGTCTTCATTGTGATTGAAGTAATTGTAGCCGTATTAGTGAGGAAACCCATATCTAAATTTAGGCCGTTATTTTTTGTGTCAAAAAGAGGTATCATTCTTAGTTCAAAAGTTTTCCTTTCCAGGATAGTTCTGAAATTTCCTTTAAGAACGAAAACATTGAGGTCTTCTATATTGTGGTCCAGTGTATATATATATATATATATATATATATATATATATATATATATATATATATTTATATATATATATATATACTGAATTATCTGTAGTCTCTGAATTTTAATGAGATTCTAAAAGAAAAAAAAATTTGAGCTGAATTAAGTGTGTTGTTGCTGTATGTCAGTTGATTTACTTGTAAAAAAAAAAAAAAAAAAAGACTGTCTAAAATGTGGCCAGTTCAGCAGGGAGATCAGTAACAGTTCTACTGATCAACGTCTGTACAATCACTCTGTTGGAAAATGTCCACTTCAAAGTATCAGGGGACAAGATTACCATATCCCCTAAGGGAATTTAGCTGAAAAAAATAAAACAAAAACAAAAACATTGGGGCAGATTCGCAGAGATCGGCGTATCTCTGTGCGGGCGTAACGTATCTCATTTACGTTACGCCGCTGCACGTTTTTCAGGCAAGTGCTTTATTCACAAAGCACTTGCCTGTAAAGTTGTGGCGGCGTAGCGTAAATCACCCGGCGGAATTCAAATTTGGCGGGTAGGGGGAGTGTTTCATTTAAATGAAGCGCGTCCCCATGCCGAACGAACTGCGCATGCGCCGGCCCTAAAATATCCCAGAGTGCATTGCTCCAAATGACGTCGCAAGGACGTCATTGGTTTCGACGTGAATGTAAATGACGTCCAGCCCAATTCACGGATGACTTACGCAAACGTCGTACATTTTTTTAATTTTCGAAGCGGGAATGATGGCCATACTTAACATTAGATGCGCCTCATACACCCAGGGGCAACTTTACGCCGGGAAAAGCCTAACGTAAACATTGTAACTTTACTGCGTCGGCCGCGCGTACGTTCGTGAATTCGCTTATCTAGCTAATTTGCATACTCGACGGGGAAATCAAAGGAAGCACCACCTAGCGCGCAAAAAAAAATTGCAGTTAAGATCCAACGGCGTAAGAGACTTACGCCTGTCGGATCTAATGAATATCTATGCGTAACTGATTCTAAGAATCAGTCGCATAGATACGACGGCGCTAGGCAGAGATACGACGGCATATCTGGAGATGCGCCGTCGTATCTCTTTTGTGAATCTGGGCCATTATCTATATGTTATGTAAGCCTATAATAGTTCACAAATCCTTAGGAAAATAACCCTCCTGCTGTATGGTACTTATTCTTTTGCCATTGATACATGTAACCTGTGGCAGTGCTTAGCTTTTTGTGCCATTTGTTTGACAATGGACAGAATTTAATAAAAAGATTTGTCCCCTCCATAGATTTTAATAGAGTTTGCCTCAAAGTTTGCAAACATCAAGCAAAATTCCCAAAAATTCTCAAACCAAATTGGTATGCATGTGTTTTTTTGGCACCATTTTCACAGTTCTTCAGGAAGAGACAGCAATTTTTGAACCCCTAGGGAGAAGAAAAAAGTTGTACATAGCTACCTCTACCACAGACATGGGTGGTGCAGAATGTCCCAGGGTACAACATTCACTGGTACTTTGAAAGAGAGCATCTAATTTTCATGGGCACCTCTTGGAGCCCCCCTTAAAACCTTTGAGCCATGTGGATACTGGCCCAAACACCTAGTTGCACATTGCTTAATCATTTCATTAAGAAATAAAAAAAGGATTATAAATAAGACAGCTATAAATTAGCAGATGAAAAAATGAAGCACCAGTTTCAAAGAATAGATAAGGCAGATGATCTTTGATGTGGATTTTAGGAATGTGATATATCTTTATATATAAAAAAAAAGTGCATCACTAGAAACAAGTCCATATATCACAGGTCCACCAATATGTGATGTCTTCAGTGGTGTTACAATATGGTAAGCATGCAGGTGACTTTGTGGTAAAAACCTCCACCAATTAAAGGAATGGCAGCTCACCTCACAGAATGGACCCTTTATAAAAAGAGGGTCATGTACGCTTTCCCTCATGGGGTATGATAGCAATCACCCAAATCAGTCAAACAGATCCTAAATCGGCCCTTCTTGGATAAGCGATACCAATTTCAATATACCAGATGTAGGCAACCACAACTCCAGAGTCACAAAGATCATGCGAACAAAAATAATAATATATACAAGGCTAAAACTTTTATTTAGATAGAAACAGAATAAAACGTACAAAGCAGGCACTATAACCCAGTGCCTGCTAATTTAGCGTGTGTGTATACAAAATCAGCGATGGCCACGGGGGACGTCACATGATTTCCGTTCATTCACATTACATCCCAGTGGGCAGGACTTCGTCAGCGGATGTGGAAATGACATGGACACCCGCTTTAAAGATTTCCATGATGACCGAGCGCCATGATGCTGCGCAAGGTGGGGCAACACCTTCCCTGGACGAGATCCCAGAAGTGTCCCCATGCTGGTAACACCAGGCCCAGCACTTTGTCTTGTATAGTGTTAGTAAAACAGTGATATGATAGTACCAACAGAAGAATGAATTATAAATCATAGATCAAAAAACACAGGGGCCCCTGGAAGAAGTAATATTTTACGAAAGGGACGTAGGGCGGAGCGGTGTGCTGTCGTCACCCAAGAAGCTCCAAACGTTCCCCCAGTGGACGGGTGCCTGAGAATTTGTGTACCGGCCGGCACATCATATTCAAGGCGATCTTTTAACTGCATTTTTGTAAGTGCATTACTACTTTTTAATAAACCTATTTTACTCATTTAACACACTATGTGGAGCTATTATTATTATTATTTTTACATGGTGGGCATTGATGCCGGTGAAATCACTTGTGAATGAGACCGAAATTGAACCGTATATGTCTGAACTACGAGACTAGGAGTGACTACCCATTACATGCTGTTTATGATCCCCTGTAATAAGGGATCATGGAGATTTGGTAAGGAGCCAATCCATAGTCTGGTGGAGGATACATCACTGTTTTCTTTGGACACGTTTGCAATCTATCTGAATTTTGCACAAACCACAGGTGTTTGATAATTCATTTTCTTGAAAACATATGGACTTTATTGCCACAATCTTTAATTTTTCATAATTCATTTATTTGTTATTTTTTATTTTCATTTCACTTTAAGTTTATTTCTGTTTCCAGTTTTTGTTTATATGTGTTTTTTGATTGAAATGTATACAATTCATTCTTCTGTTGGTACTATGATATCACTGTTTTACTAACACTGAGGGGTTCTGAGATTGCCACATAGCGCCTTCTAGTGGCCATCAAACTCCATTGCATTTGATATATTAGTGAGCTATATATATCACTCACATTTAAAATTATAATTTTGCGCTTTCAAAAAGTGTTTATGTTTCAGAGTTAGCGTGATTTCCTTAATTTCTCACCTTATCATCAGTGCTGCCCATCAGTTTGGGTACAGTGTTGCACGACCACGCAATTGTCATTGAAAGTGTGACAGCGCTGAAAGCTGAGAATTGTCCTGGGCAGGAAGGGTCGAAAGTGCATAGTATTGAAGTGGTTAATGTGGAGGGGCATTTAGAGGCAGAAAAAAAAGTCAGACGCCCGAAAGCAGAATTAAAAACATTGTGTGCTTGAGCCCTTGTGTGCCAGAATACAATGACACCGGAGAGGATTCCCCATACACAATAAATGTGTGGATGGAGAAATCAGGGGCCAAATCCTCAAAAAGCTGTGCAAATTTAGTTTTACCTAACTTATGTCATTTAAGTTACGGCGCCCTAAGTTGGTGTCGTAAGTGCCGTATCCACAGCGCATTTGCGCACAAAATTGCGCTTACGTAACTTAAATTCCGAGGCGTAAGGCGGGGTTTTTGCAAGTGGGAAGGAATTGGGTGTGCTTCATTGTAATGAGCCGTGACCCCATGCAAATGAAGGGCCGGCTGTACTGCGCATGCGCGCACGAATCTGCTTCTCACTGGGCATGTGCAGAACTGAGCTCAGCGCAATCAGTGAGATAGGTAAAAGGCCAAGCGTACTTAGTTTGAGGATCGCCCTGTGTGTAAATAGCCCCAGTCAAACACACTTCCCTTGCAAAAGTATTTCCCTGTGTTCCCTTCCTTGAGCAAGTTGCTTCTGTTCAGAACGTTTGTCAGTGTTTGTTGGTGAGTTGTGTTTGTGAGAAAAGTTGTTGCAGAGTTGTAGAGTATATTTGGTGTTTGTTTTTGATAAGTGTTTTTGTTTTTTGTCTTTGTTTTTTTTTTTTTTTTTTTCCTTTTTTGCCTGTTTGTTTTTTAATTTATAGTAGCTGTCTGCTTGTGTTTTTTTTTCAGTGAGTTTGTTTGTTTGTTTGTTTGTTGTGTGTGTATTGTTGCTTTTTTTTGGGGTGAGTTTCTTGTTGCTGGGTGGTGTCTGTGATGGCCCCCAAGCGCAGGAAGCTGAATTTTACCCTGGGAGAGAAGCGAATTCTTGCTCAGGGCATCATCAAATATGGGCGTTTTCTCCATGGCCCTGAGAGCCAGAACACCACCCCGGCCAGGAGGAAGGAGATCCTTAAAAAGATCACCGATCGGATCAATGCGGCGGGGGGGGAGACCAGGACTATCGCTGGCATACAAAAAAAAATTAATGATTTGAAGAGCGTGGCCCGGAACAAGCTGGCAACGCTGCATGCTCATAGGAGGGGCACTGGAGGAGGGGGACCCTGCCCAGTCAGGCTGACTGAGGAGGAATGGGCAGTGGCCCAGTGTTTCCACCCACAGCAGGTGGTGGGCCTGCCTGGCTTTGACTCTGATGCTCCTGGTCAGGTAAGTTTTTGGTTTTTCTATCTGTTGATTAGCATGTGTGGGTGGGGGAAGGGAAGATGTGCCAAGTGTGTGGATCCACCAACCTGTGATTGTTTTGTGTCCTCCACAGATGGCCAGGAGATTGCAGCCCCATCAGCCCAGGAGGTTGCTGGGTCATCAGCCCAGGAGGTTGCTGGGTCATCAGGGCAGGAGGTGGCAGCCCCATCAGGGCAGGAGGTGGCAGCCCCATCAGGGCAGGAGGTTGCTGGCCCATCAGGGCAGGCTGCTGCACCACCCCCAAGACAGGCTGATGTGGAGTCCCAAGAAGGGCAGGATTCCCAATGGGAGGGGAGTGTCCACACCTCCCCTCATGAGGAGGTTCAGTGGGAGGAGGATGAGGGGGAGGAGGATGACCATTTTATGATTGGCCGGGAAATCATGTTGGGCCAAGATAGGACCTTTGAGTCTTCCCCTGAGGCTACCCCAGAGGCTACCCCAGAGGGTGGCACCAGTCAGGCCACCATCATTGGTGGCCCCTCCCACTCCTCCCCCAACATGCAGCAAACCCCATGGGTCACTCTCTCCCCTCCTCCCAGGCCACAAGCCTCAGGGGCAAGCAGGAGGCCGACCCAGGAGACCAGGGGGGGTTTGAGCGTCTGCCGGTCAGTCTGCAGAGGGACAATGCCCGGCAGACCCGCAGTCTGGGTGAGATGAAAAAAACTTTGAACAAGATGGAGCACAGCCTGGATGTAATGAGGGAGTCACTGGGTGATGTGGCCACCAACTCAGTGGGGGTCATCACATGTTTGTGGGACCTGAAGAATGCCACAACAGGCGTGGGCCAGGAGGTGACTGCCCTCACCCAGGCTGTGCAGGACAATACCCGGGCTGTGGAGGACAATACCTGGGCTGGCCAGGCTAATACGGCTGCCATCACTGGCTGTCTGACAAGGATAGCCGTGGCCTTGGAGGGCAGGCCAGCAGGAGGACAGACACCAGGGGAGGCTCCTTCTTCCCATGCTCACCCACCCCCCCATGAAGATCCTCCTTCCCCTGCTCACACCTCCCCCCATGAAGATCCTCCTTCCCCTGCTCACACCTCCCCCCATGAAGATACTCCTTCCCCTGCTAACACCCCCCCCCGTGAAGATCCTCCAGTTGGCCGTGCCCGTGCCCGTGCCCGTGGGCAGCCCAGAAGGAGCACTCGGCAACGTCATTAAGTTGCAGGGGTACTTTTTTTTTTTTTTATGATTTTGTTTATTATACTGTACTTATGATTTGGTTTATGTGTGTGAATGATGTGTGAATGTGGGGGGGTGGCATTCCTGATGAAATAAGGGAGTCACCCTCAGTTTTAGTGGAGTAAGGATCCCCAGGACCAGGGAGAAGTCATCCCAGGTTCCTGAATGGTGTATGAATGCACAGTGACATAATTGGAGCCGTGGCGTGGCGTTACTGCTCCCAAGTACCAAAGGGGGGGGGGGGTACTTGGATCTAATCCAATTCGATGTGCATGTGATGTGTCTGTGCTAGGGACCACAGTGGTGTGCATTCATGCATTCTCATTGTGAGATAATTAATGTGCGTGTTCTGTGAAAAAAGACATTCTCATTGTGATATAATTAATGTGCATTTACTGATCAAAGATACATTCTCTTTGTGACATTATTCATGTGCATTTACTGTGCAAACATACATTTTCATTGTGACATGATTTCTGTGCGTTTTTGGTGAATCAAAAAAATTTAATTGTGACATGATTTATGTGCATTTACTGTGAAAAGATGCCTTCTGCAAGGCGTCTCCTGGCTGCTGTGCCCTCAGCAGACCGGGTAGAGTGGGTTAGGGGGGGATTGCCTGGGTGGGGGGTCAGGTCAGCACATAAGTCAATATGCAGTCCCCTTCTCATGGCAAAGTTGTGGAGTATACAACATGCCCCAATTATTTGGCACACAAAGTCTGGGGAATACAACAATGTACCCCCAGTCTTGTCCAGGCATCTGAAGCGGGACTTCAGAAGCCCAAATGTGCATTCCACAACTGCCCGGGTGCGAATGTGCGCCTGGTTGTAGCATCGCTCTCCTGGGGTTTGGGGGTTCCTGAAGGGGGTCATCAGGTGGGGTCCCAGGGCATATCCAGAGTCACCTGTAAGGGAAAAGACAGGAGGATGTTAGTCATGCATGTGCCCCTTGTGATGTCTGCATCATGGGGGGGGACATACCTGACACCAATGTCACTCACCAATCAGCCAGCTGTCTCCATACACGTTCATCTCCAAATCTCGGGAGATGTTGGTCTGCCGGAAAATAAAACTGTCATGGCACGAACCAGGAAATTTAGCACAAACGTGCCAGATGAGGCCATGGGCATCTACAATCACCTGCACATTTATAGAATGCCAGCCTTTTCGATTCCGGAACAGGTGCTCAGTGTCATGGGGGGCTGTAGTGCCACATGTGTACAGTCTATCGCCCCGATGGTCCGTGGGAACCCATCAATTTCATAAAAGTCCGTCATGGTTTGCAGACGCTGGTCCTCCTGGGTGGGCTTTTGGAACTGATTGGCCATGCGCCGCAGTATTGCAGGGACCACTTGATGGACACACCTGCTCATAGAGGACTGGACCATCCCAGACAGACCTCCAGATGCTCGCTGGAAAGACCCAGTGGCCAGAAAATGTAATGTTGCCATTACTTTTTGGAAAGGTGGCAGGGCATGGGATCGTTGGGTTGGGGTGGTGAGATCATCCTTCAGGATTTCTGTGAGCTCCAGGATGGCTTCCCTGTTAAATCTGTAGTTGCCATACACCTCTGAAGCAGGCATGGCAAACAGATCTCGCCGTGGGCGGTAAACCCTCTCCTGTGCCCTCCTCCTCCTCCTCTGTGCCCTCCTCCTTCTTTGTGCCTGTAAAGTGGCGAGTGCCGTTACAACCATTGATGGCCCGGGCATTTTGGCAGTCAGATTGTTGTCCTGAAGAGATGTGTTGTCAGCTCTACCTCTATTCAGTTGCTTGAGCAGACCCTTACACGGCATGTGTAAAATTAGGTCTGCTTTTATAAAGTGTAAATTTGCGCAGGGAAACTAACAGGTGCGCACAGGGCGTAATCTACGGCGCACACACTTAATTTTGTGGATCGCCCTATCTCCCTCATTTGCATCTTTGCCTATCAAAAACAGTGGCGTGACTAGCGTAATTTGCGTCCGGGGATGCGCAGGTGTAATTATTTTAGGTAAAAAAAAACGGATTTTAAGGCGTAACTCGTTATGAGGATCGGGCGCAAAGATACGCGCCGTGTAAATTCAGAAAACTCTGGTTAAGTCGGCGCATCTGCTTTGAGGATTTGGCCCCAGATCCTTTTATTTTCCTATCCAAAGTTAGTACAGCGATCTCCCTCCCTGAGCTGTTTTGTTCTAAAAGGTGGAAGGGAAGAAAATTGCTTAATTCCAACATCAACTTAGGCCTCGTACACACAACCGAGTTTCTCGGCAAAAAACAGCAAGAAACTTGCTGTTTTTTTTTTTTTTTTGAGGAAACCGGTCGTGTGTACACTTTTCGACGAGGAAACTGTCGAGGATCTCGTCGAGCCAAAAAGAAAGCATGTCTTCTTTTTCCTCTACGGCAATGGAGAAATTTGGCTCGCTGAGATCCACGACAGCCTAACAAGGAACTCGACGAGCAAAACGATGTGTTTCGCCCGTCGAGTTTCTCGGTCGTGTGTACGAGGCCTCAGTCAGTGTTGATGGGGGAATCCGCTATGGTATTCTGTCGGTGGGAATACTTCCTTGCTGGCAGAACACGATGATTCGTTTAGCAAGGGTGATAATTGTATAGCTGTGTATGAGGGTACTTCCCAGGTTGGTACCACAGACACAGGAATCCGTTGTTAGGTAGAGCAGTGTTTACTTCAATCATCCAAACATGTGTAAGAAAAAAATATGTGTTTTTTTCTTGTGCATGATTGGGTATTCAAAGTGAACCCAGATTCACTCAATTTACCAAGTTAAGCTTATTTTTCAACTTTAATGTCACTAAATGAACAGCCTCTACCCCTTCAGTAAATCAAGCTCAGTATCTATAAATCTGATGCAGGTAAAATATGAAATTTTAGTGGTATTAAATCCAAAAATAAAAATATAGGGCCAAATTCTCAAAAAGCTGTGCAAATTTAGTATTACCTAACTTATGTCATTTAAGTTACGGCGCCCTAAGTTGGTGTCGTAAGTGCCGTATCCTCAGCGTATTTGCGCACAAAATTGCGCCATCCTTAACCTAAATTCCAAGGCGTAAGGCGTGGTTATGGCAAGTGGGAATGAAGTGGGCGTGCTTCATTGTAATTAGCCGTGACCCCATGCAAATGAAGGGCCGGCCGTACTGCGCATGCGCGCACGAATCTGGACCTCACTGGGCATGTGCAGAACTTTGCTCATCGCAATCAGTGAGATAGGTAAAAGGCCAAGCGTACTTAGTTTGAGGATCGCCCTGTGTCTAAATAGCCCCAGTCAAACACACTCCCCTTGCAAAAGTATTTCCCTGTGTTCCCTTCCTAAAGCAAGTTGCTTCTGCTTTGAACGTTTGTCAGTGTTTGTTGGTAAGATTTGTTTGTGAGAAAAGTTGTTGAGGAGTTGTAGAGTATAGTTGGTGTTTGTTTTTGAGAATTTGTTATTTGTTTTGATTGTTTGCCTGCTTGTTTTTGATAAGTGTTTTTTTTTTGGTGTGTGATTGTTTTTTGTTTCCCTTTTTTGCCTGTTTGTTTTTGAATTTATAGTAGCTGTCTGTTTGTGTTTTTTTTTTTTGCTTGTTTTTTTTTTCTTTTTTGTGTGTGTATTGTTGATTGTTTTTTGGGTGACTTTCCTGTTGCTGGGTGTTGTCTGTCATGGCCACCAAGCGCAGGAAGCTAAATTTTACAGTGGCAGAGAAGCATATTCTTGCTCAGGGCGTCATAAAATATGGGCGTTTTCTCCATGGCCCTGAGAGCCACAACACCACCCCGGCCAGGAGGAAGGAGATCCTTAAAAAGATCACCGATCGGATCAATGCGGCGGGGGGGGGAGACCAGGACCATCGCTGGAGTTCAAAAGAAAATCAATGATTTGAAGAGCGTGTCCCGGAACAAGCTGGCAACGCTGCATGCCCATACCAGGGGCACTGGAGGAGGGGGACCCTGCCCAGTCAGGATGAGTGAGGAGGAATGGGCAGTGGCCCAGTGTTTCCACCCACAGCAGGTGGTGGGCCTGCCTGGCTTTGACTCTGATCCTCTTATGAGGACAGGTAATTTTTTTTTATTTCCTATCTGGTGATTAGCATGTGTGGGTGGGGGAAGGGAAGATGTGCCAAGTGTGTGGATCCACCAACCTGTGATTGTTTTGTGTCCTCCCCAGATGGCCAGGAGGTGGCAGCCCCATCAGCCCAGGAGTTGGCAGCCCCATCAGCCCAGGAGGTTGCTGGGTCATCAGCCCAGGAGGTTGCTGGGTCATCAGCCCAGGAGGTGGCAGCCCCATCAGGGCAGGAGGTTGCAGCCCCATCAGGGCAGGAGGTTGCTGGCCCATCAGGGCAGGCTGCTGCACCACCCCCAAGACAGGCTGATGCAGAGTCCCAAGAAGGGCAGGATTCGCCATGGGAGGGGAGTGCCCACAACTCCCCTAATTTGGATGTTGAGTGGGAGGAGAATGAGGTGGAGGAAGATGAGAATATTGATATTGGCCAGCAAATCCTGATGGGCCAAGATATGACCTTTGAGTCATCCCCTGAGGGTACCCCAGAGGCGCCCAGCAGTCAGGCCACCATCATGGGTGGCCCCTCCCAACCCTCCTCCAACATACAGCAGCACCCATGGGTCACTCCAACCCCTCCTCCAAGGCCACAAGCCTCAGGGGCAAGTAGGAGGCCGACCCCGGAAACCAGGGGGGGGGTTTGTGCGTCTGCCGGTCAGTCTGTTGAGGGACAATGCCCGGCAGACCCGCAGTCTGGGTGAAATTAAAAAATCTATGAGCAAGGTGGAGCACAGCCTGGGTTTAATGAGGGAGTCACTGGGTGACGTGGCCACCAACTCAGTGGGGGTCATCACGTGTTTGTGGGACCTGAAGAACGCCACAACAGGCGTGGCCCAGGAGGTGACTGCCCTCACCCAGGCTGTGCAGGCCAATACCCAGGCTGTGCAGGCCAATACCCGGGCTGGCCAGGCTAATACGGCTGACATGACTGCCTGTCTGACAAGGATAGCCGTGGCCTTGGAGGGCAGGCCAGCAGGAGGACAGCCACCAGGGGAGGCTCCTTCTTCCCCTGCACAGACCCCCCCGTGAAGATACTCCCTCCCCTGCACAGACCCCCCCCTGTGAAGATATTCCCTCCCCTGCACAGACCCCCCCGTGAAGATACTCCCTCCCCTGCACAGACCCCCCCCGTGAAGATCCCCCAGTCGGCCGTGGCCGTGCCCGTGCCCGTGGTCAGCCCAGAAGGAGCACTCGGCAACATCAGTAAGTTGCAGGGGTACTTTTGATTTTTTTTTTTTTTTTATACTGTACTTATGATTTGGTTTATGTGTGTGAATGATGTGTGAATGTGGGGGGGTGGCATTCCTGATAACATAAGGGTGTCACCCTCAGTTTTGGTGGAGTAGGGATCCCCAGGACCAGGGAGAAGTCATCCCAGGTTCCTGAATGGTGTATGAATGCACAGTGACATAATTGGAGCCGTGGCGGGGCGTTACTGCTCCCAAGTACCAAAGGGGGGGGGGTACTTGGATCTAATCCAATTCGATGTGCATGTGATGTGTCTGTGCTAGGGACCACAGTGGCGTGCATTCATGCATTCTCATTGTGAGATAATTAATGTGCGTTTTGTATCAAAAAAGACATTCTCATTGTCATATAAGTAATGTACATTTTATGTGGAAAGTAAATGTTTAAAGGTCACATAATCTCTGTGATTTTTTGTTGGCAAAGCAAAAAAATAAAGATAATTAAGGTCCATTTACTGGGCAAAGATGCCTTCAGCCAGTTGTCTCCTTATTGCCTGGCCCTCAGCAGACCAGGTAGAGGTGGTTGGGGGGGGGATTGCCTGGGTGGGGGGTTAGGTCAGGACATATCTCAACATGCAGGCCCCTTCTCAGAGCAAAATTATGGAGGATGCAACATGCCCCAATAATTTGACAGACAAAGTCTGGGGAATACAAGAGTGTACCCCCAGTCTTGTCAAGGCATCTGAATCTGGACTTGAGAAGGCCAAATGTCCGCTCTACTATTGACCGGGTCTGGATGTGCACCTCGTTGAATTTCCGTTCTCCGGGTGTTTGGGGGTTCCTAAAAGGGGTCATGAGATGGGGTCCCAACGCATATCCAGAGTCACCTGTAAGGGAAAAGACAGGAGGATATTAGACATGCATGTGCCCCTTGTGATGTCTGCATCATGGGGGGGGCATACCTGACACCAATGTCACTCACCAATCAGCCAGCTGTCTCCATAAACGTTCATCTCCAAGTCTTAGTAGATCTTGGTCTGCCGTATAATAAAACTGTCGTGGCACGACCCTGGAAACTTGGCACAAACGTGCCAGATGAGGCCATGGGCATCTACAATCATCTGGACGTTGATGGAATGCCACCCTTTTCTGTTTCTGAACAGGTGTTCAGTTTCATGGGGGGGCTGTAGTGCCACATGGGTGCAGTCTATCGCCCCGATGGTCCTTGGGAAGCCAGCAATGCTGTAAAAGTCAGTCATGGCTTGCAGACGCTGCTCCTCCTGGGTGGGCTTCACAAATTGGTTGGTCATGCGCCGCAGTATGGCAGGGACCACCTGATGGACACATCGGCTCATTGTCAACTGCACCATCCCAGCCAGACCTCCAGATGCACGCTGGAATGAGCCACTGGATAAAAAATGGAGGGTTGCCATCACTTTATGTAGAGGTGTCAGGGCATGGGAGCGTCTGGTTGGGGTGATAAGATCCTCCTGAAGTAGTTGGGTGATCTCCAGGATGGCTTTCCTATCAAACCTGTAGTTGCCATACACCTCATAATCTGGCATTTGAAAAAGATCATGCCGTGGCCGATAAACTCTCTCCTGTGCCCTCCTCCTCCTCCTCTGTGCCCTCCTCCTCCTTTGTGCCTGTAAGGTGGCAAGTGCCTTCAGAATCATTGATGCCCCAGGCATTTTTCCAGACAGATCCTTCACAACTATAGCTCTAGTCACTACCTACAGCAAACCCTTCCATGGCATGTGTAAAATTAGGGCTGCTTTTATAATGTGGAAATTTAGACAGGGAAACTAACAGGTGCGCACAGGGCGGAAAATACGCCGCACACACTTAATTTTGAGAATCGCCCTAACTCCCTCATTTGCATCTTTGCCTATCAAAAACAGCGGCGAGACTAGCGTAATTTGCGCCCGGGGATGCGCAGGTGTAACTATTTTAGGTAGGACTGAAAATCCGGAAATCTAGGCTTAACTCGTTTTGAAGATCGGGCGCAAAGATAAGCGCCGTGTAAATTTAGAAAACTTTACTTAAAGGGGTGGTTCCACCTAAAACTCATTTCTAACAATATATTCGTAAGACCCGTTACACTGCGGGTAGGCTGGCTTCTTTTTTTTTTTTCCCGTACATACCGAGATCTCGGGGGTCTCGTCCCTAGGCGGTGGGCGTTCCTATTTGATTGACGTTTCTCGGACGGGCGCATACGTGACGTCACGACTTTCCGAAAGAAGCCGAACGTCGCCGCGCAGGCGCCGTATAGAGTCGGCTCTATACGGCACCTGCGCGGCGACGTTCGGCTTCTTTCGGAAAGTCGTGACGTCACGTATGCGCCCGTCCGAGAAACGTCAATCAAATAGGAACGCCCACCGCCTAGGGACGAGACCCCCGAGATCTCGGTATGTACGGGGAAAAAAAAAAAGAAGCCAGCCTACCCGCAGTGTAACGGGTCTTACGAATATATTGTTAGAAATGAGTTTTAGGTGGAACCACCCCTTTAAGTCCGCGTATCTCTTTTGAGAATTTGGCCCAATGTATATTGAAGCTCACCAATCATTAGTTGTGTCTGCATTCGTTTTCTCTTTTAGGGTTTTTGTCCCTCTGTTTTCACCTGGTGATCTGGCCAGTAACACAACTTCCGTATTAAAGTGGCTACACTCTGCATAAAGCAACAGATACACCTTTGAACAGCAGCATTGCTAATCTAGGAGGAGGGTAGCGTTAGATATATTAGCAGATTTCGATACACAAAACATATTGAAGCCAAACTACAGCTAACACTTTTTAAGCAGTTACAGCAACAGTGCTGCACCTTTTGTAATAAAGGTTTTACATAAACAAACAAAAACTGATTATCATAAGGACCCCTGTCAGTATTAAATAGTTACATTTTCAGGACAGCTTATTGTGTAGAAAAACAACAGACTTACAGACATTTGGCTAAAAGCCAAAACATAAATTAAATCTGAATGCAGTCCATATATCTAAGAATTGGTAAGCTGCAATAAAATAAATGGTTGATTTGGGGTTTAATACCACGTTATGCTTTCTAAAAATCTTTAAAATGTACACAGTTGGTATGGAGAGGACTGTTTTTAAAAAGTACAGAAGTTTCACTTTAATGGAGAATATCTTAAAGACTTCTTTCATTCTGGGTGTCAAGTTCATTTTGACAGTTGTCTGTTTCTTAAAGTCAACACACCTCCTGAAACAGAAAGCATTAGACTTTCCATTACACATTCCTTGGATGTGGTGTCATAGTTGGTCTAGATCAAAACAACCAAAGACCTCTAAAAACATCAAGTGGTAAAATAGCCTGTCAGAAAATAGACAAGGTTTTAAGGTATTTAAAGCAAGGACTACATTATGAGTTGTTGCTGAATGGGAAATAGGAATTGTAGCTTTTTCAAGTTTCTGATCAAAGGATTGGGAACCAACAAGGTTTATACTTTGGTTCATGGTAATACACAGTTGTATACTAAACATTAAACAAATCTGTAACAATTAAATCCAGTTACAGTGAGCTATAGTTCAAATTTAAAAGTCAGCCAAAACTGTTTTAAAGGCCACTGAGACAGTGCACAGCATCTGGAGGTGGAACATCTGGACAAGGACAATCTTCTAGAAGAGAGGAATGGTTTTATATATATAAGTGGAGTGCCTGGTTATGGTTACTTCTAAGAAGCGGTGCTAATTTAAATTTAGAGGGGGTCAGAGAGTTAGTTAGCTCTGACCAGGCTGTTTTTATTTGAATTTGGGTCTCTGTCTCGGCTTGGCTGTGCTGTGGGCTCATTCTGTCGCTTCTGGGGTGCTGATCCCACTCCAGGTACACTATGTCCACTTTGGCTAGAGTGGCGAAGAAAACAAAGTGTTGTTGGAAGCAGGACTGTTTCTCTATTGCTACACCTGAATCTGCTGTTTCTCCTTCTACTGCATCTTTACTCTTCACCTCAAGTTTTATTGTTTTTACCCGGCTGGGTAATAAAGAGCACAGAAAAGGACACCTGTCATAGACATTCCGTTACTA
The DNA here is from genome assembly GCF_905171775.1 of Rana temporaria. Taxonomy (NCBI): domain Eukaryota; kingdom Metazoa; phylum Chordata; class Amphibia; order Anura; family Ranidae; genus Rana; species Rana temporaria. Next base: position 323,410,059 of record NC_053490.1, read on the forward strand.
CTGCTTTCACCATACACCCCTAGACGGCAGAGGAGCAACAAGGTAACATGCCACCCAAAACAAACCAGCAGCTCCTTCGGGGGTAGTGATATATATATATATATATATATATATATATATATATATATATATATATATATATATATATATATATAAATAAATAAATAAATATACCAATGGTATATTTTATATTTAAAAACACCAGCTTAATAAAAAAATGTTTTAATCCTGAAAATGGAAAATCCTTATACAACAACTTTAGCTACACTGATTGAAATGATAAAACACAACACTTTTGTGTTTGTCCCTATTTATCATGAGTTGAACTTAAAGATCTACTACTTTTTCTATGTAAACAAAAGGCCTATTTCTCTCAAATATTGTTCACAAGTCTGTCTAAATCTGTGTTAGTGAGCACTTTTCCTTTACCGAGATAATCTATCCATCTCACAGGTGTGGCATATCAAGATGCTGATTAGACAGCATTATTATTGCACAGGTGTGCCTTAGGCTGGCCACAATAAAAAGCAACTCTAAAATGTGCAGTTTTCTCAAATAGCACAATGCCACAGATGTTGCTAGTTTTGAGGGAGCTTTATTTTGGGATGCTGACTGCAGGAATGTTACCCTTGAATTGAATGTTCATTTCTCTACCATTATCCGTCTCCAAAAGCATTTCAGAGAATTTGGCAGCACATCCAATCAGCCTCACAACCGTAGACCACATGTAACCACACCAGCCCAGGACCTTCACATCCAGCATCTTCACCTCCAAGATCATCTGAGACCAGCCACCTGGACAGCTGCAGCAACAATCGGTGTGCATAACCAAGGAATTCCTGCACAAACTGTCAGAAACTGTCTAAGGGTTGCTCGTCGTCCTCATCGGGGGCCTTGACCTGACTGCAGTTTGTTGTCATAACTGACTTGAGTTGGTAAATGCTCACATTTGATGGCATCTAGCACTTTGAGGTTTTCTCTTCACAGATGAATCCCAGTTTTCACTGTATAAGGCAGGTGGTAGACAGCGTGTATGGCGTTGTGTAGGTGAGCGGTATGCTGATGTCAACATTGTGGATCAAGTGGCTCATGGTGGTGCTGGGGTTATGGTATGGGCAGGCGTATGCTATGGACAACAAAAACACAGGTGCATTTTATTGATGGAATTTTGAATGCACAGGGATACCATGATGAGATCTTGAGGCCCATTGTTGTGTCATTCATTCACGACCAAAACCTTATGTTGCAGCATGATAATGCACGGCCCCATGTTGCAAGGATCTGTACACAATTCCTGATAGCTGAAAACATCCCAGTTCTTGCATGGCCGGCATACTCACCGGACATGTCACCCATTGAGCATGTTTGAGATGCTCTGGATCAGCGTATACGACAGCGTGTTCCAGTTCCTGCCAATATCCAGCAACTTCGCACAGCCATTGAAGAGGAATGAGCCAAAATTCCACAGGCCATAATCAACAACCTGATCAACTATATGCGAAGGAGATGTGTTGCACTGCGTGAGGCAAATGATGGTCACACCAGATACTGACTGGTTTTCGGACCCCTGACGCCCCCAGTACAGTAAAACTGCACATTTTAGAGTGGCCTATTAGTGTGGCCAGCCTAAGGCACAACTGTGCAATTATCATGTTGTCTAATTAGCACCTTGATATGCCACACGTGTGAGGTGGATGGATTATTTTGGCAAATGAGAAGTGCTCACTAACACAGATTTAGACAGATTTGTGAACAATATTTGAGAGAAATAGGCTTTTTGTGTACATAGAAAAAGTCTTATGCTGCGTACACACGGTCGTTTTATGCGATGTAAAAAAACTACATTTTTAAAAATGTCAATTTCATTGACCGTGTGTGGGGGAAAACGTTGCTTTATGTCTTGTAAAAAACAACAGAAAAAAATTGAAGCATGCTTCAATTTTATGTGTCGTTTTTGCCCAACGTCGTTTTTTGTGTCCAAAACATTGACCGTGTGTAGGTAAAAACGTTGTTTTTGGCCTGCGCATGCTCAGAAGCAAGTTAGGAGACGTCGGCGCTCGTTCTGGTAAAACTACTGTTCAGAATGGATTAAGCACATTCGTTAGGTCGTTTTAAACTTGTAAAGAAGAAAAGAATGCGCTTCTTTACACCCTGTTTTTAAATGCTACTCAAAAATTGTCGTTTTTTGCGGCTGATCTTGTTACATAGTTATGTCAAGCTTTTAACTTCATTATTTATTGTTAGCTAATGTTTTACATAGTTACATAGTTAGTCAGGTTGAAAAAAGACACAAGTCCATCCAGTTCAACCACAAAAAATAAAAAAACAAAAATAAAAAACACAGTAAAATCCTATACACCCAACTCCATTCCCACAGTTGATCCAGAGGAAGGCAAAAAACCCCAGCAGAGCATGATCCAATTTGCTACAGCAGGGGAAAAAAATTCCTTCCTGATCCCCCGAGAGGCAATCGGATTTACCCTGGATCAACTTTACCTACAAATCTTAATACTCAAGTTATATTCTGTACATTTAGGAAAGAATCCAGGCCTTTCTTAAAGCAATCTACTGAGCTGGCCAGAACCACCTCTGGAGGGAGTCTGTTCCACATTTTCACAGCTCTTACTGTGAAGAAACCTTTCCGTATTTGGAGGTGAAATCTCTTTTCCTCTAGACGTAAAGAGTGCCCCCTTGTCCTCAGTGTTGACCGTAAAGTGAATAACTCAACACCAAGTTCACTGTATGGACCTCTTATATATTTGTACATGTTGATCATATCCCCCCTTATTCTCCTCTTCTCAAGAGTGAATAAATTCAGTTCCTCTAATCTTTCCTCATAGCTGAGCTCCTCCATGCCTCTTATCAGTTTGGTTGCCCTTCTCTGCACTTTCTCCAGTTCTCCGATGTCCTTTTTGAGAACTGGTGCCCAAAACTGAACTGCATATTCCAGATGAGGTCTTACTAATGATTTGTACAGGGGCAAAATTATATCTCTGTCTCTGGAGTCCATACCTCTCTTAATACAAGAAAGGACTTTGCTCGCTTTGGAAACCGCAGCTTGGCATTGCATGCCATTATTGAGCTTATGATCAACTAAAACCCCCAGATCCTTCTCCACTACAGATCCCCCCAGTTGTACTCCCCCTAGTATGTATGATGCATGCATATTCTTATTCCCCAAGTGCATAACTTTACATTTATCTACATTAAACCTCATCTGCCACTTAGTCGCCCAATTAGACAGAGCATTGAGGTCGGCTTGTAAATTGGAGACATCCTGCAAGGACGTTATTCCACTGCATAGCTTGGTGTCATCTGCAAAGACAGAAATGTTACTTTTGATCTCAGACCCAATATCATTTATAAATATATTGAAAAGTAAGGGTCCCAGCACTGAACCTTGGGGTACACCACTGATAACCTTGGACCATTCAGAGTAAGAATCATTAACCACGACTCTCTGAATTCTGTCTTTCAGCCAGTTTTCTATCCATTTACAAACTGATATATGCAATCCTGTAGACCTTACCTTACACATGAGCCGTGTGTGCGGAACTGTATCGAACGCTTTTGCAAAATCCAAATATATCACGTCCACAGCCACGCCTCTGTCCAGGGTTTTACTTACCTCTTCATAAAAGGAAATCAGGTTTGTCTGACAACTTCTGTCTTTCATGAATCCATGTTGTCTGCTGCTTAAATAGTTTGTTTCCAGCAAGAACTCATCCATGTGGTCTTTTATTAAACGTTCCAGTATCTTCCCAACTATAGAAGTTAAACTAACAGGTCTATAGTTACTTGGTAAAGACTTTGTTCCCTTTTTAAATATGGGCACCACATTGGCCCTGCGCCAATCCAGTGGTACTATTCCTGTCTTTAATGAGTCCCTAAATATTAGATACAGTGGCTTTGAAATGACAGAGCTCAACTCACCTAGGATCCGTGGATGGATGCCATCAGGTCCAGGTGCTTTATCCACCTTTATTCTGTCTAAATATTTCTGGACCATATCACTTTTGAGCCATTGTGGATTTGAGTCACTCCCACCCCCATTTTGGACATGAGCTCCCCCATGCTCCATTGTATACACAGAGCTGAAGAAAACATTTAATAAATTTGCCTTCTCTTTGTCCCCAGTCACCCACTCTAGATTATTTTGTAAGGGGCCTACATGCTCAGACTTCACCTTTTTACTATTAATATATTTAAAGAATTTTTTGGGGTTTGTCCTACTATCTTTTGCAATCTGTCGTTCGTTTTGAATTTTTGCTTTCTTGATTTCCTTTTTGCATATCCTGTTATATTCTTTGTAACATTTAAACAACACTAGTGTTCCTTCATTTTTATATTTTTTAAAAGCTACTTTCTTTTTGTTTATAGCTTTTTTAACTTTGACCGTGAGCCACATAGGTTTTATTTTTAGCCTTTTAAACTTATTGCCCATGGGAACATACTTTGCAGTGAGGTTCCACACAGTCTTTTTGAAGAATTCCCATTTCTGTTCTGTGTTCAGCTGTGCCAATAGTCCCTCCCAGTCCAAGTCCTGGAGAGCAGCCCTCATCCTTGGAAAATTTGCTCTCTTAAAATTTAGAGTTTTAATATTTCCTGTATGTATTTCTTGCTTATAGTTAATATTAAATGAAATCATGTTATGATCACTGCTACCCAGGTGTTCCCTTATCTGAACATTAGTAATAAGCTCTGCATGGTTTGAGATTATCAGGTCCAACAGGGCATCATTCCTAGTTGGGGCCTCAATAAACTGCACCATAAAATTGTCCTGCAATAGGTTTTTAAATTTTTGTCCTTTAACTGTCCCAGAAGTGCCATTAATCCAGTCAATTTCTGGGTAGTTAAAATCCCCCATTATTATCACCGTCCCAGACCTTGCAGCCCTTTCCATCTGTGCAAGGAGCTGAGTCTCCACCTCCTCATTAACATTGGGTGGTTTATAACAAACTCCAATGATTAATTTTGAACTACGCACATCTGTATGCAGTTCCACCCATAATGCTTCAGCCTCATCACACTCTCCATCAACCAGGTTCTCTTTCACGCTTGCTTTGAGGTCACTTCTCACATAGAGACAGACCCCTCCACCTTTCCTTTTTACCCTGTCTTTCCGAAAGAGAGCATAGCCAGGAATATTAATAGCCCAGTCATGTGAGGATTGAAGCCAAGTTTCAGCAATACCGATTACATCATAGCTCTCCTCATGCACCAGAGCTTCCAGCTCACCTGTTTTGCTTGGCAGACTTCTGGCATTGGTGAACAAACACTTAAATGTATTGTTACATTTTTTTTCTCTGGTGTTTTTCATATAATTTATAGTAGTACAAATGGCACTATTATTTCCAATGGCTGTTTGCAACATGGGAACTTTCTTGTCACCTGCCATAACCCTTCCCCCATCTATCCCCATTCCACTCTCCATTAATGTCTGACCACTAACTGACCTGTCTGCTTGATGTAATTCGAATTCACCCTCCCCCCTCAATCCTAGTTTAAATACTCCTCCAGCATTCCCATAAACCTCTCCCCCAGCACAGCAGACCCCCTTCCATTCAAGTGCAAACCGTCTTTAGCATATAGGTTGCACCCCAATGAAAAGTCAGCCCAGTGCTCTAGAAACCCAAATCCCTCCTTCCTACACCAGGTCTTTAGCCATGCATTCAGCTCTCTAATCTCCCCCTGCCTTTCCTGTGTTGCGCATGGCACAGGCAATATTTCAGAGAATATCACCTTGGAGGTCCTTCCCTTCATCTTGCAGCCTAGTTCTTTAAATTGATTCTTAAGGAGCCTCCACCTTCCATGTATACTGTCATTGGTTCCAACGTGGACCAAGACAGCTGGGTCATGCCCAGCCCCTCCCAGTAATTTATCCACCCGGTCCACCACATGCCGAACCCTGGCACCAGGGAGACAGCAAACCATTCGGTTGAAGCGATCCTGGCGACAAATTATTCTATCAGTCCTTCTGATTATAGAATCCCCTATTACCACCAACTGTCTAGGCCTACCTGCACTCCCCTCCCCACCTCTACTAGATGGGTTGCTCTCCCGGCTGTTAGGGGTAGCAGTAACATCTAGGGCTGCCACCTCTGTGTTTGCCACCTCCACATCATCACCCAACTTGGCAAATTTGTTTTGATGCACAAATACAGGACTGGCTTTGGTTTGTGTTGTGTTATTTAGGTGTATGTTCCATCTTCTAAATGTAAAATATATATATTGGACAACATTAAATTTGTGTGTTTTTCTTTTGGCCTAAACTTTTGGTGAAATATTTTTTAATTTTTGATTTTGGAGTGTGTGAAGTGGCTGCAACAACATATTTGTTTTTTAAGTTACCCACAAGGAGGTTTTTCAACCTTGTAAATTTTTTCTTCAATTTGGGGCAAATGGGTCTGCCCACTCACTAATGATCTCTCAACTTCCTAAAAAATACACATGTTCAAATTTGGCTGATAAATCAAAATTGCATTTATTATGCATAAATATTAAATAATAAAATGGTGGCAAACCAAAAAAAACAACTTCCTAAAAACAAAGATGCCAAGGAAGCCAGCACTAGAGAGCGTGCTTGAACTTAATTAAAACAAGTGTCCCCCAAGCCACCAATCCAGGCTGTGAGTCCAATATAAATTCCATCAGGGGCACCGTGTCATTTTTTGGGCTTTCTCTTCCCAGCAGCCTTCCCTGCTGTCTTCCCTGCAGCCTTCCCTGCAGTCTTCCCTGCAGCCCGAATCCTTGTGGGCTGGGTTCCTGGAGGCGATGTAGTGTCAGGAGCCAGAGCAGCCTCAGGAAGAGGAGGAGAAGGGGCAGGGGGAGCAGCAAGGACAGGAGGAGCAATCCGCACAATGTCGGTGTCGTCATCGAGCTGCCCCAGGGATGCCATGCTTATGGCTTTGAAGATGAGGAGTTCGCAGCGCACACGCTGGCTCTGCTCCAGATTATGGAGCTTGGCTGCAATGAGCACTGCAAACCCCTCTACTTCACTGGGTGGCTCTCGGATGGCCGCAGTATCTTGGCGAAGCAGGGTCTGGGTCTCCTCCTCCATTTGGCGCAGACTTCTGTGCCTTTTTGCGGGAGTGCGGAGTGGAGGGATCCGGGAGATGGTATCCCGCCGGCGTGCCTCCTGGGTCCCACTGGGGCCTGCCATCTCCTGGCTCCCAGTGGGTTCTGCCAACTCCTGCCTTGCAGTTGGCCCTGGCTCCCCCTGGCTCCCTGTGGGGCCTGGCTCCCCTGGCTCCCTGTGGGGCCTGGCTCCCCCTGGCTCCCTGTGGGGCCTGGCTCTCCCTGGCTCCCTGTGGGGCCTGCCTCCTCCTGGCTTTGCTCTGCCTGTGTATCCAAAAAAGAGACATAGTTTAGGTTTCTTTTTCATTAAGCACACACATTTTTACAATCATGAGAGATGCAAATTGAATGCCAATATACATTACCCACAGGGTCGCCATCCCTAATTATGTGGCCCCTTACACACCTTCAGACATGGTCCCCCTGGAGTTGTGGGGGTTGTTGCAGGCTGACATTTTGAATTAGGGTGCCTTTACACCAAAAAGCAAACTAGTATATTTGTTGTCAACTAGATTTTTCACAAAAAGTGTGTTTGTCATCTGGGACCCCTTGCATGTGTATTGCGTCCCCCCCCCTACTGGCCTACCAGAAAATGACACACAATCATTCTGACCCATTCATTTTTCTATCTTGTCCACATCCTGTTTTGACACTACTGTCTATTGCTATTTAAACAAAAAAATTAACATTCCCTTTGAATTTAGAACACTAGTAACCTCAATTTGACATAATTATTATACTTGTCATATACAAATTTCCTATACAAATTACATACCTGGCTCCATGGGTCACAATTGGGGTCCTCCAGGAACTCTTGATCTTCCTCCGAGCTTGCCTGCTCTTGTCTGCAGGGAAGACTGGAGGATTGGCTGCTGGGAAGCTGTGAGCTCCCTCTTGGGGGAAGGGTAGACAGGGATGGCCTGGTCTCTATGTGGTCATCCAGGAACTGCAGCTGACTGTAGTACCACAGGCTAGGTTTGTAGATGGAGTCAGCTGCAGCCCCAGACCTCATTGAGGCCAGGACTTGGACCCGTTGGGCCCTGTAGGTGCCCCTGATGGAATTTATTTTGTTCTTGACTGTGTCTGTTGTGGCGTGGGGGACCCTTGTTTTAACAAAATCCAGCATGCTCTCCTTTGCTTTTTCCCTGGCATCTTTGTTTTTATTGATTGTTTTTTTGGTTTGCCACAGAACAGGATGTTCCTTCCATTTCTGAATGAATTCAGTCATGAACTCTGCATCCTTAAAGGGATCCATGATTTCTGCAAATCAAACATATAATCAAAAACATAATGTCAGTAAAGCCACTAGCTTTCTCACCATATATAGCCCACAAACTCATTCCCTGTTCACTATGATAAAGTCAAAAAATTAAGTTACGTACCGTCGTTTGCAAAGATCGTGACTTCCGCCTTCTTCACCAGACTCTGCACGCCGCTTACAAACACTTCCGATCCCTTTTTACACTACGCACGCGTGACGCTCCGCACGACACCCCGCCCCTGACGTTCGGAATCGAACTGAGGGAGAAATGATGGACAACATGAATGACAATTCCAGCTCAAGCCAGGAGGCAGGCCAGGCCCAACCACGCAGAAGATACAGGTGCAGAGCCTCCAACATGTCGTTCAACGAAATGGTGGAGATGGTCACCATTTTCAGGAGGGAGGACTATGATGCCAAGCATGGCCCCTACAGGCATCCGAACAAAGTCAAGGCCACAATAATGGAGAAGGTTATCCGGAGGCTAGAGTGCAAGTTTGGAAAACACAGGAGCAGAGAGCAAGTGCGCAAAAGGTGGTCAGACTTGAAGAAGAGAGAACCACAGCAACTTGCCAAAATAAATAGGGTGATTCGAAGAAGAAGTAAGTATTTTTCATGTGTATTAATTATTTGTGTGTGTTCTTTGTGCCATGTGGTTTTTCTTTCAGGTTGACCAGAATTGTTCTTATGATTGTGGGCGCATGATTCTGTCGTCGGAGTCATCGTTCATTCGCTGACTTTCAATCATAAAATACCATATTTGTGAGAAAGGGCATCATGCCTATTTTGCATGTGCAAAGGGGAGTTGAATCACTGTGTCAGACAAAAAGAGCGTAATTTTAGTACAGTAATTTGGGGCGAATGAACGACGACTCCTAGGACCAATTATTCGACCCAGAAACATGAAAGTTGTGACATCTTTTTGGTTTGAGGTGTCATCAATTGTGGTTTTGATGTAGATGTGTTTCTAACTCGAATTTTGGAATAAAAAATACCTTAATATACAGAAAAAGGAGGGTTTGCTCAGCAGTTCTTTATTACACATGTGGACTCAGTAGCACAATTGTTTGTCACAATCACAACCTATGTCGGGTGTCACACAGGGGTGAGCAGATCCAGTGGATACTTGGTTAGCTTCCATGTAGAAAACGAGACCAAATGTACCAAGATTTATAATTACTTTGTGAATGGTTAAAATACTGGTCTATCTTATTTGAATGTTTTTTTAAAACAACAATATTGCCATCTTTAATTTTTAAAAATATATGTTCTTTGACTTTCAGGCCGCTATAATGTTTTAAGCTCATGTTTTCCCTTTCTTCAATCTCATAGAGCACAATGAAGCAGCAAGGCAGGAGGCACAAGCAAACCAAGCCACACCCCCGAGGGATGTAGACGAAGGGGAACCTGCCACAACATCGGGTAAAGTAACATACAGTATACCACAGCTTCAGGTAATGTAGATGTAGGCCTACATAATTTTAATACATGTTTTGGTCACACATTTCAGGAAGAAATCGGGCAGGTGAGGGACTTGACACCTATAGTGCCCAGCTCCTCATCGCAGAGGTCTTGTCATGCAGGGCCCAAGTCGAGGACATCCGTCTTGCCTGCCGTGAAATTCGGCACAAAGCCAAAACGCTGGAACGCCAGCTTAAAATTTTTATCAATGTTTTGGGGAGGGTTTAATTTCTTGGGGGCTTTTTTTTGTTTGGTCCAAAAATGTGATTTTATAATTAAAAAAACCCCAAAAAAATAAAAAAATATTATATTTTGTCATAATGAAAAAAAGAAAAAAAAATACAAAAAATAGATTATATTTTGTCATAATGAAAAAAAATAAATAAATAAACAAAAAAGTGATTATATTTTGTCATAATGAAAAAAAGAAAAAAATAAATAAAAAAAAAGTGATTATATTTTGCCCTAATTTTGGGAAAAAAATAAACATATTTGTACTCTAAAAAATGTGTGGCTAGTTATTTGTATCAATGCTGACTCATTATACTCAGGTATATTTTGTTTGTTAAGATTGACACTGATGGGAATTTTGTACATCCCAAACACATGGCTCGATGAGAACCTACGAAAAATAACCATTCCCCAAAATTACAAAAAGCAATTCTAATATAAATAATTACACTGTTTATTCAAGAAATTGTTTTAATTTATTTTTTACACAAGATCGGGCATTGCAATGGCCCCCCTCCCCATAAAAAAAATCCACATAGGATTGACGCACTGCACGTGCAGTTTGGGGGGCCAAGCCTGTATGGCTAGCCTCACGGCCCGGCTCCGGAGCCACAACATCTGCCTCATCAGGCAATACCGTTAGGTAAGTTGGCGAATGTCTTCTTAAATAATTGTGTAGAATGCAACAACATAAGATGATGTGATTCCATTTGTATTCCGCAAGGTTCATTGCAGTTAAAAACAATCTGAATCGGCTGGCCATGATTCCAAAGGCATTCTCTACCACACGTCTTGCCCTGGCCAGCCGATAATTAAAAACCCTCCTCTCATGGGTGAGGGTGCGTTGGGGAAATGGCCTCATGAGGTGGGGACCCAAACCAAAAGCCTCATCTGCAATAAACACGAAGGGCAGACCCTCTTCGTTATCCTCCGCAGGTGGCAATCCTAGGTCCTCTGACTGAAGACCTTGGGCGAACTCCGTCTCCGCAAAGACACCGCCGTCCGACATCCGACCATTTTTCCCAACATCCACGTACAAGAAATCATAGTTGGCAGACACCACCACCATCAAAACAATGCTGTGGAACCCCTTGTAGTTGTAAAATGGGATCCACAATGGGGTGGGGGCACGATGCGGACGTGCTTGCCATCAATGGCTCCTCCGCAGTTCGGAAAGTTCCAACGCTGGGAAAAGTCCGCTGCCACAGTCTGCCATTCCTGTGGCGTGGTGGGGAACTGTATAGAAATATAAGAAAAAATACATTCAAACAAACATTGTGAACAGAATATCTCAAAACATTCAAGGGATCCCCCAAAAAAAAATTAAAATCTGTTAATATTACAAAATAATATGGGATCACTAAGCATATTAATCACCCCCTCTGATGTGCAATAAAACAAATTAGGGGGAGGGGGGGCCCAAGATGAGTTTGTGACCTGACAAACAACCCCCAAAAATAATAACCTTAAAATATATTTTGTCAAAATATTACAATGTAATCCTTAAAAATGTGGGGGGGGGGGGTTTCTACAATGGAGGCCACAAATAAAGGGGGATATAGGGACACACAAAATGCAGCACTACAATGGAGGCCACAAATAAAGGGGGATATAGGGACTAGGCTAGGTGGGTTTGGCCACAAAAAATAATGCTGGACAGGTTGGCTAAATAAAATAAACATGTAGGGCTTAAAAAAAATTGAAAACCACCATACATAGAGACAAAGTGAACATTCTCAGCATATTACAAACAGGTTAATTAGGGAGTGTTTTTGGGCATAGTTTGGGCATAGTTTGGGCATTGAAAGGACACCACTTACCTTAACATAGTCCTCCTGAAGAACCTGAATGATGGCCGAACAGGTCTCCGGGATTATGAGGCCCAGAGCCTGGGGGGAGATGCCCGTCGAGAACTTCAAGTCCTGCAGACTTCTCCCTGTTGCAAGGTAGCGCAACGTGGAAACTAGCCTCTGCTCAGCAGTGATGGCTTCCCGCATAACAGTGTCCTGCCTGGTGATATATGGTGAAACCGAAGCCAAAAGCTGCTGAAATACGGGGTCAGACATCCTAAGAAAATTCCTGAAATCATCAGGGTTATTTTCTCGGAGCTCCCGCAGCAGAGGCATATGACAGAACTGGTCCCTGCGTAGCAACCAGTTCTTGGTCCACAACCTCCTCCTCACCCTGTTCATGGACCGTTGCCGGGATGCAGCACACATCCTAACAACAAGCACAGCACGATCTCGGCGACGAGTTCGTACCCGCAACATGGCTAGAAAACGGTCGTCAAATCAGATCAGACTAAAAATTACGCCCTGAAGTACAGAATAGCCTCTGAAGAACGACCTGCTAAACAGCACCGTGCACACCAAAACGCAATGCCAAAACAAATACGTCTTGAATACAAGTACTGTATCACAGATCAGACGACAAATACACAAACTGTACAACAGAAAACGAAATTTAAAGCACAAACACTGAAAAGCGCGAATCGTCTCTCACCAAACTTTTACTAACATGCAGCAACACAATATCAGCAAAAGAGGCCTTTATAGGGACGTCGTACGTGCTTTACGGAACTGCGCTTTGCTAGAGCGTTTGGAAAAAGCGATGGTGTGTATGCTACGTCGTTGTTCAAATTGAAGTTTCAAAAACTTCGTTTTTTTTAGATCACAGAAAACGTCGATTTTTTAGATCGCATAAAGTGATGGTGTGTACGCGGCATAAGATCTTTAAGTTCAGCTTAACAAAAGTGTTGTGTTTTATAATTTTGCTCAGTGTATTTAGTCAAGAATTAAAAAAACGAAATTGCTGCCATTTTGTATATTTCATTTTTTCTGGTCATAATGGATGGGGATTTTGACACAATTAATGTTGTATGTACAATCACCCTGAAAGATGAGCTTTAAAACTAAACAAATATATCAAGTAAATTTGCCAGTCTGCATTATTGGTCGTCTTTAAATGCCAACAAGAATTGCAGTACAGTCTTTGCAGAATTTATGCACTATGTTCAGTCTGGCTGCAAATCATGGGCGGCATTTTTGAATGGCATGTAAAATGTAAGCTGCTGTATGGTAAAACACTGAAATTCAAAACAGGGTGCAGATAGTAGATTTCATTTCAACTAGGGGGCCTTAGAGCAATACAACAGTGGCACATACAAAGCTGAAAATGAGGCTTACTGCCCTAAATTTGAAGTGACATCAGAACATTGGAACTCCTTTTACTAAAAAAAGAATAACAACTATAACACAAAATGTAAATCACCAGTAAAACCAGGTGGCTGTAAAACATTATCAATTATTGAGAGAGTCTCAGCTCTGTAGACTGCATACAAGGTTTTAGTCCTTCTGGTATTTGTATATCACCCTCTTTGCTGCTTGTGGTAAAGTTTTTTTTTTTTAACACGCACTAAATACAGTACACTCTTATTAAAAAAAAGAAAAACATTTCTGCACTCTAACTCAACAAATTACACAAATAAAAAAAAAAAAAAATGAATACCCACCAGATACATATAATTGTGTAAAGCCCTGTTTATATGAGATTATATGCGCAAAACGTTAATAAATACAGTGCTACCCCTAAAACATTAATAGAGAACATATATTTGCAACTGCATTATATAAGTGTTTATATAGTTATAAATAAATTGTCACACAAACATACTTTGAACCCACCGGTTGGCACTCCCCTGTGTCACCTGGACTAATCTCTTTGAAAAAGCGCACAGAGCGTGAAACGCGTTGTCAAGGCAACCCCCCCATCATCTATTTTAGATCCTATATCCATATCTGGTCCATGAGGATTTTATCCAGTACTTTTTATTAATTTCCTCTTTATGTCAGCCTAAGCATATAAAGGACTAAGGATTGGGTGGCCATTTCCACTCTTCTCCACCAGAGTGCAGTAGCACATCCATGCTCATTGTGCAAACATCAGACCTACGGCACTGTCCATCCACAGCGCTGCCTGTCCCCTCAGACGGTAGCTGGCATTGCAGACTAGTGACGTCATCCCTCAGAGGAACTGAGAAGATGTGTGTGGTCTTCTCCCTGTCCCAGCCGTGCTACAGTCCCGGCCAGCACTGTCTGTGCCTGAGGATTCCTTCACCTTCCTCCTCACCATCGATTGCTGACAGCTAGGGAACAGAAGCCCCAAGCTGTGCTACAGCCCCGGCCAGCGCTGTCTGCGCCTGGGGATTCATTCATCTTCCTCTCTACCACCGATGGCTGACAGCTAGGGAACAGAAGCCCTAAGGTACTGTGTTTTCCTTTTATCATACAGTAAATATCGAGTGTGGCTCGGGGTGAAGTTTTATTACCAAATGTGGTAACCCCGAGCCACGCTCAGGATTGCATCGCTGGATCCAGGCAAAGTTACTTACCTTGTCCACAGGATCCTGCGATGTCTCCCCACTGTGTGTCCTCCGCTCAATCTGTCAAAGTGATAAACACATAACACATGCAGTACACTGTAATATTACAGATTACATTACTGTAGCAAATTATTTCACATCACTTTTGTCCCTAAAGATTTGCCCATTGCCCTGCCTGCAGTTTTTTAGTATATATACTGGCCTTTCTGTCTGTAAACTTGAGAATGTCCATAGAAACCAAAAAGTATCCCTTTACGTCAAAATCGGTTTTAGACCAGATAGAAAACAGAGATAATAAATTATGATGCGTACACACGACCATTTTTCATGATGAGAAAAATGCAATTTTTTTAATTGGTTGTGAAAAACGATCGTGTGTAGGTTCCGAGAAAAATGGGCGTAATTTTTTTTAGAACCTGCTCTATTTTTTCTCGTCGTTTTTCACGTTGTGAAAAACGGTCGTGTGTACACTTTAACGAGGGGGGGAAAATGTGCATGCTCAGAAGCAAGTTATGAGATGGGGAAATTAGCATAAGCAGCCCAAAGGGTGGTGCCATTCGAAAGGAACTTCCCCTTTATAGTGCTGTTGTATGTGTTGTACGTCACCTCGCTTTGTTCGAGCATTTTTTTTCACGATCGTGTGTATGCAAGGCAGACTTGAGAGGAATCACGTTGAGAAAATGACATGAATGACGGTACGCGACATTAGAATCACTTTCAGAATTTAGCGATAGTGATTAGTGGGGAAATTTGTCATCAAACACTGAAAGTAAGGACAGCTACAATTCTGCAACTGAGTAAATGTCTGTGTTTTTGATTTGATTACATTATTAACCACTTGCCGCCCGCCCTATAACAAAATGACGGCGGCAAAGTGGTTTCAATACCCTGACTGGACGTCATATGACGTCCTCAGGATATTGAGCCGCTGCGCGCCCCCAGGGCGCGCATCGTGGCGATCGTTGTTGCAGGGTGTCAGTCTGACACCCCGCTACACTGATCTAGGTAAAGAGTCTCTGACAGAGACAATTTGCGAGGAGATCTTTTGTTTTCAAGATACCCTCCATGCGATACACCTCATGCCCACAGGTACAATCACTACTTCCCTCTTTCAACCCTACCACTATAGACAAGGTTTCTAAATTACTTTCTAATGTCCATCTTACCACCTGCCCTCTGGATCCTGTTCCCTCGCAATTGCTACGTTCACCCTCTGGCTCTATTCTACACTCTCTAACCCTCATCTTCAATCTCTCCCCCTCTTCTGGCATCTTCCCTAACTCTTTGAAACATGCACTTGTCAGCCCCATCTCCTTGCTCCCCTTTGTATTCAAACTCCTTAACCTGCCTAACGGTATTCCCGAGTGTGGCTCGGGTGAGATTTTTTTGCTGCGATCTGTAACCCCGAGCCACACTCGGGTTTGCCTCGCTGGATGCAGAAAGAGGTTACTTACCTTTTCCCTGCGATCCAGCGATGTCTTGCCCCAGTGCATGGCGGCCGGATGTTCCGCCCGATGCACTGTGTTCCCCTGATTCCCTTCCGAGCATCGCAACGCAGGGGGGCAGAACGGGGGGGGGGGGGGGGGGGGAACGGCGCAGAATTCAAAAAGTTTAAGTGAAAACAAAGTAAAAACACACTGATACAATTGGATTACAATTAAAAATAATATACAGTGACCTTTGATTGCTCCCCAGTGCTTTCTCCAGTGCCCTTGTCTGCAGATTTACTGTACTTGTGTCTGTAAACTGCACAGCGATCATGGCAAAGCGCGCCTCTACCTCAAAATCACTATGCGACCTGATGGAAAACAGCGACAGCGATATGGAATCACTTGTGGAGGAATTAAGTGACAGCGACGCGTGGGAAAGTTCGTCATCAGACTCAGAAAGTGAGTTGAGCGACGATCCTGCGACTGTGCCCAGCGATGTGCTGACTTGGTGCGCAATTGATTGCGGTACGGAGCACGTAGCGCCCCCAAGATTTCCATTTACAGGAGCACCTGGGATAAAAGTGGACATTGAGGATGACAATCCCTTGGAATACCTCCAACTTTTTTGACAGATGAAGGGATCGCCAAACTAGTTTTGGAGATGAATCGCTACCAGGGACATGAAGCTGCTACCCATCAGCGATTTTCAAGGCGCAGAAAATGGGAGCCTGTAACCAGCGACGACATCTGGAAGTTTCTTGGCCTCATCATTTTACAGGGAGTGGTGGGGAAACCCCTGCAAAAATGGTATTGGACAACCAATAAATTATTGGCCACACCTTTTTTTGGAACCATCATGTCAGAGTACAGATTTTCATTGATCATTAAATATTTGCACTTTACAAATAATGAAGACTTTGATGAGAGTTCTCATCCAGCTCCAAAGCTGAAAAAAAATTGGGAGGTTTACAAGATTATTTTGCAGAATTTCCAGCGGATCTATACACCTGAGAGAGACATTACCATTGATGAAATCTCATGGCCTACAAAGGTAGGCTCAGCTGGATACAGTTCATCGCATCAAAGCGTGCTCGCTTTGGCATAAAATCATTTATGCTGTGTGAATCCAGCTCTGGATATATATGTCCTGTACACCGGGAAAGGGACCAAATTCTGCCAGCGATTCAGCGGTTTTGGAATGGCAACCGCTTTGGTTCTTTCCTTGATAGAGCCATTGCTCAACCAGGGCTATAGTGTCACCACAGACAATTTGTATACCTCCCCAGAACTGTACGAGTTCCTTATCCAAAATAAGACAGACACTTATGGGACCGTGAGGCCTAACCGGCGTGACATGCCGCCAGCATTTGGCAACAAAAAGCTTGGGAAAGGAGAAGTAGCTGCATGGGGAAAATGTTGGCACTGAAGTGGCGGGACAAAAAAGATGTGTCCCTTATGAGCACAGTCCATAACTCCTCGACCGCCATGGTACATATCAAAGGTGGAAAGGATGTTATGAAGCCACAGGTTGTGTTGGACTACAACCACACTATGGGAGGTGTGGACAGAGCTGGCCAGGTCATGACCTTTTACCCAGCGATGAGTAAGCAGCAGAAAAAGTACTATAAAAAAAATTCCGACATCTTTTGGAACAATGCCTCTGGAATTCCTTTATTCTAATGAAAAAAAAAAAGACAGGCCTATGGTCCAGGCGGACTTTGTGTGGAAGGTTGCAGAACTGATCTTTCTGAAGCACCAAACGCCAACGGCGGTAAACCGATCTGGACGTCGGGCTGCTGATGTTGTGAACCCTGAACGGCTGACTGGTCGTTAATATTTGGACCACATCTCACCCACTGAAAAAAAAACAGCACCCACAAGGATGTGTGTGGTTTGCTGCTCCAAACGTGACGACAACGGAAGAAAAATCCATAAAGAAACGTGTTTCTATTGCCCCGACTTCGACGTTGGCCTTTGTGCTGTACCTTGCTTTAAAATTTTTCATACCCGAGACCTTTACTGACTAATGATATTGCACCCTTGTTTGACCCCCCCCCCCCAAAAAAAAAAATCAGTTTTTGAATATATTATTTACTAAAATTTATTGAATAAATAGAATTGTTATTATTAAATTATTATTTGTTATTATTTATTATATTATAATTTATGATTTTGTGTTTCAAACTTTATCATAGTCTACTAGACTCTGGTTTAGACAGATTTAGGTGAGTTATTCCTAAGAATTGCAGGCTTGCAATCTAAAACGCCAAATTAATGGTACCGCTTTCAGCACCTAAAATCTGAAAGAATCATACGCCAGGGAGGTTAAATGTCTAGTCTGCAACCGACTGAGCGTCCACCTTGCCGATAATAACCTTCTTGATCCCCTTCAGTCTGTATTTCGTCCTCAACATTCCAGAAACTGCTCTCCTAAAACTAACAAATGATATACTAACGGCCAAAACCAAGGGGCACTATTCTGTACTCCTACTCCTGGACCTCTCTGCTGCCTTTGATACAGTTGACCACCCACTCCTCCTCAAAAAACTCCACACCTTTGGTCTCTGTGACCGTACTCTTCGCTGGTTCTCTACCTACTTATCCAACCGCACCTTTAGCGTCACTTACAATTCTAATTCCTCCTCTCCTCTTCCTTTCCCTTTCCTCTTCCTTTCCCTGTTGGGGTCCCCCAAGGTTCTGTTCTTGGACCCCTCCTATTTTAAATCTACACCTCCTCCCTGGGTCAGCTTATAGCTTCCCACGGCTTCCAATACCATCTCTGCGCTGATGACACTCAATTCTATTTCTCTGCCCCTCAACTCGCCCCTTCATTCTCCTCTCGTATCACTTATTTACTATCAGATATATCAGTTTGGATGTCACACCACTTCCTCAAACTCAATCTATCCAAAACCAAACTTATAATTTTTCCTCCCCCATGTGCCCCTTTCCCTGATCTCTCTGTCATAATTGATGGCACAACCATAAGCCCATCCCCACATGTCAAGGTCCTAGGAGTAGTCCTAGACTCTGAACTGTCCTTCAAGCCCCACGTCCAATCACTGTCCAAATCTTGCCACCTCAACCTCTGCAACATCTCCAAAATATGCCCCTTTCTAACCAATGACACAACAAAGCTCTTAATTCACTCCCTGGTCATCTCTCGCCACACTTACTGCAACTCCCTTCTCATTGGCTTACCGCTGCATACTCTATCTCCCCTTCAGTCCATCATGAATGCTGCTGCCAGACTCCACCTTACCAACCGCTCTGTCTCTGCTGCTCCTCTCTGTCAATCCCTCCACTGTCTTCTGCTCGCCCAACAAATTAAATTCAAAATGTTAACTACTACCTACAAAGCCATCCACAACTCTTCCCCCAGCTACATCACTGACCTAGTCTCTAAATACCAACCTAATCATTCTCTGCGTTCTTCTCAAGACCTCCTGCTCTCTAGCTCTCTCATCACCTCCTCCCATGCTCATCTACGGGACTTTTCCAGAGCCTCTCCAAGCCTATGGAACTCCTTACCCCAATCTGTCCGTCTATCTCCTTCTCTATTAGCTTTTAGAGGATCCCTGAAAACCCTCCTCTACAGAGAAGCCTATCCTACCCACATCTACCAACTGTGTTTTAATTTTGTCCATCTGATCACCCCCCACATCTACTATACTTTCTTCCACTTGACCCTCCCTTCTAGATTGTAAGCTCTAATGAGCAGGGCCCACTGATCCCTCCTGTATTGAATTGTATTGTAACTGTACTGTCTTCCCTGATGTTGTAAAGCGCTGTGCAAACTGTTGGCACAATATAAATCCTGTATAATAATAATAATAATAATAATATTTATTATAGCAAAAAGTAAAAAATATTGAATTTTTTTCAAAATTGTCGCTCTATTTTTGTTTATAGCGCAAAAAATAAAAACCGCAGAGGTGATCAAATACCACCAAAAGAAAGCTCTACTTGTGGGAAAAAAAGGGACGCCAATTTTGTTTGGGAGCCACGTTGCATGACTGCGCAATTGTCAGTTAAAGCGACGCAGTGCCGAATCGCAAAAAGGGGCCATGTCCTTTAACTGCATAATGGTCCGGGTCTTAAGTGGTTAAAGTATATGCCCAGCCAGAATTATTTCTTCAGACAGAAAAGGGAATGGTTTACTGTACTGTACTCCTTTGTCCTGTTTTTATTGTTGTATGTATCTCTGTTGCCTTCATGTTATGTCACACTGATAGCTTGTTAATGAGATACAAATTAAGAGGAGATTGACCTAATGGTGACACAGAAAACAATAACATTTTACAAAGGCATTACCTTTCCCCAATTTTGGCCCTTATTATCCACACTTGAAGTGACACTATGGGGTTGATTTTCAAAATCTGGGCAGCTGAGCATAGTAACCAATCAGCTTTTAACTTCAGCTTGTTCACTTAAGCTTTGACATTAAAACTCTGAAGATGATTGTTTTTTTTTTCTCTCTGGCTCTCCCGTCCCACGGGCTAGTTGGAGACCCATACAAAGTGGATATTGGCTTTAATCGAGTCTCAATTATGGTAACCTAGAAGCAATGACATGACCTCACTTCCAGTTTACTCGGATGTCAACGGTGCCACTTTTTGAAAATCAAAAGAATTCAAAACACAGATCTTTTCAGGTGTTTTGAATGCTTTCAAGGGCAAAGGAGGGATTTGGGGTCTTATAGACTCCAGATTCCTCCATAAAGCATATCTATCACATGCCTTTTGCTGTCACAAAGAATATTTCCATTCCTCCTGAGTCCTGACAGCAGTAAAAGTGATACAAAAAATTCAAATTAAAGCAACAGTGTAAAAAAAATAAAAAATAAAGGGCATCCAGGCTTTGCTGGAGCACAAAGGCAAATGCATGCATCCATTACGCACGCAGCTATTGTCCCCATACATGTGAGCTATTGTCGTCAATGTCAGTTAACATGCAGTTATTATGGTACTAGACTTCCTCTGTAAATCTAAAGTGGTAAACTGTAAAGGCTTTTATAGCATCACCTATGGCTAGTAAAATTTACATTGTTTGTTGCCTTTGCAAGAACATGTGCAATTTTAACCTCTTCAGTCCCGGAATATTTTACCCCTAATAACCACGCCATTTTTTGCAATATGGCACTGCGTAGTCTTAACTGAAAATTGCACTGTCATGCGATGTTGTACCAAAATAAAATCAACAACCTTTTTTTCTTACAAATAGAGCTTTCTTTTGGTGGTATTTGATCACCTCTGCGGTTTTATATTTTTTGGGCAATAAACAAAAAAAAAATACAAAATTAATATTTTTTTACTATAATAAATATACCAAAATTAAAAAAATAAATAAAAACATTTCTCCATCAGTGTAGGCCAACATGTATTCTTCTACATATGTTTGGTAGAAAAAAAACACAATAAGTGTATATTGATTGGTTTGCGCAAAAGCATTTTTATTATTTTTTTTGTTTACTAGTAATGTCGGCGATCAGAAATTTTTAGTGGGACTGCGACATTGCGGTGGACAGATCAGACACTTTTGGCACCTTTTTTGGGACCATTGACATCTATACAGTGATCAGAGCTAAACATAATCACTGATTACTGAATAAATGTCACTGCCAGGGAAGGGGTTAACACTAGGGGGCAATCAAGAGGTTAAATGTGTTCCCTCATGAGTGTTTCTATCTGTGGGGGGATAAGACTGACTGTAGGAGACATATCACTGTTCCTTCTTACTAGGAACAGCAGATCTGTCTCTCCTCCCCTATCAGAATGGGGATTTGTGTGTTAACATGCACAGATCCCCATTCTGGCTCTCGTGACCAACATTGCGTGTGGCCAGCAGACATCATGGCTGCCAGACACATGCATTGGGTCTCCCGCCATGCAGCAGGCATGCGTGCGCCTACTATGGCTCTTAAAGGAGCCGACGTACAGAGACGGCGATTCACGGGAATGAGCCATCCTGCCTTCGTAAATGTGCATGCGCCGGTCGGTAAGTGGTTAAAGCGTGACATGTTTGGTATCTATTTACTTGGCGTAACATATTTTTTGTATTTTACAAAAACATTTGGTTATGTATTTTGTGTTTTTGCATTAAAATTCAAAAAAGTTTTTTTTTTTTTTTTACCAAAAATTGCATTTGAAAATCTGCTGTGCAAATGCAGTGTGACATGGAAAATTGCAAAACCCACCAATGTATTCTCTAGGGCCTTTGTTTTAACAAAATGTATAATGTTTGGGGGTTCTAAGTAGGGGTGCAACGGATCGTCACCGATCCGTGATCCGAACGGGTCACCCCGTTCGGATCGGCACACTAGGCGATCCGCGGAGCGCTCCGGAGCCTCGGCCGTAGGAAAGTCCCCGGCTTCGGCCTAGCTCCGGAGCTTCTTGCTCCACCCCAACCAATCACAGATCGGCTGTGATTGGTTGGATGGGATGTCCGGTCTCTGCACCTGATTGGCCCGCGTGATGAGCTGCCCGGATTGGCTGGCTTACTTGGCGGCGCTCTGGGAATCATCTCTGCTGACATGTGTCTTCATTCCGGTGCCTTGGCTTCCACTGTAAAATACACTGTGACGCACACTCCTTGCAATCTGCCTGCACACTGATTAAACTTCTGCAAACAGACCAGGTGGATAGGAAGGATGGCACAGGTCAGTGATGTAGCCCAGGAGCAGTTATAGAGCTTGAAATGAAGCCATAAAAGGTTTTGGGCAATTTTTTTAAAAGAAAATTAAGTTTACAAATTTGCAAAAAAAAAAAAAAACTGTGTATATTTATATAAAATCTCACATACGTATATACTGTTTACATGTTAAATTTTAAAAGCCGCAGCAAACCTTACATGTTTGCTAATGTGACAGAACACCTCTGATTTTCAAACATGTAAGGTTTGCTGCGGCTTTTAAAATTTAACATGTAAACTATATTTTGTGTTGAAAATAACTGAATCTAAAACTCTGTTGGGTGTAACAAGATTAGTCTTTTTTTTTTTCTTTTTTGCTGATCCGAAAAATGATCCGATCCGTGACTCCTGATCCGAGGATCGATCCGATGCGTGAGTTTTTCGATCCGTTGCACCCCTAGTTCTAAGTAATTTTCTATCAAAAAGCCTAAAGGTTACATGTAAACAAACATTTATAGAAAAGGCCTGGTGTTCAAGTGGTTATTTTTTTCCTTATGATGCATTTATGTTGTGTAATCACCCCCATATATTTACCTTAAAATATTATGCTTTTGACGATTCCTTTTAAAAAAAAAGTGTGGGCGGAGCTAGCCGGAGACCGGAATGGCCGCATTGTAGCAGAGCTCTGGATCCAGCGGACCTAAAGCGGCCTAAAGCAGCTTATCCAGCGGGGTTTTTAACACCCTATAGCGGCGTTCTACCTCCCAGGGAGCCGAGGAAGCCACCCTAGCCATGGTGCGACGCAAGACGGAGGGGAATCGTCCCCTTAAGCTCACTGAATTCTTCTCAGTGGGGCCTAAGCAAGATGGCGCCGACACGTCCTCCACACCGCTGCCCAGGGACTCACAGGCCCCGTCCAAATCGGGGAAATCTGCAAAACGAAGCAGCCCACCAAGACGTCTGAACTCCCCACCTGCCACCCCGTCCTCTGGAAGCCCAGAAAAGGCGAGATTCAGACTGGATGCAGCGGATGCCAGCCATGAGGTGAGCTCACACATGGAATCGGGGGATGACTCTAGGGAGCTGCCTGACTCCATAGACTTATTTCCCACTAACAACAAGCCAGTATTAGATACTGTGCTGAAGGAAATGCTAGTGTCCCTCAGAAGCTCCCTCCACTCTTATATGGTCTCATGTGTGCATAGATTCAGCTCTGACCTGAGACATGTGGCTGACAGGGTCACTCATGTGGAGACCAAGATGGGAGAATATGCTTCCACCATCAATGCCCTGGTAGATGCTAATGAAAATAATGAGGACAATATAGAGTCACTAAAGGCCAAAATAGCAGAAATGGAGGACAGATCAAGGAGGAACAATTTAAAAATAAGGGCGATCCCTGAGTCTGTGAAACAACAAGATCTGCGCCACTATGTGGCTCAACTGTTCACGGATGCACTGCCTGACATGTCTGAACTGGACTTCACAGTAGATAGGATCCACAGACTCCCTAAACCCTCTTATCTGTCGGATAACATCCCGAGAGACGTGATCCTCAGGCTTCACTTCTACCACACCAAGGAAAAGCTTATGGCAGCCTCGCGCCAAGCAGAAGGGATACCAGCACAGTATGCTAACCTCCAATTCTATGCAGACTTATCACAGCACACACTGCAAAAGCGCAGAAACCTTGCTACGGTCACAAAGGCCCTCAGAAATCATAAACTGACATACAAGTGGGGCTTCCCGACGAAACTGATCGTAACAAAAGATGACAGGGAATACGTGATGGACTCCCTCGAGAAAGGATTGGCCATGCTCCAGGCCTGGGGCATAGTTCCGGATTTGCAACAGCCTCCACATCAGCGTACCGGCAAAGGAGACCAAGACCAAGAATGGCGTACAGTAGACCGCAGGAATGCTCGCTCTCATACTTAGCCTAGATTGAGCCGGACCATAAGAAAGTTTCCGCTGGAGAGATATGTTTTTATTTTTGTTTCTTTTTCCGTCTCTCCCGGCTCCAATAACTTTATACCCCCTACTTACCTTCTGAGTGACCGTGAGTCACACCCTCTGCATTTTCACTTTGGCCTTTGGCCCTTACTGTTTTGTTATGTTTTCCTTGTTTAGATGGGGTTTTTTTGCCTTGCTGACCAGACCCACCGAGATGCTCATCGCATTCCAGAGATCAAGCACCGATCTGCCTTCGCCTCCACCACAACCGGATTTTTCATCCATGTATACCGCCCTGGGGACTCAGACTCCTTGCTACGTAAGTGCTCTATTACATATCTACACTTTTAAGCACTCCTTGTATCTACCCCCATGGTGGTGAACTTTCTTACCCTGAACACCAAAGGTCTTAACCACCCAGCCAAGAGAAGATCTCTCTGGAAGGACGCTCTGCAGAACAGGTGTGATATTTTGTGTATTCAGGAGACGCACTTTGCCCTTCACTCGCACCCTAAATGCGCACACCCTAACTTCCCTCACTTGTACATGGCAAATGCTGCAGTTAAAAAGAGAGGGGTGATGGTGGCGGTGAGAGACTCTGTGGCTTTTCATCTCCATGACATGATTTCTGACCCATAGGGACGCTACCTCATTTTGGTATGTGAAATCAACTCCACCATGTATACAGTGGCAAATGTGTATGCCCCAAATATTCGGCAAATTAGATTTTTTCATAGAGTTATGAAAAAAGTGAGAGCGATACAGAAAGGTTTGTTAGTAGTGTGCGGGGATTTCAATATAACGTCTGACCCATCGGTGGACATTCTCCTAAGAGGATCCCGCCTTCTCTGAGGGCTTCTATACAAACTCATGAGATGTTTGATGTATGGCGATGTCTGAATGCAAATGAGAGAGACTTTACTTTTTATTCTACTGCACATAGATCCTATAGCAGAATTGATATGTTCCTAGTAGACAGGTCACTGCTTTTCAAATGTAAAAAAGCCAAGATCGGTAGCATCACGTGGTCGGACCATGCCTCGGTAGGTTTGACTGTAGAAGACTCCTCTTCTCATAGTCCCACCTATTTGTGGAGAGCCAACCCTGGCCTGCTAAGGGAGGGTCTGTCCGGGTCCTGCATTGAAAAAAGGTTAGAGGAATTTTTTGATCTGAATCAGGGGACGGTAGAGGACCCGTTCGTATTGTGGAATGCCCACAAGACGTTTATTAGAGGTATCATGATACAACAGGGGGCGAGACTAAAGAGGGAAAGGCGGCAGCAGACCGAGCAACTTATCTCCCAAATAGACGCGTTAGACAGGCAAAATATGGAACACCCATCTCATTCCCTAGCGAACCAAATTTCCCACCTACACACTGAGCTCAGAATTAAGTTCCTTGAGGACTTTGAGAGGGCCTCCAGGAGGCTAAAACTCTCCTACCAGTGGCAACAAAGCTGGGAAACTTTTGGCCTACAAACTGAAGGGACATAGAATTAAATCCCAGATATCCCACATACTTCAACCCCACACCTCAATTAAACAAACACACCCACAAGCAATAGCTGATTCTTTCAGCCAGTACTACAGTTCGCTGTACAATCTTAAAGAAGATCAAACAGTCCCGCAAACCCACGGAGGGCGCAATAAAGGCCTTCCTAGAAAAAATTGATCTCCCTCAATTAATGCAAGACCAACTCGAACATCTCAACGCACCCATCACTGAATTAGAGGTAAAAGGAATCATTAACTCTCTTCCACTCAATAAATCGCCAGGCCCAGACGGATACACTGGGGAATATTACAGGGCATTCAGGGACATTCTTTGTCCGCACCTAGTGGGGGTGTTCGGTTCTGCTGCTGTGTCTTCCTCATTCCCCCAAGAGATGCTTAAGGCAACAATTATAGCTCTCCCGAAGCCAGGGAAGTCCCCAGACGTCCCACAGAACTTTAGGCCGATATCACTTTTAAATAACGATGTTAAGATATATGCCAAGCTCTTAGCTATCAGATTGATGACTGTACTGCCGGGGATCGTAGATATTGACCAGACAGGGTTCACTAGGGGCAGACAGACAGCGGATGCTACCAGACGCCTAGTCAACCTGCTGCATATCGCTAGACGTAGGGGAACGCCTTCTCTGCTCCTATCTTTGGACGCAGAGAAGGCGTTTTGATAGGATCCACTGGGGATTTCTGGCAGAGGTCCTGTGAAAGTTTGGCTTTGGGGGCTGGATGTTCTCGGCCATTATGGCTCTATACACAAACCCATCGGCTCAGGTTTATGTAGCTGGTATGCTTTCAACACCATTTCAGATCTCAAACGGCACATGACAGGGGTGTCCCCTATCTCCACTTATTTTCAATTTAATGATGGAACCCATGGCCACCGAAATAAGAACGCACCCTCGAATTTCTGGCATAATAGTGGGCCCAAAAAAGCATGTCATAAGCTTATTTGCTGACGACATCATCTTAATTTTATCCAAAGTAGAGGAATATTTGACAGCAGTCCAAGACACACTTCAGTCCTTCTCTTCCATATCATACTACAAAGTGAATGAGGCGAAATCCCATGTGCTGAATATGGGTGTTGGCGAGGAGCTGAAAGGAGCCTTACAAAGTAAATTCCCTTATGTGTGGAGAGATGAGGGTATAACATACCTGGGGATAAAACTTACCTCTAACCCTGAGGACTTAGTGTCTGCTAATTACACTCCCTTTTTGAACTCCCTCAAATCAAAGCTTCAAAAACTAGCTGCATCTGAGTTGTCATGGTTGGGAAGGCTGGCAGCCTTCAAGATGGTTGTCTTACCTCAAATTTTGTATATATTTAGAACCCTCCCTATCCCCTTGCCCAATATCTATTTTAAATCCATACAAGCTATTTTAAACAATTATTTGTGGCAGGGCAAGAGGGCTAGGTGCGCTTTTGGTAGGATAATTAAGAGTAGATCAGCGGGGGGAGTAGGCCATGTCCACTTACAGGACTACTATTTTCCGTCTATCCTGGCTCAACTAGCCCATTGGTTCAACCTCGACTCTAAAGTACTGTGGAAAGACCTAGAACAGAGACAGATTCCAAGGGGAAGCCTCAGGGAGTTTCTGCTTTCAGCTCATCTTACTAAATCTTTAGACAAAAGGTATGCCCCCCCGATTTTGGCATCACTGAGGGCTTGGGCCCATTTACGTACGGCCCACAGATGGACTGGACCCACAGAGTCGTTTAAATTCCCCATAACGGCCATTCATAACCTAATCCCGGACATTAATCTCACTCTTTGGAAGGAAAAGGGTATAGCTCACCTAGAAGATACAATAGAGGACTCTAACATGTTGCCTTTTGAAGCTCTGCAACAGAGGTTCGGCCTTCCAGCTAGTGAAAGATACAGGTACATCCAGATCTCCCAAATGCTCAAAAAATCTCCTCAGATTTTTACCCACCTTCCGGCCCAGATGACAAGGTTCTTTCTCCATCCGTCCACTAAGCCCAAGGGCATATCTATTTTATACAAGGGACTACAGGAAAAAGACACTTTGGTCAAAGACCATAATATTATAGCTTGGGAGCGAGACTTTGGGGTGAGATACTCAGTCCAATCCTGGGCAAAATCCATAAAGATTCTGACTGCCTCCACCAGGAGTACTAATCTCCTTGAGATGCACCAGAAACTGTTACTTTGTTGGTACCTCACCCCCCATCGCTTGGCCAAGATGTTTCCAAACGCCACTGCAAATTGCTGGAGGCAGTGTGGAGAAAGGGGTACGCTTTTCCACATAATGTGGGAATGCCCAACCATCAGGGCACTATGGTCACAAGTGGAGGGCGTCCTGGCTGGGGTCTCGGATTTCTTCCCACCACTTCAGCCTGCCATGGCTATACTATCCATAGGCATTGATGCAATTCCTAAATCCCAGGCAATGGTGGTTTCACACATCCTTTTAGCCACCCGCCTAGTAATTCTTAGGCATTGGAAGAATATAACTCCTCCCACAATGGCGGAAATCATAAACACGGTGCACACTCACAGTACCTACGAAATCCTCCATGCTTCGACTTTGGGAAAGTATGAAAAGATCAACAACTTATGGGCTCCATGGCACATTAGACATGGCAGTAAACAGTTAGTTTGAATGAACTACAGGTGGGGCATGATCAGCTAAGGTGTGTATTATTGATGGTAGTGTTAATGTTAATGGACAACAGCCTTTCTGTCCTGTTTTTGCTACACTACTCTGCTATTTTATTCTTTATTTTTTTTTCTGTTTATTTTTCTTTCTCTGCTTATTCTTCTTTTGATTTCCTCGAATATATGAATATAATCATATTCTCTGTCACAGTCATGCCACTCAAAAATCTGTCACAGTGGGGGGACTTGGGTGGTGGGAGTGGGGGTACGGACCATGCTTCCTATGTATGGAGCTGGCTACCGCGACCATAGAGAGGGATCGCAAAGGGCTAGCTATGACTACTTACCCCAGAACAGTCACCCGGGGCCCCCACCCAATTCTGGGCCACATGACACTGCAAATAGTATGAACATGATCCACCGCAGAATGTGTTACTGTGTACTGATACCTATTGTACCAACGATTTGTGATGCTATATTCATCTAAATCTTATGTATATGTTTACTTATTCGTTTTGTATTGCATGTACTATTTTCTAATGAAAAATTTAATAAAAAACTATTGAAACTAAAAAAAAAGTGTCACCCAATGTAAATCCATCGTCAATCAAGCCTCCCGCTGCACCCAAAAAAACAAAAATGCTTCCGCTGTCTTTGAAGGCTGGCCGCCTACTGCAGGCTCAATCGTTTGACAGTTCTTATATAGGTAGGGGACGGGGCCATCTGGCTATGTCACCTGGTGACACTGCACTCTTCTGACATCACGGACCACTGCATGCTGGGTCGGCAGTGTCACAAGAGGCCGGTGCCACCAGGTCATGTTACCAGGTGGATCTGCCCTTACCTATATAAGAACTGTCAAACGGTGGAGCCTGCAATAGGCAGCCTTCATAGAAAGCGGGAGAATTTTCATTTTTTTTTTTCATTTTTTGGGTGCAAGGTGCGACATGAGGCGTTATTGATGATTGATTTACATTCGGGGGACACAATTGTTTTATATTTTAATAAAGGAATTGTCAAAAACCATGTGTTTGTTTTTACACTCTTTTTGTGAATGGGTGGGGGCACTATGTACCCCGTACTTATTCACATGGGGGTGGCAGTTAAAAGCCCCCGCCCGCAAACCTCCACTACCACCGGCCACGGTTGTGGGGATGAGGCCCTTGTTCCCATCAACATGGTGCTTTGGGGTGGGGGGAGGGGCATTTTTTCTTTATTTTTTTAACCAGCAATTTTTTTTTATTAAGCTGTCAGCGGGGAAGCTGATGACTCATCGGTTGTTAAGGATGCCACACTGACTTCCCGGCCTTGCTCCTTAACAACCTGCTTATACCATGCCCTCATTGGGCAAAGCCAAAGCTTTGCCAATTAGGGCACAACGTGCACTGTACATTGCGCATTGCGCAGTGCATTGCGGTGTACCGAACACCCTGCAAATTCAGGTGTTGGACGAACTTACGCTCGGGCCAAACCATTCGCCCAACACTACTAATGAATCAATAAATCATTCTTTAGTAAAAGATCACAGTTTGAGTTTGAGTCAACCAAAGTAATTTGTGGTTTGAGAAGCTGGAAAAGTAATGTTTCTGTTCGCATTTATAACAACCACTTACCAACAATGCACTGGACTCTGAACTGTGATCAAGTGGCTTAGCCAATTTAGAGAGGTTTCCAATGTTTCAGCCCCCTCCCTATAAAAGTTATAGTGTTGTGAAAAGCGATATATATACAGTCAGTATGTGTTGGTGAGACTTGAAGTAGATAGGAATAGATAATACTACCCATTGATATGAATAATTTAATTATGTTAGTAGGCATATTTCATACACTGTCAAACATTGGTGAGAAGTTACATTTCCCATGGTTGACATATTGACCAATCATCACAATATAACATACTTGAAAGTAAGTAAACTGTAAGCTAGTCATCTGATATGGAAAAAAAATACTGACATTGCTTATTGTAGACTGTTGCTGAAGTCTACACAATAGTTTATTGGAGTAGCTTGCTTTGGAACTCTAATAATGTCAACTGGACTTTTTTTTTTTTTTTAAAAACACTATATTACGTTCTTGCTGGTAACCATTAGTATGCATACAATTAATAATTAATAAGTAATTATATTACAAGGTAGTACAATATTAAAATTATTTCTGTTATAGTCACTACTCCATTATTAGATTGAAAACATAAATTCTCAGCTCAGATCCATCCTTTTTTAGAAGACATATTATAATTGGAAGCTGATTGACTGAATACCATGAATTATTAATAAATCTCTTTTCAAGCATATAAGCTTTACATATCTAGACAGGGTTGTTTTTACTGTCGATCCATCTAGGTAGTCAAAAGGTATGATTTACTCAAAGCAATTTAACAAGATCAGGAAAAATCTTCATAGTATGCTTGCATCATAGGCAAAGCACATACAGTAGCAATCACAATCCCTGAGCCCATTCAGCAGATTGTACACTAAAGTTAAATGTATATGGTGCAGTCCTAGTTTTCCATTGCATTGTAAACATCCAAATAATGGTGATTTTGTGCTTTCTGTTTTTAGAGTACAGTAAGCCCCTACATGTGAATCTTCAAGTTGAAAACTTTCAAAGATGTGAACATGTGTTTTTTTTTAGCTTAATGTATTGGGCTGAACAAACAAAAAAACTGACAGATCGCCTTACCAACACAAGCATTGTTGGTGCAACGATCTCCCAAGCTGTGCTATTGGCCTTTATCTGCAAGCACTAATCTTTGTTGGACTTACAAACAAGTTGGACTCCCGGAACAGAACTGGTTCGTAAGTAGGGGATTTACTGTACTTGCACACTGATGTTTGAACATCAGTAAGCCTGGCTGAAATTTCAGGTGTTTATTGCGCATTTTGTTATTTGGTGTTCGCAAGTATTTAGGTGCACATATTGGAGTGTAATTTGTGAATACGTACATACATGAGTAACATAAATTATAACCTCTTCAAATTAACATTTGACGTGTGTATTTGCACGCATATGCACGTACACTAGTAAAATACTGACCGGCAACTCAGGCCTTAGGCTTTAAGTAAAGTTTGTGTTTTTGGAAGGTTAGTTAAATTAAAATGTCTGACAGTTTCCCTGGAATATTTTTAATAATATATTAATACTTAATTCTGATTCTTAACTTTAAATATTTTAGCATAGTTAAACTTGTATTTCCTTCTTTTGGCATATGATCAGTTAAAACATATATAGGTAGATTCACAAAGAGTTAGGCCGGCTTATCAGTAGATAAGCCGACCTAACTCTGAATCTACGCCGGCGTTTGTTTAAGTGTATTCTCAAACAGAGATACACTTAAACAAAGCTAAGATAGGCCGGCTTGCGCCGTTCTATCTTAGCTTGCAATGTTTCTGTTGTCCGCTAGATGGCGCTTCCATTGCGGCCGGCGTAGATTATGTAAATGAGGGGATACGCCGATTTAAGAATGTATGCCAGGCCTACACCGTCGTTTACATACAGGTCGAAATTGGCCTACTTAGCCGCAATGCGCACTGGGAAATGTAGTCGCCTGGCGCATGTGCAGTGTCAAAAAAACGTCAAAAAACGTGAGGTCAAGCCTCATTTCCATACAACACGCCCCCCTCCAAGTCATTTGAATTAGGCGCCCTTACGCCCGCTCGTTTTAGGCTACACCGCCATAGATTAGCAGGTAAGTGGTTTGTGAATCACTACTAGCCTAACTAATTTACGACGGTGTAGCCTAAAAAGGCTAGGCTAGGCTGCCCTAAAGTTAGGCCACTCTACGTGAATCTACCTAATAGCATATGTATGTTTTTTACAACTCAAGCATGTGCATGTTTTTTTTTTTTTTTTTAACACAAGCGTTTGTAATTCTTAATTTTCTACAGGTACAGTTTTTTGGTTTTCACTTGCTGAATAAAGATATCGTTTTAAGGAGTGCGGCAGTCCAGGACCTCTTTTCATCCAATGCACCTGTGCATAGCCAGCACCCTTTTGGTTTGGTGGGACGGAAGCAAAGCCAGGGGATCAGCAGTTTCCTGAGCGGTATTATTTCTCACTACAGTGAGTCTAGAGCCAAGTTTCAAGACTGATAAAGCAATTTTGGTAAAAAATACTAAATGGTTCCCTCTTTTTCTTTCTGATATACAAACAAGTGGGTTGATTTACTAAAGGCACATAGACTGTGCACTTTGGAAGTGTAGTTGCACTCATTTTAGCTAGAGCTGATAATTTGAAACAGGAACAAATGGGCTGACTGCACTCAAACGATGTGAAGGATAAAATATCTTTATTGAAGTCATAAAATGTACATAACTGTACAAATATCACAGCTCAATGCTAGAGAACAGTTAATGCAAAACGAGAAGCACCCATAACTGAGGCACAGATGATTTCCATCATCAAATCATTGTGTTTTTTTTCCTTGCACCCGATTGAATATTCTTTACAAAGTGAAGCTTCACTGCTTTCGCTAAGATCTGAGCAGAATGAGTGCAACTGCATTTGCAAATGTCTTTAGTAAATCAACCCCAAAATGTCATTGAGATATAAGTAAATAACCACTGGTGATACAGTGTCTGATTGTAACTATTTCATCACTCTCCACAAGGGATTGACAGGTTAAGTTAATGCTACATCGAATGTATTACATGTCTGCTTGTGTTCTAAAAAAGTATCATAACACAAATTTTTATATTTCATTTTTTTATTTGAAGTGTATTACAAAGCTGCTTCGGGTCAGAAAATTGCCACTTTTAATGCCTTTTGTGGAGTTGTTAGATAGTTGGAAACTACTGCATTAAAATCAGCAAGGTTATTTTTGATGTAATATCTATCTGTGATCTCTAAACTTTAACATTTTTTTTACCCAACATGTTAGGGCTGGTGGACGAGCCAGCATGAAACATTACAGAACAAGCTCTCATAGACGTTCCTGGCTTATTTCAATACATTATTATTTCTTTTTCATTTTTGTGTAATTTTCAACTGCCATTAAAAGGTCCTCAGTAACTAATAATGTAGAAGCTTCCTGTGAAATAACATACAGTAAATATTCAGTTCTTTCTCATAATTGGGTAATCAAAGTGAACATTCATATAAATTTATGAGTGAAGATTCACAACTTATTTAGTATATAATCTCAAAGGAAAACACAAAGATTTTTTTTTTTTTTTATTGGAATTTTTGTCCTCTTCCTTATTTTTTGTATTTTTGTTTTCCTGAAAGAACAGAAGAATGTGCTTCCACTTTGCGAACGTTTGTGGAAATATGCATACATCAAGGACTATTTAAACCAGGGGTCTCCAAACTTTTCAACACAAGGGCCACATTGTAGATTTTACAAGTATTCTGGGGCCGGAAAAAAATCAGTTTTGTATAAAATATCAGCGGTATCCTCATCAGTGTCCCCATCAGCGGTGTCCCCATCAACAGTGACCCCATGTCCCCATCAGCGGTGTCCCCATCATTGCTGATGGGGACACCGCTGATGGGGACGCCGCTGATGGGGACATCATGATGGGGACACCACTGAAGGGGACACCGGTGTTCCCATCAGCGGTGTGCCCATCAGCAGTGACCCCATGTCCCCATCAGAGGTGTCCGCATCAACAGCATCTCCATCAGCAGTGTCCCCATCATTGCTGATGGGGACATTGCTGATGGGCACACCAATGATGGGGACACCGATGATGGGGACACTGCTGATGGGGACACCATAATGGGGACCTCGCTGATGGGGACACTGGTGTCCCCATCAGCGGGGTCCCCATTAGTGGTGTCCCCATAAACAGTGTCCCCGGCAATGTTCCCATCAGCACAGCAATGTCCCCAGAAATATCCCCATCAGCGCAGCAATGTAGCAATCTCCCCTGCAGTGTGCTTATCTGCATTGTGCAACACAATAACATTATCAGCCTCTGACTTCTGTACTAGCCGACTTCAGGTCTTCTGCAGCTCCCGTCTCCGAGGCGCGGCACCTCCCCTATTCTCGCCCGCTGTTTGAAGTTACGATCCTTCCACGAGTGACGTCACAGGGGCGGCACCTTCCCTCTTCCCGCCCGCTGTTTGAATTAATGACCCTTCTATGAGTGTAGCAGTGGGCAGGAAGAGGGGAGGTGCCGCGCCTGTGAGGTCACTCGTGGAAGAATAGTAACTTCAAACAGCGGGCGGGAAGAGAGGAGATGCCGTGCCTCAGTTTCTCTTGTTAAAAAAAAATGGCGTGGCAGCATGGGCGGCTTTTCTTTCACTGCGGGCCAGATAAAACACACGCGGGCCGGATGCGGCCCACGGGCCGGGGTTTGGGGACCCCTGATTTAAACTATTTGAAAAATGATCTTGGGCTACCAGCTATATTTTTTAGTTCAGTTCCCTATATTAAAGTTCCATGAGGAAACCATTGAGAACCCATTCACACTACTGTGATTGTAAACCTCAGACATGAAATCTGAATCAAACAGGTACTGTATATCTGTAATGTTTACTTGTCTCTCTCCAAAGCTCTAAGTGTCGTTTCTCTCTGGTGCTTCGTTCCTCTGTTATTAACCACTTAACCCCCGAAACATATTGCTGGTTAGTGAAAAATAAATAACTCAGCGGTGATTAAATACCAACAAATGAAAGCTCTATAATTTATTGTCATGCAAAGTGTGACAGCAATTGTCATTCAAAGTGAGACAGCCCCAGAATCTGATCTTTCTGGAGGAAAATATTGAACCTCATTACAAGAGTCGCGGGTTGCGAGATTCCCAGGTCTCCAGAGTTTGTACTTCTTAATGCATGTATACCTACTTCTTCCAAGCATAGTCGTGCAGGGATGCGCCGTCGTATCTATGCGCCTGATTCTGCTATTAAGATACGCCTGAATTTTGGCTTCATACCACCAACGTAAGTTTCCTACGCCGGCGTATCTTGGGCTCATATTTATGCTGGCCGCAAGGGGCGCTTCCATTGATTTACGCGCCGAATATGCAAATGACCGAGATACGCCGATTCACAAACGTACTTGCGCCCTTCGCAGTAGTATACGCTGTTTACGTAAGGCGTACGTCCGGCGTAAAGTTATTCCACCTATAGGAGGCGCATCCCATGCAATGGTATGGATGACGGAACAGCCGTCGGATTTTACGTCGTTTATGTAAGTCGTATGTGAATGGGGCTGGGCGTAGGTTACGTTCACGTCATAGGCATTGAGCGTCATACATTAGGGAGTAAATTTTTTTTGTTTCAATAGTTTTTTATTAATTTTATATATTTCAAATACAAGCAAGTTGTAAGAGTAGATATATCAAGTACACACATATCATATCGTTATAACAGATGATAAATGTTATTAATCCTGCTCAAAAATTCAGAATAAAAAAATAAAAATGAATAAAAAAAAAAAAAAAAAAAAAAAAAAGGGGGGGAGAAAAAAAAAAAGGAAAAAATATAACGATCACATAAGGAAATTATCAAACAATTACCGTCTGTAGTTATATTAGTAACTAAAAAAGGGGAGGATAAGTTAACGTTTCATACAAGAAATTATAAAGAAAATTAACCGATTAGTTCCTCTTAACGTTTCCTCATAAAATACATATACGGGAAAAGACAGTGTTCAAAAAGGTTAGCATTTCAGAAATATTAAAATAAAGCGGATCTCAAGTATTGTCGTTGACCCATGACTTCCAAGGGGCCCATAAGACATTGTGTTTGTGCAATGTATTAAGGGATAAAGCTAATAAGCGTTCATATGTCATATGCAGATTAGTCAGATCAATAGCTTCAATCACTGATGGAGGGCAAGGGTCTTTCCACCTCCTAGTGATCGTCAGTCTGGCAGCAAGAAATAGGTGTACCATTGCATTACGCAGGTGGAATTGAAATTCGTCTATTCTTAAAGATAGTAAGGCAAGTGCTGGATCAGGTTTTAACTCAGTTCCTAACATAGCCGTTAATATATCGAATATATTTCCCCAGTATTCTGTAAGTTTAGGGCATGTCCATAAAATATGGAACAAGTCACCCTTAGCACCGCACAACCTCCAACATTGATCAGTGTGTTGACTACCAAACTTGGACAAGATGCTTGGTGTATAATACCACCTTAAAGTTATCTTGACCGATAGTTCCCATAGAGATGCACATTTGGAGGCCGATTGATTCATTCTACATGCAGCTTGCCATTGGTCGCACGTAAAAGAATGATCCAATTCTTTTTCCCATTGCAAGTGAGCAGAGGATTTATAGAAATTTTTCTTTTCCTGAAGTAGATTGTAAAAAAGGGTGATACCTTTTTTCTTTTGAACTATCGATGTCAAAAAGGACCATGCATGCGCGTTTATGTAAAGGTTGGCATTGGTCAAGTTATTTAAGTATCGTGTTATTTTTTTATAATGACCGTGGCATGTGTGAGGGAGTTTATATTCGGATTGGATGGTTTCAAAAGATTTAATTTCGTAACCATAGTAAAGGTCATGGACGTTTTCAATGCCACAATTGTACCAGTCATTTAGGGTAGTAGGATTCATCACAAGTTGTAAAACTCTAAAAGGAATATCTATTCTATGTTTGGTATCAGAGTATTCCGTTGTTTTTAAAAACCTAATCCATGTTGAAATGGAAACTTTCATTGAAGGAGGAAGATGAGAGGGGATTTTAAATCCTATCTGTGCACCATATAACCATAGTTTAGTCGGTCTTTGGATGCAGTAAGAAGATTCAATCAAACCCCAATTTGTCGTCGGGGATGGTTGAAACCATTCTTTTAATTGTGTCAAGATTGAGCTAAAGAAGTAGTCCTTAAAATCTACGTAACCTACTCCCCCCCACATCCTGTGTATTATTAGTTTATGATGGGCGCATCTAGATTTCTTTCCTTTCCAGATAAATTTTGATAGAATAGATTGTAGAGATTTGAAAAAGCTCGTGGGTATCGGGATGGGAAGACATCTAAAGAGGTATAATACTTGTGGTAGATGGATCATCTTGAAGGCTGAAAGCCTACCCCACCATGAGAGCTCGTGTCTACCTAGAGTCGTCAAATCTAATTGAAGTTTCTTTTTAAGGGGTATATGATTGTGTAGAAACAGAGATTTAGTGGATTTGGTTAATTGGATTCCCAGGTATGGGATGCTGGTATCAGTCCAAGTGTATGGAAATTGATGTTGTAGAAGATTATTCGCCACAGCGTCTATACCTATATCCAGAACAGATGACTTGGATGTATTTACCTTATAATAAGAAATTTTACTGAACCAAGATAGTATTTCCTGTATTTCAGTTAAGGAAGCATATGGGCAGGTCAACATTAAGATCACATCGTCTGCAAACAGGCTGATTTTATGTTCCTGTGAGCCTATGGTCACTCCCGATACCTTGGGGTTAGATCTTATGTGTTCAGCTAAAGGTTCCATAAGTAAATTAAATATTAAGGGCGACAAAGGGCATCCTTGTCTGGTACCATTGGAAATGCGGAAAGGTTGAGATAACAGATTGGAAACCAAAACTCGAGCAGTGGGGTTGGAGTAAAGGGCCATTATGGATTTAAGGATAAGGCCATCAAAACCAAACTTCTGAAGAGTCAACGATAAGTATTTCCAATTGATTCTATCGAATGCCTTCTCCGCATCTAACGAAAGAAGCAGAGAAGGCGTTCCTGTAATATTAACATTGTGAATAACGTTTATTAGTCTTCTAGTTGCGTCAGATGCCTGGCGTCCTTTGGTGAATCCAGTTTGATCCATATGAATCAGATCTGGAATAATGTCGACTATTCTATTTGAGATCATTTTGGCGAAAATTTTAACGTCAATGTTAAGCAGGGATATAGGACGAAAATTAGGGGGGGATGTCGGATCTTTTCCAGGTTTGGGAAGCGTGATTATTAGTGCAGATAACATCTCATGTGGGAAAGAAGATATGGAGGCAGAGTGGTTAAACATACTTCTCATATGTGGTATCAGTAATTTTTTAAACTGTTTGACATATTCACCAGTGAAACCATCCGGACCAGGTGCTTTAGCTCCCGGCAGGGCTTCAATGGTGTATGACAATTCTGAGTCAGTGAAGGGCGTGTTAAGTGCTGCAAGATCCTCCCTCGACAACTTGGGTAAGTCAATACGAGAGAGAAAAGTTTGAATTTCCTCTAATGAAGGATGATGCATAGAGACATCTCTTTCAAGATTGTAAAGTTTGCCATAATAGGAACTAAATTCGTCAGCTATCTTTTGGGGGTTAATTATCTTATTCTGAGTAATAGGGTCTATAATATAAGGAATATTAGTCCTAGTTCTGTATCCTTTAATACGATTAGCCATCACCTTCCCTGCTTTATTACTAGTGGCATATGAATGCGCTTTCAGTCTCCGGAGTCTAAAATCATAAGACTCCATAAGCGTAGAGCGCAATTCATGTCTTAATTTAAAAATTTCAGATCCCAGGGTGGGTGAGGGGTGATTTTTATTCATCATATCCAATGCGTTTAGCCTATTAGTTATGTCTGTAAATTTTTTATCCCGTCGCTTTTTAGCTTGTGAGCCCAATTGTATAAAAAGACCTTGTATAAAAGACTTATGCGCGTTCCACAGCACAGCCGGGTCGGAAACAGAACCCACATTGTCGCAGAAAAACTCCTCAAGTTTCTGAGAAATGTATTTAATATTTTCAGGCTGCTGTAAAAGATAGTTGTTCATACGCCATATGTAAGATTTTTGATGAGAGTTCGCATTCTTCAATTTGATGCTGATAGGGGCATGATCCGACCAGGCAATGCTATGAACGCGCGAGTCAACTACATTTTGAAGTAGCCATTTGTCAGAGACAAACAGGTCTATTCGGGAATATGTGTTGTGACGCGGGGAATGGAATGTAAAATCCCTCTCCGCTGCGTGGTAGCATCTCCATATGTCATATAAGTCATTTTCTAGAAAAAATTTGGATAGAGGAGAAGAAAACCTCTTTGCGCAAGAAGTAGAGTCAATATCCACATCAGGGACCAGATTAAAGTCACCGCAAATTAAAAGGTGCCCTGATTGCATTTCATTTATCTTTTTTAAAACCTTTTTATGAAATTTCATTTGTCTGACATTAGGTGCATAGACATTCACAAGAGTATAAGTCACATTATCTAGCATGCATACCAGAATGATAAACCTGCCATCTGGATCAGAGTGGCATTGCAAAAAAGTAAAAGTCAAGGAGTCACGAACAGCTATCAAAACTCCCCTCTGTTTGCATGAATAATCAGCATTAAAAATATAAGGGAAATTTTTATGTGTACATCTTGGAGCATTGTCATGGGTAAAATGAGTTTCTTGTACACAAAGAACATCACAACCATTAGAAAGTGCTGTTTTCCACAAGGAAGATCTCTTGGCTGGGTGATTCAAGCCATTGGCATTAACAGACAGAAAATTGATGGACATGTTTACCAGATATGGGCCTCAGATGTTAAAAATACTCACGGAACTGGGGGATTATTTGCGGGGAAAAGCAGATGAAATGATAAGATGTTGCGAACACAAAATTGAATTTTTCTGACGGGTCCAGACGAGTGTTTGCTGAATCAACCAAAACAAAGAAAAACTAAAACAAAAAAAAAAAATAAAAAAATTAAAACAAAGAAACAAAGCAAACAAAACAACTGAACAAATAAATAAATAGATAAGTAATAAATAAATAAAAAAAAAACACCAATAAAGTCTAATCTCTATCTTTAAAAAACGGTAGTAGAGAATAACCGGGTCGGGTAAAATTTCAGCCGACCAAATGAGGGGGGAAAGTTTTAGAACAAAGTTAAATGACAAAAGGTGCATAACAGACACCGGGGAAACGTGTAGAAACACTAAATGGATAAATGAGAGGAAGAGAAAAAAAAGGACGGATCCAATCTTCAGCATCCTTCATTTGTTCATAGGGAGAAGATAACCTTCACGGATGTTGCTATTGCTATTCAATCTTGTTCCTCCCCTGATTCTGCGTTCTTCAGGAGAGATTGCAGGAACTATCCCCCAGGAGTGCAACAGTCTCATGCCTTCTTGATGTTTAGATACAATAGATGTAATTCCATCTTTGGTTATTAACAATGTTGCAGGATGTTTCCACTTGTATTGTATCTTGTGTTCAAATAAGGATTTTGTTATTGGTTTCATTTGTCTTCTTAAGGCCAGAGTGTGTTGTGACAGATCAGCATATAATTGGATGTTTCTATATGGTTCGGGTAATACCTTTAGCATTCTGGCTTTTGCAAGCAGTTTTTCCTTAGTAGGATAGAAATGGACCTTCATAAGTATGTCTCTAGGGACAGATGCATCTAGATGTTTGGGTTTAGGTATGCGGTGAATTCTATCGACCATGCGCTCAATTTGTGCTATATCTGGTAGTAAAAATTTAAATAAATCGTCAGCATATTTGTGCAAATCATTAGGGAGAACTGATTCCGGGACACCCCTCAGTTTCACGTTGCACCTCCTTGAGTGGTCTTCCAGGTCCGCGAGTTTTGCTCTGACCCACATATTTTCCTCCAATTGATCTTTACATGCCTCAACTAGCTCCCCAACAGTCTCTGACTGATCGTCCATTTTTTGTTCAATCGTGAACACTTTGTCGTCTAAGCCTTTTAATTCGATCGAGAAGTTGTTCATCATGGAAGATAAATTGGACATAAGCGACGTTTGTAAAGAAATCAACATTTCTTTCATAGTTGTATCCATCACTGGCAATCCTGAGGTGGGATAATTATAGATGGATGACGCAGTGCCTGGGGCTGTTAAACTCTGACTGACTGACGCCATTTCTGACAGCTGTAATTGAGCAGCGTCATCAATCCTCCTTTTTGTTTTAGCTGGGCTTAGAGAGGAAGGGCTATGTAACGGAGAACTCGGGGTTTTACCATGTTTGATGTCAGAGGTTTGCTGAACAGGTATTTCATCTGGGAGGTCCGTGTATGACGCTGGTCCTTTAACAGCTGCGTCACCTCCTCCATCATGTACCAGGTCCCCCTCACAGCCCGGCATCTCAAAGAAGTCGACTAACTTCCTGCTTTGCTTTTGCTTTTGCGTCTTCCGCTTGTGTGGAAACATCGGGGCTGCTCCGTTCTCCGTGTTGGTGTCTTCTCCGGTCCTATAGCCGCGTCCAAAACGATCGTTTTGCCGCAAGATCCCCGGTGATCTGACGGAGCAAAGTTCTTAAGCGGCCATCACGGTCGCGAGCAAGCCACGCCCCCCCATTAGGGAGTAAATTTGACGTGATTCTGAGAATGCGCGCGCATGCGCCATTCGTTCGGCCCTTCATTTACATGGGGTCATGGTTAATTTAAATGTATCACACCCACTGCCTTCCTATTTTGAATTAGGCGGGCTTACGCCGGCCAATTTACGTTACGCTGGCGCAACGTAGGGAGCAAGTGCTTTGTGAATACTGCTCTTGCCTCTCAGAGTTACGTTGGCGTAGCGCATATGAGATTCGCTACGCCGGCAAACAAAGATGCGCCGATCTACGTGAATCTGGGCCAATAAGTGCAGAGTAGACATGTATTCTATGTTACCATATGCTACTGCGATGCACAGCAGTGTATTACACACAATGCAGTACATACAATTCCACACATGTAATAGGCATTGCAATACAACTTTAGCAACAAATAACGGCTAATGCAACTTTTCAAACCTTGTTGTGGTTATTTTGAACACATCAAAAAATATAATTCTATGGTAAAATTAAGAAGCACACAAATGCAGGGTTTATTTTTAGAAAGTATATTTATCAACATGAAATTCGGGGGGGCGTGGCCGAGCCGAGCTAGGAGATGGCTGCCTGATTACTGAGCTCCTGCCACCTCAGAGCTTTTGCAACCATTAGCGGCGATTTCTACATCTACACCGCAGCCCAAAACATGGGTACAGCATCGAGGCAATCATCAGCCTCCCGTTCCCACTCCCCTCGGGAACAGAACGGTACGGCGGACCACAATATACCCGAGATGTTCCGGGCCGGCCGAGGGAACATGGTGGCGTCTCGTCAGGGACAGCGTGAAGGCCGTTCGCACACCACCACCTCACCATCACAGCCTCAAGAGATCATCCTGTCCGAGGCGCCGCTCACCTCCCCCCCGAGGGCTCTCGGGGGACCGGAGACAGTACAGGCTCCCATGGTAGCATCTGCTCCCATCACCATCTCGGACCTGAAAGCCGTGGCAACGGACATAAAGGAGGCGCTGGCGGCGGCCATAGCGGATTTGCGCCTGGACTTCTGGGCGCTGGACGAGAGGGTGGCAGTGACTGAAAACACCCTGGAGGACCATGGTCTTGTCCTCCAGCGCTCCACTCGGAAAATAGATGATCATACTCTACAGCTCCGAGAAGTAAACCGCCATCTAGAGGACCTCGAGAATCGAGGACGCCGCCATAACATTCGCGTGAGGGGACTACCGGAGACGGTGGAGGGCGACCAAATTGAACGGGAGGTGACCGGCATCTTCAACTCGATCCTCCGGAGACCCCCGGACACTAAGATCGCTATAGAGAGGATCCACAGAGCGTTGCGCCCTAGGGGCCGAGACACTGACCCCCCCAGAGACATCGTGTGCTGCCTCCCTGATTACTGCCTGAAAGAGGACATATTGAAGCAAGCCCGAGGACAACGCCTCCAGCACGGGGGTACCCCGGTCCAACTATTCCAGGACCTCTCGGGGATCACATTGAAACATCGGAGAGACCTCAAGCCTATACTGGATGTCCTCAGAGCCGAGAACATCCGCTATAAGTGGAAGTTCCCCTTCTGCTTGGCGGCCTCGCACCAGGGCCGCAATGCACTACTGAAAGTCCCGGAGGACCTCCCGCACTTTTTCGAGACCCTGAAACTACCGCCTGTAGCAGTCCCGGACTGGTACGCCATGTACCGCCGCTCGGTGGGTCGCTGGCCCGGACCTCAGGCGGAAAAAATGGAGACACAGCCCTCAAATCCCCGTAGGAGGCGCTCCCCCTCAGCTTCCCGCGCTCCAGCTATCGCGGGGGGGCCCAGACAGGATCGCGACCCGATGTCTTCCCCCGGAGCGAGGAGGGCCCGGAGAGACTATTAACTGTGCCATGATTTGCATACCCCGTTGCCCACCACGTTATGGGCTATTTTACTGCCCTGTTGCCTTGTTGGCTGTTTGATCGAGAGACTTAGACACGAGAGTGAATGAACTGTTTACTTTGTTCCAGACCAGTTGACTGCCCCTACAGCCTCCGGTGGACAAACTCGCCACACCACACGCTCTGGATCCATACCCTCCGCCTCCCTCCGGAGGGGGGTGAAGCTGATTGGACCACCCGGAGAACGGGTGGATGCCTTTAGAATAGCCCGGCCCCTGTACTACAGAGTCCATGATGCACCGCAACTTCAAGCACCTCCGGATATGGTGCCCGACATCCCCTCTTCCGGCACAGCGTGAGGTGGTCACTTCCAGGGAGACGACAGAATAGCAACAGCCCTGGCCCTGATGCCGGAGACGCGACCCCTGGGAATTGAGCCGCTTGACTTGCTGTGCCCGGCATTTCAACGTTAGTCCGGCTGCACCTTGTGAACTGTAACCGCGCTCTCTACGGGGTCCATCCGACCCCCGACTTGCCTACTACCTCGCCTGGACTGTAGCATACGGACACGCAGGGACTCCTTCCCCCCCCTCCTGTGGGCCTTCTCAGAGCCACATACTGAACGGCCGTCGGCGGCCCATGCACTAGGGAACACTATCAGACTCTCCGCAGAGGGCAGATCAGGCGCCTCACAGACCGCTCCCGCACTTGGGTGATACAGACGCAGTGGAGGGGTGACTGTGGCTTCGACACGTCGCTTTCTGATGTAAATGGACTATCCCCGCCTTGAGGAGCGCCCCCCACGAACTGACA
Source organism: Rana temporaria (assembly GCF_905171775.1). Taxonomy (NCBI): domain Eukaryota; kingdom Metazoa; phylum Chordata; class Amphibia; order Anura; family Ranidae; genus Rana; species Rana temporaria. The sequence continues at coordinate 323,454,481 of NC_053490.1, forward strand.
CGAAGCAGGACACCGAGGAAGGCCGCGACACAGATGGGACAGACGCCAAGATGGACGGAGCGGGCTGTAGCCCAGAACCTGGGACTAATGCGCGCCTCACTTATGCCTCCGGTTTGGGACTATCCTATCATGGGGTGGGGCCCGGAGGCCGAGGTAAAATGTTAGAGGGCAGCAATTATATTGATGGCTAGGTCTAAAGTTATGCAATGTTGCTGTTTGTTGATTTCGGAGGTGTCCCCCCCCAGGCCCCCCCGCACCCTCCGCGGCTTCGGCTGGGAGGGGGTGGGATCGGCCGGGCTGCCCCGATGTTTGGGGTGGCGGGCCGGGAGCTGGGGGAAGGGGGAGGAAACGCAGATACGCCCGATGATATACGGGCTTGCTGGGCCTCTGAGATGCAGGAATACAGGGCAACACAAAGGGGGGACCCCCCCCTCTCACCGATAGCACTTGCCATTTGGATCGCTAGTTACCTGGGCGTCCCTTAGAACGAGAGCCCTCTAGACACCACCCCCTGCGATACGACAGGGCTCACCGCTCTGAGGTGGCGGACCACCCTCAGGCATATCTGACACATTGCCTATTTTCACACCGACGGACATCTCCCGGTGAGGAATCGACCAACCCCCCAGCGGTATCGGGTGGTGGGGCCCAGGCCTACCCTTAGGCGTGGGTGCCCCATTCGGCCGCAGCAGACCGATTTCGTAATACATAAGGAAGGTGGTGGGACTCTATCCCCCCCACCTAATCGGTGATCATCCTACCCCCCTTTAGGGTGATCTCCTTAAATGCACAGGGTTTGAATCTTCCAGAAAAGCGAGCCCAACTCCTTTTGGCTATGCACCGAGCTAAGGCGGACGTGGTGTTTGTACAAGAGACGCACTTCAAGTCCGGTGCTATACCCAAACTGCACAACTTTCATTACCCGACAGTGTACCATGCCACAAACGCGCAAGCCAAGACTAAGGGGGCCTCTATACTGTTGGCCAGACACTGCCCCTTCACGATCGTAGAAACGTTAGCTGAACCGGAGGGTAGATACCTACTGCTGAAAGGCTCCTATATGCATCATACTGTTACGCTGGCTAATATATACGTACCGAATACACGACAGGTGTCTTTCTTCAACTCGGTGGCGGACATACTGACCCCCTTCAAAGCTGGTACTTTGGTATTGGGTGGCGACTTTAACGTGCCCCTAAACCCCACGCTAGACACGTCCACAGGCACAGCGTCTACCCCGTTCAGTGCTCTGAGACGGATTAAAACGATCCTCCAGGACCTCCTCCTGCACGACACATGGCGCGCCCTCCACCCTACCGGGAAAGATTACACATTCTACTCGGCACCCCACGACCGGTACTCCCGACTCGACTATTTAATGATCAGCCAGGAAGACTTACCCAGGGTGACCTCTGCGTCTATCGAACCCATGTTCCTATCTGACCACCACCCGATCTCGGCGACAATCTCCCTCCCCCCCTGCCGCCCTCGCACAAGGGTATGGAGGCTCGACCCGTCCCTGCTCACAGACCCGATCCTAGCTAAGGACCTAGAGGCATCTCTTGAACATTACTTTAGAGAAAACAGACCTGAGGACACGGATTCCATTCTTAACTGGGGGGCCCACAAGTGTGTGGTCAGGGGCCTTCTGATAGCGGCGGCTGCCAAACGCAACAAAGACAGACGTAAGCACTACGACGAGATTCTCGATAGGATTAAGAAATTAGAGGCCGCACATAAATGCTCGCAAGCCTTAGCGACACTGCAGGAGCTGAGCCAGGCTCGTGCTGAGCTCCTGGAGATCATAGGCAAAAGAATTAGACGTAACTACGCTTTAGCTAAGAAATCATTCTACGAACACGGCGACAAAGCGGGCAAGATGCTGGCAAAAGCCTTACAAGCCAAGAAAGCTAGGGCCAGCATGCATTATCTGACAGACGTAAGGGGACGTAAAATACAATCCACTCCTGATATCGCCAAACACTTTGTCCAATATTATTCGGAATTGTACAACCTACCTGCCCGACCTCACCGCAAATCCAAGACACTAGACAGAGACTCATAGATGACTTTTTAAGCCAGTACGGCCCCAACAAGCTATCAGAGGAGGCCAGGACAGACCTTGACAGGCCCCTAGACAGCACAGAGGTGGGCCTAGCCCTGAAGCAACTTAAACCAGGCAAAAGCCCGGGTCCAGATGGGTTGATGGCAGGATACTACAAGACCTATGCAAAGGTGTTGACGCCCTTCTTTGTGTCGGCCTTTGCCTCCGTCGCCAGTGCCCCTCCCCGAGATCTTCTGACTGCACACATAGTGGTCATCCCTAAACCTGACAGAGACCCGGCAGTAGTTACCAACTATAGACCAATTTCGCTCCTGAACGTGGACCTTAAGTGGTTAGCTAAGACAATGGCGAACAGGCTTCTCCCCTACCTGCCCGCTCTCGTGGACCTAGATCAAGCCGGCTTTGTCCCTGGCCGAGAGGCCCGGGACAACACCACCACGGCTTTAAACATACACCACTGGCTCACCTCCAATAGAGCCCCGGGATTTTTTCTTTCACTCGACGCGGAGAAGGCGTTTGACAGGGTGGCATGGGATTTCATGCAGGCGACTCTTAAAGCTACCAATCTTCCGCCGCTTCTGCTGAGCTATATATCCCTGCTCTACTCGGGCCCCACGGCTAGAGTCAGCGTGAACGGCCACCTGTCAGACGCCTTCTCCATAGCGAACGGGACCAGACAGGGTTGCCCCCTCTCTCCCCTAATTTTTGTGCTCACTCTCGAGCCCTTTTTGCGGCGTATCAGAGCTAACCCGACGATCAAGGGCATTGACATTGGGAATCGCACCTACAAAATGGCCGCGTTCGCGGATGACATTCTCCTTTTCCTTAGAGACCCCCTCACGACTATACCCAACCTCATGGTGGACCTTCAGGAGTTTAAGATCCTGTCCAACTTTCAAATCAACCGATCCAAGTCATCCGCCCTCAACGTTTCTCTGCCCAAATCTGTCTGTGACCTGTGTCAACGGAACTTCCCCTTCAAATGGAACAATAGAGCCATCAAATATCTGGGAATCCAACTCCCCGCCTCCCTGACGGACCTATACCCCCTCAACTACCTCCCACTGCTACAGGGGGTGGTCAATGATCTGAAGAAATGGGCTCCAAAGCCATTATCTTGGTTCGGCAGGATAGCGGTGGTCAAAATGAATGTTCTCCCGAGATTACTGTATACCATGCAAGCGATCCCTATCAGGCTACCCCCAGCTTTCTTCTCCTCCTACAGGACGGCCTGCGCCACTTTTGTGTGGAATGGAGCCCGCCCCCGATTGAGCTACGCGAGGATTACGACACCTAAAATGCAGGGCGGCCTGGGGCTCCCAGACCTACACAGGTATAATTTGGCCTGTGGCCTCACCAGGATCGTTGACTGGGCCGCCAATGGGGAGAGGAAGAGCTGGTTGGGGATTGAACAATCCTTCTCCCCCTCCCAATGGCCCACCTGCCATGGATCTCACAGGCTAACACCCCGCCCGACTGCAAAAACCACCCTCTCATACTCCCCTCCCTACGAGCCTTCCGAGAGGCCTGTACTAAACATAAGTTGTCGGATCAATGCTGCCCATTGACCCCCCTACGACTGAGGCCCGACTTTCCACCGGGCATGAACCCTACCTTCCTCTCTGACGACTGGCCGCACGAGACGGTACAGGCTGGCCAGTTCTATGCTTCGGGCAGATTGATGCTCCAGGCGGATCTGGCGGCCAAGACTAACAAAGACGTCTTCCCTTTCTGGACTTACCTCCAAATTTGACATTTTCTGGACAGGACGGCCCCGAGCTCCCAGTGGTCTAGGCCCTGCTCCCCCTTTGAGAGCCTATGCTCCAATAGGGGACCGCAGAGACACCTTATATCCACTATATATGGCCTACTGTTCCACACACACTCTTCTAAAACTCATTGGGCCAACCAGCAGTGGGAAAGTGACCTGGCACTTGACCTGACGGAAGGGGAATGGGAAGCCATCTATAGGCGGGCCCATAAGGGGTCGGTTAACGTCCAGACGCAGGAAAAGGCGTACAAGCTCCTCTCCAGGTGGTACAAGACCCCGCTCAAGCTCCACAGGATCGACCCCACACTACCGAAGGTATGCTGGAGGTGCCACCTGGAGACGGGCTCCTTTCTCCACATTTGGTGGACGTGCCCCTCTCTCCAACCCTACTGGACGGAGGTCCACAAGCTCATTGATCAGGTGACGACGGAAAGTCTGGAATTCACACCCGCTCAATTCCTCCTGCACCACGCCCAAACTCTCCCTAGGGGATATAACCGGTCCCTGGCCATGCACATGGTGAATGCTGCACGAATGTGCATCCCGAATAAATGGCTCTCCCCGCATCCCCCTTCCATCGCGGACTGGTTCCACCGTCTCCAAAAGGTGATGGAGATGGAGGACCTAATACACCAGGCGAATGACAACCCAGCAAGGTTCAATGAGACTTGGGCCTGCTGGAAACATTTCACATAGACGAATGACTATCGGAAGGTGTGCCCGTGACACCCCTGCCCTTGCAAACTCGCCTCCTACCCCCCCCCCCACAGGGCTGTGGCGGAACATCCTTTCCCCATAACCTCCCCCCAGGCAGAGGAGCGATGACTCCCTGAATAGGACTACTTACTTTGTAGGTCAGAGGGCCTAGAGATTACCCGAAGCACACATACACCCCCTAGGATAAGATCCTCTCGCTACTGGAAACACGGTGGTTGCCACGAACGACGTGCACCGCCGCTTTCAGCCTGACCCGTGGTTCATAGGATCTACTGGTTATCATTACCATTGTGCAGGGTTGTTTATCGCTGTTCATTAATATTTGATTGTGCACTCGACCTAGATGCAATACTCTTCATGTTGTTACTGCGGTTTTTTATAGCCTATGTTATGTATAGCGGCTGCGCCCGCAAATGTCAGCTCTGAGAGCACCTGTTAATTTTGAAAACCTCAATAAAATTCTTTGGAAGAAAAAAAAAAAACATGAAATTCATTCTGAGCACAGACAGAGTTTACATGGGATCCCTGTATTCTATTGATGTACTGCATATATTATTTACTAATCAAATGGTGCCACCCACCAGTGTGAAGGCTCCAATTTATGTACAAATCAATTACTTATGCAAATTATGAGTCCAACTCATTTTATTACTGTGACACACTTGGCAGAAAGGAAAAAAAACTGATTAAAGGGCCACTGCGTTGGAGCAGCAGTCCATGTAGGGTTCACCTCTCAATGAGGCTACAGCTGCTCAGAATTTCTCTGTGGAAGGTTGCAAGCAATTAGTTTACAGTTGAAAATAGCAACTTGGGTTTGAATAATAATAAAAGCTAGAAAAAACTTAGACCAAGGAAATAGGTTTGTTTGTGCATGATGCACAGAATTTCAAAATTAATGTTTCATTATTTGGTCTGAATGGAAAAATGCACTTAAAAATAATAATAATAGAGAAAGACAGAGAGAGAGAGAGAAGAGAGAAACTGACTCTCTGAAGTTTACATTTGGTGGAGGATGCAAGCAGACAGCGCAATGCCATAAAAAACATTTAAATTGTAAAAACTGACATTTAAAGGGCATTTGAATTTATGCATGTCAAGGGTTCTACATGCAGGATCTACATTTTGCACAATGTATGTATGAATGTAAAGATACATGTTAGCTATAACCATTGCAACCTTCTTGCAGGGGGTTCATTTAACCACTTAAGCCTCTGAGGATTTGGCTGCCCAGGCCATTTTTTGCGATTCGGCACTGTGTCGTTTTAACTGACAATTGCATGGTCATGCGACATTGCACTCAAACAAAATTAATGTCCTTTTCCCCCACAAATAGAGCTATTTGATGGTATTTGATCACCTCTGCGGTTTTTATTTTTTGCGCTACAAACAAAAAAAAAAGAGCGTCAATTTTGAAAAAAAGCAATATTTTTTACTTTTTGCTATAATAAATATCCCCCAAAAATATATAAAACACAAATTTATTTCTCAGTTTAGGCCGATATGTATTCTTCTACATTTACATTTTGGTAAAAAAGGGAATAGATTTATGTAATTGTATTAATACTTTTGTTTTTTACTAGTAATGACGGCGATCTGTGAGTTTTATTGTGACTGCGACATTATGGCGGACTCTTTTGACGCTATTTTGGGATCATTGTCATTTATACAGCGATCAGTGCTAAAAAAATGCACTGATTAGTGTGTAAATGACACTGGCAGGGAAGGAGTTAACCACTAGGGGGCAAGGAAGGGGTTAAGTATGTTCTAGGGTGTGATTCTAACTGTGGGGGTCTGGGCTACGAGTGACACAACAGTGATCACTGCTCCCGATGACAGCGAGCAGTAGTTCACTGTCCTGTCACTAGGCAGAACAGGGAAATGCCTTGTTTACATAGGCATCTCCCTGTTCTGCAGCTCTGTGACACAATCGCGGGACACCGGCGAACCTTGAGTCCGCGTGGTCATGTCACGGAGCTAGCGGCAGGTGCACGCCCGCACGGCGTTAAATTCAAAGGGACGTACGGGTACATCCCTTTGCACATCCGTGTCATTGTACAGGTGGCAGTCAGCAAGTGGTTAAGTGCATTGTCAGTAGTTTCCAGCTGCAGCCCTGGCCTTCCAGTCTACCACTGGGTGTAGGTGTCTGTTCCTTATCATCATATTTTCCTATTAGATATTTTGCCTCTTAGAGCCGGTTCCCACTGGTGTGATGTCTAAAAACGGATGTGATTCACACCACACTGCAGTGAAAATCACATGCGATCTCTGTGCGATACAATTTCAGCCATAAGGATCGTATTGCTGAATTTGCATCAAATTTGCACCAAATTTGCACATGACCCTTTTTTTGTCCGCAGCAGAATCAGATCACATGCGATGTGACTCCTGTCTGAGTTTTCAGATTGCACTGCGATATGCAAACTGATTTTGGGGTGTCATTAACTTTTAACTGACACTCCCAGCAGTTCGCATTGGGCAGTGTGAACTGCCACCGGGAGACATACGATGCAGGAACCCGCAGTGGATTTGCAGAGTTCCCGCATCGCAGCAGTGTGAACCGGCCCTTACTGCGGATTTAAAGTCCCTGGCCATGTCAAAACATGCTGATGTTTAAAAACACGCAAGGCGATATTCATTCATAATGGCACCCCCAGACATCTAAAATTGAACTGCAGGGAAATCACAAAGTGGAAAAGCTGCTGCATTTTTCTGTGTAAAATGCAAGCACAGCATGCCTGCACAAACATGTGCTGCAAACTTGCATAGATGTGACCCAGGCCTAAAGCTTTAGTAAAGTCATATTTTTAAAATGAAAAAGCTGGACCCCCTGCACGTTTAACCGCGTGCCTACTTGGCACTTTCACCCCCATCCTGCCCAGGCCAATGTTCAGCTTTCAGCGCTGTCACTCTTTGAATGACAATTGCGCGGTCATGTAGCACTGTATCCATATGAGACTTGTTATTTCTTTTTTCATTACATTATATGTATATATTAATAAAAAATCCTGGGAAATGACAGCTTGAGATATTCACTTTTATCGTGTAAACAGATAAAGACATAATAATATATCAATAGTTGTGGTCTCTGTATGTTAAATACCGTATTAATCGCTGTATACCGCACACTTTTTTCCCCATGGGTGCACGATATACGCCGATACTGCTGTTCCCGGGCGCCGCCAAAATAGACCGAGCCGAGTGTACTGCGCACTCGGCTAGGCTCGGCCAACGCTCGGCTCCGCCCGCAGCCACGCGAGAGGAGCCGAGACAAGCCGAGAGGAGCCAAGCGCCGCAGCATAGAGCCGACCTGAGTGTACTGAGCACTCGACCACGCTCGGCTCCGCCCACAGCCACGCAAGAGGAGCCAAGAGAAGCCGAGAGGAGCCGAACACACAGGAAATCCGGCTCCTCTCGGCTCAGCAAAGGCGCTAAATCCAAAAAACGGACACTCACAACGCTGGACGGACCCCGCGAGGAAGCCACAGACGGACACCTCCAAAGCCGCAGACGGACACTCACAAGGCAGGATGGACCCCGTGCAAGGAAGCCACAGACGGTCACCCACAAGGCTGGATGGACCCCGCGCAAGGCCGCGGACGGACGCCGAACAAACCGCCGATGGACGCAGGGCAAAAATGTACGTTTTAAATTTTTTCCTTAAACTACTGTACCTTTCTAGGTTTGGGGTGCGCGTTACACGCGATAAATACGGTAACTAATATAATGCATTTAAACAGGAGAAGTCCCCCTAATTAGGCCAACTGAGAGATAAAGACACTCCACCAAATCCATGGCATTGTCCTTTAGGGCTCCCAAAGCCACCAGGTCAGGAGGGACCAGCCATGTGAACAGTATATAGGGTTAACTCGTCTATTATTTCTATTTTTAAGAAAAAGATAGAAATCCTCTCCAGGAACCCCTATAGCAGGGGGAAAGAGAAAGAGGGGAGGGAAGGGAGGGAAGAAAGAAAAGGGAGAGAAAGGGGTAAGGGGAGGAAGGAGGGGTACGTGCCTATCCTAAGGTTGTGTAGGAATCAATGAAACACCATGGACAAGCGAGATCCCTACAAATCTAGCCCAAGGTTCTCAAATTTTTTGAACCTCAGGTATTAGTCAGAATACTGGCCGATTTTTCTTGAGTCATTATCCAGGATTATTTTTTATTTTTTTTTGGTTTCCGAGAAGGGTTTAGGTTTCTTTCATGCTTTGGCTATTGTGAGCTTGGCTCCTGTGAGAATAAAGAGAATTCGTTTTTGTGTAGCCTTTTGTATTTGAGGTATATGAGCATTCAGGAGAGCTACTGATAGGTCCTAGATGACCTAGATACCTGGCAACCGGTTACCTTGAAAATCATATTGAAAACTGTGCTCCAAAAGGGGTGGATCCTAGAACATTTCCACTAAATATGGGACATAGACCCTAAGAGTTGGCAACCTCTGAAACAAGTCGGATCCACTGCAGGGTGTATGGTTGCAAGTTTAGAGGGGGTTAGATACCACCTGGTTAAGACCGTAAAATAAGCCTCTATCAGGGAAACATTCAGAATTCCCTTGAAGGACTTTGAGAAGGCTGTATGCCAGGTGTCCAGATCCCAACTACTTTGGAGATCAGTTTCCCAAGCTTCCATATAGAAAGATTTTCTACAGGGTGAGTGAGGGATGAGTATATCATGGATATACCTCTCCTTTGCCCGCCTGCCTGGTCACACCATATCTTGCATTTCGTGAATTGGGGGGAGCGTTTTTTCCTTCCAAACTTGATGTAAAAATTGTGAGATTTGACCGAACCCAAGTCTTTCAGAATCTGCGAGCTCCAGTTTTTTGATATAGTGATTAAGGGTTATAGGTCCTCCAGAGTTGAATAAATGTCCTATATGGTATAGTCCCTTGTTCACCCACCATTTAAATGCCTCTACATCTAATCGAGGGGTGGGAAAGATCATCTAAATACCTAGAATTGAGTCTTTGTCAGGCTGAGAATAAGAGTTATACAGGTTATTCTTCAATGCTTCCAGGATTTTGACGGGATTGGCAGATTCGCACATTCACAGCGCATCAGCGTGCATGCACACATGCGCCTGTCACCAACATTGGCACCAAAGGGGCTATTTAAAGTGAGTGCACCAAAGACTCTTTGCTGTTTTGTCTGCAGCTTCTGTGTGTCCTGAAACCTGTTATTTGTGCTGACCTCTGATCCCTGACTCGGCTAACCATGTCTGCTTGATGCCCTGACTTTGGCTTGCTTTTGGACTTTTCTTCTGCCTGCTGCTTTTTGTTAACCCGGCAGAATGTCTCTGACCCGCCCTGTCTGACTCTGCATCTGCTCCTCCAGCCTGCTGCAGTTCTGCTCTACAAATCGCACCAGTTCCTGCTTCACCTGTGATCCAGTCTGCCAACAGTTCTGGTCTACCCGGCCTTACCAGTCCACCTGCTGCATCTCCAGCCACAAGCATCCAGCCATACCAATACTGAACTGATCCTAGGCACTCCTGCGTCACCGTGCTTCTGTGGCTACTATCTCAACCTCAGGGGACCCCAAGCTGGTACGGCAAGAGAGGCTCTCCTCTACACGTCAGGCTCACAATCCAGTTATTGACAGTACAAAACAGCCATGACTGAGCCTGCAGGAGGATCCTCTCCGATGTAGGAAATCTGCCAGCATCTAGCCTCTCTCTCTCAATCGATGAGATACTTACAGGAAGACTACACTTGGCTAGAGGATCATGTTCAGGGACTGGCCACTCATGCTGCGACTTCTGCTGCTTCTTCCACCATACCCGTGCCTGCTACATCCACTGGGGTCTCTGCTTACCTGTTCGGATGCATCATTACTCTTTCTGAACGTGAGTTGGAAGTTCTAAAAGACTATGTTGAGGAAAACCTACGGAAAGGGTTCATTCGCCCCACCACCTCACCGGCAGGAGCAGGTATATTTTTGGGGAGAAAAAGGACCAGACCTTGCAACCATGTGTAGATTACCGTGACATAAACAAGATCACGGTAAAAAAACGCTACCCCCTGATTTTAGTCCCAGAACTCTTCCAGAGACTCAAGTCTGCCAGGGTATTTACCAAACTTGATCTCTGAGGCAAGTGGAAGACCACCTTCTGTGCCCGCTTTGGTCACTATGAGTATCGGGTCATGCCGTTCGGCTTATGTAATGCTCCAGGCACCTTTCAGCATTTTGTCAAAGATATCTTCAGAGACTTGATATTGTTGTGTACTTAGATGACATCCTGATATTCTTCATCTCATTAGAGATCCACCTAGGGCATGTCAAGAGCGTACTTCTCCGACTCCGTCAGCACGGACTTTACGCCAAAGCGGAGAATTGCGACTTCGAGCAGCAGAGCATCAAATTCCTTGGATTAATTATTTCCACTGAGGGAATCAGGATGGATCCCCAGAAAGTGTCCGCAATTCTGGATTGGCCAGCCTCTACTGATAAGAAGGGAATCCATCGTTTCATAGGCTTTGCCAATTTTTACCGTAAATTCATTAGAAACTTCTCAGCCATTATCTCCCCGATCACTTAACTTACCAAGCAGGGCATCCGCTTCCACTGGTCCACAGAGGCACAAGCTGCATTTGAAACCCTGAAGAAATGTTTTACCACTGCTCCTATTCTAAGCCACCCAGATTCTGACCTGTCCTATAACTTAGAAGTGGATGCTTCAGAGAGCGCAGTCGGAGCAGTCTTGTGGCAGCGCCAGGGCCCCAAGGATATGATCCATCTGGTCACATTATTTTCTCGGAAACTTACCCAACCAGAAAGAAATTATGATGTGGGAGATAGGGAGCGCCTAGCAATCAAGGCTGCATTAGAGGATTGGAGGTACGTGCTAGAAGGAGCCACTTACCCAATATTAATCTTCACAGACCATAAGAACCTTGAATATTTAAGGACTGCAAAATGTCTAAGGCCACGTCAGGCCCGTTGGGCTCTCTTTTTCTCGAGGTTCGTTTTCCACATTACTTACAGACCCGGATCAAAAAATACTAAACCCGACATAAATGGATGCATGGATTAAATTGTGTACAATACAATAACCAACCTTATTGACAGTATCTGACTGACAACAAAGAAACCCAACGTATCGAGGTCAATTGAAGATAAACCTCTTCTATAAGGTCAATAGGTTAGGTCACAATGATATTTACATCTACAGTTGGAAGAAAACAGAAAGGCACAGATTTGTAAATACATACGTTTTTACCAGCACTTTGTTAGAGTAATTTAGGCATATATCTAGGTAGACATATTAGACAGTAGTTTTAAATGACTTTTTTCCTTTAGAAATTTCATTTTGTGTAAGGGAAACATGTGCTACTTTACAGGCATACTATCGACACCCCTAGGTATGAAATTTAAAGGAATACTTTTATTGTTTCACTTTAAGCATTATTAAAATCACTGCTCAGGATTTCACATTTAGGCAGCAGGGGAGGTAGTTTTCAGGAGCTTTACAGGTGCTGTTTCTAGTTCTAAAATGCCTGATAACTGTCTCAGTGTGAATGGGGTCCAAGTAGGTTTACACTGAAGTATATTAAGAGCATATAATAAAAGTGTAACACAAACAACACTTTTGGTAGATAATTAAGAGACTAGTAAAGGTGTTGAAAAACACCCATAACTCACAGTTGGACCAGATTTGTAAAAAATGTCCCTGAGCTTAGACGTATATGAATCGAGAGGTTAAATGAGTCTACAAGGCCCTATCTGTAACTAAAATATCACTTACAAATGAAGCCTTAAAAATAGTTACTTTACATCAAACCGTTGTAGAGTATTTGTTTTTATAAGCAGTTGAACGCAACCAACAATTCTCTATGCAAATACTTTACCTACCTTTATCACCTCACATGGATCCATATAAAGGGAAAACATTAAAATAATTAAAACATCACTAATTGGTTTGCATTCAAATATAAATGTATTTATTTCTGTGTATTTGCTTAAACTTAATTTTTCCATAAAGAAAAAAAAATGAATAATGTTTAAGATCTAGTTATTAAACAAATTAAATATTGACAGAGCCCATTTGCACACAGTGATATAGATTTTAAAAGCCCCAGGTCAATGAGCTGAAAATTCATGCCATTATTTTGCTTAATAATTTCATTAAAAATTGTATAATCTCAGAAGGTCAGCCCTTTTAGAGCATCTAATCATTAGCTTATATGCAAGAGGGAGAATACTGATTAACAATTGTACATTGTAAAAAGTACTGTCTAGCTTGGGATAATGGTTTTGTTTCTTTCTAATTTTTGTTTTGTGTTCAAACAAAAATGTAAGGGCCCCATTTCATTTTTTTCCGCCTGAAATCTTGAACTTACTGTTCTGATTTTACAATGCTTCAGATTCGTAATGTACCTGTACAAAAGTAACTTAGAATTTTTAGAAAGCAACATTTTTTAAATGTATTGTACCGGTTTCAATTAGGGCTGTCAAGCCATAACTTTCATCTGCCCTAATTTGATCATGATCTCAGCAAACACTGTGTATGAAAATGTTTTCCACCTAATATGGATTGGCTGTGAAAGTAGGATTGCCTAATTACTGGGAAAATGCTTGTTTGATTGACCTTATTTGTTATACAAAAGTTAGTACGTGCACTATACGTGCAAATACTAGATCTTTTGTGATGACAGGTGACAGATATATGTGAAATGGTGATTGACCAATATAGCATTTCACACCTCACATTCTTGACATAATGTAGGTGTACTAGATTCCATACAATTGATGCAGGGATAGGAATCAGTTGAGGTAGTACGGGGTTGGTGAGGCAAAATAAGTGTTCTAGAGGAGTCTGCCCTGGGATTCCCTGTCAGATTTGTATTGCTATCTCTCTTCTTGTTGCAGAATTGTCCTGCTTGGTAAAATGTTGTCTCCAGAACATAAAGCAATTGGAAATCTCTCTAAGGAAGCCCAAGATGGCAGTAAAATCTGGGTACCAGGCACTAACAGAGGGGCTATTGGTGCAAACATTTTTAATAAATACCCTTTAGTGGGAAAAATCCATTTTAAGTGACTGGAAAAAGCACCAATTCTTTAACCACTTGCCGCCCGCCATATAGCAAAATGACGCCTGCGAAGTGGTTCTGTTATCCTGACCAGACATCATATGACATGATCAGGATAACAAAGCCGGCTTGTGCCCGCAGGGGTTACACAACGCATCTCCGATCGTGGTATTGAGCCTCTGATGGAGGTTTCTTACCAGTGGTAACCAATCACAGCTGATCATCGAGTGAATCAGGAAGTTCCGGGTTAATGGCTTTTCTCGGTTTGTGCTGACAGGGAGAGCTGATCAGCAACCCATCTGTGTAAATATAGCTTGATAAAATATCTCTTGCTTATATTGAGAAAATAGTTAAACATATAGAACGTTGGCTGGATATTATGTAAGCAGCTCTACTGGGAAGAAATGTAGAAGGAAAAGACAATGCACCATTATTAAAATAACAATTGCAGTGGACTATGTCAGAGATACAAGTCAGGCATATTAAGGAAACACTCTCTATATCAGGTAGGACTGCATATGAAAAGGGAGCTGCAAGGCATTTTTGATCCAAAAATAAAAATTACAGTGAATTATGTTTCTTAGATACAAAGTAGAAATATTACAAAGACATACTGCACATCATGCAAGCCTTTTTAGGCTGCATTAAACTGCTTTTTTAGTAGGCCAGATTTCAAAAGGGAGTGAGAAGGCATTTTTGATCCAGAAAATTAAATTTCAGTTATTATTAGGCCCCTTTCATATTGGGCAGTGGAGGTGCGGTGACGGTATAGAAGCTCTATTTTTAGCGCCGCTATACCGTCGTATTTACCGCGATATTTGGGCACTAGCAGTGCAGTTTTAACCCCCACTAGCGGCCGAAAAAGGGTTAATACCGCCCACAATGCGTCTCTGCAGAGGCGCATTGCGGGCGGTATTACCGCAGTTTCCCATTTATTTCAATCGCGGTATAGGAGCGGTAAACATCCCGCTCCTATACCGCTCCAAAGATGTGGCTAGCAGGACTTTTGGAGCGGTCCTGCTAGCACACCTCTTCAGTGTGAAAGCCTTCGGGCTTTCACATTGAAGCCTGCAGGGCATAATTTTTTCATGCGGTATAGCAGCGCTATTTTTAGCACTGTACCGCATGAAAAACGCCTCAATGTGAAAGGGGCCTTACAGAGACACAAGGCAAAACATTTACAAAGACATACTGCACATCATGTAAGCCTTTTTGGGCTTCATTTGAATAGGGCGAAACTCAGACCAAGGGCATGCGAGAGTGACCCCCCCCAGGGATATAATTTGCTGCCTTGTTAATTTCCCATTAAAATAAGTAATTCTCAGAAAAGCTAGAGAACGCAACCAAGTTTTGCTAAATGGAACTGAAATCTAATTATTCCAGGACCTATTCACCATTACTCTCCAGTACATGAGAGCCCTGCACCCGCTGCTGGACCTGCTGTGTACAAGAGGAATTCCATAAAGATGGAAGTTTCCCTTCTGCTTATCGGCCACACGGAGAGGTCACACAGCAAATCTCCGAACACCCGATGATCTGCAATTATTCTGCGACGCGCTAAATCTACCGCCAACAGAAGTCCCAGAGTAGCTCTTTCTCTATCACATAAACCTGGATCGAAGTCTCTAGCAACAGTACCTACCCCAAGAGCACAGAGACAAAGAGACCAAAGAAACAGAAACAACTCACTTTCTTCAAATCATACCCCCAGTCGCAGAGGAGAAGATCCCAGGAGCCTGGGTCATTCACCCCCTAGGAGAAGAGACTGCATGGAATCTCACTCCAGAATAGTCTCATGTTCTATTAAACCTGCACTAAGGACAGGGTCTTTGTTCCTAGAAGAAAAGTCAACAGCCAATTTCTTACCCTCCACAGTTATACCACTGTTTTGTTCCTTTAACTGTTCTTTAATGTTTCACAGACGCTAACGATGTGCTGTTTATCCAGTTAACCTTTTTACAGTGTCGGCGACAGACTTACTACCTAAGATGAACATTACAGTCGCGAGTGGTCAGCGAAGCATGAACTACACCTCCATAACCAGTCTGAAATGTCTACATCACAATCACAGCAAGTATATAACTCTTATCAATGTCTCTTACGGTCGGTTATCAGTTTTCTGACACAAGAACTGATCATGATCTATCTATAAAAAACAATGCTTTGACAGCAATGGTGTTATAGTTACAGTTACAGTCACCCATCTTTGTACATTAGAGCTTTAAAATATTTAGCTTATACATACTGTCGGATATCAGATACTACATTAAGGATTGATACTCAGAATCCTCTCATTAGAAAGCTACAGCGAGTTTACATTACTAATTGTTATTTTACTATAAATTAGCATTATACTTAATATGCCTTATAAGACTACTCCATGGTTCAAATCTTTTTGATTCATGGAACACCACTAACGGCCTTTGCCAAGCAGACACTGTTTTGTTCTTGTTCTAATGCATAGAATAGTTATCTAGGGCAATAAATCCTTATTGTCATAACTGGAAGAAGGGTAAAGGTTGAGACACCGATCACTCAAATACCAAATCTAATCTGCCACACGTAGGTTAGCCAGACAAACAAATAAGAAGGCCAGTATGGTGGCCTGAGTTTATGGGAGGAGCCCGGAGGGTATTTACGCAGCCCACTCACACATGCTCTTTGTCGGTTCAGTGTGCGGTACTACACGTCACTGGGCCAACTCTTCCCAGCTCACCTCATGTCCGTGAGTCTGTGCATTCAATCGCATTCAACATCGCAAGCACTTTGCGGCTTCTCCCTTCATGGTCTTCGCCGGCGGTTCCCGCTTACTGTCGCAGGTAGGATTCAATCCTTTTCGTATCTTGTGCAATCTTGCAAATCGTTATGCTTCCTATCCTGCATCCCTTTTGGGAAAAAATCTGCCTCTGAGTTACTTTTGCTCATGTTCCAACATCATTCGGCTCAGGCGTAGTACATTTGTAACTTCCTTCTGCCAAACATACGATTCATTTGTAAATCCATTTGGAGATTGACATGTGTTTGTATGGGTTCTTTGGCAGATTGAGGTGGTAATTGGACTCACATGGTGCCTTGTCTGCACTTGATTAGCCTGGGGGGATGGGTGGTTGGTAGGTGTTCGGTTTCAAAGCAAGGGGTAGCATACACTCTACAACCAATTCGTATCAGATTCATTCAATACTCCTTACTATCAATTCGTATCGGATTCATTTCATGCATTTTACAACAGTTTTGTATCAGATACATTGCATACTTTCTACCGTTGTCATTCATTGTTTCCCCCATGTCGTGTGTTTTAGTTCCCGCAGCGGAACTTACGAATTGCTTGTACACGGCTCTTCTCTCTCATTTATTTACCAAAGTTATTGCCTGTGTGTCATGCATGGCGCCACACCACACTCTTGGGATGTGTTGCACATCCACTCCAGTCCAAAGCAAACCCAGTCGCACGTTCACTGTCCCAGGTAGGATTCGTTAGCTTGTTTGTCATGTCAAATTTGTGGCCACTCATGGTGTCACCTGTACCATATGTTTGGTTCCCGCAGTGGAGCTTACAAAGCATTGATACGCACTTCTCGTGTTCTATTTTCTACACCAAACCTCGTTGTTTTGCCCCATGCACGGCATCACGCTACACGTTCCCGACATGTTTCACTCCAGCCACAGTCTGCCGCAAACTCACTCGCATGGCCCACTGTCGCAAGTAAGATTTGTAATTACATTCTATATGTCTTATCAATTTGCTACCATTCGTTGTCTCCCATATCGTTCATTAGTGGCCCCTGTGGAACCTACAATTCAAACAGGCATTGTCCTTCTACCTTATACTGCCTGCTTAAGGTACAAACAAACCAGGTGCTTCTATCCTTTCTCAGTAACCCAATTCTTATTGATTGAGACCTTGCAACCATGCAAATCATCTCAGCAGTCTGATACCCTTGCTGAGACCCTTGCAACACATGACCCTTACAAAATGCAAAAAAAAAAAAAAAACGCAAAAAGGAAAAAAATATATAAAACGCAAAGAAAAAAAAAAAAAAACAATTGCCACCACGTAATCTCAGCCCAGCAACCTGACACCTGTTGAGACCGTTGCAACGACGCAAAATTCGTCTCCACAGCCTGACACCCTTGTTGAGACCCTTGCAAACGCAATACCGTCTCAGCAGCCCCACACTCACCGAGACTCTTGCAACCAAACAAAATAGTCTCAGCAGCCTGACACCCTTGTTAAGACCCTTGCAACACATGACCCATACAAAACAAAAAAAAAAAAAAAAACGCAAAAAAAAAAAAAAAACGCAAGAAAAAGAAATATAAAAGTGCAGAAAAAAAAAATTGCCACCACACAATCTCAGCCCCGCAACCTGACACCTGTTGAGACCGTTGCAACGACGCAAAATTCATCTCCGCAGCCTGACACCCTTGTTGAGACCCTTGCAAACGCAATACCGTCTCAGCAGCCCCACACTCATGAAGACTCTTGCAAGCACACAAAATTGTCTCAGCAGCCTGACACCCTTGTTAAGACCCTTGCAACACATGACCCTTACAAAACGAAAAAAAAAAAATATGGAAAAAAAAAGGAAATGCAAAAAAAAAAAAAAAAATTGTCACCACACAATCTCGGCCCAGCAACCTGACACCTGTTGAGACCATTGCAACCATGAAAAATCGTCTCAGCAGCCTCACACCATTGTTGAGACCCTTGCAAACGCAATACCGTCTCAGCAGCCCTACACTCATCAAGACTCTTGCAACCACGCAATACCATCTCAGTAGCCTTACACCATTGTTGAGACCCATGCAAACGCAATACCATCTCAGCAGCCCTACACTCATCAAGACCCTTGCAACCACGCAATACCGTCTCAGCAGCCTCACACCATTGTTGAGACCCTCGCAAACGCAATACCGTCTCAGCAGCCCCACACTCATCAAGACCCTTGCAACCACGCAATACCATCTCAGCAGCCTTACACCATAGTTCAGACCCTTGCAAACGCAATACCGTCTCAGCAGCCCCACGCTCATCAAGGCCCTTGCAACCACGGAATACCATCTCAGCAGCCTCACACCATAGTTCAGACCCTTGCTAACGCAATACCGTCTCAGCAGCCCCACACTCATCAAGACTCTTGCAACCACGCAATACCGTCTCAGCAGCCTCACACCATTGTTGAGTCCCTTGCTAACGCAATACCGTCTCAGCAGCGCCACACTCATCGAGACCCTTGCAACCACGCAATACTGTCTTGAGCAACCTCCCACTCGTCAAAGACCTTTGTGACCATGCAGTCTCGCCCCAGCAACCTGGCATTCATTGAGACCCTTGCAGCCAGACAAATCATCTTTGGCCTCATGTACACTGCTGTTGGTAAACAGATGTTTAGGAACAGTTGGGTGTTTTTCAGACGCCCCTGATTTCTCCTCTATGTTATCTTATCAGTACATGTACATAGGATCATTTATAGTCGTTTCTAGGCAGTTGAGTTTAGAAACCTTCCCGAAAAAAAAAATGGGTTCAGACGGATGTTCAGAGGCATTCGAAATGCCAATGCCTGTAACAGCTTGTAAACACTGCCAGATGCGGTAACTCATGTTTACCAGCATTTCATTCACAGTCGTTTTCATAAAAAAATAAAGGGGAATACAGTATTGTCTTAGCAACTTGACAAGCATTTGAGACCCTTGCTAAATGTAATATCATCTCAGCAACCTGACACCCGTTCAGACCTTTGCAGCCATACAAAATCGTCTTAGCAACCTGACACTCATTTGAGACCATTGCAAATGCAATATCGTCTCAGCAACCTGACACCCATTCAGACCCTTGCGGCCATACAAAGTTGTCTCAGCGGCCGACACTCATTTGAGACCATTGCAAAACGCAACATTGTCTCAGCAACCCCTCACTTGTTGAGACCTGTGCAACCACACAATGCCATCTCAAAACAAACCTCATAATCATCGAGACCTTTGCAACAACGCAATATCGTCTCAGCAAACCAGACTGAGACCCTTGCAACCATGCAATACCATCTAGGCAAACCAGACTGAGACCCTTGCAACCACGCAATGCCGTCTCAAAACAAACCTTCATACTCAAGGCCCCTGCAGCCACACAATATCGTCCCAGCAACCTGACACTCACTGACACCCTTGCAACCGCACAATATTGTCTGCAGTAGTATAAAACACTTTGCGGCACGCACCTACGTGCAAACCCGAATACAAACTAAACTTGCAAACACACCTCAGTGACAAACAATCAACCACACAAACACACAGTGGCACCCAGTTGGCCATTCATCTTCAGTGGCACGCGGGCCACTCATCTTTTCTCTGTGTTTTTTCCCTGCAGTTAGTTCAGGTTTTCATCCAGCACCAGTGAGTGCACGTTGGCCTGCGAGTGCACGTTGGCCTGCGAGTGCATGTATATCGTCTTGTTGAGCACCTGTGTATTGTCTTGATTTTCTCACACCAATGAAAGATCCAGTCCAAGTTCTCAAACTAGATCAAGCATCAGTAGCAGACTTAGCTATGTGGGACAACTTCCCCACCTGATAGAACAGCATTTCAATCTTCATCCCGGCAGTGTCAGCCGAACCACCAAAGGCTTTTTCAGCCATTTTTAGGCCGCCACTGGTTCTCCAAACCTTGGCCCCCAGAAATTCTCTTAAATTTTTTCTTCACCCAGTCTTCATTACGCCTCGTGCTGCACCCCATCGTGGCAGCTGCCCAGGTCTGGGACCACACTTGAACAGGACAGACACTGTTCTTCACCACAGACAATCAGGCCACAGCCGACATCATCAATTAAGGTAGATCTGAGTCACTCCCCATCACTTCCTGCGCAGGCTCGCACAGCTGTCACTCCGTCACCAGTTAATATCTTATGTAGACCTTTTCCAGGCAAATGCAAAAAGCAGCTGATGCGCTTTCCTATTCCAACCTTGGAATGGATGTTTTTTCCAGCAAGAGCCTGGAGCCGACCCAACAACTATCCCTGTCCCACCATGGACATTGCTGACGATGGACTGAAGTCGCATCTCACCAATGCAATCCAACTTATTAACCACTCCTTGACACGCAACACACTGAAGGCCTATCGCACTGCTTGGAACACTAATCGCAAATTTTTGGCCCCTTGCCCCGGAGCAGCAATAGGCAACGTTGGACACATCCTAGCCTTCATATCGTATTGCCACATGCAGCTGACCATTTCTCAATACTATCACGCCATATCTAGATGGCATCCAGCATTTCCTGTCCCTGCAGAACCCCAGATAACCGTCAGTATTCTCGAGCCCATGCAGTCAAGTCCCTCCTACAGGGCATACAGAAGCACCAACCTGTAGTCAGTGGCAAGCGCCTACCTTTCAAGAGTCCCCTCTTTAGGGACATGTCTAAAATCCTTACTCGTTCCCTGTTAAGGGCTTTGCCCAGACTAGTCACCCAAACAGCCACCTACCAGGTCTTCTACGGTTCCCTACAGCCTAGTGAATTTAGTCAGCGGCTCCAGCAGTCACACACTGCTCCGACGCCACCCGACTCGCTTTCGAACCACTACACTCTCACAGTTTGCAAATGCAACAAACCAGCCCCTGGGGTTGACATCAACCTGTTTCAGACTGACAACGCCTGACGCCCAGTGACGGTGCTCGACCCACTACTGCTCCATCTACCCAGCCAATCTGATGGTAGCTCGTTGCTACCCTTTCTATACCAGCTCCCTGAGTGTCAGCCAGTGTGTCAAGCATGTCAGAATCCTCCTAAGTAACTTGGGCTTCAAACCCCAGTCAGTTCTCTGGACATTCTTTCCGAATTGGAGTAGCCTCAGTTGCCTCCCAACAGGGAGTACAAGACCACGTAATCAAGATACCAGGTTGATGGAAGTCTCCTTGTTTTGCCACATACATCCCAAATCCTCATGAAGGAATGGCACAAGCCTTTACCAAGCTGGCTCAATAAATACAAGAAATCAATATAAACTATTTCCCTATCTGAGCCTTTTGCCCCCTTTTCTTGGCATACTGACCAGACCACCAAGGCACACTTCAGGTCTATTTATGTTGTAAGTCTTGTCGCGTGTTTATGTAATCCACATCTCTCTCGGTCAGAGGGTAACGACCATAAATAAGAAGGCCAGTAAGGTGGCCTGAGTTTATGGGAGGAGCCCGGAGGGTATTTACGCAGCCCACTCACACATGCTCTTTGTCGGTTCAGTGTGCGGTACTACACGTCACTGGGCCAACTCTTCCCAGCTCACCTCATGTCCGTGAGTCTGTGCATTCAATCGCATTCGACACCCTCCCGCCCTTCCCTTTTTCAGGGCACTTCTCAGCATATCCTTCTTCAATTAACTACCCATTACTTACCTTGGGTATGCCCCCTTTTCTTGGCATACTGACCAGACCACCAAGGCACACTTCAGGTCTATTTATGTTGTAAGTCTTGTTGCGTGTTTATGTGATCCACATCTCTCTCGGTCAGAGGGTAACGACCATAAATATGTCAATTTACCTCACTACTACCAAAAATTATTAAAAGCTATAAACTGTAGAATACCAGAATCAAAGAGCCTACAACAGCCCAATGGCTAACGCAGAAAATGTTTGTATACTACGTTAAATGACAATGTTAAAAACTTTTTGTTAATGCAACCTCTCAGTAGTGCAGACTCTAGGCATAAGAGCCTGAAGAAGAGTCTCCAAAAATCCTAGTCTCCTCTAACAGGTCTCTTACATAGTTTTAGTCCTAACTAGAGACCTACTGTATACATACAGTTTCTGTCTACAAGGTACTCGTTCACAGTTTCTGTTTTCTTAAAAAACAAACATAACCACACCTAAACTCCATACCTATCAAGATACAAAGACCCACTCTAACTGGTAAGCAATGGCGTCAATTCTCCCATCCATATATATTTAGTCTAAACAAATTAGCATAAAAATCAAATCTGTCCTTTTGTCAATGAGTTATAGGCAAGCATTCTAAGGTCAAACCCGTACTCTCCCGTTAGGTCCATTCTGCATCAAACATTCAAAAATAAAATAGACACAAAGGGGCAGATCCACAAAAGAATTACGCCGGCGTATCTATTGATACGCTGGCGTAATTTTAAATTTCCTGCGTCGTCTCTTTGTTTTGTATCTTCAAAACAAGATACGATGGCATCTCGGGTCGATCCGACAGGCGTACGTCTTAGTACACCGTCGGATCTAAGATGCAATTTTTCAGCGGCTGCTAGGTGGCGTTCCCGTCGAATTCCGCATCGAGTATGCAAATTAGCTAGTTACGGCGATCCACGAACGTACGTCCGTCCGGTGCATTTTTTTACGTCGTTTGTGTTCGGCTTTTTCCGGCGTATATTTAAAGCTACTGTTATGAGGCGTACTCAATATTAAGTATGGCCGTCGTTCCCGCGTAGAATTTTTAATTTACGTTGTTTGCGTAAGTCGTTCGCGAATAGGGATTTGCGTAGAATGACGTCACCATCGGAAGCATTGGCTTGTTCCGGGTTAATTTCGAGCATGCGCACGGGATACCCCCACGGACGGCGCATGCGCAGTTAAAAAAAAATGTTGTTTACGTCGGATCACGACATATTAACATAAAACACGCCCCCATCACAGAGATTTAAATGCCACGCCATTACGCCGCCAAAGATACACTACGCCGCCGTAACTTACGGCGCAGATTCTTTGTGGATTTAAAAAAAAAAGTAAGTTACGGCGGCGTAGTGTATCTTAGGTACGCTACGCCGGGCGGGAATAATGCGTCGCTGACTGTGGATCTACCCCAAATTCTTCCTTTCAGAAAATAAAACTCATTTATTCTAACAGACCATACCACCCTATTTAAGACTTCCCTCCTCAAACTCTACATATGCAAGGCCCCAGAAAAATGCAGGATTCACTACACTACACTACACACACACTACAGACAGCTAAACCCTGAACCCACACAAAGAGAAAATATACTTCCTCTCTGACCCATCCAGATCAAATCCACCTTTTTGGAAGAACAGCAGGTCTACTTCTTCCTCCGGTATACTAATTCCCTTTCCCCTCACTTAACACAATACTGGTCATTGATATATCCCTTACATCTTCTCACTATCTCCTGGCCCCCACTCCCCCTTGACTACCCTACATCCCCCTTCAGGTAACCCTCCTTCCCTATTAACAAAATGATTCAGTCTTGCGGTAACCAGAAAAATTATATCTTAACACAGGTCATACTTTTAGTGTGAAATCAACATCTTATCATAAACGATCCAACTGTACTTAACTCACCATGTCTCCAACCTAAACTTATTCCAATTCTCTCTCGCTGAAAATGGCATCTATAAATGCCAAAGGATTAAACACTCCTCAAAAGAGATCCCAGATCCCTAGGGAATGCCACAAACCTAGAGCAAACATTGAATTAATCAAGAGATGGTGTTGCGCTCCTGTTCTAGGCGCACATCTGGTGGTCATGTCCTGTGATCCAAAAATGTTGGCGGATAGTACATTACACCATCGCTTCAATCACCTGAATTAAAGTTGACTTCACACCCGCTGTTTACTTGCTCCACTTCACTAGCATACCTTAGATGCAATACTTCAAATCACTCACCATGTTTATGATAAATGAAGCCAGGCAATGCATCCCCTATCACTGGAGATCTCCATCCACCCCGAAAAAAGAGGAGTGGTTTAGCAGATAACATAGAAAAATTTGAAGAACTCATCAGGATCTCCCAAGAAAAACTATCCAAAATCACATCCACATGGTACAGTTGGCAACGCTTTAAGATTTCCGCTGCATTCCCTACGATCACTGGTTAATGTTTGAACCTAATGAATAAAGGGAAGTGATGAGCGCAAATGAATTAAATAAAATACTAAAACTAATAAGAGAGTGATAAAAACCGTATGAGTAAATATATATAAATATATATAATGATAAAGGTGCTGTATGATCAAAACATAAATGCCAGCGAATCAAAATAATGACAATGGATAAAGGAATGTGACAAAATAAATACTATAGCACAAACTGAAAAGTGCTGGATAAGCAATCCTATCTATTATGCACTAATGTGCACAGTGCTGATACAGTGCTGGTGTGACAATAAAGTTCAAATACTAATGAATGAGAGATGGTGCTTATGGGATCCAATGACATATAAGCAAGGAACAATTCATTGAAGTAAAGTTCATAAACCGGTGTATTTCATGTATTCAAAGTGTTTCCTATAATGGGTAATCTTCTTCCTTCCTGATACTGGGCTCACAGAGCGCTTACCTTAGCCCAACTGGGCAGTAGCTCAGAGTGGTGTATCGTAGTCCTCTCCCGAACGGCGTGTCAGCTTGTATGGGCGTTTTTTGTGAACCAGGCTGGTCTTCAAGAAAATGGATGCCTCCAAACAGATTCCAAACGTCCACAGGTCCAATCCAGGAAAGAAAGTAAAAGTTCCCAAAATCGTGAAGTACATTAAGCCAAAAATGTTTATTTAAAAAGGCTTACATAAAGCAAAAGAACGATTTAAAATAGCAATCCTAGGGTCTGGTGTAGCTGTAGCACAGACGGACGTCACTTCTGGTCACGTGGGTACCTAATTCCTTACTTCATCAGAGGAGTATGATCATCACTTCCCTTTATTCATTTCCTACACAGTGAGTTGTTTCCACTTTAGATTGAGCTGCATATACTTGTTCACTATTATTAGCCTATCAGTACACTCATCCAAATCACTTTGACCAGCGCACAAAGATCACAGTCCATTCACCAATGTTTGAACCTAACCTTTTTTTCAACCAGATTAACTAAGTAACTTTATATATACTGTCACCAACACATGAGCAATTTGCAAAGTGTATACCACTAGAAAAGATTACATTTAAATTCCAATAATGCATTCCAAATTCTGTACAAATATTTCACAAACCCACGTATGAAGCAAAATTCAAATGTCTTTGTACAATTACCCTTATACAGGATCCAATTAAACTGGTGAGGGACCCAAGCATTAAAAAGCCCACAGGATAATTAATTTAGTACTGAATAACATAAAAAAGAAAAAGACTCATGCCGCGTACACACGATCGTTTTTCGGCATTAAAAAAAAAAACAACGTTTTTCAGCATGTCCAAAAAACAACGTTTTTCCAACTTCATCATTAAAAACGATGTTGCCCACACACCATAGTTTTTGAAAAATGATGAACAAAGAGCGGTGACCTACAACACGTACGACAGCACTCTAAAGGGGAAGTTCTATTCGCCTTTCGGCTGCTTTTAGCTGATTCCTTGTTAGTAAAAGACGCACTTTTTTGTCTGTTAAAGCGTGATGAATGTGCTTACTCCATTATGAATGGTAGTTTTACCTGAATGAGCGCTCCCATCTCATAACTCGCTTCTGGGCATGCGCGGGTTTAAAACGTTGTTTTTGCCCACACACGATCATTTTAAATTACGTTTTTTAAAACGTCGTTTTTTTCATGCCGAAAAACGATCGTGTGTACGCCGCATGAGAACTGCTGGTGATGCCGCCCAGATAAGAGTACACTGTTGCATAAATGGTGGTCATGCTCACAGATCAAACCCTTTTGGCATGAAGTGAGGCGCAATGTCTCAATGGTAACCACTAGAAAACTCCCCTGCACAATTTCTCCTTCACCATTCATCTCTTCCACACAAAAATCACAACTCATTAGCCATGCACAAAGTTGATGCAGCAAAACAGTGCATACCGTTACACTGGGGTTCTTCTCATCCCACCTCAATCAAGGAATGGCCCCATCGAATTCACAAAATAGCAGAAATGGAGGAATTGATACACATAACTCTTGACACACTGACTAAATTTAGCTCAAAGTGGGTATGCTGGACACACTTCCTGATGACTTCAGAATTCTCCCATTAAAATTAAGGACACCGGAGGCCGCCCACTCCTTAAAAAGAACAGCTATTTACAGTCTGTGATAAGGATGCTGGCTGCTGCTGGCAGTAAATTATCTCAGGCTTTCACTACTAAAATACTAGGGGCCAGATCCACGTACATCGGCGCATATATAGGCCGGCGTAGCGCATCTCATTTCCGCTACGCCGGCTCAACTCAGAGAGGCAAGTACCGTATCCTCAGAGCATTTCCGTCCAACGTTGCGCCGGCGCGACGTAAATTCATAGGCGTAAGCCGTCATAATTCAAAGTAGGAAGGAAGTGGGTGTGTTCCACTTAAATGAACCGTGACCCCATGCAAATGAAGGGCCGAACGAACGGCGCATGCGCCGTGACGCTGACAATGTCCCGCGCCCCTCTGCGCATGCTCAGAACTAGGCCCGGCGTAATCTCTGAGATACGACCAGGGCATAAATACGCCCAGACATGCGCCCGTCGAGCACAAAAGTACATCCGCTTGTTTCCCCCCCTGAAGCAAGGTACTTTTTGCTGGTGTTTTGAGCCATGTCTGCTCCAGGTTCAAAGAAGAGGAGGAAGCTGATATTTTCCAAACAGGAGAAGGAGGTGATCATCAGGGCCATGTCCCAGTTTGACGTGTACCTCCATGGTGCAGAGAGTGCCAACACCACAAAGGCCAGGAGGACGGAGATCCTGGCGCAGATTGCGGCAGATATCAATGCCTTAGGATACAAGGTCAGGACCTCCAATGACATACAAAAAAAATTCAACGACCTGCGTCGCCTGGTCAGAGGTAAGATGGCAAAGATGAGGGCTCATGCCAGGGGCACTGGAGGGGGACCAGCAACTACTGTCACGCTCACTCCTGAGGAGCAGGGGGTTGCCCAGTGTCTTCACAGGCATCAAGTGGAGGGAGTGGAGGGCTTTGACTCCATTGAGGATGCCTTGAGGACAGGTAAGTGTGTTTTATCTCCTATCTGGTGTGTAGCATGTGTGGGGGTGGAAGGGAACATGTGACAAGTGTGTGGGTCCTCCAACATGTGAATGTTTTGTGTCATCCACAGATGTGCAGGAGGGTGCTGGGCCATCTGATGCCGGTGGCCAGTCCACACCATGCCCCGGACATCAGTCAGAGTCTGACCCCCTGGCAAGCCGTGACTCTTCGGTGGAGGGGAGTGGTCACACCTCTCCTCAGGAAGTGGCTGAGGAGGAGGTGACCAGTGACAACAAGGTCTGCCTCTACTTGGAGGAGTCTCCCCCTTTGGCTGGGACCAGTCAGACCTCCATCAGGGGAAGCCCCTCAGGCTCCTCCCCCAACAGGTCTTCCCCCTCAAGGGTCTCCCCTTCTCGACGGCCCCAAGCCTCTTCTGGCCACAGGAAGGCGACCAGGAAGACTAGGGGGGTGTCTGAAGTCCTCCCGGAAAACCTCAGGAGGGAACAGGCCCGCCAGACCCGCCATCTGGGTGAGGGTGCCGTGCAGATGGAGCGTATGGCAGACAGCATGGCCTCCTATGCCACCATGACTGAAGCTGTCCAGGATGTTGGCTCCAATTCTGCTGCTGTGGTCACCTGCCTGGGGGATCTGCAGGCCACCACAGCAGGCCTTGTGGATGAGGTCCACACCCTGGCAGAGGCTGTCAGGGAAAACACTGCAGCCATCCATGGATGTGGTGTGTGTGAGCTAGGGACCACAGTGGTGTGCATGCATGCATTCTCCTTGTGCCATGATGAATGTGTGTGTTTAACGTGCAAAGATGCCTACTGTGGGGCATCTCCTGACTGCTCTTCCCTCAGAATATGGGGTAGCCTCGGTTAGGGGGGGAATGTCTGGTTCGGGGGTCAGGTCATTACGTATGTCAATCTCCAGGCCCTTTCTCACGGCAAAGTTGTGCAGCATGTAACATGCACCGATGATCTGGCACACAAAGTTTGGGGAATACAATAGGGTCCCCCTGGACTTATCCAGGCATCAGAAACGGGACTTCAGGAGGCCAAAGGTGCGTTCCACCACTGCACGGGTATGTGTGTGTGCGTCATTGTATTTTTGCTCTCCTCTGGTTTTGGGATTCTGGAATGGAGTCATGGGGCCCAAGTGCATATGCAGAGTCACCTGGAAGGGAAAAGACCGGAGGATGTTAGTCATGCATGTGCCCCTCGTGATGTCTGCATCAGGGGGTCGGACAGTCATGCCTGACTCCCATGTCACTCACCAACCAGCCAGCTGTTTCCGTACATGTTCTGTTCGAAATCTGTTGGGTTGGTGCTTTGACGGTATATAGGTTTGTGGAAAAAGACATGTGACCATGTCTTTAACTGAGAAAAAATTTACTTTGTAGACACAACCCAATAAAATTATTAATGTTTTAATAAAAAAATACAAAATACATGGCAATTGCACTTAATACAAAAGAGAACACAAAAAAAGATGATAATAAAAGAACCCAAATCTTATCACTCTAAGGCCCCGTACAGACGACCGAACATGTCTGCTGAAACTGGTCCGCGGACCAGTTTCAGCATACATGTTCGGTCGTGTGTAGGCACGAGCGGGCAGGATTCCAGCAAACATTTGCCCGCCGGGCCTTTTCCCAGCGGGCAAATATTTCTGGGCTTGTTTTAAAACAGCCCGCTTGAATCCTGTCCCCTCGGACATGTTCGGTCGTCTGTACAGACCTACCGTACATGTCCGAGCGCCCGCCATCCCTCGCATGCGTCGAATGACTTTGACGCATGCGTGGAAGCATTTAACTGGCAGGCCCGCCCACGTCGCCGCGTCATCGTCGCGGCCACGCCCCGCGAATTGTTTACGCGCGGATTTCTGTATGATGGTGGGTACAGCCACCATACAGAAATCCCCGGGCAGACACGTACGGTGAAAACGGTCCGACGGACCGGTTTCATCGTACATGTTAGCTCGTCTGTACCCGGCATTAGAAAAAAACGCTCAATAGCCGCAGGGCTAGATGTAGTTAATACAATGAAAGCGCTGGGTGGCGTGATGATTTCAGAGGATGATACTAGATGGATTCTTGAATAATTAAAAATTCAGCTCGACATGTTTCGCGACTTGACAAACGTCGCTTCTTCGGGAGCTTCTAAATATTAAAAGACAATATAATGTTGCCATTAGATATAAACAAAATACATATGTACTACTTGAGAAAGCCTATAATATAGGCCTACAAGTGACTGATAGTGCATGTATTTGTAACCATTATACTCACCGATAAACGGTGTTCAATTAGTTTGAGGAGAGAAAAGTTGACATACTACGTCCCAATGCAACCGTGGTCAGTCAGAACACACCAAAATTGGGTGGGGTCTGATACCAATTACCTCAAACACATTCACCATACACCAGAGAGCAATAATGCAACTAGTTGGGGTATTATTGATATTCTATGAAAAAAAGAAGAACAACGAGAAGTATAGTGAGCATACAAGTTGTTCGGGGATACGCCCCAAAATTTCTTGTCCATCAATTGATATATATTTAGAAAAATGTTGTGATCTCTAATCTCAAGACTGAGTTGAATACCTTGTAGAGATGTAACCCGGCATGGACGGATAAGAACAGCCAAAAAAACATACGCTTGGAACGTCCACCAAAAAGGTCCCCCAATATGAAGACAAACAGCCACAGTCTATAATGGAAATATAGATATGTAGCAAGGGTTTTGGAATTTTTATAGTGATAGTACTAATAATAATAATAAACACCGCCCATCAAATTTCTCATTAGACCCATAATAAATGAATTAATCAATTAATGTTACCTTAGTTGGTACTTTCAACCAATATGAGTGGTATTGTTGTTGTAAAGGCCTTCTCCTAAGGAGCCACTAGATGGCGCTAAAGGGGCGTCCACCGCAGTATTATGCTGGGAAATTTTAACTGGTGAAAGAGAAAGAGGAGAAAACAGGAGGAACAATGAGCCGTCAAAGGGTCATATGCTCACACATGGTTTGGGAGAAGGGGGGTGTTTGAAGACTTAAATATAAAGCTTGGGGACATACCTGGACGAGTCCTATGGTGGAGAAAAAAACGATATCCAAATCGGGCAGCCGCACTGTCGAATCCGTCCTCTCAGCTCTCCTGACAGAGACACCTAGGAGTAGGCAGACTCTGACAGGTTTAAATACCCCGCTCGGATGACGTCAAGATGATTGACGTCTATCCGGCTGGCCAGAATTAACACATCGCGCATGCGCGAGTCCCGCACATGCGCCTGGGAGCCGCGAACGGCTTCCTTTGAGCGATGGATATTGCTGAGATGTGTGGTACTGTCCCCCAGATTAAACAAACTTTGGGGGGGACCCAAGTACCTGTTGCCACCATTGGGTCCAAATAGTCACAGCACAGAGATCTGCAAAGTGACCGGACGCAATGATGGCTTACGTGGCCTACTAGTTAGCATGCTCAATGGCGCATGGTGGTGTGGTGATTGAGGTGTATTGCAGCCATAGATGTAGTACATTGGGACGCATGATGGTCAGCATAAAATCAAAATGACAAGCATTTAAGTAGAATCGCATGTAAACACATGCATAAAGTTCGTAACCATGACACAACTCGAAGCCATGTGAAATAATTAATGTTAATAAAGTATATTAGATAGTGAGACTGTTATTCCCAACCCCTTCGGGCGCATAAAAACAGCTACAAGTATTTTAACAAAAAGAAATGCCCGTAACGGGCAATGCATCAAATAAAGCCGCAATTGGGCCCAGATATATTGAGCTCACCAGAAATATAAACATACCTCATTCTCAGAGACAGAACCCAACATAGAGATTGACAGTCTAAACAAAGCCGGAGAAGACGATCCCAGATGATAGTGGGAACATTTATGAATTACATCCATATGTATAATTATACATGCCCAAATAGACACCATACATAATGAAGTATGTCTAATTTGGATGAGTAACTAAGAAACAGAAACCCAAATAGATCCAGACAAAATCAGAAACCAAAACCAAACAAAAACATAAACATAAACATGAACACCACCCCTTTTGTTTTTGATATGGGGTGGCCGATTAAAGTAGTCGTACTATAATAAATTATATTTGTTATTTTTTGTTTAAATGTAGGCTCTAGTGGGACCATCCTGGGATCCGGGACCATCATACAGCTCCTTCAAAGGAAGGGCCTGTATGATAGTACCTCGTTGATCCCAGGTGGTTTGGTGGCATTTAGGCGTTCTATCCATAACGTTTCCCGTTGGGGGATAAACTTGTCCCAGTTCCCCCCTCGGGGGTCACGTGGTACGACCTCTAATACTATGAATTGTATCATTGTGGTATCAAATCTATGAAATAACCCCAGATGACGGCTGATCGGTGTAAGCATCTTGGCGAACTGGGAGTAATAAATATGATCATAGATCCTCTTTCTGAGCTGGCAAATTGTCTTGCCCATGTAGAAGGCCCCACATTTGCAGGTCATTAAATATACCACTCCCTCAGTGTCGCAACTAGCTTGGAAACATGGTCTAAAAATGTATGGGCAATATGTGCAGTGACCACATTTGGAAATGCCCAGAGTTGGATTTTGGGTAGGTGTATTGGTTTTATAGTGGCTGGTTGTTAACTTGTTACCAATGGAAGAACTTTTTCTAAAAACTATTTCTGGGGTTCGTTTCACATATTTGCCTATTGTAGCGTCTTCACTTAGTAGGTACCAGTGTTTTTGTAAACAGCTACGTAATTGGTGATGTTGGGTTGTATATTTCGTAATAAATCTAGTAATTTGTTGGTCATTGTTCTCTTTTTTCCGGGAATGTATGAGAGATGTTCTGTCTCTATTCAATGCTTTATTGAAAGCTTTTCTCAATAATGTTTTACTGTATCCTCTTTGTAGGAGGCGGGAACGTAATTCGTTCGCCTGAAGTCTGAAATCTATTTCATGAGTGCAATTTCGTCTAAGGCGGATGTATTGGGCGTATGGTATACTGTGAACTAGATGTATAGGGTGACTGCTCTGTGCGTGTAGCATGGTGTTACCCGCTGTCTGTTTTCGGTATAGTTTGGTCGCTATGTTATTAGAGGCGTCCCTGTAGATCAAAAGATCTAAAAATTATATAACATGTATTGGTATTGAGACGACCTATAAAGTCTTGCAAAGATTGTATTGTGCCTGTCCAGATCAAAAAGATATCATCAATATATCGATACCAACATAACGTTTGGGTCATAAATTCATCATAGGCCTCGTTGGAAGCTATTTCCCTCTCCCACCCCCCCAGGTACAGGTTTGCGTATGCCGGTGCGCAACAAGTGCCCATGGCAACGCCCTGTACCTGGAGGTAGTGGGAGTCTAGGAAGGAAAAGCTATTGTGGTGGAGAATAAAAGACAATAATTTTAGAATAAATGTTTGAAATTTCCATGTACGGTGGTCCTCCTCCATTAGAAATGTCTTGATGATATCTAAACCCAAACTATGTGGTATACTGGAATATAACGATTCAACGTCGATACTAACAAATATGGCGTCAGGTGGTATTGCTACACCGTCCAGATGTCGCAACAAGTCTGAGGTGTCTTTTACATAAGATGGGAGACTTAACACATATGGCATGAGAAAGAAATCTACCAGTCTACTGGCGTTTTCAGTGATTGAACCAATCCCTGAGATTATAGGTCTACCGGGCGGTTTTGCTTTGTTCTTGTGAATTTTGGGGATGGCATAAAACGTTGCCTCACGTGGAAAGGCTATATTGAGATAGTCATATGTTTGTTGATCAATTAAGGCATCGTTAAAGGCGGAATAGAGTAATAGTTTAAATTCAAGATGGAATTGAGCAATGATATCTTTAGTAATGGGTTTGTACCAATCATTGTTATTTAAGATATCAAAGCACATTTGTTCGTATAGATCACATGTTAACAAAACTATGTTGCCGCCCTTATCCGAGGCCTTAATTATTGTATCTTTCCGAGCCTGTAAGGATTTTAATGCTTTTTGGTGTTCTATGCTAAGATTAGATGGTACAGGTGAGACTGGCATGGTCTTGATCTCATTAACCATAGCGATCAAGAAAGCTGAGATCTGCTGGTTGGTGTGTAGATCGGGAAATTGATTAGATTTACGTTTAAAGGAGCTGAGATCTTTTTTACGTGGTAAGGAAGTCTGGTTTGATTCATTTGATACAGTATCAGTTAGATCTTCATTCTCCTCAAGCAGGACCATTAGATCTTTTAAAGCTCGGAATTCTTTCATGGTATATTTCTTAATTTGTTCAGAAAGTTCCCTTTCTGCTTTGGCGCGTTGTTTATCTGGGTCAAAGATATGCTTATAGGTAAGTTTCCTGGCGAAAAGGTACAAGTCCTTTATGACCTCATATTTGTCCATATTATTGCTGGGGCAGAAACTCAGACCTAGTTTGAGAACTGCAGTCTCATCCTCGGATAGGGGATATGGTGTAAGATTGATCACACTTATTTCCTCATAATTGATGCCCCTAGGAGTGTCTCCCCTAAAGGGACCTCCTGTTGCATTATGCGGGCGTGAGTTGTTCGATGTGTGTCATTGCTTGGGTTAGGCATTGGTCGTGACTGGTGGGCAGGGGTACCAGAAGGCCCCGGTAGTCCCAAATCCATCAATCCCGACTCTAAAGGGGTACTCCCATTAGGTTGGGTTGATTGGGATGCATTTTGAGATTGAAGTTGTTGAACCGCCTTGGCCGCTATGGGCCCCATATAGGAAAAGTGAGATAAACCTACATTTTGTGATATCCCGTCACCTCTATTGGGAGCACCTTGTGAATTACCCTGCATGGGAGTGAACCCAGACACATTAGTGGGTTTCTTTTTTGTACTAAGTGTGATTGGATGCCCACCACCTTGGTATTCCCTCTTACGTGACCGAGAAGTCGCTTGTGCTGCAGACGATCTTTGTTGCCCCTGTGAAAAAGAGAAAGAGGACATGGATGAATCTGATTCAAAATCGTCTTCAGAAATCCCTGGGTTCCCAAGTCCAGAGGATGGGTGGTTTCGTGTGCCTCTACCACGTCCTCTAGTAGGGAAATCCCATCTATAAGCATACCCTTCAACAAAGGCCATACGATCCTTTGCCATTTTGGCCTGTTTTTTGGAAATTATGCTTTTATTGAGTTTATCAAGAAAAGCCTTTAATTCTTGGTATCTATCAGCATATTGGGAGTGAGTTCTAACATGCTCGTATTGGGAATTAAGAAGTGCTAAATCACGATCTAAAGCATTAGTATCTGATTGATATTGTATCAATAAGAGCTGCATACACTCCTTACTACATCTGTTTAGAACTCCTTCCCAGGATTTTTTTATGACGCATTTTTGATAGTGGGAAACATTTGTATTCTCAGTCCCATCGGACTGATATTTTCTTTGATGTATTCTATAAAAAATTCCATATGCCAATAGAGATTTGATTTCTTTTTCAAAAGATATTTCAATTTTCCAAAATACAGTTTTAAATCATCTATTTCCTTGTTAGTTCCATTGTATGATGTTTGGAACTCAGTCATGAGTCCTGACCAAGCTGTACCTACAAAGTCCATAATCTCCCAATAGTAAACTTAGACAATATTCAACAAGAATTTTAGCAGAAGGTCCGTGCCAAAAGCAGATAAATAGGTAACCTAACTGTATTGTTTTAAACCAAAAGATTGCCAAAAGAACGATACGCGATCCCTGACGGCAATATTGATGCAACCCAAATTTCCTTTTTCGAATACTTGTATATAAAATGTATACTTTAATTTGAAAAAACTATAACTGTTTATAAAAAATATATATAAATATATATGTAAATAGGGCAAATTCACCTTGAAGGTGAATAGAGGGTGCTTCCACCAATGAATATAGTATTGTTATGATTACAGTTGCCCTAGGGTGGTAATCATTCACCCACTAGTAGATATGTGCTTTGACGGTATGTGTAGCTGTCGTGGCTGGACCCTGGGTGTTTGGCACGGACGTGCCATATGAGGCATTGGGCATCGGCTATCACCTGTACGTTGATGGAATGCCAATGCTTACGATTGCGGTATATGTGCTCTGTAGCACGGGGGGGCGTAGTGCCACATGTGTGCAATCAATGGCCCCGATGGTGCGTGGGAATCTTGCAATACTGTAGAAATCACGCATTGCCTTCTGCCGCAGATGCTCCTGGGTGGGTCTGATGATGTGGTGGGACATGCGTCTGAGGATTGCGGGGACAACCTGGTGCACACATCTGCTCATGGAGGATTGTGCCATCCCAGCCACAACTCCACTTGTACGCTGGAACGAGCCACTGGCAAGGAAATGGAGTGTTGCCAGTACCATGACCAGTGGCTCCACTGCATGTGAGCGTTCTGTCTGGCTGGTGATGTCATCATGCAGGGCTGTGGCTATTTCCAGGATGGCATCAGAGCTAAATCTGAAGATGCGATACACCTCCGATTCCCCCATGCCAAAGACGTTTAGGCGCATTCGGTATATCCCCTCCCGTGCCCTCCTCCTACGCGCCTGTGAAGCCAGTAGTATAGCTATGACCATGGATGCCCCTGGCATGTTGGCATACAGATTGTTGATCTGCAAGTGTGGATGCTCAGCTCATCCGTAACGGTGCTGCTGCAGCTGCTCTCCGGCTGACCTGTGCATGTCTGCTGCTGTCTTACCCCTGCTTTATGAGGGGTAACTTTAGGCCGGACGTACAACTTGCACGCGTATCCCGCGTCGGGCGCATGTACGTTCGTGGATCGCCGTATCTCCCTCATTTGCATATTTGAATAGGAAATCAATGGTAGCGCCAGATGCGTCCAGCATATATATGCGCCCACGAGAAAAGTTACGTCGGTCGGAAGAAGCCGATTTTCAGGCGTATCTAGTTCTGTGGATACGGCGCATAGTTACGCCGGCGCATATATACACTTACGCCGCGCATCTCGAGAAACGCCGGCGTAAGTGCTTTGTGGATCTGGCCCAATGACTTTATAAAAGAACTTGTGGTATTTTAGTAGTGTTTTTTTTAGTGAATGCCCAAATTTTTTTTTTAAAACAAAGTGCAGTATCTTACTACATATTCGGAAGCCCTAAGATACCATTTTGTGAATGAAGCCCACTGTCCCCGATCACCACCACACAAGTTACAGTGTCACTTATCACTGCCACACCCGTGAAGTGTTGCTTCTCCCTCCTTCTGCCTGTACTAACTCTGGCCTGTTTATTTACCACATTTCAGCCTGCTGCCTGGACCCATCCTTTGCCTGTTTACTGACCATGTTTTTGCCTGTGGCCTGAACAGACCCATCTGCACATCCCAGTGACTACATTTCTGTGAGACATCAGGCCAGTGAACTGGGGACAGTCATGTACCAGTAGGCTAGGTTTGCTTGGCTTATATAAACTAGGACTGCTATAGGTCACAGTACACTACACTATATTCCCTGACCACTGTCTCCTGGCCTTACCTGCAATTAGTGATGGGCCGAACACCCCCCAGAACTCCCAAACAGGGGAAAAGTTCTAACCCAAATGGCCAACCCCATTAAAGTTTATGGGAGCCAAACAGGAAAAGTGTCTATTTTAAAGGCTTGTATGCAAGTAATTAGCCACAAAAGGGGTCTGGGGGTCTGGGTACTGCTCTGGGGGACATGAATCAATGCAATTTTTTTTAAAGCAATTGTTTTTTTAAGGAACAGTGATTTTAATAATGCTTAGTGCAACAATAAAAATAAAAAAAAATCTTTAACCTCTTCAATACCAGGCACTTTTTACACCGTCCTGCCCAAGCCAATTTACAGCTTTCAGCGCTGTCGCAATTTGAATGACAATTGCGCGGTCATGCTACACTGTACACAAACACATTTTTTATCAATTTGTTCCCACAAATAGAGCTTTCTTTTGGTGGTATTTGATCACCTCTGCAATTTTTTTATTTTTGCGCAACAAATAAAAAAAAGCGAAAATGTTAAAAAAAAAAAGGTTTTCTTTGCTTCTGTTATTTTTTTTGTAAATAAGTACCTTTTCTTCTTCAATGATGGGCACTGATATGGCTGCACTGACAGGCACTGATAAGGCGGCACTGATGGGCACCCATGAGGTGGCACCAATGAGGTGGCACTGATAGGCACTGATGATGGGCACCGTTGGCGGCACTGATGGGCACTGGTAGGCGGCATTGATGGGCACTGATAGGTGGCATTGGTGGGCACTGATAGGTGGCACTGGTATGCGGCACTCATAGGCGGCACTGATGGGCATTCATAGGTGACACTGATGGGCACTCATAGCTGGCACTGATGGGCAATCATAGCTGCC
This sequence comes from Rana temporaria, assembly GCF_905171775.1. Classification (NCBI taxonomy): domain Eukaryota; kingdom Metazoa; phylum Chordata; class Amphibia; order Anura; family Ranidae; genus Rana; species Rana temporaria. The sequence goes on from NC_053490.1 coordinate 323,492,259, forward strand.
ACTGATGGGTACCGTATTTATCGCGGTATAGCGCGCTCCCGCGTATACCGCGCACCCCTAAAAGTTGCCCCCGAAATTCCTGTAAAAAAAAATGTTATATGATTTTATTACTTACAGTTTTGGTGTCTTCCCAGCGCCCATCGTCCGGTCCGGCGTCCGTCTGCGGCCTCGGTGGTGTCCTCCTGGCTTCTCCAGTGCGCGCCTCATGTCGAGTCCCCGCTTCCCGCGCTCAGTTCGAACGCCTCTGCCCACATATACCGAGTGCAGTACACTCGGGTACACTCGGCAAGGCTCGGCTTCGCTCGCTCTCATGCTCTGTGACGTTTATGCGTGAGCATGAGCGAAGCCGAGCCTAGCCGAATGTACCTGAGTGTACTGCACTCGGTATATGTCGGCGCAGGAATTCAAACTGAGCGCGGGAAGCGGCTATCGGCGTATATCGCACATTCACGATTTTCCCCTTATTTTAAAGGGGAAAAAAGTGTGCGATATACGCCGATAAATACGGTACTTATGGGTGGCAATGATGGGTACTTATGGGTGGCACTGATAGGCGGCACGGATGGGCACTGATAGGTGGGCACTGATGGGGACATATGGACACGGATGAGCACTGATAGGTGGCACTGATGGACACTGGTGGGTGGCACTGATGGCACTGGTGGGTGGCTTTGCTGGGCATCACACATTTTGTTTGTGCCATGATGATGCCAGTCAGTGCCCATTTGTGGGCACTGATTGTCAAATGTTATGCATACATTTGTACATGTGGATGGCCATGGGGACTTACCTGGCCATCCACATGTTGGGTGCTTCCCTGGTGGTCCTGGGCAGAATCCTGGTGGTCCAGTGTAGGCATACGAGGGGGGGCTGCGCTGATAAACAATCAGCACAAACCCCCCTGTCAGGAGAGCCGACGATCGGCTCTCCTCTACTTGCGTCTGATCAACGGCTCTTCCTGTTTACATCGTGATCAGCCGTGATTGCACACAGCAGATCACGTGGTAAAGAGCCTCCGCCGCAGGCTCTTTACTGAGATTGGTGTTGTGGTGTGTCAGACTGACAAACCACACCACCGATTGCCGCCATGCGGCTGTTATCCTGCTGGACGTCAATAGACGTCCAGTCAGGATAACACAACCACTTGCCGGACATCAATATGCTATTGACCGGGCGGGAAGTGGTTAAAGATAGTGCCTGGAGGGGTCCCCTTAGTCTGTGTGTAAAGTAGGACACCTGTAGCATGCATAGAACATGCAGTAACAAATTAATTTCTAAGAGGAACCCTATGCCAAAAAAAAAAAAATGTTGGGTCCCCCAAAACCCATACCAGATCCATATCTGAGCATGCAGCCCGGCAGGTCAGGAAATGGGAGTGGGCAAGTGAGCGCCCCTCCTCCTGAATCATACCAGGCCAAATGCCCTCAACATGCCCCCGCCCCAAAGCACCTTGTCCCCATGTTGATAGGGACAAGGGTCTCTTCCCCACAACCCTGGGCTACGGTTGTAGGGGTATGCAGGAAGGGGGGTTATTGGAATCTGGAAGTCCCCTTTGCATGAGTATGGGGTACATAGTACCCCTACCCATTCACCAAAAAAGTAATAAAAACTTAGAGACAGTTTTAGACAATTCCTTTGTTAAAAAATTTAAAACAGTGGCCCCCCGATGTAAATCCATGTAAATCCATCATCAATTACACCACCCACCGCACCCGAAAAAGAAGAAAAAAAAAAGCTTCTGCAGTCCATGAAGGCCAACTGCCTCCTTTTGACATATCTTATATATGTAAGTGTACATATTTGCCAGCACACCAAAGTTATTCCAATGTTGTCAAAAGGTTTTTATTGCAGAATGATCACATCACAGTAGAAAGTGTAATGTTTTAGAGCCTCGCAGGACCCCATTGTCAGGCATGAGACTTCTAAGGTACTAAATGTGTCCCTGTCATAGGCTGATATTACCCACCTCCAGAAGGTTTTCCCATTCCAATGTGCCACCAACTACCTTCCCTATTTAGGAATTATACTAACCAGCTATCCTTTATCTCTTTACCATGCCAATTACACCCTATTCTAAGCCACTTAACTATGCTAATGTCCTAGATAGCGAGGATAACTTGCCACAATTTAATCTACAATTTAACCTAATTTGTAGCAAATTTGCATGGCAAGTCTCTAGCAAAAGCAAAGTTGCAGTACTGAGTCTACAGAATGAAATTTCAGCCACAGTGACCCCAGTGGCAGGATGACTATTGGACAACATAACTGAACCAGAAAGGCAGCATGTTTGCAAAATGTTTGCAAAACAAGTTGATCTGGAGTCATGCAATGTAGACTTGCTGCTTGCAATTGTGCAACACATTTGTGAAGTCTAGCAATAGCTTAGCCTGTTTTTTTCAAACTTGCAGCACAATTACTTGCTATATGGGGTCACACTGGTACATATCCGGTGGCTGGGTTGGATTGCTGCAGTTAAAATTACTTAATTACCAAACATCCTTTATCCATATGTTTTCTGGGTCCTCTTGGTAGCAGTACCCTTTCAAGGCGGTGTTCATAAGTATATTTGGGGCTCAAACAGGCCTAGGATGCCCAGAACCCAACTATTGTGGAGTAAGCCCTCTGGTGGCCTGGGGGTGCCTAGTTGGCCAGGCAGCCCAGTTGGTTCAACTAACACTATATCACAAATATAACTTGTGAGGTTCCATCGAGGCCACGGAAACAGAGGTCTGAGCGGCAATTTATACAGAACATTACATTGGGTTAGTCCAGTGTTTCTCAATTCCAGTCCTCAGGCCCCCCCAACAGGTCAGGTTTTCAGGATTTCCATTATTTTGCACAGGTGATTTGATCAGTTTCACTGCCTTAGTAATCACCACAGCCTTTTCATCTGAGGGAAATCCTGAAAACCTGACCTGTTGGGGGGGCCTGAGGACTGGAATTGAGAAACACTGGGTTAGTCCAAGTGAAAAGAGCTCATCAAGCCAGGTGTAATGAATATGCCTACTGGAACACACACCTGAGTGCTAGCCCCAGCTCACCTCCATGGTAAATCATCAAGATAAAAAAAACAGCTGCACCTAACGTGGGCTTTCAAATTTAAAATGTATTGGGATATCAAAATATCCAAAATGACACCAGAGAACACCAGTCAAGGTAGACATGTTTCACAAAAAAGAAATGTGCTTAATCATAACAAAGACATTGCCTAGCTGATATGTGTTATATAGATATAGATCACAGGGGAACGCCAATCAAAAGCAGGTGACAACCTTGATCAATAATTAAATCAAAAACATACAAGTATAAAAATAAAAGCACATTTTCACCAAGTGAAACATTCAAACAGAATAAAAGACTCAATAGAAAAAAAGAAACAGATAATAAAAAGTGAATATATGGAAGATAATAAATATCACACGTTTTCAATGAAAAAAGACATTTGGCCAGATTCAGGTAGGGCAGCGTAACTTTGTGCAGGCGTAGCGTATGGCATTTACGCTACGCCGCCGCAAGTTAGAGAGGCAAGTGCTGTATTCACAAAGCACTTGCGTCCTAAGTTACGGCAGCGTAGCGTAAATGTGCTGGCGTAAGCGCGCCTAATTCAAATGAGGAAGAGGTGGGCGTGTTTTAGGGAAATTAAACATGACCCCACGTAAAAGACGTTATCAACGAACGGCGGATGCACTGTCCGTGGACGTATCCCAGTGCACATGCGTCGGATAGAATGCCTAAGATACGTGAACGTAACTTACGCACAGCCCTATTCGCGTATGACTTACGCAAACAACGTAAAAAGATAGGCTTGTTCCGACGTCCATACCTTGCATGGGCTGCGCCACCTAGGGAGCAGCTTTATCTTTACGCCGGCGTATCTCTTACGTAAACGGCGTAACTAATTGCGACGGGCGCACGTACGTTCGTGAATCGGCGTATCTTGCTAATTTGCATATTTGATGCGGAAAACAACAGAAGCGCCACCTAGCGGCCAGCGTAAATATGCACCCTAAGATACGACGGCGTAGGAGACTTACGCCGCTCATATCTTAGCCTAATTTAAGCGTATCTGGTTTCCAGAATACGCTTAAATTTACGACGGCGTAGATTCAGAGTTACGACGGCGTAGATTCAGAGTTACGACGGCGTATCTACTGATACGCCGCCGTAACTCTCTCTGAATCTAGCTAATTGTGTAAACACTAATGCCACGTACACATGATTTGTTCATCCGATGAAAACGAACCGATGGATTTTTTCATCAGATATCCGATGAATCTGACTTTCATCAGTCTTGCCTACACACCATCAGTTAAAAATACAATCGTGTCCAACGCGGTGACGTAAAACACAACGACGTGCAGAGAAAAATTAAGTTCAATGCTTCCGAGCATGCGTCGACTTGATTCTGAGCATGCGTGGATTTTTGACCGATGGATTTCCCCACAGACGATCGTTTTTTTCTATCGGTTTTTTAACCATCAGAAAATCTTAAAATTTTAAAACAGGTTCTATTTTTTTTCACCAATGGGAAAAAAAATGATGGGGCCCACATCAGATCGTTTTCATCAGACAAACCGATCGCGTTTACAGGGCATAACAGATCAGAGTTAAAAGTTCAGAATCAAGATATATGACTACAGATACACACTAAATGTTGCATGTGGAAGCATATTATACCATGTCACAACTCTGGATATGTATAAAGTCACACAAAGCCAGGAATATCACATTTGCAGGTGGGCGGGAAAAGTTGGGGAAAATATACTAGTCCCATCAACCCTATAGGGTGGTAAATATACCAGTTACCTATATCCATCCCGGACATGTATGAAACCATATGTGGCCAAAAATCTAAAAAACAGCTGCAGATGGGCAGTAAATATTGTGGCAAATATACTAAAGTCCCATTAACCCTATAAATGTTGCATGTGATAACATATTAAGCCATGTGCAGCCCTGGGTATAAAATCACACGTGGCCAGAAGTGTCACATCCATAAGTGGACAGTAAAAATTGGGGAAAATGTACTAAAGTCCCATCAACCCTATAAGGTGATAAATATATCAGTTACCTGTATCCACCCTGGACATGTATAAAGCCACATATGGCCAAAAAGTGTCACATCCACAGATGGGAAGTAAACGTTGGGGAAAATATACTAAAATCCCATCAACCCTATAAAATGGTGAAAGTACCAGTTACCTGTACCGACCCATTGCATGCAGGACAGGGATGTAGGAGCAAAATAAGGGAAGGTGTGGTTGAAAATAAATACTGATCCAGGGGACTAAGAGGCGGCAGTGGATATAAAAACTAAAAAAACTGAAAAAATTTCTTTGTAAAGATTAAGCACATTTCTGTTTTGTGAAACGTGTCTACCTTGACCCCTGCTGGTGTCCTCTGGTGTCATTTTGGATATTTGCAGGTGCAGTAACTTTTTTATAGTTTGACGATTACATTGGGACAAACTCAAGGGTCCCTTCAAATGTATTTCACCTCACTGTCTCTTATTATCTTTTATTAGGCATCCCTCCTTCTACCCAGCTTATACTGACTCATTTTCATTCCATTAATGGACACGATTAGGAGCAACACACCTGTTCCATATGGTTACAGATACTGGCATTACACCTTACCTCTGCATCTTCTTCTCTGACCCCATATGCTCAAGCATGGGCTTCCGATCTAGGTGTGCAATTGCAGCAAAAGGATTGGGATGAAAAATGGGCTCGGACTAAATCCTCTTCCCAGAAAGTTATAGCCCTGGAAACACATTTTAAAGTTTTAATGCATTGGTACCTGGTGCAAGGAAGAATCTTAAAATTCCCCCCCCCCCACCCGATTGTTTTGGGGCTTGCAGCGAATGGTGTATCCATGCTCATATATGGTGTTTCTGCCCAATAGTGCAGAATTTTTTGGTCTGCATTTTTTTTAATTATTTCTACCCTATAAAAAATAAAAACAGTGATAAAGGCCGCCACTTAGTGAAAATAAAGCATATTTGTGAAATTAAACCTTTTTAAACAAAAGATGTTAAAAAATAGTGGCGCTTAAACAATGCAGTATACAGCAAAAACTGTAAATTATAACAATGATTAATGTATAAAGCGTGGATATTAAAAAATATCACCCAGTGACATGTGATAAATCAATAGTTCATGAGGCAAAAAAACTTTGGTTAAATATTTCAATGCTTAATCTTCTTAAATCTTCCACCACACCAACGTGCAAGTGACTCCTCTTCCTTTGAAATCACACTCACCAACTTGCAATGCCTCCCACTTTCGTGTTTGGCTCAGATGCCTTTTAAACCTGACAATGGGTTAAAAACCATCATCCAATATTCAACCGTGCTATACAGAGGATCTCTCCACATGTGAAATGAAAAGAGTGCTCCAATAGCGTGATATTGTTTCAAACAGTTTATTAAAATCACACACAAGCTTCAATCTTTGCACTTACATTTCAAATAATTCAAACCAGCAATCCGTGAAAACCACAGAAAAACTTATATTGGTACAGCGGTACACTGCAGTCACAGCGGACCTGAAGTGTGTGCTCGATATTAGTTCTCACCCACTCCAAAGCTCCAAATTGCGATGTCAGTGTCCTGCTACCCACTCAAAGCCCTTCAACCAGGATGCATGTGAACCACATAAACATGCCACAAGACTTACAACTTGAAATGGACCTGAAGTGTGCCTTGGTCTGCTAAACAGTATACCAAAAAGGGGGTAAAAGCTATTTATTGGTTTAGTGTTATTTACTGAGCAAGTTGGTAAATGCTGGTGACATTTTTACCTGAAGATTTGTGATGTACTGGGCAAAGCAGGCAGATTTCTAATCTAATCTCTCGATGATATGGTCTGGAACCCCATACTGGGATGTGCCTAAAGCTGCTTCAATTCGGAAGGCGTGTCCAGAGTACCGACTGGGGTCGAGGCCTAGGTTGCGCAGGAGGATCCTGACCTGCTCGATGAACTGGCAGCCACTCAAGGGGTTGGTCAGGAACAATAGTAGGGGACTAGAGTTTGATTGGCTGGGTAGGAGCGACAGTAGGTGGTCGAGTATCGCTACTGGGCACCATATGTTGTTTGTCTTGAAAAGATGAATGTCAACCCCAAGGCCAGATTTCTGGGTTTTGGATACTGCAAGGTAGAGAATAAAATGATCTTGGAACCGAGCCAAGTGACATCTACACAGTACCTGTCCAGCAGGCCTATTACAGATAAACTTGGTAGGCCGCATAAAAACTGTAGTAGGCCAGGTAGATGGCCGCTTGAATGATCAAGCTGGGAAGAAAGCCTAACAAGTAATGAGGGAGGATGGTTGACATGTTTCTGAAGATGGTACTCGTGATGGGCAAGCGTTTGGAGTTGGCTATGGGCTGCTGCTTCTAAATGCCATGCAGGATGGCTTAGATCACAAGGGTTGTAAACAAGGATGGCTTTGCAGGATCCTGAAAGGCCAGAAAGTGTTGGAGCATCTCTGGAGGCCATGGTCCTGCAAACCAATGATGGCCAAAAATTGCAGCGAAGCCCGTGGAGGCTGCGAAATCCGTTACTACCTGCGGTGATAGAGGCGATACTGACGGTATGAACATGGATATACCATTCCAACTAGTAAGGAACTCATCCCACATTGACAAATCCGCTACTGCTGCTGTGTCTAGTCTAAGGCCCCATACACACGATAGAATCTATCCGCAGATAAATCCCATCGAATGGGTTTCTGCGGATAGATTCTATGGTGTGTACACTCCGGCGGATATTTATCCGCGGATATTTCCGAATTCCAGCAGATAAATATTTGTCGACATGCACAGAATATCTATCCGCTGGAATCGGATCCCACGGATGGATCCGCTCGTCTGTACAGACTCACCGGATCCATCCGTCCAAAGGGATTCCCCACACGCGTCGTAATGATTTGACGCATGCGTGGAATTCCTTATATGACAGCGTCGCGCCCGTCGCCGCGTCATAATCGCGGCGACGGCGCGACACGTCATTGCCAGAGGATTTCGGCGCGGATTTCAATGCGATGGTGTGTACACGCCATCGCATAGAAATCTGCTGAAATCCTCTCGAGGATTTATCCGTGGATACGGTCCGCTGGATCGTATCCGCGGATAAATCCTCTTGTGTGTATGGGGCCTAAGGATTTGATCAGGGTCCTGTGTCTGAGAGAGGAAGACCAAGAGGCGTGAAATATAAGATCGTCCTTGGGGAATAATTCTCAATGCGAAGTTGAGAATCCCTAAGGCCCTGTACACACGATCAGTCCAAACTGATGAAAACGGACTGAAGTTCAGTTTCATCGGTCCAAAACGACCGTGTGTAGGGCCCTATCGGTCAGTTGTCCTTCAGTCCAAAAACAGAGAACTTGCTTTAAAATTGGACCGATGGAAGCCTGACTGACAGGTCAAAACCGATGGTTAGTACGCAAAAGCATCGGCTCCAAACCTGCGCATGCTCAGAATCAAGTCGACACATGCTTGGAAGCATTGAACTTCATTTTTCTCTGCACGTCGTTGTGTTTTACGTCACCCCATTGGACACGATCGGTTTTTGAACTGATGGTGTGTAGGCACATCAGACCATCAGTCAGCTTCATCAGTTAACCAATGAAACTGAACTTCAGTCCGTTTTAATCGTGTGTACAGGGCCTTAGAGAGATTGAAGCTGTTTCTTAGTACACCCCTGTGCATGGGTAAAGTCACGAAGGACCGACCTGATATGGGTCAATTTGTCGGGGGGGGGGGGCGGGCTGGCCTGCATGGAGCGAGTGTCAAGGTCGACCCAGAGGAAGGTGATAAAGCGTGCTGGGCCTTCCACTTTGTGTTCTGCTATGGACACATTGAGATTCCCAAACACCACTCTTAACCTTTCTAGGGGCATGCCAGGCTTTTCGATTAGCAGGAAGTCACCCAGATAATGAATGACCATCTGGCACTGGACTTGGTGCAACAGGATCCAAGTAAGGGACTGTGCGAAGGTGTTAAAAAGCCATGGGCTGCTTTTAGAGTCGAAGGTCAGTTAAGTGGCGAAGTAATATGACTCTTTCCATTTAATGCCGTGCCAGCACCAGAGGGATGGCTGGATGGGTAGAAGCTTAAATGCATCTGATATGTCGGCTTTAGAGAGCCAGGTGCCTGTGCCTATTTTGATAATGGCCTGGATCGCCATGTCAACTGAAGCATATGTTTCATACACCAAACAAATTTTATTGAAAACTTGCCCTTGACAAGCCCAAAAGGGCTAACTCTCCAAATGTTGAAAGGGGGCTGAGTGAAGGGGCCAATGATGAAGCCTCTGTCAAGTTCTGCCTGCAACAAATGGTCAATGGCCTGTTTGTCGGTGGCCACTGAGACGAGATTCCTGCACTTGTGAGCCATGTGGGGCAGTGTGATGAGGCCGGTATGAAATCCTGCTGTAAATCCTTGGATAGGGAAGGCGGCTAGTGAGGGAGTTGGGTGTGAGGTAAAACCCCAGCCATAGGACGTCTACTCAGCCTAGTCACAACGTTTTCTGCTGCTTGATCTGGCATTGGGTTTTAGGATGTGCTCTATGACATATGGTACAGTTATGGAGCAGCAGGCATTGGCTGTAGTTGCATGATCCAAAATTAAAGGTATTACAGATTGATGCTCCCCCTCCTGACAGAATGGGGTGTCTGAACTTGTCCACCTAAGGCATCTGAGCTGGAGACGGCAAGCCCTGACCTGTACCGGAGGTGGGGAGAGGAGATTGAGAGGGTGTCTGATTGTTATGTTGTCGCACAAGTTAGCTTTTTCATACCTTTTTTGACACTTTTTTCACTGGACTTTTACCTTATTTATTTTTATTTGAATGATAATTATTTTTCCATAATTTGTATATGAATTTTCACAAGTATTATATATTGTTTTGGATGAATTAAGGATTATTTTTGCTTGTTCTAGATGATCTGATGAGATTACGATGACCTTTTGCACATTTATTTTAGGACTGGGTGTTGGACTTATGGTTGCAAACAGCAAAATTAAGAGAGCAACAATAGTACACCATCCAATATAGGTCATAGGGTAAGCACATTCTGTATAACATTTTTCTCACTATTGGGAAATCACTCACCATCTATTGGAGAAGAGTGACCCATTGGGGAATTACCCTTCAGGTAATTGGAATAACTGACACCCTGATTGCACATTCACCTGGGAGAAGTGATTCATTGTAGAAAATCACTCTTCAGGTGATGTGGAGCATCACCTGTAGCAACCAATATCCACCAATTGCATACTTACCTGTGAGGAGTGATTCATACACACAACATTTAATACGGGAGCTTTAATTAAAGCATTCCAGGGGAGGCAGTAGCCTATTTTAAACCGAAGCGTGGAATATAATAATTTAAATATACAAAATAAGACCACTGAATAATTGAAGTGATGGTGACACAAATCGGGGTGGCGTAACTGACTGAAAATGAATCGAACTGTTGCATATGGGATGAAGTTAGGGCAAAATGAAATGACTGAATGAAGCCGATACGAATCGGAGTCCTGCTAAAGTGGCTGCACTCGGATCGGAGTGTAGGTTATATGAAACAAAATGACTGAAATGATTGCCATGACAGAGGCACGGATCAGTGTATCGAAATTGCGGCTGACAGCAAACCAGACTGTGGAGCATGAAATGAAATGAGATGGAATTACTAAAAGAGCTGACACAAATCAGTGTGTTGCTACAGCGACTGGATTCGAGTCAGAGTGTAAGATATATGAAGTAAGTAAAATGATTCGCCATGACAGAGGCACCAATCGGTGTGGCGTGATAGCGACTGACAGCGAACCTGTCTGTGGAACATGGAATGATAATAAGGTGAAATTACTATAACAAGTGGACACGAATTGGTGCACTGCTGACTGGATTTGAATCGAAATGTAGGGTATGTGGAATGAATGAAAAGATTGCCATGACAGAGGTGCGAGGAGGTGTGCCGTGATTGCGACTAACAACAAACCAGACTGTGAAGCATGGAACAAAATTATATAAAAATGGCTTACATGAACCAATGTGAATTAGTGCATCGCAGATGTGACTGAATTAGAATCGGAGTGAAGGGTATGCGAAATGTAACAAATGAAATGATTTACCATAACAGAGGCACAAATTATTGTGCCGCAATTTGCGACTGACAATAAACCAGACTGTGGAGCATGGAATGCATGAGACGGAATGATTAGAAAAAGCCGACACGAATCGGTGTGTCACTGATGTGACTGGATTAAAATCGGAGTGGAGGGTATATGAAATGAATGGAATGATTCCCATGACAGAAACACAAATCGGTGTGCCACAATTGCGACTGACAACGAACCAGACTGTGGAGCATGGAATGAAATAAGACGGCTAAACTGAACCGACATGAATCGGTGCATCGCTGATGCGACTTGATTCGAACCAAGGTGAAATGGATGCAAAATAACAATGGATGCCATGACAGAGACACAAATCGGTGTGCCGCAATTTGCGATGGACAACGGACTAGACTGTGGAGCATGGAATTGCTTGAGAAGGAATGACGAATGAACTGACATGGATCGGTCACAGATATGACTGGATTGGAATCGGAGTGAAAGGACATTTTTTTATGAATATGAGAAAGATGCACTACTTTACATGCAGACTAAGGGGACCAATATTTAAAGGAATATTTAGTTTTTATTGTTTCACTTTCAAGCATTATTAAAATCACTGCTCCTGAAAAAACAGCAGTTTTAAAAACGTTTTTTTTTTGCATTGATACATGTTTCCCTGTGGCAGTACCCAGGTCCCCATACACTTTTTATGGCAATAACTTGCATATAAGCCTTTAAAATTAGCACTTTTGATTTTGCATGTTCGTGTCCGATAGACTTTAACCACTTCAGCCACGGAAAAATGTACCCCCTTCCTGACCAGAGCACTTTTTGCGATACGGCACTGCGTCGCTTTAACTGACAATTGCCGGTCATGTTGTACCCAAACAAAATTGACGTCTTTATTTTCCCACAAACAGAGCATTCTTTTGGTGGTATTTGATCACCTCTGTTTTTTTTTTATAGCGCAAAAAATAAAAACCGGAGAGACAATTTTGACAAAAAGCAATATTTTTTACTTTTTGCTGTAATAAATATCACCCACTTTTTTTTTTTTACTCAGATGGATATGTATGTATAAAAAGAGGGAAATAGGGTACCTGAGGACCCTGGGACTATTATGCGGTGCAAATAGATTGTGAAAGACACAATGGTTTTTAGAAAAGTAGAAAAGATTTTTTAATAAAATATTTTTAGATAATACAAAAACATATAGAAATCAATACAAGACCAGCTGAAGTGTATAACATGGAAACTTCAGTTCACATAACAATTTGTTGCAGTTCTCTCTACATGTTTCGCTCGTGAGAGCTTCTTCAGGAGTGATGTTAGAACTGAACTGTAATGGATCAAAAAAGAAATCAATATACAGCAATGGTCATTTGCGAAAGCAATAATGAATACAACTCTGTAAAATTTGTATAAATTAACAAAACATTTTTTGTGATATGAAATTTTAAAGATATAAGTATCCAAAGAAAATAATAAAGTGGACAATCAATATTAACAATATAGCAGTTCCTAATTATCAAATATTTCAGCAGAAGGGAAGCGCAACAAGAACTTACCTCAACTTGTCAAATTAAAAGTAAAAACACATCAAAATGAGTCAATCAAGTGGATGGAAAACCTTGTTCGGATCATCCTAAGAAGATCATTTCAAGATTGATGCACCAAAGAGTCCCTGAAAACCATAATCAATATAAAGCTCTTTATACTTGAGTCATTGTGGGGATGAACTCTCAAGAAAATTTTCATAAAAGAAAAATTCAAAAAGATAGGTTCATCATTATAGAGAATAATCATATTTACCTTTTAGGATTTTATACAAAAAGCTGAATCAATTAAACTGACATAAATCAGTGGGCCTGAGTAACCAAAAGCAACCACTAGATGGCCTCCATTGCGATGATGTATATGGCCTCACAGTACAAGGAACCTGAGTTTCTATTGATATGTAAGAAATTCAATCTAATGAGAAAGAACAACAAAGAAACCAACAATCAATCAGTCTCACTGTTTCTCCCCAATTTGTAGGGTTAAATTAGTTAATAATAGACTCTGCTCAAAGAACCAATGGTGTTTAAGAAAAAACACCTGTTTGAACAGAGAAAAAACAATTAAAGGACATACCACTTGGTGTTGCAATGGTCCGTGTTTTCCAGAGCCTGCAGCATATGTGCTGCCTCTTGATTGTTCAAATGCAGACTGACATTTGTGGCTAGCACAGCCACGCTTTATATTTCACAGCAGAGCGGGTGCCAGCCAATGGCGTCCGCTCTGATGGGGACACATGACCTCCCTATTGTTCCCATGATGCCTTTCCCAGCTGGGTGTCAGCTGATATGTCAGTGGGTGTGTGAAATATCAGATAGACTTGAAGACCATGCTGCCATCTTGGATATGGGCGGCTTGCCCTTCAGTAATTGTTTGTTTATTTAACAGCGGACATACATATCACCATCTAGAGTAAGGGAATATTTACCCTTTTGAGATGGTTTGTATTAGTGGCCTCCACCCCTATGTGCGGCAGGTAAATAAATAAACCAGCTGACTTAAAAAGAGCGCAGGGGAGACAAAAAACGAGAGAAACAAAAACGGGGGGTAAATTAAATAGGACCACTAAAAGCCAAGGGATCCAGCCACCCTGGAAAAATATAGTGGTCCTACGTGTCCCTATGGTTTTTTCAAGGGACTTGATGATGAAAATCTGGGGGTGCATCAATTCATGAAAATGACAACATTACAAAGTGGGATAATTTGCCTATAAAGATCAATTTGGGTGTATTGTGTTACACAAAAACGGTCTGTTACAGACCTTGTTGAGGATCAAGGTGCGCCCCCTGCTGCAGGAAATAGAAACTGCTACCTCCTATTTAACAGTGAAATACATGGTTATGACATTGTGCACAATCATATTGTTCTTGAGGGGTGAAAAAAACCAAAACAGTAGAGAACAAAATATTTTTTCAAACAACATAAACCCTCCATGGTAGAAAGAGGAAGGAGGAAAGAAGATTTTAAGGTTAAAACCCGAAGAAAAAAAAAAAAAAAAAAAAAATAAGAATAATGAATAAATAAATGAAAAAAAAAATAAAATAAAATAAACTGTATGAAAGAAAAATAAAAATAAATGTAAAAATAAGGTAGCAAAAATGCTTATAAAAAGGGCTTGAAACTGAAAGCCTCATTCAAGCCCGGGGGATGCAAGGCGGACAATGAATGGATCCACCTAGCCTCACGCTGTAGTAACAATTTGTCATAATCACCCCCTCTCTCACCGGGGGGTATATGCTCCAAAGCAAAAAACTTCATTTTTGTGGCATTGAAATTATGATGGATTCCTACATGGAGGCTAATCGGACTTTCCATCTTTTTTTTGTTAATCAGGCTTACATGATCCCTGATCCTGTGAAAGAAGGGACGCTTGGTTTTTCCTATGTAAAATGATCCGCACTCACATGTCATAATATAAACAATCCCCACAGATTGACAAGTGGCAAAAAATGAAGGTTTGTGGATGCGTCCATTCGGCAGCAAAATAGATGCTGCAGAATGGACGAATCCACAAAATGAACAGTCGTGGCATGGTTGGGTACCCACCTGGCCAAATCTGCGTTTAGTTTTTGAACAGTGGTGACTATGCACTAATTTGTCACGTAAAGACTGTGATCTCCTGAAGGTGATCTCAGGGAAAGATTTGATGTGTTTCGCAACCAGATCATCACCCAACAGGAGATGCCAATATTTTTGGAGAATTCCTCGGAACTTTTGATGATGCCCGGAATATCGGGTAATCATCCTAATCCCGGGATTGTCCTTTTTAATTTTGGAGTCATAAAGGAGGGGTTTACGCTCGTGCTTCTTTGCTCGCACGTAAGCTTTTTTTAGACATGTCTTGCTGTATCCCCTGTTTAGGAATCTTGATCTTAAAGCTTTGGCCTCAACTTCAAAGCTGGAATTGTCACTACAATTGCGGCGTAGCCGTAGATATTGGCCGTATGGTATACTAGATACCAAAGGCCCTGGGTGAGAGCTTTCTGCGTGTAACAGCGAGTTACCTGCAATTGGTTTGCGGAACAATGAAGTTCCCACATTACCATTTTCATCCACACTGATTTTTAAATCAAGAAAATTAAGATCTGTACGACTGGTTTCGAAAGTAAAATGTAAATTATATTCATTAATCTTAAGACCATTGATAAATTGAAGAAGTTCAACATAGGGACCGGTCCAGATGAAGAAGACATCATCGATGAACCTTCTCCAGATTGGTATATGGTTCATATACATCTGCATGTCCTCCTGGTGAAATAGTGTCTGCTCCCACCCCCCCAGGTACAGGTTGGCGTATGTGGGGGCACACTTGGTCCCCATTGCCACGCCCTGCACCTGGAGGTAGTGGGAGCCACCATACAAAAAGATGTTGTTAGATAGTACAAAGTCCAATAGTCTTAAGATAAATTGACTATATTCGGAGGGAGGATCGGGGTCAACGGAGAGGAAGCCCTCCATAACCCTAACCCCTCGATCATGAGGGATCGAATTGTAAAGAGCCTCCACGTCCAATGAGACCAACCAAGCCCCCTCCGGGACGTTAAGGTCATCTAGCGCTCGCAAGAGATCGGTAGTATCCTGTAGATAGGATACCAAATTTTGAACATGTGGTCTAAGGTAGTCATCTACCAATTGACTCGCGTGTTCGGTGAGTGAACCATTCCCTGACACAATAGGTCTGCCCGGTGGATTGATGGGATTTTTGTGTACCTTAGGCAAGGCATATAAGGTGGGGGTACGAGGGTTGTCCGATTTCAGAAATTCCCATGTCGATTTGGAGATGGTACCATTGTGATAGGCTGATGCTATCAATTGTTGGTATCGTGTAATGGTCAACTTTAAATGTGATTCGGTGACTTTTTTATACCAATTTTTATTCTCAAGGAGTTTCAGAACCATTAGTTCATACCTTGTCTTGTCCATAATGACAACATTGCCCCCCTTGTCAGAAGGTTTTATAACTAATGTGTCATTATTTTGCAGGGTCTTTAAGGCCTGATTTTGATTGGCTGTTAAATTGGAATGAATAGGATTGGACCATTTAGTTTGGGAAATTTCACCAGACACTTGTTTGGTGAAGGCCCAAACATTTGGATTGCCCTGAAGACTGGGAAACATTTTAGATCTTACTTTGTATTCTTTAGGTGTCGAGATGTTGGTCCTTTGGGAGGTGGTGTCCAAAGCTTGTTCCGTAGGGTAGGTTTGACTGAGATGATCTGCCTCCAAAAGATCAATCTCATCAATACCACCCTCCTCCCATAGCTCCATCAGCTCCTCGAGGGCCTGAATGTCCTTTAGCGTCATTGTCTGCCAGAGAGGGTTATTGAAATCTGTTGTTTGTACATCTGGTTTGGGTTTATCGAACAACACCTTTAACATCAACCGTCTGGAAAACAAATTGACATCTTTAATAAGTTCAAAACAATCTGTACCTTGGACCGGGCAAAATGTTAGACCATATTTCAAAACTGATATTTGGTCGGGTGACAACTCGACCGAGGATAAATTAATCACTTCAAAGTCCATCTGAGACCTATCTACTGAACTGGGAGGTTCTCCCATCAGTTTTTTGGAGCCACTATAGGTTGCGACTGGGATTGGCCCAGCCGAAAAACCTGCTGGGCATTAGTTATAGTGGAGCTAGCTGGCTGTGCCAATAGGGGAGAGATTTTAGGAGGATTGAGATTAGCAGAGCCTGAAGTAGCACCAATAGATCCACTAGACTCAGCAAGTGAATTTTTGGCCGCCACTGCTGCTCTGGTGTTAATCTGTCCTCTGGTTTGTTGTCTTTGTGCTCTATTATTCCCTCTACCAGGTTTGGGCTGAAAGAAACCATGTGTTTTTATTGGGGCCGTTTGGTCCTGCATTGAAGTAACTGAGGTTGATGAGAGAGAGGAATCTGACTCAGTCGCATCGGTAGGAGCCTCAGATTGTCTGTATGTTTTTTTAGGGTTTTTGTTACCCATACGTTTGCGATCTTTGAAAGAGGAACCCCAATTATACGCCTGACTATTGTCATAGGACAGTTTGTCTCTAATGAATTTTTGTTCTTTGTTCTTCAGCAGAGCTGAGACATAATTCTCCAAATCGGCTTTGAGGGTGCTTTCTCTAGTTGAGAACAGTTCCTCCTGGACAATGCTATTGTTTTCTTCATATAATTTTTCTATTTCATGGTCTAGAATGGTGAGGTCGGCTGTGTAATGCTTACACAGCAGGCTCATCATTCTTGCTGAGCAGATTTGCAATGCCTCCTCCCATTCAGTTTTAAATTCGAGATCGACATTATGCAGGGTGGGGAAAATCTGTATTCTCAGCCCCCATGGGGTGATATTGTCCTCAATGTACTTGGAGAAGTACCACTTGTTCCAATACAGGCGCGACTTTCTCTCAAGCATTCTTTGTAATCGTGAGAAGAAACGATCCATGGTTAAGCCCCCAGTAGATTTATTTTGTGATTTCTGAATGGCTCCCATCAGCCCTTCAAAGGCGTTACCACAATAACTTGCCATTCTAAAATGAAAAACAGTAGTACAAATATGTTAGAAAAGAAAGAAAAGAAAGGGGGAGAAAAGGGAAAATGTTGCAAATATTTAGCACAATTGATAAAGGCACATGAATATACCACTCACTGAAAGGAAATGATAATTAAAGTAATCTGAGAAATGATCTGCGTCCAAAGAAGGTGATGGGTGGGTAACACCCTAGGAAAACAGTATTTATATGGACAAACAGATCCTCAGATTGAAAAAGCACCTCATCCCATTAATAGTATGTATAAAAAGAGGGAAATAGGGTACCTGAGGACCCTGGGACTATTATGCGGTGCAAATAGATTGTGAAAGACACAATGGTTTTTAGAAAAGTAGAAAAGATTTTTTAATAAAATATTTTTAGATAATACAAAAACATATAGAAATCAATACAAGACCAGCTGAAGTGTATAACATGGAAACTTCAGTTCACATAACAATTTGTTGCAGTTCTCTCTACATGTTTCGCTCGTGAGAGCTTCTTCAGGAGTGATGTTAGAACTGAACTGTAATGGATCAAAAAAGAAATCAATATACAGCAATGGTCATTTGCGAAAGCAATAATGAATACAACTCTGTAAAATTTGTATAAATTAACAAAACATTTTTTGTGATATGAAATTTTAAAGATATAAGTATCCAAAGAAAATAATAAAGTGGACAATCAATATTAACAATATAGCAGTTCCTAATTATCAAATATTTCAGCAGAAGGGAAGCGCAACAAGAACTTACCTCAACTTGTCAAATTAAAAGTAAAAACACATCAAAATGAGTCAATCAAGTGGATGGAAAACCTTGTTCGGATCATCCTAAGAAGATCATTTCAAGATTGATGCACCAAAGAGTCCCTGAAAACCATAATCAATATAAAGCTCTTTATACTTGAGTCATTGTGGGGATGAACTCTCAAGAAAATTTTCATAAAAGAAAAATTCAAAAAGATAGGTTCATAATTATAGAGAATAATCATATTTACCTTTTAGGATTTTATACAAAAAGCTGAATCAATTGTTTTGAACTTATTAAAGATGTCAATTTGTTTTCCAGACGGTTGATGTTAAAGGTGTTGTTCGATAAACCCAAACCAGATGTACAAACAACAGATTTCAATAACCCTCTCTGGCAGACAATGACGCTAAAGGACATTCAGGCCCTCGAGGAGCTGATGGAGCTATGGGAGGAGGGTGGTATTGATGAGATTGATCTTTTGGAGGCAGATCATCTCAGTCAAACCTACCCTACGGAACAAGCTTTGGACACCACCTCCCAAAGGACCAACATCTCAACACCTAAAGAATACAAAGTAAGATCTAAAATGTTTCCCAGTCTTCAGGGCAATCCAAATGTTTGGGCCTTCACCAAACAAGTGTCTGGTGAAATTTCCCAAACTAAAGGGTCCAATCCTATTCATTCCAATTTAACAGCAAATCAAAATCAGGCCTTAAAGACCCTGCAAAATAATGACACATTAGTTATAAAACCTTCTGACAAGGGGGGCAATGTTGTCATTATGGACAAGACAAGGTATGAACTAATGGTTCTGAAACTCCTTGAGAATAAAAATTGGTATAAAAAAGTCACCGAATCACATTTAAAGTTGACCATTACACGATACCAACAATTGATAGCATCAGCCTATCACAATGGTACCATCTCCAAATCGACATGGGAATTTCTGAAATCGGACAACCCTCGTACCCCCACCTTATATGCCTTGCCTAAGGTACACAAAAATCCCATCAATCCACCGGGCAGACCTATTGTGTCAGGGAATGGTTCACTCACCGAACACGCAAGTCAATTGGTAGATGACTACCTTAGACCACATGTTCAAAATTTGGTATCCTATCTACAGGATACTACCGATCTCTTGCGAGCGCTAGATGACCTTAACGTCCCGGAGGGGGCTTGGTTGGTCTCATTGGACGTGGAGACTCTTTACAATTCGATCCCTCATGATCGAGGGGTTAGGGTTGTGGAGGGCTTCCTCTCCGTTGACCCCGATCCTCCCTCCGAATATAGTCAATTTATCTTAAGACTATTGGACTTTGTACTATCTAACAACATCTTTTTGTATGGTGGCTCCCACTACCTCCAGGTGCAGGGCGTGGCAATGGGGACCAAGTGTGCCCCCACATACGCCAACCTGTACCTGGGGGGGTGGGAGCAGACACTATTTCACCAGGAGGACATGCAGATGTATATGAACCATATACCAATCTGGAGAAGGTTCATCGATGATGTCTTCTTCATCTGGACCGGTCCCTATGTTGAACTTCTTCAATTTATCAATGGTCTTAAGATTAATGAATATAATTTACATTTTACTTTCGAAACCAGTCGTACAGATCTTAATTTTCTTGATTTAAAAATCAGTGTGGATGAAAATGGTAATGTGGGAACTTCATTGTTCCGCAAACCAATTGCAGGTAACTCGCTGTTACACGCAGAAAGCTCTCACCCAGGGCCTTTGGTATCTAGTATACCATACGGCCAATATCTACGGCTACGCCGCAATTGTAGTGACAATTCCAGCTTTGAAGTTGAGGCCAAAGCTTTAAGATCAAGATTCCTAAACAGGGGATACAGCAAGACATGTCTAAAAAAAGCTTACGTGCGAGCAAAGAAGCACGAGCGTAAATCCCTCCTTTATGACTCCAAAATTAAAAAGGACAATCCCGGGATTAGGATGATTACCCGATATTCCGGGCATCATCAAAAGTTCCGAGGAATTCTCCAAAAATATTGGCATCTCCTGTTGGGTGATGATCTGGTTGCGAAACACATCAAATCTTTCCCTGAGATCACCTTCAGGAGATCACAGTCTTTACGTGACAAATTAGTGCATAGTCACCACTGTTCAAAAACTAAACGCAGATTTGGCCAGGTGGGTACCCAACCATGCCACGACTGTTCATTTTGTGGATTCGTCCATTCTGCAGCATCTATTTTGCTGCCGAATGGACGCATCCACAAACCTTCATTTTTTGCCACTTGTCAATCTGTGGGGATTGTTTATATTATGACATGTGAGTGCGGATCATTTTACATAGGAAAAACCAAGCGTCCCTTCTTTCACAGGATCAGGGATCATGTAAGCCTGATTAACAAAAAAAAGATGGAAAGTCCGATTAGCCTCCATGTAGGAATCCATCATAATTTCAATGCCACAAAAATGAAGTTTTTTGCTTTGGAGCATATACCCCCCGGTGAGAGAGGGGGTGATTATGACAAATTGTTACTACAGCGTGAGGCTAGGTGGATCCATTCATTGTCCGCCTTGCATCCCCCGGGCTTGAATGAGGCTTTCAGTTTCAAGCCCTTTTTATAAGCATTTTTGCTACCTTATTTTTACATTTATTTTTATTTTTCTTTCATACAGTTTATTTTTTTTTTTTTTTTTTTTCATTTATTTATTCATTATTCTTATTTTTTTTTTTTTTTTCTTCGGGTTTTAACCTTAAAATCTTCTTTCCTCCTTCCTCTTTCTACCATGGAGGGTTTATGTTGTTTGAAAAAATATTTTGTTCTCTACTGTTTTGGTTTTTTTCACCCCTCAAGAACAATATGATTGTGCACAATGTCATAACCATGTATTTCACTGTTAAATAGGAGGTAGCAGTTTCTATTTCCTGCAGCAGGGGGCGCACCTTGATCCTCAACAAGGTCTGTAACAGACCGTTTTTGTGTAACACAATACACCCAAATTGATCTTTATAGGCAAATTATCCCACTTTGTAATGTTGTCATTTTCATGAATTGATGCACCCCCAGATTTTCATCATCAAGTCCCTTGAAAAAACCATAGGGACACGTAGGACCACTATACTTTTCCAGGGTGGCTGGATCCCTTGGCTTTTAGTGGTCCTATTTAATTTACCCCCCGTTTTTGTTTCTCTCGTTTTTTGTCTCCCCTGCGCTCTTTTTAAGTCAGCTGGTTTATTTATTTACCTGCCGCACATAGGGGTGGAGGCCACTAATACAAACCATCTCAAAAGGGTAAATATTCCCTTACTCTAGATGGCGATATGTATGTCCGCTGTTAAATAAACAAACAATTACTGAAGGGCAAGCCGCCCATATCCAAGATGGCGGCATGGTCTTCAAGTCTATCTGATATTTCACACACCCACTGACATATCAGCTGACACCCAGCTGGGAAAGGCATCATGGGAACAATAGGGAGGTCATGTGTCCCCATCAGAGCGGACGCCATTGGCTGGCACCCGCTCTGCTGTGAAATATAAAGCGTGGCTGTGCTAGCCACAAATGTCAGTCTGCATTTGAACAATCAAGAGGCAGCACATATGCTGCAGGCTCTGGAAAACACGGACCATTGCAACACCAAGTGGTATGTCCTTTAATTGTTTTTTCTCTGTTCAAACAGGTGTTTTTTCTTAAACACCATTGGTTCTTTGAGCAGAGTCTATTATTAACTAATTTAACCCTACAAATTGGGGAGAAACAGTGAGACTGATTGATTGTTGGTTTGTTTGTTTTTCTTTCTCATTAGATTGAATTTCTTACATATCAATAGAAACTCAGGTTCCTTGTACTGTGAGGCCATATACATCATCGCAATGGAGGCCATCTAGTGGTTGCTTTTGGTTACTCAGGCCCACTGATTTATGTCAGTTTAATTGATTCAGCTTTTTGTATAAAATCCTAAAAGGTAAATATGATTATTCTCTATAATGATGAACCTATCTTTTTGAATTTTTCTTTTATGAAAATTTTCTTGAGAGTTCATCCCCACAATGACTCAAGTATAAAGAGCTTTATATTGATTATGGTTTTCAGGGACTCTTTGGTGCATCAATCTGGAAATGATCTTCTTAGGATGATCCGAACAAGGTTTTCCATCCACTTGATTGACTCATTTTGATGTGTTTTTACTTTTAATTTGACAAGTTGAGGTAAGTTCTTGTTGCGCTTCCCTTCTGCTGAAATATTTGATAATTAGGAACTGCTATATTGTTAATATTGATTGTCCACTTTATTATTTTCTTTGGATACTTATATCTTTAAAATTTCATATCACAAAAAATGTTTTGTTAATTTATACAAATTTTACAGAGTTGTATTCATTATTGCTTTCGCAAATGACCATTGCTGTATATTGATTTCTTTTTTGATCCATTACAGTTCAGTTCTAACATCACTCCTGAAGAAGCTCTCACGAGCGAAACATGTAGAGAGAACTGCAACAAATTGTTATGTGAACTGAAGTTTCCATGTTATACACTTCAGCTGGTCTTGTATTGATTTCTATATGTTTTTGTATTATCTAAAAATATTTTATTAAAAAATCTTTTCTACTTTTCTAAAAACCATTGTGTCTTTCACAATCTATTTGCACCGCATAATAGTCCCAGGGTCCTCAGGTACCCTATTTCCCTCTTTTTATACATACTATTAATGGGATGAGGTGCTTTTTCAATCTGAGGATCTGTTTGTCCATATAAATACTCAGATGGATATGTGTTCTTCTACATATTATTGATAAAGAAAATTACAATAACCTTTTATTGATTGGTTTGCGCAAAAGCTATAGCATCTACAAAATAGGGAATAGATTTATGGCATTTTTACTAGTAATTTAGTTTTTTACTAGTAATGGCGGCGATCTGCGATTTTTATTGTGACTGCGACATTATGGCGAACACATCGGACACTTTTGACACAATTTTGCAACCATAGGAGGTGATGAAGAGGTTAAGTGTATCCTAGGGAGTGATTCTAACTGTGAGGGGGTGGACTACATGTGACATGACAGATATCACTGCTCCTGATGACATTGAGCAGTAGATATCTATCCTGTCACAAGGCAGAACAGGGTAATTCCTTGTTTACATAAAAAAAAATGTTTGTGGGACACAGATGCTCAAATCGCGACAACCAAGCGTTGTGGTGCTTAAACGGCATAAGCATCTGACTTTATTATCGAAACTTATACACTTCTGTACTCTAAAGCTAGTGATTTTACAGTTACACATTTTGTCTGTTACTGTCTATTTACTATTCCAATATGTTGATGATTATTTATATGTTTATGACAATTCATTCATGTGTTGTTCCATCCTTTATATATTCTCTTTATGACTTTCAGTATTACCTGTACATCTCCTGAAGAAGCTTGTTGAGAGCGAAACATGTAGGGTTTAGAAACGTTTCCTATGACAGGATATGGTTGTGGGATTTTAAATAATGCATGATGGGTACGTATGGTCAATATATGTATATGGATAAGAGCCTGGTCAAACCTCAATCATCTGAACCATATAGACAAAATCATATTTAATAAGAAAAAATGTATTATTACAAAAATGGAATATAAATATTTAACAAATGCTAAAACCAGTCAGACTAGAATAGAAAAAAGTACTAGGAATGCAAGTGAATGCACGTAGTCTTCTTCGTACCCCACGTGTTGAGGTTCTACTAGTTTCGCCCTGATGTGCTTTGTATAAACTGGAAATCATCCACTAATCCCTTCTCCCAAATTTTGGAAAGATTAACCTCTTCCTTAACGGGCCATTATAAAATGACGCCGCAGGAACCCTCCCTCGATCCGGGGGGACGTCATATGACCTTCTTTCTTCTCGAAAATCTAGGGAACCCGTGGTGGGTGATAGTCTTTATAAGGAGAAAGTTTAACAATAAGATACTTTTACATATCAAAAATATTACAAATACATAATGAAAAAAGGGGAAGAAGAACAAAGAAAACAAAAACATATAAAGCAAAAATATTCATAACATTATTATAGTAATATTTACCAATGAGCAAGGTCAGTGCCGTTGCTATGGGCTGTGGGACAACCCTTACCTGAAATGAGTGGGGTGAAATCCCGTGAGAATGCGACCACAGCGAAACTGTGTCCTAGATGTAGGTAACCCCAAGTAATGGGTGATACCTCAGCACACCTGTGGCAGGCCAACCGAGGAAAAAAAAAACATCTATGTGCCTATTGAGAGAAGGAGAAGATGGACAGGGGCTAAGGGTCAAAAGCGTATGTTTTAGATGAAGATTGAAGAGATGCCAAAACTCAAGGCGCACATATGGCGTTGGTATTGAAGGGTTAAACAACAATAATCACTTACTAGTGTTAACTGATGAATATTGAACACGCAGGATGAACCTATCCGGTAGGTGGAAACGTTCCAAGGGGTTATCTCAATAAGGTATGCACAATGATCAAAAGCTAATCTGTCCTTGCTGCGTAGCAGAGAAGGATCAGAGAGAAAAGGGGGAGGTGGGAGAAAAGAAGACAAAGAAAAAAAGAAAAGAAAAAGTAAACGATTAGATATCATTATATCTTCAAAAGCAGTGTGCATGGCTTGCTTGGACGCAAAAATGCACCTGCATATATAGCAAAAAATGCACCAATATGTGCATGGCTAAATTGGAAAATATTCCATCAAGTAAAAATACTTTGTTAGTACCTGGTTCATATAACAGCAAGGCATGCTTGAAGGTTTAACAAACCACAGCGCTGATATGCCAGATAGCTCAAGATGCTAGATTGAAAAGTGAAGATGCTGATATAAGTACATATTAAGGAGTAACTGACAACCTAAGTCATAAAGAGACTCAGTTTGAAAATGTATTTGCCAAGTACATACCTATGTCCTACTCTGGCCTCAAAAAGAGATGTAATGTCTTCTCACACAGAGCTCGCGCTGATCATGTTAGCTGTTGAGCTTCTGTTATACTGCTCTCAGTCAGGCTAAAACAACCCCACCTGTGTGTAGGGCTGTGTGCCTGAAATCAGTGGGTGGGGAGATGCGGCGTTCGTCATGCGGAGATCCCCCGTCCGCGCCGCCTATACCGCGCATGCGTGAAGCGCATATGACGCGCAGGGAGGCGACGTCACATGGGGAAAGAACAGGGGCGCCAACAAGACATGACGCACACTGCTCCACCAATGAGCGAGGCCGCGGGGCGGACCTGGGCAGGCATCTGAGCCTCCGCTCGGATTCAGAGGTGCAAGGGACATCGCTAGTACAGGCCCCCAACCGCCCACATAGGCTTGCATTGGATATGGGTTAGTGTCCACGGCAAGATCACCGTAGGGTGCGGGGACAAAGAGCCGAAACGGCACAAGGACAACGGGGTAAACATCACCCACTAATCCAGGTTGATGTAGAAACATGTAGAGCAATCCTGGCACAGGTCTTTAGCTCATGGTTGAGCATGATATGACCTTTGTGGATGGCTATTTATGTATAAATTGTAATGTTCTATTTTGTAAAATAAAAAATTAGTTTTTTACTATGTCTATAGTATTTGTTTAATCTGACACCGTTAAAAGTCCCAGGGTTTGTCACCCTTTTTCCATTTCTCTTTATATCCGTGTTTACATGGGCATCTCCCCCCGATCTGCCTCTCCGTGACACGATCGTGGGCCTCCGTCGAACATTGAGTTTTGGGGGCCGCGGGCACAGTCACGGAGATCACGGCGGGCGAGCAGCTTCTTAACGGGGACGTACCTTACATTTGCCCACCACTGCCATTGTGCCGATGTATATCGGTGTGCATCGGTCAGCAAGTGGTTACCAGTGTTTGAGTGTTCGCACACATTTGTTGCCTGTTCGCATGTTCTGCTGCAAACCGAACCAGGGGTTGCTGCGCTTATCCCTACCATCCAAAATTATATGTAGATCTAGACATAAAGACAGCTAAAGTTGTATGCAAACCTCAACTTTTCCTATAAAAGTCATGTTTTTCCACAGCTCACTTTGCCTCTTGAGTCTCTTTACAGGCAGTTTTTACTGTCCTTAGTTTGCAATTTTTTGATCATGCTTATTTTATGATAAGCTCACTTTAAACAGAATGAAAAACTAAACATATCTGTGTTATTCACTAACACATATGTTACAGTTAAGTAATTTTGTTTTCACATTAGAAAATACTGCCTTCCCATTGTGTCTTTGACTTGTTCTGGAAACAGTCCAGACCATTCAAGAAACACAAGTTAGAAGAATTCAACTGGGAGTTACATAGACCTTCAAAGAACAGCTTATTACAGAGATAAAGCCACTGGATGACAAAAAATTTAGTATATTTTTTAATCAGTTACAAAATCAAAAGACAATGCAGACTCTACACAGCACTACATTCTGCAGCCAAAGTCAGTCTGATAATTAGAATGACAAGATAACAGAAGGCTGTGGTTTTGAGCGTTACCTGATCACATAGATTCTTCAACTACTATGAGCTATGTGAGCTGAGTGCTCAGCTGCATTGAATGCAGGCAGGAAGTATTAATTTCTTAATTGCCATTTTGAAACCAGATGATTAGACAAGGTGAAAAGAGAAGGGAGGATGTAGGGTTATGGCTTAAGCAAAATTAAGAAAGCATTCTGTGTGTTATACTGCTTGTGTGGTCAGGTTGTATTTCTTCCATTTTAGAACAGAGTCTGTCATGTGCACTAAATAGCAAGCATCCATGGTTTGACGTAATTCTGTAATGCAGTATTCTACACGATGGACATCCTTTGTTTGACCTTTTCTATTGAGTTTGTTTCAAATTAATTAGTCATGTAAAATTAGATACATTTACTGTAATGAGCATCCCTCCACTGAAAATAATAGTTACTATACGACATCATCATAGACCCAAATGTATACTCTGCACATTGGGAAAAGCAAACTCTGCAAAAAAAAGATTGCACTGGAACTAGGAAGAATTGAGGTAATAAACATCACAATCTAATGGCCTAACAGGGTGTTCTCGTAAGAGTTGTTCTAGAGTACTCACTTACACTTAAATATTGAAGGATAGTGAGAATCTAGAATTTGCAACAAAATCAATGCAGACTCTGCTGGAAAAAATAGAAGGAGATACTGAAGGGAATAATTATGTACATGCTTAAGAAAGGACACAATTCAAAACTTTACAATAATATGTGATAAAGGCTCAGAAAGGCAGCATTTTCTTGTTTACAAACTGTTTATTTTAGTAACAGCATTTACAATGTATACAGCCAAAATATATTTAAGATGATGTTAAAATTGCAATTTACACATACAAGGGTTTATTTATTAAAACCGAGAGTGTAAAATCTGGTGCAGCTCTGCATAGAAACCAATCAGATTTTTGTCAAAGCTTATTTGAACAAGCTGAAACTAGAAGCTGATTTGCTACCATGCACAGCTGCACCAGATTTTGCACTCCAGTTTTAGCAATTCAACCCCACCGGTTCCAAAAAATGTAAAACTTTGAGATATGTCTATGGACAAAGATGTCATTAGAAAATATAGGGTTAGACCTCATTTGACAATGTTTGACAAGGATCGAACATAAAGTCAATATAAAAATGTGTAACTACTGGAAGACCCATATGTCTCACTTGGCAGAAAAGCAAAGCATAATTTAACCCCTTCCATACAGGGCATGTTCACCTCCTTCCTGCCCAGACCAATTTTTAGTTTTCAGCGCTGTTGCACTTTGAATGATAATTGCGCAGTCATGCAACACTGTACCCAAATGAAATCTTTATGTTTTCCCCCCCACAAATAGAGCTTTTTTTTGGTGGTATTTGATCATCCCTGCGATTTTTATTTTTTGCGCTATAAACAAAAGAAGAGCGTCAATTAAAAAAAAAACATATATTTTTTAATTTTTGATTTAATAAATACCACAATTAAAAAAAAAATTTCCTCAGTTTAGACCGATATGTATTCTTCTACATATTTTTGTTAAAAAAAAAATTGCAATATGCATATATTGATTGGTTTGCGCAAAAGTTATAGCTTCTACAAAATAGGGGGTAGATTTCTGGCATTTTTATTTATTTATTTTTTTACTAGTAATGGCGGCGATCTGCGATTTTTTTAATATCAATATTAATTTTTTGAGAGAATTTTCAAGTTTTTACAAACAAAACAGGAGGCTGATGCAACAGCAACAAACGTCTAGAAGCAGAGTACTGCTAAGACGTGCAACACAAAGAAAAGCTGAACAAATTAAAGTAGGACATACAAAATAAAAGTAAAATTAGTGATTAGCATCACAATATTACCTGAATTTTCAATAGAGCTTAACTTTCTCATACCAGTAAAACCATAACTTCCACAGAGGGCGCACTCTATGGAGAGAACTTTGCGCAGAGGCAAGCAGTGTTTCGCATGCGGCATGGGTGTGGGTGGTTGCAATCACTTCCTGGAGAGAAGGGTTTTTTTGTTGCCTCCAGTGTCGGGTAAGCACTAATCTTGTGCTCAGCAAAACATGTGCAATTATTGTTCTAGTTCCAGCAGGAAATGACTCAATGGTCAGGGATAACAGTGCTAAACCGGAACAACAAAATGTAAAATTTGCGAAAGCATTTGGAAGACTTCCTTCCAATATTTGGACACTAATGGGCATGACCATAAAATATGATAAAGAGTGCCTATCTCCCCACATTCTCTCCAACAGCAGGCCAAAGCCTGTGGGGCAAAGCGTGCAATGATCTGCAATTTTTATTGTGACCGTGACATTGCGGCAAACACATCGGACACTTTTGACACGTTTTTGGACCATTCACATTTATACAGCGATTAGTGCTATAAAACGGCACTGATTACTGTGTAAATGTGACTGGCAGGAAAGGGGTTAACACTAGGGGGCGCTGAAGGGGTTAATATGTTCTTTAAAGTGTGTTCTAACTGTAGGGGGGGGGACTCACAAGGGGAGGAGATCGATGTGTGTTCCTCTGTACTGGGAACACAGCATCGGCCTCCTCACCTCTGACAGGAGGTGGATCTGTGTGTTTACACACACAGATCCACACTCCTGCCGTGATTACGGCAATCGCAGGTGCCCCGGCGGACATCGCGTACGCCGGGCATGCGCGCCGGGTCACGGGCGGTGCCACGTACGCGCTTTGCCGGCGGCTCGCGCTCGTGCCCTAGATTTTCGAGAAGAAAGAAGGTCATATGACGTCCCCCCGGATCGAGGGAGGGTTCCTGCGCCATCATTTTATAATGGCTCGTTAAGGAAGAGGTTAATCTTTCCAAAATTTGGGAGAAGGGATTAGTGGATGATTTCCAGTTTATGGCTATTGCCCTTATTGTGGCTACATACATAGTGTGGATCAGTTTTTCTAAGTGATAGGGTGTGTCGGGTATGGGAGCAAACAACACAAATGTAGGCATAGTAAGGGTAATAGAAAATATATCTGAAATATCATGCTTTAAAAGGTCACAATCTCTTACAGTCACAAACTATTTGGGAGACGGAGTCACAAAAACAAGCCTTTGAGACCCCTGTAAATATAGAGTGGAGTTTAGTTTGTGTTTAATATCACCTGTTTAACACCTTAAGGGCTGTTTTCCTAACAGGTATGGAGTGAGTACATTTTACATTTATGGAGATTGCAAATTGTAGTATCCCATTCCTATTCAAGAGTATTGCCTTTCGCAATCCTACTTCTTCAGTATATGTGGTAATTTGTTAGGCTTGAGGTTATTTGATAAAAGACCATATACAGTATTGTAGAAATAGGTCTTTTTATTTGTATACCCCTTCTTTTGGTTGAACTGGATGGACTTGTGTCTTTTTTCAACCAGACTAATTTTGCAACTATGTAACCTCTAGCAGAGGACTTACAAATTCTTTCATAAAGTGTAGGATTCCTGGAAAGGGATAAAGAATAGTGACAGGCAAATAATTGTCTAATTTGGAAATATTGGAGCATTTTGGGGTATGGGATTTCTTTAAGTGCCTGAAGGCGAGCATAAGTAACAAATGAGGAGCTTTTCTGGAGAGCAGAAAGTGTGGTTAAATTATTGTGCCTTCCACCAGAAGGAGGGAAAGGCCAGTGTAAATCTAGTATCTCCTAGAAATTAGGTATGGGCAGGGGCTGATTCCAGGTATGGAGGGGTTGCAGCATTGATGTGTTAAAGAGGCCAAGATATCATGAGAGATTTAAGATGATCATACAGTAACAAACCTGGGAGCTAGTGTGGATGAATGGAACTGGATTCAAATTTAATCCAGGGGACTTTTGAATTTACTATATTCTAGCTGCTAAATCGTATAATCAAAACTGGGGGAGACTAAGACCTTCCGGGGTTTGTGAACATTAAAGGGTTGGAGAAATTTGAAATTTGTGGGAGGTTGTCTAAATATGGTTTTGGTATTGTAAGAGGTAAATCTCTAAACAAGTATAATAACTTTGGGAGAATGGTAATTCTTATGGCTGCTATTATACCTAAGAATAAAATGAGATATGATCTCCATAATTTGAGTGCATTGTTGATTTTAGACAAAATGGGTAATTATATTGGAATGATGTATGCATTGAAGATGTTAAGTTTATCCCTGGGTTTGGAAAGGATTTATCTTACCACTGTTCCCACTGAGTAATACTGATAGACATTGCATTAGATTTGGAAAGATTAATGGTCAGACCCAAAAGTGAAGCAAAAGTACTGAGAGGAGATTCTAAAGAGAATAATGGTTGTGAAAGAGACATTATAACTTAGCCTGCATATAGACATTTTAAAATTGTGGAGGTCAATGGTATATCCTGCAATGTCATTGTGCATACTAATAGCTGTGGCCAGTGGCTAAGACAGAGAGTAAGGATGAAAGGGGGCATGCCTGATGGGTACCTCAGCCCAGTGGGAAGAACCCAGTATTACAAGCAAAACTTACTAAACTTACTAAAAATGACAACAAAATATTTTCATATTGGTTTTAGGAGTATGATAAAGGTTATGGAAGCCATGGCACTGTAAAAACATGTGAAGTCAAGTACAGCCATATTACACTATTGATAGCTTTATGTATATCCAAGCTGAGCAAAAGGACCTCTTTCAAGTGTACGTTGGGGTCTTGTATAACATTAGTAACTAAACGTACAGTATGTTGTCTGCAATAATCTATTGGAGATGAACCCAGATTTATCAGGGGAAGTAAGGAATTACAGGGTCCAATCTGTCTTACAGACCTCTACTGAAAAATGTAAGACTGTTGTTTATCACAGATGGGTCTGTTATTTTGTAGGGACAGGTGTTCTTTAATAGGTTTTGGAATCAGGGACATGTTGGCAAGGACCATCTCATTGGGAAAGTAGTGGCCTTGTAGAACAAAACTAAATAAAGTAGTACATTTAGGAGTCAGAAGAGGAGTGTAGTTGTCATGGCCGGGATACATAAAAATGTTCATAATTCATGAAACACTCGGCCAAGGAGTCATCATACCAGGGTAGTGCCCCCCCCCCACCCCCCACCAGAAAAGGTTGATTGAATCATCCTCTCTAGAGGAGTCGAGGTCAAGAGACAAACCTGATGTTGAAACCTGAACAATGGTGCCACT
This sequence comes from Rana temporaria, assembly GCF_905171775.1. Classification (NCBI taxonomy): domain Eukaryota; kingdom Metazoa; phylum Chordata; class Amphibia; order Anura; family Ranidae; genus Rana; species Rana temporaria. The sequence continues at coordinate 323,524,280 of NC_053490.1, forward strand.
TTGGTTGGCAATTGTCAAATTAGTGTTTTGAGATCTAGATAGCAAAACCTTTTTTAATGAAAGGCCAGGGTAAATAACCCCATTGTTTCAAAGGATGAGATTATCTCTTCAGTACAGCACCCAATGTTGACTCAGCTTTTCCCCAGACAATGGCATAATTAACACCCGGGTTAATTATACACCATAAGGACACCAGTCACATGTATATGGACATTCTAAAATTAATATCATAATGTCCCTAATATTCCTACAATTAATTATTACACTTTGGTTATATGTGTAGGGCAATTGTTTATTGAAAATCATACCATCTATGCTGATATCTAACGAAACCCATTGTTTAGACTTAGGAATTGTTTGTACAGCTAAACCCTTATCTAAATATTCATTGAGTCTGTCCAAAGTTCATTTCAAACACTTTAGAAAGACATAATCATAGGCGTGCCCACGGGGTGTGCCGGGTGTGCCCAGGCACACCCTAATCCATACCTCCCAATCAGGGATGAGTCCTGGAATGGCCGCGGCATGTGCGGGTTGTCATTATTCCCGCATGCCGCAAGCTACATTTGTATGGCAGTCACATCGCTCCCCTCTGCCTCTGACACACACAGTGCACGGTGAGCTTTAGCTACCCATTGGCTGAGTAGGCAGCAGGGGGCGGTGCAGCTGCTTCCTCGGCCAATGGGTGAACAAGGGGCTGTCCTTCCCTTCAAATTCGTTCTCTCAGCGCGCCTTATTCAAGTTCCTCACAGGAGAGGCTGAGAGGGGGAGGAGTGGAGCCATGCAGCCTGCAGTGGAGGACGAGTTCAGCCTAGCCTAAGGTAAGCTAGCTGAACAACAGGCCACTGACAGGACTGTGTGCATATCTTAGTGGGGAGGGGGAGAGGAGGATGGGCTCTGTGTAGCAGGCTCCTGCTGTTACACAAGATCGTTTTTATGTGTGGCTGTGTACTGCTCTGCTTCTAAAGGGAGCATGTTTTCTGAGATCTCCCCCAATCTCTATTACACCTACCTGTCCCTACCCATTATCTGCTCACCAGGCACAGCCTCCTCTCCTGTATGACCACCTCATGTGTCAGGCTGTGGCACTACAAATCCCAGCATGCCAGGAGAGGGGAGGCATGAGCAATATCACAGATCAGGCTGGTTTTGTAGATTAAAAGTGCTATATAGTGTGTTTTATGAAATGTATGATAATTATATATTTTATTATTATGCTTGATGGTCTTAAGGTGTTTATTCATATATTTTTTTGTAAGTAGTGAGCAGATTTGGTGTGGAAGTGCATTGGAGTCTTTTTATTTGTTTATAATGGAAAGAGTAGTGGAGTGTTGGGGGAGGTGGATGGACAGAGAAATGGAAAGAATGAGGAGTGAGTTAGGGTCCTTTCACACGTTCAGGTCTGTCTGTCAGTTTTTCAGGAGGACCTGATCGGACGCTCCATTCATCTCTATGGAGTGACGGATGTCAGCGGTGACATGTCCGCTGACATCCAAATCCATTACTCCAGGTGGATGGAAACCCTATTTTCCATCCCTCTGGCAGATGGGATGAAAACGGACAGGCGCATCTGTTTTTATCCCATCCCCCATAGAGGAGAGCGGAGCTCTAAAAGGTCCATCTCTCCACAGTGAGCAGAGACGGACCTGTCGGCTCAGCGGGGCTCAACAAAGCGATCCCTGCTGAGCAAGCAAAGTCCATGAAAACCGACGTGTGTGTGAAAGAGCCCTAAAGAATAGAGGTATAGATTGGGTGACAGGGAGATGGATGATGGGACAGAGCAAGGCATGGAGGGATGTGAGCAAGACACAGAAATGGAATGATGAAGCAAAGGATGGAGGGATGGAAAGAAAGAAAGAGGGAGAGACAGAATACTAGAGGGATGAAAGTGATGGAGGATAGAAAAGGTGGAGGGATATAGGGCACAAGGATTGTTGGATGGACAGTATGATGGAGGGAGGAATGGAGTAAAAGATAAAAGGATGGAGTTATGGAAAGATGAAAGAAAGGAGGGATAGAGTAACAGAGGGATGGAAGTGATGGAGGGTGAAGAGGCTGGCGGCATCTGCAACAGAGGGAGGGATGGAGACAGGAGGTCTTTAGAATTGGGGACATACATTCTTGTGATCCTGGTGGCTACCCGGGATTCCCCCTCACTTTCTCTGGTGGCTATTAAACAGAAATTAGGGGGAAATCTCTCCAGTGGTGACAATCTGATGGGTTACAATAACTCATCCTTACTATATCAAAAATAACATAAGAAATATGTTTTTTTTTTTTTTTACCTTAATATCTGTCTTAAACCACTGTACTAACTGCATATGTACTTGTCTGTAGCTTAAGTACTGAAATTTGCACGGAAAACAAATTCTGTAACTTTTAGAAAATGCCAGTAAAAACGTGGCTGTGCCAGCAAATATTGAATTTCGCGTCAGTGAATTTCAGTCTGGTAGGTTGGCAACACTGATCATGGGAAATGTAGTCCCGGAGGATTGGCGGCCCCAGGTGTGTCCACGGAGAGCAGGCTTCAGCCCCCCAGCATGCATGCACTCTGCTGGGGGGGCCTGTAACCAAGAGAAAGCAGAGGAATTGACTGATAATAGAAGAGTAAAAGAAAGGACTGTGCTGGGGGAAGCCAGAGAGGTAGCCACGCTATACCCCTGTACCCGCACCACCAGAGAGGGAGCCACGCTATACCCCTGTACCCGCACCACCAGAGAGGGAGCCACGCTATACCCCTGTACCCGCACCACCAGAGAGGGAGCCACGCTATACCCCTGTACCCGCACCACCAGAGAGGGAGCCACGCTATACCCCTGTACCTGCACCACCAGAGAGGGAGCCAGGCTATACCCCTGTACCCGCACCACCAGAGAGGGAGCCAGGCTATACCCCTGTACCCGCACCACCAGAGAGGGAGCCAGGCTATACCCCTGTACCAGCACCACCAGAGAGGGAGCCAGGCTGTACCCGCACCACCAGAGAGGGAGCCAGGCTATACCCCTGTACCCGCACCACCAGAGAGGGAGCCAGGCTATACCCCTGTACCCGCACCACCAGAGAGGGAGCCAGGCTATACCCCTGTACCCGCACCACCAGAGAGGGAGCCAGGCTATACCCCTGTACCCGCACCACCAGAGAGGGAGCCAGGCTATACCCCTGTACCAGCACCACCAGAGAGGGAGCCAGGCTGTACCCGCACCACCAGAGAGGGAGCCAGGCTATACCCCTGTACCCGCACCACCAGAGAGGGAGCCAGGCTATACCCCTGTACCCGCACCACCAGAGAGGGAGCCAGGCTATACCCCTGTACCCGCACCACCAGAGAGGGAGCCACGCTATACCCCTGTACCAGCACCACCAGAGAGGGAGCCAGGCTATACCCCTGTACCAGCACCACCAGAGAGGGAGCCACACTATACCCCTGTACCAGCACCACCAGAGAGGGAGCCAGGCTATACCCCTGTACCCGCACCACCAGAGAGGGAGCCACGCTATACCCCTTACCTATTTGCAGCACAGACCCTTTTTTTTTTAAATGGGTTGCATTTGGTGAGTGGTAGTGCAGGCCTGTGGGGGCCCCAATGCATTACTTTGCCCAGGGGCCCACAATGCTATTAAGATGGCCCTGGGTGCAGGATGAAGCAGCTCCCATGCGGGGAGAAACCTGAACAAGAGCTGAATGCAATGAGTGAAAGTCCTGCAGTGATCAGAGGTGAGTGATCTGCTACTGACTTCACTGCAATGTCGCTCTCCTCCTTCACTGAGCTCTCTCCACTCCCATCATATATATGGGCTTGGATAGGAAAGCCTTCCTAAAGTAATGTACACTTTAATTAGATATCACTTTTTTTTTTCTCATATACACATTGGCCCGGATTCAGAGAGCAATTGCGCCTGCGTAACCATAGTTACGCAGCGCAATTGCTGACTTGCGCCAGCGTTACGAATGCTCCTGATTCAGGAACATCGTAACGCCGACTGCAGCCTAAAATCTGCGTGGCATAAGGCTCTTCTCTTTCTCTCTTCCTCTTTGATGGAGGGGGAAGACGAGGGAGACAAGGCTCCTCTCCCCAGTATTTCTCTCTCCCTCGTCTTCTTCTTCCTACATCTTTGGCCCTGTCTTGTCCCTCTTTCTCTTATCCCTATCCTCATTTAATCTATTATTGTCTGTCACTTTGTCTATTTTGGACCGAGAAGTCAGGGGACATAGGATTAGGGATAATGTACATAGGGTAAGGGGATATTCCACTATAAGAATAACAATTACTATAAATATTAGTCAAATTTTATGAAGGGGTTATATTGAGACCGTTTATGTTTGTTTGTACTATCAGTGTTTTTAAATAATTTGTATCTATTTATTTTTTTGTATTGTAATGTATGTATTGTTGAAAAAAGATTAATAAAGAGAAATTTAAAAGCTGCACAGGGTGGGCCAACTCAGTATTAAATCCTATGGACTAAGACTGGAATGCCATTAAAGTTTGTGTGCGTGTAAAGGCAGGCGTCCCAATACTTTTGTCTGTTTGAGCTTTGGGGTGCACACCCTAATGCAATAGGCTGCTCACGCCTATGGACATAATCCTGTCTACTCAGGGATATTTTAAAATACATTGTGATTATAAGTCATTCAAATATGATATTAGATTCCAGGTCATAGATACAAAGGTAAGGGAAAGTAAGGTAAAAATATAATATTTTGATGTAGAATAAATTAGAAGTAAGAATTGTTTTAAGATACCAATCAGTGTTATGAAATACATATGAATTGTGACTATAAAACTGTATAAAAATATACATATAGCCTGTGTTTTACCTAGATAAATAAGTATTCGTAGGATATACAAGAATTATACATTCATATAGATAATCATTTTATGTGATATTGATTAATCAAAATTATACTGAGTGTATTGTATATTGTACCGGTTACGAGTTCCAGAATAATATATATATATATATATATATATATATATATATATATATATATATATATATATATATATATATATATATATATATATATATATATATATTCATCAGCACCAATATACAGACAGATATACATTATGAAAATATTCTTTAACAGATCATTCAGAACATGTTCTTCTGCCCTCAGACATGCCTAGTGGTTGAAAGTGATATTACCTGAATTCACAAGAGTTAATTAGCTTTTTTTTAACCAATGGAAAAGAAGCCATACCTTCTGGGCTGTGCTTATTATAATTTTATGAGCTTATTGTCCCAGATGGTATATATAATGTGAGGTGCCATGGAGAAGGAAGACTCAAAGACACTCAATCACACACGCAGACACACACACACACACACACACACACACTCCATTCATCAATTCACACGTCTACATTCATGAAGATTCCTGGACACCTTATGCTTTGGAACTCGGAGGTTGCAAGAAGTAATTCCTCTTTAAGAGTAGCCATCTTGAAAAACACGGCAGCCATTCTAAAAACTCTGGTAACCAGCAATTCAGACCAGTAGCCTTTTTGGAACGTGTAATTATGTTGTGCGATTTTTACCTTACATTCATTTGTGTTCTCTTAAATATTGATTCATTGAGTATTATACAATTGATAATTATTCTCTCTAATCAATAACCTCCTTGTATATTTGTCTCTAAAATATTCAATTTTCAGCATTTTTCATTTGCATAGTTTCCACTTAATTGATATAACAAACGTCTAATTATATTTCACGTTGTCAACCACTTACTTACTTGCAGTATAGTAACGGTTGAATTTGTGAAATACAGATGTTCTGTATTATTGTCATTTTACAAGGTTATTGATTTTAAGGGGAGGCTTATCATTGCTGTGTCCGCTCAAAGGTATTACACTCACATTTAGCGGGTGTTTCAAATTATATTCAATCTTTTATGTAGCAAAAATATTTTTTTAAATCTACGTAACATTTAATTTGTCAACCAATCTATCTATAACTATTTTGTATGGTTATATGTCGGTAAAGTATATCATTTCTGTGTCATTTCAAAGGTACAACACTCCCATTAGCGGGTGTTCCAATTGACACTATACACTATATTTATTTTATTTTTATTTATAAACATTGAGGTACGGTGTAGAGAATTTATTCTTAGTCGGCAGCAAAGTACCTAACAATCAATTTTGTAAGATTGACTGGGCCAGGGTCCGGTCGGTGCAGTGGCACCTCAATGAGACATATACAACTGTCCAAGTTCTCTAGTAAGAGTACAGATTCTCTGTTATTTCTCTTTGTTATGGGAGGCAACAATAGTAATTAAATGACCACACAGTCTTCTATCTTACTTTTACTGTACTGTTTATGGATGCCCCTGGAAGTCAATATCATGAGAAAGAGCAATAGGCTGTGGGACTACATTTAAAGGGCGAATGCTCACCCCCTAAGCATTGTTCTTCAGGAGACATATATCTATCTATAAAAAACTAAATATATATTTTAAGGTGTATATTTTATATAAAGTAAAGTACATTGGTGCTCCCAATAGTTTCTGTATACAAATGATAACTGGTATTGACATATGATATACCGTATGCCCATATTTACTATTTTTAACCATTCCCATATCTGCATATTATATTATATATTAAATTCTGAGAAGTAGAAAAAAGTCTTCCAGAATCCAAAACTAATCATTAAATATTAGCATGGTAACAGTTTCTTGATGCATTTCCCAGAACAAATCTTCAGAAATACTGTACACTCCATGGGAGACTGCAGAGAGGTTAAAACAGTTTGCATACAAAAAAGTTTACCTTGACACTGAGAGCTGACTAGTCTGGTACTAGAGTGGAGAGTAGGTGGCCTTAGATTCCTGCTTGCATGAACCAAAAGCTGGATATATGATACCGAACAGAAATAGTAATGACGCTTGCTACATTGTCCAGAAAACGTGCACTTACAAGTAATAGGGCCCATGGGAATTAAGCAGATCTAAGATCTTAGGATAGATTCAATTTAAATACTAGGGATGAGCTTCAAGTTCGAGTCGAACATTGCCTGAACAATTTGGGGTGTTCGTGGCAAATTTGAAAAGCTGCGGAACACCCTGTTAAAGTCTATGGGAGAAATCTAAAGTGCTAATTTTAAAGGCTAATATGCAAATTATTGTCCAAAAAAGTGTTTGGAGACCTGGGTCCTGCCCCAGGGGACATGTATCAATGCAATTTTTTTTTAAACTGAAGTTTTTTCGGGAGCAGTGAATTTAATAATAGAAGTAGAACAATAAAAGTGAAATTTTCCTTTAAATTTTGTACCTGGAGGGGGGGGGTGTCTAGTATGCCTGTGAAATAGTGCATGTTTCCCGTGCTTAGAACTGTCTCTGCACAAAGTGTCATTTCTGAAGGAAAAAAGGTAATTTAAAAATCACTCATGGCTATGAGCTTGAGCTAGTGACAGCTCTTATATAGGTGAGGCGAGGCCACCCGTCACGTGACCCGTCCCCCTCTGACCCGTCCCCCTCTGACGCACCCTCTGACTACGTCACTGGGGAAGCCCAGGCTTTACCTTGTGTCAGAGGGAGGTGGGGTCACATGACGGGTGGCCCCGCCTCACCTATACAGTATAAGAGCTGTCACTGGCTCAAGCCACGTCATTAACTGGGCTGTCCCCGGTGGAGACAGGCGGCCGGCGATGCGTGCGCTCTGGATCGCGGACCTGGATGAAGAGATCTTCTCATCGCTGGACTCCGGCGGAGAGGAGATCAGCCGTCGCTGGATACCGACAACATTGGAGCGGGGATCGAGAGTGGATTTATTTTTTAATAAAGGACTTTTTCCACAGTGTGTGTGTGTTTTTACTATTATTTACACTTCCTTAGTGAATTGGTAGAGGTACAATGTACCCCATTACCAATTCACATGGGGGGCGGGATCTGGGGGTCCCCTAAAACCACCGGGCAAGGGTTGTGGGGATGAGGCCCTTGTCCCCATCAACATGGGGACATCCTGCCCATGTTGAGGGCATGTGGCCTGGTACGGTTAAGGAGGGGGGAGCTCTCTTGTCCCCCCTCTTTTCTGCGGCCGGCCAGGTTACGTGCTCGGATATGGGGTATGGTGTGGATTTTTAGGGGAAATCCACGCCATTTTTTTTTTATTTGGGGTAGTGTTCCCCTTAAAATCCACACCAGACCTGAAGGGTCTGGAATGGAAATTTGGGGGGAGCCCCACGTAATTTTGTTTTAATTGACGGCGGGGTTCCCCTTAATATCCATAACAGACCTGAAGGGCCTGGCAATTGAATTTGGGGGGACCCACAAATTCAATTGCCGAGAATTCATTATAGTCGCGAGTGATTTTAAATTACTTTTTTCCTTCAGCACAGGAAACATGCGCTATTTTACAGGCATACTTTATATCCCCCCTAGGTACGAAATTTAAAGGAATATTTCACTTTTATTGTTTCACTTTAAGCATTATTAAATTCACTGCTTCCGAAAAAAACGGCAGTTTTTAAAACTTTTTTTGCATTGATACATGTCCCCTGGGGCAGGACCCAGGTCCCCAAACACTTTTTAGGACAATAACTTGCATATTAGCCTTTAAAATTAGCACTTTAGATTTAAAACATTCGAGTTCCATAGACTTTAACAGGGTTTTAAAGTTTACGCAAACTTTTGGTCTGTTCGCAGGTTCTGGTGCGAACCGAACGGGGGGGGGGTGGTGTTCGGCTCATCCCTACTCAATACTGCTCTCAGTGTGACTCAGGCTGGCCCATTCATAGCTCTGAGGGATATTGAATTAATTTGATCTACTTGGCAATAGAGATGAGCCAAACCCCCCAGTTTGGTTCGCATCCAGAACATGCGAACGGACCGAAAGTTTGTGTAAACTTTAAAACCCTGTTAAAGTCTATGGGACTCAAACATTTGAAATCTAAAGTGCATATTTTAAAGGCTAATTTGCAAGTTATTGTCCTAAAAAGGGTTTGGGGACCCGGGTCCTGCCCCAGGGTACATGTATCAATGCAAAAAAAAAAGATTTAAAAACTGCAGTTTTTTCAGGAGCAGTCATTTTAATGATGTTTAACCGGTTAAGACCTGGACCATTATGCAGGTTAAGGACCTTGCCCCTTTTTGCAATTCGGCACTGTGACGCTTTAACTGACAATTGCATGGCCGTGCGACGTGGCTGCCAAACAAAATTGGCGTTGTTTTTTCCCACAAATAGAACTTTCTTTTGGTGGTAATTGATCACCTCTGCGGTTTTTATTTGTTGTGCTATAAACAAAAATAGAGCGACAATTTTGAAAAAAATCAATATTTTTTACTTTTTGCTATAATAAATATCCCCCCAAAAAATATAAAAAACATATTTTTTTCCTCAGTTTAGGCTGATACGTATTCTTCTACCTATTTTTGGCAATAAGCGTTTATCGATTGGTTTGCGCAAAATTTATAGTGTTTATAAAATAGGGTATGGTTTTATTAATATTTTTTTTACTACTAATGGCAGCGATCAGCAATTTTTTTCGTGACTGCGACATTATTTTGGTGGACACATCGGACACTTTTGACACATTTTTGGGACCATTGTCATTTTCACAACGCTAAAAAAATACTCTGATTACTCTGATCCTCTGATTACTGTGAAAATGACAATGGAAGTGAAGGGGTTAACCACTAGGGGGCGCTGTAGGGGTTAAGTGTGACCTAATGTGTGTTTCTTACTGTAGGGGGGCGGGGCTGGATGTGTGATGTCACTGATCGTTGTTCCCTATATCAGGGAACAGACGATCACTGACACTGCCACAGAGAAGAACAGAGAAGGTTTGTTTACACTCACCTCTCCCCGTTCTTCAGCTCTTGTGACCCGATCGCGGGACACCGGCAGCTACCCACGACTGGGCTCTTAAAGAGGACGTATATATACGTCCATGTGCCCAGCCATGCCATTCTGTCTACGTATATAGTCGTGCGGTGGTCCTTAAGTGGTTAAAGTGAAAAAAATAAAAGTGAAATATTCCTTTAAATATCGTGCCTGGGGGTGTCTATAGTATGCCTGTAAAGTGGTACATGTTTCCCATGTTTAGAACTGTCCCTGCACAAAATTACATTTCTAAAGGAGTAAAAGTCATGTGGTCCCGGCAATATGGATGAAAATCATTGAGAAAAATGGCATGGGTACCCCCAGCCCATTACCAGCCCCTTTGGGTCTTGTATGGATATTAAGGGGAACCCCACACCCAAATAAAAAAAAGAAAATGTGTGGGGCCCCCAGGCCCTATATACTCTGAACAGCAGTATACAGGTGGTGCAAACAAGGCAGGGACTGTACGTTTGTTCTTAACCAGAATCTGTTTGAAATTTTGATCTGGTACATTATTCTAGTAAAGCTCCAGCCACAAAATCTATTTTTAAGCTTTTTGGAAAACAAAGGGAAGGGTTATCACCCCTGTAACATTTGTTTTGCTGTCTGTGCATCTTTTCAGAAGATTTCACCTCACTTTCTGTCCCAATGATAATTGGGTTTTGAAAATTTGGGGTTTTTAGGGAAACATTGATTAGTGATAAAGCATCAGTGGAGAGGAGACACCTTTTTCCCATATTAACTCTTACAGGAGAGAATTTCCCTTTCTGGGGGTAGATTTTCTCTCACTTCCTGTTGTCTCTCTCTGTTTGTAAGTAGGAGTTGTTTGAAATTCGGATGTTTGAAAGTAGGGGCCTGCCCTATGTACTTTGCAGAAATGTGAAATATTATATAAAGAATTGTAATTACATGCCACTGTTGAAAAAGTGGGCCTTAGGCACTGGTTCTGGTGCCACAACACTGCAACAACTCACAGATACTATACAAAACAAAAACCGCGCTAATGTCCCCCCACCCCTGACCCTAGGCAGCAGCTGGCGTGTGAATCACAAGGAAATATAAACAAAGAAAAAGCCGCGCCACAAAAACAGTCTATTAGTGTACACAGTCTATGAGAGTGTAGTAGGTCCGTAATTGATGGAATGATGCTTGTATAATAATGAATAGGTTCGGATCAGTCCTGACAATGATGGCTCCTACAGTCCGCAACCCAGTGATGCAATATACAACGTGACCATCCCCCGGAAAAGAAAAGGAAAGCCGCTTACCAGAAGGCAAGCAGTTAGGGCGGATGGCTATAACCCAGCCTAGGCCTTTAATCCTTGAAGTTTGCACCAGGAAGCCCTCCGTCCTCTGAGTATGATATTCTCAGCTCCACCGTATTTAAATGCAAACAAGAAAGAAAACACACATAGCGTGATACTGGGACATAAATCCTAGCAATGGTACCTAAGGTCCACACCACCTAGTGACAACTTAGCATAAGTGACCCTCCACCAATAACAGAGGCCGCTTACCAGAAGGCAAACGGTTAAGGCGAATGGCTATGACCCAGCCTAGGCCTTTCTCCTTATAGTAGGGGGTCCTTCTTCCCCTCTGCGTGATGTCCTGGAAATGGTTAATTCATGCAGTCCACACCACCCCAGTGAACCTAATACATGGAGTGACCCTCCACCAACCAGAGAGGCCGCTTACCAGAAGACGAACGTTTCAGGCAGATGGCTATAACCCAGCCTAGGTCTTTAACTCCTTGCGGTGGGAAGTCCTCCGTCCCCTAAGCGTAAAGTTTTCAACTCCCCCGTTTAAGGTGTTAAATGAAGAGAAAAACGCACATAGCGTAACTCTGAGACAGTACTTTTAATTAAAAAGGTAAAATGTACTCACAATATGAGCGGATAAAACAGGTGTAACAAAATATTGCCGGCCGGCATAACAGGAGCAAACTAATTACTTAAATTAATAGATCGGGGGCGTGGCTTGGCAGGCGACGGAGATGGCAGCATATTGAGCGAGCTCCTCCACACACACAGCCCTATCTAGCTGAATACCCGGCACAAAGCATCCCAATGCCTGGCAAAAAGACCTGCTTCACACCGCGATCTCGCCCGAGACGTGCCTCGGTGTCCTATTCCGCCCAGAACATAGCGGAACTTTTCAAACCCAGGACCGCAGGACGCGGCGCTGCAACTAGGCCCAAGATGGCGCCGACCAGCCACGACGAGGACTACAGTGATGATTCACAATCAGCCCCTGAAAGCCTGGCTCGGGGTAAGTCAGCATCGGACCAACCCTTAACGTTCGCTGACATGTCCATGATCGCTGCGGACATAAAGGCCACGTTCTCAGCCGCCATAACGGACCTTAAGACTAGCATGTTAGTACTTAATGAAAAGATGGCCGCGGCAGAGTCTCAAGGGAAGCGCAGAGACAAGGCTATACTGCGGGTAGAGAAAGCAACCTTGGTGCACGCACAACACTTTATTGAAATGAACAGACACATCGAAGACCTCGATAATAGAGGAAGGAGGTGTAATGTGCGGGTCAGGGGGATCCCGGAATCCGTGGACGCAGACCAGATAGCAACGACATTGAGCAGCGTATTTAACAGCCTACTAGAGAGACAAGAGGACGCACCGATCGGCTTTGTCCGTGCCCACAGAGCTCTCAGACCCAGAGGACCTGACGGGGCCCCCCCGAGAGACATTATCTGCTGTATGGAAAGTTTCAGCCTGAAAGAGGAGATTATGCACAGAGCTAGGAGGAATGACCACATAGTTTATAATGGAGCGACCATTTTACTGTTCCAGGATCTATCTCCCATAACTCTGAGGAACAGAAGAGCTCTGCGCCCCCTCCTGGACAAACTGAGAGAGAAAGACATGCGTTATACTTGGCGCTTCCCCTTCGCGCTAGTGGTCACCTTTAATGGACACCAACACATGCTCCGCACGCCCGCTGATTTACCGGAGTTCTGCAACGCCCTAGGGCTGGACTTGGTCGAGTTGCCAGAATGGTATGCGGAATTCCTACACCCTCTACCAGAACGGAGCCCTGCGGATTCGCCCCTCTCCACCCCAGATACACGGCTGACAAAGAGAGCTAAACATGGCAGAGGCGGTGGATCAAAGACCGGCACCCCGAGAAGGCAAGCAGACGGTCCGAGGGAGCTGAACATGATCTGAGTTGGTGAATGGTAATGTGATGATTCCCTGAGCCGCACTTGCGGTTCACCCTTGAGGCCCTTCCTGGATTTCTCCGGTGCTCCTTCCCCCCCCCCTCCCCGGGTCGGCTCTGTTGTTGGATGCTGCTGCCGACCTGCTCCTTAGCTGACTTTGAACCAGGCCCCCTTACAACCCTGCTTTATCTCCCTTTTACACGCTGAGGTTGGGCGAGATAAAAGGTTCTGCTCCCTACACGCACGGTTGTTAGAGTGATTCTCCTGGGGGACGCAACATTATATTTTGCATTATGCCCTGCCCTGGACGTGGCTCTTTGTATGGCATACACTCAGATGTGTGACCCAGGCACTGGATTGTATGTAGTTCGCACGTAAGGTTATAACACCCAGCAGGGCATTACCTAGTCATAATGGGAGAGCTGTTGCAGGGACACGGCGGCGGCAACCTGTGGCCGCGGGACATTGTTGGGGTGATTTGGCCGCGGCTTCCACCTGATAATGGGAAGTTGCCTTGGGCCTTATTGATGCGGAAGCACCTTGGTACTTTTAGTTTGCGGATCCTGGAGGTCATTTCCTTGGCTGTTGTGGGGGCCTGGCGAGGGTGGGGGGGGTACCCGAGAGGGGGGAAACTGATCATCTGCACGCTCCTGCAAGTGTATATATGTTTATTGCGGTAGTTAGCCTTAAACTGAAGCACATGTCCATACCCCATGTCCCGTGGTGATTTCACCATGAGCACATGGAGATGGGCTGGGTATTCTTAGTACGCACTACGATAGATTGAGCCCTACTTAATAGGGCTGTGTGTGTATTCATTTGGTTGAATTTTACTCGTTCATAACTGTTTGGCAGCTGGTTCGGTGTTGACATTTGTTGTCGCTGCCTCCCTTCTGCCCCACAAGGCTTCTGGTGACCCGGCTGGGTCACTAGTTGCACCTTACTACATAGGTGGTCTTCTCCATCCGGGGATAGTGTTCATTTTTGTCCCTGGTGGAGATACACCGTAGATACTCACAGCTTCTTTTTTCTGTACTTCTTGTTCTCTCCTATCTTTCATACTACCTCCCCTTTTCTGTCCTTCTCTTTTTTCTTTAGCAGAAATTTACTTTATTGCACTAACCTATTGGGAGATAAGAGTCATCACAGTGCCATAGTGGTTGATCATTTGTGTGCAGCATTAGTGTCACTGTTCCTTTTTTTTTTTTTTTTTTGTTTTTTTGTTGTTTGACTTGCCCTTCTTTTTGTCTCTCTCCTCCCTGCGTGCAGTCACAGCGGCCGGGCTCGGCCCTCTGAACGTCTCCTCCTCCGTCCGAAGCTCCAATCATGGCCTACTCATCGCTGAGGACCCACCCATTGGTGGTGTCGCACAATGTGAGGGGGTTTAAACATACCTGAACGTCGCACATCCCTGCTGAGGGAACTTAAAAAGGGTAAGCCACATTTTGTGTTCTTACAAGAAACTCATTTCAAGACGCACCACATCCCCAAACTTTCCAGCCCGTCCTACACTAGAGTATTCCACTCCACAAACAGCGAGGCAAAATCGAAAGGGGTGGCGATTATGGTACACAGAGACGCCCCATTTGAAGTTTCAGAGCAACTTTGCGATCCGGGGGGTCGGTATATTTTCATTAAGGGTTCATATGGGCCTACACAGGTGACCTTGGCGAATGTGTACTTTCCTAACAAGGCCCACATAACATTCTGCCAAAAGGTCATCAAGGAGCTTAGTGGGTTTGCCAGAGGTTGTGTTATAATGGGGGGGACTTTAATGTGCCCCTATGTCCCCTTGCCGACACATCAAATGGGAAATCGTGCATCAAGTACAAAGTTCTGAAACATCTTAAGCTCCTTCTACAGTCCCTACATTTGGTTGATTCCTGGCGCTTTCTCAACCCAGAGGGACGCGATTATACACATTATTCTGTTCCGCACTCTAAATATGCTAGGTTAGATTACCTATTTGTTTCACAACGCGATCTAGAGATGATAACCGGAGCGCACATAGGCACCCAAACATTCTCAGATCATGCTCCAATATCACTAACCATGAACCTGACAGACCCCTCCAGAAAAAAACCCTCCTGGAGGCTTAACGCCTCGCTGTTGACTGACCCTGCGACTCTTCCTGTGGTAACAGAGGGCCTGAAAGAGTTTTTCAGACTCAATATCACTGAGGGTTCCGACCCACTATCTGTCTGGGAGGCACACAAATGCTCCATTCGGGGGATCCTGATGGGCTTGGGTGCAAAGAAAAAAAGAGAAAGGGAAGCAGTAATCCAACAACTAGTCACTAAAATTGCCACTTTAGAAACCTTACACAAACAATCCCTCTCTGTATCTTCGGCTGCCTCACTACTCGAGGCGCGGAAGAACTTACAACAAGTACTTGACTCCACGGCCAAACGCATGCTTTTCTTTAAGAAGAGACTCTACTATGAGTCGGGTAACAAGGCTGGCAAGTTCTTGGCTAGAGCACTCAGAGAATGTTCCTCTGTGAACAACATAGCAGGCATCAAGGGGGAGGACGGCAGTTTGGTGGTAACAGCAGAGGCGATAGCAGACAGGTTCCATGAGTTTTACACCAAGCTATACAACTTACCACCACAACATAGACAACAAGACATGACTGGGGACAGAACACAGATTATAAATGACTACCTCATTAAGAGTGGACTGCCTACCTTGCCAGACTCGGATGCCACCCTTCTCGAGGAGCCGATAACGGCCCAAGAGATTAAACTGGCCATCACACAACTCAAGTCGGGTAAAAGTCCGGGACCGGACGGATACTCGGCAGTGTACTACAAGACATTCACTGACCTTTTGGCAGGGCCCCTTGGGAATGCACTGAACTCATTGTCTACCCCCAGAGCCGTGACACCGGACCTACTCTCGGCACACATTACAGTGCTGGCAAAACAAGGTAAAGACCCCGCAGATTGCGCGAGCTATCGCCCTATTTCGCTTCTCAACTTGGACGTGAAATTATTTGCCAAGATTCTTGCTACGAGATTGAGCCCGTTGTTGCCCGGCATTATTGGGCTAGAACAGGCTGGCTTCGTGCAGGGCAGGGAGGCCAAAGACAACACCTCTAAGGCGCTTCTGCTGTTGCACGCGGCGAGAGTCAGGAATATCGAGGGCCTTCTCCTGTCTACGGACGCGGAGAAGGCCTTCGACCGAGTCGCATGGGATTTCATGCTGGCGGTATGCAGACGTGTGGGTCTGGGACCCCACATGCTTGCATGGATTGCTGCTCTATACCAGAATCCTTCGGCTCAACTCCGTATTAACGGTACTCTCTCCAAAAAAGTACGAATAACGAACGGGACCCTGCAGGGCTGCCCCCTATCGCCCCTATTATTTATTTTATCTCTCGAGCCCTTTATCCGAACGATCAAACTCAACCCTGTTGTCAGCGGGTTCCGGGTGGGGGACTGCGAATACAAGGTCGCAGCTTATGCTGATGACCTCTTGTTTTTCCTGACAAACCCACACTTCTCACTCCCCGGCTTACTGGCAGAATTTTCGCACTAGGGTTACATCTCTAATTTAAAAATTAATTACACAAAATCAGAGGCCCTCAATGTTACTCTACCAGAGAAGGTGTTGGCTTTGGCCAAGGCCAATTCGCCATTTCGGTGGGTGACCAATGCTCTCAAATACCTTGGTATCTGGCTTACACCCCATCTCTCAAATGTATTTGAAAGAAACTTCCCTCCCCTTCTGAGGGGATGCGAGGCAGACCTCAAGCAATGGGATCAAGGGAATTTCTCGTGGCTAGGGTGGGCATCTATAGTCAAAATGGTAATTTTACCTAAATTTCTCTATCTAATACGCACACTCCCTGTAAGGGTCCCCCGAAGCTTCTTCATCTCCCTAAACACAGTTCTACTGCGTTTTCTCTGGAATCGTAAGAAACCAAGAATCAAACTAACAAGCCTAATGAAAGCTAAGGAATTAGGGGGACTAAGCTTTCCAGACTTTAAGATGTATTACCAGGCGTCACACCTGGCTCGAATAGTTGATTGGCACTGTCATGGATCCATGAAAGATTGGGTAGGATTGGAAGCAGAGATATGCCCAGTGGCCCTTAAACATTCCCCATGGGTACCAAAGGTAGCATACCCAACCTCCTTACGTAAAAATCCTATCACGGGGCCTACTTTGGAGATATTCCAATCAATAGCTAAAAGACAGGGCATTTCAGATGTACCGGGCCCTCTCACACCACTAGCTGATAACCCGGATTTTACCCCAGGAGTGGACAATGCGTCCCTTAGATCAGCTCCTCAGTCAGACCCTCTACTAGCGGGCGAATGCTTCGAAGGGAATAAGCTCAAAGACTGGCAGGTTCTTAAATCTGACAACAATCTCCCCAGATTGAGGCTCTGGACATATTTCCAACTGCGCAGCTACATACACAAACTTAAAGACTCTGCGAACCTAACAAGACCACTGACCGAAATGGAATCAGTATGCCGCTCACACTCTCCACAGGCTAAAATGACTTCCGTGGCGTACTCTTGGCTACAACGGGCTGGAGGGGGGGAGTCGGATGGACACAGGGGGAGATGGTCGGAGGACCTGGGAGTGGATATCCCGGAGAAGAGATGGAGGTATGCATGTATTATGGCACACAAATGCTCAATCAGTTCTAGATTGCAGGAAACAAGCTTCAAACTCCTGACCCGCTGGTACAATACACCGGAAAGGTCACACAGATGGGATCCACAGAGATCCGAGGCCTGCTGGAGATGCCAAGATGATAAAGGCACTCTGCTCCACATCTGGTGGAGTTGCCCCATGATCGCCACCTACTGGACAGAGGTGAGAGACATTATTAAACAAATCACAGACACTAAGCTAGACCTAGATGCTGCATGTTGCTTGCTACACCTGTCCTCCTTCTCTCTGACACGCTACAAGAAATCTTTGACTAAACACTTATTGAACGCGGCCAAATCACTGATCCCACTTTCCTGGAGCTCTTCCAGAGTCCCGTCCATACGGGAATGGCTTCATAGAGTCCATGACGTGTACGAGATGGAGGACACGTTGGCACAGGACAGAGGCACGGCTGAAAGTCTTCATGACACATGGCGCACCTGGCTTGTCTTTAAATATTCTAGCGCATATGATAAACTTATGTCAGGAGCAGACTCCGACAATATCGCTTGAGGAGTGGATTCGGCCGAGCCGGATCTTGGTCACACTAGGGCAGAGGGATCAGACCCTCCTGTTAGAACGGGATGGACGACCCTCTTCTAAATATTATCTCCCAACCTCTTTCTTTCTTCTTTGCTTCAATTTCTTTTAACCTTCTTTCCTGGCTTCCTCTACCTTATTTCTGCTAACTCTGGATGACAAGCTTGAAGGTGATACCTCAGACTGTTTAATATACTAAGTGAAATAGAGATCACCCCTACTGATGGAGTTATAATAGATATCATAGTTGTTTGAACTGGTTTGGATCAAATGAAAGCTACATCTATGCTATGAGTTAAACTTGGACCCCTGTGTGCCATTCACAATGTTTTATGATGCATTCTTAAATGTACAAGTAACTTATACGTTACAAGTTGCACGGGTCACAATACATTTGTAACTTTTCACAGACGTTTATTGCTATGCTTGTCTGTATCGCATATTTTTTTTCTTCAATAAAGCTCTTTTGAATATTAAATTAATAGATCATCTATTAATTTAATTAAGTAATTAGTTTGATTCACATGAAGTCACGAGTAAGATTTGCACTGGAGACAGTGGATAGATGTGAGAGGGAACAAGTATATTTATACTGTCCCACACATATGTTTTTTTTTTTTTTTTCCCAATATAGTTTTGAGTATTACACTGTTTAAATTACAGTTTTGAGGACTATAATATGTCCTCTCACCTTTTTGAGTAGGTTCACACTTGCGAGTAGTGTATTTTATTCCAGAGAACCAGATCCTACACAATACAGGCTTTCAATGACTCCATAAGGGGGTTGGATGAGGTCCGTTTTGAATATATTTGGTGCTGTTTAATTTACTTTCATGCTTTGCATGAGATGAGGTTATCTCATTAATGGACACTAGATGGAGGTGGTGAGCTCACGTGGAGTATTAGTGGAGGGAATGTCCGGTGCCAGACATAACTTCCTCCCCGCTGGTTTTCCCATGGGCTCCCCCCGTCACCGGTCTTTTTTAAGATGTTTCGCAGTCCCGTTATGGAGGCGGGTAATATCCAGGTCACGATATAGGATCTAAGATGAAATGTCCCTCCTAGGGTTTTTTTACTGTTCATGTATGGGCAGGGTTTACCACATCAAAGATGGCGTACCTGGACTCAATACCAGCCGTTCACAATAGGCGGCTGGTCTATTTATAGAAGGTGAATTACTGCATGGCCCTACCCCCATTTGACAACGTCCAATAGCGACGAAACGCGTCTGGGAGGATCACGCAGTGACGTCACCACGCCAAGGAGTAGGGCTCCTGTTATGCCGGCCGGCAATATTTTGTTACACCTGTTTTATCCGCTCATATTGTGAGTACATTTTACCTTTTTAATTAAAAGTACTGTCTCAGAGTTACGCTATGTGCGTTTTTCTCTTCATTTAACACCTTAAACGGGGGAGTTGAAAACTTTACGCTTAGGGGACGGAGGACTTCCCACCGCAAGGAGTTAAAGACCTAGGCTGGGTTATAGCCATCTGCCTGAAACGTTCGTCTTCTGGTAAGCGGCCTCTCTGGTTGGTGGAGGGTCACTCCATGTATTAGGTTCACTGGGGTGGTGTGGACTGCATGAATTAACCATTTCCAGGACATCACGCAGAGGGGAAGAAGGGCCCCCTACTATAAGGAGAAAGGCCTAGGCTGGGTCATAGCCATTCGCCTTAACCGTTTGCCTTCTGGTAAGCTGCCTCTGTTATTGGTGGAGGGTCACTTATGCTAAGTTGTCACTAGGTGTTGTGGACCTTAGGTACCATTGCTAGGATTTATGTCCCAGTATGACGCTATGTGTGTTTTATTTCTTGTTTGCATTTAAATACGGTGGAGCTGAGAATATCATACTCAGAGGACGGAGGGCTTCCTGGTGCAAACTTCAAGGATTAAAGGCCTAGGCTGGGTTATAGCCATCCGCCCTAACTGCTTGCATTCTGGTAAGTGGCTTTCCTTTTCTTTTCCGGGGGATGGTCACTTTGTATATTGCATCACTGGGTTGCGGACTGTAGGAGCCATCATTGTCAGGACTGATCCGAACCTATTCATTATTATACAAGCATCATTCCATCAATTACGGACCTACTACACTCTCATAGACTGTGTACACTAATAGACTGTTTTTGTGGCGCGGCTTTTTCTTTGTTTATATTCACAGATACTATAGTTGGAGAGCAGGAATGAGCCCTGCTGCAAAGCATTGCAGATAAAATTGTAATTACATGCCCCTGTTAAACAGTGGCAGAAAAATTGGGCCTTAGGCACTGGTGCTGGTGCCACAACACTGCAACAACTCACATATACTATAGTTGGAGCGCAGGAATGAGTCCTGCTGCAAAGTATTGCAGCAAAAATTGTAATTACACGCCTCTGTTAAACAGGGGCAGAAATATTGGGCCTTAGCCACTGGTGGCGGTGCCCAGAACCAAAAATGTTCTTACAAGCTATCAACATGAACATTGAGGAGGAAGAGGATAGTCACTCAGAATAACAGGATAGTCACTCAGCATCAGCATAGGCAGTCTTGAAGGAATCTCACATAAAAAAATAACATATTTGGTTACATCAGCACCAGGTGCTTGGTAGCTGGTAATCCAAGACTGATTCATTTTTATGAAGGTCAGCCGATCGACCAAATCGGTGGACAGGCACACCCTATTATCGGTTACAAAGCCTCTAGCAGCACTGAATGTGCGTTCCGAAAGAACGCTGGATGCAGGACAGACCAGTAGCTCAATTGCATACTGTGCAAGCTCTGGCCAGTGATCCATCCTCAAGTCCCAGTAACCCAGAGGATGTTCGGTGGGAAAGGTGTCCAAGTCTGATCTTGCCCCTAGGTATTCCTGCACCATGTGAATCAGATGCTGGCGATAGGGTTGCAGACTAAAAAATTGTCTGAACACATTAGTTAGATGGCCACCTTCTCCACTGCTCCTTCTGTGACTGAGAGCCTCAGCAAAACGTTGTCCAGGACCAGGAATTTGTAACCTCCCAGGCTCTGGAAACGCGTTGCGCAAACCTTTCTGCAAGGCCTTCCGAAGATGTTTCATTCTCTGCTCCCTCTGCAATGACTGGATAAGGTCCGCAACCTTACCCTTGTAACATGGATCAATGAGGGTTGCCAGCCAGTAATGATCCCTCTCATTGATACCACAAATACAAGGATCCTTTCGCAGGCTTTGCAGGATCAGGGAGGCCATGCAGCGTAGGTTTGCTGAGGCATTCGGTCCGGAGTCCTCTGGGTCACTAAGGACGACATGATCCACAGCCACCTCCTCCCAGCCACGTACAAGTCCATGGGTTTTTGGGGACTGTAAATGATCCCTTGAAGACTGCTGCTGATGCTGAGTGCTAGGCTCCACCTCCATGCTGACACAATCCTTCTCCTCCTCCTCGTCCTCTTCCTGTGTGACCGGCAGGCCAGCAGGAACACTGTCTGGATAAAGGGGGCCTTGAGAGGTAAGAAAGTCCTCCTCTTCCTCCCTCTGTTCTGGCCCAAGTGCCATGTCCATTATTCCACGCAGCATGTGCTCCAACAGGTGGACAAGAGGGACAGTGTCACTGATGCATGCACTGTCACTGCTCACCATCCTCGTGGCCTCCTCAAATGGTGACAGGACAGTGCATGCATCCCTGATCATGACCCACTGGCGTGGCAAAAAAACAAAACAAGCTCCCCTGACCCTGTCCTGCTGCCATATTGGCACAGATACTCATTGATGGCCCTCTGCTGCGTGTACAAGGGGATAAACGTGTATAGCAAAACATGTGTTACTGCAATACTTTTCTGTGAGAAATGCTTGATTTTCTGGAAATATTTCTGGGGTGCCAACAATTTCAGCCATGACTGTATATATATATATATATATATATATATATATATATATATATACACAGAACTCCTAGGATGCACATATATACTGACTAAAGCTAACTCAATCGCCTGTCTTCTCTAACTGAAATTAAATGACACTCTGACTCTCTCTATCTCTATCTCTCTCAGACTCTCTCCGCAACACACGACACACAGGCAGCCTTATATAGTGTGGGGCATGTACCTACTCCCCTGAGCCATTATTGGCCAAAGGCACCCTTCATTTTGGCCAATTACGGCTCTCTGTACTGACGGTGCTGTGATTGGCCAAGCATGTGGGTCATAGTGCATGCCTGGCCAACCATCAGCCAGCAATGCACTGCGATGACGCAGTGAATTATGAGCCATAAAGCGCTACTCGAATTTGGCGTGAACGGCCCATATTGTTCGAAATTCGGCGAACGGTCGAACAGACGATGTTCGAGTCGAACATGAGTTTGACTCTAACACAAAGCTCATCCCTACCCAGGGCCCACTGCACCAGTGTATGGTCTGACAATGGGTCCAAGGATTTCATCCCAATACCTAATGGCAGTCAGGGTGCCATTGTCTAGCATGTAGAGGTCTGTGCTTCCCTCCATGGTTATGCCTCCCCAGACCATCACTGACCTGCAACCAAACTGGTCAGGCAGCATAACGTTCTCCAGACCCTTTCATATCTGTCACATGTGTTCAGGGTGAACCTGCTCTCATTTGTGAAAAGCACAGGGTGCCAGTGGCAGACCTGCTAATTCTGGTGTTTAATGGCAAATGCCAATCAAGCTCCACAGTGTCTGGTAGTGAGCACAGGGCCCACTAGAGAATGTCGGGTCTTCAGGCCACTCTCATGAAGTCTGTTCCTGATTGTTTGGTTAGAGACATTCACACTAGTGGCCTCCTGGAGGTCATTTTGTAGGACTCTGGCAGTGCTCATTCTGTTCCTCCTTGCACAAATACTGGCCCTGCTGATGAGTTAAGGACATTCTACTGCCCTGTCTAGTTCTCCTAGAGTAACTGCATGTATCCTGGAATCTCCTCCATGCTCTTAAAACTGTGCTGGGAGACACAGCAAACCTTCTGGCAATGGCACATATTGATGTGCCATCCTCAAGGTGTTGGACTGCCTATGAAACCTTGATAGGGTCCAGGTATCGCCCCATGCTACCAGTAGTGACACTGACCCTAGCCAAATGCAAAATGTGGGAAAAATATTCAGTGGCCTTCATCATTCCTGTTTTGTGGGTCGTCTCATTGTTGCCTGTCTAGTGCACCTGTTGTTAATTTCATTAACACCAAAGCAGCTGAAACTGATGAACAACCCCCCCCCCCCCCCTCTGCTACCTAACTGACCAGATTAATATCCCAGGAGTTTAATCGACACAATGCTATGCTTTGTTCCTTTATTTTTTTTGAGCAGTATTTAGACTTTGTGTGTAATATATATATATATATATATATATATATATATATAAACAACAAACATTCTAATTTTCCACTGCAGATTACTCAGCAATAACAACATTTTAAAAGGAAAAGCTTTCTATATATCCCAAATATACTTAATTGCACAGTGACCTTGTTGCACATTATAACTCTTTCCAAGAGACCCTGCATATTGGCAAAATAAGCAATTCAATAGAAATGTTATGAAATTACAATTTCCCACTTCAGAAATAATGAAAATAGTTTTCATTTATCTGCAGAAGAGAGAAACACACGATCACTATGCAGGAACGTGATGACACAAGGTCATTCCTTGGGTTGGAAAAATAAAACTCAGCCTAAAAGGTATTTTTCTTGGAAAACACAGTTAAAATATGGAATTCATCCACTGAAGCCTTTGCGTTGACTAACACCATGGATCAAGTTCAAGAAATTAATATAGCTACTGTTTTGTGTAAAATAAAGCTTTGTGTTGACTAAGAGAATCTGATATTTTTTTTTTCAAATAAGCCAAGATTATAATTGTGTACAACCACTGCACACTGGTAACAAATTGATATCTTAGTAAACAACAATGCACAATTCTTTACCTGCAAAGAGCAATCTCAACAAGCAATCACATGCTCTTAAAAAAAAAAAAAGGAAAAAATACAATAGATTCATTGACACTGGAAGCACATGCAAGTGTTCTTTAGTTTAATCAGCCTGAAACTAAACAGAGGCTTAATTAAAATGTCCTTGTTATGGTTTGTTGAAATTAGGGTTTGGTTAAGATGGGTTCGCAGAACATGACTACAATTCAGGTGCCAAAGCTAAACTCCATTGAATTCAATGGCAGCCAAATGTTAAAAAACAGTAATGGGCATTTTCTTTTCAAATAGTTTTTATTGTAAACAAATGGGTAATTAAAAAGGCCGTCAGATAACTACCACCACTGCGCTTTACTGGAGAGAATAATGAATATAACTAGCTGCTGCTATTAACCACTTAACAACCGCCCTATAGACAAAATACGTCTACAAGGCGGTTGCTTAACTCTGGGAGGGCGTCAATGTACGTCCTCCCAGAATCGCGCTCCCGCGCGCCCTGTGGGGCGCGCACACGGGAGTCTCCGTGACCGCCAGGTCCTCCGGACCCGGCTGATCACAGATCACGGTAAATCGGCGATGATAGCGGCGGTTTACCACGTGATCGCTCGGTCCAATGACGGAGCGATCACTAGTAAACAAACCGGCGTCATGTGATGACGCCGGTTCCTCCCTCTCCTCTCTGTACCGAACGGTACAGTGTGAGAGAGGAGAGGGGAGAGAGCGGAAGCAGCAGCAGCTGCTGCTGCTGCTGCGGGCTGGATCTGTGACACATGCAGTCACAGATCCAGCCATCCATCCCTCCCTGTGCAATACTCTGCAATACAAGTTATACTCTGCAATGCCCCCATACTCTGCAATGCCCCCATACTATGCAATACCCCCATACTATGCAATACCCCCATACTCTGCAATGCCCCCACACTCTGCAATGCCCCCACACTCTGCAATACCCCAAAATACTCTGCAATGCCCCCATACTCTGCAATACCCCGCAATACTCCGCAATGCCCCGCAATACTCCGCAATGCCCCACAATACCCCACAATACCCCACAATACCCCGCAATACTCCGCAATACTACGCAATACCCCGCAATACCCCGCAATACCCCGCAATACTCCGCAATACCCCACAATACCCCGCAATACTCCGCAATACCCCGCAATACTCCGCAATACCCCACAATACCCCGCAATACCCCACAATACCCCGCAATACCCCACAATACCCTGCAATACCCCACAATACTCCGCAATACCCCACAATACTCCGCAATACCCCACAATACCCTGCAACGTCGTCTATGGGGATTTTTAAGTAGCGAAGTTTGGCGCCATTCCACGAGCGTGTGCAATTTTGAAGGGTGACATGTTGGGTATCTATTTACTCGGCGTAACTTAATCTTTCACATTTATGCAAAAGAATGAAGAAAAAATACTAAATTTGACAAATTTTATAACAGAAACAAAGAAAAATTATTTTTTTTACAGAATTTTCAGTCTTTTTTCTCTTATAGCGCAAAAAATAAAAAACCCAATGGTGATTAAATACCACCAAAAGAAAGCTCTATTTGTGTGAAAAAAAGGATGAAAATTTCATTTGGGTACAGTGTTGTATGACTGAGTAATTGTCATTCAAATTGTGAGAGCACCGAAAGCTGAAAATTGGTCTGGTTATTAAGGGGGTTTACGTGCCCAGTGGTCAAGTGGTTAAAAGAAGAAATTATGACAACATTTATATAAAGGTGCACTAACACCTATTTAAAGGAGATAAGTGACTGAATATATAAAGCAGCGCTTGCAAAACTAAATAAAAATGTGAATAAATATATATGCACAAAATAACAGTGTAATGATAATCATAAACTCGTTAAAGTGAAAGATAATCATACATAAATAATCAGGCGGATAACTGATGTATCAAAAACACGTGAAAAAATAAGTGTTTAAAAAGTGACAAAAATAAAGTTCATAAGTGTTGGTTTCTTCCTCAAATTTCTTCCACCACACCACAGTGTTCAGTGAATCCTCCACCCTTCAGAAAAACGCACTCACCAGAACAATTGGTCTCACACTCTCGTGTTTGGCGTAAAAGCTTAAACCAGGACCACTCAGATATATTGATAAGAGATCCGTTCCACAATAGTGCAACCCATAATTGTGTCCACATAAATAATAAAAGAAAATCCACAATAGTGTAATACTGTAAACCAGTTTTAATAAAACCATGCGTAAAATATTCAAATAATACACTCACAAACAAACTCTTTAACCAGGCATTAATCACTCCAAATCAAAAAAGTGTAATCCAATATTCATTGTCAGTGAGCCAGTGGTCACGGCGGACCCTCAATCAGCTTTAGAAGTACTGACAGCCCTCGAACTGTATGTGATCTTCCAAAAACTCCTTCCTTATTCCACAGCAAGCTCAAAAAACGGCACACTCCAAAAAATCACGTTAGTTCAGATTGTGATAAGATGACCACGCCCCCGACATGTTTCATCATGTGACTTATTCATGGGGTTGGTAGTCGTGTTTTTTCACCTTAATGCATAGGAAGTTTTACAACCCCTTTAATTTAAATGTTCTTGTTATGGTTTGTTGAAATTAGTTATTGGTTCAGGAGAAAAGCTAAACTCTATTGAAGTCAATGGCAGCCAAATGTTCAAAAACAGTAAAAACAGGCATTTTCTTTTAAAATAGTTTTTATTCATGCTTAGACATAATACATCAAAAAACGAGTATAAAAGAAAACAATTAGGTAATACGACAGACTAAAATGCAATAAAAAAATAAATAATTTAAATGTCATTTTAAAAAAAAAATCCCTTTAAAAGCATTGCTATGGAGCCAAGTGGGGGCCATTTTTCCCTCACACAGCATCCAGGTAATGGGTGGAGAAGAACCGATCATCTATGCTGCTACTGACGGCTCTGGTAAGTGACAGGGACGACCAGAGCACGGCGGGATTGGGGCTCTGCTCTCACCACCGATAAAAATGATCTTGCAGTGAATCCACCACTGAGACCCCTTTTATCTGAGAGAGGACAGTCCGCTGCGGGAGAACGGCTCCCCAGATTTTTTTTTAACATCCAGTTTATTGAAAGATAAATTAGAAGAGCAACAGTGGGAGGCACAGCTCCCATTATAAGCGTAATACAGAACTTTAAACATTCCAGTAAACATTGCAATGTTTGATGCATGTACAATACCTCATTGTGTTTGACCAAAAGGAAAAGAAAAAGGCGATCATTGAGGAACAAAGGCATAATGTCAATAGTACCTTATGAAATATACGTCATGTAACCTCAAATATTAGCATTCTGAATAAGTTTGTCGTATCATATGAAGTTTCTATAAGTAAAAGTTCAGGAGGAAAAGAGAAAAAGGGGTTAGAAGAAGCGGGACGGAGGAGGGGAGGGGGGGGAGTGGGGGACACATTAGGGGAGTGAGACGAGTAACAGCTCCAGACCTGCGCCTAAAGTTCACACCGTGTTCAAAGAGGCGCCCCGGACCCCGTCAACATTAAATGCATTAGGGCACAGCTACCA
Source organism: Rana temporaria (assembly GCF_905171775.1). Taxonomy (NCBI): domain Eukaryota; kingdom Metazoa; phylum Chordata; class Amphibia; order Anura; family Ranidae; genus Rana; species Rana temporaria. The sequence goes on from NC_053490.1 coordinate 323,551,935, forward strand.
ATCTATCAAAATCTGCAGAGCATTTAAATTGAACCCAAGGTGACCAAGTGTGGAAAAACTTTTCGGTGCGTTCAGATGATTGGGCTACTGTTTCTTCCATGTCATAGAATTCTTTTACTCTAGACAGCCAGTCACGTATCGAGGGGACCCGGGACGATCTCCAAAACAGGGGTATAAGGGCCTTGGCTGCATTTAAGAGGTGTTTGGATAGTGAGTTTTTGTAACTCCGAAAGGACATGTTGGAAATGTGCAGAAGGCAGCAGGCGGCGTCGAGTTTAAGCTTAGTTTCTGTGATCAATCTAATAGTTTCGCATACTTTTTGCCAGTACGGAGCAATTAGCGGGCATTGCCACCATATGTGGATCAGGGTACCCCTCTCTGCATTGCACCTCCAGCATGTGTCAGGCGTTTGTGGGAACCACGAGTGTAGTTTCACCGGGGTGGCGTACCAGTGAGTGAGTAGTTTGTAGGCGGTTTCTTGTGTTCTGGTGCTCAGGGAGCATTTATGTGCAAAGGTGCAAGATCTCTTCCATTGGGGCCCTGAAATCGGGATATCCAATGCCTGTGACCATCTCTCTCTGAATCTGTCGTCTCCCTTCACCGGTTGATCTCTGAGCCAAGCGTACGAAATTGAGGTAGATTTTTGTACAGGTACACCCGCCAGGCACACTGACTCCATCTCCGTGGGCTGCCTATTAAAATTTGGTCTTCTAGCAGTGTGGTTCAGGTAGCTCCTCACTTGGAAGTACGTCCACAAGGGGAGGTCAGACCTATTAAGGGCTACCTTGAGATCCCCAAAATCCTGGAACAGACCGTTCCGGAAACAGTCTGAGGCAAGTATGGGTCTGGCTGCGTCAGAGGAGCGGAGAAAGCTGTTCTCTATCCCCGGAGGGAAATCAGGGTTGTTCCATAAGGGAGTCAGTGGGCTCAATGAGGTTGATATGTTCGTTCCCCCCGACACCCTGTGGAAAACTCTTAACGTGGTCCCCAACAGTGGATGTGTCTTTAGAGATGCAGGATAGCTGGTCCATGGCATCCAGGGAGAAAAATGTAAGGGAATGGGGCAGAGGTCGGCTCCCCAGATTTACTGTGACAGAATGACTCCCTTGGGTGAAATCCTGTATGGGTATATCCTTCCCCTAATTGGCCACCAGAGGGTGCGCCACCACACGGTGGGGGACCCGATGCACATGGCCAGTGGGCATGATCGCGTCTGACCATGCGCGATTGCGTGCACGAGCTCTAGCATGGGGATTTGTGTGTGTAAACACACAAATCCCTGTGCTGTCTGGGAAGAGGAGACATATCGCTTGTTCTTACTAAGTAGGAAAAATGATATGTCTCCTCTCCTAGTCAATCCTATACCCATACAGTTAGAGCAGATAGAGTATGCACAGGAAACACTGTATAAATGTTAATGGTCCCAAAAAATTGTCAAGGGTGTCCGATCTCTCTGTCGCAATGCCGTAGTACTGCTAAAAATTTCAGATCACCGCCATTACTAGTAATAAAAAAAAATCTTTCCCATAGTTTGTAGATACTAAAACTTTTGCGCAAACCAATCAATATACGTTTATTGCGATTATTTTATTTTTTTACCAAAAATAAGTAGAAGAATATATATTGGCCTAAAATGATGAAGAAATAGTTTAAAAAAAAAATATTTTTTGGGGATATTTATTATAGCAAAGGAAAGGGGGTAAAATCTTTCGGGGCTGAAGTAGTTAATGTGAGTATCCCAGTATTGTACACAGCAAGATATTTTAAAGGCATTCAAGAAAGCATACTCCCCATCAGGCAACAAATATGATAGCTGTAGTTTTTTTTCACAATAACAAAATTGCCGCATGGGGAAGAAATCATCACGTAGTGAATCAAAGTGGAGATCTTTAACATACACAGTATATACAACCCTGACAAGACCAGGAGTAGACTTGGAAGGAAGGTATTAAATACTCATATAGTGTTATGCCCTGTACACACGATCGATTCGTCCGATGAAAACGGTCCATCGGTCCGTTTTCATCAGACGAACTGATCGTGTGTACAGGGCATTAAAGGAATATCAAGAGAGATCAGTTTGGAACAGGGCTGGACTGGGACAAAAATTTGGCCCTGGACTTCATCCAGATTGGCCCACTTTGACAGGTCTCTCCCACAGCGGCCGGACCACTCCCGCACCCCCCCGGCCACCCAAGCCCCCTCTCCCCCTTCACTAGCCACTAGCCGTTTTACTTTATTAGAGTAGAATGGCTGGTACTGGTCCTCTTATAGGCAGTAAACGTGGGGAAGCTAGACATTATTTTCTCCCGGGGCAAAGAATCAGTTTGGTGCCCCCCCCTTATGGGACAAGATTAGGCAGAAGTGAGAAACTCCCAGGCCGCTGTCACTGAAGCCGGCCCACTGAGCCATCGGCCCAATATTGGAAGTCCTGTAGATCTAATTAGTAACACTGAAGGAAGATCCCTGTTATTGATTAATGTTTTTCTATAGGCACCCATACACAGTTATGAAACTCCTCAAACCAAGCATGCAGTTGTACTAATAGGACTGCATTATAATAATTTTGTAGAACAGACAACCCATCCCCTCCTTTACTCTTATGTCTAGTTAGTACAGAAAATTTCACTTTTGGAGCTTTACCCTGCCAAACAAACCTCCTAAAAAGTTTATCAACAGTGTGAAAAAAAACTAATAGGTAGGGGAATAGGAATGGTCCTGAAATAGTATAACATGGGACAAGGGATTGTCAAACAAATAGCATGAGGACAGCTGGGTACTGCCCTGGGAAATATTTATGACGCAAAAAAAAATGGTGTGGTCTGGTGGGGAATATTATGCTTTAGGAGAAAAAAAAAAAATCAAAATTCCTTTTAATAACATGCCTGGAAGTAGTGCTTAACTTGCCTGTGAAGTAGCATGTCTGTATGCTGTATTCACTTACTGCAGTAATACTGATATTTACAAAGAAAAAAAAATGTCTCTTAGATTGCCAGCTAATGACAGTTTCTGCAGCTTGAATTCTGTTTTGTAAACAAACATCTGGAGATTCTGTTCATGTATACTAGACCCTTATGTAAGATGAGGGTCTTATGAATGTTAATGGAGGACCTCCACACAAAGACATTTATGAGCAGGTTGCCCTTCTGGAAGCTCGTATTAGAGATCTGGAGGAGCAAGTTGCAACACTGGGTAGAAATGACAACCTTGAAAGGGGTCCTCTGCTCGCTGAGCAAGTGGTCAGTAAGGTTGATGTGGAGGGTGGAGGGCCAAGTCAGGATTATCAGATAGGGAGATGGGTTAATGCAGTTAGAGGGAGTGGAAGGGGCGTGAAGAAAGGGAAGGCTAGTCCTGTATTTGTGCATCAAAACAAATTTGCCAAGTTGGGTGATGATGTGGAAGTGGCAAACACAGAGGTGGCAGCCCTAGATGTTACTGCTACCCCTAACAGCCGGGAGAGCAACCCATCTAGTAGAGGTGGGGAGGGAAGTGCAGGTAGGCCTAGACAGTTGGTGGTAATAGGGGATTCTATAATCAGAAGGACTGATAGAATAATTTGTCGCCAGGATCACTTCAACCGAATGGTTTGCTGTCTCCCTGGTGCCAGGGTTCGGCATGTGGTGGACCGGGTGGATAAATTATTGGGAGGGGCTGGGCATGACCCAGCTGTCTTGGTCCACGTTGGAACCAATGACAGTATACATGGAAGGTGGAGGCTCCTTAAGAATCAATTTAAAGATCTAGGCTGCAAGATGAAGGGAAGGACCTCCAAGGTGATATTCTCTGAAATATTGCCTGTGCCATGCGCAACACAGGAAAGGCAGGGGGAGATTAGAGAGCTGAATGCATGGCTAAAGACCTGGTGTAGGAAGGAGGGATTTGGGTTTCTAGAGCACTGGGCTGACTTTTCATTGGGGTGCAACCTATATGCTAAAGACGGTTTGCACTTGAATGGAAGGGGGTCTGCTGTGCTGGGGGAGAGGTTTATGGGAATGCTGGAGGAGTATTTAAACTAGGATTGAGGGGGAGGGTGAATAAGAATTACATCGAGCAGACAGGTCAGTTAGTGGTCAGACATTAATGGAGAGTGGAATGGGGATAGATGGGGGGAGGGTTATGGCAGGTGACAAGAAAGTTCCCATGTTGCAAACAGCCATTGGAAATAATAGTGCCATTTGTACTACTATAAATTATATGAAAAACACCAGAGAAAAATGTAACAATACATTTAAGTGTTTGTTCACCAATGCCAGAAGTCTGCCAAGCAAAACAGGTGAGCTGGAAGCTCTGGTGCATGAGGAGAGCTATGATGTAATCGGTATTGCTGAAACTTGGCTTCAATCCTCACATGACTGGGCTATTAATATTCCTGGCTATGCTCTCTTTCGGAAAGACAGGGTAAAAAGGAAAGGTGGAGGGGTCTGTCTCTATGTGAGAAGTGACCTCAAAGCAAGCGTGAAAGAGAACCTGGTTGATGGAGAGTGTGATGAGGCTGAAGCATTATGGGTGGAACTGCATACAGATGTGCGTAGTTCAAAATTAATCATTGGAGTTTGTTATAAACCACCCAATGTTAATGAGGAGGTGGAGACTCAGCTCCTTGCACAGATGGAAAGGGCTGCAAGGTCTGGGACGGTGATAATAATGGGGGGTTTTAACTACCCAGAAATTGACTGGATTAATGGCACTTCTGGGACAGTTAAAGGACAAACATTTAAAACCTATTGCAGGACAATTTTATGGTGCAGTTTATTGAGGCCCCAACTAGGAATGATGCCCTGTTGGACCTGATAATCTCAAACCATGCAGAGCTTATTACTAATGTTCAGATAAAGGAACACCTGGGTAGCAGTGATCATAACATGATTTCATTTAATGTTAACTATAAGCAAGAAATACATACAGGAAATATTAAAACACTAAATTTTAAGAGAGCAAATTTTCCAAGGATGAGGGCTGCTCTCCAGGACTTGGACTGGGAGGGACTATTGGCACAGATGAACACAGAACAGAAATGGGAATTCTTCAAAAAGACTGTGTGGAACCTCACTGCAAAGTATGTTCCCATGGGCAATAAGTTTAAAAGGCTAAAAATAAAACCAGCTAAAATGTGGCTCACGGTCAAAGTTAAAAAAGCTATAAACAATAAGAAAGTAGCTTTTAAAAAATATAAAAATGAAGGAACACTAGTGTTGTTTAAATGTTACAAAGAATATAACAGGATATGCAAAAAGGAAATCAAGGATGAAAAAATTCTAAACGAACGACAGATTGCAAAAGATAGTAGGACAAACCCCCAAAAATTCTTTAAATATATTAATAGTAAAAAGGTGAAGTCTGAGCATGTAGGCCCCTTACAAAATAATCTAAAGTTGGTGACTGGGGACAAAGAGAAGGCAAATGTATTAAATGTTTTCTTCAGCTCTGTGTATACAATGGAGCATGGGGGAGCTCATGTCCAAAATGGGGGTGGGAGTGACACAGCCTCAAATCCACAATGGCTCAAAAGTGATATGGTCCAGAAATATTTAGACAGAATAAAGGTGGATAAAGCACCTGGACCTGATGGCATCCATCCACGGATCCTAGGTGAGTTGAGCTCTGTCATTTCAAAGCCACTGTATCTAATATTTAGGGACACATTATTGACAGGAATAGTACCACTGGATTGGCGTAGAGCCAATGTGGTGCCTATATTTAAAAAGGGAACAAAGTTTTTACCAAGTAACTATAGACCTGTTAGTTTAACTTCTATAGTTGGGAAGATACTGGAACGTTTAATAAAAGACCACATGGATGAGTTCTTGCTGGAAAAAAACTATTTAAGCAGCAGACAGCATGGATTCATGAAAGACAGAAGTTGTCAGACAAACCTTATTTCCTTTTATGAAGAGGTAAGTAAAACCCTGGACAGAGGCGTGGCTGTGGACGTGATATATTTGGATTTTGCAAAAGCGGTCGATACAGTTCCGCACACACGGCTCATGTGTAAGGTAAGGTCTCCAGGATTGGATATATCAGTTTGTAAATGGATAGAAAACTGTCTGAAAGACAGAATTCAGAGAATCGTGGTTAATGATTCTTACTCTGAATGGTCCAAGGTTATCAGTGGTGTACCCCAAGGTTCAGTGCTGGGACCCTTACTTTTCAATATATTTATAAATGATATTGGGTCTGAGATCAAAAGTAACATTTCTGTCTTTGCAGATGACACCAAGCTATGCAGTGGAATAACGTCCTTGCAGGATGTCTCCAATTTACAAGCCGACCTCAATGCTCTGTCTGATTGGGCGACTAAGTGGCAGATGAGGTTTAATGTAGATAAATGTAAAGTTATGCACTTAGGGAATAAGAATATGCATGCATCATACATGCTAGGGGGTGTACAACTGGGGGGATCTGTAGTGGAGAAGGATCTGGGGGTTTTAGTTGATCATAAGCTCAATAATGGCATGCAATGCCAAGCTGCGGTTTCCAAAGCGAGCAAAGTCCTTTCTTGTATTAAGAGAGGTATGGACTCCAGAGACAGAGATATAATTTTGCCCCTGTACAAATCATTAGTAAGACCTCATCTGGAATATGCAGTTCAGTTTTGGGCACCAGTTCTCAAAAAGGACATCGGAGAACTGGAGAAAGTGCAGAGAAGGGCAACTAAACTGATAAGAGGCATGGAGGAGCTCAGCTATGAGGAAAGATTAGAAGAACTAAATTTATTCACTCTTGAGAAGAGGAGAATGAGGGGGGATATGATCAACATGTACAAATATATAAGAGGTCCATACAGTGAACTTGGTGTTGAATTATTCACTTTACGGTCAACACTGAGGACAAGGGGGCACTCTTTACGTCTAGAGGAAAAGAGATTTCACCTCCAAATACGGAAAGGTTTTTTCACAGTAAGAGCTGTGAAAATGTGGAACAGACTCCCTCCAGAGGTGGTTCTGGCCAGCTCAGTAGATTGCTTTAAGAAGGGCCTGGATTCTTTCCTAAATGTACAGAATATAACTGAGTACTAAGATTTGTAGGTAAAGTTGATCCAGGGTAAATCCGATTGCCTCTCGGGGGATCAGGAAGGAATTTTTTCCCCTGCTGTAGCAAATTGGATCATGCTCTGCTGGGGTTTTTTGCCTTCCTCTGGATCAACTGTGGGTATGGAGTTGGGTGTATAGGATTTTACTGTGTTTTTTATTTTGTTTTTTTATTTTTTGTGGTTGAACTGGATGGACTTGTGTCTTTTTTAAACCTGACTAACTATGTAACTATGTAACTATGTAGGATTCCCTCTAGAAATATACACCAGACCCTTATCCTTGATAAGGTTCTGGAATGGATGTCAAAGGGTACCTCCCAAATTTCATACCAAAACCCTAGGGTCTGGTATGAATTTTTAGGGGTAACTACATACAAAAAAAAAACAACAAAGAAAAAGAGAGGTCCCACCAAAAAATCAATACCAGACCTTTGTCCAAGCATTCAGCCTGATAGGCCAGAAAAGGAGGGCATTTTTTTTATTTTCAGCGGGTCATTGGACAATGTGGATTAACATTTTGTGAATTAGAGATTTTTTTTAAATAGAGAACTTGTCAAAAGCTGTGTCTGTTTATTTGTTTTTATTTTGTGAAAATTAGTACAGATACTATGTACCATTTACTCATTCCCACGAGGGGTGGTATCTTTGTTCCCCGTTTTGTGATTGGAGCTTTTAAATTCTGATAAGCTGTCACCCACAGACTCCCCCCAGCCAGCTAATCAGGGTTGAGTTGAAGGGGTCCTTCTCATCATCACATGGTATCCCCCTATGTTAGGAGCATGTGGCCTGGTATGGTTCACAGTAGGTCTTACTCACAATGTCCCAGGAGCTAACTGCCACCCGGCTTCCACAAAGATACAGAGACAAAAGATCATTCTCTAGACTGTAACTCCAGGACAGTGCCCTCCAGCAAGAAATCCCCCAGCAATCTCCAGGTCCTTATCCCAGCAGCTGCTGAGGCTCAAACTCAACGGGCAGCAGCCCTAGGAGATATGGCACCCTCCTAGAAGAATAAATAACACAGTGGAAAAGCCTCTGGAATATTGATCACCTTCCTCAGCCACCTTCTGTGTACTTCCTCCCAGGATTGGCAAATTTGAATAAATATTTATAACTGAGTGATTGGTCTTCTCTGCAGGTGCAATCAATCAATATCTATAAATCATTCAACACAGCCAAATATATAAGGGTAAAAAATAAATAAAAATCTGATAAACAAAAACAATAAGCAAAAATGGATTGCTTGCTAAACTCTCCAAAACTGCTTTTACCACACCTTTGAAATAATCCTAATGCAAAATAGTGCAGTGCAACCAAGAATATAGTAAGAAATAATGATCTCCAATGGTAACCTTTTATAGCAAAACACATATATAGTAGATGGATTTGCTGCCCTATTTTGCATTACTATTTTTTCAAAGGTGCAATCAACCAGTCAGCCTAGGATACTTTTCAAGACAGTGATATTTTGAAAGACACTTTATAAGCAGCCTGCAAAAGATATAATCAAAATGTATGAATAATGAGTATATTGAGACCATCTAAAGCAGGGGTGTCCAAACGTTTTTCAAAGAGGGCCAGATTTCATGAAGTGAAAATGCGTGAGGGCTGACCATTTTGCCTGACATTCTTTGAACCATTTAAAGTTGGTCTAATTGTGTTTGTTCGAGCACTAATACACTGCCCAAGAAGAATTAGCTTGCCTTGTGGCTATGTGTGATGAAGAGATGAGCTTGGGTGTGTTATTTGGATATACCGTATTTATCGGCGTATAACACGCACCTTCACTTTAAGAGGATAGTTTCAGATTTTTTTTTTTTAAATAAAGAACTGTGAAGTAAAATCAGCCTAATCAGTGCCCATCTACAGCCTCATAATTGTCATTATTGCAGCCTCTCCATTACCACAAATGCAGCCTTACCATTGCCACTAATGCAGCCTCTCCATTGCAATGAATGCAGCCTCTCCATTGCAATGAATGCAGCCTCTCCATTGCAATGAATGCAGCCTCTCCATTGCAATGAATGCAGCCTCTCCATTGCCTTCAGTGCAGCCTGATTGATGCCTATCTGCAGCCTCGGAGGGGACAGGGAGAGGGGCGGGACGAGTGCCAACAGATTACATACAGGAGAATCTCCTGTTTACACAGCGGCCTCTTTAATACAGATGCCTCAGAGTAAACAGAAGATTCTCCTGTATGTAATCTGATGACACTTGTCCCCTCCCTGTCCCCTCTGAGGCAGCGCCGATAAATACAGTATATATCTTTTGTAGCCCTGTGGACCACAAAAGATATATATATCCAAATTACCAGGGGGGGCCACATTAAATGGGAACAGGGGCCCTAATTGTCCTGCCGACCGGACTTTAAAATGCCTTTAGATCAGGCATGTCCAATGAACTGGTGAAAAATTAACTAGTCAAAGGCTGCTTTTCTACAGCTAAATGTTCACCATTTTCATATTTTTTTTACCAGTGTATTCTCCCAGTCAAGTCCCATTCAAGTCTGTTTGCCAAACAACTGGATTTTCCAATTTAACAATTAAGCCAAGCCCTAGGTAAATGTACAGTAAATTTATTTTTGTTACTCATGGTAGTTGTGTGAAGCCTCGTACACGAGCCAGGAGAGCATTTGGCCGGGAATCCCGGCCGTGTGTATGCTCCCTAGCAGTTTTCCCATCAGGAAAACAGCTGAGAATCCCAACGGGAAAATAGAGGACGCTGCTCTCTATTTTACCATTGGGATTCCCGGCAGAGTGTTTCCTGCCAAGAAAGCCGGTAGCCTGTATGCTTACCTGTCCCAGGTAAACCCACGCATGCTCGATAAGAGTTTGACGCACGCGCGGTAGCTTACAAGTTTAGTGTGGGGTGTAGCAAGATGGCGGTGACGGCATCGAATGTGACGAGTGCCGGCTCATCGTAGTCAATGACGTTACCTAGTTCTTGCCATTCAAAAGAACTGCGGTTCTTTTGAATGGCCGTCTGTATGCACGGCTTTGCAAAACAACCTTGGCTTGTGAAGAAAGACTTGAACAGCAGGAGGCCTGAACATCCATCTCTTCTGAGGCAGCAGGATTTCCAGGAACAGAGGGCCATATTCTGAGTAAAGTTACGATGGAGTAACTCAGGATACTCCATCATAACTCCCTTTTTTGACCCGTGTATCTATGCTCCTGATTCTCAGAATCATTTTTGCATAGATACACTTAAGATCCGCCATCTGTAAGTCACTTACACTGGCGGATCTTAAATGCAATGACGCCGGCCGCCGCTAGATGGCATTTAAGTGAAGGAGTCATTTGCGTATGCAAATGATCCTTCTACGCCGATTCACGAACGAGTTCGCGTCGCGTAACCGTCGCTAACGTCGTTTGCGTAAGCGGAAACTTACCCCTGCTATATGAGGGGTAAGTTTCCGCAAGTCTCGCGTAGGCCATGTTACGGATGGCGTCGGGTCCCCGTCGTGTTTTTTCGTCGGATACGTCGTTTACGTAAGTCGTTCTTGAATACGACTTTACGTCAATGACGCACACGTCGGCGTCATTGACGTTTTCCGCCGAGAACTGGAGCATGCGCACTGGGCTTTTTGCAGCCCGGCGCATGCCCAGTTCTTTTGTATCGGGGGCGCGCTTCATTTGAATAGAAGCCGCCCCCTTGGAGATCCGCCAGGCTACGCCGGGACACTTACACTCCGCTGTCCCAACTTATGGAGCAAGTGGTTGGGGAATACAACACCTGCTCCAGTAAGTTGGGACAGCGGAGTGTAAGTGCCCTAAGCGAAGCAGGCGGATATTTACTCAGAATATGGCCCAGAGTGAGTACTTCTACATCCACAGGACCAAAAGGGGCTAAATCTGCCAACTGTAATATTAAGCAAGCTTTTCTGGGACTGTGACCCAATCCCTTGTCCTGGGACATTTAAGTAGCCAGGTGGGCTGGTATTTTCAAGAAAGGGGACATAGAGTTACTACAAATGGAGATTTTGCTAAAATTCTACCCTGGGTACACAGAGTCCAGCAGTAGAGGGAGGGGGGGCACTTATTTGCCAAGTTTCTGTTCCGGAGGAAATACAGTCAAGTGTATGCTTATTTTTATGGATTAAATAGAGAAGGAATTTGTCCTCATTTATTGTTCTTCAGGTCAAATTGGGCATCCCATAAACCCCATACTCTATCCAATTTGTTTTCCCAGACAAAACAGCAAAAAAAAATGTTTTTGTAGTTGAAGATGCATTTTGCCTGGCTGTGCCAGAATAAGGAAACCCAAAAGCCAGTGGCCCATGCGGGGTAGCACTATATTTATTGATTTAACTAAAAGAATGAAAAATAAAAATAATATGCAGATTTCCTCATCCACACACAATGTGAATGGCTGAATATCTCCAACTGTGTTATTGAATTCTCACAAATTGAATCCTTCCTCGCTGTCAGAACACAACGATCAGTGTTGCTGGCTATAGCCAGTGGCACTGATTATTTGGAAAAAAAACTGACAGGCTGGTCATACAACAGTTGATCGATATATCAACTCCTGTACAACTAGGGTGTCCATACATGAATCAACATTGGGCCTGTCCCTGTTGACCCGGCTAAATTTTGGTCCATGACTGTACACTATGGCTGGCTTTAGTCCCTGTCTGAAAAAATAAGCCTCTCGCCTATTTAAAGGACAAAATCATCATTTGCACCTACTAACATTAACGTCATGAACCTTGAGTCACAAACAAAAAGCTTAGACCAAGCAAATGAGAACTGAAAATAGTGAAAGTGTTGTGCATAAGCTGAGATGGGAGAGTTTTATTATGGCATCATACTTACTTACACGCAGCAATAAATATATACTTATACAGTGTTGAATGGTGGATGGTGGATTTGCTGACCATTCAATGTTTTTCACTGCCAGAGATGTTCTCTATCTGCTTTTTCCCACAGATTCACTTGATAAATAAATAAATTAGAAAATCCTAGTTGTTTATAAGTAGCAGAAATGCTAGATAGGTTGGGCTGTCTTTAAAGTGAACTTGCAATTTCATCCTTTATGGACAGTATAATAAAAGAAGAAGTTGGGAATAGAAAACGGAAAAAGAAGGGAGCTGGAACAGAGGGGAAAAGGACAAAGAAAGAGAAAGAGGGGGGAAAGGGATGAATGACACAAAAGGATAGCACTCACAAGGGCCACATCTGTATATATAGTAAAGGGGAAGCAACAACTACAAGTAGATATTGATGGTCAGACTTTCAGGCCAGGGAAGTATATTAAAAAATAAAGTTTAATTTACAAAAAAATACATAATAATACAAAATAGTTTACAACAATTGACCACTGTAAGCACAATCCTCAGAAGTCGCCAACGCACGTTTCGCCGTGGGGCTTCTTCAGGACCATAAAGAGGATTTCGTGAATGACAGAGAACAAATAGTTATATGACAGATGGTCCTTCAGTGGTTGCATCCATAAGGCATATGTGGCAAATGATGTCACAAGATCATAAAAGAGCTTGTCCACAGATTTTCAAGGAAAGGATCTTAAAGTGACCATAAGGTCAAAATACAAATCGCAGACTTGAATAAGGCATCACAGGAGAAAACGCACGTCAGCTGTGCTACAATATGGAACTAAAATAGGTGGTCCTGGGGCCCACTGGGACAACAGATATTGCAGCAGCCAGCCAGCAGGAATATAAACCCTGCACAATGAGTATTCAGTAGAGCAATTCCCCAGCTTAACAACCGTGTTGTAAAATCTCTGGGAGTTGTCAGGCGGCTGAACAGGAGTGTCGTCTGTGTCCCAGGGTGTACACCAGTGTAACACCATGGGACACAGACGACACTCCTGAAAATCTGTGGACAAGATCTTTTATGATCTTGTGACATCATTTGCCACATATGCCTTATGGATGCACCCACTGAAGGACCATCTGTCATATAACTATTTGTTCTCTGTCATTCACGAAATCCTCGTTATCGTCCTGAAGAAGCCCCACGGCGAAACGTGCGTTGGCGACTTCTGAGGATTGTGCTTACAGTGGTCAATTGTTGTAAATTATTTTGTATTATTATGTATTTTTTTGTAAATTAAACTTTATTTTTTATTATACTTCCCTGGCCTGAAAGTCTGACCATCAATATCTACTTGTAGTTGTTGCTTCCCCTTTATCCTTTATGGACAAATCACAGGTTCACATTAAAGAAGTCTAAAGAAATAAATGACACCAATGTTAACAAATGGTAAAGAATGGTAAATGCATTTTAACACAATATAATAGACATTTTTGGCTTGGGATATTTTGTTATTTTTTTTTGCCAAAAACCTCTTAAAATTAACTTAAAAAACACTGAAATTTGCTTAGTTGCAGAATTGTCGCTATCGTTACTTTCAGTGTTTGATGATTAATTTCCCCACAAATCGCTATCGCTCAATTCTGCAAGTGATTCTAATTTATTATCGCTGTTTTCTAGCTGGTCTAAAACCACTTTTGATGTAAACGGACACTTTTTGGTTGCTATGGACAATCTACAGTTTCCAGGCAGAAAGAACAGTTTTTATAATATAAAACTGCATGCAGGACACTGGACTAGGGGCAAAGGGTGTGTGTAATTATTTTATACTGTACTGTAATCTGTAAGAATACAGTATACTGTATCTATACTGTGTTTTTCATTTTTTGAATGTGGCAACGAACTCCGCCCCGTGCATCGCGCCGCCCGCAGGGAAAGAAGCTCGGCACTTGGCAGTCACCAGTGTGAATCGAGCGAGATGACAGCTCACACACACACACACAGCGGGGAGACAAGGTAAGTAACTTTCCCCGTTTCCTGCAATGTGATGCCGAGGCTCGGGGATACCGCTTTTGGTATGAAAAATTCACCCCGAGCCAGACTCGGTAATACCACCAGGGAGGTTATGTAAGGCCAACGCTGGGTCAGGTTTGGTAAGAATCCCACTGATTCTAGATATAAGTAAATATGTAAAATCAGAGTAAAAATAGCAACATCCATGGAGACAATATATCAAATAAATTTTATCTCGCTACTCAACAAAATAAAAGCAGAAATAAATAAAACTGCAACAAGGTATCTTTCCTGGATAGGAAGAATAAATATCATTAAAATGGTAAGATTATGTGCAAGATGCAAATGTTACCAATCTCTCTCCCACAGGTGTATTTTAAGACATTAAAAACCATAACATTTAGGTTTATATGGCAGAGAAAGAGCCAAGAATAAGCTTATCGGTCTTGAACAAGGATGAAATGCAAGGAGGACTGGGGGTACCAAATTTCAAATACTATTATAACGCAATATTGTTATCACAGATGTTAGAACGGGTAAAAAATAAGAAAAAAAGATGGGTGAAATTGGAAAACACTATCAGTAATGAACCACTTGGGAAGGTCATATGGATACCACCACAATTTAGAGAATTGAGTGAGAATACACATGAAATAACACAGAAAGTATTTACAATATGGGATTACAAGCACACACATAAAAAATGGGAATTGAACTCACCCTTTAACTCACCCTTAATACCATTAAGAGAAAGGTAAATTGTTCCGGGAATGGATAAAAAATGAAAATGCACAATTAAAAGATACAATGGAAAAGGGGAGAATACACACACACTACAAGAATTAAAACACAAAAAAATTGTTAATGGTGATAGATGAATGGTGGTACTCCCAGCTGAAACATTTTGTGACAACCATGCCACAACCAATTAGATCTGGGGAGAACCTATTGTCGTTCAAGTGTCTGTGCTCAGTGGAAAAAACAAAGAAGTACAGTACTTGTGAGAATAAAGGGGCCGGAAATACTGCTATTCATAGTGAAATGGGAGAGAACTGGGAAAGTGAGAAGAAGATCTACATTTGGAGAAATTAAAAATGGTACATAACACAACAATAGATAGTAATACTATAGAAATGAACTACAAATGTATTTTACGTTGGTATATAACACCAGTGATAGCACACAAATACCAAAGAGAATTACAATTTTTGGCAGATCTCATGGAAACACTATGCTTATAAACAAACATTTCTCTGACCTACTCCTGGTTGCAATCCTCAGACACCCCAAAATTAGATAAATACAAAACATTCTGGGAATCAGCCTTTCAAACAAAATTTACTGAAGACCAATGGACACGCGCTTGTGTATTTTCTCATAAGTGCTACATCAGCACTCGCCTACAAGAGAACTCATAAAAGTTGTGAACTCATTGGTATAACCCACCGTCTAATTTGCACAAGTGGTTTCCATCAGTTTCCGACCTCTGTTGGCATTGCAATCAGGAGATAGGGCCCCTAATACACATATGGTGGGATTGTGCTCTGATACAACCTTTCTAATTTTGCTGCCAAGTGCATTCTAAAAATGTGTTAAGCCCTAGTTCACATTGATGCAATTTGGCAATTGCCGGCAAGGGCAGAATCCGAATCGGTGCGATTCTGCACCGATTCCCAAAGGTAGTTTCTGTACTACTTTTGGCGATTTCGGGGTGTGACTTCCATTGATATCTGTACAGAAACCTAACAGTTGTCTCTGAAATCACCCCCAAAGTCAGGACTGACATGTGGGAATGAAATTGTGCGAGTTCAGCTGAACTCACACGATTAATTCCCGCAGTCAGTGTGAACCAGGGCTTAAAGTCAAAGTCTTACATCATTTACAGCACCTAAAAACTGACATAGCATTCTTCATCTACTGCCACCCAGAATGCTTTTGTGTTTCCACCAATTGACTAAGATCTATGTGGTGTTCTTATGTGTAGGAAGAGGAGTAAAACACATTTTGTAGCATTATACCTGCTTTTATGTGTGTATATATATATATATATATATATATATATATATATATATATATATATATATATATATATAACTGAAGAAAACCCAACTAGAAACAAGAATTTTCAGATTTATTTTCACATTTGATTTTGCTTTAAATTCAAGTAACCCTAACATAAAACCAACAGTTACAAATGTTAAAAAACATTCACAATCTAATACTGCAGACTGTATTCTGTTCAAAATAGTGCCATGGTCATACATAGATAGATCATAGATAGGGCCTTTGTCATCATATCATGGTGTTGGGGAAAAAAAAACGTTGAAATTAAAATCTAATACATACACCATTGTTTCTACATAATATTTTCTGTATAACTTGGAAAAAAAGCAGGCAGATGTGGTAATGTTTAATTCCGACTGAAAAAAAAGTTTTGGGACTCAAATAAGCTTATATAGGTTTAAAGTGTTTGGTCTCAAGTGGTTAATGGTCTTTGAGTTTGGGATAATAACTTGATGTGTTTTTCAGGGTGCCATTAAATGGACATAAAGAAAGCTAGAGGAGTGAGCATGAACATTACATCAAAGAGTACCCATGTGTTGATGGCCAAATTCAGTCTTCTTTCAAGTGCATTCATTGTGTATTTGAAAATATATGAGATGCATCTGGGATCATGCAAATTTCCATGACAGCTGCATCTGACCTTCAGCTGGCATTCTTCTGACCTGCATTTGACCTCCTTTGAACTGCATTACCTGCTTTAGCCTAGGTTCACATTGATGCAATTTGGCATGCAAATTGACATGTTAAATCGCATGCCAAATCGGTAGCTAATACTGGCAAAAGCACTGTTTGAATCGGCACAACGCTGACTTTGTGGTGCTACATCTATTCCGAAAAGTAGTTTCTGTACTACTTTTGGTGACTTTGGGTGAGATTTCAATAGACATCTGTGCAAGAACTCTGACTGGAATGGTACCAGCTGTATGGAGAAAAGGCAATGTAGCACCAATATTTAAAAAAGTGCCGAGATACATCCCTGGGAGATACAGACCGGTTGCCTAACATCAATTGTATGCAAGCTCTTGGAGGGGATGATAAGGGACTATATACATGGTAAATGGGGAGTACTCAGAATGGGCAGGGGTGAACCTGGGACCAATCCTATTTAATTTATGCATAAATCATGTCAGGTCACCTGTGACCAGGTGACAAGTGCACCCCGTTGGGGTCAGGGATGCACCACAGGGTAGTGAAACCTATGGCCGACTGCTGCAATTAGAGAGGAAGCGTAAACCCAAGATCGCCCAGGGTGCGGAGTCTAAGACCCAGCTTTGTGTTCACCAGAGCCTCTAGTGGTGAGGATGGCCTTCGTCGCAGCTGGATCCAGGTCACGACCCCTGGGATCCCCTAGGTCACACTCTGCAGGGAGAGAGGGGAAGCAGCAAGCAGGACAAGCGGTAGTGATGAGTAAGCCAAGGTCAGGGCAACAGGCAGACAAGGGTAACCAAGGGACAGGCAAAAGGTCAGGATCACAGGCAAACAGGAGATGTCAGGGATGAGCCAAAAACAGTACACATGAAGATAATCATAGCACACTGCAGACAGGAACTAAAGCTAACAACACGGATGAACAGCAAAGCAGACTAGCAGTGCAGTGGTTAATATAGGCTTCCTGGGATGGCCTAGGGTGGAGCAATACAGGGAGGAAGGTGATAAAAGACAGCCAGGAAGAGGGTCAGGCCTCTAATGAACACATGGAGATCAGGTAAGCTGCCAGACTTATTGCATATCCATGACAAATTACCTGGAGGATGGGATAAATAGTTAAATCTCAGTTTCTGATACTAAGCTCAGCAGGGCAATAACAGGGCAATAACTTCTCCGCAGGATGTGGAAACCTTGCAAAAATATCTAAACAAATGATTGGGATGGGCAACTACATGGAAAATGAAGGGGAAAAGAAAGGGTGACAAACCCTGAGACTTTATACGGTGTCCAATTGAAGATATAGAAATACAGTAACAGTATTAGAGATTTTCAAGTTTTATTTATAAAAGTAAATAAACAAGCATAAATAAAAAAACATCCATATAGAATACATTTACAATACAATTGAGCCATACGCATACAAGACTGCAGTAAAATCGCTCAACAAGTTTCGCTCACATGAGCTTCTTCAGTAGCTTTGAAGTTAAAGCAGGTTATGCTGGAGATTATAAGAAAAACATACATGGCAAATTTGAAAAGGTAAAACAATGCATTTGGGTGGCAAAAATATCAATACACTCTACTCACTAGGGGGAGAACCTCTGGGGGAATCTAAGTTGAAAAAGAAAATGAGGGTCCTAGTAGATGACAGGCTCAGCAATGGCATGCAATGCCAAGCAAACATAATATTGGCATGCATTAAAAGGGGAATAACTCCAGAGATAAAAAAATAATTCTCCCACTCTACAAGACTCTGGTCAGGCCAAACCTGCAGTATGCTTTCCAGGCATTAGTCCTCAGGAAGGATGTGCTGGAACTGGAGAGAGTCCAGAGAAGGGCAACACAACTAATAAAGGGTCTGGAGGACATTAGTTATGAGGAAAGGTTATGAGCACTGAACTTATTTTCTCTGGAGAGAAGACGCTTGAGAGAGGATATGATTTCCATGTACAAATACCGTACTGGTGACCCACACCAGGGATAAAGCTTTTCTGTGTAAGAGAATTTAATAAGACACGTTGTCATTCACTTAAATGAGAAGAAAAGCGGTTTAATCTTAAACTGCGGAAAGGGTTCTTTACTTTAAGAGCAGTAAGGATGTGGAATTCCCTTCCACATGCAGCGGTTTCAACGGGGAGCATTGATAATTTAGAAAAACGACTAGATAAGCACCTACAAAACATACAGGGATATACAATGTAATACTGTCATAAAATCACACACATAGGTTGGACTTGATGGAGTTTTGTCTTTTTTCAACCTTGCCTACTGTGTAACTTTCTGAAAATTTGTTGTGGGCCAGAAATACAAAATATATTTAACTCATTGAAGCAATCTGAAATACATGGAACTAGTGTTTTTAGAAAATAAAAGGCCAAACATGCTAGCCTTTGTGCTCCTTTAAAATGGGTTAATCTATAATACAAAAAATATAGTTTTCTGGGACATTTTTAAATAAGATACATTATCATTTTACAGTGTTCATGAATATATTCTAAAGACAGGTCACTATTTTTAAATGGGTGCTGGTATGTTTTGTTCAGTTTTTGTTTACTTAGCAACCTGCCTTTTTTCAGGCAGAAAAAAAAAATCCCACACTACTCTAGCACATTCTGATTTATGTTCTTTGTATTAGCTAGCTCCATTATCATAGACTGTCTCACATCACTCCTTTGGCTGTCCCTGTGTGACTTTGTGTAAACTCCATATCAAGTTCCTGCTCTCCAAATAGTGAGATGTTGTGGCATGGAATATCAATACATAGTCATTATATAGTGCAGTCTGCACAGTTCTTCTTCATTGCCCAGAAGACAAACATAGCACTGGAGTAAATGTCTCAACACTCCATAATCCCTGAGCATCCTCACATCCATTAGATGTGACAGCAACAAAGTACTCGCCATGGTGCTCTTGGTACCGAATTCTGTCATTTGTCTGCTCAGACTCCAGTGTTTGCTATTGATTGCTGGAAAGCAAACATGCAGCTATATCCTATCTTCCTCCTTCAAACAGCAGCTCAAATGATGATCAAATCTGTCATACATAAAACTTCAATATACATTGAATGAAGGGCAGCTGTATTAATTTTCATCAGTCACTGAGTTTACCAGCTCTTGCTCTCAAATGTTTTTATATATTTTTTTATATACATATGATTCCAAAGATGATTTATGTTCTCACAAATGTTCATAACTCAAGAGAAAGTCTTTGTTTTGTATCCAGTCAATTATGTGTTGCAAAGTAGTGTGCATCAGAAACAATACCAATTGCATTTTTGAGCACATTTTTTTTATTTTTACACTCAGGCATCGAGGAAAAGCTTTTAAAAATACCAGTTTTACATATCAATTTACAGTAAGTCCTTCAACAAACTACTGTAGTTGGACAAATGAGCTTGAATGCAGGTCATGTGCCTTAAGATGCCATTGTAAATACATCTGTGGAGAAGGATAGGCATAAGACAACCATGTAATAGCCTTATTCAAAGAGGTCCTCACCCATTAAAAAGACTTGGGGCCAGTTTTGCTGGAATAGGCTAGATCACAATTTTTTTTTGTTGATAAACTACACCTATAGTCCATCATACCAGTGAAACAACATTTCATTTTAAGCACCAAAGTAGCATAGCCTATACATTAGTCACAAACCGGCATTTGAAAAATCAAAGACCTCAGAAGGCATGAAAAAAAATGTGATTGAATTTGCTGGTGATGAAAAAATAAGCAGTAAACAAAAAAGGCAGAAGGTGGATGAAAATGTGTTAGAAGGCTGCAGAAAGCTTATGTTCACCATCATCATCTCTTCCTTTCTTAAGTATGACCCCAATTCCCAACAATTTTAAGCATAAATGGACCAGTGATATCCCCTATGCATAGTTTTAATTAAGATAATAAGTCACCCTAACCCCACACCAAATGTCCATCAGCCAAGGCTACCTTTTACTAAAACTCAAAAGGCCTTTTATGACTAAATATCCTTCGACGGTGTACAGTATGAATTTGCAGCAGTCTTTCAATGCCATTTGACTGGTCTCAGCCACATGGCACAGGCCACAAAACGATGACTTAATAAGACATTTCCCCATGGAATGTTTATTGAATGTAGTAAATCAGTGCCAGATAAGAGTTGGAAGATGCAAAGAAACTGCTTCAGATTCTGATAGCCGAGGTATATGATGATAGGATCTCTGGTTTGTATTTCTGGTATCTCCAGACCAAATCTGGGTACATTTAAAGATCATTGAGGGCAATCCATTCATGTTTTCTGTGGCAGCTGGAGGAAGACTAGAAAGATCCATTCTGCTACAGGGAGCTGTTTGGCCTACTTATTTAACGGTAAGAGGTCAAATAGTTCCTGTGAATGAGCATTTTGAAGGGAGTTGGAGGAGCACATGTGCAGTGTTGAAGATTTGGCAAATTGTTTTGCTCGCAAGAAGAGGGACTTTATAATGACACTTTGAATGTGAACATTTTTGGACACTTTTATGTACGTTTTATGTATTTTTTTATGGGCACAGTACAATCTTGTACTTTGCATTTTTGCAGAAGTTTTTTTGCGTAGAGCATTTTACATTTAAATGTGTATGAGTTCACGCACTTTGAGCACTTAAATCTGGAGTTGTTTTCGGTGATTCAAGTAATAGTTAAAGCCTGAGCGCTGATCACCTCTTTAGTAAGCATTTATTTTCTTCTGTGTAGAAAACATTTTTGTGTTACTTGGACTGTTGTGTTTTATAGTGTTAGGGAGTAAATCAAGTACCAGGACACAAGTAAGGTGTTTAATAGTATAATATGAAATAACCTGATATCTGTGATTCTGGGCTGATGAGAAATAAGCTGACCTTTTATCATATCTCTTTCAGTTTATTGCCCCCATTCTGCCTACACGCTTAAAAAAACAGACCTTTGTAATAATTTAGAAATAGAAAGTAATCAAACACTGCTGTTTTATTTGAAAAGATTTAACTCTCATGTACCTTTTGATCTGCTCTGAAAAGAAGATGAAAGAAGCTTTTAAATGTTAGCTTCATACTCAAGGATAATTGTTTCTTGGTATCTTTTGAAATGCAGAAGTTTCAGAAAAACGACCTGAACTGAGACACTGTAAACTTTGATGCGCTTTCTTTTTGGCACCTTGTTTACGAATCAATGATAACTGTTTTATGGGAATAAAAGGGAAACAACAGTAATATTTTATAGCACTGTATTTTCTGCTGATGTTGTATGGAGGTTTAAACAAAAACTACCACCATTAACTATAAATAATAATCATATTAATCAATAAATGCAGATATACACAGGGTCTAGGAAACGGCAACCCAAGGAGCCGGATAATATCGGGACCCCCGAACCATGTGTGGCGTTTTGGTTACACAGTATTTCACAAAAGTATGACCCACGGATTGGTCGTCTGACACGCATCTGAGTTTCCATACTCTGAGGATAATCCCACTGTGGTTCCGTTCACCCTGGTTTCATCTTGCTGTTGAATTATTATACACTGCTGTTGCTTATCTTCAATCTGGTAAACTGCTCTCCATGTAGTGGTGGTTTCCACGGATGTCAAGTGCACCTGGGTCTTGTTCGTCCTGATCTCCAATATCTGAGGCGTTGGTCCATTATTCAACCTTTATTTGGACTTTTGTTCATTTTGTTATATTTATACCAGCCTTGTTTGCTGAGTATATATATTAGTTGGTGCAGTTTTTCTTTTTTCCAGATATGCACAAGATCAACCTCACATGTGCGAGAGTGTGTGTGCATTCATCAGAAAGGTATTAGCCAAGAAAGACGCCTCCTGTCACTAAACAAAAGGTCCAGAACAATGTGGTTGTTCATTATGTCTGATTAATACCTGTGCCAGTACACATATCCAACATTACATGCACATATATTTCGCACACTATATATGTAAAAGTATATGCTCAGCTTATAACGTACACATACATTTCACACCCCAGTTTATAGTGTTCCAACATTTCCTATGCTCTTACAGTATGCATCATTGCTGAGTTTAGGATATGAGGAGAAAAAAGAGATAGAGGGTCAGGTACAAGTCTAAAGTTGTGCTGAGTACAAGTGACAGTCTGTCAAGGTGTTGCTGAGCACAACAACAACACAATCACAGACATGTTAACAACATGGAGCACTCTGTCAGAGATTTGTTCAGCATGTGAAGCATTCTGCCAAAGACTTAATGAGGACATTGGGCACCCAGCCAGGGATGTATTGAGCGTATTGAGTGCAAAACACATTCTGCCAGATACACACAAAGAACAGACTAGTATGGGTATGCAGAGCACACTGAACATTCTCATAGGAAATTGTTATCCTCATGAGATTCTCTGCCAGGAACATATTGACCACATAGGCTGTTCATCAATGTACATGCTGAGCATCTGGAATACACTACTATGAACATGGTAAATACTATAGACACTGTGTAAGGGACAGGCTGAGCACTCAACCAGAGATATACTGGGCACAAGTAGGTTTTACAAGGAGGTATTTAACTACAAAACATACTCCGTGAGAAATTTTCGGATGAAAAGGGATACCCTGTCACAAACCACAGAACACACTGAGCTAATTATTGGGAATATGTTGAACACAAGAGTTCTGCCAGAGACATGCTACCCGTATGTGCCAAGGAAATGATGAGCATGTTAGTAACTCTTTCAGAGACATGTTGATTGCACTAAGTAGTTTTTTATGGACATTCTAAGCACAAGGGACACTGGCATGGCCAGTACTTTTTCAGGCACTGTTTTGGGGTCATAACGAGGGCAAGAGGAACCCTGAGGCCCCGTACAGACGAGGGGACATGTCCGATGAAAACGGTCCGCGGACCGTTTTCATCGGACATGTCCGCTCGGAGATTTCGATCTGATGGTTGTACACACCATCAAACCGAAATCCCCGCGGACAGACAGCGCGGTGACGTGGCGGTGACGTTGACGCCGCCACGTCTGCAAACCAGGAAGTAAAATACTTCCACGAAGAAGAAGAAGAAGTCATTTTCCTTACACTTCACAATTATGTGCCACTTTGTATTGGTCTATCACATAAAATCCCAATAAAATACATTTTTAGGTGTATGGGGTATGAATACATTTTCAAGGCACTGTATGAGAAACTGTTCAGGAACAGAACTTTTCCCTAATGCAGATATAAATGTATGATAAAATTACCTGGTCTAAAGTAGATCTATGAGCACAAATTTTATTTTGATTTTGGATAGAGCAAAGAAAGGAGATAACCCCTTGCCATTTTTTTTTCATCATGTGTCCCATTGTGGAGATTTTCCTTCCTTCTGTCCCATAGCCCAACAGGAAGTGAGAGGAAATCCCTGAAAATTAAAGAAAATTCATTGGGGGACCAATAGCTCACCAGAACTAGTGTCCCCATTGGAAGATGTTCCCTCTATTACTTTTCTAGGGACAACACACAATTTGAGATTTTCTATTAATTTCAATGATAATGGTAAACAGGATAAATAGAGGTGGTAAATCTCCTAAATGGGGGCACAGACATACAAAAAAAAAACCCTGACAAACATTTTAATCCCGCTCCACTCTATCCAAAACAAAAATAAAACTGTTGCCTTTAGTTATAATTTAAGGTTCGATTTTTGGAAAATAAAATCTATCAAGAAAGCCTCAATCCCAAGATGCTTCAAGGTATTCATATCTTAATTTAGGTTAAGTGTTCCCACACTACATAATATACTCCTTGGAGATTGTCTAAAAAAATGGTGTTCCTGTTCTTTGTTTGTTTTTTACACATACTGTAAAGCTTGTGGTGAAACATTTTATTGTGTTATATAGGATTTCTCATTATTTCAGTGTTATTGAACGTGATTTCATATCTGAATTTTTATAGTGACTTGCCCTGTATGCTTGACCTTAAAATTACTGCACTGGGAAAACTACAATCTCCTAAACCTATACACTTGAATATGGCCTTTGTGACCTCATTATTTTAGCTTGTAGAAGTACACTTCCAAGATGTATAAAGCATGAATTCCATGTCTAGCATCATCAAAAAAAATGTTAATGCTACACTACCATGATACAGTATAAGTTTACTTATCAAGTTGATGACTATTAAGGGATATTTAAAATAATGGTCTCCATTCATAGACTCAATAGTATAAATTTCTTTAGATTCACTGTAGTGACAACCCCATTATTTTAGAAGGCAGATTATGCACAATCCACCAGGAAGAAGTAAAATGATAAAATGATCACATGCGCTTCTTTTTAGCTTGATTCCAAACCCTGTTCTCTAATAATCCTTTATATTATGTACATGATGGTTGGTGCGAACATGGCAATAGAAGTGAGCAGTGTCAATGTAAAGTGGTCTTTGAGAAAATATCACATTGATGTGCAAGGTGTGATGCAGTATGTTGGAACTGGGCTTACTAAAGGCACATAATCAGTTCACTGTGCAAGCAAACATTCCCTTAACTTAGTGAATGTGATGAAATTCACTTTGCAATGAATGCCCAATCTTTTCAGGAAAAAAAAAACAGTATCCTTGATTGCACATGATTGGATGATGAAAATCAGCAGAGCTTCACCTAAGTCACAACATTAGGGTAAAATCCCCTTGCAAAGGGAAAATGTTATTACAAAGTGAATAGCCTATTTGTACTAAATAGTAAATCAACTCTCTTCTGAGTAGTCTGTGGATAAAAAGGCACCATGTAGTTGGTGTCCAGGTACCCCAACCCAGGGTAATATTTCACTATAAGTTGTACTTGTTGCCAGGGGGATGCCCTGTGGTTGAATTCAAGGCTGGTACTCTCTTTGACTACTATTTGCCTTTTGGCGGTTTTGTGTGTACATATGCAGTACCTTGTTGGTTCTTTGCTTTAGCTGTTGTAGTTTGATGAGTGCCTTGCCTTAAATTGTATTACTATTATCGCTGATCATTTTTTTTAGCAACCTTGCACTTTATGAGTTTAAAATCTTTTTATTAATTTGACTTTTTACAAAACATGACAGCACATCCACAATCACATACATTTAAAAACATTTAAAAACATTTAAAACATCCATTAAAATAAAATTACTCCCAAACTTCTCCCAATCCAGAAGGGGGAGAAAAGGGGGGGGGAAAGACAGTGAGATAGGGAGGAAAACGAGGGAGAGGAGGGGGGGAAAGAAAAGAAAGGGAAAGACAGTGGGGGGGGGGATACAATGATATTTAACAGTGTAAAGATGAGGAACCAGGGGGTGCCAATATTGGACATCTCTCTGGTTAAACCTATCAAAACTACCCACCTAAATCTACAGAATTGCCACTCTGTGTTTACCGCCAAGATGCTCACTGCAAGTAAAAACAAAAGCCTTCAATAAAAGTATAAAAAGTGTGAAGTATTAAGGGTGAATACTAAGACAGCTGCATGTAGCTATCAACCTGATTCACCTAAATAACCGTGTCCCCTTGCAAAATATTTACCCAATTACACTACTTTATAATATTTAAAAAAAAAAGGGTGGGGAAGGGGGAATGGTAAGAAAAGGGAAAGAAAGTGAGGGAGGGTGAAAAAGGAGGGGGGGGGGTGATATTACCTGTGTAAGGATGAAAAACCATGGGGTCCCAATATTGGACATCTTTCTGGTACCACCTTTCAAAAATATCCACCTAAAACTACAAAATTTCCACCCTGTGTTTACCACCAATAAGCTCACTGCTAGCAAAAACACACCCCTTTTGTTTAGCCTTAAAAAAAAACAAAAAAACTATAGTATAAAAAGTGAAATCTTGCACTTTATGGCATGACTGTTATCCCTCTCTGTGTGGCTCAATATCCTTGCTCTATTTTGGGACTTCCTTGTTATAAATTATATGACCCTTTTGTTGCAGATATTTTTTATATGGCGATTGTCACTCCCATAATTAGGATTTGTATGGTTTATTCCCTAGGATCATCATTCCATTCATGTGGCTTCAGCTTATATAGGCATTTTTCACATCTAAAGACTATGGGGCAGATCCACAAAGATATTACGCCGGCGTATCTCTTGATACGCCGCATAATTTCAAATTGTGCGGGTCGTATCTTCGTTTTGTATTCTCAAAACAAGATACAACGGCATCTCGGCTAGATCCGACAGGCGTACGTATTAGTACGCCGTCGGATCTAAGCTGCAATTTTTTGGCGGCCGCTAGGTGGCGTTTCTGTCAAATTTCGCTTTGAGTATGCAAATTAGCTAGTTAAGGCGATCCACAAACGTACGTCCGGCCGGCAAATTTTTTTACGTCGTTTACGTTCGCCTTTTTCCGGCGTATAGTTAAAGCTGCTGTTATAAGGCGTACTCAATGTTAAGTATTGCTGGCGTTCCCGTGTACAATTTTGAATTTTTTACGTCGTTTGCGTAAGTCGTTTGCGAATAGGGATTTGCATAGAATGACGTCACCGTCGTGAGCATTGGCTTGTTCCGGGTTAATTTCGAGCATGCGCACTGGGATACCCCACGGACGGCGCATGCGCAGTTAAAAAAAACTTTGTTTACGTCGGGTCACAACGTATTAACATAAAACACGCCCCCATTACATCCATTTGAATTCCGCGCTATTACGCCTGCCAAAGATACACTACGCCGCCGTAATTAACAGCGCAAATTCTTTGAGTATTCGAAAAAAGAAGAATAAAGTTACGGCGGCGTAGTGTATCTTAGATACTCTGCGCCCGGCGCAAAGGTACGTGGATCTTCCCCCATCCGTCTGAATGTTTATGGCATCGACCATTGGTGTTTGATTTACCCCTCCTGAAGGGGCCACTAGTTTCTGTACCCCCTGGCACTTTCTATGTTGTTCTACTGGAAGTAAGGTTATTTAAAGTTCATAATTACCAGTACCTACCTACTGTATCTACATTTTCTTCTTTGGACCCTCTGTCTTTTACCCCCCCCCCCATTTTAGTTTCCTATCTCTTCTTTTCTTCCCCCTATTCATTCTCCTATTATTCTTTAGCACTTGACAGAACTCACAGATCTTTGGCCCCCAAACCACCTCCGGGCTCCAAACCCAAGGGACATTATTGTTCACTTTCATTACTACTCCAGAAGTTCTCAATATTCACAGATGAACAATAACTGGTTTGTCTGTGTTTGGGACTCCAGTGTGGGAGTAACCTACTTTTTGCAATCATCTTAGAGGAGATAAGAACTAACCGTTGGATCTTGCAGGTAGCCATGCACCTCACTATAGTCCTATGCTTTTGCCTTGGATAGCTGAAGATGACTTTTCCTTCAAACTTTTACAATGTTTTTCTCTTAATATTATTATTATCTATGTTTTATTTTTACTTTTCTTTATAGGTCCCTTTTTTTTACCCTCTTTTGGTATCCAGATTTATTTCAACAAACAAGCCTTAACCCCTTGCCGACTGTGCTATAGCAAAAATACTGCTACAGCGTGGTCAAGTTATTCTGGGAGGACGTCCCTGGGACGTCCTCGTGCACTTCCCTGTCTCACGTACCCCCTGGGACGCACTCGCAGAAGTGTCCATGCTCACCGTGTCCACGGGACCCAGCACCAATGATAGCGGCTCTTTACCACCTGATTGCTCCCTCCAATGAGGGAGCGATCAGAATTTAAACAAAAAGAGATCACGCTGAGGTCTTACTCTCTTCTCTCCTCACACTGATACAGCGTGTGAGGAGAGAAGAGAGAACAAAAGTGAGTGACATTTTTTTCTGTGCCACAGCAGTGACTACAGTGCCGAGCAGTGCCCTTTAGTGCCACACAGTGCCACACAAGTGCAATCTGTGCCCTACAGTGCCACTACACTACCCATCAGTGCCCCAACAGTACCCATCTGTGCCACCAGTGCCACTACAGTACCCACCAGTGCCGCTACAGTCCCCACCAGTGCCACTATAGTACCCATCAGTGCCACCTCTGCCACTTCAGTGCCCATCGGTGTCACTAGTGTCTGTCAGTGCTGCATCAGTGCCACACCAGTACCACTACAGTGCTCATCGGTGCCGCCAGTGCCTGTCAGTGCTCCATCAGTGCCACACCAGTGCCACTACAGTGTCCATCTGTGCCACCAGTGTCTGTCAGTGCTCCATTAGTGCCACACCAGTGCCACTACAAATTTATGAAGAAAAATTACTTATTTGCAAAATGTTATAATAGAAATGAAGAAAAATTCTTTTTTTTTTTTTACAAAATTTACAGTCTTTTTTCATTTATAGCACAAAAAATAAAAACCCAGAGGTAATCAAATACCACCAAAAGAAAGCTCTGTTTGTGGGAAAAAAGGACGAAAATTTCATATGGGTACAGTGTTGCATGAAAGAGTAATTATCATTCAAAATGTGAGAGCACCGAAAGCTGAAAATTCATCTGGTTAGAAAGGGGGTTTAAGTGCCCAGTGGTCAAGAGGTTAATGTCTTTATTGTTCTATGCACCATGGACAAGTATTTGTACAGTATACCCATTATCCGTACTACAATTGCTACATTTCTCTATGATATATCATGGCTCTTAAAGTCTTTTCATGCAATGTGAAGGGCTTAAATTCCATTCAAAAAAGATGGATAGCTCTGAAGGAATTCAAGTCTTCCAAAGCGGATGTGATCATGATTCAGGAGACTAATTTCCGACTAGGGTTTTTTTTTCCAAGTTTGCCTCCAAGCACTTCCCTAATACCTTTGTGTCATCAGATTCCTCTGGTAAAGCTAGAGTAGCGATTTTAATAAAACACTCTAGTCCTATATGAATCCTTTCTTCCTTTTTAAATCCCCATGGTCTATATGTTCTCCTGAGTTGTACCCATCTGAATACATCCTTTAATCTAGCCAACATCTATGCCCCTAATTCGGGACAGATTGGCTTTCTCACGAGGGTCTTTGAGAAATTACAGACTTGCTCACAACCTTTTATGGTTATAGAAGGAGATTTTAATATGTGCATGTCCCCAACCAAGCAAAGGTGTGCCCTGTTTCAAAATACCCCACTGATCCAAGCCCAAAAACGATCCACTTATTTTTGCAAATTAGTTTGATCTAATGATCTTACACAATAAGGAATTAATAGCTAGTAACCGTTCTAGTGTGTAGTTTTGGTGAATCAGCTTAATCACACCAGATACTTTGACTGATTGGGCATCTTCCCAGTTGCGTAGTACAAGAGTTTCAGTGGCTAAAAGCACATGGGTGACGACTTGTCTAAGGTTGGGGAGGAATCTCTCTATGCCTATGTGAAGCATTGCCAGTTCAACAATAGCAAATATTAATTTGCTATTGTCACACAACTGGGTAGGTTGGGGCCCAGTGCTCTGCACTCCAAACCCATCCCCTTTTTTTAAGCCAGTTAGAGCCTAAGTGCTTCTCAAAAAAAAAAAAAACATTGGAATCCATGCATCCAGCTCCCTGCATATAAATTAGGGGTCAGGCACATGGATTAGGGGGGCTTTCAGCCCCTGCACCCCATACGGGTGGGCTGCCGCTGATTAGGAATACCTTTCACCATGCCCATCAATCACTGTGACACTGTGGCACAGTTTGTGTACAATATTTTATTACTGTAAATGCACAAAAATCTATTGCTACCACGAACAGAACAATTTGATTGTGTTTGACTTAATGACCAACAGTCTCCATTCCTCTCATGTAGTGGGGCATCTGAAGAACTTGTCACTGTACCTCTAAAGGTGATATGTGCTAGACTCTCTTCATGGTAGGCTTATTTTATAATGTCAAGTTGCTAGATTGTAGCAGTGCAGGTACAAATATGAATACTAACAAAATGAAGGCATGAGACACTCATTATGTAACAGTTAATAGTAAATTCTCTCAGTTACTTACTCGATCCCCTTGCTGACCAGGGTTTCAAAAGCACAAGTTCTTTCACAGCAATAGTGAATTGATAATGGTGTCAAAAGACTTCTTCTTTGAGACTGGTGAGTGCCGTTATTGTCTTCAATCACAGGTCTCTCTCTGGATGGTGGAAGTACATTTGGATAGTGAAAACTTTTATAGGACTGTGATCACTTACCTGTTTTTGTAGGACTGCTATTGTGTTACTATCACCTCCTTTATAATTCCTTGGCAAACTTTTAATTATTACTTGTATACCAAGGCGCTGCAAGTTTGATTTTTTTCCAAGTTTCAGTTGATTCACACCAATTGAGATCTGCTTCTAAACATCAAGAATCACTTCCTTCGTTATCCTTGGCAACCATAGCTGCTACGAGGTGTTCCTTAACTCCTGTATACCAGTACTCTATATTGCATCCTTCAGAGTTGCAATCAGAGTTACCCAGTGTTCTGTGAACAAACAATATCATCCCTGACAACAGAATAAGCCACTCTGGCAGCTGAAGTGGTCTGCGCAATAGTGTCAGCTTGGGTCATAGACAGTGTTGTAACTAACGGCGTTTAAATAAACGCCGTTAGGTAACGATGGGCATCCTGAGGGTAACGAGTAATCTATCAGATTACTTTTTCCCTCGCGGCAACGCCGTTCCCATTACTGGGCGGCGTTACCGCAATTACTCCTACCTGTGTCACTGTAGCCGTCGGCCATCCATTGTTAAAAAGAGCGCGCCTCCCCAGTGTTCCGTGATTGGCGGAACACTAATTTCCCCAGCAGAGCCTCTGTTTAGTGTCCAGCCTATCACGGATGTCCTCTTATCCGAGGCCGAGGCTGAGGATGAGAAGGCATCCGTGATAGCCTGAACACTAAACAGAGGCTCTGCTGGGAAAATTAGTGTTCCGCCAATCACGGAATACTCGGGAGGCGCGCTTTTTTAATAATGGATGGCCGCCGGCTCCCTCTCCCCTTCTCCTCCCTCCCTTACAGTCCTGAGCCATGCGGGGACACGGGGGAGGTGAGCGCCGAGCAGGTAAGGAGGAGGGGTCATTACTGGGCAGTGGGCTCCTATCACGTGACTGCACCGGGGTGGGTGTCTATGGGGGGTGCACTGGTTGTGTGTGGATGAAGTTTGCATCCTGTCACCTGCATAAACGAGGCGCCACACATCTGCTATCATTGTCCTGTGACATCCCCAGCCACTGTCCTGTGCTCGATATACAATCATCATGAACATACATACCATACACCTCCGTTGTGGTCTGTTATTTTAATTATTTTATCAGTGTTGTAACTAACGGTGTTTAAATAAACGCCGTTAGGTAACGATGGGCCTCCTGAGGGTAACGAGTAATCTATCAGATTACTTTTTCCCTCGCGGCAATGCCGTTCCCATTACTGGGCGGCGTTACCGCAATTACTCCTACCTGTGTCACTGCAGCCATCGCCCGTCGCCGTCAGCCATCCATTGTTAAAAAGAGCGCGCCTCCCGAGTGTTCCGTGATTGGCGGAACACTAATTTCCCCAGCAGAGCCTCTGTTTAGTGTCCAGCCTATCACGGATGTCCTCTCATCCGAGGCCGAGGCTGAGGATGAGAAGGCATCCGTGATAGGCTGAACACTAAACAGAGGCTCTGCTGGGAAAATTAGTGTTCTGCCAATCACGGAACACTCGGGAGGTGCGCTTTTTTAATAATGGATGGCCGTCGGCTCCCTCTGCCCTCCTCCTCCCTCCCTTACAGTCCGGAGCCGTGCGGGGACACGGGGGAGGTGAGCGCCGAGCAGGTAAGGAGATGGGGTCATTACTGGGCAGTGGGCTCCTATCACGTGACTGCACCGGGGTGGGTGTCTATGGGGGATGCACTGGTTGTGTGTGGATAAAGTTTGCATCCTGTCACCTGCATGAACGAGGCGCCACACATCTGCTATCATTGTCCTGTGACATCCCCAGCCACTGTCCTGTGCTCGATATACAATCATCATGAACATACATACCATACACCTCCGTTGTGGTCTGTTATTTTAATTATTTTATATATGCTTTTTACAAGTTTTAGCCCCATAATGGATTGTTTTGCGCAAACACCCTGAGCGCTGTACTCCTCCGCTATATTGGGTGCCTAGGAAGAGGGTGATGCACGGCAGAAGGGCACCGTGATCCACACCACAGAAGGAAGAAGAAAGCCGCCGCTTTTCTGTCCCGGCTGTCCTCCGGGAGGGGTAACTGTCGCCGCTGACTGACCAGCGGGGGTGACTATTTGCCAACATGGAGGGGGTTAATGTACTGCCACTGGTCACTGATGCATTGGTGACCAGTGGCAGGTTATTAACCCCTTTGTGCTGCATTAGTTACACCAGTGTCAGTGTTTATTAACCCCTATATGGTGCAGCATGAAAGGGTTCATAAACACTGATGCTGGTGTCACTAATGAAGCACAAAGGGGTTAACTGTCACTGGTCACCAATGCATCAGTGACCAATGTTGTATTTCATACTGCCCAACTCCCATACACTCCGCACCACTCTCATGTACATACCACCCACCTCATACACTCCGCACCCCTCTCATCTACATACTACCCACCTCATACACTCCACACCCCTCTCATCTACATACCACCCACCTCCATACACTCCGCACCCCTCTCATATACATACCACCCACCTCATACACTCCGCACCCCTCTCATCTACATACCACCCACCTCATACACTCCGCACCCCTCTCATCTACATACCACCCACCTCATACACTCTGCACCGCTGTATACTATACTGTATATAGTGTTTTTATTCTTCAATCATTTAATATAAACATCTTTGATATTAAAGATGTTATAGAACGTAATTGCATTGTAGAATATAAAAAAAAAAATCTCAGTTACTTTTCCGAGTAACTAGTTACTTTGCTTAAAAAGTCACTGAGTTACTAACTCAATTACTTTTTCAGACAAGTAACTTGTAATTGTAACTAGTTACTTTTTCAAAGGAAGATGAACAACACTGGTCATAGAGGATTAGGAGGAAGAGGATAGTTTAGTAAGCTGGTATGCATGCTGTGGCTGGATAGAAAGGGCAATATCACTAAACAAAACAAATGTGCCCTGCACTGAGGATGGACCATGACCACCTTTGTCTGTGGACACAGACACTTCCTGCCCCCTCATAGTCACATAGGACTGTCTGCATCTCTCAGACATGATGGGGGAGGAGGTATTATTACCTAAATTTAGTAGAATTGAATGTGAAATGTGTGATAAATGTTTTTGTTTTTTTTTAAACCTGCAAGGCAAAAGGCATAATCGGCTAGTATGCACCGCATACTAGCCGATTATGAAATACTTACCTCGGAACGAGGTGAACACCACTTACCTGGTCCATGCCGAGCAGGATGTCATCTTGCTCCGGCGTGTCTTCCGGGTATCGCCGCTCCAGCGCTGTGATTGGCTGGAGCGGCGATGACGTCACTCCCGCGCGTGCGCGCGGGAGATTTAAAATCGTCAGGGTCAGGCGGATGCCGGTCCTTTCGCCGTGGATTCCCCCCTGCGCATGCGCCGCCCGCATTGCGAGGGGAATATCTCCTAAACCGTACAGGTTTAGGAGATATTCTTTATACCTACAGGTAAGCCTTGTTATAGGCTTACCTGTAGGTAAAAGTGAAAAAGTGGGTTTACAACCACTTTAATGCACTTTATTGACTGAACAATTGTGTTTGGTGCCCTTTAAGTTGAGAACTGACGCTGACAAAAATGTAAAATTTATAAACAAAATAGAAAAGGGGAAACACCAGGGTCACAGTCAGAAAAACTGCATCTGACAATTAAAAAAATAGGAGCCAAGCTTTAGTAGTGTTTTGCCGGGCTTCCTACTAAGTACTGTGAAATAAAGTGCTAATATGCCATGTCCCTTGATATTGCATAAATAAACATGTGCATTACCGTATTTATCGCGGTATAACGCGCTCCCGCGTATACCGCACACCCCTAAAGATGCCCCGAATCCTGTGGAAAAAAAGTTTGTTTTGTACTTACAGTTTTGGTGTCTTGCGCGGCATCCATCGGCGGCCTCGTCGGGTCCGGCGTCCTTCTGCGGCTTCGGGTGTCCTCTTCGGCGGGTCCGGCGTCCTTCTGCGGCTTCGGGTGTCCTTCTGCGGCTTCATGTGTCCTTCTGCCGTGGGTCCGGTGTCCTCTTCGGCGACGTCCTTGCGTCCTACCCGCTCGTTTCCCGCGCCGAGTTTGAATACTGCGCCGACATATACCGAGCGCAGTACACTCGGGCAGTCTCGGCTCCTTCCGCGGTCACGTCCTGGACGTACAGGACGTCAGCGCGGGTTGCCGAGCATTGCCGACGGGTATCGGCGTATACTGCGCACCGACGATTTTGCCCTGATTTTCAGGGCAAAAAAGTGCGCGGTATACGCCGATAAATACGGATTCATATATCATGTGAAAAAGAATAATCGATATACAAAGATGTTGGCAATTATGGTTCCCTCAATGAACTGTAGCTCTCCAGTGCTCATGCAGCCCCAGACCATGACACTCCCACCATCATGCTTGGCTGTAGGCAAGACACACTTGTCTTTGTACGCCTCACCTGGTTGCCGCCACACACGCTTGACATCATCTGAACCAAATAAGTTTATCTTGGTCTCATAAGACCACAGGACATGGTTCCAGTAATCTGTCTTTAGTCTGCTTGTCTTCAGGCCAACAGGCTCTTCTGTGCATCATCTTTAGAAGAGGCTTCCTTCTGGGACCACAGCCATACAAACTAATTTAATGCAGTTTGCGACATATGGTCTAAGCACTGACAGGCTGTCCCCCCCCCCCCCCCCTCAACCTCTGCAGCAATGCTGGCAGCACTCATATGTCTATTTCCCAAAGACAACCTCCGGATATGACGATGAGCACATGCACTCAATTTCTTTGGTCGACCATGGCGAGTCCAGTTCTGAGTGAAACCTTTCCTGTTAAATTGCTGTATGGTCTTGGCCACCATGCTGCAGCTCATTTTCAGGGTCTTGGCAATCTTCTTATAGCCTATGCCATCTTTTTATAGAGCAACAATTCTTGTTTTCAGATCCTCAGAAAGTTCTTTGCCATTAGGTGCCATGTTGAACTTCCAGTGACCAGTATGAAAGAGTGAGAGTGATAACACCACATTTAACACACCTGCTCCCCATTCAGACCTGAGACTTAGTAACACTAACAAGTCACATGGCGCCAGGGAGGGAAAGTGGCTAATCGGGCCCAGTTTGGACATTTTCACAAAGGGACGTACTCGCTTTTGTTTCCAGTGGTTTAGAAATTAATGGCTGTGTGTTAAGTTATTTTGAGGGGACAGCAAATTTACACTGTTATACAAGCTGTGCACTCACTACTTTACATTGTAGCAAAGTGTAATTTCTTCAGTGTTGTCATATGAAAAGATATAATAAAATATTTACAAAAATGTGAGGGGTGTACTCACTTTTGTGAGATACTATATATACAATTGTATTAGGGTTTTTCACATGTTGCACGAGTGACATTTATAACATTAAAAAGGCAGGCAGGGGACAAAATAAATAAATAAAAGGACATACAGCTCTGTATTCAGCATTCTATGTTATGTACTGTTGTGTTAAACACTGCACTACACTAACATTCTACACTGACACTATACTATACTAACACACTATACTCTCATTATACTCACACTACACTAACAGTCTACACTCAGAGTCACAATAAGTTAACCCCACTGACCAGCAGTCAGGTGCAAGGCTTCATCCAATTAGGGCCCTAGAATGCACTGTGCAGCGTGCAGTGCATTGTGGGGTGCTTGGTGGGCGAACATCCTGCCGAGCACCCAGCAAATTTGGATGTTCGCTGAATGGGTGAACAAGCGATGTTGGGGCCAAACTTTTGCTCGGCCCGAACCATTCGTCCTACACTACTATTCAGTATTTGACAGAATATAGCAAGGTAGACTGTACTGCACATGTGCATCAGGCAGGGGGCAGGAGAATGAAGCTGGCTAATAAAAGAAAGAAGAGGTTTGCATCAAATATATATTACATTTTTTGTTTCCAGGTCAAATTTCTGCTTTACGTTTTTACAAATTTACTTTAAAAAGTAGCCCATCAGCAACCTGCATAATGCTAACCAATGACATAGTAAGAAAGCACCACCAATTATAATGTATATAATATCTGTATAAATAATTGAAATGGAAGATAACTAGCAGGACTAAACCTCTTTTCATTAAACAAGTAAAACAATTATGTGATTGTGACATTTACAGAAGACATGATATAGATTAGGGATCATGATTCAGTTCAATCACTGAAACAAGCATATACCTTTATGTGATATAGCATCAATAAAATGCCAAGCAATGCCATTTTAAAATATTATATAAAAACTGCATGCTTTTTATGTCAGTATCTAAGAATATAATACAAGCAGAGCTAAGATAACATGGATGATAAGGAAACATGTTCTGCGCTATTTGCCATGCTGCTTGATCTTTCTTTGCTGTATCGTGTTTGCCATCTTTATTAGATGCTTTGCAGTATGAGATTTGTTCAAATTCTGCAGCAAAAAGCTAATTGCAAATAGCACAGCAGCTTATATTAGAAGACATTTCCTGTGTTACAAATGGCTTTTGCTGTAGGTCACACAGTGTTGTCTCAAGGGTACTGTGTGTCAGACTAGCACTATACTGCTGGAGCTTGTCATGTAAAGAATAGAGAACTGCTTCAGAGTAAGTCTGAATTGGTTTAGGAATGTTATTTTTCATGTATTTGACTATATCTAGTGATACCCAGAGAGTCAGTTCTTAGTTGCAATTAATAGTTTGAGAAATTGATAATTCCATAATGATCCACCTATTTCTATTTTATTTAATTTCTGCATGCTCAACTTTTGATCTGAATCAGTGTCAGTAGTAAATTGGGCAATGCCATTAGTGACAGATGATCAAAGCTGTTGATTATTTTTGAGGCCGGAATCACACTAGTGCGTTGCGTTTTGGAGCTCCGTTGTCTTTGCGAATTTCTCTATAAGGTGTTCTGCGGATCAACTGCGTTTTAGCTGCGGATCGGGTGCGAATTAGAAGAATTTATTTTCAGAGCTGCGTTTTTGGTGAGGGCCAATCATTGTTAGCTGTGTGATGATGTAGCTAATAAAAGGGAGTGACCTTTCTTGGACTCTTTTTCACGAGCATTCAGTAATGTGTGGATTTGGATTTGGATTTGTGAAGAAATGTGTGCTGCCCTGCCCATGATCATGCCTACAGTTGTTGCTGCAACAGCAGCAATCTTGCTGGAAGTTGAGAGGAGGAGAAGGAGAAGGAGAAGAAGAAGATACTGGGGTGGATTCAGGTACTGCTGCACACTTCTTACGGAGGCGCAGCGTTACGTTTTTACGCTACGCCTCCGTAAATTACTTGCTCTACGCTTGATTCAGGAAGCAGTAGCTCCGTAATTTGCGGAGGCGCTCCGTAAAAATGGCCGGTGTAAGCGCGAGTAATTTAAATGATCCCGTAGGGGGCGTGGATCATTTAAATTAGGCGCGTTCCCGCGCCAAACGTAGTGCGCATGCTCTGTCGGGAAACTTTCCCGACGTGCATTGCGGCAAATGACATCGCAACAACGTCATTTGCTTTAACGTGAACGTAAATGGCGTCCAGCGCCATTCACGATTCACTTACGCAAACAACGTAATTTTCAAACATCGCGACGCGGGAACGACGGGTATACTTAGCATTGGCTGCCCCTGCTAATAGCAGGAGCAGCCTTAGCGCGGAACCCGACGAACGCAAACGACGTAAAATGCGTACGCAGGGCGCGCGTAGGGTTGTGAATCGGCGTGAGTATGCAATTTGCATACTCTACTCTGACCACTACGGGAACGCCACCTAGCGGCCATCGTAAGAATGCAGCCTACGATACGACGGCATAAGAGCTTTATGCCAGTCATATCTTAGGCTGCAGTCGGCGTAACGAGCTTTCTGAATACAGAAAAGTCGCTACGCCGCCGCAACTAAGCAATTGCGCTGCGTAACTATGGATACGCAGACGCAATTGCTTACTGAATCCACCCCATTGCAAATAGGGATGAAAGAGGGCAGTTCATGATATTGTATGAAGACAAGTTTTTTAATTATACACGCATGTCAATAACTAGGTGAGTATTTTTTTCCTTGCTAAACCTTTTTCCTCCATTGTTCCATAGTAGATCTTTTTAAATATATATTTTTTTTTCAAGTTTTAATGAATTGTTAGGACTAACGTACCCTAGGTTGGAGCGACAGAACACATGCTTCAGAGCAAGCATCCCGCCTGCAGAAAGATTACTAATCACATTAAGGTACTTTTCCCCACCTATGTGCATTGTAAATTCTATGTTGGAGCATGTAATCTTTTGTGTGTTCAACTATCCAACATCTGTAATTAGAAATGAATAACCAGACAGAAGATGACCAAAAATATATTTATATTTTTTTTTCTCCAAAAATATCATAAATAGACAACATATATTTTCTTTTAATAATATAAAAAAAATAAACTTTGCATTTAAGTATACCTCAGGAATAAACTTTTATCCAAAAAATGCACACATGCTTGTTTACTGTGGGCATAACTTAAACTTTATAGATTGTGATATTTTTTTGGAAATAATGCTGCCTCAGCGGAGTATTGACTTGCTGAAGTAGTAATGTCAGTGCTGGAAGCATGGCTAGACTCGCCATGTGTCTGTGGCCCATGGTGCTGTGGCACATGTGTCTGTGGCCCATGGTGCTGTGGCCCATGGTGCTGTGGCACATGTGTCTGTGTCCCATGGTGCTGTGGCCCATGGTGCTGTGGCACATACATCCCCTGCATTTGAGTGTGTGGCCTAATTGAAGGGATTGGGGATGGGATGGGATAGGGAACTCGCCTCTGTTGGCCTCATATATCGAAGTTGCCTCTTAAAAGCTGGAAGGATAGGATGGAGGAACATAGGGGTAAGGTTGGTGTCCCGGGTCCGGGTACTGGCCTGACATTGGTAAGTGTATGTGTGTTTTTGCTTGTGGCACATATGGCCTTTCCGATGTTGGTTCCTCACTTGGCACTGTAAATGACTGCAGATCTTGTTCTACAGTGGTTCGTATTTCTAAATATCACTCAGGTAGTACTTTTTTAATCAAAGGTACAAAATTAACCACTTAACGCCCGCCCACTGTATATATACGTCCTGTTTTTAAAGATGGATATCTCAGTAACGGCAGCAGCTGCTGCCACAACTGAGGTATCCATCTTTACAGTGGGCGGCCGTTTAAACGATAACGGTGGTCTCCGCGGTGGATTGGCCGTGAGATCGCCGTTATCGGTGGCGGGAGAGGGCCCCTCCCGCCATTCTTCCGCGCCCTCCGCCGCTTACCGGAGCCGTCGGTAGTGGCGGAGGAGATCGGATGCTGCCAGCTCGTGTGTGAGGACTTGAGTGAGGGCAAGATGGCCCCCACCCATCCTCATAGCTCTGCTGGGCGGAAGTGACGTCAAAACGTCAGTCCCGCCCAGCCTCTTAAAGAGACAATTTTTTTGTTGTAATTTTTTTAAATGACAAATTTTCCTTTTTTTTTTTTTTGCTTTTAAGTCTAAATATGAGATCTGAGGTCTTTTTGACCCCAGATATCATATTTAAGAGGACCTGTCATGCTTTTTTCTATTACAAGGGATGTTTACATTCCTTGTAATAGGAATAAAAGTGATATTTTTTTTTTATTTCAGTGTAAAAAATAATAAAATCAATAAAAATAAATAAGAAAACAAAAATTTTTTTTTTTAAAGAGCCCCGTCCCGACGAGCTCGCGCACAGAAGCGAACGCATATGCGAGTAGCGCCTGCATATGAAAACGGTATTCAAACCACACAAGTGAGGTATCGCTGCGATCGTTAGAGTGAGAGCAATAATTATAGCCCTAGAGCTACTCTGGAGCTCAAAAAATGCAACCTATAGAATTTTTTAAACGTCGCCTATCGAGATTTTTAAGGGTAAAAGTTTGACGCCATGCCACGAGCGGGCGCAATTTTAAAGCGTGACATGTTGGGTATCATTCAAATTGGGGCAAATTTATTGTTGTCTTATTTTTTAATTCAAAAAAGTGAATTTTTTCCAAAAAAGTGCGCTTGTAAAACCGCTGCGCAAATACGGTGTTACAAAATGTATTGCGATGACCGTCATTTTATTCTCTAGGGTGTTAGAAAAAAATATATAATGTTTGGGGGTTTTAAGTAATTTTCTAGCAAAAAAAACTGTTTTAGTCTTGTAAACACCGAATCTGAAAAACACCTTCTGTCCTTAAGTGGTTAAGCTCCAGTATTGTAGCCAGACATAAGAAAGCATCCACCTTTCCAGACATTTTTCTAACATCTCTAGTAGACGCTCGCTTATGTCCATCTGCTATGCTGGCGCTCGCTTACGTGCCACTTTGGCAGGCCGACCAATGGTTGCAGGAGCAGAGGAGGGCCCAGGCATCGGCTCAGCCAATCCAGATTCCTCCTCTGGGTTTGTGACCCATAGATTTGTCCCAAGTTGCATTTCTGGGATTTCCTCATTTGGTTCAATGCAAACTGCTGCCTCCAATTGTGCCCCAGAATGGCTCTCTGGTTGATCCTCCAACACATCCTGTTCGTCCCAACTTGCTTCGGTCCTGTATTTTTAAGAAAAAGTAACCTTAATAATGCTAAATATATAGGCACGATACATAGATGATAACTTACTCTCTCATCTCTATGAGTGGTTTCAGAAAAGCGAGGTCATCTGCATACATATAGGGTACTCTAGCTGGTGCCCCCGAGCCACTCCTCACTTCTCTGAGATGTTTATTGTATTTTTTGAAGGCATACCGCATGCTTCGCCACCTTTTCTTTATGTATTCCACTGAAAAACAGAGAAGATAATAATTAATTATTATTTATTATTTGTTGAAGATACCTAGCTACAGGGAATTCATTTGGAAGTCTCCACTATGAGTTCAAGGTTGGAAAAGCAACAATATCTGGCATTGTTCATGAAACATGCATTGTTTTATGGGATGAACTAAAAAGCCTACAAAACAAGAATGGTTGAAGGTATCAGAGGAATTCTGGGAGCGATGTAATTTTCCAAACTGTGTGGGAGCCATCGATGGGAAGCAAATTGGCATTCTGAGGCCATTTGATAGTGGGAGTCAGTTTTTGAATCATCAAAAATATTTTTCCTTTCTATTAATGGCAGTGGTAGATGGCAATTATAAATTCCTTTATATTGATGTTGGTGCTTATGGCAGCAGCTCGGATTCAGGTGTATTTAGTCATTCCACATTTGGGAGAATGCTAAGGGAGAATAGACTGGATTTACCAAACGATTCGTCCTTGCCTGGAACAAATGAGCCTGCCCTCTCATATGTTTTTGTAGGGGACGAAGCGTTTGCCCTTGGGAAAAATATGCTTAGACCATTTTCAAGTAGAGCGCTGACCAATGAAAAAATAATATTTAATTATCGGCTCACTAGGGCACGCCGAGTAGTAGAGTGTGCATTTGGGATTCTTTGCAATAAATGGAGAATATTGGACACTGCCATCAACCTCAGTCTGGAGCATGCTGTCTCTGCTGTCAAAACTGCCTGTGCACTGCACAACTATGTGCGAGAACGTGATGGTTTTGTTTTTGAGGATTCCCTGATGCATAACATGGAGGCGGCATCATCCTGAAAAATGATCGTGTGTACGTGGCATAAGTGAAACAATAAAGGAAGATAAAGATTAAACAACATAAACCACAAACCCCCAAACCCACCCAGGGTAGGAAGGGACCAGTCACTTCCCACCCCTTAACCCGAGAACGTTGATATCCCCTTATTGAGAGAGCATCAATCCATCTCTAAGAGGAGGACACACTCCCCTCAGGGGCAGATTGAGGCGCATTGCGGCCGCTACAGTCACCCCACCTTTAGAGAATAATAAAAGTTATCAAATGAACAGAATAATGAAGAAACAGAACAGAAAGTGTAGGGGAAGAGGCCTGGTTAGTAGGTCCCCCACAGCTCCAAAACCCCCCATTAGGGATGAGCCGAACATACCCGGGTTCGGTTCTCACCAGAACGTTCGAACAGACCGCGGGTTCGCACAAACATTTAGAACCCCATTGAAGTCTATTGGAAATCGAACGTTCGAATTCAAAAACGCAAATTTTAAAGACCAATATTCAATTTAATGTTGGAAAACGTCGTTCAGAACCCGGGTCTTGCCCCAGGGAACATGTATCAATGGATTTTTTTTTTTTAAAAACTGCCGTTTTTCCGGAGCAGCGATTTTAATGATGCTTAAAGTGAAAAAAAAAAAATTCCTTCAAATATCACACCTGCTGTGTGTCTATAGTAGTGGCACATGTTTAGAAATGTCCCTGCACAACATGAAATTATTATAAG
Source organism: Rana temporaria (assembly GCF_905171775.1). Taxonomy (NCBI): domain Eukaryota; kingdom Metazoa; phylum Chordata; class Amphibia; order Anura; family Ranidae; genus Rana; species Rana temporaria. The sequence continues at coordinate 323,594,740 of NC_053490.1, forward strand.
AACAAAGTAATTTAATACTGCTTGCGCACGTGCTGTGTGGCAACAATATCTCAAATATTTTAGGGGTGGTGGGGGGGCCATTATTTTTTTGTGAAAGCAAAATTATAGAAAAAAGGGCACCCCTCAAACATATTGTAATTGGAGTGCAACAAAGAGCCACGTGCAAAGTATTGCATCAAAAATTGTTTTTAGGCACCCCTGTTACACAGGGGCACAAAAATGTGTCTGTAGGCACAACACAACACTGCAACCCCTCCCAATATCTGTAATTGGAGCGCAACAAGGAGCCACGTGCAAAGTATTGCATCAAAAAATGTTATTAGACGCCCCTGTTACACAGGGGCACAAAAATGTGTCCGTAGGCACAACACAACACTGCAACTCCTCCCAATATCTGTAATTGGAGCGCAACAAGGAGCCACGTGCAAAGCATTGCATCAAAAATTGTTATTAGACGCCCCTGTTACACAGGGGCAGAAAAATTGTGCCTTAGGCCACGTGCAAAGTATTGCATCAAAAATTGTTATTAGACGCCCCTGTTACACAGGGGCACAAAAATGTGTCCGTAGGCACAACACAACACTGCAACCCCTCCCAATATCGGTAATTGGAGCGCAACAAGGAGCCACGTGCAAAGTATTGCATCAAAAATTGTTATTAGATGCCCCTGTTACACAGGGGCAGAAAAATTGTGCCTTAGGCCACGTGCAAAGTATTGCATCAAACATTGTTATTAGACGCCCCTGTTACACAGGGGCAGAAAAATTTGGCCTTAGGCACAACACAACACTGCAACCCCTCCCAATATCTTTAATCGGAGTGCGACAAGGAGCCACGTGCAAAGTATTGCATCAACATTTTTTATTAGGCGCCCCTGTTAAACAGGGGCAGAAAAATTAGGCCTTAGGCACTGGTGGCAGAGCACAGAAAAACAAAATTTCTTACTAGCTATCAGCAAGAAAAGTGAGGAGGAGAAGGATATTCCATCAGCAGCATAACAGGACAGTCACTCAGCATCAGCAGTCTCAAAGGGATCTGACATTTCAACAAAAAATTATTATTCAGTAACATCAGCATCAAGTGCTTGGTAGCTGGTGTTGATCCAAGCCTGATTCATTTTGATGAAGGTCAGTCGATCAACAGAGTCGGTGGAGAGGCGCACCCTGTGAGCGGTCACAAAGCCTCCAGCAGCACTGAATGTGCGTTCTGAAAGAACACTGGATGCAGGGCAAGCCAGTAGCTCAATTGCGTACTGTGAAAGCTCTGGCCAGTGATCCATCCTCAAGACCCAGTAAGCCAGAGGATTTTCCGTGGGGAAGGTGTCCAAGTCGGATCTTGCCGCTAGGTATTCCCGGACCATGTAAACCAGACGCTGGCGATGGGTGCTGGAACTGGTCAGACCTTGGGGCTGTGGACTTAAAAATTATCTGAACGCATCGGTCAGACGGCCACCTTCTCCACCGCTCCTTCTCTGACTCACCGAAGCCTCAGCAAGACGTTGTCCAGGGCCAGGTTTTGGTAATCCCCCCGGTTCTGGGAACGCATTGCACAGACCCTTCTGCAAGGCCTCCCGCAGAAGTTTCATCTTCTGCTCCCTCTGCGATGGCAACATAAGGTCCGCTACCTTACTCTTGTAACGTGGATCAAGGAGAGTTGCCAGCCAGTAATGATCCCTCTCCTTGATAGCACGTACATGAGGATCCTTACGCAGGCTTTGCAGGATCAGGGAGGCCATGCAGCGTAGGTTTGCAGAGGCATTCGGGGCAGAGTCCTCTGGGTCACTGAGGACGACAGGATCCGCAGCCACCTCAGCCCAGCCACGTAAAAGTCCACGTGTTCCTTGGGACTGTAAATGATCCCTTGAAGACTGCTGCTGTTGATGCAGAGTGCTAGGCTCCACCTCCATGCTGCTGATACAATCATCCTCCTCCTCATCCTCCTCCTCTTCCTGTGTTCTAGGTGGGCAAGCAGGAACAGTGTCTGGATAAAGGGGGCCTTGAGAGGTAAGGAAGTCCTCCTCTTCCTCCCTCTGTTCTGCCTCAAGGGCCCTGTCCATTATTCCACGTAGGGTGTGCTCCAACATGTGAATAAGCGGGACAGTCTCACTGATGCATGCACTGTCACTGCTCACTAGTGTTGAGCAGAATATGCCATATTCGATTTCGCGATATATCTCAAATATATATTCGAATATTCGAGATATATTCGCTAAATTCGAATATTCGTGAAATTTTATCGAAATTAAATGATTGCGATTTTTCGCTATTGCGAATGCGAAAATAATTGCGATTTTTTGATAACTGCGGTAGGAGCACTCTGATTGGCTCAGAATATTTGTGATATTTTATCGAAATATCGCAACATGCGAATGCGATATTTATTGCGCAATTTCGAGAAATGCTGGAGGAGCGCTCTGATTGGCTCAGAATATTCGTGATATTTTATCGAAATATCGCAACATGCGAATGCGATATTTATTGCGCAATTTCGACAAATGCTGTAGGAGCACTCTGATTGGCTCAGAATATTCGTGATATTTTACAATACAAAATAATTGCGAATATTCGGCAAATGCGGAAGGAGCACTCTGATTGGCTCAGAATATTCTTGATATTTTACAATACAAAATAATTGCGAATATTCGGCAAATGCAGAAGGAGCACTCTGATTGGCTCAGAATATTCTTGATATTTTACAATACAAAATAATTGCGAATATTCGGCAAATGCGGAAGGAGCACTCTGATTGGCTCAGAATATTCATGATATTTTACAATAGAAAATAAAAAGTGTTTTGCATTGGTGGTGATTCTTTACTCTATCCATCTGTCACAGCCGTTTGTCAATCAAACACCTTGAAGATTGAACACGTTCATGCTGCATGCTTTGGACTTTTTTTCACTTCACATATCAAAGACATTTTTATGAAAGATTATTTTTCTATTATTGGGACTATATTTCTTTATATATTTGTTTCACTGTGTATTTCACAAGTTATTTGCGCTTGCTTATTTTATAATTTGCCCACATGTCTAGTCACTAGACATATTTTTTATTCTTGTAGAGCGACTCCATTTTCTGTCTTGTATTAATTTATGTTGTATAACATTTTTGAGTTGCTGCTGTATTCTCCCCTTTTTTAAGGTATGCGCAATTTTTTCCTTCTTACAAAAAATAATAATATCAAACATACAAATATTCATAACAGAAACATACACAAAGCCCCCCCCTTTTGCATCAGAGACAATCAGAGTTCTCCTACCACAGTTATCGAAAATTCGCAATCATTTTCGCATTCGCAATAGCGAAAAATCGCATTTTTTTTTTTTTCAATTTGGCAACATAAAAGGATCGCCTCAGCTTAGCTACTCGGCCCAGGGTCTCTAATTATACCAGCAATGCTTTTAGACGTCGATAGGATGTGATCTGTTTTAAAAATCAAATTGAAAAAATGCGAATATTCGGAATTGCGAATATTCACCGCGAAATTCGAAATATAGCGCGATTTCTCGAATATGCTATATTCGAGTCGAATATTCGCAATGCGAATATTCGTGAGCAACACTACTGCTCACCATCCTCGTGGCCTCCTCAAATGGTGACAGGACAGTGCATGCATCCCTGATCAAGGCCCACTGGCGTGGTGAAAAAAAACCAAGCTCCCCTAAGCCAGTTCTGCTGCCATATTGGCACAGGTACTCATTGATGGCCCTCTGCTGCGTGTGCAGCCGCTGCAGCATGGCCAACGTAGAGTTCCATCTGGTGGGCATGTCACAGATTAGGCGGTTCTTGGGCAGGTTGTATTCCCTCTGGAGGTCTGTCAGCCGAGCAGTGGCATTATATGACCTCCGGAAATGCACACAGACTTTCCTGGCCTGCTTCAGGACATCCTGTAAGCCCGGGTACCTGCCCAAGAACCGCTGCACCACCAAATTGAGAACATGCGCAAAACAGGGCACATGGGTGAGTTTTCCCTGTCGCAGGGCAGAGAGGAGGTTGGTGCCATTATCGCTGACCACCATTCCAGGCTTCAGCTGGCATGGCGTCAACCACCTCTGAGCCTGCCCCTGCAGAGCTGAAAGAACCTCTTCCCCAGTGTGGCTCCTGTCTCCCAAGCACACCAGCTCTAGCACCGCTTGGCATCTCTTGGCCTGCATTCCTGCGTAGCCCCTCGTACGCCAACGGAGCATGGCTGGTTCTGAGGAAACATCACCACAGGAAGAGGCCACAGAGGAAGAAGAAAAGTAGGGGGTGGAGGAGAGAGGTGTGTCACAAGCAGTAGTAGTGTTTTGGAGACGTGGTGGCGGAAAAACCTCCAAAACTACTGTACCTTGCCCTGCGTCCTTCCCAGCTGCCAGCAGAGTCACCCAATGGGCCGTAAAAGACAGGTAACGTCCCTGTCCATGCCTTCTGGACCATGAGTCAGCGGTAAGATGCACCTTACCACTGACCGCCCTGTCCAGCGAGGCATGGACATTGCCTTCCACATGCCGGTAGAGAGCTGGATTTGCCTTCCGTGAAAAAAAGTGGCGTTTGGGTACTTGCCACTGAGGTACTGCACATTCCACAAACTCACGGAAGGGGGCATAATCTACCAACTGAAAAGGTAACAGTTGAAGTGCTAGCAATTTTGCTAAGCTAGCATTCAACCGCTGGGCATGAGGATGGCTGGGAGTGTACTTCTTTCGGCGCTGCAGCAGCTGGGGCAGGGAAATTTGTCTGGTACTATCAGTAGATTGCCCGCATGTACTACCACTACTAGGTTGTGACACACCTATTTCTACAACTTCAGTGCAGGCTTCAGAGAGGACTGGGGGTCTAGTGGGGTTGGAGGTCACAGAAGGGCAAGGGTAGGTACGCTTTGGTCTTTGGTGTGGGTCTTTCTGGTATGCTTGCCAATGAGCTGCATGGCAGCTCGACATATGTCTGGACAAGCATGTGGTGCCCAAGCGGGTGATGTTTTGGCCACGCAAGATACGCTTGAGACATATGTTGCAAACAGCAAAGGTATGATCTGATGGACATGTTTAAAAAAAGGCCCACACCAAAGAACTTTTGCTGTACCGTTGAGACACAGCAGTCCCACATAATGTAGTTGGTGTGCTGCCCTTAAGCTGACCCCTGGAGGGCATCTTGCCTCTTTGGAGATGTGCCTGTGTCTCGTCCTCCTCCTCCTCCTCTTCCTCCTCCTCTCTCCTATCAGGCACCCAGGTAGAGTCAGTGACCTCATCATCCCCTCCCTCCTCATCATCACTGTCGACAACCTGGCAGTATGCTCCAGCTGGGGGAACATCACTCCCAGATTGTTGTCCCTCTCGGCCACCCCTCTCCCTGGGCTCACATCAATGCCTTCCTCTATCTGTGTTCCATCATCGGAGTCTTCAAAACGCTGCGCATCTTCATGCAGCATGTACCCAACACTGTGTTGAAACAGTTCGGGGGACTCCTCAGGAGGACACGGTGGGACTAGGGAAGGATTGTGTGATGCCATTGTGCAGAGGGAAGAGGACGCTTTGGCAGCTGCTTTGCCAGACAAACTATGATCAGTCTGTGTGAGAGAGGATGAGGAGGAAGAGGACGGCTTGGTCATCAACTCAACTAATTTCTCTGCCAGCTCCCGAAAAGAAGGACGAGCGGCCACGGCCACGTGCTGAACAGGATGCACCACATCCACCACCAGCGTTACCTCTAGATGCAGAGCCTGCTTGCCCTCGTGACTCTCTGCCTCTCTTTGTCCTTCCAGCCATATTTATGCTTTCAGGTGCTATGTAACAAAACAGACGCAGTCACACCAACTGCGTTCAGGTGTTAGTAAACTGCACATGTGCAGTAAGAGCGACTGCGTTCAGGTGCTATGTAACAAAACAGACGCAGTCACACCAACTGCGTTCAGGTGTTAGCAAACTGCACACATGCAGTAAGAGCGACTGCGTTCAGGTGCTATGTAACAAAACAGACGCAGTCACACCAACTGTGTTCAGGTGTTAGTAAACTGCACACACGCAGTAAGAGCGACTGCGTTCAGGTGCTATGTAACAAAACAGACGCAGTCACACCAACTGCGTTCAGGTGTTAGTAAACTGCACACACGCAGTAAGAGCGACTGCGTTCAGGTGCTATGTAACAAAACAGTCGCAGTGACACCAACTGCGTTCAGGTGTTAGTAAACTGCACACACGCAGTAAGAGCGACTGCGTTCAGGTGCTATGTAACAAAACAGACGCAGTCACACCAACTGCGTTCAGGTGTTAGTAAACTGCACACATGCAGTAAGAGCGACTGTGTTCAGGTGCTATGTAACAAAACAGACGCAGTCACACCAACTGCGTTCAGGTGTTAGTAAACTGCACACATGCAGTAAGAGCGACTGCGTTCAGGTGCTATGTAACAAAACAGACGCAGTCACACCAATTGCGTTTAGGTGTTAGAAAACTGCACACACGCAGTAAGAGCGACTGCGTTCAGGTGCTATGTAACAAAACAGACGCAGTCACACCAACTGCGTTCAGGTGTTAGTAAACTGCACACACGCAGTAAGAGCGACTGCGTTCAGGTGCTATGTAACAAAACAGACGCAGTCACACCAACTGCGTTCAGGTGTTAGTAAACTGCACACACGCAGTAAGAGCGACTGCGTTCAGGTGCTATGTAACAAAACAGACGCAGTCACACCAACTGCGTTCAGGTGTTAGTAAACTGCACACACACAGTAAGAGCGACTGCGTTCAGGTGCTATGTAACAAAACAGACGCAGTCACACCAACTGCGTTCAGGTGTTAGTAAACTGCACACATGCAGTAAGAGCGACTGCGTTCAGGTGCTATGTAACAAAACAGACGCAGTCACACCAACTGCGTTCAGGTGTTAGTAAACTGCACACACGCAGTAAGAGCGACTGCGTTCAGGTGCTATGTAACAAAACAGACGCAGTCACACCAACTGCGTTCAGGTGTTAGTAAACTGCACACACGCAGTAAGAGCGACTGCGTTCAGGTGCTATGTAACAAAACAGACACAGTCACACCAACTGCGTTCAGGTGTTAGTAAACTGCACACACGCAGTAAGAGCGACTGCGTTCAGGTGCTATGTAACAAAACAGACGCAGTCACACCAACTGCGTTCAGGTGTTAGTAAACTGCACACACACAGTAAGAGCGACTGCGTTCAGGTGCTATGTAACAAAACAGACGCAGTCACACCAACTGTGTTCAGGTGTTAGTAAACTGCACACACACAGTAAGAGCGACTGCGTTCAGGTGCTATGTAACAAAATAATCGCAGTGACACCAACTGCGTTCAGGTGTTAGTAAACTGCACACACGCAGTAAGAGTGACTGCGTTCAGGTGCTATGTAACAAAACAGTCGCAGTGACACCAACTGCGTTCAGGTGTTAGTAAACTGCACACACGCAGTAAGAGCGACTGCGTTCAGGTGCTATGTAACAAAACAGACGCAGTCACACCAACTGCGTTCAGGTGTTAGTAAACTGCACACACACAGTAAGAGCGACTGCGTTCAGGTGCTATGTAACAAAACAGACGCAGTCACACCAACTGCGTTCAGGTGTTAGTAAACTGCACACACACAGTAAGAGCGACTGCATTCAGGTGCTATGTAACAAAATAGTCGCAGTGACACCAACTGCGTTCAGGTGTTAGTAAACTGCACACACGCAGTAAGAGTGACTGCGTTCAGGTGCTATGTAACAAAACAGTCGCAGTCACACCAACTGCGTTCAGGTGTTAGTAAACTGCACACACGCTGTAAGAGCGACTGCCTTCAGGTGCTATGTAACAAAACAGACGCAGTCACACCAACTGCGTTCGGGTGTTTAAACTGCACACACGCAGTAAGAGCGACTGCGTTCAGGTGCTATGTAACAAAACAGTCGCAGTGACACCAACTGCGTTCAGGTGTTAGTAAACTGCACACACGCAGTAAGAGCGACTGCGTTCAGGTGCTATGTAACAAAACAGACGCAGTCACACCAACTGCATTCAGGTGTTAGTAAACTGCACACATGCAGTAAGAGCGACTGCGTTCAGGTGCTATGTAACAAAACAGACGCAGTCACACCAACTGCGTTCAGGTGTTAGTAAACTGCACACATGCAGTAAGAGCGACTGCGTTCAGGTGCTATGTAACAAAACAGACGCAGTCACACCAACTGCGTTTAGGTGTTAGAAAACTGCACACACGCAGTAAGAGCGACTGCGTTCAGGTGCTATGTAACAAAACAGACGCAGTCACACCAACTGCGTTCAGGTGTTAGTAAACTGCACACACGCAGTAAGAGCGACTGCGTTCAGGTGCTATGTAACAAAACAGACGCAGTCACACCAACTGCGTTCAGGTGTTAGTAAACTGCACACACGCAGTAAGAGCGACTGCGTTCAGGTGCTATGTAACAAAACAGACGCAGTCACACCAACTGCGTTCATGTGTTAGTAAACTGCACACACACAGTAAGAGCGACTGCGTTCAGGTGCTATGTAACAAAACAGATGCAGTCACACCAACTGCGTTCAGGGGTGTTAGTAAACTGTACACACGCAGTAAGAGCGACTGCGTTCAGGTGCTATGTAACAAAACAGACGCAGTCAAACCAACTGCTTTCAGGTGTTAGTAAACTGCACACACACAGTAAGAGCGACTGCGTTCAGGTGCTATGTAACAAAACAGACACAGTCACACCAACTGCGTTCAGGTGTTAGTAAACTGCACACACACAGTAAGAGCGACTGCGTTCAGGTGCTATGTAACAAAATAGTCGCAGTGACACCAACTGCGTTCAGGTGTTAGTAAACTGCACACACGCAGTAAGAGTGACTGCGTTCAGGTGCTATGTAAGAAAACAGTCGCAGTCACACCAACTGCGTTCAGGTGTTAGTAAACTGCACACACGCTGTAAGAGCGACTGCCTTCAGGTGCTATGTAACAAAACAGACGCAGTCACACCAACTGCGTTCGGGTGTTTAAACTGCACACACGCAGTAAGAGCAACTGCGTTAAGGTGCTATGTAACAAAACAGATGCAGTCACACCAACTGGGTTCAGGTGTTAGTAAACTGCACACACGCAGTAAGAGCGACTGCGTTCAGGTGCTATGTAACAAAACAGACGCAGTCACACCAACTGCGTTCATGTGTTAGTAAACTGCACACACACAGTAAGAGCGACTGCGTTCAGGTGCTATGTAACAAAACAGATGCAGTCACACCAACTGCTTCAAGGGGGTGTTAGTAAACTGTACACACGCAGTAAGAGCGACTGCGTTCAGGTGCTATGTAACAAAACAGACGCAGTCAAACCAACTGCTTTCAGGTGTTAGTAAACTGCACACACACAGTAAGAGCGACTGCGTTCAGGTGCTATGTAACAAAACAGACACAGTCACACCAACTGCGTTCAGGTGTTAGTAAACTGCACACACACAGTAAGAGCGACTGCGTTCAGGTGCTATGTAACAAAATAGTCGCAGTGACACCAACTGCGTTCAGGTGTTAGTAAACTGCACACACGCAGTAAGAGTGACTGCGTTCAGGTGCTATGTAAGAAAACAGTCGCAGTCACACCAACTGCGTTCAGGTGTTAGTAAACTGCACACACGCTGTAAGAGCGACTGCCTTCAGGTGCTATGTAACAAAACAGACGCAGTCACACCAACTGCGTTCGGGTGTTTAAACTGCACACACGCAGTAAGAGCAACTGCGTTAAGGTGCTATGTAACAAAACAGATGCAGTCACACCAACTGGGTTCAGGTGTTAGTAAACTGCACACATGCAGTAAGAGCGACTGCGTTCAGGTGCTATGTAACAAAACAGACGCAGTCACACCAACTGCGTTAGGTGTTAGTAAACTGCACACACGCAGTAAGAGCGACTGCGTTCAGGTGCTATGTAACAAAACAGACGCAGTCACACCAACTGCGTTCAGGTGTTAGTAAACTGCACACACGCAGTAAGAGCGACTGCGTTCAGGTGCTATGTAACAAAACAGACACAGTCACACCAACTGCGTTCAGGTGTTAGTAAACTGCACACACGCAGTAAGAGCGAATGCGTTCAGGTGCTATGTAACAAAACAGACGCAGTCACACCAACTGCGTTCAGGTGTTAGTAAACTGCACACACACAGTAAGAGCGACTGCGTTCAGGTGCTATGTAACAAAATAGTCGCAGTGACACCAACTGCGTTCAGGTGTTAGTAAACTGCACACACGCAGTAAGAGTGACTGCGTTCAGGTGCTATGTAACAAAACAGTCGCAGTCACACCAACTGCGTTCAGGTGTTAGTAAACTGCACACACGCTGTAAGAGCGACTGCCTTCAGGTGCTATGTAACAAAACAGACGCAGTCACACCAACTGCGTTCGGGTGTTTAAACTGCACACACGCAGTAAGAGCGACTGCGTTCAGGTGCTATGTAACAAAACAGATGCAGTCACACCAACTGCGTTCAGGTGTTAGTAAACTGCACACACGCAGTAAGAGCGACTGCGTTCTGGTGCTATGTAACAAAATAGTCGCAGTGATACCAACTGCGTTCAGATGTTAGTAAACTGCACACACGCAGTAAGAGCGACTGCGTTCAGGTGCTATGTAACAAAACAGACGCAGTCACACCAACTGCGTTCAGGTGTTAGTAAACTGCACACATGCAGTAAGAGCGACTGCGTTCAGGTGCTATGTAACAAAACAGACGCAGTCACACCAACTGCGTTTAGGTGTTAGTAAACTGCACACACGCAGTAAGAGCGACTGCGTTCAGGTGCTATGTAACAAAACAGACGCAGTCACACCAACTGCGTTCAGGTGTTTAAACTGCACACACGCAGTAAGAGCGACTGCATTCAGGTGCTATGTAACAAAACAGATGCAGTCACACCAACTGCGTTCAGGTGTTAGTAAACTGCACACACGCAGTAAGAGCGACTGCGTTCTGGTGCTATGTAACAAAATAGTCGCAGTGATACCAACTGCGTTCAGGTGTTAGTAAACTGCACACACGCAGTAAGAGCGACTGCGTTCAGGTGCTATGTAACAAAACAGACGCAGTCACACCAACTGCGTTCAGGTGTTAGTAAACTGCACACACACAGTAAGAGCGACTGCGTTCAGGTGCTATGTAACAAAACAGACGCAGTCACACCAACTGCGTTCAGGTGTTAGTAAACTGCACACACGCAGTAAGAGCGACTGCGTTCAGGTGCTATGTAACAAAATAGTCGCAGTGACACCAACTGCGTTCAGGTGTTAGTAAACTGCACACACGCAGTAAGAGTGACTGCGTTCAGGTGCTATGTAACAAAACAGTCGCAGTCACACCAACTGCGTTCAGGTGTTAGTAAACTGCACACACGCTGTAAGAGCGACTGCCTTCAGGTGCTATGTAACAAAACAGACGCAGTCACACCAACTGCGTTCGGGTGTTAGTAAACTGCACACACGCAGTAAGAGCGACTGCGTTCAGGTGCTATGTAACAAAACAGATGCAGTCACACCAACTGCGTTCAGGTGTTAGTAAACTGCACACACGCAGTAAGAGCGACTGCGTTCTGGTGCTATGTAACAAAATAGTCGCAGTGATACCAACTGCGTTCAGATGTTAGTAAACTGCACACACGCAGTAAGAGCGACTGCGTTCAGGTGCTATGTAACAAAACAGACGCAGTCACACCAACTGCGTTCAGGTGTTAGTAAACTGCACACACGCAGTAAGAGTGACTGCGTTCAGGTGCTATGTAACAAAACAGAGGCAGTCACACCAACTGCGTTCAGGTGTTAGTAAACTGCACACACGCAGTAAGAGCGACTGCGTTCAGGTGCTTTGTAACAAAACAGTCGCAGTGACACCAACTGCGTTCAGGTGTTAGTAAACTGCACACACGCAGTAAGAGCGACTGCGTTCAGGTGCTATGTAACAAAATAGACGCAGTCACACCAACTGCGTTCAGGTGTTAGTAAACTGCACACATGCAGTAAGAGCGACTGCGTTCAGGTGCTATGTAACAAAACAGACGCAGTCACACCAACTGCATTCAGGTGTTAGTAAACTGCACACATGCAGTAAGAGCGACTGCGTTCAGGTGCTATGTAACAAAACAGACGCAGTCACACCAACTGCGTTTAGGTGTTAGAAAACTGCACACACGCAGTAAGAGCGACTGCGTTCAGGTGCTATGTAACAAAACAGACGCAGTGACACCAACTGCGTTCAGGTGTTAGTAAACTGCACACACGCAGTAAGAGCGACTGCGTTCAGGTGCTATGTAACAAAACAGACGCAGTCACACCAACTGCGTTCAGGTGTTAGTAAACTGCACACACGCAGTAAGAGCGACTGCGTTCAGGTGCTATGTAACAAAACAGACGCAGTCACACCAACTGCGTTCAGGTGTTAGTAAACTGCACACACACAGTAAGAGCGACTGCGTTCAGGTGCTATGTAACAAAACAGACGCAGTCACACCAACTGCTTCAAGGGGTGTTAGTAAACTGTACACACGCAGTAAGAGCGACTGCGTTCAGGTGCTATGTAACAAAACAGACGCAGTCACACCAACTGCGTTCAGGTGTTAGTAAACTGCACACACACAGTAAGAGCGACTGCGTTCAGGTGCTATGTAACAAAATAGTCGCAGTGACACCAACTGCGTTCAGGTGTTAGTAAACTGCACACACGCAGTAAGAGTGACTGCGTTCAGGTGCTATGTAACAAAACAGTCGCAGTCACACCAACTGCGTTCAGGTGTTAGTAAACTGCACACACGCAGTAAGAGCGACTGCCTTCAGGTGCTATGTAACAAAACAGACGCAGTCACACCAACTGCGTTCGGGTGTTTAAACTGCACACACGCAGTAAGAGCGACTGCGTTCAGGTGCTATGTAACAAAACAGATGCAGTCACACCAACTGCGTGCAGGTGTTAGTAAACTGCACACACGCAGTAAGAGCGACTGCGTTCTGGTGCTATGTAACAAAATAGTCGCAGTGATACCAACTGCGTTCAGATGTTAGTAAACTGCACACACGCAGTAAGAGCGACTGCGTTCAGGTGCTATGTAACAAAACAGACGCAGTCACACCAACTGCGTTCAGGTGTTAGTAAACTGCACACACGCAGTAAGAGTGACTGCGTTCAGGTGCTATGTAACAAAACAGAGGCAGTCACACCAACTGCGTTCAGGTGTTAGTAAACTGCACACACGCAGTAAGAGCGACTGCGTTCAGGTGCTTTGTAACAAAACAGTCGCAGTGACACCAACTGCGTTCAGGTGTTAGTAAACTGCACACACGCAGTAAGAGCGACTGCGTTCAGGTGCTATGTAACAAAACAGACGCAGTCACACCAACTGCGTTCAGGTGTTAGTAAACTGCACACATGCAGTAAGAGCGACTGCGTTCAGGTGCTATGTAACAAAACAGACGCAGTCACACCAACTGCGTTCAGGTGTTAGTAAACTGCACACATGCAGTAAGAGCGACTGCGTTCAGGTGCTATGTAACAAAACAGACGCAGTCACACCAACTGCGTTTAGGTGTTAGAAAACTGCACACACGCAGTAAGAGCGACTGCGTTCAGGTGCTATGTAACAAAACAGACGCAGTCACACCAACTGCGTTCAGGTGTTAGTAAACTGCACACACGCAGTAAGAGCGACTGCGTTCAGGTGCTATGTAACAAAACAGACGCAGTCACACCAACTGCGTTCAGGTGTTAGTAAACTGCACACACGCAGTAAGAGCGACTGCGTTCAGGTGCTATGTAACAAAACAGACGCAGTCACACCAACTGCGTTCAGGTGTTAGTAAACTGCACACACACAGTAAGAGCGACTGCGTTCAGGTGCTATGTAACAAAACAGACGCAGTCACACCAACTGCTTCAAGGGGTGTTAGTAAACTGTACACACGCAGTAAGAGCGACTGCGTTCAGGTGCTATGTAACAAAACAGACGCAGTCACACCAACTGCGTTCAGGTGTTAGTAAACTGCACACACACAGTAAGAGCGACTGCGTTCAGGTGCTATGTAACAAAATAGTCGCAGTGACACCAACTGCGTTCAGGTGTTAGTAAACTGCACACACGCAGTAAGAGTGACTGCGTTCAGGTGCTATGTAACAAAACAGTCGCAGTCACACCAACTGCGTTCGGGTGTTTAAACTGCACACACGCAGTAAGAGCGACTGCGTTCAGGTGCTATGTAACAAAACAGATGCAGTCACACCAACTGGGTGCAGGTGTTAGTAAACTGCACACACGCAGTAAGAGCGACTGCGTTCTGGTGCTATGTAACAAAATAGTCGCAGTGATACCAACTGCGTTCAGGTGTTAGTAAACTGCACACACGCAGTAAGAGCGACTGCGTTCAGGTGCTATGTAACAAAACAGACGCAGTCACACCAACTGCGTTCAGGTGTTAGTAAACTGCACACACGCAGTAAGAGCGACTGCGTTCAGGTGCTATGTAACAAAACAGAGGCAGTCACACCAACTGCGTTCAGGTGTTAGTAAACTGCACACACGCAGTAAGAGCGACTGCGTTCAGGTGCTTTGTAACAAAACAGTCGCAGTGACACCAACTGCGTTCAGGTGTTAGTAAACTGCACACACGCAGTAAGAGCGACTGCGTTCAGGTGCTATGTAACAAAACAGACGCAGTCACACCAACTGCGTTCAGGTGTTAGTAAACTGCACACATGCAGTAAGAGCGACTGCGTTCAGGTGCTATGTAACAAAACAGACGCAGTCACACCAACTGCGTTCAGGTGTTAGTAAACTGCACACATGCAGTAAGAGCGACTGCGTTCAGGTGCTATGTAACAAAACAGACGCAGTCACACCAACTGCGTTTAGGTGTTAGAAAACTGCACACACGCAGTAAGAGCGACTGCGTTCAGGTGCTATGTAACAAAACAGACGCAGTCACACCAACTGCGTTCAGGTGTTAGTAAACTGCACACACGCAGTAAGAGCGACTGCGTTCAGGTGCTATGTAACAAAACAGACGCAGTCACACCAACTGCGTTCAGGTGTTAGTAAACTGCACACACGCAGTAAGAGCGACTGCGTTCAGGTGCTATGTAACAAAACAGACGCAGTCACACCAACTGCGTTCAGGTGTTAGTAAACTGCACACACACAGTAAGAGCGACTGCGTTCAGGTGCTATGTAACAAAACAGACGCAGTCACACCAACTGCTTCAAGGGGGTGTTAGTAAACTGTACACACGCAGTAAGAGCGACTGCGTTCAGGTGCTATGTAACAAAACAGACGCAGTCACACCAACTGCTTCAAGGGGGTGTTAGTAAACTGTACACACGCAGTAAGAGCGACTGCGTTCAGGTGCTATGTAACAAAACAGACGCAGTCACACCAACTGCGTTCAGGTGTTAGTAAACTGCACACACACAGTAAGAGCGACTGCGTTCAGGTGCTATGTAACAAAATAGTCGCAGTGACACCAACTGCGTTCAGGTGTTAGTAAACTGCACACACGCAGTAAGAGTGACTGCGTTCAGGTGCTATGTAACAAAACAGTCGCAGTCACACCAACTGCGTTCAGGTGTTAGTAAACTGCACACACGCTGTAAGAGCGACTGCCTTCAGGTGCTATGTAACAAAACAGACGCAGTCACACCAACTGCGTTCGGGTGTTTAAACTGCACACACGCAGTAAGAGCGACTGCGTTCAGGTGCTATGTAACAAAACAGATGCAGTCACACCAACTGGGTTCAGGTGTTAGTAAACTGCACACACGCAGTAAGAGCGACTGCGTTCTGGTGCTATGTAACAAAATAGTCGCAGTGATACCAACTGCGTTCAGATGTTAGTAAACTGCACACACGCAGTAAGAGCGACTGCGTTCAGGTGCTATGTAAGAAAACAGACGCAGTCACACCAACTGCGTTCAGGTGTTAGTAAACTGCACACACGCAGTAAGAGTGACTGCGTTCAGGTGCTATGTAACAAAACAGACGCAGTCACACCAACTGCGTTCAGGTGTTAGTAAACTGCACACACGCAGTAAGAGCGACTGCGTTCAGGTGCTATGTAACAAAACAGTCGCAGTGACACCAACTGCGTTCAGGTGTTAGTAAACTGCACACACGCAGTAAGAGAGACTGCGTTCAGGTGCTATGTAACAAAACAGACGCAGTCACACCAACTGCGTTCAGGTGTTAGTAAACTGCACACATGCAGTAAGAGCGACTGCGTTCAGGTGCTATGTAACAAAACAGACGCAGTCACACCAACTGCGTTCAGGTGTTAGTAAACTGCACACACACAGTAAGAGTGACTGCGTTCAGGTGCTATGTAACAAAACAGACGCAGTCACACCAACTGTGTTCAGGTGTTATTAAACTGCACACACACAGTAAGAGCGACTGCGTTCAGGTGCTATGTAACAAAATAGTCGCAGTGACACCAACTGCGTTCAGGTGTTAGTAAACTGCACACACGCAGTAAGAGTGACTGCGTTCAGGTGTTATGTAAGAAAACAGACGCAGTCACACCAACTGCGTTCAGGTGTTAGTAAACTGCACACACGCAGTAAGAGTGACTGCGTTCAGGTGCTATGTAACAAAACAGACGCAGTCACACCAACTGCGTTCAGGTGTTAGTAAACTGCACACACGCAGTAAGAGCGACTGCGTTCAGGTGCTATGTAACAAAACAGTCGCAGTGACACCAACTGCGTTCAGGTGTTAGTAAACTGCACACACGCAGTAAGAGAGACTGCGTTCAGGTGCTATGTAACAAAACAGACGCAGTCACACCAACTGCGTTCAGGTGTTAGTAAACTGCACACATGCAGTAAGAGCGACTGCGTTCAGGTGCTATGTAACAAAACAGACGCAGTCACACCAACTGCGTTCAGGTGTTAGTAAACTGCACACACACAGTAAGAGTGACTGCGTTCAGGTGCTATGTAACAAAACAGACGCAGTCACACCAACTGTGTTCAGGTGTTATTAAACTGCACACACACAGTAAGAGCGACTGCGTTCAGGTGCTATGTAACAAAATAGTCGCAGTGACACCAACTGCGTTCAGGTGTTAGTAAACTGCACACACGCAGTAAGAGTGACTGCGTTCAGGTGCTATGTAACAAAACAGTCACAGTGACACCAACTGCGTTCAGGTGTTAGTAAACTGCACACACGCAGTAAGAGAGACTGCGTTCAGGTGCTATGTAACAAAACAGACGCAGTCACACCAACTGCGTTCAGGTGTTTAAACTGCACACACGCAGTAAGAGCGACTGCATTCAGGTGCTATGTAACAAAACAGATGCAGTCACACCAACTGCGTTCAGGTGTTAGTAAACTGCACACACGCAGTAAGAGCGACTGCGTTCTGGTGCTATGTAACAAAATAGTCGCAGTGATACCAACTGCGTTCAGGTGTTAGTAAACTGCACACACGCAGTAAGAGCGACTGCGTTCAGGTGCTATGTAACAAAACAGACGCAGTCACACCAACTGCGTTCAGGTGTTAGTAAACTGCACACACACAGTAAGAGCGACTGCGTTCAGGTGCTATGTAACAAAACAGACGCAGTCACACCAACTGCGTTCAGGTGTTAGTAAACTGCACACACACAGTAAGAGCGACTGCGTTCAGGTGCTATGTAACAAAATAGTCGCAGTGACACCAACTGCGTTCAGGTGTTAGTAAACTGCACACACGCAGTAAGAGTGACTGCGTTCAGGTGCTATGTAACAAAACAGTCGCAGTCACACCAACTGCGTTCAGGTGTTAGTAAACTGCACACACGCTGTAAGAGCGACTGCCTTCAGGTGCTATGTAACAAAACAGACGCAGTCACACCAACTGCGTTCGGGTGTTTAAACTGCACACACGCAGTAAGAGCGACTGCGTTCAGGTGCTATGTAACAAAACAGATGCAGTCACACCAACTGCGTTCAGGTGTTAGTAAACTGCACACACGCAGTAAGAGCGACTGCGTTCTGGTGCTATGTAACAAAATAGTCACAGTGATACCAACTGCGTTCAGATGTTAGTAAACTGCACACACGCAGTAAGAGCGACTGCGTTCAGGTGCTATGTAACAAAACAGACGCAGTCACACCAACTGCGTTCAGGTGTTAGTAAACTGCACACACGCAGTAAGAGTGACTGCGTTCAGGTGCTATGTAACAAAACAGACGCAGTCACACCAACTGCGTTCAGGTGTTAGTAAACTGCACACATGCAGTAAGAGAGACTGCGTTCAGGTGCTATGTAACAAAACAGTCGCAGTGACACCAACTGCGTTCAGGTGTTAGTAAACTGCACACACGCAGTAAGAGAGACTGCGTTCAGGTGCTATGTAACAAAACAGACGCAGTCACACCAACTGCGTTCAGGTGTTAGTAAACTGCACACACGCAGTAAGAGCGACTGCGTTCAGGTGCTATGTAACAAAACAGACGCAGTCACACCAACTGCATTTAGGTGTTAGTAAACTGCACACACGCAGTAAGAGCGACTGCGTTCAGGTGCTATGTAACAAAACAGACGCAGTCACACCAACTGCGTTCAGGTGTTAGTAAACTGCACACACGCAGTAAGAGCGACTGCCTTCAGGTGCTATGTAACAAAACAGACGCAGTCACACCAACTGCGTTCGGGTGTTTAAACTGCACACACGCAGTAAGAGCGACTGCGTTCAGGTGCTATGTAACAAAACAGATGCAGTCACACCAACTGGGTTCAGGTGTTAGTAAACTGCACACACGCAGTAAGAGCGACTGCGTTCTGGTGCTATGTAACAAAATAGTCGCAGTGATACCAACTGCGTTCAGATGTTAGTAAACTGCACACACGCAGTAAGAGCGACTGCGTTCAGGTGCTATGTAACAAAACAGACGCAGTCACACCAACTGCGTTCAGGTGTTAGTAAACTGCACACACGCAGTAAGAGTGACTGCGTTCAGGTGCTATGTAACAAAACAGAGGCAGTCACACCAACTGCGTTCAGGTGTTAGTAAACTGCACACACGCAGTAAGAGCGACTGCGTTCAGGTGCTTTGTAACAAAACAGTCGCAGTGACACCAACTGCGTTCAGGTGTTAGTAAACTGCACACACGCAGTAAGAGCGACTGCGTTCAGGTGCTATGTAACAAAATAGACGCAGTCACACCAACTGCGTTCAGGTGTTAGTAAACTGCACACATGCAGTAAGAGCGACTGCGTTCAGGTGCTATGTAACAAAACAGACGCAGTCACACCAACTGCATTCAGGTGTTAGTAAACTGCACACATGCAGTAAGAGCGACTGCGTTCAGGTGCTATGTAACAAAACAGACGCAGTCACACCAACTGCGTTTAGGTGTTAGAAAACTGCACACACGCAGTAAGAGCGACTGCGTTCAGGTGCTATGTAACAAAACAGTCGCAGTCACACCAACTGCGTTCAGGTGTTAGTAAACTGCACACACGCAGTAAGAGCGACTGCGTTCAGGTGCTATGTAACAAAACAGACGCAGTCACACCAACTGCGTTCAGGTGTTAGTAAACTGCACACACGCAGTAAGAGCGACTGCGTTCAGGTGCTATGTAACAAAACAGACGCAGTCACACCAACTGCGTTCAGGTGTTAGTAAACTGCACACACACAGTAAGAGCGACTGCGTTCAGGTGCTATGTAACAAAACAGACGCAGTCACACCAACTGCTTCAAGGGGTGTTAGTAAACTGTACACACGCAGTAAGAGCGACTGCGTTCAGGTGCTATGTAACAAAACAGACGCAGTCACACCAACTGCGTTCAGGTGTTAGTAAACTGCACACACACAGTAAGAGCGACTGCGTTCAGGTGCTATGTAACAAAATAGTCGCAGTGACACCAACTGCGTTCAGGTGTTAGTAAACTGCACACACGCAGTAAGAGTGACTGCGTTCAGGTGCTATGTAACAAAACAGTCGCAGTCACACCAACTGCGTTCAGGTGTTAGTAAACTGCACACACGCTGTAAGAGCGACTGCCTTCAGGTGCTATGTAACAAAACAGACGCAGTCACACCAACTGCGTTCGGGTGTTTAAACTGCACACACGCAGTAAGAGCGACTGCGTTCAGGTGCTATGTAACAAAACAGATGCAGTCACACCAACTGGGTGCAGGTGTTAGTAAACTGCACACACGCAGTAAGAGCGACTGCGTTCTGGTGCTATGTAACAAAATAGTCGCAGTGATACCAACTGCGTTCAGATGTTAGTAAACTGCACACACGCAGTAAGAGCGACTGCGTTCAGGTGCTATGTAACAAAACAGACGCAGTCACACCAACTGCGTTCAGGTGTTAGTAAACTGCACACACGCAGTAAGAGTGACTGCGTTCAGGTGCTATGTAACAAAACAGAGGCAGTCACACCAACTGCGTTCAGGTGTTAGTAAACTGCACACACGCAGTAAGAGCGACTGCGTTCAGGTGCTATGTAACAAAACAGTCGCAGTGACACCAACTGCGTTCAGGTGTTAGTAAACTGCACACACGCAGTAAGAGCGACTGCGTTCAGGTGCTATGTAACAAAACAGACGCAGTCACACCAACTGCGTTCAGGTGTTAGTAAACTGCACACATGCAGTAAGAGCGACTGCGTTCAGGTGCTATGTAACAAAACAGACGCAGTCACACCAACTGCGTTCAGGTGTTAGTAAACTGCACACATGCAGTAAGAGCGACTGCGTTCAGGTGCTATGTAACAAAACAGACGCAGTCACACCAACTGCGTTTAGGTGTTAGTAAACTGCACACACGCAGTAAGAGCGACTGCGTTCAGGTGCTATGTAACAAAACAGACGCAGTCACACCAACTGCGTTCAGGTGTTAGTAAACTGCACACACGCAGTAAGAGCGACTGCGTTCAGGTGCTATGTAACAAAACAGACGCAGTCACACCAACTGCGTTCAGGTGTTAGTAAACTGCACACACGCAGTAAGAGCGACTGCGTTCAGGTGCTATGTAACAAAACAGACGCAGTCACACCAACTGCGTTCAGGTGTTAGTAAACTGCACACACACAGTAAGAGCGACTGCGTTCAGGTGCTATGTAACAAAACAGACGCAGTCACACCAACTGCTTCAAGGGGGTGTTAGTAAACTGTACACACGCAGTAAGAGCGACTGCGTTCAGGTGCTATGTAACAAAACAGACGCAGTCACACCAACTGCGTTCAGGTGTTAGTAAACTGCACACACACAGTAAGAGCGACTGCGTTCAGGTGCTATGTAACAAAATAGTCGCAGTGACACCAACTGCGTTCAGGTGTTAGTAAACTGCACACACGCAGTAAGAGTGACTGCGTTCAGGTGCTATGTAACAAAACAGTCGCAGTCACACCAACTGCGTTCAGGTGTTAGTAAACTGCACACACGCAGTAAGAGCGACTGCGTTCAGGTGCTATGTAACAAAACAGATGCAGTCACACCAACTGCGTGCAGGTGTTAGTAAACTGCACACACGCAGTAAGAGCGACTGCGTTCTGGTGCTATGTAACAAAATAGTCGCAGTGATACCAACTGCGTTCAGATGTTAGTAAACTGCACACACGCAGTAAGAGCGACTGCGTTCAGGTGCTATGTAACAAAACAGACGCAGTCACACCAACTGCGTTCAGGTGTTAGTAAACTGCACACACGCAGTAAGAGTGACTGCGTTCAGGTGCTATGTAACAAAACAGAGGCAGTCACACCAACTGCGTTCAGGTGTTAGTAAACTGCACACACGCAGTAAGAGCGACTGCGTTCAGGTGCTTTGTAACAAAACAGTCGCAGTGACACCAACTGCGTTCAGGTGTTAGTAAACTGCACACACGCAGTAAGAGCGACTGCGTTCAGGTGCTATGTAACAAAACAGACGCAGTCACACCAACTGCGTTCAGGTGTTAGTAAACTGCACACATGCAGTAAGAGCGACTGCGTTCAGGTGCTATGTAACAAAACAGACGCAGTCACACCAACTGCGTTCAGGTGTTAGTAAACTGCACACATGCAGTAAGAGCGACTGCGTTCAGGTGCTATGTAACAAAACAGACGCAGTCACACCAACTGCGTTAGGTGTTAGAAAACTGCACACACGCAGTAAGAGCGACTGCGTTCAGGTGCTATGTAACAAAACAGACGCAGTCACACCAACTGCGTTCAGGTGTTAGTAAACTGCACACACGCAGTAAGAGCGACTGCGTTCAGGTGCTATGTAACAAAACAGACGCAGTCACACCAACTGCGTTCAGGTGTTAGTAAACTGCACACACGCAGTAAGAGCGACTGCGTTCAGGTGCTATGTAACAAAACAGACGCAGTCACACCAACTGCGTTCAGGTGTTAGTAAACTGCACACACACAGTAAGAGCGACTGCGTTCAGGTGCTATGTAACAAAACAGACGCAGTGACACCAACTGCGTTCAAGGGGTGTTAGTAAACTGTACACACGCAGTAAGAGCGACTGCGTTCAGGTGCTATGTAACAAAACAGACGCAGTCACACCAACTGCTTCAAGGGGTGTTAGTAAACTGTACACACGCAGTAAGAGCGACTGCGTTCAGGTGCTATGTAACAAAACAGACGCAGTCACACCAACTGCGTTCAGGTGTTAGTAAACTGCACACACACAGTAAGAGCGACTGCGTTCAGGTGCTATGTAACAAAATAGTCGCAGTGACACCAACTGCGTTCAGGTGTTAGTAAACTGCACACACGCAGTAAGAGTGACTGCGTTCAGGTGCTATGTAACAAAACAGTCGCAGTCACACCAACTGCGTTCAGGTGTTAGTAAACTGCACACACGCTGTAAGAGCGACTGCCTTCAGGTGCTATGTAACAAAACAGACGCAGTCACACCAACTGCGTTCGGGTGTTTAAACTGCACACACGCAGTAAGAGCGACTGCGTTCAGGTGCTATGTAACAAAACAGATGCAGTCACACCAACTGGGTTCAGGTGTTAGTAAACTGCACACACGCAGTAAGAGCGACTGCGTTCTGGTGCTATGTAACAAAATAGTCGCAGTGATACCAACTGCATTCAGATGTTAGTAAACTGCACACACGCAGTAAGAGCGACTGCGTTCAGGTGCTATGTAAGAAAACAGACGCAGTCACACCAACTGCGTTCAGGTGTTAGTAAACTGCACACACGCAGTAAGAGTGACTGCGTTCAGGTGCTATGTAACAAAACAGACGCAGTCACACCAACTGCGTTCAGGTGTTAGTAAACTGCACACACGCAGTAAGAGCGACTGCGTTCAGGTGCTATGTAACAAAACAGTCGCAGTGACACCAACTGCGTTCAGGTGTTAGTAAACTGCACACACGCAGTAAGAGCGACTGCGTTCAGGTGCTATGTAACAAAACAGACGCAGTCACACCAACTGCGTTCAGGTGTTAGTAAACTGCACACATGCAGTAAGAGCGACTGCGTTCAGGTGCTATGTAACAAAACAGACGCAGTCACACCAACTGCGTTCAGGTGTTAGTAAACTGCACACACACAGTAAGAGCGACTGCGTTCAGGTGCTATGTAACAAAACAGACGCAGTCACACCAACTGTGTTCAGGTGTTATTAAACTGCACACACACAGTAAGAGCGACTGCGTTCAGGTGCTATGTAACAAAATAGTCGCAGTGACACCAACTGCGTTCAGGTGTTAGTAAACTGCACACACGCAGTAAGAGTGACTGCGTTCAGGTGCTATGTAAGAAAACAGACGCAGTCACACCAACTGCGTTCAGGTGTTAGTAAACTGCACACACGCAGTAAGAGTGACTGCGTTCAGGTGCTATGTAACAAAACAGACGCAGTCACACCAACTGCGTTCAGGTGTTAGTAAACTGCACACACGCAGTAAGAGCGACTGCGTTCAGGTGCTATGTAACAAAACAGTCGCAGTGACACCAACTGCGTTCAGGTGTTAGTAAACTGCACACACGCAGTAAGAGAGACTGCGTTCAGGTGCTATGTAACAAAACAGACGCAGTCACACCAACTGCGTTCAGGTGTTAGTAAACTGCACACATGCAGTAAGAGCGACTGCGTTCAGGTGCTATGTAACAAAACAGACGCAGTCACACCAACTGCGTTCAGGTGTTAGTAAACTGCACACACACAGTAAGAGTGACTGCGTTCAGGTGCTATGTAACAAAACAGACGCAGTCACACCAACTGTGTTCAGGTGTTATTAAACTGCACACACACAGTAAGAGCGACTGCGTTCAGGTGCTATGTAACAAAATAGTCGCAGTGACACCAACTGCGTTCAGGTGTTAGTAAACTGCACACACGCAGTAAGAGTGACTGCGTTCAGGTGCTATGTAACAAAACAGTCACAGTGACACCAACTGCGTTCAGGTGTTAGTAAACTGCACACACGCAGTAAGAGAGACTGCGTTCAGGTGCTATGTAACAAAACAGACGCAGTCACACCAACTGCGTTCAGGTGTTTAAACTGCACACACGCAGTAAGAGCGACTGCATTCAGGTGCTATGTAACAAAACAGATGCAGTCACACCAACTGCGTTCAGGTGTTAGTAAACTGCACACACGCAGTAAGAGCGACTGCGTTCTGGTGCTATGTAACAAAATAGTCGCAGTGATACCAACTGCGTTCAGGTGTTAGTAAACTGCACACACGCAGTAAGAGCGACTGCGTTCAGGTGCTATGTAACAAAACAGACGCAGTCACACCAACTGCATTCAGGTGTTAGTAAACTGCACACACACAGTAAGAGCGACTGCGTTCAGGTGCTATGTAACAAAACAGACGCAGTCACACCAACTGCGTTCAGGTGTTAGTAAACTGCACACACACAGTAAGAGCGACTGCGTTCAGGTGCTATGTAACAAAATAGTCGCAGTGACACCAACTGCGTTCAGGTGTTAGTAAACTGCACACACGCAGTAAGAGTGACTGCGTTCAGGTGCTATGTAACAAAACAGTCGCAGTCACACCAACTGCGTTCAGGTGTTAGTAAACTGCACACACGCTGTAAGAGCGACTGCCTTCAGGTGCTATGTAACAAAACAGACGCAGTCACACCAACTGCGTTCGGGTGTTTAAACTGCACACACGCAGTAAGAGCGACTGCGTTCAGGTGCTATGTAACAAAACAGATGCAGTCACACCAACTGCGTTCAGGTGTTAGTAAACTGCACACACGCAGTAAGAGCGACTGCGTTCTGGTGCTATGTAACAAAATAGTCACAGTGATACCAACTGCGTTCAGATGTTAGTAAACTGCACACACGCAGTAAGAGCGACTGCGTTCAGGTGCTATGTAACAAAACAGACGCAGTCACACCAACTGCGTTCAGGTGTTAGTAAACTGCACACACGCAGTAAGAGTGACTGCGTTCAGGTGCTATGTAACAAAACAGACGCAGTCACACCAACTGCGTTCAGGTGTTAGTAAACTGCACACACGCAGTAAGAGAGACTGCGTTCAGGTGCTATGTAACAAAACAGTCGCAGTGACACCAACTGCGTTCAGGTGTTAGTAAACTGCACACACGCAGTAAGAGAGACTGCGTTCAGGTGCTATGTAACAAAACAGACGCAGTCACACCAACTGCGTTCAGGTGTTAGTAAACTGCACACACGCAGTAAGAGCGACTGCGTTCAGGTGCTATGTAACAAAACAGACGCAGTCACACCAACTGCATTTAGGTGTTAGTAAACTGCACACACGCAGTAAGAGCGACTGCGTTCAGGTGCTATGTAACAAAACAGACGCAGTCACACCAACTGCGTTCAGGTGTTAGTAAACTGCACACACGCAGTAAGAGCGACTGCGTTCAGGTGCTATGTAACAAAACAGACGCAGTCACACCAACTGCGTTCGGGTGTTTAAACTGCACACACGCAGTAAGAGCGACTGCGTTCAGGTGCTATGTAACAAAACAGATGCAGTCACACCAACTGCGTTCAGGTGTTAGTAAACTGCACACATGCAGTAAGAGTGACTGCGTTCAGGTGCTATGTAACAAAACAGTCGCAGTCACACCAACTGCGTTCAGGTGTTAGTAAACTGCACACACGCAGTAAGAGCGACTGCGTTCAGGTGCTATGTAACAAAACAGACGCAGTCACACCAACTGCGTTCGGGTGTTTAAACTGCACACACGCAGTAAGAGCGACTGCGTTCAGGTGCTATGTAACAAAACAGATGCAGTCACACCAACTGCGTTCAGGTGTTAGTAAACTGCACACACGCAGTAAGAGCGACTGCGTTCTGGTGCTATGTAACAAAACAGACACAGTCACACCAACTGCGTTCAGGTGTTAGTAAACTGCACACACGCAGTAAGAGCGACTGCGTTCAGGTGCTATGTAACAAAACAGACGCAGTCACACCAACTGCGTTCAGGTGTTAGTAAACTGCACACACACAGTAAGAGCGACTGCGTTCAGGTGCTATGTAACAAAACAGACGCAGTCACACCAACTGTGTTCAGGTGTTAGTAAACTGCACACACGCAGTAAGAGCGACTGCGTTCTGGTGCTATGTAACAAAATAGTCGCAGTGATACCAACTGCGTTCAGATGTTAGTAAACTGCACACACGCAGTAAGAGCGACTGCGTTCAGGTGCTATGTAACAAAACAGACGCAGTCACACCAACTGCGTTCAGGTGTTAGTAAACTGCACACACGCAGTAAGAGTGACTGCGTTCAGGTGCTATGTAACAAAACAGACGCAGTCACACCAACTGCGTTCAGGTGTTAGTAAACTGCACACACGCAGTAAGAGCGACTGCGTTCAGGTGCTATGTAACAAAACAGTCGCAGTGACACCAACTGCGTTCAGGTGTTAGTAAACTGCACACACGCAGTAAGAGAGACTGCGTTCAGGTGCTATGTAACAAAACAGACGCAGTCACACCAACTGCGTTCAGGTGTTAGTAAACTGCACACATGCAGTAAGAGCGACTGCGTTCAGGTGCTATGTAACAAAACAGACGCAGTCACACCAACTGCGTTAAGGTGTTAGTAAACTGCACACACGCAGTAAGAGCGACTGCGTTCAGGTGCTATGTAACAAAACAGACGCAGTCACACCAACTGCGTTCAGGTGTTAGTAAACTGCACACACGCAGTAAGAGCGACTGCGTTCAGGTGCTATGTAACAAAACAGACACAGTCACACCAACTGCGTTCAGGTGTTAGTAAACTGCACACACGCAGTAAGAGCGACTGCGTTCAGGTGCTATGTAACAAAACAGACGCAGTCACACCAACTGCGTTCAGGTGTTAGTAAACTGCACACACACAGTAAGAGCGACTGCGTTCAGGTGCTATGTAACAAAACAGACGCAGTCACACCAACTGTGTTCAGGTGTTAGTAAACTGCACACACACAGTAAGAGCGACTGCGTTCAGGTGCTATGTAACAAAACAGATGCAGTCACACCAACTGCGTTCAGGTGTTAGTAAACTGCACACACACAGTAAGAGCGACTGCGTTCTGGTGCTATGTAACAAAATAGTCGCAGTGATACCAACTGCGTTCAGGTGTTAGTAAACTGCACACACGCAGTAAGAGAGACTGCGTTCAGGTGCTATGTAACAAAACAGACGCAGTCACACCAACTGCGTTCAGGTGTTAGTAAACTGCACACACGCAGTAAGAGTGACTGCGTTCAGGTGCTATGTAACAAAACAGTCGCAGTCACACCAACTGCGTTCAGGTGTTAGTAAACTGCACACACGCTGTAAGAGCGACTGCGTTCAGGTGCTATGTAACAAAACAGACGCAGTCTCACCAACTGCGTTCAGGTGTTAGTAAACTGCACACACGCAGTAAGAGCGACTGCGTTCAGGTGCTATGTAACAAAACAGACGCAGTCACACCAACTGCGTTCAGGTGTTAGTAAACTGCACACACGCAGTAAGAGTGACTGCGTTCAGGTGCTATGTAACAAAACAGACGCAGTGACACCAACTGCGTTCAGGTGTTAGTAAACTGCACACACGCAGTAAGAGAGACTGCGTTCAGGTGCTATGTAACAAAACAGACGCAGTCACACCAACTGCGTTCAGGTGTTAGTAAACTGCACACACGCAGTAAGAGCGACTGCGTTCAGGTGCTATGTAACAAAACAGACGCAGTCACACCAACTGCGTTTAGGTGTTAGTAAACTGCACACACGCAGTAAGAGCGACTGCGTTCAGGTGCTATGTAACAAAACAGACGCAGTCACACCAACTGCGTTCAGGTGTTAGTAAACTGCACACACGCAGTAAGAGCGACTGCGTTCAGGTGCTATGTAACAAAACAGACACAGTCACACCAACTGCGTTCAGGTGTTAGTAAACTGCACACACGCAGTAAGAGCGACTGCGTTCAGGTGCTATGTAACAAAACAGACGCAGTCACACCAACTGCGTTCAGGTGTTAGTAAACTGCACACACACAGTAAGAGCGACTGCGTTCAGGTGCTATGTAACAAAACAGACGCAGTCACACCAACTGTGTTCAGGTGTTAGTAAACTGCACACACACAGTAAGAGCGACTGCGTTCTGGTGCTATGTAACAAAATAGTCGCAGTGATACCAACTGCGTTCAGATGTTAGTAAACTGCACACACGCAGTAAGAGAGACTGCGTTCAGGTGCTATGTAACAAAACAGACGCAGTCACACCAACTGCGTTCAGGTGTTAGTAAACTGCACACACGCAGTAAGAGTGACTGCGTTCAGGTGCTATGTAACAAAACAGACGCAGTCACACCAACTGCGTTCAGGTGTTAGTAAACTGCACACACGCAGTAAGAGCGACTGCGTTCAGGTGCTATGTAACAAAACAGTCGCAGTGACACCAACTGCGTTCAGGTGTTAGTAAACTGCACACATGCAGTAAGAGCGACTGCGTTCAGGTGCTATGTAACAAAACAGACGCAGTCACACCAACTGCGTTTAGGTGTTAGTAAACTGCACACACGCAGTAAGAGCGACTGCGTTCAGGTGCTATGTAACAAAACAGACGCAGTCACACCAACTGCGTTCAGGTGTTAGTAAACTGCACACACGCAGTAAGAGCGACTGCGTTCAGGTGCTATGTAACAAAACAGACGCAGTCACACCAACTGCGTTCAGGTGTTAGTAAACTGCACACACACAGTAAGAGCGACTGCGTTCAGGTGCTATGTAACAAAACAGACGCAGTCACACCAACTGTGTTCAGGTGTTAGTAAACTGCACACACACAGTAAGAGCGACTGCGTTCAGGTGCTATGTAACAAAACAGATGCAGTCACACCAACTGCGTTCAGGTGTTAGTAAACTGCACACACACAGTAAGAGCGACTGCGTTCAGGTGCTATGTAACAAAACAGATGCAGTCACACCAACTGCGTTCAGGTGTTAGTAAACTGCACACATGCAGTAAGAGCGACTGCGTTCAGGTGCTATGTAACAAAACAGACGCAGTCACACCAACTGCGTTTAGGTGTTAGTAAACTGCACACACGCAGTAAGAGCGACTGCGTTCAGGTGCTATGTAACAAAACAGACGCAGTCACACCAACTGCGTTCAGGTGTTAGTAAACTGCACACACGCAGTAAGAGCGACTGCGTTCAGGTGCTATGTAACAAAACAGACGCAGTCACACCAACTGCGTTCAGGTGTTAGTAAACTGCACACACACAGTAAGAGCGACTGCGTTCAGGTGCTATGTAACAAAACAGACGCAGTCACACCAACTGTGTTCAGGTGTTAGTAAACTGCACACACACAGTAAGAGCGACTGCGTTCAGGTGCTATGTAACAAAACAGATGCAGTCACACCAACTGCGTTCAGGTGTTAGTAAACTGCACACACGCAGTAAGAGCGACTGCGTTCTGGTGCTATGTAACAAAATAGTCGCAGTGATACCAACTGCGTTCAGGTGTTAGTAAACTGCACACATGCAGTAAGAGAGACTGCGTTCAGGTGCTATGTAACAAAACAGACGCAGTCACACCAACTGCGTTCAGGTGTTAGTAAACTGCACACACGCAGTAAGAGTGACTGCGTTCAGGTGCTATGTAACAAAACAGTCGCAGTCACACCAACTGCGTTCAGGTGTTAGTAAACTGCACACACGCTGTAAGAGCGACTGCGTTCAGGTGCTATGTAACAAAACAGACGCAGTCTCACCAACTGCGTTCAGGTGTTAGTAAACTGCACACACGCAGTAAGAGCGACTGCGTTCAGGTGCTATGTAACAAAACAGACGCAGTCACACCAACTGCGTTCAGGTGTTAGTAAACTGCATACACGCAGTAAGAGCGACTGCCTTCAGGTGCTATGTAACAAAACAGACGCAGTCACACCAACTGCGTTCAGGTGTTAGTAAACTGCACACACGCAGTAAGAGCGACTGCGTTCAGGTGCTATGTAACAGCACACACGCAGTGACACCAACTGCGTTTAGTTGCTATTAAACAGCACACACGCAGTAAGAGCGACTGCGTTTCTGTGCAATTCAATAGCCCACTTGCATTAACAGCGACTGCGTTTCTGTGCAAATAAATTGCACACGTGCAGTAACAGGTAATGCATGTATGTGCAATTAACTAGCACACCTTGAATAACACGGAGTACTATGTTTAAGCTAATCCCTAATGCAGGCAATACAACACGTTAGAGCGCTGCATGAAGAACAATCTCCTGCCTGACAGATACTAATAGCAGATCTAGCTGAGCTATATAGCTTATAAATATATTGACAACTCCTAGGGATGTGAATATATTCTCTACAAACTGTAGATTTAACTATACTGACTAGCCTTCCTGCTCTATCTATCTATCTATCTATCTATCTATCTATCTGGTAGAAAAGACACTGTGTCTCTATCTATCTCTCTCTCTAACTGTCTGACTGCTCCTCTCTTTCACAAAGCCGGAACACACTACACGAGGCCGCCGTGCAGGCTGCCTTGTATAGTGTGGGGTGTGTACTAATCCCCCTGAGCCATAATTGGCCAAAGCCACCCTGGCTTTGGCCAATTATGGCTCTTCGTTTTTTGTGCGCTGTGATTGGCCAAGCATGCAGGACATACAGCATGCTTGGCCAATCATCAGCGCTCAACGCCGCAGTGATTTTATGGGACGTTTTGCGTCACTCGAATTTGGCGCGAGCGTATCGTTTTGTTCGAGTTTCGACGAACGATCGAACGACCGATGTTCAAGTCGAACATACGTTCGTATCAAACGCGAAGCTCATCCCTACCCCCCATCAGGTGGACCACATGAAAAATGGGTCCCTCTCAGGGAGATCTGGGGCCGGACGAAAAAAATTCAAGACTTGAAGGAGTCAAGACTTGAAAGAGACAATTCAGAGAGCATATTTTTTTGCACAGTATAGGGAGAGAGTTCTGCAAATACCTGAATTGGATGACCCTGGATGATGAGCCTGTCTGAGGTTCAGGACAATTTCATCACCTCCTCTTTGACAGTATAAAAATCCTGTTTGAATTTGATGTAACGAAATGTGCGTAGGGGTTGTAAGGCACTGTAGGTCCTGTCTAACTCCATGCAGTGTTCTTTGATGTCAGGAATTAATAAAGGATCAGACTGCTGAATGAACATCTTTCACAGATTCAGAGAGACCTCTGATTCTGAAGTTGTAGCTTCTGGATCTGTTTTCCAGGTCGTCAATTTTGGATAAAGCAGTCTCTAGTTGGTCTTGGATATCCTGTGTTCTAGCAGAATTTTGGTTAATTCTGGCCACAGATTGGTTAGCTTTCTTTTCTGTGACTTCAATCCTTGCTCCTAGTTGCTGCAGGTCAGCATTGATGGAGGCAGTGATCTGGGCAGTGGTTTAGGCTTGGCCTCTGGATAGCATTTTGGAGAATGCGGACATCATGGAAGGAAAGTCAGTGGGAGTAAGGGGATTGTTGTGGGCCCCATTATCACAGGCCTCCAGGTTGTCTAGAGGATCGTTCAAGGGTGTCAGTAAAAGTCCATCATGCACTAGGCTGGCACACCCTCTCTTTTTCTCTTTTATATGAGTAAATGTACCTTCACACTGCAATATATATAAAAAAAAACATAATCAGAGTTTGTTAAAGTAAATAAAAACCCAACCAATGAAATATAATTTAAACTGATATAAAGGTTCTTGCTTGGCACTTTTGGGTATGAGGTAACAATGTTCTGCCCCTGTCTCCCATGATCTTCTGTCTTCAAATCACAATGCTATGCCCACTGAATTATTGTTTTTGAAACGATACATGTTATATTTGGGGGGGTGTAATGGCGCTTGCAACAGGATCTAATTAAAACTAAATATCAATAACGATTTCCATAATGTGAATAAGTTGTCAGGAGAATGTGCTCCACTGGTTCCTGTGTAAAATGTGTTCCACTCTGAATAAAATCATATACCCACCCAACATTAACTGAGTAATGTGGAGATTAGTAAGAGTGGATAAATTGTGATAAAAAATACAAATGTGCCAGTGACCCGCACAATATTAATAGCGAGTGATCTGGAATCGTTCAGATAAAATTAACAAGCAGTAGCTATCTTCATAAACATATAACATATATAGTGCAAATATGCAAATGAGCTCAAACCAATCCAAAGTGCATAGTGCAATAAATTAATAATATCCATAAACGTGAAAAAAACATCAAAAAGTGGAAGAAATATAAATAATAAAATTGCAATCCATGCATAAAAGTGAAAAAAAATTCAATCCATAAATGACTGCAGTGAAAAATGTCCCATATAATTCACCAAGGAATTAAAAAAAAACTCATCAAGAAATGTCAATATAAAAAAATATATATTATGTTATATTTGAATTTCTTTTTTGTTATTGTCTTTACCTAGTTCAATAAACTTTTATAAAGCTTTTTATTATAAAGCATTTCAAATGTTCACAAACATGTAGAATACATAGGAAACATATGCTACTCCCACACAGGGGGACATTACTTATACTTATCAAGTATCTATTTATCAGTTTCACTGTTATTATTTTATGTTCTTGTTATTTTTATTATGTCATGTCTAATTATTATATATTTTTCCAACATAGCCCCATATATTTTAAGTAGAAGTAAAAGTAAAACTAGTTTTTGCAATTTTGGTTAGAGTAAGGAAGGTATTAAAGGAGGGTTATATCCCCTGTCTTGGTTTTGTTACATCTGTGTCCTATTCAGGGATTTCCCTTCCATCCCTTTTTCATAGTTAAAAGAAGAAGTGAGAGAAAACCCCTAGAAAATGAAAAAATTAGAAAATTAGAAAATACCTTGTTGTCACTAAGGTCATGAGAGCTTGTGTCCTCATTGGAATTCTTGGGCCAACCCAAGAATTTGGCCTTTTTTTACTTTCATTTTCACTTTTGTCAGTAACATTAACCTCCTTAGAACCGCATGCCGTCAAATGACGGCGGGCGGAATCCCCTGTTGTTCTGACAGGACGTCATATGACGTCCTGTCATTAGAAGCTGCTAGGGGGCGTGCGCTCCCGTCACGTTACTGGGAACTGTGCGGCTGCCGGGCACCCGCGATTGCCCGGTAACTGAGCGGGGACATGGAGCACTGTGTGTAAACACAGAGCTCAACGTCCTGTCAGGGAGAGAGGAGACCGATCTGTGTCTCTTGTACATAGGGACACAGATCGGTCACCTCCCCCAGTCACCCCCCTCCCCCCACAGTTAGAACACTGATTAGGCTACACATTAAACCCCTTCCCCGCCCCCTAGTGGTTAACCCCTTCCCTGCCAGTCACATTTATACAGTAATCAATGCATATTTATAGCACTGTTCACTGTATAAATATGAATGGTCCCAAAAATGTGTCAAAAAATGTCCGATGTGTCTGCTATAATGTCGCAGTCCCGAAAAAAAATTGCAGATCGCCGCCATTCCTAGTAAAAAAAAAAAATCATAATTATGTCTCCCTATTTTGTAGGCAATATAACAAACCAGTCACTATACGGTTAATGCGATTTTTTTTTTACCAAAAATATGTAGAAGAATACGTATCGGCCTAAACGGAGATAAAATGTTATTTATTTTTTTTAAAAAATGGGATATTTATTATAGCAAAAAGTAAAAAATATTGTGTTTTTTTTCAAAATTGACGCTCTTTTTTTGTTTATAGCGCAAAAACGAAAAACCGCATAGGCAATCAAATACCACCAAAAGAAAGCTCTATTTGTGAGGGACGTCAATTTTGTTTGGGAGCCACGTCGCACGACTGCGCAATTGACAGTTAAATTGACGCAGTGCCGGAAGCTAAAATTTAGTCTGTGCAGGAAGGGGGTCTATGTGCATAGTAGGCAAGTGGTTAAACATGGCCAATAGAGAAGGTAAATCTGCCTTATGGTAGCATAGATAACAGTAAAACACTGATCGTGGTTCTAATTCCTCTCCACTCTGTCCAAAACTAAAAAGTTTTGCCTTCAGTACTTTAAGTCCATTACTCTTTAATAGTATAGACCACATACTGTAAGAGAATCCCATTGTTATTGCAGTTAAAAAAAATCATTACATCAAAAATAAACCCAATGTTAACCCTCTTATTGTGGAAATTTAAAAAATGAAAAGCTAATTTCACTAGACTCTAGTACATATTAATTTCCATAATAATAGCAATTATTTATTTTGTATCTCCTATTGACTTTCATTGCTAAAAATAATGATTGTTATCAAAAATAACAATTGTTATTACTTAGTGAACTAAACCTATATTTTCAGGACCCCGGAGAGCTCTGCACTTGAAATATCCTCCAGCCTTTCAATAATTGTAAATTAGACTAGCAAAAATATGGTTCTTTGTCTAATAATGATATTATTTTTTTAAACCCGATAGACTAATCACTCTGAAAAGGAATATCTGCACTAGTAATCCACAAATTCATATATATGACAAAAAATTAAAAAATATTAAAGTCCACATTTTACCAAATACAATGAAGACTTTTTCCCTAACAGGCAAGTAAAAATCAAGAGATGATCCTCAAAGAGAACCCTAGTCTACTGTGACCCATGTCAAAAGTGAACTAATGCACCCTAAATGTATGTATTGGATAAATAACACAGTATATAAAATCTTAAATGGATAAAAGTGCAACAAATATATGTATAACTATTGCCTCATTTTAAATAAATATAAAATAACCTGGGATGCAGTTGAATAGATGGGGGAGGGAGATGCTCCAGAGTATTAACCACTTGATCACTGGGCACGTAAACCCCCTTAATAACCAGACCAATTTTCAGCTTCCGGTGCTCTCACAATTTGAATGACAATTACTCAGTCATACAACACTGTACCCAAATGAAATTTTCGTCCTTTTTTTCACACACATAGAGCTTTCTTTTGGTGGTATCTAATCACCGTTGGGTTTTTTATTTGTTGCGCTATAAGAGAAAAAAGACTGAAAATTCTGTAAAAAAAATGAATTTTTCTTGGCTTCTGTTATAAAATTTAGCAAATTTAGTATTTTTTCTTCATTCTTTTGCATAAATGTGAAAGATGAAGTTACGCGAGTAAATAGATACCCAACATGTCACCCTTCAAAATTGCACACGCTCGTGGAATGGCACCAAACTTTGCTACTTAAAAATCCCCATAGGCGACATTGCAGGGTATTGTGGGGTATTGCAGAGTATTGTGGGGTATTGCAGAGTATTGTTGGGTATAGCAGAGTAGTGTGGGGTATTGCAGAGTAGTGTGGGGTATTGCAGAGTAGTGTGGGGTATTGCAGAGTAGTGTGGGGTATAGCAGAGTATTGTGGGGTATTGCAGAGTATTGCACAGTATGGGGCAGGGATGGCTGAGCAGGGATGGATGGCTGGCTGGATCTGTGACTGCATGTGTCACAGATCCAGCCCACAGCACTCGTGCTGCATCCGCTCTCTCCCCCCCTCTCCTCTCACACTGTACCGTTCGGTACAGAGAGGGGAGGGAGGAACCGGCATCATCACATGACGCCGGTTTGTTTACAAGTGATCGCTCCGTCATTGGACGGAGCGATCACGTGGTAAACCACCGCTATCCGTGATGCGCCGGGTCCGGAGGAGCGCGATTCTGGGAGGACGTCCATGGACGTCCTCCCCGAGGTATGTAACCGCCTTGTAGACGTATATCGTCTATAGGACGGTTGTTAACTGGTTAAAGATGTGAGTAAGTGAGAGAAACTGAAATGTCAGAAGAATACCTACAAAGAGGCCAGGAGTAGGCCTGTGCAGCAATTTATAAGGCTGAATGAGCCAAGAGAGAACCAGGAGAGCTAGCGATATAGTCTGGGTGACAACTAGTGCCAAGGGAAGCAGTGCTGCTGGTATCTACTTACTGGAGAAAATACAGCATAGGCTACTTTCTTTGAACTTTTCTTTTCATTTTTTAATAAAGTGGGCCTCCAAGCCTAAGTCCGTACTGGCATTATTCACTGAAAACTGTCATTACCACTGAGCTAAATTTCCCCCATATCACTATACCTTGGATCATGTTTTTTCCACACTTTTTTTATTTATTTTTTTAGAAGTAGATGAGCCTATGTTCACTCAAGATACAGGCACTCACTTCACTTATCATTGCTGTGCACAGCATACAGTAATACATTGTCTTCTCTTCTCCATTGGAGAAATGTCAATGCTCTCCCAAGAAATGTTTATACATGGTGAATAGTCACAATCTGTCAAACTGTGCTATATTGTGTCTAATATTTATAAACCTTACTCTGCAAAGTAAACATTCTCTACTTCTTTAGTAAATCAACCCCACTGTCAAGTTATTTTTCTGATTAGATCTTGGCTACCCTGCACCACATCCCACAGTTACCTAAGTGAACAAATTAATTGATCTACACTATGTAGCCTATTATATGTTAAAGAAGTACAAACATTAAGGCAACTGTCACCGGCCAACATATTTATTTTGTTAATAATATACTTTGCTACTTGCATAGTATTGTTATCTGGTATATATTCCACATTTGATGAGGCTGTTATCTTTGTTATTAGTATGTTCATTAAGCTGTACAGCAACAGGAGCACTTTATAAATGATGGGGTAATTTCACTCTCTTTTGTTTCTTTCTACTAGTCTCGTGAATTGGAGGATGACGTTATATTTAAATGTTAGCAATGTTATTAATAATATGCTTCTTACAAATGTATAATTAATTGATATGAAAGTTAACCCTCTGTTGTCAGAGTTTTACAAAAAACATTTAGTTAGGCATGTTTCCTTGTTTGTCAAACACCCTACCACATGATTTCCTTTTAATAAATTTTACAAAAACATTATGATTTAATAATAGTTAGATATAATTACAGCAAATAAAAACATTAATCTAAAATAGGGGTGTCAAGCATTCTAGCCTTTAACACCCAACTGTAGCATTGGCCAGTTAGAAAGTTTAAAGCCCAATGATAGCTTTGCAGAGATTTAAATAAAGAAATTCAGCTATTGTTGTAATACTTACATTTTCTCTGGTGTTGACCCCCCTACATACTCATTACTCCAATCTTCCAACTCTGGCTTTCTTCCTTTTGAGCCCAAGAGATCAAAGATCCGCCCCCTGGGGACACATCATCAGACTGCCCTAGAGGTTAGTGAATGTGGTAAAAATTCTCTTTTCAAAGATTACCTAATCACTGCCACGGAAAATAAAAAATAAAAAACATTTTTTGCTTGCACATGGTTGGATGCTGGAAGTCAGGCAGGAGCAGCAGGGACCACTCTTGTGCTGGGGAGATTAGATGATTAGTTGAGTATATCTCAGTTCTCCAAATCTCCAGAACAAAAATGGGCAGTTAACCCATGTAGTGATGTCGCGAACCTAAACATTTGCGTTCGCGAACGGCGATTGCGAACTTGCGCATATATTCGCGAATGCGCGAACCGGGCGAACCGCCATAGACTTCAATGGGCAGGCAAATTTTAAAACGCACAGGGACTCTTTCCGGCCACAATAATGATGGAAAAGTTGTTTCAAGGGGACTAACACCTGGACTGTGGCATGCCGGAGGGGGATCCATGGCAAAACTCCCATGGAAAATTACGTAGTTGTCGCAGAGTCCGTTTTTAATCCATAAAGGGCATAAATCACCTAACATTCATAAATTGTTTGGAATAACGTGCTCTAAAACATCAAGTATGATGTTATATCGATTAGGTAGTGTAAGGCTTAGGGTTAGGGTTACGGTTAGGGTTACAGATAGAGTTAGGGTTAGGGTAACAGATAGGGTTATGGTTAGGGTTAGAGATAGGGTTAGGGTTAGGGTAACAGATAGGGTTAGGGTTAGGATAACAGATAGCGATAGGGTTACAGATAGGGTTAGGGTTAGGCTTAGGGTAACAGATAGGGTTACATTTAGGGTTAGGGTTAGAGATAGGGTTAGGGTTAGGGTAACAGATAGCATTAGGGTTAGGGTAGGGTTAGGGTTAGGGTAGGGTTAGGGTTACAGACATGGTTAGGGTTACAGATAGGGTTAGGGTTACAGTCTGTAACCCTAACCCTATCTGTAACCCTAACCCTATCTGTAACCCTAACCCTATCTGTAACCCTAACCCTATCTGTAACCCTAACCCTAACCCTATCTGTAACCCTAACCCTATCTGTAACCCTAACCCTATCTGTAACCCTAACCCTGTCTGTAATAGGGTTAGGGTTCACAGTGACAGACCAAACTCTGACAGATCAAACTCCCCGTTTAACGCACCGCAAACACCTGCAAACAGTCCATTTGCACAACCGCAAACTCCCCATTTACACAAGGTTGTATACCAAGCTAGCCATGTCCCGTTCCTTGTCCTCACTGACGTCAATGAACGTTTTGGAAATTGCAGACGATGGGGGTTTTTCAAAGCCTATGGTCGTGCTGAGATAGTTCAGTGACAGCTAAGTGACCCAGAAAACAATGATTCTGCAGTGTGGGCCCATTGTTGGCCTAGTAGGCTTTAATGATCACCTTAGATGATCACAAAGAAAATTAATGTTTTTTTTATGCAAAATTATCCAGCCGATCGCTTTTGGTCTGATCACAATGAAGCAACGACCGTATCATCTGGGGTGTGCCAACATTGCCATTGCCAACACACTCATAGAGGTGGTTGCTTCATTGTGATACGCAAGCCCCTTCACAACAAGGTAATGATCACGAAGGGGAATTGACACACGTATGTGCCTTTTTTTTGGTTTTGTTTTTGCAGCCACAGTGCAGCACCAGAGGCCAGAACAATTAGGCATGTACACATGCCTGAAAAATTAGGTATTGTTGCAGCTGCTACTGTAGCAGCGGCCAGAAAAATTGATGTTTTCCAGGCAGAAAGTGCACTAAAACATTGAGGCTTGAACCCTAGTTGGTGGCAGATAAGTCACGCAAGTTATCCGGTTTGCAGAGAAAAAATACAGCAGCGTGTGGAACATTTGTAGCCCAAGGTAGCTCATCTCATCAGGCCTTTAGTCAAATGTATTGCCCACTGTCAGTCCCTTTGGGATCCATGCCTCATTCATCTTAATAAAGGTGAGGTAATCTAGACTTTTTTGACCTAGGCGACTTCTCTTCTCAGTGACAATACCTCCTGCTGCACTGAAGGTCCTTTCTGAAAGGACACTTGAAGCGGGGCAGGACAGAAGTTCTATCGCAAATTGGGATAGCTCAGGCCACAGGTCAAGCCTGCACACCCAGTAGTCAAGGGGTTCATCGCTCCTCAGAGTGTCGATATCTGCAGTTAAGGCGAGGTAGTCTGCTACCTGTCGGTCGAGTCGTTCTCTGAGGGTGGACCCCGAAGGGCTGTGGCGACGCGTAGGGCTGAAAAAGCTCTGCATGTCCTCCATCAACAACATGTCTGTAAAGCGTCCTGTCCTTGCCGGCGTGGTCATGGTAGGAGGAGGATTACTTTCACCTCTTCCACTGTTAGATTCCCGTTGTGCTGTGACATCACCCTTGTATGCTGTGTAAAGCATACTTTTTAATTTATTTTGGAACTGCTGCATCCTTTCCGACTTCCGGTAATTTGGTAACATTTCAGGCACTTTCTGCTTATACCGGGGGTCTAGTAGCGTGGCCACCCAGTACAGGTCGTTCTCCTTCAGCCTTTTTATACAAGGGTCCCTCAACAGGCATGACAGCATGAAAGACCCCATTTGCACAAGGTTGGATGCTGAGCTACTCATGTCCCGTTCTTCGTCCTCACTGATCTCACTGAAGGTCTGTTCTTCCTCCCACCCACGTACAACACCACGGGTACCAGATAGGTGACAACGAGCACCCTGGGATGCCTGCTGTGGTTGGTCTTCCTCCTCCTCAAAGCCACATTCCTCCTCTGACTCCTCTTCCTCACACTCCTCTTCCAGCGTTTCTGCAGGTCCAGCAAGTGATGCTGATAAGGCTGTTTCTGGTGGTGGTGATGGTGACCACAACTCTTCCTCTTCCTCTTCACGCTCATCTACGGCCTGATCAAGCACTCTTCACAGGGCACGTTCCAGGAAGATAACAAATGGGATGATGTTGCTGATGCTGCCTTCAGTGCGACTGACTAGGTTTGTCACCTCCTCAAAGGGACGCATGAGCCTACAGGCATTGCGCATGAGCATCCAGTAACGTGGCAAAAAAATTCCCAGCTGCACAGAGGCTGTCCTAGCACCCCGGTCATACAAATACTCGTTGACGGCTTTTTCTTGTTGGAGCAGGCGGTCGAACATTAGGAGTGTTGAATTCCAACGTGTCGGGCTGTCAGGGCACTAATCCTTACCTGTCTCCCCGAACGGTGCAATCGCGGCTGTTTGTGCCGCGCGCGTGCGTGGTGTTGGCGCACGCGTGCGTGGTGTTGGCGCGTGGGCGCGTGCATAGGTGCGCGCACGGGCGCGCACAGACCTGTAGTCAGTCCGGCCAATCAGAGCCCTGAAGCGGGCTATTTAAACCTCTCCATTTCCTGTGGCTAGTTGCTGGTTTGTCACAGCGTTTGTTTGGAGTGTTTCCTGGATCCTGGAAAAACCTTACCCTATCTTGTTCCTGTTTACCTGACCTTGGCTCTACTCTACCGGATTGCTGCTTTCTCCTACCTTGACCTCGGCTTGCTTATTGGACTATTCTGATCTCACCTGCCCTTGACCTTTTGGCTTGAACTTTGGACTACCCTGTTTATCTGTGCTTCCTTGACCGCAGTCTGTTTCCTGGATTTCCCTGTTTTCTACCAATCCTGCTTCCCGGACCTCCTGGAATTTCCTACCGCACTTCCCAGCTATCCCAAGCGGACTACTGCCTGGTTGGTCCTGTTCCACGCACCCGACCTTCACCTTCCATCTGTACCGGTGCCTCCTGGTGCGTCTGTTCCCCTGTCCCCACTCCAGGGGGCGGACCGCGCCGGGTCGCAAAGGGAGCCACCCTCAGCATCTTGGCCTTGGTAAGTGTACTTTCGTTACTACCTGATAGTACAAACCAGCCAGATGTCCGAGGCCGACAGGGTGTGCTCGCCTTTTGAGACGCTATGCCAACAAGTCTCAGCCCTGACCGAAGCGGTGCAAAAACTGCAGGAAGGCTATATGCATATGGACGGTCGCTTGCAACAGATGAATGTCACCCCCGGACCCTCGGCCGCCTCCGCAGCATTAGCTACAGGTCCTGCTACCTCTCAACCCTCTTCTGCTTCTCCAGTGCTGGTAACTCACCCTGAACCATGTGTGCCAACCCCGGAGCGATTCGCTGGCGACCGAAAGAAATTCCGGGCGTTTAAAAACGCTTGCTCCCTGTATCTGACTCTTCAACCCAGGACTTTCTGTTCAGAAGCTGTAAAGGTTGGTTTCGTGATCTCCCTCCTTGCAGATGAACCACAAGCTTTGGCCCACAGTTTATTGGAACGAGGGAGCCCAATATTAGACACTATTGACACTTTCTTTGAACATTTATCTAAGTTATACGATGACCCTCTCCGTTCAGCTACTGCGGAACTTACCCTGCATCAACTAACTCAGGGGAGGAGACCCGTAGAGGACTACGTTGCTGACTTCCGTAAGTGGTCTGCTGACACAGGGTGGAATGAAACTGCCCTGAAATACCAGTTTCGCCAAGGGTTGTCAGAATCCCTCAAGGACGAGCTAGCCAGAGGTGACCCACCTGCCACTCTGGAAGCCTTAATCCAATCGGCCACCCAGCTTGATCGACGCCTTCGAGAACGTCGGCAGGAACGCTTCCAGACATCCCGTCCTAATTGGATTCCGCCTAGATTCTCTCCGGCTCCTCCACCTGCCCCGGTTCCACCTGTTGCTTCGCCTTCAGATCCAGAACCAATGCAGCTTGGTCTACTCCGGGCACCTCTCACCCCTGAAGAGAGACAACGTAGACGGCAGTCCAACCTCTGCCTGTATTGTGGCGCTGCAGGACATTTTCTTTGCACCTGTCCCATAAGACCCAGTAAGTCAAGACTACCATCTTCTTTCAATTGCCATATTTCCAACTTACCACAGACTTATGTTGTACTTTTTCTTTCTCTACAGCTCCCGCAGGGGGCGGTCCGGCTGCCAGCCATCGTTGACTCTGGGGCTTGCAGCTGCTTCCTTGATTCTGCCCTAGCCCAGAAGCTGCATGTCCCATACCGGCCTAAGAACTTTCAGTTACAGATCCACCTGGCAGACGGCTCACTACCCCGCTCTGGATTAGTTACCATGGAAACTCTGCCCATTCACGCCATCTCTGACACCGGTCATCGAGAGTATCTGTGCCTGGACGTTATTCCTTCCCCTTTATTCCCTATTATTTTGGGTTTACCCTGGCTACAAGCGCATCAGCCTTCTATAGACTGGCTCAAAAAAGACATCACATTCCCTTCTGCTTTCTGTTCTCAGCATTGTCTTCCACCCGTTAAAGTCTCCTGCTCCACCTTGATATCTGCACCATCGGATCTTCAACACGTCCCTGCTGCATACTCAGACTTTAAGGATGTGTTCGATAAGCAACAAGCTGACCGCCTTCCCCCACATCGGCCATACGATTGCCCCATTGACTTACTTCCCGGTTCTAAAATTCCTTTTGGTCGAATCTTCCCACTCTCAGAGACTGAATTGGTGGCCCTAAAGGCCTATATCGATGAAAATTTAGGAAAAAGATTCATCCGCCCTTCGTCTTCCCCAGCCGGGGCTGGAATCTTTTTTGTTGAGAAAAAAGATGGTTCCCTCAGGCCCTGTATTGACTACAGGGAGCTAAATAAAATCACCGTCAAAAATAGGTATCCTCTGCCCCTCATTCCGGAACTTTTTCAACGCTTCCGATCAGCCCGGATTTTCTCTAAGCTCGATCTCCGCAGGGCCTACAACCTCATCCGGATCAGGCACGGAGACGAATGGAAGACCGCTTTTAGATCAAGGTTCGGGCACTTTGAATACCTAGTAATGCCATTCGGCCTCTGCAACGCCCCTGCCACCTTCCAACATCTGGTAAATGACATCTTTCGCCAATATCTGGATGACTTCCTAGTCGTCTACTTGGACGACATCCTCATTTTTTCGGTATCACTCGAACTACATCGCACCCACGTTAAGAAGGTCCTGACTATCCTCAGAGAACACAAGCTTTATCTTAAAGCGGAAAAATGTGAATTTGAGAAGACTACAATTCAGTTTTTGGGGTTCATCATTTCGACCGACGGTATATCCATGGATCCGCAAAAGGTCAAAGCAGTTCAGGATTGGCCAGCGCCAGTTGACAAAAAAGGGGTACAGCGTTTTATTGGCTTTGCCAACTTTTACCGAAGATTCATTATTGGTTTCTCAACCATTGTGGCCCCTATCACCAGTCTTACTCACCAAGGTCATCGCTTCCATTGGTCCCGGGAAGCCCAAGAAGCATTCAAAAAGTTAAAAATCTTGTTTTCTTCAGCCCCTATCCTTAGGCATCCAGATCCAAGCTTGCCCTTTATCCTAGAGGTCGACGCTTCGGAAACTGCCATCGGTGCTATCCTGTCACAAAGGCAAGGACCCAAATCCTTGCTGCACCCCATAGCCTACGCGTCACGAAAACTAAATCTCTCAGAAAAAAACTATGATGTTGGGGACCGGGAACTGTTGGCCATTAAGTTCGCCCTAGAAGAGTGGAGGTACCTCCTAGAGGGTGCTCTTCACCCCATCTTGATCTTCACAGACCATAAAAACTTGGAATACCTGCGATCTGCCAAACGTCTGAGACCTAGGCAAGCCCGTTGGGCCTTGTTCTTTGCCCGCTTCAACTTTCACATAACCTTCAGACCAGGATCTAAGAATGGAAAAGCTGACGCCCTATCCAGAATGTTC
The DNA here is from genome assembly GCF_905171775.1 of Rana temporaria. NCBI lineage: Eukaryota > Metazoa > Chordata > Amphibia > Anura > Ranidae > Rana > Rana temporaria. The sequence continues at coordinate 323,638,990 of NC_053490.1, forward strand.
ACCGAAACACCTGACCAGTCAGAACCCAGTACCATCTTGACGCCCCAAAATTTCTTTCTGATTTCTCAGTTGGATCTACTTTCCTCTTTGAAGACGGCCTCCACCCAAATTACCAACATACCCTCACTCTCTCTTGAAAAATGAGACGGTTTACTATGGTCTCGAGGCAAAATTTTTGTACCTGAACAAACGAGACAACTAGTACTGAGCATATTCCATGACCACAAACTAGCAGGCCACTTTGGAGCTCGGAAAACCGTGGAATTAGTTAGCCGCTCCTTCTGGTGGCCAAAGTGGAGGTCGGACTGTAAGGACTATGTAACTTTGTGTTCTCGGTGTCAGCGTTACAAAGGCCCAAACACCAAATCCTGGGGTTTACTCAGACCTCTTCCTGTTCCTGAACGCCCCTGGGCGGACATTTCTATGGATTTTATTGTAGACTTACCACCTTCCGGAGGCTTTACTACAATCCTAGTAGTGGTCGACCGGCTGTCCAAATTTGCACACTTTGTACCTATGATTGGCACACCCTCTGCAGCAGAAACCGCCAAAGTTTTCTTCAAAGAGATCGTGAAGCTCCATGGAACACCCAAAAGCATTGTTTCGGATAGAGGTGTGCAATTTACATCTAAGTTTTGGAAGGAACTTTGTAAATCTCTGGAGATTAAAACATGCCTCTCATCAGCTTACCACCCGCAGTCCAATGGTCAGACGGAGAGGACCAACCAAACGTTGGAACAGTATCTCTGTTGCTTCTGCTCCTTGTCGCAAGATGACTGGTCGTCTTTGCTACCATCCGCAGAATTTGCATATAACAATTCTCTACATTCATCCACCAACCAGACTCCATTTTGGGCTAACTATGGCTACCATCCTACTTTCCTTCCAAATTCAATCCCCGAGATTCATGTACCTGCCGTTCAAGAACATATAGTCTCTTTACAACAAAATTTTCAAAGACTTCAAAGAAACATGCAACAAGCCCAGGAAAATTACAAAAGATCCTACGATAAGGGAAAGAAGGAGTGTCCAGCTTTTAAAGTCGGGGAGAAGGTATGGCTATCGGCCACGAACCTTAAGTTACCCATTCCTTCTCAGAAACTAGGTCCCAGATTCATAGGCCCATTCGAAATTAAAAGAGTGATCAATCCTGTGGCTTTTGAACTAACATTACCAGGGTCATACAAGATCCACCCTGTATTCCACGCATCTCTGCTCAAACCCGTTATCCCAGACTCTTTTCCAGGAAGGGAGGAACTTCCACCTCCTCCAGTGGAAATTGAAGGTGAAAAAGAATTTGAGGTCGAATCTATTTTAGGTTGCCGGAAGAGAGGGAGACAACTCCAGTACCTTGTCAAGTGGAAGGGTTACCCGCCTGAAGACACCTCATGGGAACCTTCCAGAAATTTACATGCTCCCCGCCTGATCCAAATTTTTCACCGGGACCATCCGGAACTGATTGACAGTTTGGGCGTCCGGAGTCCGCCCCTAGGGGGAGGGCACTGTCAGGGCACTAATCCTTACCTGTCTCCCCGAAAGGTGCAATCGCGGCTGTTTGCGCCGCGCGCGCGTGGTGTTGGCGCGCGCGTGCGTGGTGTTGGCGCGCGCGGGCGCGTGCATAGGCGCGCGCACGGGCGCGCACAGACCTGTAGTCAGTCCGGCCAATCAGAGCCCTGAAGCGGGCTATTTAAACCTCTCCCTTTCCTGTGGCTAGTTGCTGGTTTGTCACAGCGTTTGTTTGGAGTGTTTCCTGGATCCTGGAAAAACCTTACCCTATCTTGTTCCTGTTTACCTGACCTTGGCTCTACTCTACCGGATTGCTGCTTTCTCCTACCTTGACCTCGGCTTGCTTATTGGACTATTCTGATCTCACCTGCCCTTGACCTTTTGGCTTGAACTTTGGACTACCCTGTTTATCTGTGCTTCCTTGACCGCAATCTGTTTCCTGGATTTCCCTGTTTTCTACCAATCCTGCTTCCCGGACCTCCTGGAATTTCCTACCGCACTTCCCAGCTATCCCAAGCAGATTACTGCCTGGTTGGTCCTGTTCCACGCACCCGACCTTCACCTTCCATCGGTACCGGTGCCTCCTGGTGCGTCTGTTCCCCTGTCCCCACTCCATGGGGCGGACCGCGCCGGGTCGCAAAGGGAGCCACCCTCAGCATCTTGGCCTTGGTAAGTGTACTTTCGTTACTACCTGATACGGGCTGTCGCAAATCAGTCGCCTCACTGGCATGTTGTTTCGCCGCTGGATATCTGAAAAGTGCGCCATGGCCGTGTAGGAACGCCTGAAATGGCCACACACCTTCCTGGCCTGCTTGAGCACATCCTGTAAGTCTGGGTACTTATACACAAAGCGTTGTACAATCAGATTCATCACATGTGCCATGCACGGGACATGTGTCAATTTGCCCAAATTCAATGCTGCCAACAAATTGCTTCCATTGTCACACACCACTTTGCCGATCTCCAGTTGGTGCCGAGTCAGCCACTGATCCACCTGTGCGTTCAGGGCGGACAGGAGTGTTGGTCCGGTGTGACTCTCTGCTTTCAGGCAAGTCAACCCCAAGACGGCGTGACACTGTCGTATCCGTGATGTGGAATAGCTCCTGGGAAGCTGGGGGGGTGCAGCTGATGTGGAGCAAGACGCAGCAGCAGAAGAGGACTTAGCCGAGGAGGTTATCAAAGAGGATGGAGTAGAAGGAGTAGAGGAGGTGGCAGCAGACCTGCCTGCAAGTCGTGGCGGTGTCACCAACTCCTCTGCAGAGCCACGCATTACATGCTTGTCAGCCGTCAGCAGGTTTACCCAATGCGCAGTGTAGGTGATATACCTGCCCTGACCGTGCTTTGCAGACCAGGTATCAGTGGTCAGATGGACCCTTGCCCCAACACTGTGTGCCAGGGATGCCATGACTTCCTTTTGCACAATAGAGTACAGGTTGGGGATAGCCTTTTGTGAAAAGAAATTTCGGCCGGGTACCTTCCACTGCGGTGTCCCAATAGCTACACATTTTTTGAAGGCCTCAGACTCCACCAGCTTGTATGGTAAAAGCTGACGGGCTAAGAGTTCCGACAAGCCAGCTGTCAGACGCCGGGCAAGGGGGTGACTCTGTGACATTGGCTTCTCACGCTCAAACATGTCCTTGACAGACACCTGACTGTGGGCAGATGAGCAGGAACTGCTCAAGGTGAGAGACGCAGTGGCGGATGGTTGAGAGGGGGCAAGGAGGACAGCAGTGGTTGACATGACTGAAGATGCTGCACCAGGAGGAGGATGGTGGCTTTGAGCTTGTGTGCTGCTTGTACTCTTCATCATGTGTTGATCCCATAGGTGTTTGTGATGTGCAATCATGTGCCTTCGCAAAGCAGTTGTACCTAGGTGGGTGTTGGATTTCCCATGACTAAGTTTCTTTTGGCACAGGTTGCAAATGGCATCACTGTTATCAGAGGCAGACACACACAAAAAAATGCCACACTGCTGAGCTTTGCAATGCCGGCATTCTGGTGGTGGCAACAGCATGCGTTGATTGGCGTGCTGTCTGGCTGACCCCGGGTGCCGATACATGCTGTCTGACTGTGCCACTAGCTCCTTGCGACGACCTCCCCCTGCTTCCAACTCGTCTCCTCCTCCTCTCTGTCTCCCCATCTGAACTTTCCCCCTCTTCTTCTTCTCTTCGAGCAGGCACCCACGTGACATCCCCGGACACATCGTCATCATCAACCGCTTCACTTGTATCTGACAACTCAGCAAAAGAAGCAGCAGCGGGTACATCATCATCACACCATACCTCCATGTGTGTAATGCTGCCTGACTGAGTCATATCCCTTTTATCTACAACCTCTGGCAATAATGGTTGCGCATCACTCATTTCTTCCAACTCATGTGTAAATAACTCCTCTGACAGATCAAGTGAAGCAGCTGTGATGCTAGTGTTGGTGGTGGCGGCATGTGGGCGAGTGGTAACTTGAGAGGTACCCGAAGCTGAGCTGGAGGAGGATGGTGCATCAAGGTTTCGAGCAGAAGCTGTAGAAGATTGGGTGTCCTGTGTTAGCCAGTCAACTATGTCCTCAGTAATTTTCGAGTTCAGGGTACGTGGCCTCTGAACACTGGGCATTATTCTAGGGCCAAAGGGAATCACAGCACCACGACCACGACAGCCCCTGCGGGGTGGCCTGCCTCTGCCAGTCATTTTTTCTTATTTGTTTAGTTGTACTATGCGTGCAAGCTACTGTGACACCAGATATGAGTGACACTGTGCACTGGCAGAAGTTGGCAGAGTAGACGCTGTAGGCCTGACACACGCCTGCAGACAATTAACTGCTATTCTATTGCAGTCAAAATTGTGTTTTTTCTTTTTAAATTGAATATACTATGCTACCAGATATATGAGTAGTGGCACTGGGCAAGTGGGCACAGTTTACACTATGAGCCTGACACACGCTGGCAACTGACTACTATTCTATTGCAGTAATTTTTTGGGGGTTTTTAAATGTTATGTACTGTGCCACCAAGACAGATGAGTGGTGGGTGGCACTGGGACAGTGTACGCTGTACCCTGACACACGCTGGCAGACAGGCAACTGACTACAATTATATTGCAGTAATAATTTTTTTTTTAAATGTTATCGACTGTGCCACCAAGATAGATGGGTGGTGGGTGGCACTGGGCACAGGGTACGCTGTACCCTGACACACGCTGGCAGACAGGCAACTGACTACAATTATATTGCAGTAATAATTTTTTTTTTTTTTAAATGTTATCGACTGTGCCACCAAGATAGATGGGTGGTGGGTGGCACTGGGCACAGTGTACGCTGTACCCTGACACACGCTGGCAGACAGGCAACTGACTACAATTATATTGCAGTAATATTTTTTTTTTTTTAAATGTTATCGACTGTGCCACCAAGATAGATTGGTGGTGGGTGGCACTGGGCACAGTGTACGCTGTACCCTGACACACGCTGGCAGACAGGCAACTGACTACAATTATATTGCAGTAATATTTTTTTTTTAAATGTTATCTACTGTGCCACCAAGATAGATGGGTGGTGGTTGGCACTCGGCACAGTGTACGCTGTACCCTGACACACGCTGGCAGACAGGCAACTGACTACAATTATATTGCAGTAATAACATTTTTTTTTTTAAATGTTATCGACTGTGCCACCAAGATAGATGGGTGGTGGGTGGCACTGGGCACAGTGTACGCTGTACCCTGACACACGCTGGCAGACAGGCAACTGACTACAATTATATTGCAGTAATATTTATTTATTTTTTAAATGTTATCTACTGTGCCACCAAGATAGATGAGTGGTGTATGGCACTGGGCACAGTGTACGCTGTGATCCTGACACACGCACACTGCCTTCCTAGCAGGCAACTGCAATTAGATTACAGAGAAAAAAAGCAGACTGATATACCAGCCCTAAAGAGGGCTTTTTGGAGTTACTAGCCCTAAAAAGGGCTTTTTGGGGTGCTGTCCTTACAGCAGAGATCAGATGAGTCGTTCAGGACACTGAAAACACTACTCTAGCTATTCTTTCCCTATCAATTCAGCAGCAGCAACACTATCCCTCCTCTCACTAAGAATGCAGGTTCAGAATGAATCTAAAATGGATGCTGCCCTAGAGGTGGGAGGGTCAGGGAGGGAGGGTATGCTGCTGATTGGCTGGAATGTGTCTGCTGACTGTGAGATAGAGGGTCAAAGTTTGCTCAATGATAAATAATAGGAGGCGGATCGAACAGCGCACATGTTCGCGCACATAGGCGAACGCGCACAAATCGCCACAAACTATTCGCCGGCGAACAGTTCTGTACATCTCTAAACCCATGCAGTGTGGACACATCCCCATTGCATGAAAAAAAATTCCCTGGAGTTCAGCTTAAATTAACAAGCTAAAGTTAGAAGATGATTGGTTACCATGCACAGCTGCAGCAGATTTGCACTCTCCAGTTTTAGTAAGTCAATCACAATTAAGTCTTGCTTACTTTGCCCTTCAGGCTGGGTTCACACTGGTTAGACAAACACTCAGACATTGGGAGCTCATGTTGCATGACATGAGAAAATCCATACCAGACCCTTATCCGAGCACGCAGCCTGGCAGGTCAGGAGAGGGGGTGGGGACGAAAGAGCATACCAGACTGCACGCCCTCAACATGGGGGGGGTGGGTGCCCCATGTTGTGAGAACAAGGGCCTCTTCCCAACAACCCTTGCCAGTGGTTGTCTGGGTCTGCGGGTGGGGGGCTTATCGGAAACTGGAAGCCCCCTTTAAAAGAGGGCCCCCAGATCCCGTCTCCCCACCCTATGTGAATGAGTATGGGGTACATCGTACCCTTACCCATTCTAATCTAGACTAGAAAAAATTGACTTTTGGCGGCACACGGATAACGAATATAAAAATCTATAGATATGTATTATAAAATATAAGAAATGTCTATAGATTTTTATATTTGTTATCCATGTGCCGCCAAAAGTAAATTTTTTCTAGTCTAGATTAGTCTCCATTTTTCACTATACTGGGACGTTGGCACATACTGATGCATTCACCGTAATTAGTCACCCTGTGATGATGCATATTTGAGCAAGTTCCTTTGTAAAACCCTTACCTATTCACCTAAAATAAAAAAAATTGATAATAAAATACAGTACACAGGTTTTTAAAGTAATTTATTAAGGCAGCTCTGGCATCTCTTCCGACTTCTCACTTCTGAAATCAACTGCATGTGCACTAGCCCCCCCCCCCTCAGCTGTTCAGTATTGGAATTAGCTCCCAACCACATTTAAAGCCTCACATTAATTTAGGCTCCACTTCTGCCTGAAGTCAGCTGCATGTGCACTAGCCGTTGGATCTAGTTCAAACACTAACAACCATATAGGTCGCGAAAAGTACTGATCCCAGAGACACAGCCTTGGGCACACATTCATCTGTGTCCTGAGATTAGGAACACAAACGGGATCCAGACTCCTAGGAACTGACAAGTTCTTAAAGAACTAGTCCATTTTTGGTTATTCCACAGTGCGGCTTATGAGGGATAGAGGGCCTGATCCACAAAAGGGATACGCCGGCGTATCTACTGATACGCCGTCGTATCCCTGTTTCTATCTATGGAACTGATCCACAGAATCAGTTTCACATAGATAGGCAGAAGATCCGACATGTGTAAGGGACTTACACTGTCGGATCTTAGGATGCAGTACCGCAGCCGCCGCTGGGGGCAATTCTCGTCGAAATCCAGCGTCGGGTATGCATATTAGCACTTACGGAGATCCACAAAGCTTTTAAGCTTAGTTTTTTCTCCGTAAGTATTAGTTTGCCGTCGCAAAATTAGGGCTGCTTTTACAAAGTGTAAAGTTAGTACACCATGTAAAAGTATACCCTTCTTTCCTGCGACGCTGTCAATTTTTTTTAATTTTTTTTTTTTTTCGCCGCATCTCTTTTTTTTCCAGATGCAACTTTTTTTACCCGGCGCGATTCACAAAACTCGGCGTAACGTAATTTCGCGCAATGCACGTCGGGAAAATCGCGGCGGGAGCATGTGCAGTACGTCCGGCGCGGGAGCGCGCCTAATTTAAATGGGACTTGCCCCATTAGATTAGGAACGCCTTGCGCCGGACGGATTTAAGTTACACCGCTCAAAATTTCTAGGTAAGTGCTTTGTGGATCGGGCACTTAGGTAGAGATTTTGCGGCGGTGTAACTTAAATGCCAAAAGTTAAGTTACGGACGTTTTTTGTGGATCAGGCCCCGAATTACTATTTTAGGCACCTTTTATTACATCAGGGGATTACCTATTTTTTATGCGATTGTGTTGCATTGATATTGTCACAGAGGCTTCAGACACTGCCCACACCCTTTGTGAGTCAGCACCGACCTGGCTATATTCCATCTTGGTTCGGGTTGCAGCCCCCTGTTTGGTCATATTTTGAAGCAAAAAAATAGTCTTGTCCAATAACTCAACTAGAACCTCCATGCCTTTTTAAAATTAATTTGCTACTAACGTCTAAGGATTACACACACACACACATGCGCTGACGATACAGTTGTCATCATATTGCAGTATCCCACCCCTAAAAGAAGAGGTTCCATGAATACAGATAAGCTCGAAACGTTGGGTTTCTGTCTTACCCTACAGACAGAGCTGAGTCCTGTATTGCAATTATTAAATTTTTTGTTTAATGTTATCTGTGAATTGCGTCTGTATATTTCTTTCCCTTTTGTGCCTATAGTCACTTGGATGTGCTTTGTATAGCTAGTAGCAGCCTTTTATATCTTTTTCAATAAAAACGTCTTATGAACCTTTTGGTATTATACATTTTTTGAAGGTTTAACAGTCACCCAAATTTAAAGTCTCATTTGAGGAACCACACTCTTTGGAGTATGCCTTTGTACTTCCGACTTCTTCTCTCCTCTCTGGTTCTTGTTCCTTAAAGTTGATGTAAACCCAACATTTTTTTTTATGTAACAATGCAGAGAATAAGATTTCATTTCATCTGTGCCCAGTCTTGCCACACAGAGTTAATCTAGCTCTGAGCAATCCTCTTTTATTATTCAGTGAAAATTAACAGACTTTCAGATAAAAACCTGTCTAAATAAAAAGTCCTTTCCGTCCCCTTGCTTCGAGTGACATACATTACCTCTCACAATGAACTGTGGATCACCCCCCATATTATGATAAACATCCAGGAATGTGCTTGTGTCTAAGCTAGTGCACGTGATATGTAAAAACCCTGTCACTTGAAGCAAGGGGACGGAAAGGACTTTTTATTTAGACAGGTTTTTATCTGGAAGTCTATTAATTTTCACTGAACAATAAAAGTGGATTGCATAAGGGAGGATCACATGACACCGGTTTGTTTACATTTGACGGAGCGATCACGTGGTAAACGGCCACTATCAGCGGCAATTTACCGCGATCCATGATGCGCCGGATCTTCTAGACCCGGTGGTCACGGATGATTCCGGAAGGGGCGCTCCAGGGGGCGCGTGGGAGCAAGATTCTGGGCGGACGTCCATAGACGTACTCCCAGAATAACTTGGCCGTGCTGTAGACATATTTTGTCTACAGCACGGTCGGCAAGTGGTTAAAATATGTTATTAGTGGGGGCGTGGCCAAGACCGGCATGTGAAAGGACGCACTTCTCACAGCTCCTGCCTGATCCGAATATCGATCCTTCCCCGGCGTCTCTGATCCGGCTCTCTTCGACCCATCAGCTGGCTACCGAGTCCCTGCACCGCCCAGATCCACCCCCGGCCCTCTGTACTAGGGGAAAGACCCGCTGCGGAATGGCGGAGATGACGGGACCGGACATCCAAGATGGCGCCGCCGCGGCCCTCTCACAGCGCACACCACGAGCTGATAAGGCTAAAGAAGGCACCGCCAGGAAACCACCAAAGACACAGGGTAAGGAGCAGCCGAGGGACATGCTCTTCTTTGCCCAAAAGCTCAAGGGCCCTGCCTGCACTGGGGCGGGGGGGTCGGCAGATGGCGGAGGTGGTGGAGGCCGTGCAGCACAGCTAGAGTGGGGACATGAGATGGAGGAAACACCCCATAGCTCCAGGGCAGAGGCAGACGCTGATGCTCCCCCCCTCAGATGATGCACAAGATAATGTGGGGCAACCGACATTGGCAGACATACTAAAGGCGGTGCAGGTGGGCAATGCTGACATGAAGGAGCAGTTTGGGGGCCTGAGAGAGGAGGTGTCCCTTCTGCGGCAGGACCTCCAAAAAGTCAGGGAGAGAGCAACCGCTGTTGAGAGCAGAGTGAGTGACCTGGGGGATAAGCTCCCACATATAGCGACAGAAGTCAGAGCAGCACATCGTATGGCCCAAGACACGCTTAGCAGAGCTGAGGACACGGAAAACCGTTTACGCAGAAATAACGTTCGCATTGTTGGTCTCCCTGAGAAGACAGAGGGCAGAGACCCCACCATGTTTGTGGAGAACTGGCTTATAGAAGTGTTCGGGAGGGAAGTTTTCTCGCCATTTTTCACCGTGGAAAGAGCCCATAGAGTGCCGGGCCGACCCCTCCCACAAGGGGCCCCCCCCGGTCGATGCTGGCCAAGCTTTTGCACTACCATGACAGAGAGGCGGTTCTCCGCTGCGCGCGGGAGCGAGGAAATGTTACCTTTAATGGGGTCAGAGTGTCGTTTTACCCGGACTTCTCGGCCGAGGTGCAGAGGAGCAGAGCAAGATTTGTTGAAGTGAAAAAACGCCTGAGGGCTCTACAGTTACCATATGCCATGCTCTACCCGGCCAAGTTGCGGGTAACCGCAGAGGGGCATGCGCAATTTTTTGAGTCCCCCAGGGAGGCTATGGCCTGGCTGGATCATAATGAACAGGCCCTGCGCCATCGCAGGGCTGACGCGGGAGGAGACTGACCATGTCATGAAGCGTGACACACTGACTGTGCTTTTGCAATGGGAATGATACTTTCCTCACATTGTTGAGCAGTTGCTCTGACTTTTGAATTACCCTGTCTGCAGGTCCGGTTCTCTTTTTTGTACCAGATGCCGGGGAAATATCTTCACTTTTCTAAAGCGCTAGGAAACAAACTGTGACTGTATTATGCAAATGAATAGGACTTCAGCTGAAATGTTGAGGGGAGTAGTGGGCTCACGTTTGAGCCGGGTTGGAGTGCCTGATCTTGCCCTGTTGGCAATATGCCTGACCATGTTCGGGCTCCATCTGGGCCCTCCCGGGAATTGGGACGGCATGCCTGGATGGGACCTGCCTAAGCACCATTGCACTACTGTTTGGGGGCACCGTTGTGCCTGGTTATATTTTGAAGTACTCATTGTCCTACAGTCCAAGGGAGTATTGATCTTCCTAACGTTCTTTTCTCTTTTATTTTTTCTATTTTGGCCACCCGACACTTTGCTACCGCGAAAGACTACCCGCATCGCCCCTCATGCCCGATTACTATTTTTGCTTCTGCAATGGAGGGCACCCCCCTGATCTCCTGGAATGTTAGGGGCATGAACTCCCCCCTGAAACGTACAATGATATTTACATGTATGAAGAAGTTTTACCCTGCTATCTTATGTTTTCAGGAAACGCATTTGACACATGATACCACAAGTTGTTTGAAATACACATGGGTGGGCAGGGCATACCATTCCACTCACACCTCCTTTTCTCGGGGTGTGAGTGTACTGGTACACAGGTCCCTGGATTACCAGGAATATGCCTCTAAAGTTGACCCAGAAGGGAGGTTTGTGTTTTTACATTGTCGGATGGGAATTCTGAACTGTATTTTGGCGTGTGTTTACATTCCTCCCCCATTTGACGCTCGGGTGTTGAGGCTCCTCTTGGAATTCCTGGAGGGTAGGCCTGACCTCCCGATGCTGCTTGTGGGGGACTTCAATAGCTGGTTGGACCCGGGGCTGGACAAACATCCGGCACCCGGGGCGAACCCTCATAGGGCCACCCCGTTGGCAAGGTTGTTACGGGAGGTGGGTTGGCTGGATGTGTGGAGACACCGAAACCCCACAGCTAGACAATTCTCATGTTTCACGAAGGCTCACGGGTCGTTATCTAGGATAGACCTGGCGGTGGGTAACTCTGCGATGCTCCCCTCGGTTTCGGACGTTGCATACAGACCTAGATGTATTTCGGACCACTCTTACATGGTAATAACACTTACGGTGTCTCATCCATCTGCTCTTCCCAGAGCACCCTGGAAGTTCAATGCCTTTTGGCTTCAGCTATTTAATGCCCCGGAAGAACTAGAGGGGAGCATCCGGAGGTTTTTTACAGACCAGCCCGACCCAGAATCTATCCTTGCTGAATGGGAATCTTTTAAACTGTACCTTAGACGTCTGCTCAGTGGGGAGGTCAATAAGGTTAAGAGGCGCTCGGAGGCTCTCAGGGAGGCTCTGGAGATGCAGGTCCACACACTAGAGACTAAGTATGTCCAGGACCCCACTGAGACGGCTAGAGGGGCGTGGCAGTCGGCTAAATCTGCGTATGAGCACCTGCTCGCCTCCACGGCGGAAAAAAAATGTTTCTTCACCAAAACTGCATTCTTTGAGGAGGGAGAGACGACGGGTCGTCTCCTGGCTAGGATAGCGAATTCTGAACAGAAGTCCCCAGCTATTGGGACACTGCGGACCGCAGCTGGGCGACTGGTTCAATCTCCCGACCTTATCATACAGACACTAGCGGATTTTTATGAACAGCTGTATCGCCCGGCTTCGACCTATAGCACTGAGGAACTGTCCGTCTATCTGGACGGAATAGCATTTCAGCGTCTATCCCTTTCCCAGAGCTCGGAGCTGGACTCTCCCTTGATTCTAAAAGAACTACAGGAGGCAGTGGCGGCCTTCCCCAACTGTAAAGCCCCAGGGGGTGATGGAATCCCCATGGAGATTTATAAACAATATTCTGAGATCTTACTGCCCAGGCTACTGAGGGTATTTAATGCTGCAAGGGAGATTAGTGCCCTCCCATCCTCCATGGCTAAGGCACACATTGTACTAATCCTTAAACCGGGCAAGGACCCAGTGGATCCGGCCTCATACAGGCCGATCTCACTACTCCAGTCTGATATCAAACTCCTTGCGAAGGTGCTGGCCCTCAGGTTAAATAAGGTAATCACCTCAGTCATACACCCGGATCAAGCGGGATTTATGCCCAACAAATCTACAGCCATAAACCTCAGAAGGCTATTTCTTAACATGCAGTCCAGGGCAGATAATGTGGGGAGGAGAGCTCTGCTGTCGCTCGACGCTATGAAGGCCTTCGATAGCGTGGAGTGGCCGTATCTCTGGGGGGTGCTGCGGCGATTCGGATTCGGTGAGGTGTTTATCTCCTGGGTGCGGTTGCTGTACCATCTCCCCCAAGCGGCTGTCAGAGAGGCTGGGAGAGTGTCTGTGTCTTTTGCTCTGGGCCGGGGTACGCGGCAGGGGTGTCCACTGTCCCCCCTGCTGTTTGCCCTAGCAATAGAGCCACTGGCGAGTCAGATTAGGGACCATAGGGGTATCACCGGCTTCTGCTACGGAGACAGACAGGAGAAGATGATGCTGTACGCAGATGACACGATGATCCTGCTAGGGGATACTGAGCAATCCCTGAGCATGACAATGGAAACGGTAGTCAAATTTGGGGAGTTTTCGGGCCTAAAAATAAACTGGTCTAAGTCTGCTTTGATGCCCCTGGATGACACCCAGCTGCAACATGGAGACAATGTGGGTGGTATCCCAGTAGCCACTACCTTTAAATACCTAGGAATACAAGTGACGCCGCGTATTGGGGAATATGGCTCATTGAACATATCCCCGCTGCTGGCTAGATTTCGATCCCGGGCCAAGACGTGGAATGCTTTGTGTATGTCGGTTGCGGGCAAAGTGAATCTGATTAAGATGATTCTCATGCCTCAACTGCTCTACATGCTGCACAACTCCCCGGTGGTTATTCCCCTAAAGACCTTTAGGATAGTTAATACCATCTTTCGAGAATTGATCTGGAAGAACCGCCCACCCAGGATAAAATTAGAGCACCTGCAGCGCCCCAAGGAGGAGGGGGGGCTGGCCCTGCCGAATCCTTGGCTGTACTATCTGGCGTCGCAACTGCAGCATTTGATAGGTACCATGGTTCCAGAGGGGGGGCAGTCAGACAGGGTCCCCAGCGCCTCTGAGCATATTATGCTCAGGACGGTGGGAGGAGCGTCGATCCCGACAGCACTAGAGTCCTTGGCCTTTGAAAGATCCCATAAAAGCTTCCCCACCTATAGCCTAATACAAAAGATATGGAACAAAACCAAGTATTTACAAGGGGCCTCGGGGGTCACCGAGTTTAGCCCTATTTGGGCAAATGAATCGTATCCTGAACTAGCCAAACTGCAACAAGGGGAAAGGTGGAAGAGGTATGGGATCCGCTATTTATCACAGATTTTGGGTAATGGTGGCTTATTGCCTTTTGAAACGCTGATGGAGACATACCAGCTACCAGCGAGCATGTTCTTCTACTACATGCAGCTTAGGCATGCATTTGTCGCCCAATCCAGGGCCTCGGAGTGGCATGTGGAATCCCTTCCAATCCTCTCCCAGCTCAAGAGCGCAGAGACGTCTAAGGGGTTTATATCCCAGAGCTATAATAAACTGCCTTGCAGGTACCTTAAGAAACACCCTCTGACAGTTAGGAGGAAGTGGGAAGTGGATGTAGGCCCCCTGAAAGAGGAGCAGTGGGAGGAGGCCCTGCAGTCAGTTACCAGCTGCTCCCTGAATGTGACACAGCGACTTACACAACTGTATACACTCCTAAGAGTATACTATACGCCCCACAGATTACATCTTATGGGTGTGCGGCCCACACCGACATGTGCAAGATGTAAAAGAGATCATGGGGATTTGATACACATGCTCTGGCGCTGCCCCAAGTTGCACACCTACTGGGCGGGAGTGACAGACACACTAAACACAGTGTTCCAGGTCTCGATCCCATTAGACCCTAAGCAGTGCCTCCTGAATCTTCTGGACGAGCTGGAGTGGGAACCCCACACTAGAGAGGCCATCACCAGGGCCCTGTTCATGGCCAGGAAACTAATTATGCTGCACTGGATATCCGAGGAGCCCCCCACGGTTAGGGAATGGATAACTGCACTTGGTAGCACGTTAAGGATGGAAAAGGTTATATACCAGCATAGGGGTTGCTCCGGAAAATTTGAACGGCTATGGGATTCGTGGCTGGGAACGCCGGGGCTAGCCCCGAACGACCTGGTCATGGACAGAATCTTGGGCTAGTGGGACAGGAGGGGGTGTGAGGGCGGGATGCGGTCTATGGGTCCTGTCAGTATGTTGTTTTCTATTTACATTTGCTACTGTTTTGTACATGGCCATGTATGGGTCTGTTCTATTGTTTATGATTACGGTACCTTGGACTGTAAGTGTCAAATTTATGATCAATAAACTTGTTTTTGGATTAAAAAGAAAAAATATGTTATTAGTCAATAAAATGTGTTATTAGTCAATCAGAGAGCACTATGCATCTTTTATTGATTTTCCATGGTCACCACGTTCCTATCTACTGCTTATGAGAGTGTCGTTATACTGATGCTGTGAGGGGACTGGATCTTGATTCTTGGAACACCTAGAGGCAATTGTCACCCTTAATTACCCTTGTGGGAAAAGCCTGATTGACCTATGTGTTAATTCAGAGGTCCACACTTTGAGGTAAGCCACCTGTATATATGGTGGTGGAGGCACTAATAAGGACGCATGTAGCGGATATGTTTTCCGAGCACCCTGGTCACTATTGAGGAGGTTTGTATCTATCTTTTTGGTGTTATCTTTCTATGTCATCTTCCATTCTCATACTATATGAACTGGGACTATACATATGGCTCTCTTTTTTTCCAGAAATGTTTCTATTGTTTTAACTAGTTTTTAGTGTTTTTATTTTTTATCTTTAGCACTGCACTGTTTTTTCTTGTATATACTTATCCAAGGATTGCTATGTATTGTCCTTGAGTGTTCAGCTGCTTATGTTAGGACTTATTTTGGTTTTGCGCCGACTGAACCCATATTTCCAAGGTGTGGGTCTTAGCAAGTTTCAAAATACCTGGAAGAGACTCACAATGTGTCTGCACATGCACAGAACACTCACTAAGCATTCACTGCCTCCTGGGGTGTGTTACATAGACATTACAGGAGGCAGCAGGGATGAGTCATCCTTCGAGGAACCAGGAAAAAGTTCACTTTGAAGTCATGATAGTATCCATTGACAGGGATTCTGGATTAGGCAACAGGTTTTTATCACATCATTTTGGGCTGTGCAAGCCTCCTCTGTGAGAAAGGGTTTTATTTTGAAGCAGAGAACATACTACAGTATATTATTTTAGTTGGCTAGTTGAAGCTGTTTAGACTAGTGCTCAAAGCGGAGTTTCATCCAAAAGTGGAACTTACGCTTATCCGGTTCCTCCCCCCGCTCCGGTGTCACATTTGGCACCTTTCCGGGGGGAGTAGATACCTGTCTAATACAGGTATCTGCGCCCACTTCCAGCGACAGATCACCGCAGATTCAACAGCCATCTATGCCATGTCCGGCCCCTCCTCCATCCCCCCTGCTGTCTTTTGGGAAACATACAGGTCCCAGAAGACAGCAGGGACCAGTCAGGAAGTGTGGCGCAGTAGGGAACCAGGCTGTGAAGCTGCAAGGCTTCACTTCCTGATTCCCTTACTAAAGATGCCATCTCCTGCACCCAGGAGCTGAGGGACAGATCGCCTGCTGGTGAGAACATTGCGAGTGCCCTGGACAGGTAAGTGTCCTTATTTTAAAAGTCAACAGCTGCAGTATTTGTAGCTTCTGACTTTATAGATATATTTTTTTTGGCGGAACTCCGCTTTAAAGAAGGAATGACAATTAAAACCATTCAGTGGGTAAACAGTTTTTCCTGAGACTGTTTGAATGCTAAATAATTTTGACTATGGTGTAACTAGTTCACTTAAATTACACCCTCCTTGTAGTGTGTTTTTTGTTGCTTCGTAAAACTTATACAGTCTGAATACCATATTGTTGTATAAATAATATCATAGCAAGCACCCCATGCCTTATTCAACCTGCCTACTAAAAAGGTTTTTCATGGGCTGGTAATAGATTCTATTGGTAAGACAATAAAGTACAATTTTAACACGAAATCCATGCATTTCATTTTGTCTCTACTTTTTCTGTCAGTGCTTGCCTGTTAATTGCAATCTGTTTTCAACAATTTAAGCCATTGTCATCACCATCATGGTCTATAAGTCTGTATGTTAGACGCAGTGTATCATACTACCTCAATCCCTTCCTATGATGGAAATATACTAATAAACATCATAGCTTTGAGAGCAAGCAGCTGCAATTTTGCATTACTGGTGTTTCTCAATTCTGACTGTCACTGTCATCCTCCAAAATCCTGCTTAATGTCTCACTTTGCAACTTTCACAAAAGTTTTCATCTGGGTCTACTGCTTCCTAAGCATATCACCATCTTCCCACCAGCAGGTAACAAAAGATTTTTAATTGATGTGTTCCAATGGTTCTTAAAGTGACTTCATTTAACGTACAAGGGCTCAATCACCCTGCTAAAAGAGCATCTCTATGGAAAGAATCGTTTAAACTAGGGTGCGACTTAATATATGTGAAAGAAACATACTTTCAGCCCCGACACCATCTGCCTTAAACCACAAACAATTCCCCCACATCTTAACTGCATCAGCATCACATAAAAGGAAAGGGGTTCTTATCGCGGTCAAGGACACATTAGCTTTCTCCTTGCAGAAAACTATCCGAGACCCAGAAGGCAGACACCTTATCCTCCAATGCAATATAAGCAACAGACCATTCACTATAGTGAATGCCTATGCCTCTAATTTACACCAGATCTGCTTTGCTCATTTTGCAAAATTTTGAAAGTCAGACGTAGCTCTCTGATTATTTGTGGAGACTTTGGGCCAGATCCACAAAAACCTGACGTAACTTAAAAAATCCAATTTAAGTTACACTGCCTTAAAGTTTCTACCTAAGTGCCTGATCCACAAAGCACTTATCTAGAAATTTCAGGCTGTGTAACTAAAATTCCGCCGGCGCAAGGCGTTCCTATTCAAATGGGGCGAGTCCCATTTAAATGAGGCGCGCTCCCGCGCCGGCCGTACTGCGCATGCGCGAAGTTACGTTACGCCGAGTTTTGAGGATCGCGACGGCTTAAAGTTGCGTCGGGGAAAAAAAAAAAATGACAGCGGCATGCATTCCTGAGGGAGAACTCCATGCCCATTTTCAAAGAAAAAAACGGCATGGGTTCCCCCCCCAGGAGCATACCAGGCCCTTAGGTCTGGCATGGGTTGTAAGGAGACCCCCCCACGCCGAAAAATTGACGTAGGGGGTCCCCCTACAATCCATACCAGACCCGTATCCAAAGCACGCTACCCGGCCGGCCAGGAAGGGAGTGGGGACGAGCGAGCGCCCCCCCCCTCCTGAGCCGTGCCAGGCCGCGTGCCCTCAACATGGGGGGGTTGGGTGCTCTGGGGCAGGGGGGCGCACTGCGGGCCCCCCCACCCCAGAGCACCCTGTCCCCATGTTGATGAGGACAGGACCTCTTCCCGACAACCCTTGCCATTGGTTGTCGGGGTCTGCGGGCGGAGGGCTTATCGGAATCTGGGAGTCCCCTTTAATAAGGGGGCCCCCAGATACCGGCCCCCCACCCTAAGTGAATGGATATGGGGTACATCGTACCCCTATCCATTCACCTGGAGGCAAAAAGTAAAAGTTAATAAACACACAACACAAGGCTTTTTAAAATATTTTATTATTCTGCTCCGGAGGCCCCCCCTGTCTTCGTTATTAGCTCAATTAGCAGGGGGGGCTTCTTCTTCCGCTCTCCGGGGGTCTTCTCCGCTCTCCGGGGGTCTTCTCCGCTCTCCGGGGGTCTTCTCCGGACTCCGGGGGGCTTCTTCCATCTTCTCCCCTCTTCCGCTCTTGACTCGGCGAACCCCGGTTCTTCTGCAGCTCTCCGGTGCCTTCTTCTTCAGCGCTGGCTGCCTGCTATGTGTGTGTGTTAGCTCGATTTCAAACAGGCAGCCGGCGCGGTCTTCTGTGGCGTCAGGGTCTTCTGTTCTTCCGATGTTGCCTCGTCGCCTGTTGTCGCTGTAATGATGGAAGCGCGCCTTGCATCCCATTTATATAGGCATCACCGTCCCATCATGCTCCGGTAGGTACCCACGTGGTGGGTGCACGTGGGTAGGCACCCACCACGTGGGTACCTGCCGGAGCATGATGGGACGGTGATGCCTATATAAATGTGATGCAAGGCGCGCTTCCATCATTACAGCGACAACAGGCGACGAGGCAACATCGGAAGAACAGAAGACCAGAAGACCCTGACGCCACAGAAGACCGCGCCGGCTGCCTGTTTGAAATCGAGCTAACACACACACATAGCAGGCAGCCAGCGCTGAAGAAGAAGGCACCGGAGAGCTGCAGAAGAACCGGGGTTCGCCGAGTCAAGAGCGGAAGAGGGGAGAAGATGGAAGAAGCCCCCCGGAGTCCGGAGAAGACCCCCGGAGAGCGGAGAAGACCCCCGGAGAGCGGAGAAGACCCCCGGAGAGCGGAAGAAGAAGCCCCCCCTGCTAATTGAGCTAATAACGAAGACAGGGGGGGCCTCCGGAGCAGAATAATAAAATATTTTAAAAAGCCTTGTGTTGTGTGTTTATTAACTTTTACTTTTTGCCTCCAGGTGAATGGATAGGGGTACGATGTACCCCATATCCATTCACTTAGGGTGGGGGGCCGGTATCTGGGGGCCCCCTTATTAAAGGGGACTCCCAGATTCCGATAAGCCTCCGCCCGCAGACCCCGACAACCAATGGCAAGGGTTGTCGGGAAGAGGTCCTGTCCTCATCAACATGGGGACAGGGTGCTCTGGGGTGGGGGGGCCCGCAGTGCGCCCCCCTGCCCCAGAGCACCCAACCCCCCCATGTTGAGGGCATGCGGCCTGGCACGGCTCAGGAGGGGGGGGGGGCGCTCGCTCGTCCCCACTCCTTTCCTGGCCGGCCGGGTAGCGTGCTTTGGATACGGGTCTGGTATGGATTGTAGGGGGACCCCTACGTCGATTTTTCGGCGTAGGGGGGGTCCCCTTACAACCCATACCAGACCTAAGGGCCTGGTATGCTCCTGGGGGGGAACCCATGCCGGTTTTGTTTTTTACAAATTGCCGTGGAGTTCTCCCTCGGGAAAGCATACCAAATGCCGTCGCTGGAATGGGCCTTTACAAGGTGTGACTAACTTTACACTTTGTAGAACGAGCCCTAATTTTACACTTGCAAAATAACACTTACGGCGCAAAAAGGAAGCTAGAAAGCTTTGTGGATCGCCTTAAGTGCTAATTTGCATACTAGCAACGGCATTTCGACTCGAAATGCCCCCAGCGGCGGATGCGGTACTGCATCCTAAGATTCGGCAGTGTAATTCAATTACACATGCTGGATCTTCTGTCTAACTTTGGAAAAAGCCTTTTGAGGATCGTTTCCAAAGTTACACACAGACTGAACAGCAGTTAAGTCGGAGTATCTCTTTTGAGGATAACCCCCTTTATTCTCACTGCAGACCCTCATGTGGACCTGTCCTCCAAACCTAAAAGACTTCCTCTGGCTTTACAACTGATATTCCATAAAGAAGATGTACTGTATATGGCACTTGGAGATGTCAACACGCTGAAGAGCATTACTATGCTTTCCACTCACTACCCTACAACTCGTACTCTAGAATTGATATTATACTAGTCGACAAAGTGTTGTTGCAAGCTGTGTCCTCTTCCACTATCCATGACATTTCATGGTCAGATCATGCAACTGTCTCCATATCAATAGTGGAAGAGCACACACCCAATTCTGCTTATATTTGGAAACTCACCTCATCCCAAAATTGTACGTGACATCAACAAACATCTACTATAATACTTTCACATGAACTCTCATGGAGTTGCTGGCCCATAAGGCCTTTATTAGAGGTATTTTTATACATATATATGTGTTCTCACAGTAAGAAGCAGAGGTCAATTCAGCTTGACAAACTTCTGAGAGATATTTGGGCTCTTGAGTGCATCAACAAAATGAACCCAACTTATTCTCCATGTACAAATCTGTCCAAACTGCATACAGATCTGAGGCTCCTACTGATAGAGCAACATGATAAGCATCTTGTACACACGGTCGGTCAAAACCGATGGAAACGGACTGAAGGTCCGTTTCATCGGTCCAAAACGATGGTGTGTGGGCCCCATCGGTCCGTTATCCTTTGGTCGAAAAATTTAGAACTTGCTTTAAAATTCAACCGATGGACGCCTAACCGATCTGTCAAAACCGGCGGTTAGTATGCAAAAGCATTGGTTAAAAGCCCACGCATGCTCAGAATCAAGTCGACGCATGCTTGGAAGCATTGAACTTAATTTTTCTCAGCACATCGTTGTGTTTTACGTCACCGCGTTGGACTCAATCGTTTTTTTAACTGATGGTGTGTAGGCACATCAGATCATCAGACTTCAGCTTCATCGGTTAACCGATGAGAACAGTCCTTCGGACCGTTCTCATCGGATGGACTGATCGTGTGTATAAGGCCTTAGAGCTCTTGAATTGATGTATTATTCCCTAGAAAACAGGGTTGGTGAATTCCTAGCGAACCACTTTTAGACTAAAAAAATCCAATCTAAAATAGGGGTTTTAGATTAGCTCCCTCTATATAGCCCCCTCTATAACTTGAAGGAGGATCCTGACACCCCACAACCGCAGGATTTAAATATTGAACTGTTCCTAGCTACCTTCCAATTACCTACTCTTATAAGCACTAAATTACAAACACTTAACACACCTATAACCCTGCAAGACATTAGTAGGGCCATTAGGTCCCTCTGAGTGGGAAAATGCCCTGGTCCAGATGGACTATCAAATGACTACTATAAGAAGTTCCTTGAAATTCTTACTCAACTCTCTCTTTGGTGTTCACAGCTGCAATGACCTTGGCCTCATTTCCCTCTGAGATGCTGCAGGCCTACATGGTAACAATACCAAAACCAGGCAAATAGCCTACTTTTGCAACTATAGGCCAATTTCTTTATTAAATACTGATGTTAAGTTATATGCAAACATTCTGGCTCATAGGCTAACCCCTATTTTGTCAGCTCTGATCACATCAGACCCAAAAAATTAAGGCCGCGTACACACGATCGGTCCATCCGATGTGAACGGTCCTAAGGACCGTTGTCATTGGTTAACCGATGAACCTGACTGATGGTCCATCGCGCCTACAGACCATTGGTTAAATAACCGATCGTGTCAGAACGCGGTGACGTAAAACACAACTTTCTGAAAAACGAAGTTCAATGCTTCCAAGCATGCGTCGACTTGATTCTGAGCATGCGCTGGTTTTTAACCAATGCTTTTGCATACCAACGATCGGTTTTGACCTATTGGTTAGGCGTCCATCGGTTCAATTTTAAAGCAAGTTCTCATTTTTTAAACGAAGGTTAAAGAACCTATGGGGCCTACACACGATTGGTTTGGACTGATGAAAACGGTCCTTCAGACTGTTCTCCTCTGGCGATCCTATCGTGTGTACGCGGCCTAAGTCTCTGGACGACATGCATTGGATGCAACTAAAAGAGTCTTTGGTATAACCCAACACACCAAAACCAGTCAGGGGCCTTCTCTGCTACTATCCCTGGATGTTGAGAAGGTTTTGGGCTGCATCCATTGGCAATATATGCACAATACTCTCAAGAAATTTGGATTCACAAGACCTATTCTATCCGCAATCTTAGCATTGCACTTAACATCCTCCACCAATGTATATACCTCAAACATGCTCTCTCATCCCTTCCTAATTACAAGTGGCATCAGACAGGGATGCCCTCGTTCCCCATCCATTTTTAATCTACTAATTTATTTCCTTGCAGAAGCCATTAGAGCACAAATCACTAGATTCAGATTGCAGCAAAAATCCCATACTATAAACCTATTCACTGATGACATAATTATCTTGTTAACAAACCCAGCATCCTCCCTTGCAGCAACCCACACAATTCTTACAGCATTTAGTGAACTTTCTTATTACAAAGTAAATTTCACCAAATCTCTGCTACTATACCTTGGTATTGATCCTGCTCTACATAATATACTCCAATATTTTTACCCCTACACTTGGAGCACTTACCTAGGTATTTAGTATACAATGTCACACAACTAGCTGATGTTAACTACCTTCCCCTCCGTAACAAACTAACAAAGGCTGAACAACGTATGTCCAAGTGTGAGCTCTCCTGGACAGATTACCTCTTTTAAAATTATTTTGCTATCCCAAATACTGTGTATTTTCAGAACCCTCCCACATCTGTTGTCCCTTCACACATTACTTGGAAAATTTGGAAATGTATGAAAACCTTTATCTCCCACACCCTACTCATTAAGCATAAAAACGCTGGAGGCATGGGCATGGACATGATTGACCTCTATGATTATTGGGTTGCAACTCACCTAGCCCAGCTCCAGAGCTGGTTCTTACCCTATGTAGACAAACTATAGACTAATATTGAAAGAACTAGTAGCCCTGTGCCATCTCTTAGTAACCTATTAATAGCCTATATCTGAAAACCATGGACCCAAAAAAAAAAACTACCATTCTCCACCAAAGCTCCTTGATGGCACAGAGAACCTTTTACTCCCTAAACCTCCCAAAATCACAGATTAGAGGGGGTTGTGCTAGGAGGGGGATTTTTGTTTGGAAATTTGTGCACGGGGCCCCGTCAGGTAGGTTGTACGGGGCCCCGTGATTTCTATAAGCGGCCATGTCTACTGCCATACAGTCGCGGGAGCAAACAACTCTTTGACCACAACTGGAGTTTGTGGAATTTATGGCTTAAAAAACATTTATTGCGACTTGAGAATTTTATGATACTATTCTCTTGATTTATGTCTATCATACCTGATCAGACCATACTCAAATACCGACAGTTATACTACTGTTGTAGTACCCTATTGTTTTATTGTTTTGTTATTCTGATATTTTAATTTGCCTACTTTACTTTGCTTGTTTAATTTCTCACCACTTTGACAGCTATACATCTAGAACTTTATGGTTATGTATGTACTCTATATCAAACATCATATAGGATATGGGGTGGCATGGACACGGCAGAGTGAAGAGGCTCATTACTAGAGCTCCCGTCTCCAAACCTTCAAAAAAAGTCGGAAATGCTTTCCTAACACTCCCTTTGGCTTGAAATGACATACCGAAGAAGCAGGACAAACAGCGGTTCTTCCAAAGCTAGCCCAGCGGGTTTGATCGGTCGTTTTTTCCGACAGACAGCACACACAGCCACTTCTCCGATAGAGACACGTGGCGGGAGTAGGCCGGAGAACTTACCATCCACTTCCATGGCGGCCTCATAGCATCATGCACCTAACAACAGTTTGGAAGCCTCTAATGGGTCACTGCAGGTGGATGTAGATATTAGGGCCCTGCAACCCTTACCAAGCTGGATATCAGATCATCCCACGGTTGGAGTGATGATACAGACTGCCCAGATGGCGTTTCACAACTTCTCAGTTGCGCCACTCCCATATTCACTTACCCTCATAATAGGCAACCCGGCCTTTAGCCCACTGATCCCCCATTCTTGGAGTTGAAGCTAGTTGAGAGGTCGCAGGCCCGGCTCTTCCTTACCAATGGAGAAATAGGAAACAGATCATGGAAGACCCAGCCCTGATGGGGCTTTTTTTTGGGCAAAAAGTTCAGCTGTCCCATTATATTAGCACCTTGCCCTCCCTGTCTGCGTTTGGGTGGCAGCTTACTCCATTTGAGTTCTTAAGTCTTGACCAGTTTTCCTTGAGGCATATGATCTCGCTGACATACCAACTACTGATGTCCCCACCATCGGACTCTAAACCTCCTTTTATTGCCATGTGGGAGCGTGAGATGGGACTCCAACTAATGGAGAAACAAGTGGACCGGATAATTTTTTTCTCCCATAAGATCTCTATCTGTGCTAGACAGCAAGAGGCGGGCATTATAAACTCCTGTCCCGATGGTACCACACACCGGAAAAAATTCACAAGATGTTCCCTCAGAGTACGGACCTTTGCTGGAGGTGTGGGGAGCAGACGGGAACGCTCGTCCATGTCTTCTGGTCTTGCTGTATATTACAGCCCTTCTGGACAGAGGTGCATTGCATCGTTCAGAAGTTTTCGGATCGGGAGATACTGGCAGCCCCTGAGTTCTTCCTTCTGCATCACCACGGTATCCCGAGCAAGAGCTATAGGAGATCCTTGTTGCCACTGTTGATCACTGCAGCGAAAAGTTGCATCCCCCTATTCTGGAAGCAGACACAGCCACTGTGGCCATTTGGTTAAGGAGAGCAGTGGACATTCATGCAATGGAGGACTAGGTGGGCACGGAAAAAAGCTTAAATGAGAAATTCTCCAAAATATGGTTTCACTGGCACGTGTTCATCTACTCAGAGGAGTACGGACAGCTGGTGGCCCAACCTCCCTGAACTGTGGCGACTGTGACAGTTCCCTGGACGAAGTGGGTATGACTGGATGGGGGTAATGCCCCCCCTTTTCTTTTTTACTTTCTTCCCTTCTCTATCCTTTTTTCTTTTTTTTTCTTTTCGCTGTGTTTTCCACAGTGCCAGCATGGTGTGCTGAGACTGTGGTGCCAGTTGGTACCGGGCTTTTTTCTATTTTTCTTTCAAAATGTCTGGGGCCGTTAAACATAATAAAAACAAAAAACAAGGGATGGGCATGCGGGGTGCGGAAGACCCCTTTCCTGTTGTAGCTTAATATGACTCCTGCCTGCTAGAGAATCTTTTGGGGACAATTATGTTGTCATGTTGTACACTGATGTGGTCTCTGAATTTCCGCATGTTCTTCTTCATTTATAAATAAAGAATAAAAAAAATAAAAAAATCATATAGGATATCCATGCAAAAACATATAAATTACAAATGAGCAGCCACCTAATAATTATGTATGTACCGTATATGTTCTGTACAACATGTAGCATACACTTAAATACAATGAAACCAACCTCTGGTTCCTCGACAACTTATGTCCAGTTTACCCTTCCGGGTACCACTTGTCAAATTACCTGTTGTGCTGTATGATATTGTATTAATCTTTCAATAAAAATTTATGAAACTTAAGTTATTATCTATGAATATATCCATGATATATACAGTTATTTTGCCTGGTAAAGGAGTTTATCATACATTAGCTCATAAACAGTTCTCTGTGAGGGATATGATACCTTGCACGGATATGTATATATTTTACAACTCTGTCATAAGGTCTTAACCTTATGACTTGCAATATAGTCCAATAAATCAACGTATGTTATGTGAATAATTTGAGCTGTAGATACCTTTGCAAGCAGTTCATACTGTAACTGTTAGTAAGTTTCACCTCTTGCTTATTTTCCCAGCGTTCAGACAATGGTAAGCGGCTGAATAGACAAGGTTAGGTTATTGTGGGTAAATAGAAAGTATTACTGTATGTATTGTTTTCTCCCCCTATAACACTGGTGTATTTTTTCTGTGTCCAAGGCTTGTCAAACACAGAAAGTACCTTAACGGAGAGGGTATTTTCCATATACTTTATAGTTTCAGCTTACTGATCAACATGGCCCATTGTTCACAGATTGGCTGTATCTTTGTCATGTTTGTTCTGTATACATTTTGTTTGCAGAACAACATCTCTACCTGGAAAAACAATTGGCTCTTGTACAACAGGGATCTTGAGGTGACCTTGTATTCTGAGGTTTTCTGGGGTTTCATAGTTCAAAATAAGAGAAATTATAATTATTGTAATTTTTTTCATAAAAGCTCTGACAAATTCTATGCCCTACACGCAATTTAATGTTTGTGTTATTTTTATGTGTGTGTATGTGTTTTTTTTTTACATGTATGTGTTATGTTTACTAAAAAAAGATATTATCATAATAGGGGCATCTCCATAAACTTTGAGACATTGTTCTACTTTAAAAAGAAAGAAAAGAGAAGGGAACTGCTTTCCATTTAAAGCCCCATGTATTTGTTTTCACAAGTCTGAACTCAAACTGTTTCAAATGATACTGCAAGCCCTAAAGTGGTTAAATTCATCCAAAGCTTATTTATAGAGATATGCAGTATATGAGTGACTTGCTTTCCATCACCTTTGGCTAAAAATCACAAAACAAGTTTAATTGCGTGATCATCTTGGAACTCCACACAGAGGACAGATTTTATATATATATATATATATATATATATATATATAAAACAAAAGTGACCTATGTGTAGCTGTTCTAGGAGTACATTTTTAAGCTGGTAGCTTAATGTAAGATATTTTGTGAATTTTCAGCCAAATTAAAGATGTTGACATGAAACCACAACATGCATACTGGTCACATATGTCTATCTGTTCTATGTGTGGAGTTTCAAGCCGGCAGCTCAGTGTTTTGTGTTTTTCCAGCCAAACTAAAAATGTTTTATCATAAAACCACAATGTGCATTAGATTTAGATATGCATTTGATCTTTGTTTGAAGTCAGCAGCCAAGTGTAATTTATGTTGGGATTTTTCAGCCAAACCCAAAATATTGGCAAGAAACTGCAATGTACATACAAGTCACCTATACTGTAGCTCTACAAATAAGCTCCATGTAGAGTGAAACACATTGGGGGTTGCAAGAACAGGTGGAACCATTTGTGCATAAGACTTCCAAATAACCATACATGGGGCTTTAAATGGAGAGTGGCTTCTTTCTTTTTTCTGTAATTTAAAATTGGAACTTATGTAGTGATTAATGACAGCTGGGAGCTTACACTCAGAGCTGGGTGAGTGAGGTGATGTGTGTCTGGAGTGGAACTTTCTAGTCCATTTGAGACTTTTGGGACTGTGTAATTTAGGTATATTTACCTAAACATACTAGCTATTATGCTGCAAAGACAATCTTGATGATGATTTGCACTCTTAAAATTGTATAGATACTGTACATTCAATTTTGTTTATACGTTAAAAAGTGTTGTCCTTAAACTATTTCAGGGTAAAACATTGACTGATTTTTTCTTGTAATACAACATAGTTATTACTATTATTATTTTTCTTGTATTTTAGATATTGGTACAACAATCAAACTGGCACATAAGGCTCAAAGCTATGTAGCATCCCTGTGGTAATAGAATAGATTTTGTACCTGGGAAATGGTTATCTAGTAATGAATGAGTCACATTTATACACTAGGCTGAAATATATTTTCCATGAAAACATTCAACATAATATTTCCCTATTGATATTGCAGGCTCATGCATATAAATGCAGCATTATATTTAAAAAAATGTAAGCTGTGTCAATCAAAAAACATTTTACAACATGCATAAAATACTATTCAAGAGTGTTTTCTAAAAAATATTTAGTAAATTGCAGTGGGAAACATTTATTGTAAGAGTCCGGGAAAACAATATTCTTTATGTCTGAACTTGTTGGTTCTTCTGACCAAGATTTTGATATCTTTAGATGATGGAGGGATCGCAGTTAACACTGACTCCCTGTGATGAGTCAAAAAGAAATGATGTCAGAGGCACATGTGGAGTCTTTAGAATATTGATTGTCACAACTTTCCTGCACTTCACCTGGGTATTACACAGCCTTTACTTAGCTGCGGTTGATTTTTAAACAGTTCAGTCCAGTCTTCCTCCTCACACGCAAGTAAATTTAGTGTCTGTGCTTTAAATCAGCAAGCACTCTAAAATTAACCCTATGTGCCTAACAGTCCTCCTGAGGCTGTAACACAGTTATATAAAACCATGAGGCAAAATAAAAAGATAAAGGGGAGGATGGGTGGGGGAGCAGATCAAAAAGTACAGATTTAAAACCTGCCAATCCTAGCGTACCTGCTGAAAAACATCCAGTAACTAAAATATATAAAGAGAGAGTCAGCTGTTTCCTGACACAAAATGCATCCACCAATCCACAGCACAGCTGTCTGAAGCCCTGCTCAGCAACATCTGAATTTGACATACATATCTTCCAAGAACAATCAGGCAGCTTTCCACCTGAAGCAGAATTAATCAGCACAGAAGCCTCAGAAATTAATTAATATGTGTACTATTCTAATCTTTGTGACATAAGAAAAAGTGAATTTAAATGAAATAGGGGTGTGGGGGACAAAACAATGGAGACACATTTCTTCTGTTCATTATGTTGCCCTAATATTACGGAACAATTTCAGTTGACTTTGAGTAACCAGTACTTACTATACTGTGACCTGTAAATGTAAGACCTGTACTAATTGTTTTTAACAGCTCTCCTATTACTTGTGCTATATTTATGCATGTTTAATGTTGAGATCAGGGACACAAATTGTCACAGTTGATACTACCAGGTGCTACTGAGAGAGGTTGCTGGTAGCCACATCAATAATTTGAAATGGAGCCTCATTGCCTGTAGTTACTCTTCTAGATAAGCACCAAGACTAAAAACCACAGTATGGCAGTTGAGTGGGGGATATTGATGGTAGCTGTATGGATGAGAGGAATGCGTCAATGTCTTTTGGTCGAGGGGGGTTGGCAGATTCTGTGTTATTTAGGTAGTATAGTTTTGAGTAGAAAGGTCCAAATGTAATAGCCATGTCAAGAGGATTAGTCATTCAGTCCCCTTGTAGGTTCAAAAGAAATGGGATTTTTGCACAAGCTTGTTGGTGTTTGACCTGTTTGGCCAAAAATGCTCCAGATTTATGAGTCAGAGGGTAAGAGTTTAATTTTAAATGTTTATTATAGTAATCAAAACCTGCAGTGTAGCAATTCACCTAACTTACATCTAAGTTCTTTGAGTTAGTTTGTGAGTATCTGAGTAGGTGCAATTTTGTTTTTCTGTTCTAGGAGTTTGATCTGTTTCAGCAGTGAGTCTATCATTCAGCAATGAGTCTATCATGGCAGTCTACATCCGTGGGTTCCAATTTTGATAAGTAGATCTTGCAGAAAAGCTTTGTGGGCAAGGGTTAACTGATAACTTACAGATTCACAATTTGTTTTGAAATATTTCTTAAGCTGGGATTTGATCTGTTTCTCATAACACTGGTTAGTTAAAAGAGTGGTGTTCATTCGCCATGTGGGAATGCCTTGGTGACTGAGGTTGAGGTAATAGTTTGATAGATATTAAAGCATGATCTGACCAGGTAATGAGGCCTATGTGTGATTCTGAAATCGCTAGGAGGAGCTGTTTGTTTGTGAGAAAGATATACTGTACAACTGAGAATAAGAACCATTGGAGTGAGAATAAAAAGTATAGTCATGCTCAATGTCATGCATGCATCTCCATGGGTCGATTAGGTCCTAATTTTTTAGTAATGATAGAAGGGGCAGATGATTTGCATCTTTAAGGGTTGGTGGTGTCCAATGTGCGTCAATAAGGTCATTAAAATCACAGCATAATACAAGCGGGGTGTGCTTATATGGAGCTATTTTATGCATCAAGGCTTTATAGAATATATGGTGAGATGTGTTGGGTGCATACAAGTTTACCAAGGTCAGGGACTGATTGTCAATGACAGCCGAGAGGATTTAAAATCTGCCCTCTTCGGGGGGCGTGGCCAGCGCGCGACCTTGATGGATGCTCAGTGCAGAGCTCCGGAGCATCAGGGGAAGACAGACACAGAGGGCTGCCGAATCTCTGCCCAGCAGTGAGGGAGGAAAGCCAAAACACTACCACAGATGTCGCAGACATCCAGAAAATGAAAAGATGAGCGGGGGCCCCGCAAATTGACTGCTTTCTTCCTCCAGCTGACACGAAGTAGCAGACAAAATGGTGCAGATGGTTCGGCCCCTGCTACCTCCCATTCTAATCGCGGTCAATTACACAGACCTGCCAGATGCATCCACGGCTGTGGGGAACACTGAGCTCTCTCTCTCACCTGACAGATCGTCTCTTCCAGCCCTCATTGCTGCAGCCCAGCTAAAACACAGATGAAGCTCACACAGCACACAACTATGAGGTAAGCCAAGGCTCTGCACCCCTGTCACAGTCTATGCCTCAACTCTCTCCCATAGCCTCCTTTCCAAACCAGCCAGTGATGGACACTCTACTCAAGGAGATTCTGATCTGCATTCAAAACTCCATACATGCAGAAATCATCACACTAACCAAACAGTTTACTAGTAAACTGCATGCACTGGGGGACAGAGTACACACAATAGAGGATTCTATGGGAGAAATGACCACCACCATAAACAAATTGGTTGACGCCCACGATGAGTCTGTAGAAGATTGCACATGGCTTAAAAACAAAATCGCAGACCTAGAGGATCGCTCTTGGATAAATAATCTCAAACTCAGAGGGATACCTGAAACGGTTCAATCAGCAGACCTTAAATAATTTGCCACTGATCTTTTTACATCACTACTGCCCGATCTGTAGAAGACACCAGTATCTGACACTACGATACCCTCTGCTCTGCTCCGTTGCCACACTGTTTGGCCTTGGGACTCTAACCCCTTAGTGAAAGATGCATCTCTACCTTGCCAAATGTTTCTGCAATCTTATATTTTTGTTCCCTGTTTTTCCCTGGTTTTGACTTTGTTTTCGTCCAGATTACCTAACCATCCGCTCATCCATCCATATCATATGCTCCATCCACTCATCCACCCAAAGAGAATCTGTGGTCAACAACATTCTGTCTCGACTAGCCTCTACCACCTTCGTCAGGTGGCAATGTGTAAGGGTCCTGTGAGTACAATCCTAGCTTCTTTACACCACCAAACACATGGCAATTTAAATATTGACTATCAATGCAAATGGCCTAAATCATCCCACTAAAAGAGCCTTGCTATGGCAAACTGCCAAAGCACAATCCTGCCAAATATTTTGCGTTCAAGAAACGCACTTCCAACACAATGCAACACCAACCTGCCAACATAAAGACTATCCTCATGTCTTCAAAACATCCGGCCCAAAGAAAAAGCGAGGTGTCCTTATAGCGATACACCACTCAGTGAACTTTCAAATCCACGTCAGCATACTGGACACTAATGGGCGCTATCTGATGTGTCCAGAAAGGATCCATAATTCTATGTGGAGATTTCAACACAACTCAAGACCACCTACTCGATACTTTCAATCCTAGCTCCAGACAAACATTTACTATGGGGAAATTAATTTTGAACAATGAACTTTATGATATTTGATGATGCCACCACCCTTCTGAACGAGAGTATACCTACCATTCTCCTGTACACAATACTTATATTTGCATTGATTACTTCTTGACAGATAAATGGTTATTACAGAGGATTGACGATTGTGAAATTGCACCCATAACGTAGACAGACCACGCTCCCAAAAGTATCACCATAACTAAATCCTTACCCTCTCTATCACATAAATTGTGGAGAGCCAATGCCCAACTACTAAAAATATCTCTGTATACTGAGTCTCTTCAACAACAAACAATAGAATTTTTCAAACACAATGTGGGTTCAGTGTCAGAATCGGCAACCATATGGAATGCGCATAGGGCATTTAACAGGGGCTTCATTCAATTAGGTGCAAAAAAGAAGAGGATGCAGTGTATTGACCAAATCACTAAGATTATTAAGCTGGCAGAATCCCAGAAACAATCATGTCCTTTTCAAACCATGAAAACGAAACTCCTGTCCCTTAGACAGGAGCTCAGAGCACTCTTATTAGACACCTTTGAAAAACACCACGTAAACTTAAAGCAAACCATTAGGCCACAAACAACAAGGCTAGGAAAGCTATGGTGATGCTTGTCCATGGACAACGCACCAAAACAAAAAATCCTTACATAATCCACACCTTCACAAAAGATAAGGTCCAATACCCTCAAGCGATAGCTAACTCTATAAAATTAAAGAACCCCATACCACCCAACCCTCCGATAAGTTGATCAATCAATTCCTACACCATGTCAAACTTCCCTCACTATCAGGAGACCAGCTAGCTCACCTTAACTCCCGTTTACCACACCAGAAGTACTAAAAGCTATTATATCTCTAGCTAATTGTAAATCTCCTGGCCCTGAAGGGCTAACTGAAGAATTCTACACACTTCTTAAAGATATATTAGCCCCAAACCTCTGCCAGGTATTCAATGACGCTGCCTCCTCTTCAACCTTTCCAACAGAGATGTTGAAAGCATTGGTTATAACATTACCAAAACCGGGGAAAGAACCTGACATACCCCGGAACTTTTGCTCGATTTCACTCTTTAACATAGAAATCAAGCTATATGCCAAATTGATAGCAACTCGACTTATGAAATACATGCCCTTACTTATTCATAGAGACCAGACAGGATTTACAAAATGCAGTCAACTGATGCAACCAGATGACTAATTAATGTTGTGCATTTCTCTGAACACACCAAGACGCCTTCTCTGCTTCTTTCTTCAGATGCAGAGAAGGCATTTGACAGAGTATATTGCGGTTACCTTAAATCAGTTTTGCATAGATTTGGATTCAACAACAGAATTTTACATTCCATATCGGCTCTATACTCCCAACCCTCTGCCTAGGTTTATGTGGATGGGATGCTGTCGCATCCCTTCTGCATAACGAATGGGACAAGGCAAGGCTGCCCCCTTTGCCCTCTAATCTTAAATCTAGTTATGGAACCCCTAGCAGAGTGGATCCGTTCAGACCCACTTATTTCTGGCGCTAAAGTGGGGAAAACAGATCACAGAATAAGTCTATTCGCGGATGACGTAATTCTCATGATTACTAAACCACTTACTTCCTTACCCAGAATACAACAAATTCTTACCAACTTCGGAAACATATCCTACTATAAAGTAAACAATAATATTTCCCATGTTCTAGACTTAGGAGTTGATGGAACCTGTTAACAAATCTCTATCCCTACCAGTGGAAAGATTCGAGAATAACATACCTGGGCATAATTTTGACCAAATCTACCAAACAGTTGTTTCATAATAACTTTATAGCCTTTATGACAATATGCTTAAGACCTACAATCTCTTTCTAAATTTAAATTCTCATGGACGGGTCACCTAGCGGCATTCAAAATGATTGTATTACCTAAACTTTTATACCTGTTTCGGACCCTTCCAATTTGTATCCCTAAATCCTATCTCCACTCACTGCAAACACTACTTTCTAGATACGTTTGGCAAGGAAAAAGGCCTTGTGCATACAACACGATACTCAAACATACTGTAGATCTATAGGGGGCTCATTCTTCCCTGACCTAATGGACTACTACCACGCTGCTATCTTGACACTAAAATAATGGTTTAGGCCTTCCCCAAGTACCCTATGGAGGGAGTTGGAATCTGCAACAGTCCCCCACAATAACTTACAACTCTGGCTTCTCAGTAGATGCCCAAGGACGCCCATCCCAAACTATCTCCCTCCCACAATTAAGGCCTCTACATTGGCATGGTGGAGTGTAATTACCTCTTCATGGAAGAACACCCCACTCACTAACATGTCACCACCTCTCACCATCCTAAAACACCTTATACCAGACACCTTATACCGACCTCTTGCGCAACTCTTTGGGAAATGACCCAAAAAGTGGCCCAATGATGGTACCTTACCCCATCAATTCTAAATAGGTATAAGGGAACATACTCCCCAAAATGTTGGAGAGGATGTGACCAAAATGGCACATTAAAACATATACTATTGGACTGCCCACGTATAAATACATTTTGGTCAGACGTATCCTCACAGATTACCACCATTACTGGCCTTCCTACTACACCTGACCTGGCATTGCTAAACCTGAACATAGATCAATTATCTCCTTCAACCCGCACAGTAGCTATATATATTCTACTTGCAGCCAGATTATCACTGACTAGACTCTGGAAATCCTGCTCACCTCCAACTCTAAGGCCTTGTACACACAATCAGTCCAAACTGATGAAAACGGACTGAGGTTCAGTTTCATCAGTCCAAGCCTACCATGTGTATGGCCTATCAAACTTTTGTCCTTCAGTCCAAAGTTTTAGAACTTGCTTTAAAATCGGACTGATGGACTGATGACCGATCGGTCAAAACCGATGATTAATTTGCAAAAGCATCGGTTCAAAACCTGTGCAAGCTCAGAATCAAGTCGACACATGCTTGGAAGCATTGAACTTCATTTTTTTTCAGCACGTCGTTGTGTTTTACGTCACCGCGTTGGACTCGATCATTTTTTGAACTAATGGTGTGTAGGCACATCAGACCATCAGACCATCAGACTTCAGCCTTCAGTCCGTTTTCATCAGTTTGGACTGATCGTGTGTACAGGGCCTTACGGATGTCATAACAACGAATCAGACACACTATACCTAAAAACTCTTAATTTCACCCAGTAGAGATACCTTCTTGGAAAACAAATATGGGCCTTGTGGCTAACTTGGTATGAGAAATATATTGCAAAATGACTGAGCAGCCCTAGCTGTACTGTATGTAATGCTGCGACTACTTAAGCTATTTGCTGAGAGGAATGTTGAGTCCATGGAATATTTAATATTTTGCCTCAAGTTGCGGGAAAATTACAAACTTTTTTTTTGCACAAAGTTGTCACTAAATTATAGATTGCTCACACATGCCATATATTTATTGGTTTGCGCAAAAGTTATAGTGTCTACAAACCCAGGGTACATTTTCTGGAATTTACACAACTTTTAGTTTATGACCGCCTATCTCATTTCTTGAGGTGCTAAAATAGCATGACAGTACAAAACCCGTCCAAATGACCCCATTTTGGTAAGTAGACACCCCAAGGAAATTGCTGAGAGGCATGTTGAGCCCATTGAATAATGTATTTATTTTGTCCCAAGTGATTAAATAATGACAAAAAAAATGATATATTGTTCACACACGCCATGGTTATATGTGGAATTGCACCAAAAAATACATTTTGCTGCTTCTCCCAAGTACAGGGACTTTTTGGTAGCCTATCCGCGTATGGGGCACCGAAAACCAAGCACTGCCTTCAGGATTTCTCAGGGTGCAAATTTTTGATTTCACTCCTCACTACCTATCACAGTTTTGAAGGCCATAAAATGTCAAAATAGCACAACCCCCCTCAAATGACCCCATTTTGGAAAGTAGACACCCCAAGCTATTTGCTGAGAGGCATGTTGAGTCCATGTAATATTTTATATTTTGCCACAAGTTGCGTGAAAATTACAAACTTTTTATTGCACAAAGTTGTCACTAAATGATATATTGTTCAAATATGCCATGGGCATATGTGCAATTACACCCCAAAATACATTCTGTTGCTTCTCCTGAGTACAGGGATACCACATGTGTGGGACTTTTTGGAAGCCTAGCTGTGTATAGGGCCTCGAAAAGTAGTACATGTCACTACCTATTGCTATCATATTTATTTTGCTTTTTTAATATATTTTTAAACTGTTCCTTTCATATTTTTTTATTGTTTTTATTGTTATCCCAGGTAATGTAAATATCCCCTTACATTCCCAGGGATAACAATAAAAACAATAACAAAAAGAAAGGAACAGTTTAAAAATATAATAAAAAAGCAAAATAAATAATAATAAAAAAGCCCCCCTGCTCTCATGCAAAGGCGAACGCAAGGGTCAGTCGGGCGTCATATGTAAACAGCAATTGCACCATGCATGTGAGGTATCACCACGAAGTTCAGATCGAGGGCAATCATTTTAGCAGTAGACCTCCTCTGTAAATCTAAAGTGGTAACCTGTAAAGGCTTATAAAAATGTATGTAGTTTGTCGCCACTGCGCATTTGTTCGCAATTTAAAGCATGTTGTGTTTGGTATCCATGTATTCGGCCTAAGATAATCTTTTTTTATTTCATCAAACATTTGGGCAATATAGTGTGTTTTAGTGCATTAAAATAAAAACATGTGTTTGAAAAATCGCTGGGCAAATACTGTGTAGAAAAAAAATTCACCACCCACCATTTTAATCTGTAGGGCCTTTGCTTAAAAAAATATATATATATACTGTATAATGTTTGGAAGGTTCAAAGTAATTTTCTTGCCAATTTTTTTTTTTCATGTAAACAAAAAGTGTCAGAAAGGGCTTTGTCTTCAAGTGGTTAGAAGAGTGGATGTGATGACATGTGGATGTGTGGCATCAGCTTCTAAATGTTGTCCATAAAATGCCAGGACAGTTCAAAACCCCCCCAAATGACCCCAGCTTGGAATGTCTACTTTTCAAAATGGGGTCATTTGGGGGGGTTTGTGCCATCTGGGCATTCCATGGCCTCTGAAACTGTGATAGGCAGTGAGGAGTGAAATAAAAAATGTACACCCTTAGAAAGCGTGAAGGCACTGCTTGGTTTTTGGGGTCCCGTTCGTGGGTAGGCTCCCAAAAAGTCTCACACATGTGGTATCCCCGTATTTAGGAAAAGCAATAGAATGTATTTTGGGGTGTAATTCCACATATGCCCATGGCATGTTTGAGCAATATATCATTTAGTGACAAATTTGTGCAAAAAATAATACAAGTTTGTCTTTTTTTCCCGCAACTTGTGTCAAGTTGCCCAAGTTTTTAATTCAAAATAAAAAAGACGATCTTAGGCCGAGTACATGAATACCAAACACAACATGCCTTAAATTGCGCACAAATATGCAGTGGCGACAAACTACATTTAAAAGAATGATACCAAGATTATACCTAAACCCGCAGGCATCATTCTGGTATAACCATTCAAAGTCCAGCAACATACCAGTACGTTGCTGCTCCTTGTTGGGCATATATTGTAATCTTTTTTTTCATGCAGCCTGTTGGGTGAACGAAAAAAAGAGATTGATCGATGGGTATGTCCACCATTAGAATACCTCCCTTTATCAACCCACTTGATGATGATGGGCATACATGCACCATTTATATATGCCTAAACTTGGGGGCATCCTCCTGCAAAAGTTAGGAGCAAATCGCTCGTCCGCCCCTGCTGCCCCCATGCTTGGGCATATATGCTCTTTTTTTTAACTGTGGTGGTGAAATCGCCTCTTACAGCGTTGGAGTCACAGCTTTATGTATCGTGGGAGCAAATGCTGTTGCTGTCAAGATACATAAATCCATGCTGCAACTGAATGGTGTACCTGCTAAGCAAATGATGGTTAACAATAAAGCAAAGTAATATTACAGTATAACAGTAAGACCTTACCATACGATACCTGCAAAGCAAATACAAAAAAAAAAAATTTTTTTAAAGCAACTTGTGCCTAAAATAGGAGGTGATTTCACCACCACAGTTAAAAAAAGAGCATATATGCCGAAGCATGGGGGCATCCTCCCGCAAAAGTTATGCTGCGTACACATGGTTGGACTTTTCAACGGGCAAACCTCCATCGGGGTTTCGACCACGTGTATGCAGCATTAGGAGCAAATCGCTCCTCTGCCCCTGCTGCCCCCATGCTTTGGCATATATGCTCTTTTTTTAACTGTGGTGGTGAAATCACCTCCTACAGCACTGGAGTCACGTTGGAGCAAACGCTGTTGGTGTCAAGATAAATAAATTCACACTGCATGGCATTCCCCCCCTTTTTTTTTCTTCTTTTTTTTTTTTTTTTAGCCGTTAGCCTTTAGCCTTACCAATGCAATAATGAGGGAAATGGGGGAAAATGTTTTTTCACCACTTTTTGTGATAGAAAGGTCCTATAGAGTTCCATTCAGAGTCCACCTGAGCAAACGCTGTTGGTGTCAAGATAAATAAATTCACACTGCATGGCATTCCCCCCCTTTTTTTTCTTCTTTTTTTTTTTTTTAGCCGTTAGCCTTTAGCCTTACCAATGCAATAATGAGGGAAATGGGGGAAAATGTTTTTTCACCACTTTTTGTGATAGAAAGGTCCCTCAGAGTTCCATTCAGAGTCCACCTGAAGGATGGACATCCTCGGCCCCTACTCCTGAAATTTCTTAATTATAATGGCAAGGTAAAAGCATTGCAAAAAGCAAGAGAGCAGGTGGACATTTTTTATAATGGATCAAGAACCTCACTATATCCAGATTTTTCTCCAGAATTAAGTAAATGTAGATCTGAGTTTACGTCAATCAATCATAGCCTTTTAAAGAACAAAATC
Source organism: Rana temporaria (assembly GCF_905171775.1). Lineage (NCBI taxonomy): Eukaryota > Metazoa > Chordata > Amphibia > Anura > Ranidae > Rana > Rana temporaria. The sequence continues at coordinate 323,677,542 of NC_053490.1, forward strand.
AAATATTCATTATTGTACCCAGCACATCTTCGGATAATGACTGTAGAGGGACCTCAGTTTTTTGACTCACCAGGAAAAGCAGCACAGTGGCTGGAAGAGAACAAAGCGCAATAACAGACTATGGACTGACTGAATACCATGGAGAGGAAGGATAAGGGTTAAACTTTAAAACGACATTTGGGTCCCACCCTTTTGCCGCCCCCTTATTTTATTTTTTATTTTATTTTTTTCTTATTTTTTTTATACACTTTTACAATTTTTCTTTTTGCTTTTTCTATTTTTGGGTTTGAAGCCCCTTGTATCATCTTTTGGGCTTGAAGCCCCCCCAATATACGAATATACACCAATAAGAAGCCACCGTTTTCTTTTTTTTTTTAAATATACACTAATACATAAATATACACTAATACGAATATAGACTAATAAGAAGCCCCCTTTTTTTTGCACACATTTTTGCATATATTTTTTCTTTTTTCAGAAAGGGAGGGGGAGTGGTAGGAAGGAATCTTTCCTCTTTATCTTCCCTCTCTCTTTCCTTGTAAAAGAGGAGGAGGGGGAGGGAGGGATGTGGTTAAGAGGGGGAAAGAAAAAGGGAAGAACAATAAGGGAAAATACATCTTTTTTTTTTGGGGGGGGGGTTGAAACCCCCCCCCTTTTTTTTTTCTTCTTTTTTTTTTTTAGCTGTTAGCCTTTAGCCTTACCAATGCAATAATGGAAATTGAATAATGAGCCACATTTAAGCACTAAAAAGTATATAGTAAATAAGCAGCTTTTTTTCCCACACATTATTTGCTTTTTTCAGAAAGGGAGGGGGGAGTGGTAGGAAGGAATGGGATCACAAGAGGATATGGATAATGTTGGCAGGTAGTGGTCACAAGTACAGCCCCTAGGGTTGGCCTAGATAGGCAAGGGAAGGGGGAGGGAGCTTGGAGGTGGGTTCGTTGGATGGGTGGGAGGGGGGGATAAAATTGAACAAAAGCACAAATATTACATTTCAAGCACAAGTGGAAAGTTTGAGTTTATGAAGTTTGGGGGACACTTATATTTTTTGAAAAATACATGTAAAAAAGGTAATTTTTTGATGGTTCAAGGACAAAGATGGAGGAGAATAGGTAGAAGGCGAAGAATTAAATTTATTTTTCCCTTGGCCTCCTTTTTCCTTTTTTTTTTCTCTCTCTCCAGGTATCAAGGTTTGGACACCTGTCTGTATAGTATTGTTCTTTCTTTGTTATGGTTGGATACAGTATTTTCCCCCACCGATTTGATACATTTTCTTCTTTTTTTTTTCCTCTCTGTTTTTTGTACTTTTTTCGGTCAGATGCACCATTCTCTCTCACGTGATTTCCGAGTTGTCGGAGCTCAAGTGAACCTTCCCTTTTCGGGTGCTCCTCCTTTTATAGGTTTTCTTTTTTGGGATGCGGCCTAAAACACTCAACATAGACTCCTGGAATGTCCGGGGGATAGGTGATCTGGTTAAAAGAGCCGCAATTTTTTCTATGCTAGAGTGGTATGGGGTGGAATTAATTTGCTTACAAGAGACTCACTTAATAAAGGAAACAAAGTTAAAATTATCTAATAGAAAATATCAATGTCAGTATCATTCGGTCCACTCCTCCTATTCTAGAGGGGTGAGCATTATAGTAAAAAGGGGGGTGGCTTTCTTATGCAAAGAACTTAGAATTGATGAACTGGGTCGCTATGTTTTCGTGCATTGCTTAATAGAAAATGAACCATATGTATTGGCCAATATTTATATCCCTCCACCTTTTAAAATGGAGATCCTATATAAATTAATGGAATTTGTGGTAAATAAGGAAAATATTCCATTGATAGTGGTAGGAGACTTTAATGCAGTACTGAATAGAACTATTGATAGAAGAGGGTGGGGACACTTAGCCCATTTCCTGGAGGAGGTAGGATGGCGTGATATCTGGAGAACAAGACACCCAGATGAGCGGCAATTTTCCTGTTTTTCGAGTTCATACTCCACATTGTCTAGAATAGATATGGCCCTGGGAAACTGGGTAAGTTTGCAGTTAATCAATAAAATTGATTATCACCCAAGAGGAGTATCGGATCACACTCCACTGGTGCTGACACTGAATATAGGGAGGTAGTGTCCTCCAAGTAATTGGAAATAAAACCCCTTCTGGTTGGAACTTGTGGGAAAACCGGAGGAGATACTGTAGGCATAAAATTGAGAAAGTTTTTGGACTTCAACTCAGGGACAGCGCCAGAGGGAGTGATTTGGGATGCCCTGAAGGCCTTCCTTAGGGGAGTATTGATTCAGCAGGTGGCCAAGATTAAGAGTAACTCCAGGGAATGGGAAGACAGAATTAGGAAGCAGGTGGTGGAGGCAGAAAAACAATATGTGGAAGATCCAACACAGATTAAACAAAGGATATGGCTCGAGAAACAGCAGGAGTATAAAATGGCAGTTAATAGGAAAGTGGAGAATAAGCGCCTTTTCACATGGTAAAAACACTTTATTATTCCCCAAGTGCAAAAATAAAAATTAATAATGAATATTCACAGATGTTTAAACTAGAAAGGGGGACAAGGCAGGGATGCCCTCTGTCCCCCCTTATTTTTGCCTTGGCAATAGAGCCATTGGCAATTTCGATCAGAACTACACAGGGCATACAAGGGTTTAAGAGAGGGACAGGAGAGGAAAAAATGTCACTCTACGTGGATGATATACTGCTTTTTTGGGGGGACTCTACAACATCTTTAAAAACAGTACTTCTGCCAGTGGATTCAACAGGCAATGCCGTTAGTGTAGAAATCCCTCAACTAAAAATAGTGGAGACAATTGATTATTTGGGGATAGTGGTAACACGAGACCCAGAACAATACATTAGAAATAACTTTTAGTTAAGTTTAAACGTAAAGCGGATATCTGGGGATGACTCCCCTTATCGGTAGCTGGCCGTAGTAACCTTATTAAGATGATTTGGATGCCACAACTGCTCTACGTGCTCCATAATAGGGATGAGCCGAACATACCCGGGTTCGGTTCGCACCAGAGCGTTCGAACAGACCGTCCGTTCGCACAAACATTTAGAACCCCATTGAAGTCTATGGGACTCGAATGTTCAAATTCAAAAGTGCTCATTTTAAAGTCCAATATGCAAGTTATTGATGGAAAACGTCTTTGAGAACCCGGGTCTTGTCCCAGGGAACATGTATCAATGGAAAAAAAAGTTTTAAAAACTGTAGTTTTTTCTTGAGCAGCGATTTTAATGATGCTTAAAGTGAAAAAAAAATCCTTTTAAATATGGTACCTGCTGGGTGTCTATAGTAGTGGCACGTGTTTAGAAATGTCCCTGCACAACATGAGATTACTCTCAGAAAAAAGTAATTTAATACTGCTTGCGGCTTTAATGTAATGTTTTGTCCCTGCAGTATGGATAAAAATCATTGAAAAAAATAGCATGAGTTTCCCCGCCACCACTCCCCCCAGGTCATTACAAGACCCAGTGCCGATCCTGACCTCCCTGGGGCCCTAAGCAAAATGACATGGCACATTAAAAATGAGAATCGGGGGGGCGCTGACGACAGTGACATGTCACATTAAAGAAAGTTGAGAAGCGGGGGGAGGGGGTGTTCTGCTGTCGGAAATGACTCAGCCAGCGAGTTTAGAAGCGGGGTGAGGGGGCGAAAATGACTTCTCACCAGGTGGGGCCTCTAGTAATTTGGGTGGCCCTTTGCTTTTTTGGGTGGCCCTAAGCGGCTTGCATAGTGAGCCTATAGCGAGGATAGGCCCTGACAAGACCTTTTGGCCCTATATACTTTGAACAGCAGTATACAGGCATTGCAAACAAGATAAGGACTGTAGGTTTCTTAAGTAGAATCAGAACCATGTCATACTTTGCTCCTGCATATTGCACAATTTCCTAAAGAGACCCTCAACAAACTACATGACACTTGTGCCTGATGAGGCCACTGATGTTCCAGTGGTGGTGGCCCGTGAAATTGTCCATACAGGCTTGGCCCCCCCAAAGTGCACATGCTGTGTGGCAACAATATGTCAATTATTTTAGGGGTGGGGGCCATTACAATGCCAGATCTTGGCTCAATAAATTATTTTTTTGGGAAAGTAAAATTCTAGAAAAAAGGGGGGCTGCCATCCGGGGCCCCCTTTGAACAAATTCTGTGAAGAACTCCTGTTCTCTGAAGGCCTCCATTATTTCTGCAAGTCAACATTTTGCAAAAAAAACTAATGCCAGTCAAGCCTTAGCTTTCTCCCCATATCTAACCCACAAAGTCATCCACTGATCATAAAGTCCAAAAATAAAGTTTGGTATCGTCGTATTGCACGATCGTTTTTCCGACGTTTTCTACCGACTGTGAACGACATTCTCATTCACGCAATATTCCTTTATACACTGCGCATGTGCGAAGCTCCGCACGTTGCCACGCCCATGACGATCGTTCTAGTGATTGACACACCCCTTTTCAGTCGTTCAATGCAAGAGTCAGAAGAAATGATGGAGGGAAGACAGCAAGCTGCAACCAGGCAGGAGAGAGGCCAGGAACACACCAGGAGGAGCAGGAGTTACAAAGCCACCAACATGAGCTTCGAAGAGATGGTAGAGATGGTGGCTGTTCTTAAAAAGGAGGACTACAAAGGCAAAAAAGGGCCTTACAAGAACCCCAATAAACTGAAGGCACAGATAATGGAGAAGGTGCGGAGGACTCTCCATGCAAAATTCGGGGTGCAGAGGTCCAGGGAGCAGCTGCGGAAGCGATGGTCTGATTTGAAAATCAGAGAGCCGGACCAGATGGGGAGAATTAGAAGAGTTCTCAGAAGACGTAAGTAAATTTCATGTGTACTCTGAATATTTGTTTTAATTCTTTTGCGACATTTGGTTTTCTTTCAGGTTGTGTATATAGACAGTCCAAGAATAGATGTTTCAAGGTTCCTGTTTGTGGGCATAATACTTGTTTTTTTTTTTCTTTTAAAGTGTATTTAGTGCGTGTACTCGAGAGAGGAGCCGGACTGCAGGATTTTGGAGTAGGCAGGCCTCCCCCAGAGGCAATCTGCCACCTTTCTCCATGCCCCGGGTGGCAAATTTCAGGTGTACGAGCTGTTGGTGGTGGCTTAGACACTTACAGTGCCCAGGTGCTAATTGGGGAGATAATGTCCTGCAGGGCACAAATAGAGGACACAAACATCGCCCTGGAGAAGATCATAAGGAACAATAGAAAGGTGGACCAAAGCCTCAAGAATATTATTGATGTTCTGGGGAGGGTTTAAAAAAATAAAAAAATTAAAATAAAAAAAATCCCAAAAAAATAGATGTAGAATAAAAATATATATATATATATATATATATATATATATATATATATATATATATATATATATATATATATATATATATATATTAAGATATAAAAAAAAAGAAGTGTGATACAATAAATATTTTTGGATACTGAACAATGTCTGGCTTCTTATTATATCAATGCTGCCTAAAAGAACACATCTAGATTTGTGGTGTTTACATTGACAATGATGAGTATTTAGTAAAGGAAAATAAACATGACACTATGATAACGTAGGAGAAAGCTAGAATGAACTCAAATTAGAAAAGAATCAAACCAAGAAAATTACTGGAACAGGGGCATAAAATTTGGGCCTTAGGCACTGGTGGCGGTGTCACAACACTGCAACCCCTCACAGATACTGTAATTGGAGCGCAGAAAAGAGACACATGCATAGTATTGCATTAAAAATTGTTATTAGACGCCACTGTTCAACAGGGGCAGAAACATTGGGCCTTAGTCACATCACAACACTGCAACCCCTCAGATACTTTAATTGGAGCGCAGAAAAGAGACACATGCAAAGTATTGCATTAAAATTGTTATTAGACGCCCCTGTTAAACAGGGGCAGAAAATTGAACCTTAGGCACTGGTGGCGGAGGCCAGAACCAAAAATGTTCTTAATAGCTATGAGCAAGATCAGTGAGGAGGAAAAGGATATTCAATCAGCAGCATAACAGGACAGTCACTCAGCATCAGTCTTGACCACTGGGCACTTAAACCCCCTTCCTAACCAGATCAATTTTCAGTTTTCGGTGCTCTCACAATTTGAATGACAATTACTCAGTCATACAACATTGTACCCATCTGAAATTTTTGTCCTTTTTTTCACACAAATAGAGATTTATTTTGGTGGTATTAGATCACCTCTGCGTTTTTTATTTTTTGTGCTATAAAAGAAAAAAACTGAAAATTCTGTAAAAAAATAAAATAAAATCTAGGTTCAGTCATATTAGCGGGTTATTTCTCACACACAGCATATGCATACTACAAATTACACCCCAAAACACATTATGCTATTCCTTTCGAGTATGGCGATACCACACATGTGAGACTTTTACACAGCGTGGCCACATAGAGAGGCCCAACATGCAGGGAACACCATCAGGCGTTCTGGAGCACCCAGGCCAATTCTGACATTTCTCTCCTACATGTAAAAATCATAATTTATTTGCTAAAAAATTACCTAGAACACCCAAACATTATATATGCTTTTTTTTTCAAAGACCCTAGAGAATACAATGGCGGTTGTTGCAACTTTTTATCTTGCACGGTATTTTCGCAGCAATTTTTGGAACGCGTGTTTTAAAAAACAAAACTGTTTTGTGCTTTAAAAAAAAAAAAAGTAAAGTTAGCCCAATGTTTTTGCATAGTATGAAAGATGAAGTTACGCCAAGTAAATAGATACCTAACATGTCACCCTTCAAAATTGCACACGCTCGTGGAATTGCGCCAAACTTCGCTACTTAAAAATCCCCATAGGTGACGTATTACAAGGTATTGGAGTATTGGGGTATTGTGGAGTATTGGGGTATTGTGGAGTATTGCGGAGTATGGGGGGTATTGCACAATATGGGGGGTATTGCACAGTATGGGGGGTATTGCAGAGTGTGGGGGGTATTGCAGAGTGTGGGGGGTATTGCAGAGTGTGAGGGGGTATTGCAGATTGTGGGGGGGTATTGCAGAGTGTGGGGGGTATTGCAGAGTGTGGTGGGGTATTGCAGAGTGTGGTGGGGTATTGCAGAGTGTAGGGGGTATTGCAGACAGTATGGGGGGTATTGCAGGGTATTGCGCAGGGAGGGATGGCTGGATCTGTGACTGCATTTGTCACAGATCCAGCCCACAGTGCTGCTGCTGCCACCCGCTCCCCCCCTCTCCTCTCGCACTGTACCGATCGGTACAGAGAGGAGAGGGAGGAACCGGCGTGATTACATGACGGTGGTTTGTTTACAAGTGATCTCTCCGTCATTTGACGGAGCGATCACGTGATAAACGGCCGCTATCAGCGGCAATTTACCGCGGTCCGTGATGGATGATTCCTTGAGCGCGCCCCAGGGGTCGCGCGAGTGAAGGATTCTGGGAGGATGTCCCAGGGACGTCCTCCCAGAATAACTCCACCGCGCTGTAGCAGTATTTTCGCTATGGCGCAGTGGGAAAGTGGTTAATGTAATGCTTGGTCCCTGCAATATGGATAAAAATCATTGAAAAAAATAGCATGAGTTTCCCCGCCACCACTCCCCCCAGGTCATTACACAAGACCCAGTGCCGATCCTGACCTCCCTGGGGCCCTAAGCAAAATGACATGGCACATTAAAAATGAGAAGCGAGGGGGCGCTGACGACAGTGACATGTCACATTAAAGAATGTTGAGAAGCGGGGGGAGGGGGTGTTCTGTTGTCGGAAATGACTCAGCCAGCGAGTTTAGAAGCGGGGTGAGGGGGCGCAAAAATTACTTCTTACCAGGCGGGGCCTCTAGTACTTTGGAGGCCCTTCACGTCTTTGCGGGGCCCTAAGCGGCTTGCATAGTGAGCCTATAGTGAGGATTGTCCCTGACAAGACCCTTTTGCCCTATATACTTTGAACAGCAGTATACAGGCGGTGCAAACAAAATTGGGACTGTAGGTTTCTTAAGTAGAATCAGAACCATGTCATACTTTGCTCCTGCATATTGCACAATTACCTAAAGAGACCCTGAACAAACTACATGACACTTGTGCCTGATGAGGCCACTGATGTTCCAGTGGTGGTGGCCCGTGAGACTGTCCATACAGGCTTTGCCCCCCAAAGTGCACGTGCTGTGTGGCAACAATATGTAGATTATTTTAGGGGTGGGGGGGCATTACAATGCCAGATCTTGGCACAATAAAGTATTTTTTGGGGAAAGTAAAATTATAGAGAAAAGGGGGGTGCCATCCGTGGCCTCCTTTTAACAAATACTGTGAAGAACTCCTGTTCTCTGAAGGCTCTGTTATTTCTGCAAGTCAAAATGTAGCCCAAAAAAATAATGTCAGTCAAGCCTTAGCTTTCTACCCATATATAACCCACAAACTCATCCACTGATCATAAAGTTCAAAAATCAAGTTTCGTATCGTCGTACTGCACGATCGTTTGCCCGACATATTCTACCGACTGCGAACGACGTTCTAACTCACGCAATATCCCTTTATACACTGCGCATGCGGGAAGCTCCGCATGTATCCCCACCTATGACGATCGTTCTAGTAATTGGCACGCCCCTTTTCGGTCGGTCAATGCACTTCAGTGAAGAAGACATAATGGAGAGACAGGAAGCTGCAACCACAATTGAGGAGAGAAGCCGGGCAGACTGCAGGAGAAGGAGCAGCAAACCAGCCACCAGAATGACCTTTGAGGAGATGGTGGAGATGGTTGCAATTCTTGAAGAGGAGGACTATGACTGTCTAATAGGGCCTTACAGTAAACCCAAGAAGCTAAAGGGCCAGATCATGGAGAAGGTACGGAGGACTCTCCATGAGAAATTCGGGGTACAGAGGTCAAGGGATCAGTTGAGGAAGAGGTGGTGTGACTTAAAAAGAAGAAACCCAGAGCTGCTGGAGAGAATTCGAAGAGTCCTCATAAGACGTAAGTAATTTTCATGTGTACTCTGAGTATTTGTTTTTATTATTTTGCGGCATTTGTGGTTTTTATTTCAGGTTGTGTATATATACGGTTCAAACTAGATTTAAATAATCCAACTCACGTCAATATACAGTAAAAGGAGAGTATGCTCAGCACAGCAGTTGGTTACACATATGGACTCAGTAGCACAATGGTTGACATGGCCGATCCGCCCTATAGGCTCACTATGCAAGCCGCTTAGGGCCCCTCAAAGCTGTGAAGGGCCCCCCAAATAACTAGAGGCCCAATCTGGTAAGAAGTCATTTTCACCCCCTCACCCCGCTTCTCAACTCGCTGGCTGCATGGGAGAAGAGGCAAGAAGTCAGCACCCCTTGCTTCTCAATTTAATGTAAGATGTAATTTCCGATAGAAGAACACCCCCTCCCCCCACTTCTCAACTTTCTTTAATGTGACATGTCACTGTCGTCAGCGGCCCCCGCTTCTCTTTTTTCATGTGCTATGTCATTTTGCTTCTGGCCCAAGGGAGGTCATGATCGGCACTGAGTGCTGGCCACAAGAACAACCCAGTTAGGGTGTCACACAGAGGTGATCCAGTGTATACTTGTTTTTCCATGTAGGAAACTTGGCCAAAGATAGAGAAATGCAGCAGCTTTGGTAATGGATAAAATCCTGTGTTAAGCTTAGAAGGATTGTAAAAACAGACAATTGTACCACACTTTTTAAAAAGAATGATTGATATTCCTCTTTTAGGCCTCTAATCTTTTTGATTTATGTATCCCTTTTTTTACAATCTCATAGGGCGCAATGAAGCTGCATCAGTGGAGCCGACGAACCCAACACACAGCCAAGCCCCACCCTCGACGAATGTGCAGGAATTGCAAAATCCCACCACATCAGGTCAGTGTCATACAGCACAGCTTCAGGTAATACATGTAGGCCTGCATAATTTTACTACATGTTTTTTTTTCCAAATTTCAGGAGGTGTCGGAGCTGTTGGGGGCACAGTGGACACTTACAGTGCCCATGTCCTAATTGGGGAGATAAATTCATGCATGGCAGAATTAGAGGAAACAAACATCATCCTCGAGAATGTTATAAAGAAAAAGTGAAATCTGAAACAACAATTGAAGAATCTTATAGATGTACTGGGGAGGGATTTAAATACAAAAAAAAAAAAACACATGTATAAAAATATTTCAAATCAAAAAAATATTTCTTGACCCCAAAAAACAAAAAAAAATTATATTACGATATTTTTTGAAAGAATAAAAAAAGACACATTTTAAGTGTGATACAATAAATATTTTTGGATACTGAACAATGTCTGGCTTCTTATTATATCAATGCTGCCTAAAATAACAAATCTAGATTTGTGGTGTTTACATCGACAATGAAGAGTATTTAGTAAAGGAAAATAAACATGACACTATGATAACGTAGGAGAAAGCTAGAATGAACTCAAATTAGAAAATAATCAAACGAAGAAAATTACTGGAACAGGGGCATAAAATTTGGGCCTTAGGCACTGGTGGCGGTGTCACAACACTGCAACCCCTCACAGATACTGTAATTGGACCGCCGAAAAGAGCCACATGCAAAGTATTGCATTAAAAATTGTTATTAGATGCCCCTGTTACACAGGGGCAGAAAAATTAGGCCTTAGGCACAACACAACACTGCAACCCCTCCCAATATCTTTAATTGGAGCGCAACAAGGAGCCACGTGCAAAGTATTGCATCAAAAATTGTTATTAGGCGCCCCTGTTACACAGGGGCACAAAAATTGTGCCTTAGGCAACGTGCAAAGTATTGCATCAAAAATTGTTATTAGACGCCCCTGTTACACAGGGGCACAAACATTGGTCCGTAGGCACAACACAACACTGCAACCCCTCCCAATATCTGTAATTGGAGCGCAACAAGGAGCCACGTGCAAAGTATTGCATCAAAAATTGGTATCAGACGCCCCTGTTACACAGGGGCAGAAAAGTTAGGCCTTAGGCACAACACAACACTGCAACCCCTCCCAATATCTTTAATTGGAGCGCAACAAGGAGCCACGTGCAAAGTATTGCATCAAAAATTGTTATTAGGCGCCCCTGTTAAACAGGGGCAGAACAATTAGGCCTTAGGCACTGGTGGCAGAGCCCAGAAAAACAATTTTTTTTACTAGCAATCAGCAAGAAAAGTGAGGAGAAGGATATTCCATCAGCATCATAAAAGGACAGTCACTCAGCATCAGCATACGCAGTCTCAAAGGGATCTGACATTTCAACAAAAAATTATTATTCAGTAACATCAGCATCAGGTGCTTGGTAGCTGCTGTTGATCCAAGCCTGATTCATTTTGATGAAGGTCAGTCGATCAACAGAATCGGTGGAGAGGCGCACCCTGTGATCGGTCACAAAGCCTCCAGCAGCACTGAATGTGCGTTCTGAAAGAACACTGGATGCAGGGCAAGCCAGTAGCTCAATTGCGTACTGGAATAAAGGGGGGGGGTTTCAAATTTGGGACTTTAGATGAGGTAGTTAGTAAACCACCTCCATCCCTGGTTGTATAATAAAAAAGAAAGAGAGAGCGGGACTTTAAATGAAGCATGTGCAGGGATCAGATTACAATGGATAGGGGGAAAATAATAAATATGGAATAAGTTATTAATTTCAAGACTTTCAAATAATGCACCGTCCATGACTATATTGCATTATTAAAGAAATTTTGTAAACAATTATATATATACTTGACAGAAAAAGCTGGGGTATTTAATATAGAAAAAAGGGGGGTTTTTTTGGGGCTATAAATTGGATGACAAACTCAAATACAGGTGAAGCAATAAACATTTCTAACCAGGTTCCTCCTTACCATCCAATCAGCAAGCCAAGTACAACGGTCTAACTATACATATTAAAAGCAGAGGATTAGTCGCACACATTTGCAAATATATGTTTTAAGCTGCAGAGCCATCGCCAAGGCTCCCTGCGATTCTGCAGTCCTAACTACACACTTTTTAAAGTCTCCTCAATGGAGGCATGTACAAACTGATGGGTGGATGAAGGACAGGTGATTGGGGGGTGTGTCCCCACCTCACCTATGCCTGGTAAGAAATGAAAAAACAAAACCACAAAAAGAAACTGCAGCAATAGCTAAAATCAATGCAGACACCTGATTTAAACAATTGAGTCCCACAACTCACATGCTTCAATCCCTCATTATTTTGGAATAAAGGGGGGGGGTTTCAAATTTGGGACTTTAGATGAGGTAGTTAGTAAACCACCTCCATCCCTGGTTGTATAATAAAAAAGAAAGAGAGAGCGGGACTTTAAATGAAGCATGTGCAGGGATCAGATTACAATGGATAGGGGGAAAATAATAAATATGGAATAAGTTATTAATTTCAAGACTTTCAAATAATGCACCGTCCATGACTATATTGCATTATTAAAGACATTTTGTAAACAATTATATATATACTTGACAGAAAAAGCTGGGGTATTTAATATAGAAAAAAGGGGGGTTTTTTTTGGGGCTATAAATAGGATGACAAACTCAAATACAGGTGAAGCAATAAACATTTCTAACCAGGTTCCTCCTTACCATCCAATCAGCAAGCCAAGTACAACGGTCTAACTATACATATTAAAAGCAGAGGATTAGTCGCACACATTTGCAAATATATGTTTTAAGCTGCAGAGCCATCGCCAAGGCTCCCTGCGATTCTGCAGTCCTAACTACACACTTTTTAAAGTCTCCTCAATGGAGGCATGTACAAACTGATGGGTGGATGAAGGACAGGTGATTGGGGGGTGTGTCCCCACCTCACCTATGCCTGGTAAGAAATGAAAAAACAAAACCACAAAAAGAAACTGCAGCAATAGCTAAAATCAATGCAGACACCTGATTTAAACAATCGAGTCCCACAACTCACATGCTTCCATCCCTCATTATTTTGGAATAAAGGGGGGGGTTTCAAATTTGGGACTTTAGATGAGGTAGTTAGTAAACCACCTCCATCCCTGGTTGTATAATAAAAAAGAAAGAGAGAGCGGGACTTTAAATGAAGCATGTGCAGGGATCAGATTACAATGGATAGGGGGAAAATAATAAATATGGAATAAGTTATTAATTTCAAGACTTTCAAATAATGCACCGTCCATGACTATATTGCATTATTAAAGAAATTTTGTAAACAATTATATATATACTTGACAGAAAAAGCTGGGGTATTTAATATAGAAAAAAGGGGGGGTTTTTTTGGGGCTATAAATTTGCGTACTGTTCAAGCTCTGGCCAGTGATCCATCCTCAAGACCCAGTAAGCCAGAGGATTTTCCGTGGGGAAGGTGTCCAAGTCGGATCTTGCCGCTAGGTATTCCCAGACCATGTAAATCAGACGCTGGCGATGGTTGCTGGAACCGGTCAGACCTTGGGGCTGCGGACTAAAAAATTGTTTGAACGCATCGGTCAGAAGGCCACCGTCTCCACCGCTCCTTCTCTGACTCACCGAAGCCTCAGCAAGACGTTGTCCAGGGCCAGGTTTTGGTAATCCCCCCGGTTCTGGGAACGCATTGCACAAACCCTTCTGCAAGGCCTCCCTCAGAAGTTTCATCTTCTGCTCCCTCTGCGATGGCAACATAAGGTCCGTTACCTTACTCTTGTAATGTGGATCAAGGAGAGTTGCCAGCCAGTAATGATCCCTCTCCTTGATAGCACGTATATGAGGATCCTTACGCAGGCTTTGCAGGATCAGGGAGGCCATGCAGCGTTGGTTTGCAGAGGCATTCGGGGCACAGTCCTCTGGGTCACTGAGGACGACAGGATCCGCAGCCACCTCATCCCAGCCACGTAAAAGTCCACGTGTTCCTTGGGACAGTAAATGATCCCTTGAAGACTGCTGCTGTTGATGCTGAGTGCTAGGCTCCACCTCCATGCTGCTGATACAATCCTCCTCCTCCTCCTCATCCTCCTCCTCCTCTTCCTGTGTTCTAGGTGGGCAAGCAGGAACAGTGTCTGGGGCCTTGAGAGGTAAGGAAGTCCTCCTCTTCCTCCCTCTGTTCTGCCTCCAGGGCCCTGTCCATTATTCCACGTAGGGTGTGTTCCAACATGTGAATAAGCGGGACAGTCTCACTGATGCATGCACTGTCACTGCTCACCATCCTCGTGGCCTCCTCAAATGGTGACAGGACAGTGCATGCATCCCTGATCAAGGCCCACTGGTGTGGTGAAAAAACCCAAGCTCCCCTGAGCCAGTTCTGCTGCCATATTGGCACAGGTACTCATTGATGGCCCTCTGCTGCGTGTGCAGCCGCTGCAGCATGGCCAACGTAGAGTTCCATCTGGTGGGCATGTCACAGATTAGGCGGTTCTTGGGCAGTTTGTATTCCCTCTGGAGGTCTGTCAGCCGAGCAGTGGCATTATATGACCTCCGGAAATGCACACAGACTTTCCTGGCCTGCTTCAGGACATCCTGTAAGCCCGGGTACCTGCCCAAGAACCACTGCACCACCAAATTGAGAACATGCGCAAAACAGGGCACATGGGTGAGTTTTCCCTGTCGCAGGGCAGAGAGGAGGTTGGTGCCATTATCGCTGACCGCCATTCCAGGCTTCAGATGGCGTGGCATCAACCACCTCTAAGCCTGCTCCTGCAGAGCTGAAAGAACCTCTTCCCCAGTGTGGCTCCTGTCTCCCAAGCACACCAGCTCTAGCACCACATGGCATCTCTTGGCCTGCATTCCTGCGTAGCCCCTCGTACGCCTACGGAGCATGGCTGGTTCTGAGCAAACATCACCACAGGAAGAGGCCACAGAGGAAGAAGAAGAGGAGGGGGTGGAGGAGAGACGTGTGTCACAAGCAGTAGTAGTGTTTTGGAGGCGTGGTGGCGGAACAACCTCCAAAACTACTGTACCTTGCCCTGCGTCCTTCCCAGCTGCCAGCAGAGTCACCCAATGGGCCGTAAAAGACAGGTAACGTCCCTGTCCATGCCTGCTGGACCATGAGTCAGCGGTAAGATGCACCTTACCACTGACTGCCCTGTCCAGCGAGGCATGGACATTGCCTTCCACATGCCGGTAGAGAGCCGGAATCGCCTTCCGTGAGAAAAAGTGGCGTTTGGGTACTTGCCACTGAGGTACTGCACATTCAACAAACTCACGGAGGGGGGCAGAATCTACCAACTGAAAAGGTAGCAGTTGAAGTGCTAGCAATTTTGCTAAGCTAGCATTCAACCGCTGGGCATGTGGATGGCTGGGAGCGTACTTCTTTCGGCGCTGCAGCAGCTGGGGCAGGGAAATTTGTCTGGTACTATCAGTAGATTGCCCGCATGTACTACCACTACTACGTTGTGACACACCTATTTCTACACCTTCGGTGCAGGCTTCAGAGAGGACTGGGGGTCTAGTGGGGTTGGAGGTCACAGAAGGGCAAGGGGAGGTCCGCTTCGGTCTTTGGTGTGGGTCTTTCTGGTATGCTTGCCAACGAGCTGCATGGCAGCTCGACATATGTCTGGACAAACATGTGGTGCCCAAGCGGGTGATGTTTTGGCCACGCGAGATACGCTTGAGACATATGTTGCAAACAGCAAAGGTACGATCTGATGGACATGTTTCAAAAAAGGCCCACACCAAAGAACTTTTGCTGTACCGTTGAGACACAGCAGCGCCACGTAATGCAGTTGGTGTGCTGCCCTTAAGCTGACTCCTGGAGGGCATCCTGCCTCTTTGGAGATGTGCCTGTGCCTCGTCCTCCTCCTCCTCTTCCTCCTCCTCTCTCCTATCAGGCACCCAGGTAGGGTCAATGACCTCATCATCCCCTCCCTCCTCATCATCACTGTCGAAAACCTGGTAGTATGCTCTAGCTGGGGGAACATCACTCCCAGATTGTTGTCCCTCTCGGCCACCCCCTCTCCCTGGGCTCACATCAATGCCTTTCTCTATCTGTGTTCCATCATCAGGGTCTTCAAAACGCTGTGCATCTTCATGTAGCATGTAACCAACACTGTGTTGAAACAGTTCGGGGGACCCCTCAAGAGGACACAGTGGGACTAGGGAAGGATTGTGTGATGCCATTGTGCAGAGGGAAGAGGACGCCTTGGCAGCTGCTTTGCCAGACAAACTATGATCAGTCTGTGTGAGAGAGGATGAGGAGGATGAGGACGGCTTGGTCATCCACTCAACTAATTTCTCTGCATGTTGAGGCTCAACCCGGCCAGCTCCCGAAAAGAAGGACGAGCGGCCACGGCCACGGCCACGTGCTGAAGAGGATGCACCACATCCACCACCAGCGTTACCTCTAGATGCAGAGTCTGCTTGCCCTCGTGACTCTCTGCCTCTCTTTGTCCTTCCAGCCATATTTATGCGTTCAGGTGCTATGTAACAAAACAGACGCAGTCACACCAATTGCGTTCAGGTGTTAGTAAACTGCACACAAGCAGTAAGAGCGACTGCATTCCGGTGCTATGTAACAAAACAGACACAGTCACACCAACTGCGTTCAGGTGTTAGTAAACTGCACACACGCAGTAAGAGCGACTGTGTTCAGGTGCTATGTAACAAAATAGTCGCAGTCACACCGACTGCGTTCACGTGTTAGTAAACTGCACACATGCAGTAAGAGCGACTGCGTTCAGGTGCTATGTAACAAAATAGTCGCAGTCCCACCGACTGCGTTCAGGTGTTAGTAAACTGCACACACGCAGTAAGAGGGACTGCGTTCAGGTGTTATGTAACAAAATAGTCACAGTCACACCGACTGCATTCAGGTGTTAGTAAACTGCACACACGCAGTAAGAGTGACTGCGTTCAGGTGCTATGTAACAAAATAGTCACAGTCACACCGACTGCGTTCAGGTGTTAGTAAACTGCACACACGCAGTAAGAGCGACTGCGTTCAGGTGCTATGTAACAAAATAGTCACAGTCACACCGACTGCGTTCAGGTGTTAGTAAACTGCACACACGCAGTAAGAGCAACTGCGTTCAGGTGCTATGTAACAAAACAGGCGCAGTCACACCAACTGCGTTCAGGTGTTAGTAAACTGCACACACGCAGTAAGAGTGACTGCGTTCAGGTGCTATGTAAC
Source organism: Rana temporaria (assembly GCF_905171775.1). NCBI lineage: Eukaryota > Metazoa > Chordata > Amphibia > Anura > Ranidae > Rana > Rana temporaria. Next base: position 323,694,539 of record NC_053490.1, read on the forward strand.
AAAATAGTCACAGTCACACCGACTGCGTTCAGGTGTTAGTAAACTGCACACACGCAGTAAGAGCGACTGCGTTCAGGTGCTATGTAACAAAATAGTCACAGTCACACCGACTGCGTTCAGGTGTTAGTAAACTGCACACACGCAGTAAGAGCGACTGCGTTCAGGTGCTATGTAACAAAACAGGCGCAGTCACACCAACTGCGTTCAGGTGTTAGTAAACTGCACACGTGCAGTAAGAGCGACTGCGTTCAGGTGCTGTGTAACAAAACAGACGCAGTCACACCAACTGCGTTCAGGTGGTATTAAACTGCACACGCGCAGTAAGAGCGACTGCGTTCCGGTGCTATGTAACAAAACAGACACAGTCACACCAACTGCGTTCAGGTGTTAGTAAACTGCACACAGGCAGTAAGAGCGACTGCGTTCAGGTGCTATGTAACAAAATAGTCGCAGTCACACCGACTGCGTTCAGGTGTTAGTAAACTGCACACACGCAGTAAGAGGGGACTGCGTTCAGGTGTTATGTAACAAAATAGTCGCAGTCACACCGACTGCGTTCAGGTGTTAGTAAACTGCACACACGCAGTAAGAGCGACTGTGTTCAGGTGCTATGTAACAAAATAGTCGCAGTCACACCGACTGCGTTCAGGTGTTAGTAAACTGCACACACGCAGTAAGAGGGACTGCGTTCAGGTGTTATGTAACAAAATAGTCACAGTCACACCGACTGCATTCAGGTGTTAGTAAACTGCACACACGCAGTAAGAGCGACTGCGTTCAGGTGCTATGTAACAAAATAGTCACAGTCACACCGACTGCGTTCAGGTGTTAGTAAACTGCACACACGCAGTAAGAGCGACTGCGTTCAGGTGCTATGTAACAAAATAGTCACAGTCACACCGACTGCGTTCAGGTGTTAGTAAACTGCACACACGCAGTAAGAGCGACTGTGTTCAGGTGCTATGTAACAAAACAGGCGCAGTCACACCAACTGCGTTCAGGTGTTAGTAAACTGCACACGCGCAGTAAGAGCGACTGCGTTCAGGTGCTGTGTAACAAAACAGACGCAGTCACACCAACTGCGTTCAGGTGGTATTAAACTGCACACGCGCAGTAAGAGTGACTGCGTTCAGGTGTTATGTAACAAAATAGTCAAAGTCACACCAACTGCACCCGCGCAGTAAGAGCGACTGCGTTCAGGTGCTATGCAACAGCACACACGCAGTGACACCAACTGCGTTTAGTTGCTATTAAACAGCACACACGCAGTAAGAGCGACTGCATTCAAGTGCTATGTAACAGCACACACGCAGTGACACCAACTGCGTTTAGGTGGTATTAAACAGCACCCACGCAGTAAGAGCGACTGCGTTCAGGTGCTATGTAACAGCACACACGCAGTGACACCAACTGCGTTTAGTTGCTATTAAGTAAGAGTAAGAGCGACTGCGTTCAGGTGTTATGTAACAAAATAGTCAAAGTCACACCAACTGCGTTCAGGTGGTATTAAACAGCACCCGCGCAGTAAGAGCGACTGCGTTCAAGTGCTATGTAACAGCACACACGCAGTGACACCAACTGCGTTCAGGTGGTATTAAACAGCACCCGCGCAGTAAGAGCGACTGCGTTCAGGTGCTATGCAACAGCACACACGCAGTGACACCAACTGCGTTTAGTTGCTATTAAACAGCACACACGCAGTAAGAACGACAGCGTTTCTGTGCAATTCAATAGCCCACTTGCATTAACAGCGACTGCGTTTCTGTGCAAATAAATTGCACACGTGCAGTAACAGGTAATGCGCGTATGTGCAATTAACTAGCACACGTTGAATAACACGGACTAATATTTTTAAGCTAATCCCTAATGCAGGCAATACAACACGTTAGAGCACTGCATGTAGAACAATCTCCTGCCTGACAGATACTAATAGCAGATCTAGCTGAGCTATACAGTTTATAAATATATTGACTAGGGATGTGAATATATTCTCTACAAACTGCAGATTTAACTATACTGACTAGCCTTCCTGCTCTATCTATCTATCTATCTATCTATCTATCTATCTATCTATCTATCTATCTGGTAGAAAAGACACTGTGTCTCTATCTCTCTCTCTCTCTCTCTAACTGTCTGACTGACTTCTCTAACAAAAGCCGAAACACACTACACGAGGCCGCCGTGCAGGCTGCCTTTTATAGTGTGGGGCCTGTACTAATCCCCCTGAGCCATAATTGGCCAAAGCCACCCTGGCTTTGGCCTATTATGGCTCTTTGTTTTTTGCACTCTGTGATTGGCCAAGCATGCGGGACATACAGCATGCTTCGCCATTCATCAGTGCTCAACGCCGCAGTAAATTATGGGACATTTTGCGCAACTCGAATTTGGCACGAACGACCCGTTTTGTTCGAGTTTCGTCGAATGATCGAACGACCGATGTTCGAGTCGAACATACGTTCGTATCGAACGCGAAGCTCATCCCTACTCCATAACTCTCCAGTGTGGATAGGTGGAATATGGTTTAAAAAAATAGAGACCCTTTTTAGGGAATTAATTTGGAAGAAGGGAAAAGCGAGGATCAGTCTTCAAACACTACAATTGCCTACAAATAAGGGAGACTTGGCCATTCCACACCCTCGCAGCTATTTTTTAGTAGACATGTGCATTCGTTTTTGTCAGAATGCATTTTCGGCCGAAAATCTGTTTTTTTCATTATCGTTTTAACAAATGATAAGGAAAGTGCAAGAAACGAAAACCGAAAGATCCGACATAAAAAATGCTTTATTTTCATTTTTGTTGCGGTAAAAATTAGATATAGAGAGATTCGACGTTATAGGGAAAAGATTCGACATCATAGAGAAAAGATTTGACATTATAGAGAAAAGATTTGACACTATAGAAATAATAGATTCGACATTACAGAGAATAGATTTAGCTTTATGAGAAAATAGATTCGACATTATAGAGAATAGATTCGACATTATTACTAGTCATACAACATTAGAATTCTTGTAGGCGGAATATTAGAACGGAAATGAACGATTCTACGTAAAGATTCGACGTTCCGTCGAATATTTTTTGACCATTAGACAGAACCCAACAAAGATTCAACGTTCCGGCGAATATTCTTTTGACCATTCGACAGAAATCAAGTATTATTGGATTTTTGGACGAAAGCTATTCCCCAACGAAAAACAAAATAAATCAAAACGATTTTCGGGAGTAACTAAATAAATTTATTTTCCAAACGAAAACGAAAAAACGAAACAAAATATTCCAGTCTGCACATGTCTATTTTTTAGTGGCACAATTACAGCACCTGGGGGGGAGTATTATAGAAGGAGGAGGGAGTGCCAGTGGAACAATGATGTTAATGGGGGCTCCACATAACACTATAATAGAACCTTTAGAGGCTGACTCTTTCCCGGCTAGGAATCCAACATTAAGGATGGTTAAAAGAATATGGCAGGCAGGAAAGTTAGCTTTAGGGTATAAGGGGCCAACGGAATACTCCCCACTCTGGGAAAATAAATACTTGCAAGAAATTTTAGTTATGGGGAAGTTAAAAGAATGGGAAAAGTTAGGCATAACTAGATTGGCACAATTATATGTAGGTAATACACTAAAATCCTTTGCAGAATTAAGTAGAGAATATACCATCCCAAATTCTTTGTTCTATGCATACCTACAGATTAGGCATGCCCTTCAAACCCAATTCAAGGCGCACCCATTGAGATGGCAAAAAAATCCCTCACCTTCAATGGCTAATTAAGTCAGGAATTTCTAAAGGCCTTATTTCAGAACTATGGGCCAGATCCACAAAGAAATTACGCCGGCATATCTATTGATACGTAATTTCTAAGATCCCCCGTCGTATCTTTGTTTTGTATCTACAAAACAAGAAACGACTGAATGAGGGCTCGATCCGACTGGCGTACGTCTTAGCACGCCGTCGGATCTTAGGTGCATATTTAGGCTGGCCGGTAGGTGGCGCTTCCGTTGGTTTCCGCGTAGAGAATATGCAAATGAGCTAGATACGGTGATCCACAAACGTACGTCCGGCAGGTACATTTTTTACATCGTTTCCGTAAGGCTTTTTTCAGCGTAACGTTACCCCTGCTATATGAGGCGTAGACAATGTTAAGTATGGACGTCGGGCCAGCGTCGAATTTTCCGTTGTGTACATCGTTTGCGTAAAACGTTTGCGAATAGGGCTTTGCGTAAAATGGCGTTCACAAGCATTGGCTTGTTGCGGGTTAATTTGGAGCATGCGCACTGGGATACCCCCACGGACGGCGCATGCGCCGTTCAGAAAAAACGTCATTTACGTCGGGTCAAGACGTATTAACATAAAACACGCCCACAACTTAGCCATTTGAATTGCGCGCCCTTACACCGACACAGTTACACTACGCCGCCGTAACTTACGGTGCAAATTCTTTCAGAATACGGAAAATACGCTGAAAGTTACGGCGGCGTAGTGTATCTGAGATACGCTACGCCTGATGGAAAACTGCGCGGAGGTACGTGGATCTGGCCCTATATGCGCAAATTAACGATGGGTCTATAGGGGGTGAGAGACGGGAAAAAATAAACATAGATGGGAGGAGGATGTAGGCCCTATAACAACGGAACAATGGGAATGGATTTTGAAGCAAGGGACATTGGTGTCACTTTCCTCATCACAAAGAGTATCCCATCTATTTTTAGTTCACAGAGTTTATTACACTCCAAAGAGATTATACATGTTTGAAAGGAAACTAGATGACAAATGCCCTAGGTGCCAAAATACAGGAGACCTCATACACATGATGTGGAAATGCCCAAAACTTAATAGGTACTAGGTTGAGGTATTAGATATCATAAATACAACCTTTGGGACTGCCCTGGAACCGGAGGCTAGGGTATGCCTACTGGGTTGTACAGAGGAGAGGTACTGTATGAGCAAAGGGGCATCACAGTAGCAGTTATAAGGTGCCTGTTCCAGGCCATAAAATTGATAGCACAAAACTGGCAATCACAGAAAGCGCCTATGTCAGCGGAACAGGTTAATGTGATAAACACAACTATGTGGAAGGAAAAAGTAGCTCTAACCAGGCAAGGTAATTTTAATAAATTTAAAACACTGTGGGAGCCCTGGTTAAGAAGAACGGGGTGCCCACCTTAGAGAGGGGAGAAGAAGTGGGACTAGTAATTAGAGATTATACATCAGACAGGAGGCTCATATCTTATGCATTAATCCTTCTTTATTAATGCTCACAGCAGAAGTGTAAAACATCTAACGTATGTAATAAAAGAAAAAACTGGTAGAACCACACCTCCCAGCAGTCCCATGGCCTAAACCACTCCCATACTAGTCTCTATAAATGGACTGCTCTCATCTAGGATCTTCCTCTTTCTTTCTGCTCACGGCGGAGCAAGATAAGTATCACCAAATGAATTGATATTGATATTGATAATATGTTATTTTTCATAATACATATCTATTATAGTACGGTTTAAAGATAATCTCGCCTTGACACCCAAGGCTTCATTCCCCAAGGTTCTTTTCATCCTCTTTTATTGTTGTTTTTCTTCACCTGTCTAACTCTTTTCTGTGCTGTACAACACTCCTCAGTTTCCGCTGGGACCGCGATCGTCAGCGGTCACCAGCGGCCATACGCACCCTCTCTCTTTACCTGCCTTCTTCTCCCATGCGGCGCGCCATCTTGGGCATATTCCCCCTCCTCTCTCCTCTGTAGAGCGAGCGCGCGTCGCCAAGGAGGCGGATCCACCGCCTCACTCTATCCCCGCAGAGCCGCCCCCGCCGTCCTATCACTTCGCGTGCTGGACTCGGGAGGCGGGTCCCCTCAATCTTTTCAGCCAATAGACGCCTGGGAGCCGTAGTCTCGCGAGACTTCGCCCCCAGAGCGCTATCGATCCCAGGCTCTCCTCCCGTCGCATGCCAGTCAGCGCTGGTGACCGGAGGGAGAGCCTGGTATAGTTCTTCTGCCACAATTTTGTCCTGGGAATTTTATTCCCACCAATGCCCTGTGCCCACAGTTCTCTCCAAACTACCTCCTTATAATCCCTGGGTACTACAGAGCCATCGCTCACAATATATATTTTTCCCCATCTGCAACTGTCTTTCACTAACATGACAGAAGAGGGTTCCCCCTCCCCATTAGAGCAGGACTTGGTTCTAGAACCAACTCACCTCCTTAGTACGGCCCAACTACACGACATCATTAATGTCTGTTTTATGATGCTTGATTGCTATGTACTGTCTTGTTTTTCCTTTTGGTATATATATATATATTTATGCTGTGTTAGCTTTGAACTTGCATAAGATATGAGCCTCCTGTCTGATGTATAATTCGAGATTTTCCTAGCTTGTGACGGAAAATATTGATTATATGAAGACAGGAGGCGAGTATCTTCCCTCCCTTCCCAACCCTTTCACGTTTTGTGTTTTGTTTCAGGCTATTGACATATCTATTACCTGGAATTTTCGTTTAAACTATGGTTAGGGTGATGTTCCCCTGTTCGGTTCAATCAGCAAGTCGACGCGGCACCGTGGGCCAGCACAGTCGGGACCTACAGCCTATTCTTCTTTGGAAGTCTTCGGTTACGTATAGTGGGCCGGCTGGTCGAAGAGTCGATAATCAGAGACTAGAAACGACACCTCGCACTCACACAAAGAAAGAGGAAGATCCTAGATGAGAGCAGTCCATTTATAGAGACTAGTATGGGAGTGGTTTAGGCCATGGGACTGCTGGGAGGTGTGGTTCTACCAGTTTTTTCTTTTATTACATACGTTAGATGTTTTACACTTCTGCTGTGAGCATTAATAAAGAAGGATTAATGCATAAGATACTCGCCTCCTGTCTTCATATAATCAATATTTTCCGTCACAAGCTAGGAAAATCTCGAATTAGCCTGGTAAGGGAGAGAGAGTAAATAGAGAAATAGAGATGCACCTTATAGGTAAAATGGATAAAATCACCTGTAGCAAGATAAGGAACAAGTTTAAACAATAGTAGAGATAAAGCTTGTGTGAGAGGTACTTATAAGATGATAGGGGGGAAGGGGATTGGGGGGGCAGGGTAATGGGTATAGTGAATATTTTTTATATGATGTATTTTAAAGTATAAAGATGTATGTAAGTCTAACAGATCTTTTGTATTCAATAAAATAAATAAAGAATATTTAAACTAAAAAAAAGAATTGGAGAATTCTGCAGGAAGGACACTATGGGCACGATGGGCCTGTCTTTGTCTTCTTCTTGGTGGCAGCGGGACACTACTTGTGCTTGCCACCTCGCCAGCTTGAACTGCAATTATAGGACTCGACACATCACCAATAGTGTTGAGCGGAATACGCCATATTCGATTTTGCGATATATAACGAATATATAGACGAATATTCGTGAAATATTCGCTAAAATCGAATATTCGTGATATTTTATCAAAAAAAAATTTTTGCGAAATTTCGCTAATGCGAATGCGAAATTGATTGCGAAATTTCACTAATACGAATGCGAAATTGATTGCGAAATTTTGAAACATTCAATTTCACCTGCCCTTTGGAAAAAGTGTGGTTTTACGTAATGGACCCTGCAACTAACAACAAGGTATTAATAAAATAAATACATTATTATATAGATTTGAGGGTTTACTTTGACCAATTTGTATATTGATTAGTTTAATTAATATTGAATAACCATAGATTTGGAAAATACAAGTAAACCGTTTAAGAGATTAAATGTCTTTATGTTAAACAGTTATTATTCTCATTAAAGAGGTGAAATGCAAATGATGACACGGGACAAAAGATGGAAAATTCTTTGAAGATGTGATACACTGGAAAAACGCACAGAAACACTCCACTCTCTCCTAGGACAACTGTGGTAGGAGAACTCTGATTGGCTCTGATGCAAAAGAAGGGCGGAGAAAGTATTCGCGAATATTCTTAATACGAATATTCGCGATTGCGAATATTCGGCAACATAAAAGGATCGCCTCAGCTTAGCTACTCGGCCCAGGGTCTCTAATCATACCAGCAATGCTTTTAGACATGCTTTTAGACGATGGAGATCACTAGGATGTGATCTGTTTTAAAAATAAATTTGAAAAAATACGAATATTCGGAATAGCGAATTTTGGCCGCGAAATTCGAGTTATTCGCGAATATTCGAATATGCCATATTCGTAACGAATATTCGCAATGCGAATATTCGTGAGCAACACTAATCACCAAGTGTTACTGCAGTGCTGGATGTACGACCAGGGTGTACTAGGCCACTGGTGCCTGCCATTTCACCAGAAGGATGAGAGGCACTAGTACTTCTCTGCTCTATACGAGAGCCCTGCGATTCTTGCACCTCAACAACATCAGAAGAATAGGATCAGGTACGCCTGACCTAGGCAGGGACCTCAACTTCGTCGTCGGTGCTATCTGTCATGGAGCCGCTGTCATCTACAGGATCATATTCTGAGCCTGAATCTGACAGATGAGTGACCTCCTCTTCATTATCTGTCATGCTCAGAAATGTGTAGACCTCTTCACTAGTGTACCTTCGATTTGTCATTTTGGGCTCTAAATTTACTGGTACAACTAGTGAGATTCACCCAATGTTCAGCAACATCCTGAATGACCTCAACACTGGAGGTCTGGCCACCACTCCCCTCCACCAATGCCTCTTGACTTCCCAGGGGGTCAGGTGCAGAATCATCAGGGGATGATGGCGTGGGACGGGCAGAGGCACCAGATGGCCCCGCTCCCTCCTGGACATCTGCGGATGACACAAAACATTCACATGTTGGTGGACCCACACACTTGTCACATATTCCCTCCCCCCCTCACATGCTACACACCAGATAGTAGAAAAAACATACTTACCTGTCCTTAAAGCGGGAGTTCACCCATTTCTAAAAAAAATTTTTTTCTTCCCCTAGATTCCTGCTCGTTCGGTCTAGGGGAATCGGCTATTTGTATTAAAATAGGTGCAGTACTTACCCGTTTTCGAGCTGCATCTTCTTCCGTCGCTTCCGGGTATGGTCTTCGGGAGCGGGCGTTCCTTCTTGATTGACATTCTTCCGAGAGGCTTCCGACGGTCGCATCCATCGCGTCACTCGTAGCCGAAAGAAGCCGAACGTCGGTGCGGCTCTATACTGCGCCTGCGCACCGACGTTCGGCTTCTTTCGGAAAATCGTGACGCGATGGATGCGACCGTCGGAAGCCTCTCGGAAACCTGTCAATCAAGAAGGAACGCCCATTCCCGAAGCCCATACCCGGAAGCGACGGAGAGGATGCGTCTCGTAAACGGGTAAGTACTGCACCTATTTTTAAATAAATAGCCGATTCCCCTAGTAATAACGAGCAGGCATCTAAGGGGGAAAAGTGCCCTCTAAGGGTGAACCCCCGCTTTAAGGGCGGCTCAACTGAGTTGTAGCCCTGCACTCCCTCCACTTGCACCCTAGTAAGGCAGCGGGCAACAACCTGCTCGTCAGGAGTCAGACGGACCCTAGAGGCAGGTCCACCACCAGTGCCCCTGGCATGCCTTGTCATAAGGGCCATCTTCTCCTTCACCCTGCTGCAAAGATCGTTCATCTTCTTTGAGATGTCCTGGGGCCTCCTCACCTCATTGCCCACGGCATTCACTTGGTTGGTGATCCTCATAAGAATCTCGTCCCTTCTGCCCTTACTGGTGTCCTTGCTACATGCCCCATGGAGGCGATCGTAGTACCTCTCCATGGCAGCAAGGATGGTGCCCTTATCCTCTGGGGAGAAGTTTTTTTTCTGTTCCCAGAACACCGGGCAGACATGTCCACAATAATAGCGCAAAATTATATTCACCAAACCAAACAGGTGTACTTTTGCCCTCGACGGGCGCATGTCTGGGCGTATTTATGCCCTGGGCGTAAACGGTGAGCCGGCGTAACTTCGGATTAACGCCAGGCGTAGTTGTGAGCATGCGCAGAGGGGCGTGGGACACACGATCATGTGACGGCGCATGCGCCGGTCTTTCGGCCATTCATTTTCACGGGGTCACGGTTAATTTAAATGGATCACGCCCACTTCCTTCCTACTTTGAATTACACCGTCTTACGCCGATGATTTTACATTACGCCGGCGCAAAAATGCACGCTTTTGATTAGAGAATACGGAGCTTGCCTCTCTAAGTTACGTCGGCGTAACGCATCTGAGATTCGCTACGCCGGCATAAAGATGTGCCGATCTACGAGAATCTGGGCCATGGTTTCCAGGAGGCGATTGATTAACCAAGCATTTCCATCTGGAGCGGTAATTCCCTTTCTTAACTGCCCTGACACTTTTTACAGTCACAAATGACACTGCATGCAGTGATCAGTAAATAAATGACCATTGCAATCAGTGACACTGTGACTGGGGGTGCAGGGGGTGATCTGGGGGGTGATCAGGGGGTGACTGGGGGGTGTTTTGTGTGCCTATGTGTACTGTGTAGTGTTGGTGCAACTCACTGTGAGATTTCTTCTCTCCTCGGGCTCCGGACAAAAATACTGGCGTGAGGAGAGATGACATTACTTCCTCTGTCTTTGTTTACAATTCACAGACAGAGGAAGCTTCTCATTCACCAGGAGCGATCGTGAGGGGGTGGCCATGAGTTGATGGCCTCCCCCTCATCACGGATCGCTCCTGGATGGATTCCGACAGCCGCAGGCACGGGGGGCTCGATCGAGCCCCCCTCCCGCTGGGAGGCAGGGACGTATATATAGGCCCATTTGTCTGACCGTGCCATTCTGTCTACGTATATCGTCGTGTGGCGGTTGGCAAGTGGTTAACCGGCACTTGTGCGACTCTGCACTGCTGCGCTACCTGTATACACTACCAGGGGCCCCGACTGCAGAGGTGCAAGAGAGGCCTTCTTCTACATAACTAGGCTCTATCCACTACGTACGTGACAGTACAAGACAGCCATATCTAAACCTGAGCGAGGAACCTCTCCCATGGAGGAACTGTGCCAAGCATTGGCATTCCATCAACGTACAGGTGATAGCCGATGCCCAATGCCTCATATGGCACGTCCGTGCCAAACACCCCGGGGCCAGCCACGACAGCAACATCCCAACGGAATTCGAACAGAATGTGTACGGGGACAGCTGGCTGGTTGGTGAGTGACATGGGAGTCATGGGCGCAGCGTGGGCACATATTTACGCTGGATGCATCTGGCGCTCCCATTGATTTCCTATTCAAATATGCAAATGAGAGAGATACGGCGATCCACGAACGTACATGCGCCCGATGCCGGCTACGCGCGCCCCGCGTAAGCTGTACGTCCGGCCTAAAGTTACCCCTCATAAAGCAGGGGTAAGTCAGCAGCAGACATGCACAGGTCGCCGGAGAGCAGCTGCAGCAGCACTGTTACGGACGAGCTGAGCATCCACACTTGCAGGACAACAATCTGTATGCCAACATGCCAGGGGCAGCCATGGTCATAGCTATTCTACTGGCTTCACAGGCGCGAAGGAGGAGGGCATGGGAGAGGATATACCGACCGCGCATAAATGTCTTTGGCATGGGGGATTCGGAGGTGTATTTCATCTTCAGATTCAGCCTTGATGCCATCCTGAACTTAGCCACAGCCCTGCATGATGACCTCACCAGCCAGACAGATTGCTCACAAACAGTGCAGCCACTGGTCAAGGTACTGGCAACACTCCATTTCCTCGCCAGTGGATATTTTCAGCGTACAAGTGGAGTTGTGGCTGGGATGGCACAATCCTCCATGAGCAGATGTGTGCACCAGGTTGTCCCCGCAATCCTCAGACGCATGTCACACCTCTTAATCAGACCCACCCAGGAGCATCTGCGGCAGAAGGCAATGGCGGATTTCTACAGAATTGCAAGATTCCCACGCACCGTGGGGGCCATTGATTGCACACATGTGGCACTATGCCCCCCCCTGTGACACAGAGCACATATACCGCAATCATAAGCATTGGCATTCCATCAACGTACAGGTAATAGCCGATGCCCAATGCCTCATATGGCACGTCCGTGCCAAACACCCCGGGGCCAGCCACGACAGCTACATATACAGTCAAAGCAACATCCCAACGGAATTCGAACAGAATGTGTACGGGGACAGCTGGCTGGTTGGTGATTGACATGGGAGTCAGGCATGACTGTCTGACCCCATGATGCAGACATCACGAGGGGCACATGCACGACTAACATCCTCCTGTCTTTTCCCTTACAGGTGACTCTGCCTATGCACTTGGGCCCCATCTCATGACTCCATTCTGGAATCCCCAAACCAGAGGAGAGATAAAATACAATGATGCACACATACGTACCTGTGCAGTGGTGGAACGCACATTTGGCCTCCTGAAGTCCCGTTTCCGATGCCTGGATAAGTCCGGGGGGACCCTGTTGTATTCACCAAAATTTGTGTGCCAGATCATCGGTGCATGTTGCATGCTGCACAACTTCGCCATGAGACAGGGCCTGGAGATTGACATACGTGATGACCTGACCCCCGAACCACACAGTCCCCCCCTGCCCGAGGCTACCCTTTCTGCTGATGGAACAGCAGTCAGGAGATGGAACAGCAGTCAAGGCCCCAATTATGTCGCTGTTCATTCATAACACATTCACATGGTCATGGGGAAAACTTCTCCCCGACGACCCAGGGTAACACCCCTTTGCCGGCAGGAGTGTCACCCCCACATTCACACACCAGTCACACTGTAGCCTGCACTACTGACCGTGTGCTGGGTCTACAAACAAAAAAAACTCATAACCTGAGCATGTATAAAAGAGAAAAAAAAAATCATAACCTGAACATCCCAAACAAAAAAAAGCACTCATCTGCGCTGTCGTGGCCCTGGCCTGGTGCCATGGCCACGGCCCCGACTCCTTAACTGCATGGTGGGAGCCTCAGGTGGGGGGGAAATCAGGAGGAGGAGCAGCCAGGGAAATGCGGGTGAGGACCGCATTGGTCTCGGCCTGCAGCAGCTTTGACTGCCTCCCCTCCGCCTGGATGGCAGCAGTATTGTTCTGTACGGCCTCTGCCAGGGTGTGGACCTCTGCCACGAGGCCTGCTGTGGTGGCCTGCAGATCCCCCAGGCAGGTGACAACAGCTGCACAGTTGGCACTGACATCCAGGACACTGTCAGTGATGTTGGCAGAGGAGGCCATGCTGTCTGCCACTCACTGCACCTGGACGCAACCTCTCCCAGATGGCGGGTCTGGCGGGCCTGTTTCCTCTTGAGATGTTCTGGGAGGAACTCAGGCACCCCCCTAGTCTTGCTGGTAGCCTTCCTGGGTCCAGGAGAGGCTTGGGGCCGTCTATAAGGGAAGCCCCTTGAGGGGGTAGACCTGTTGGGGCTTCCCCTGATGGAGGTGGAGGTCTGAGAGGGCCCGGCCAAAGGGGGAGACTCCTCCAAGTAGAGGCAAACATCTGTGTCACTGTTCACCGTCTCCTCCTCAACCACCTCCTGAGGAGAGGTGTGATCACTCCCCTCCACCGATGATTCATGGCTTCCCAGGGGGTCAGACTCTGAATGATGTTCGGGGGATGGTGTGGAATGCCCACCGGCATCAGATGGCCCAGCTCCCTCCTGCACATCTGTGGGTGACATAAAACATTCACGTGTTGGTGGAGCCACACACTTGTCACATGTTCCCTTGCACCCCCTCACATGCTACACACCAGATAGGAGATAAAACACACTTACCTGTCCTCAAGGCATCCTCAATGGAGTCAAAGCCCTCCACTCCCTCCACTTGATGCCTGTGGAGACACTGGGCAACCACCTGCTCATCAGGAGTGAGCGTCATAGTATTGGCTGGTCCCCCTCCAGTGCCACTGGCATGACTCCTTATCTTGGCCAGCTTACCTCGGACCAGGCAACGCAGGTCATTGATCTTTTTCTGGATGTCCTTGGAGGACCTGACCTCGGATCCCAGGGCATTGACCTCTGTCGCAATCTGCATCAGGATTTTCACCTTCCTAGCCTTAGTGGTGCTGCCACTCTCTGCACCATTGAGGTACACATCATACCTGGACATGGCCCTGATGATAACATCCTTCTCCTGGTCCATAAAATTCCTCTTCCTCCTATCCTTCCCAGAAGCTGGAGCAGACATGGCTCAAAAACAAACACCAAACAAAAGTACCTTGCTTCAGGGGGGGAAAGAAGCGGATATACTTTTGCGCTCGACGAGCGCATGTCTGGGTGTATTTAAGCCCTGGGCGTATCTCAGGGGCTATGCCGGGCCGAGTTGTGAGCATGCGCAGAGGGGTGCGGGACAGACGTCAACGTCACGACGCATGCGCCGGTCATTCGGCCCTTTATTTGCATGGGGTCACGGTTCATTTAAATGGAACACGCCCACTTCCTTCCTACTTTGAATTACGCCTAGGAATTTACGCTGCACCGGCGCAACGTTAGAAGAAAATGCTCTGAGGCCTCTCTGAGTTGAGCCGGCGTAGCGGAAATGAGATGCGCTATGCTGGCCTATATATGCCCTGATGTACGTGGATCTGGCCCTTTGTGTTTTCCCTCCCTGTAAGCTATGGTTTTCTCATAAGCATAGGAGTCATCAACCAATTTCAATACCTCCCCCAAAGAGGGGGATACTGAAGATTTCCATTTACGGGCAATCACCAATCGAGCTGCATATAGAGGCCCGGATTTAGAAAGGAGTTACGTCGGCGTATCTACAGATACGCCGTCGTAACTCCGAATGCTGGCCGTCGCATCTCGGTGTCTGATTCATAGAATCAGATACTCCTCAATGTTGCCTAGATACGAGCGGCGTAAGTCTTCTACGCCGTCGTATCTTAGGGTGCAATATTTACGCTGACCGCTAGGGGCGCTTCCCAAGACTTGAATATGCAAATTAGGTAGATACGCCGATTCAGAAACGTACGTCCGCCCGGCGCATTTTTTTACGTCGTTTACGTTAGGCTTTTTCCGGTGTAAAGTTGCCCCTGCTCTATGAGGCGTAGCCAATGTTAAGTATGGACGTCGGGCCAGCGTCGAATTTTGCGTCGTTTTCGTCGTTTGCATAAGTCGTTCGCGAATAGGGCTTTGCGTAAGTTACGTTCACGTCGATAGCATTGGCAACTTGTGGTGTAATTTGGAGCATGCGCACTGGGATACTTTCACGGACGGCGCATGCGCCGTTCATTAGGAACGTCAAAAACGTGGGGTCATGATTATTTAGCATAGAACACGCCCCCGACAAGCCTATTTTGAATTAGGCGGGCTTACGCCGGCCCATATACTCTACGCAGCCGTAACTTCAGGCGCAAGATCTTTGTGAATACACTACTCGCCTGACTAGGTTACGGCGACGTAGCGCATATGAGATGTGCTAAGCCGGCAGAAAGATATGCTATTCTTTCTGAATCCGGTCCAGAATGTCCATTACTAATGTGCAGCAAGGTGCTGGGTAGATATCCATGTCAATGCTTAACAGAGCTTGTTCAGCTTTCAATTTGTTGAGTATTTCTGTAAATTTTGCAATTAATTGTGCTATTGTAGCCCAGAAACTACGTAGGGAATGGGATACACAGAACCAAAGCATGTGAGCCAAATTGCCCACTTGTCCACATTACCTCCAGCAGAGATTAGAGGAGTTTTCTATACATTTTGCAAGTGTATATGGGGTTCTGTACCATCTCAAATGTATCTTCTGGGCTATTTCCCTGTAGTTAGAGCATTTGGTGTGGGTATAGTTTGTTTTGATCGCACGGCTCCACTGCCTCTGAGAAACGGTTATATTTAAGTCTCTTTCCCATTTTAAGAGTTGTTTTGGAGTTTCAAAATGGAGTTTACTGTGCAATAAGTTATAGAACACTGTTATTCCTTTTTTGGGAGAAGGTGTGGAATTCCACAGATTGTAGATAGACTCTGGAATTACCACATATTGTACTTTGGCAGCGGTTAAGATGCTAGTAACCCTTGCATATGTCATTAATTCCCTTGCAGGGAATAAATTTGTAGACTGTAATTCTGAGAACCGTTTGATATGGTCCTGACTGAACAGGTCCGATACCATAGTCCCCCTAGTGTTGAATATACAGGTTTGGGGATAGGAATGATAGGAATGAAAGTACTGTCACAGGGATAGTTACCTTTTTATGGATAACATGGGCATTTTTATTTGCCATGAAGTATTCCCATGCCTGTAGTGTAGCTTCTATGGTTGAGGGTTTTCTATAATGTAATTGTGTATCTAGGGCTGTGGAGAGCAATAGGTTTCTAATCTCACCTTGTCCTACCTGTGCTTGTTCTACCTAAACCAATGAATTTGATTGGAGATGTTGAACCATGACTTGGCTTGGTCTAGAATTGCCGCCATATCGTAGTCTTTGATATTAGGAACTCCCATGCCCCCTATTTCCTGTTGTGGGGGCATCTGGCCCTTTTCCCCTCCCAAATGAATCTGGATAAAGATCGCTGTATGTTTATGTAAAATGAGGATTTTATTTGGATCGGGAGTGCTCTAAAATAATACAATAACTTGGAAAGCAGAAGCATTTTGTATGCCGCCAATCTACCTGCCCAGGAGAGGTAAAAAAATGTAAGTCTATGCATTTCCTGCATAAAGCTATTTAGCAGGGGTTCAAAATTGGAGTTGTACAGTTGTGAAATTGTGTCAGTTAATGTAATACCTAGGTATTGAATTGTGTTCTTTGCCAAGGTCACTGCCATTTTGGATTGGCCAGCTCCCACGGATAAAAAAGGAATACTTTGTTTTTTAGGATTCGCAGGCTTCTATCGGAAGTTCACCAAGGGATTCTCAGCCATCATTTCTCCCATCACCCAACTGACCAAGCACAGCAACCGGTTTTCCTGGACACCCGAAGCCCAGTCTGCTTTTGAAACCTTGAAATAGTTGTTCACTTCTGCATCTATTCTAAAGCACCCTGACCCAGCTCTATCATACATGTTGGAGGTTGACGCTTCAGAATCAGCAGTAGGGTCAGTGCTCTTGCAACGTCAGGGGCCAAGGCCCTTCTACACCTAGTTGCTTTCTTCTCTCTTAAACTTTCACCGGCAGAGAGGAATTACGATGTGGGAGATCGTGAACTACTTGCAATAAAGGCTGCACTAGAAGAGTGGAGATGTCTCATGGAAGGGGCAGCTCACCCAATACTCATTTTCACTGACCATAAAAACCTTGAATACTTGAGGACAGCAAAACGTTTGAGGAAATGTCAAGACAGGTCAGCATTGTTCTTTTCAAGGTTTTCTTTCGAAATAACATACAGGCTAGGGTAAAAAAAATACTAAACCTGATGCTCTTTCCTGCATGTTTGGTGAGACTGAGGAATCTGGGCTTCCTGACACAATTCTGTCCTCTAAAAATTTCCTCCTGTTACAAGAAAATTAAATTTCTCAAATAAAACAAGCCTCTGTGGGAGTTCTCTCACCTCCTGAGACATCCTTACAAATGAAGGATGAACTATTATGGCACCAAGATAAAATAGTTGTACCAGAAGAAATACGTGTTTTTGTTCTGAGCATGTGCCACGGCCATGCATTAGCAGGACACTTTGGAGCCAGTAAAACAACTGAGTTAGCTCTACGTACATTTTGGTGGCCCTGTCTGGGGAAAGACTGCAGGAAATATGTGAAGGCATGTGCCACATGTATCCAAAATAAATGGAACAGGACCAAAGCACGGAGTCTGCTTAAACTGCTACCAATCCCAGCTGATTTCAATGGAAACAGTAACCTTCTTAACAAAATGTTAAAGGAGTCATTCACCAAGGCACAGGCATACAATAAAAGAGCTTTTGACAGGAAAAGACGTGGGGAATAATTCTGGAATCCGGTGATCAGGTATGGCTATCCACAACAATAAAATTCCTGGGTACGTCTGTAGGGATATGTTCAGATTTTGCTATTCTGTTCGCCCGGTCTATGAGAAGATCATGGTAAGAAAGGTTTGGGAGTAGTGTGGTGATGCAGGTACCCTTTTAGCTCAGTATGAACTGATTCAGGGATGCACCTATGTTTGATGTTGCTTTGTTTTAATTGATCTTCGAGATCTGCAAGTTTCAGTTTAATTCTTTGGATTTTATCTGAGTGGTGGTCATGTGCATCCAACTCCTCTAATGTGCTCCTCTGACATGTCTGCTCTTTCTTCCAGACAGTCTACCTTGTCATGAATCTGGGAGAAAGAGGGATGCCTGTGTAAATCTCTCTGCAGTGTGAGTTTAACATGCTTTCAGATACGTGTTGTCAGTGACCAGGATGGAGGCCAGATTGGAGGTGTGATTACAGCCCTGATTATTGGTATCTGAGGAAGCCTAGCAATGTTTTATGGCTAGGGATATTTTGCTTGGTGAGTATGCTCTAGAGGATGCAATCCTCTTACCTCTGTCAGATGTTAGAGCTTTAGGAGCTACTGTAGACGGTGGAAGGCTATCCATGTCCCCTGATCAATGTCTGGTGGTGTGTCATGCCACCTCTGCTGTTGCTGCTAAGTCTCTTCCTGTGCATGGCCACATGTGGTGGTGGAGAGACCTGAGGCCAGCGCCATCTTGGGTAGGTAGCATTGTCAGGGAGCTAAAATACCACATGAGAAAACACGGTGGTGGCCACGGATGCTGCTTTCTCGACATGTCGGTGAGCGTCCCAGAGTCTTCCCCTCTCAGGATGAGGAAGAGGGGAAGACAAAAGTCATCTGTGGTGGCTGTGTATCGTTGTCATGCTTCCAAGATCTGAACTCAGGCAACCCTACCTATCTGCAGACGGCCACAGCCCCGGAAGTCACAATTTGAAGGCACATGTGACAAACAAAGTTTCAGCTCTAAAAATCTGTGCATTGTGCTGACCTTACAGATATGGCAACTTATGTAGAGTTATTAATACAAGTGATCTCCAGCCAGGTAAGAGGTCCTCCACATTCAGAACCACTCTGAGGGCAGTCACACTAGAGCATAGTGGCATGCAGCTTCTCTAGGAGGCCCAACTTCTGTGGGGGCCCCTCCCAAAATGTTACCAGGGTATTCCAGTTCCAGTGGGGTATCCCTTTGTCTTTGGACCTTGGCTCCCTCCAGTTGTTCAGATGTATTACCATAGCTACTCTAGACTTCACTGCGAGAGATAATTTTTATGAGGATTTACTTATTTATTTACTGTTTTACTGATGTAATGATTCCCAGCTCTCTGTTGTATAAAATCTTATTGAGACAATGTCATGCGGTCACACATTACCCTGTGAATTAAAAATGTATGGGCCACACACTGATGTCACTGTTGATGTAAAACAGCTGTAATATAATAAATATTCACAACATATTGTCTCACCTGTCCACCTCTTGTTCCAATGCATTTCACCCCACAAAGGACTTCCCCTCCATGGGTCTACATGATTAAGCCTTTTGTAGGATGAAATGCATTGGAGTGGGAGGTGGACAGGCAAGACTATGGGCCAGATTCACGTAGATCAGCGGATCTATAGATCCGCTCGATCTACGTGATTTAAGATCCGCTCCCGCAAGTTTGAGAGGCAAGTGGCTAATTCACAAACCACTTACCTCCAAACTTGCGGCGGCGGATCCTAAATCCCCCGGCGGAATTCAAATTCCGCGGCTAGGGGGAGTGTACTATTTAAATCAGGCGCGTTCCCGCGCCGATTTAAATGCGCATGCGCCGTCCGGGGAATTTCCCGGCGTGCATTGCTCCCACTGACGTCACTAGGACGTCAGTGGTTTCGACGTGAGCGTGACTTGCGACGCGCGTGTTTGTGAATCGGCGTACGCAAACGACGTTAGAAAATTCAAATTTGACGCGGGAACGCCGGCTATACTTAACATTGGCTGCGCCTGATAAAAGCAGGGGTAAGTATAGGACGGGAAAGCCGCTACGGAAACGTCGTAAGAAGACTGCGTCGGGTCCGCGTACGTTCGTGAATTTGCATATCTCGCTGATTTACATATTATTCAAGGTAAATCAGCGGGAACGCCCCCGGCGCCATTTTTAAATCGAAAATAAGATCCGACAGTGTAACACATTGTAACACTGTCGGATCTAAGCCCTATCTATGCGTAACTGATTCTATGAATCAGGCGCATAGATAGGACCAGTGTAAGTCAGAGATACGATGGTGTATCTGTAGATACACCGTCGTATCTCTTTGTGTATCTGGCCCTATATGTTGAGGATCCTTTATTTATTCTATTAAAGCTGGCTTTACAGCAGTGACAGCATCAGTGTGTGTACCAATTAGGGATGAGCTTTATGTTCGGGTCAAACATGAGTAGCGAATATCGAACAATTTGGGGTGTTCTTGGCAAATTCGAAAGCCACGGAACACCTTTTAAAAGTCTATGGGAGAAATCAAAAGTCCTAATTTTAAAAGTTAATATGCAAGTTATTGTCATAAAAAGTTTTGGGGGAGCCGGGTCCTGCCCCAGGGGACATGTATCAATGCAAAAATAAGTTTTAAAAAACGTCAGTTTTTTCAAGAGCAGTGATTTTAATAATGCTTAAAGTGAAACAATAAAAGTGAAATATTCTTTTAAATTTCGTACCTGGGAGTGTCTATAGTATGCCTGTAAAGTAGCGCATGTTTCCCATGTTTATAAAAGTCCCTGCAGCAAAATGACATTTCTAAAAGAAAAAAAGTAATTTAAAACTACACTCGGCTATAATGAATTGTCGGGTCCCGGCAATACAGATAAAAGTCATTGAAAAAAATTGCATAGGTTCCCCCCAGTCCATTACCAGGCCCTTTGGGTCTGGTATGAATATTAAGGGGAACCCCGAACCAAAAAATAAATAAATGCACAGAGTTCCCTCCAAATTCCATTACCAGGCCCTTCAGGTCTGGTATGGATATTAAAGGGAACCCTGCACCAAATTTAAAAAAAAAATCCATAGGGGTCCCCCTCAAAATCCATACCAGACCCTTCAGGTTTGGTATGGATTTTAAGGGGATACGGCGTGCCAAAAAAAAATTATGTGGGGTTTCCCCCAAAAATCCCTGATTCGAGGATGCAACCTGGCAGGCCGCAGTAAAAGAGGGGGGATGAGAGAGCGCCCCCTCCTGAACCGTACCAGGTCACATGCCCTCAACATGGGAGGATGTCCCCATGTTGATGGTGACAAGGGCCTCATCCCCACAACCCTTGCCTGGTGGTTGTGGGGGTCTGCGTGCGGGGGTACCCCTACCCAAAAAAGTGACAAAAAAGGAAAAAAAAAACACACACACAGCTTGGGACAAGTCCTTTAATAGAAAATAAATAAATTCCAGGGCTGTAATCCTTCTACCAGTCCGATCCACTGCTAAGAATGAATCAGCCTCCATAGGAGGCGCCCGGCAGCCATCTGAGCCGTCTGATGGCTCTTAAATAACCGAGGGTGGGGCCACCCGTGACGTTGATGGGTGACCCCGCCCTCACTCTGACACAATGTCGAAAGATGTGAAACATGTCAGCCACCCTTTTCCTTTTGTCCACCTCTCCTTTTTAAATGCACTGTTTTTGGTTGTTTTGTGTTTTTGAATTTTTTTTGCTGAATAAAGACATCGTTTCAAGGAGTGCGGCAGTCCAAGAATTTTCTCTATCTAATGCACCTGTGCACAGCCAGCACCATTTTTGGTTCAGTGGGACGGAAGCATAACAGAGGGATCAGCAGTTTTCAGAGCAGTATTTTCTTTTACTGACACAATGTCCGCTGGTGTCCCGCGATCGGGTCACAGAGCTGCAGAATGGGGAGAGGCAAGTGTAAACATACATCTCCTTTTCTGCCTAGTGACACTGTCACTGATTGTCTGTTCCCAGTGATCGGGAACAGCGATCAGTGACGTGTCACATGTAGCCACGCCCCCTAACAGTAAGAATCACTCCCTAGGGCACACTTAACCCCTTCAGCGCCACCTAAGGGTTAACCCCTTCATTGCCAGTGTAATTTTCACAGTAATCAGTGCATATTTATAGCATTGATAGCTGTAAAAATGACAATGGTCCCAAAAATGTGTCAGAAGTGTCAGGCCTCGTACACACGACAGAGGAACTCGACGTGCCAAACACATCGAATTCCTCGTCGAGTTCAGGGATGAAGCCGCCGAGGAGCTCGGCGGGCCGCCTTCTCCCATAGAACAACGAGAAAATAGAGAACATGTTCTCTATTTTCTCGACGAGTTCCTCGGCGGCTCCATCGGGCCAAAAGTGTACAGACGACAGAGTTTCTCGGCAGAATCCGGCTCTGACCGAGTTTCTCGCCGAATTCTGCCGAGAAACTCTGTCGTGTGTACGAGGCCTCAGATGTGTCCGCCATAATGTCGCAGTCAAGATAAAAATTGCTGATCACCGCCATTACTAGTGAAAAAAAATGATTAATAAAAATGCCATAAAACTATCCCCTGTTTTGTAGACGCTATAACTTTTGCGCAAAACAATCAATAAATGCTTATTGCGATTTTTTTACCAAAAATATTTTAGGGTTAGGCTTAGGGGTTAGAGGTTAGGGTTTAGGTTTAGGGTTAGGGTTTAGGGTTTCCCATAGAAGAATAAGGCTAGGACTCAGGAATTGGAACAGGGGCCTTCCCCAAAGTTCAAAGGTCAGAAGGCGGGTTCCCCGAGGTCAAAGGTCATGGGGCATGGCTAACCCTAACCTTGACCCTATGAAGAAGAATACGTATCGGCCTAAAAAAAATATATATATTATTGGGGGATATTTATTATAGCAAAAAGTAAAAAATATTGCTTTTTTTTTCAAAATTGGCGCCCTATTTATGTTTACAGAGCAAAAAAATTGTTTGGGAGACACGTCGCACGACCGCGCAATTGTCAGTTAAAGCAATGCAGTGCCGAATCGGAAAAAAATGCTCTGGTCTTTGAAGTGGTTAAGAGCCATCAGATGGCTTACGCGTCATTCGGCCGGGCGCCTCCTATGAAGGATGTATCGTTCGCTGGTCGGACTTATAGAAGGATTACAGAGCGAAATGGTAGGGGTACAATGTACCCTATTACCAATTCACATAGGGGGCGGGATCTGGAGGTCCCCTTTGTTAAAGGGGGCTTCCAGATTCCGATAAGGCCCCCACCCGCAGACCCCCACAACCACAAGGCAAGGGTTCTGGGGATAAGGCCCTTGTCCCCATCAACATGGGGACATCCTCCCCATGTTGAGGGCATGTGGCCTGGTACGGTTCAGGAGGGAGGGGCGCTTTCTCATCCCCCCTCTTTTCCTGCAGGTTGTGTGCTTGGATAAGATATGATTTTTTGGGGGGGAACCCCACGCCATTTTTTTTTATTTTGGCACGGGGTCCCCTTTAAAATCTTGATTTTGAGGGGGACTCCATGCCATTTTTTTTTATTTGGCACAGGGTTCCCCTTAATATACATACCAGACCTGAAAGGCCTAGTAATGGAATTTGGGGGAGCCCCCGTGCATTTTTTTTTATTTTGGTTTGGGGTTCCCTTTAATATTCATACCAGACCCAAAGGGCCAGGCAATGGACTGGGGGGAACCCATGCCATTTTTTTCAATGGCTTTTATCTGTATTGCCGGGACCCGACAATTCATTATAGCCGCGAGTAGTTTTAAATTACACGGGAAACATGCCCTACTTTACAGGCATACTATAGACACCCCCAGGTATGAAATTTAAAGGAATATTTCACTCTCACACTTTTATTGTTTCACTTTAAGCATTATTAAAATCACTGCTCCTGAAGAAAAATAATTTTTTAAAACTTTTTTTTTGCATTGATACATGTCCCCTGGGACAGGACCCAGGTCCCCAAACACTGTTTACAACAATAACTTTCATATTAACCTTTAAAATTAGCACTTTTGATTTTTCATGTTCGTGTCCCATAGACTTTAACAGTGTTTGCGTGTTCGAACAAATGTTTTGCCTGTTTGCATGTTCTGCTGCAAACCGAACCGGGGGATGTTCAGCTCATCCCTTATCCCAATCATTTCTATTTGACAAGCAGCACAGCTGAGCAGAGAAGCGCTCCTTGGCATGGACCCCGATGGAAACTGGAGGTACAGGAAAAAAGGCAAGTTTGGAGTGACATAGCTACTATTGATGCCACATATTACTCTGATAAAGTCACAGAGACACTGCTATAAAGTGTTGATGTGATAAAGTACCCACTACAAAATATGTCTTATACTGTATCTGTTTTAGTTTCATATTTTTTTTTTTACTGGGACCTTTGGTCATATTTTTTGTATATGAAAAGTATATTCATATTACCTAACAGATGTAAGAAAGCTTCACAGTAGAAAAACTCCTAATTTTATTTTAGATATGCCTGGACTTAGCAGGCATGCATTCAGACACTAGAGATTGTACAGCTAGGCAAGCCACATTTCTATGTTATGAACATTTTTGTACGTATCACATGTGCAACGCCAATTACTATAAGAATAGGATTAGGTTGCTTTGCCTACTTTACAGGCACATCAATGTAACTACCTATGCACATGTCTGTTAGTTAATTGAGCAATTTGTTTTAGGGTAGGTGAAGCTGATAAAACTTCTGTTACATTTACTCATACAGACCAATATGTTTATTATTTTAGGAAAAAATAAAATATATAGTACAAATGTTCTAAATATAGGAAGGTAAATGTACTAGTGTTCCTGTTATGTCATATGATTATTAACAATAAATTCATATTTTTTTCTTATAGCATAATATTTATCTGAAAATGTGTTCTACAGACTAGCATTTATTCTGAGCTATGGGTAGTTTATCTATACAACGTAAGCTATCTAGCATTTCTATATAAGTTTAAATATCGCTATGACTTTGCAGGGTCCTGCTAAAGGTTAAAGTGTGTCATCTTTGAAGAACTGAAGTATTAAATAAATGTGCATCATAAAGTCATGGACACAAAACGAGCGAAGTATGAGAAGTGCTTATTATTCTGGAATCTGTGGATGGTTCATTATGTTTAGTTCATTATTTGCAGCTTGGGGACAGAGCGATTTGATAGCAACCACAAAGAAAGAGCTTCACTTTCTGTCCCCTCATAGTGATAGTTGATTAGAAGTAGAACTGTCTCCTCTCTGCACATCTAGCTAATTCAAACAGACCAGTTACAAAGGAGTGACATGACAACATAGCAGCCCAAGGCACTGACAGCGTTGATAAAGGAGAGAACAATAGAAAACACAAAAATACAGAACACTTACATAGAAAAAAAAGCCATTCCAAAGATATCTGTTTTAAAAAAAAAAACTGAGGTTCAAATGAATGGCTGTAAGATTTGCACCTCATTGGATAGGTTAAGTTGACAGAATTGTAGAATGTGTGAGGCCTTGTACACACGGTCGGACCAAACCGATGAGAATGAACCAAAGTTCAGTTTCATCGGACCAAACCGACCGTGTGTATAGGCCATCGGTCTGTTTTCCTTCAGTGCAACATTTTAAATCATGCTTCAAAACCAAACCGATGGTTAGTACAGAAAAGCATTGGTTCAAAACCCGCGCATGCTCAGAATCAAGTCGACGCAGGTTTGGAAGCATTGAACTTCGTTTTATTCAGCACGTCGTGTGTTTGACGTCACCGCGTTCTGACCCGATCAGATTTTGGACTGACGGTGTGTACACATATCAGGCCGTACGGCCACTTCAGAGGTGAACCGATGAAAACGGTCCGACGGACCAGTCACATCAGTTTGGTCCAACCGTGTGTACAAGGCCTGACAGGTCTTAAAGGGGTTGTAAAGGTTCATGTTTTATTTTCTAAATAGGTTACTTTAAGCTAGTGCATTGTTGGTTCACATACCTTTTCCTTCAATTTCCCTTCTAAATGTTTTTTTTCTTTGTTTTCTTTGTCTGAATTTCTCTCTTCCTGTTCCTCCTCAGTAAAGTGTTCAGTAAGCTGTTCTAAATGACTTTCCACCACTCAAATGATGGTGGAAAGCTTACTGAGGAGAAACAGGAAGTGAGAAATTCAAACAAAGAAAAAAAACATTTAGAAGGGAAATCGAAGGAAAAGGTAAGTGAACCAACAATGCACTAGCTTAAAGGACCCTTTTTAGAAAATAAAAGACGAACCTTTACAACCCCTTTAACTGACAAAGGAGGTTAGTTTGTCAGAAGAATAGAGGCATATATGATATGAGTAAAGCAGTTTGAACTTGGAAATCCCCAAGGTCATTGCAATTTTCCAGTGCCCTTAGAAAAATCCACCATCATTCAGGAAAGCTGGCTCAGAAAGCGCATCTCTGACTGCCACCTGTCTATAGCTGCAATAAGAACATCATTATTACTAATCTGAGAGACAGGTAGTATAATTATGTATTTCCTGTATTCAATAATATTGTTGGGTAAACAGTTCAGCCCATGCATGAATTCGACTGAACATTGGCTGTTTGCCTGTTCAATGAATACACAAATTGTAGGTGTGTTTGACCATTTGTTTGGCCTGCACAGTGCATTAGAAGCCCTGATTGGCTGAAGCAATGAAGCATTTGTCCAATCACGGAACAGAACACTGTCAGCCATGATATGAGAAAGTAATGATGACTGTGCTCAATCATGGCTCATTTCTCATAGACCCACCCCCCTCTATAAAAGGATCTTTCCCACAGCAGCCATTTGCAGTGTGATATTGGAGTGGAGATAGATAGAACACAGCTCTGTTCATTGCTACTAGCAAGCTAGTGTGCTATAGTGTGCCATTGTGATTATATTATGAGTGTAGAGTGTCAGTTTAGTGTGAATATAGTGATAGTGCAGTGTGAGTGTGAGGTGACCATTCATTTTTGCTTTAAAGTGTTACTAAACCCAGTAATATGAAAATAGTTCATCTGCACCCTCACAGTGCCCACAGCTTATAAATCTTCTTTTTACTGTAGCGCATGGTTACTTTAAAAGTACCGGTGCTATTTAAATTTAGAGGGGGATCAGAGTGTAGTTACACTCTGATCCTAATTATTATGTTTAAAGCAGGGCCTCTGTCTCAGCTTGGCTGTGTTGTAGGCACATTCTGTTGTGCTGTGGTGTTCTTCCCACCCCAGTGCAGAAGTGGCAGCAGTGGAGTCAAGGTATGGGTGCTCTTCCCCAGCGGCCAATCAGGAGGGTTGAGCCTCGCTGTGCATGCTGGGGGAGGGTATTTATGGGGCAGATGCCATTGGTTCTGGGTTCGTCTTTGTAACGGAATGGCCCGTGACACCCAGAGACGTCTGAAGGATGTGGGGTACTCCTGTGCCAGCTTCACCAATGACTCTTGGGTCTAGGGTCATCCTATGTCCGATAGGGGCATAGGATGACTGAGAACTGATATCTCGGATTACATGAAATGGGACATTAATGATAATTCATGTTTTGCAGGATATCTTAGAATATTACAAGTTGTTCCTTATGAACAGGTTAATAGACTGTTGAGGTGTTAATTGAGCCGGGATCCTAAGATATTCTATTGTCCATTGTGTGATGCTAATACTGTTTTGTGTCTATTGTACTAATTAAGTCTGTAAAGGTCAGATGTCTAACTTTGAGGTGTTAATTGAGTCTGGCTTCTGAAAGACCTTTCATTGTGGATGCTAATGACACTGTATGGTGTGAAAAGTCTATTGATGATACGGTGTGGAATGTGACTGAGCACCCTCTAAAGGTCAGACGTCTGTGTATTGTGTATCAGGTGTGAATAGCTTATTGTCGGAGACAGAACGTCTGACATAGGAATGTGTATTATGCAGGTGAATAGCTTATTGTCAGAGTCAGGACGTCTGGGGGATAATTAACTCGCCTGAATGTCATTATCTAAAAGAATGTGTAAAGTGGTGGGTGGAGTTGAGTCATTGTCCCTGTAACATGCTTTTTGGTTGTGAACTGTATAAAAGACTGAGTTTTACCATTAAAAGTATTCATTAATTTTGGAACCAGTAACAGAGCTCTGTCTCGTTATTTCTGGGAAAAATCCAATGGGTCCTGTCTGCTGGATTGTGGAGTGTCGGATAAGCTGTCGTGGTTGGTGGAATGAAAATCGTAAACGGTGGTGACCGTTACAAGTGGTGGCACAGCAGTGGGATGGTTCCATCGCCAGAAGAACAGCTACAAGGCCACAGGACAATGGATGCTCAGTATGCACGGCTGAAGCTCTCTTCCCTGAAAGACTTACTGGAGAGCCGGGGCAGACCGGCCAGCAACCGTAAGAAAAGGGACATTATCGCAGAACTTGTCGAAATGAATAGAGCTGAAAGGCCCAGCGTAACACACAGGACACCCGAGGAAGAAAGTTTTGATCGGGCTGTTAAACAAGGACTGGCACAGTATGGTCCTAATCCTCCAGCGGAGATCGTAGACCTGGTTATAGTGGCTGTGGATGCCACTTGGCTACATCAAAGAGGTGCTGCAGCAGCAGAAGTGACAGCAGCACCAACTGAAGAGAGAGGAGAGGTACATATACCAGTCTCAATGGAAGAGGAATTCAGAAGTAGGTTACAAGAGATGCGGATACAGCACAGAGGACCAGTATCAGAGGAGGCCCTGCTGGGATGGTCGGATTTGATTAGTTGCCAACTCTGGAAGGAAGCGTTAGCTCTTGAGCAGCAACACCAGGGGAAGGTCCTCCCCTCCATCCATGTAAGGTACTGGCCACAGTATGACGCACGAATGCCGTTGTTGGGGGAACAACCGAAGCAGGAGTGTACAGCCGAGTTAAGCAGGCTGATTTGGGCAGAGATGCGGTTGGACGAAAGCTACAGAGCCCTCCGGTGGTGTGTAGCCCAAGAGTGCCCGTGGTCAGCGGATGACAGCCCCACAGAAGGCTATGACTATGATGGCCTGGGATTATTGTATTGGAGGATGTCCAGTGATCCTGACTTCGGGGATGATAGGGAGTGGCGCTTGGAGGACATAATGGAGCACAGAGAACAAAAATTGAATGTCTTGGAAGGGCACTGGTTATAGGAAGATTTGGAGTTTCTGGCCGTTCATGAATGGGAGCTGGAGATCGCCTACAGACAGCTGCTAGACTCTGCTCAGCAGCAGGGTGAGGCTCCCGTTGCCTGGGACTATGAGGAAATTTCAGATGACAACTGTGAAATCCTGGCTGATGAATCGGCAGTGGAAAATCTGAAGATTGCCATTCCCAAAGCCAAAGCGGATGAGGTGGGCAGTTGGCTCATCTCCCCAGCCACAGATTACAGAATATATGGACTTAATGGACCGTCCAGAGGATGTTACGGTTTATTCATCCCCAGCAGAAGTGCTGGCAACCGGGCAGAGTGCTAGCAATCTCTGCCCAGCACCAGAAACCAACTGTGGAGTTCCAGGGAGACAAGCTGAGGTTGTAAAGCTTTTACTCCCAGCTAAATCACTGGCAGCCGGGCAGGATGCTGCTGACCGCTGCACACAACTGCAGCTTGAGCTGATATCGGGGATGGGACTGTGGTCTCCCCTCACAGCAACCCAGCAGAAGAGCTGGCAACAGAGCAGAGTGCCACAAGCCTCTGCTCTCAACTCACGGAAGAGGGAGTTCCTGGGGTAGTGGATGGGACTTCAGTCTTCACTGACACAACCCCAGAAATATGGTGCGGCACTGAGACAGGAGGATGTCAGCTTTGTTTTGCAAGCACCGGGGGATTTTCACCTACCACCAGTGGATGGGACTTCAGTCTGCACTGGTATACCCCAGGGATGGGGGACAGTTGGCCCAGATCACCAACAGCATGATGGACTGAGCCCAGTCACCCTGTCTTCTCTCCATCGGCTGAAAGGACTCCAGGGAGAAGGGCCAGTCCAGGCCTCTCCCCAGCAGCAGGTATGTTCTCTGAGAGAGGCAGAGGTTGGCTGGGTGAGTAATGCTCTACTTGGAGCAATTTATTTGGGGTACGGTATGGATACCAGCATTGGAGGACTGGAACTACTGACTAACTTCGGAGTCAACCCGTTTGGGGTTCCCTCCTGTGTTAGTCTCCCACCAAAGGGGGAGAGATGTAACGGAATGGCCTGTGACACCCAGAGACGTCTAAAGGATGTGGGGTACTCCTGTGCCAGCTTCACCAATGACTCTTGGGTCTAGGGTCATCCTATGTCCAAAAGGGGCATAGGATGACTGAGAACTGATATCTCGGATTACATGAGATGGGACATTAATGATAATTCATGTTTTGCAGGATATCTTAGAATATTACAAATTGTTCCTTATGAACAGGTCAATAGACTGTTGAGGTGTTAATTGAGCCGGGCTCCTAAGATATTCCATTGTCCATTGTGTGATGATAATACTGTTTTGTGTCTATTGTACTTATTAAGTCTGTAAAGGTCAGATGTCTAACTTTGAGGTGTTAATTGAGTCTGGCTTCTGAAAGACCTTTCATTGTGGATGCTAATGACACTGTATGGTGTGAAAAGTCTATTGATGATAAGGTGTGGAATGTGACTGAGCACTCTCTAAAGGTCAGACGTCTGTGTATTGTGTATCAGGTGTGAATACCTTATTGTCGGAGACAGAACATCTGACATAGGAATGTGTATTATGCAGGTGAATAGCTTATTGTCGGAGTCAGGACGTCTGGGGGATAATTAACTCACCTGAATGTCATTATCTAAAAGAATGTGTAAAGTGGTGGGTGGAGTTGAGTCATTGTCCCTGTAACATGCTTTTTGGTTGTGAACTGTATAAAAGACTGAGTTTTACCATTAAAAGTATTCATTCATTTTAGAACCAGTAACAGAGCTCTGTCTCGTTATTTCTGGGTGAAATCCAATGAGTCCTGTCTGCTGGATTGTGGAGTGTCGGATAAGCTGTCGTGGTTGGTGGAATGGAATTCGTAAACGGTCTTGACCGTTACAGTCTTCTTCGTCCAGTGTGGCACCCACCTTTAGGGTGACCACATCACGGCTCCCCGGCGTTGTGGCCTACCTGGCCGGGCGTGCATGCCACGCGGTGTTCCTGGTTCCGGGACATTGGTCCTGAACATTTGAGCAGCGACGGGGACCCAGTGATCGACTTGGTTCCCACCTCTGAGGATCCCAAGCGGTATAGCTGTTCGGTGGGGAGTCTGTCTGAGGAACACCAATGAGAGGCTGGCGGTCCAAAAGGATTTTGACAAACCATCGGGGATCAAGGTAGCCGGACACTGAAGAATTGATCACCTGTCAGTCGGTACCTGGGCGATGTTAAGAAGGAGATCCAGGCGTAATTCACCTAAGGAGGATTACCTCCGTAACTGCAATCAGAGAGGGCCTGTGGCAGAGGTGTCTCCCTGACATTGATTCAAGCAGGGCCTGTGGCAGAGACTTTTCCTCAAAGGTTTGAGCGATACTCTGGCTGCCAGGTCAGTGAGAGAGGCCTGTCCAGGTACGCTATTCCCACTCAAGCAGGAGTGGTGCAGAGAAGTGTTACACTTGGGAGCAGGATTGTTTACCTATTACTATGCCTGAATCTGCTGTTCTTATTTCTTTCTTTCTTCAACTTTACTTTCCTCACCACAAGTTTATTTGTTTTTACCCGGCTGGGTAATAAAGAGCACAGAAAAATACATTTGTTGCGGACATTCCTTTACTATTGCTATATGCACCATCCACCCCTAGGAATTCGGAAGAGCCACAAGGTAAATGTGCCACCCAAAACAACCAGCAGCTCCTCCGGGGGTAGTGCTACATTACATTAAAATATTGCCACTATATACCCTTTTAGCTGATCTGTATACCACGGTCAGTGATAAACTGCACAGTTTCTTCAGTGCTGAGAATTCAGGTAGGAGGAGACTTCCACTTCAGACTGTATACACTCCTACATGTGTGATGTCAATATCATGTGACCTGGCTATCTCTGAGAACAAGTAATTATTCTCTCCAGCAAAAAAAGACACAACTGCAGGTCAGCTACTCTGCCTGTGTTAGCTGTCTTTCTCCAGATAGACAGTGCTCAAGGGGGAGGATCTGTGCATACAGGATAAAACAGCCTTTCTTTATCGTACACCATGGGACACAGAGCCCTAGTCATTACATAGTGGGTTGTATAGTCACCAGAAGTGATTGGACACTGGCACAACCAATGAGAACAAGTTCCCCTCTATATAACACTCCAAATAACCCCTCCAATGCAGTTTTTTCACCAGTGTCTAAGAAGATTGAACGCGATAAGGATAGTGCTAAAGGAAGCTCTGCCATAGAGGCCCCTGGGGTAAAAGAGTTATACTTCGGGTCCATCCAAGACCCTTAAATTATTATGCCACAATTGGATTGTATCCGGGCCACGCACATGAGGTGTCACCTGTAATGTCTCTCTTTTGAGAACTGGGCTCTAGGGTCCAGCACTTTTACTAATGCTAAGAGTCCTGACAGTCTTTTACAAGGCCCAGGCAAGAGTTAGGGGCTAAAAAAGACAATAAAGCATCACCAACTGAGACGAGAGCCTCATAGCCCCACTTGGTACTTTCCTCTCCGGTAATTTATGACACACGCACCTGTGCAGGATGAGCCATTGACTCCATCAGGAGCCTTTCCTGTAGTGCCTGGGCCTGCATATGTCACTGAGGACTCTTTGGCAGTAGCCCTTAACAGTTTAGAAGGAAGAATTGCTTTGTTAATCACAAAGTCCTCGCAAAATGACAAAAAAATAAGCAGCGCTCTTTTTGTTACTTCAGATCTCCCTTCAGAAAGGTCTGAAGATGGTGAGGATGAGGAGGACCTAGCACCATCAGAGGTTAAGGACAAGGATCTGGGATTTAAGAAGAACCTTTTTCTGCTTTCCAGGTTCTAAAAATGCAGGTGCAATATTACACTGAAGAAAAATCAAAAGATGGTGTTGCGCTCCCACACTAAATAATATATACACCTGTATATTGTGAATAACAGGAAAGATAAAGTAAAAATAATTGCTGAATAAAATATATCAGATAAACTGAGCATAAATATGCAAATGAACAATAAAGTGCTTGCATGCTGTAACAAGTGACTAGAGTGCATAAATGATAGGTAAAGGTATTTAAATCAATGAGTGAAATGACCATTAAATTAGAATAAAATAAAGTCCATAATAAAATGACAATAATGTTGATAGTGCTGACAAATCTCAGAGAGAAAAACTCTTCTGTAACCAAAGTGCAGAGTGCAGTGTACATGTGCTCTGTAGCAAAGACAGGTGGCACTGTGACTTCCGTGATGGGTGGCTCTTTAGCGTGAGTAACACCCGTAGGTGTACTACCTTCTTACCTTACTGTTGCTAACTGACATCCGGACGGTTCATATATGTTCTTTTGTTATGTCTTTTGTCGTAAATGTGTATGTTAATGTACTGATCTGATTAAAGTCCATATTGGCACAGATCCCACTGTAATCGATTTTAGCCCCCTCTCCATGCAATTTTTCTTCATATCATGTGTCATCTATTTAAATAAAATGTATATTTTTACTAATTATATAGTCAGTGTGTTCATATCAGTCCCTCTTGTTTTCAGTCCCCTATGATTGAAACACCTTTACATGTTGTAAGGTAAGCAGCATTTAAAATATGGTGGAGGGGTTCATCACTCAGAATGAGGGGGGGGGGGTTTCCTTCCAAGGTATCCCAGTGTGTGCGGATCCTAATAGGTACTTCACTTCATACAGTGTGGGTCAGTAGTAAGGGCCGCTCAAAAGCCGGGCATACATGGAGAGATTGGAGACAATACAGAGCCTCCTGGGGTAGTATGTTTTTAAAATTACATGATTTATTGAACAGTTTAAAAGGTACTCACATTTCAAATTAGATAAATGCACAGTGTATAGTACGAGCAGCGAGCTCGGGACCTTAGCGCATCACTTCTGGTGTCCGTATGCCTGTGTCCTAAGCGTTACGTCACTCACACGTAACTTCAACGGGGATTGGGCTGCGGTACACAAAAGTGTCTTTAAATAGTGTGTGGAACTTAATTAGCGGTCGGCCATTTTCTTGGAGACCTCATGTTGAGGTGTAGGAGCAACCATTTTCCTGGGGATTGCTGTTTGGGCTACAACCGCGGCCATTTTGCTGTGGATAAGAAAGACAATATAATACAGCGTTGTGCGCTACAAAATGTATGTATTATAACAATATGCTGATCTAAATGCATGGCAATACTGTAAATAAAAACAGGTGGTGAATATATATATGTATATTCTTACACATGTATATATATATATATATATATATATATATATATATATATATATATATATATATATATATATATATATGCACTAGAAGTATCTTGAGGGAATTAATATAAATGGCAAACAAAATAATCAAGCAGAAAGGGAAACTTAAATATGTTGTAATTAACCCTCGATGGTTCAATGTGAAATATCTAAATATAGATGAAGGAAATTGTTAAAATAAAAATAAGAATATTATAATTGTATAAAATTGGACTCTGGAAATGATGTTCAAGGTAAAATGGACATAGTAGATAAGAAGATAAAATATAAAGTATCATACAAATAAAAATAGAAACATAGTAAATGAGCTGGTAGGAAAAATGATTATTAATATATCATAGTTCAGGAAAAATTTCTAATATAAGCTAGCAATAATAGCTAAAACCACTAATAAAATCAGAAAAAAAAATATTTTAAAAATTAGGGTAAAAAATCGCTAATAAAACAGTTCAGATCAAACTCTATGTTAAGACCCCGGGGAGTAAAAGTATCAAGAATAAAAATCCATTTGGATTCTAAGTGGCTAAGAGTTCTAACTTTATGTCCCCCTCGCCAGTGTCTTTTGTACGGTTCAATGCCCCAAAACTTGAGATCTGTGGGGTCTTGTCTATGATGTGTGGCGAAGTGTTTAGAAACACTGTGCTTGTCAAAATCCTTGATGATATTTTGTACATGTTACTTTATTCTCACTCTTAGGGGTCTTTTCGTGCACCCAATGTACTGTAGGCCACAGCTGCATTTAAGGACATTGACTGCTCCTTCTGTGTTACAGCAGATTAAGTCATTGACTTCATATGTGTTTCCTGTGCTGGTCAATGTAAATTTGAGCTTCTTCTCTACTTGTCTTGTAGTCCTGGTGCAAGCAAAACACATTGGCATGGATAGAAGCCTTTTCCAGTGAAAAAGGTGTAGCCAATTTTTGGTGGATCGAGAATACTTTCGACAATTTTGTCTCTTAATGTTGGTGCCCGTTTATATACAAATTTTGGTACTGGGGGGGGGGGGGGGAATGGATTTCAGGTGTGTGTCTGTTAGGAGGATGTGCCAATGTTTTTTGATGATATTTTCGACTTTTCGAGCATTTTAGTCCAAGATGATGGGTGCTACATTCAAGCTGGAAGCATGTTTCTCTTTATCTTTGATTAATTCCAAGCAGTCCATTTTTTTATACTTCTAAGATATTTTCTTTTATGGGTTTACTGTTGTAACCTTTCTCAATAAATATGTGGCCTATTCTGTTGTCTTGAGTAATAAAGTCATCTCTTTTACTGCAATTTCTTCGTAATCGCATTAGCTGCCCCTTGGAAATGTTGCAAAGCCAATTCTGGTGGTGGCAGCTTTCTGACGGTAAGTAGCTGTTTTATAGACATTTTTGTACACAAAGAATTGTTTTCTTGTATTATCTCTAAATCTAGGAAGGTTACATTATTTTTGCTAATGTCCCATGTTAGTGTTATATTCCGGTTGTTTTGATTACGTTTTTCTAAGAATTGCACCAGACTTTCTTCTTATCCTTTCCATAGGATGAAGATGTCATCTATGTTTGAAGACTACTAGCTCTGTCGGTGTATTTGTAAACACTACTTCATCTTCCCACTTTGCCATAAAAAGTCTAGCGACGCTTGGTGCAAAATTTGGCACCCATTGCAACACCTGTTTTCTGATGGTAAGAATTCCTATTATACCAGAAATAGCTGTTCTTTAAACAGAAATCCAGACATTTCACCAGATATTTTCTCTGTGGACAAGACAGTTCAATATGGGTTCTTAATCCCCATTTTGTAGCTTCACAGACCTGATGGTGGAAAATAATTGTATACAGTGAAGATACATTTGCTGTTGCTAGAATCCATGGTCCTCCACCTTTTTGGTGATTCTTCTACGATCTGTAATACCTGTTTTGTGTCCCGTAAATAGGCTTTTGTGTTTTTCACAGCTGGTTGTAGGTAATTGTCTATATATGCACCCATTCTTGCTGTCAAGGAGTCGATTCCATTGACTATTGGTCTTGGAGGGGGATTTTAATAAATAAATAATGTGTGTTCTACAGGATTCAGGGATTAAAAATGTAACTTCTTTTTTGTTTAAAATGTTCCTCTTCAATCCTAGGTGTATGATCAGCTCAAGTTCTTTCCTGCATTTAAAAACGGGGTTACTCGGTAGCGTTGTAAGTGTTTGCGTCGCTTAGTAAGTTCACCATCATGTATGTGTATTGTTTTTTTTATAGAATCACAATACCCCCTCCCTAGTCTGCGGGGCAAATGACAATATCCTTCCTTTTGGTGAGTTTCCTAATGCTACATTTCACAAAATTGGATTCTTCTTTCTTCCTAATTTTCAAAGATTTTAGATCTGCAATTATGACCTTTTTAATTTCAGCTTCGGAAGTCAGTCTGGGATGGCAATTCATCACAAGAAAGCTTTCTGTTATCCATTGACCTCCAAAAGGCCTTTGACACTTAGCCGTACCTATTCAGCACCTTAGAAAGGTGGGGTTATGGCTCAAATTTTCTCAACCTTCTTGAAGCCCTCTATTCCCTGCCCAGAGCACAGGTCAGACTCCAAGGACACCTCTCAGACCCTTTCCCTATCACCAAGGGGACTAGACAGGGTTGTCCACTATCCCCCCTCCTTTTCACCATTGCAATAGAAACTTTAGCCATTTCTGTCAGAGATCACCCAGACATCCACAGAGTCAAATGTGGCCCTACAATACACAAATGCGCACTCTTGGAGGAAGATGTCCTCCTCTTTATAACCTCCCTTCTCAACTCAACCCCTAATGTCTTACAACTCCTTCACAAATTTGGACAGGTCTCAGGTTTGCAAGTCAACATCTGTCGCCCTCAATGTTTCTACTCCCTCATCCCTAGTCGCTAGACTACAGAACCATTTCAACTTCTCTTGGAGTACCACCTCCATCCCATACCTGGGCGTCCATCTGACTACCAACATAGACCAACTTTATAAATACAACTACCCACCCATGTTCAAGAATCTTAAGAATGACCTTGATCAATGGTCACTACACAAATTGTCCTGTCTAGGAAGGGTAAACGGTATTACGATTACCCTTCTCCCAAGGTTACTATACCTCTTCCGCTCTCTCCTGATACCAGTCCCCAAACTCCATATCAATAACCTACAGTCATCGATAATCCGATTTACATGGGGCAAATCAAATCACAGACTCCCTAAAAATACCCTCTTTAGACGGAAAGGGTGTCTAGGACTGCCCAATCACTGGTGGTACTACCAAGCAGCATTACTAAACCAATTCTCAGCCATATACTCCAGAGGCCCTAAACCTGACTGGATAAGAAATGGAAAGACAAGCTATCCCTAATTTTACTATTGACTTCCTTATATGATGTTCCACAGCCATGGATATGAGAGGTAGAATCTCCCTGATCTACTCAGCCTTAGCTGAACCGTTGTAGAAAGCGGCATGCAGAGCTGGGAATGAGACCTTGAGTTCGATTGTGACTTGAACACCTGACATTCTTACTTCGCAAGCACAATCAAGGGGATCCTCAACATCTCCTTAATTGAAGAAGACCTCAAGGTCATATCCCGCTGGTACCTGGTGCCAACATGCCTAGCTAAATTTTATCCACGGTCCTCATCCCTTTGCTTCAGGGGATGCGGTCACCTGGGATCTTTCCTCCATACCTTATGGTAGTGCCCCAGAATCAGAGGCTATTGGAACAACGTTTTTAATCCGCAAAGTCACTGGTACTGCGTTCCCCTAAGACCCGGCAAAAGCCTTCCTAAACCAGAAAATTTCCAAACTCCCAAAATACACCCAAATTCTGATCCACTACATCCTCATTGGAGCTAAACTAACAATAGCACAGGCCTGTAAGACCCCAAAGGGTTTCTTCCATTTAACCAAACAAAACATTTCCTGGATCATGTATCAGGAAAAAAACTCTAAATAAGATCCTTGACAAACTCGAGAACTTTAAACGAGTTTGGGAACCTTGAACCCGATATATTGGTGTTTCCCTTTAACCCCAGGTCCATTCCTATGCACTGACGATCCTCAAGAAGTAAGTCTTCCTACATCTTCTTGCTCTCCTTGAAGCCAGGACCCTTACCCCCCACCCCCTTCTTACTCCTTCCCCCTTTCTCTACTTCAATTATCTAACTCTCCCTCCTCTTTTCTATCCCTGTTCCCATCTTTCCTATCAGCACCTGCTGGAGGGAGGTTGGGATATGAACGTAACAAAAATCCCTCTTCCTCTCACAATTGCACTAGTTTGTTTTTGGTACAAGTTGTTAGTGTTAATAACATTGCACAGGTTCAGATGTTCCTAAGGCATATCTATTAATGTACCTGAGAGTATTTTTCCTAGCAGGTTATCAATGGTTTTCTTAATACCTCTTATGAGTGCACTTTGAATTATTCAACAACTGGAGGCCAGAAGGCCTTGATACCCTGGCACAGTCTGAACCCATTTGGGGTGCCGGAGTTTCGGGGCAACTGCTGGCTTTTTAAATCAGTTGTCACTGCACCTTACATCTCTATTACAAGTTTAATTGCCTCAGTACTTTCCTCTGCACTCATGGCAGAACCGCCCAGATGATGTTTGTTCCTGAAAATCCTTTTTTTTTACTCCCCTGTGCGGAAGAACTTTTGTTAAATTATTTCTAATCATTTCATTCAATAAAATTATTTTAAAATAAAAAATATACAGTGGCATGGGCTGGCATAGCTACATAATAAATAAATAAATAAATACGTATATATATATATATATATATATATATATATATATATATATATATATCCCAACTGTCCCTGATTTCAAGGGACTGTCCCTGATTTGGAGAAATGTCCCTCTGTCTCTCATTTTGGCCTGATCTATATGGTTGTATATAAAATGCGCTTTTTATCTATCAAAACGTTTTTTCCAGCACTAAACCTTTCATCTGATTTCTAAATTGCTGCATTTGTAAACTCCAAAAAACTGTTTAACCCTTTCCCACCGAGCGTACACACATATGCGTCTTCGGCTTTCGGGCATTATACCAGAATGATGCCCGCAGCTGCAGGCATCATCCCGGTATCATTTTTTAGAACCGGCGATTGGCTATCCAGAGATAACAACCAATGCAGCTAAAAGTGGGAGACCCGATCCTCAATGCGCCACCTCCGACACCTAGTGAGAGACTGAATCGAAGCCGCAAACGGCTTTGATTCAGTCTCTTCAATGTAAACACAGAAACAACGTCATGACGTCACTTCCGGGTTACTCGTCTGCCAATGGCGCCTGATTTAAAAAAATATTCAGTATTCAGAATCGCCGTTTTCGGCGATCTGAATACTTTGAAGTGCAAATGAGGGATTGGGGGTCTTTTAGACCCCCGATCCCTCCATAAAGAGTACCTGGCACCACTTATTACTGTCACAAGGAATGCTTACATTCCTTGTGACAGCAATAAAAGTGATCACATTTTTTTTTTTAAACACAATTTTATAATATAAAAATAAATAAAATAAATAAGAAAGAATGTTTTTCCTGTCCCGCTCGCGCAGCAAAGAAAACGCATACGGAAGTCGCGCCTGCATATGTAAACGGTGTTCAAATCACACATGTGAGGTATCGCCGCGCTCGTCAGAGTGAGAGCAATAATTCTAGCCATAGACCTCCTCTGTAACTCTAACCTGATAACCGTAAAAAAAATTAAAGCGTCGCCTATGGAGAGTGTGTGCAATTATAAAGCATGACATGTTTGGTATCTATTTACTCAGCGTAACATCATCTTTCACATTATACAAAAACATTGGGCTAACTTTACTTTTTTTTTTTTTTAATTCATGAAAGTAAATTTTTCCAAAAAAGTTGCGTTTAAAACACTGCTGCACAAATATCTTGTGACATAAAATATTGAAACAATCGTCATTTTATTCTCTAGATTCTCTGCTAAAAATATATATGTGTATATATATATATATATATATATATATATATATATATATATATATATATATATATATATATATATATATATAATGTTTGGGGGTTCTAAGTAATTTTCTAGCAAAAAACACGGATTTTAACTTGTAAACACCAAATGTCAGAAATAGGCTAATGCCGCGTACAGACGGTCGTTTTTTGTGATGAAAAAAAATGACGTTTTTGAAAACGTCATTTAAAATGACCGTGTGTGGGGAAAACGTAGTTTTATGTCTTCTGAAAAACGACAAAAAAAAAATTCGAACATGCTCAAATTTTTTGTGTCGTTTTTCAAGACGTTGTTTTTTGTGTCAATGAAAATGATAGTGTGTGGGCAAAACGACGTTTCAAAACAACGTTTTTAAACCCGCGGAAGCTCAGAAGCAAGTTATGAAGCTAGCTTCAATGGAAAAGAGTGCCGTCGTACGTGCTGAACGTAACCGTGCTTTGCTAGAGCATTTTAAAAAACGTGTAGGCAACGTCGTTTTTGAAAATGAAGCTTCAAAAACGTTGTTTTATTTCATGATTTAATACGTCGGTTTTTTTTTATCACAAAAAACAACCGTCTGTACGCGGCATTAGTCATGAAAGGGATAAAGGAATAGTAGCGGTAAAAAAAGCACTGGTGAGTTTAACCAATCTTCTTTTTGTGTACAATTCTCCTTTAAGTGGGCGTGGCAAGGGGTGTGTCCTATGCCTGCATACATACTTTGGTGATAGGTGTCCCTCATTCCCATCTCAAAAAGTTGGGAGGTATATATATATATATATATATATATATATATATATATATATATATATATATATATATATATATATATATATACATACATACATACATACATACACTGTTAACAGATAACAGGTAATGAGCAGTTATCAGGCAAGCAATAAACGGCAAAAGAAAACAAAAGTGTTCAGAATAGTGAGTTTAGATGAGGGAAAATGTCTCTGGAGTAACAATTTTACTAACTTATAACTATATTTAAAGGTTCCAGAGAAAGTGATTTACATTATTTGAACTATGGGATGGTCAGCATTATCACTCAGTTGAGAAAAATAAATCTTTTTCTCACTAAAATCTACAATACTTGCTATTCAAACAAAAATAACTATAAAACTGTATTACAATGATTCATCTGTCACTCTGAGAAATAACTTTGTAAGTGCATTTTCCAACTACCAAATAAAACAACACAATATATGTGAAGCTAAAGTCAACCAGAGACTTCACTGCTTAAAAGCATATATCGGTATAGACATGCCTTTACTGCACTTGATGTTGTTAATGCACTTGATGTCTGAGAGTTTTCAGCTTTGTCTAGAGGATTTTATATCTATATATAAACCACTGGAGAGATGAATGTATATCAGCTTCTAAAAATGTCATCGCTTATTTCTAGGGTCAGCAGCCTGGCTTTCTACCCTGCCACCTGCCACTAAACACACTTTAATTGTATGGAGAAGTCAGAGTTTCCATACAGATATAATGGGGTCTCATTGAATCTTGGCTGGCACTGATCTCTGGACAACAGACCCTGACAAACTGGGATTGATACAACTATTTGGAGCTTGAGTATTCAACTATAATGTAAGGCAGCTGGTTGGAGCATATTTTCCCAGGACTGTCAGGATGATGGAGCACCCAAACAAGAAACACATCTCCTTTCTTTTTGCAGGAAAAATAAAGATCATCTAAATGTAAAAGTGTTGTTTTAACAGTATGATTGAGAAATACAGTATTTCAGAGAATCACATCCTTGGCTGCCCTTCACAGCTAAAAATTACTTTGTTTCACTTGGCAAACACCAAATGGTTTGCATATATTAGTCAACTATTATACATTTATTATAATTTATTTTCAACTTAGACTGTTAAGTAAAGGGCTGGACAGGACTTAATTGGGTTGATTTACTAAGGACAATTAGGCTGTTCATTTTGCAAGGGAATGTTCCCTTAACTCAGTGAATATGGTAAAAATTTGCTTTGCAATATCCAATCACACTTTTGTAGTTTAATAAAAGCATGAGTAATTGTGACTCCAACATGAAACAATTTTCTGAATGCAACATAATTTTTAAAGGGGTTTTAAAAGCATATGTTTTTTTTAATTGTTTTATTGCATTCTATGCATTAAGATAAAAAGCCTTTTTGGTGCAGCCCCCCAATAGTTGCCTGAGGTCCCTCTCTGTCCAGCGATATCCACAACTATCTCAGCCGTCTGAGAACCCCCGTTCCTGATTGGCTGAGACATAGCAGCAGCACCATTGGCAAAATAATCTAGCCAATCAGGGTAGAAAGGGGGTGGGAGCCAGGTCGGGGCTCCATGTCTGAACAGACACATGGAGCTGTGACTCAGCTTGGGTGCCCCCATAGCAAGCTTGCTTGCTGTGGGGGCACTGAACAGGAGGGTGGGGCCAAGATCACAGAAGAGGGACCCTGGAAGAGGAGGATCCAGGCTGTTCTGTGCAAATCCAATGCAGCAGAGCAGGTAAGTTTGTTTGTTATTTTTATAGAAAAAAATTAGACATTACAATCACTTTAAAGATGTTGTTGCTATTATTATTATTATTAATAATATCATTTGTATATAAAAACAATATTTAAGAAACAATAAATGTCCACATAGATATTCTAGCGGCGCTCTTGTTCAAATAAGCAAGCTTCTTTATGTGATGTAGTTCATAAAGGAAAAGCAAGAAGAGGTGCTCAAAAATGCAGTTCATAACATGTGCATAGCATCAATGACATGACTTGCTTTTCCTTGTGCACTTTTGAGCACCTCTTCTTGCTTTTCCTTTATGAACTACATCACATAAAGAAGCTTGTTTATTTGAACAAGTGCGCCGCTACAATATCTATGTGGACATTTATTGTTTCTTAAATATTGTTTTTATATACCAATTTTACCTTTAAGTGGCTGCTATATTTGTGATCCAATATTGAAAACTATACATCACACTTATGCCTCGTACACACGATCGGATATCTGATGGAATCTAATCCGATGGATTTTTTCATCGGATATTCGATGAAGCTGACTTTCATCATTCTTGCCTACACACCATCGGTCAAAAATCCGATCGTATCTGTCCGCTCGTTTTCTGTTTTTCAGGTCGTTCTTTATAGGCCTTGCTGTTCCTCGGTGCGTTCTGTTTAACCACTTAAGGACCCCTTCACGCTGATATACATCAGCAGAATGACATGGCTGGGCACATCAACGTATAGGTACGTTGTCCTTTAAGCCCAGCCGTGGGGTCGCGTGCGAAGCTCCGTGACCGCGGGACTCGCAGACCCGATCAATGCTGGAGTCCCGCGGTCGGTCCCCGGAGCTGAAGAATGGGGAGAGCCGTGTGTAAACACGGCTTCCCTGTTCTTCACTGTGGTTTTGTCATCGATCGTGTCATCCCTTTTATAGGGGGACACAATCGATGACGTCACACCTACAGCCACACCCCCCTACAGTTGTAAACACACTTTAGGGAACACATAACCCCAACAGTGCCCCCTGCGGTTAACTCCCAAACTGCCACTGTCATTTTCACAATACACAATGCATTTTAAATGCATTTTTTGCTGTGAAAATGACAATGGTCCAAAAAATGTGTCAAATCTGTCCGAAGTGTCCGCTATAATGTTGCAGTCATGAAAAAAATCAATGATCGCCGCCATTAGTAGTAAAAAAAATTATAAAAATTCAATAAAACTATCCCCTATTATAAATTTTGCGCAAACCAACCGATAAACGCTTATTGCAATTTTTTTTACCAAAAATAGGTAGAAGAATACATATCGACCTAAACTGAGGAAAATTTTATTTTTTTATATATTTTTGGGGGATATTTATTATAGCACAAAGTAAAAAATATTGAATTTTTTTCAAAATTGTCGCTCTATGTTTGTTTATAGTGTAAAAAATAAAAACTGCAGAGGTAATCAAATACCACCAAAAGAAAGCTCTATTTGTGGGAAAAAAAGGACGCCAATTTTGTTTGGGAGCCACGTCGCACGACTGTGCAATTGTCAGTTAAAGCGACGCAGTGCCGAATCGCAAAAAGGTGCAAGGTCCTTTAGCTGCATTTTGGTCCGGGTCTTAAGTAGTTAAAGTTCGTTCTGACAAGCCGTCCGGTTTTAAGCCATGTTGGAAGTACATTCTCATTCTCAAGTTCGTGCTGTGTATGGGCTTTGTGCTGCAGTTAATACTGTAACCCGAGCTCAGTCCATGAACAGGGCCAGGAGGAGTTCATGGGCCAAGAATTGGTTGCTCCAGCGGGACCAATTCTCTCACATGCCTCTGCTGCGGGAAATCCAGGAGAATAACACTGATGACATCAGGAATTTTCTCCGTATGACAGACCCCGTTTTTCATTGTCTGTTGAATTTGCTGTCCCCCCTATATCACGATGCAGGACACTGTGATGCGCCAAACCATCACTACCGAGCAGAGGCTCATTGCCACGTTGAGGTACCTGGCGACCGGGAGAAGCTTGCAGGACCTCAAGTTCTCGACAGGCATCTCCCCCCAGGCTCTTGGGATCATAATCCCTGAAACGTGTTCTGCCATCATACAAGTCATGCAGAAGGACTATATTAAGGTAAGTTTTCTCCTTTAACATCACATTCTATGTATTTAATGTATGTTAATGTATTGTATTTCTTTCATCCTTCCCTAATTACCATGATTGTAATATGCTGCGAATGTCCCCTTTGTCCCCATGCATGCTGTAAGCTTCTAATGCACCTTTTTTGGCCTACATGCATATTTCCCTTCACTAACCTCTCCAGCATGCTATCCTTGGCCCAAACACACCTAGC
Source organism: Rana temporaria (assembly GCF_905171775.1). NCBI lineage: Eukaryota > Metazoa > Chordata > Amphibia > Anura > Ranidae > Rana > Rana temporaria. Next base: position 323,739,410 of record NC_053490.1, read on the forward strand.
CTAGTCTGTTAACAATGTATTTTGTCTGTTCCATTGTAGTCCTGACACCCCCCCCCCTAAAATGTGTCCAAATTTATTGTTTTTCATTCAATTTAGGCAGAGTGCTAGAGGCTTTTTTTGGAGGGCCCAAACTCAGCTAGAATCCCCCCCTAAAATGTCTCCAAATGTATTGTTTTTCATTCACATTAGGCAGAGTGCTAGAGGCTTTTTTTGGAGGGCCCAAACTCAGCTAGAATCCCCCCCCCATCTTAAAATGTGTCCAAGTTTATTGTTTTTCATTCAATTTAGGCAGAGTGCTAGAGGCTTTTTTTGGAGGGCCCAAACTCAGCTAGAATCCCCCCCCTTAAAATGTGTCCGAATGTATTGTTTTTCATTCAATTTAGGCAGAGGGCTAAAGGCTTTTTTTGGAGGGCCCAAACTCAGCTAGAATCCCCCCCCCTTAAAATGTGTCCAAATGTATTGTTTTTCATTCAATTTAGGCAGAGTGCTAGAGGCTTTTTTTGGAGGGCCCAAACTCAGCTAAAATCCCCCCTCCCCTAAAATGTGTCCAAATGTATTGTTTTTCATTCAATTTAGGCAGAGTGCTAGAGACTTTTTTTAGAGGGCCCAAACTCAGCTAGAATCCCCCCCCCCTAAAATGTCTCCAAATGTATTGTTTTTCATTCAATTTAGGCCGAGTACTAGAGGCTTTTTTTGGAGGGCCCAAACTCAGCTAAAATCCCCCCCTAAAATGTCTCCAAATGTATTGTTTTTCATTCAATTTAGGCAGAGTGCTAGAGGCTTTTTTTGGAGGGCCCAAACTCAGCTAGAATCCCCCCCTCCTAAAATGTGTCCAAGTGTATTGTTTTTCATTCAATTTAGGCAGAGTGCTAGAGGCTTTTATTGGAGGGCCCAAACTCAGCTAGAATCCCCCCCCCTCCCCTAAAATGTGTCCAAATGTATTGTTTTTCATTCAATTTAGGCAGAGGGCTAAAGGCTTTTTTTGGAGGACCCAAACTCAGCTAGAATCCCCCCCTAAAATGTGTCCAAATGTATTGTTTTTCATTCAATTTAGGCAGAGTGCTAGAGGCTTTTTTTGGAGGGCCCAAACTCAGCTAGAATCCCCCCCCCCTTAAAATGTGTCCAAATGTATTGTTTTTCATTCAATTTAGGCAGAGGGCTAAAGGCTTTTTTTGGAGGGCCCAAAATCAGCTAGAACCCCCCCCCCCCTTAAAATGTGTCCAAATGTATTGTTTTCCATTTAATTTAGGCAGAGTGCTAGAGGCTTTTTTTGGAGGGCCCAAACTCAGCTAGAATCCCCCCTCCCCTAAAATGTGTCCAAATGTATTGTTTTTCATTCAATTTAGGCAGAGTGCTAGAGACTTTTTTTAGAGGGCCCAAACTCAGCTAGAATCCCCCCCCCCCCTAAAATGTCTCCAAATGTATTGTTTTTCATTCAATTTAGGCCGAGTACTAGAGGCTTTTTTTCGAGGGCCCAAACTCAGCTAGAATCCCCCCCCCTAAAATGTCTCCAAATGTATTGTTTTTCATTCAATTTAGGCAGAGTGCTAGAGGCTTTTTTTGGAGGGCCCAAACTCAGCTAGAATCCCCCCCTCCTAAAATGTGTCCAAGTGTATTTGTTTTTCATTCAATTTAGGCAGAGTGCTAGAGGCTTTTATTGGAGGGCCCAAACTCAGCTAGAATCCCCCCCTCCCCTAAAATGTGTCCAAATGTATTGTTTTTCATTCAATTTAGGCAGAGGGCTAGAGGCTTTTTTTGGAGGGCCCAAACTCAGCTAGAATCCCCCCCCCTTAAAATGTGTCCAAATGTATTGTTTTTCATTCAATTTAGGCAGAGGGCTAAAGGCTTTTTTTGGAGGGCCCAAAATCAGCTAGAACCCCCCCCCTAAAATGTGTCCAAATGTATTGTTTTTCATTCAATTTAGGCAGAGAGCTAGAGGCTTTTATTGGAGGGCCCAAACTCAGCTAGAATCCCCCCCCCCTAAAATGTGTCCAAATGTATTGTTTTTCATTTAATTTAGGCAGAGTGCTAGAGGCTTTTTTTGGAGGGCCTAAACTCAGCTAGAATCCCCCCCCCAAAATGTGTCCAAATGTATTATTTTTCATTCAATTTAGGCAGAGTGCTAGAGGCTTTTTTTGGAGAGCCCAAACTCAGCTAGAATCCCCCCCTTAAATTTTTACGATGGGCCATCAGAGGGGGTAAGGAATCTGATAAGTGGGCCTTATATTTTTGGCTTTAAATACTTATTCAAATACATTTTATACTGATGTTGGATAATAATGTATTTTTGTAATCCTATTTGCAATGTTTATGTGCAAAAGTACAATTTTTTTTTTTTACTCCACAGTTTCCTTCATCACCACAGAAATGGTAGACAGTGGCATCCCATTTTGGCGAGCGGTGGGACTTTCTTAACTGCGAAGGGGCAATCGATTGGAAACACGTCCGCATAGTGCCACCACCCCATTCGGGGTCGTACTATTATAACTATAAAGGTTTTAATAGTATTGTGTTAATGGCGGTGGTGTCGGCACAGTACGAATTTCTGTATGTGGATGTCGGAAAGAATGGCCGGATGTCCGATGGCGGAGTATTCGCACAGATGGAGTTTGCCCAATGTCTGCAGACTGGTGGCCTGGCACTGCCACCTGATGCAGATAACGCAGAGGGACTTCCGTTCGTTTTTATTGCGGATGAAGCTTTCGAGCTGGGACCACACCTGATGCGGCCGTTCCCCAGAGGACCCTCACCCCGGAGAGGAGGGTTTTTAATTACCGGCTGGCCAGAGCCCGGAGGGTTGTTGAGAATGCCTTTGGGATAATGGCCAGCTGCTTACGCCTGTTCCTGACAGCCATCCACATGGCAGTCTTCTATGCCCTAAGAAAATTAAACAAAAGGTATACTCAGTACAGATATTGGAGGGCAGAAATTGAAAACATTGCTTGGAAGTGGGGTACAATTGTCTGTTTTGGCACAGTCCCAAAATGAACACAAGATTTGGGGATTTTCACAAAGCTAGAATACTGACGTTTTTTGTCAAAGTGACACACATGGAGGCACCCCAAAGTATACACGGTAGCACCTGTGTGTGACACCCTAAAAAGGTTTTTCTGGTGGGCCACACAGGTGCTCCTGAGTACAGATGTGTAACCAGCTGCTGAGTGTCCTCTCCTTTACACTGAATTATGTTTCCATTTTACATTCTAGTAACAAACACATCATCTAGACAACTATGTTTATAAACATTGTTTTAAGACAAATAGGCATGACCACATGTGGTTTACCTGGATCTTCAGAAAACATTGTATTTTTGATGAACGATGTTTGCTACGAATGATAATAAACTTTGGCCACTAACCTGAAAGTTGCCATTTTCAAAAGTACTACCAGGCAATCCAAGCACATGGAGAAAAACATGCAAGAATAATAGTAAAATTAGGAATAACACATAAAAAATACTTACTTTTGACCAGCATTTTCTTGATCTTCCTATACTGCTCCAGCTCCCTCAGTTTAAGGTCAGACTACCTTTTACGGAGCTGCTCCTTGGATCTCCTGACCCCAAATTTATGGTAAAGAGTCCTCGCCACTTTGTCCATTATTTTTGACTTCCTCGGATTAGGGGTGTTGTATGGCCCATGATCGCCATCGTAATCTTTCCTCCGCAGTATGTCCACCATCTCCATCATCTCATCAATTGACATATTAGTCGCCTTGTATCGTTTGGGCTTGAATCAGGACGTTTTGGCCTTTCTGGCTTTCCTCGTCAGTATGGGGTATACCACGCACCTGTGTCACCGCCATGTCATTGTCTCCCACTGTGCACAGAACGAGAAGGGGCGGAGAATAGAGGAAAAAAGACGTCATGGGCGGGCGACGCGGGCGGAGTTTCACGCATGCATAGGGTATATAATGAGAACGACGTGACTACGTTAGGTGCGCGGAGTAAGGACGAACGGAAGTGCCGAACGACTGAAACAAAGGTAAAAATGAAACTGGGGCCATCAGTGGCTTATACTGATTCATAATAAAAGGCAGGGCCATTTTTAAAGTGGATTTGACCGTGGACAAAAAAAATCTTGGGGCCCCCCATGCAATTTTGCTCTCCATCTGCTCTGAGACATACAATATATATATCAGCAAGACTTAAAAACAGTTTACTGTGTATCAGATCAGGCAGTGATTATGATTGGTTGCCAGAGGTTACAGAAGGGGCGGAGAATAGAGGAAAAAGACCGTCATGGGCAGGCGACATGGGCGGAGTTTCACGCATGCGTAGGGTATATAATGAGAATGACGTGACTACGTTGGGTGCGCGGAGTAAGGATGGACGGAATTGCCGAACGACTGAAACAAAGGTAAAAATTAAACTGGGGCCATCAGTGGCCTATACTGATTCATAATAAAAGGGCCATCTTTAATGTTGATTTGACCCTAGACAAAAAAAATCTTGGGGCCCCCCCATGCAATTTTGCTCTCCATATGCTCTGAGACATACAATATATATATATATATATATATATATATATATATATATATATATCAGCGAGACTTAAAAACAGTTTACTGTGTATCAGATCAGGCAGTGATTGTGATTGGTTGCCAGAGGTTAATGTGTATCATTACCACTTTTATCTGACTGCTTGCTAGGGATTACTGTACAGTATAATACTGCTCACTGATTGGTTGATAGAGGTTACAGTGTATCATCTCTTCACTGCAAAGAGGCATGATATACATATGAATGCTGCCTTGATTTACATATGAATGCTCTCATTACTTTTACATATGAATGACGGTTATTTACATGTAAACACAGGGTCTGCAGGTGAGTCATCGGTATACAACAATAGGGCAGAGCTGGGCAGCACTTCACACTGTGTATAAAGGCCTATATTGTGATAAGATTAGGACAATTTAAGCTGACCTAGTGTTTATGTCTTTTGGTTTACCTTGTAGAAACAATGGATAAATTAAGGCAACCAGATATACAGCTTAAATTCATCGAAAAAATATTGAGAACTCTGCAACCTGTGGGAGGTTAAGAACACTCTTTACCACAATAGTGTGATATGAAGGGCAAACATTTTAGAATTAGCAGAATATATGAAGATGTGGATCCCAGAGGCAGATTATAATATGATGAACAATAAAATAAATAATCTGAGGAACTCATAGAAGAAGCAGTACAAAGAGGTCCGCGCTTTACAGAGATCAGGAGCAGCAGCATACCAAGTGCATGTGCCCAAGCTGTGGTACTTCAAACACCTGCAATTTCTGGACGACTAGATTGAAGCCAGGGAATCACTTTCGAGTCTTCCCTCCACCGTTCCCTTCAGCATTCCTTCCACCCTTCCCCCCAGTGTTCCTTCCACCCTTCCCTCCACCCCTGCAGACGGTGACGAGGAGAAACCTGAGCTGGAAGAGCCAGATCTCCACATCTTTAGGTATAGTAGTTTACAACATATTTATTGGCCTAGAATTATTGTTGGGAACTAGTTGTTTTTTATCCCAAATGAAAGAATTAAAAAAAAAAGTGGCCAGAAATGATTGTGACAAGGGTGCAAACTGCTGGGGTCAGAATGAGCGTCTTTTCTGTTTCTTTAACATTCAAATTGCAACAGTCATGAGCTTAAAAATTTGTGTGATTAATGAAGCAAAAACTAAAACTATGTCCCTTTTTTATACACAGGAAGAGCTAAGCCAGGAGGACGAGGCTCCAGAATGTGGCAGACAGGAGGAGGAAGGGATGAGTGGCAGACAGGAGGAGGCTGGGCCAAGTGGCACTCCCCAGTCCCAGGTGCCTCCCCTCCACGTCAGAGCCAAAAGACCTAGGCGGATGATGCAAGTGGAGGAGGAGTCGGTTAAAATCATCAGGGACACAGCTGCCATAATGAGGGCCCCCCTCAACCCATAGAGGCCTACAGTTGCTACCTGGCAGATAAGCTGCAGAAGATTGAGGAGGGACAACGTGCCCTCTCTGAGGAGCTTTTTGCCAGTGTGCTTCACAGGGCAATGAGGGGCCAGCTGACAGAGGCCACACATATCTGTGATCTGGCCCATCCTTCTCCTCCTCCTGCCACATTCCCACCACCAGAGTCACAGCCTGCAAGGGGGTGTGGAGGGAGCTGTGGAAGGAACGCTGCAGGGAGCCGTGGAGGGAACACTGCAGGGAAGCGTGGAGGGAAGGCTACAAGGAAGACCAGAAAGTGATTCCCTGGCTTCAAGCTGCTCTGCCAGAAAATGCAGTTTGTTGTTGGAGTACCACAGTTTGGGGACATGTATGACATCTGCTGCTGCTCCTGATTTCTGTGATTTAGGGACCAGATTGTGATCCCAATTAGAGGGACTCCTCAGATTATTAATTTTATTGTTCATCCAATTCATGTCTGCCTTTGGGGTCCAAAGTCTGCATATATTCTTCTAATTTTACAATTGTTGCCCTTCCTCTTTATTTTGTTTAACCAGAATAAATGGATATTTGATTTAAGTTAAATACTTGTCTATGTGCTTTTCTGGTGAATAGCCATAACATTTCATAAATACAATGTGTAATTAATGTGTAATTAACAAAGGACACCAACCTCCTTGAGGGGAAAAAAAAACATAATAATGTTGTTGTGATAACTTGACAAAAAAAATGTAGATCACTAGAAAATATTAAAAGCCAAAAATAAAAAAAAGGAGATCTGGATTAAAAAAAAACTGATTTGGAGATCTGGCTTTTAAAAAACATCCGATTATTCATGGGATCACAAGCAAAAATTTAAATGATCAGTTTGTCAGAACTCTGTATAAATATCATCAGCAAAACAACTTCTTTATTCTAGCATTAGAATTAGAAGAAAACAATGCTCTGCATTAAACGATGCAATAATTTGCAGAATGACGAATGTGCTATCTCCATTAAGAACGCTGGTTTTACCAGAACGAGCGCTCCCGTCTCCTAATTCAGTCTGAGCATGCATGGATTTTTGACCGATGGACTTTCACACAGACGATCGTTTTTTTCTATCGTTTTTTTATCCATAGGAAACATTTAAAACATGTTCTATTTTTTTCACTGATGAAAAAAAAAACGATGGGGCCCACACCATCGGTTCGTCCGATGAAAACAGTCCATCGGTCTTTTTTCATTGGACAAACCGATCGTGTGTACAGGGCTTTAGACTGTAGCACATTTAAGACCTAAATTGAAAATTCCTAAGCGCTGAGCAGTGCTACTATAGGAGGGCCGGATTTAGCACTTTTTTTAAATAATATTATTCATTTGTACTTGCATCCATATAAAACAGAATGTGTGTTATATAATTCTGACTCTGTGTCTGAATGGATACATGGAGCTCTGACTCGGCTTGGGTGCCCTCTGTAGCAAGCTGCTGGCTGAGGCTCAAAACAAGCCTTTACAATCCCTTAAAGGGGTTGTAAAGACAAAAATATTTTCCTCTTAAATTAAAGTCTGACAGTAGCTGATAAAGTAAAAAGTAATGTTTTGCATTATAACTAGTTTAATACCTGTTGAAATTGAGCTGTTTTATTCACCTCTGTCACTCCTGAATCGTTATTCTCACTGACTTCCTGGTTTGCGGTGCGCAATTATTCTTGCTACATCACGGCCTAATGGGAACTACAGTTCCCATTAGGCTTAGCCTCCATGCCTGTGAGGGATAAGAGAGCATCTTCACGCAGGGCTGTAGTCATAGGGAGAGGGTGAGCACATTCTGCTTTCCACCATGCAAAACGGCTCAGATGCTGATGGAAAGCAAGAAGAGGAGTGACAGGAAATGGCATTTTTTAAACCTGGATTACTGTATTTTGGAGGTCAAGAGGAAAAACAAGGTAAGTGATATTTAAATTCTCTAGCTTACAGCAATCAATTGATCTAATAAAAAACAAACCTTTATTTAAGGTCATTGGACAAACCGATCGTGTGTACAGGGCTTTAGACTGTAGCACATTTAAGACCTAAATTGAAAATTCCTAAGCGCTGAGCAGTGCTACTATAGGAGGGCCGGATTTAGCACTTTTTTTAAATAATATTATTCATTTGTACTTGCATCCATATAAAACAGAATGTGTGTTATATAATTCTGACTCTGTGTCTGAATGGATACATGGAGCTCTGACTCGGCTTGGGTGCCCTCTGTAGCAAGCTGCTGGCTGAGGCTCAAAACAAGCCTTTACAATCCCTTAAAGGGGTTGTAAAGACAAAAATATTTTCCTCTTAAATTAAAGTCTGACAGTAGCTGATAAAGTAAAAAGTAATGTTTTGCATTATAACTAGTTTAATACCTGTTGAAATTGAGCTGTTTTATTCACCTCTGTCACTCCTGAATCGTTATTCTCACTGACTTCCTGGTTTGCGGTGCGCAATTATTCTTGCTACATCACGGCCTAATGGGAACTACAGTTCCCATTAGGCTTAGCCTCCATGCCTGTGAGGGATAAGAGAGCATCTTCACGCAGGGCTGTAGTCATAGGGAGAGGGTGAGCACATTCTGCTTTCCACCATGCAAAACGGCTCAGATGCTGATGGAAAGCAAGAAGAGGAGTGACAGGAAATGGCATTTTTTAAACCTGGATTACTGTATTTTGGAGGTCAAGAGGAAAAACAAGGTAAGTGATATTTAAATTCTCTAGCTTACAGCAATCAATTGATCTAATAAAAAACAAACCTTTATTTAAGGTCAAATTTATGAAATAAGTGGTCATTAGTTATAAAATTGCATTATTGAAGCAGCATAAACGAAAATTGGTTCTAAAGATAAAACTATATATTGTATTTTCTACATTAACCACTTCCCGACCGCCGCATGTATATGTACGTCCACAGAATGGCACGTACAGGCAAATGGGCGTACATGTACGTCCTTGCCTTTCTGCGGGTCAGGGGTCCGATCGGGACCCCCCCCCCCCCCCCCGCTACATGCGGCGGTCGTGTTCCCTCGGGGAGCGATCCGGGACGACGGTGCAGCTATTTGTTTATATTATAGCCGCTCCGTCGCGATCGCTCCCCGGAGCTGAAGAATGGGGAGAGCCGTGTGTAAACACGGCTTCCCCGTGCTTCACTGTGGCGGCGTATCGATCGAGTGATCCCTTATATAAGGGAGACTCGATCGATGACATCAGTCCTACAGCCACACCCCCCTACAGTTGTAAACACACACTAGGTGAACCCTAACTCCTACAGCGCCCCCTGTGGTTAACTCCCAAACTGCAACTGTCATTTTCACAATAAACAATGCAATTTAAATGCATTTTTTGCTGTGAAAATGACAATGGTCCCAAAAATGTGTCAAAATTGTCCGAAGTGTCCGCCATAATGTCGCAGTCATGAAAAAAATCGCCGATCGCCGCCATTAGTTTTTTTTTAATTCAATACTTTTTTTTATTGTTTCCATACATATATAGCAGAGAAAGAAAAAATACAAATCCATATTCTATATTCAGTGCATTATATGTGCATACAAAAAATTAATTGCATAGGTTAAAAATTTCCTTCAATCCCATTCCCAACCCTCCCTCCCTCCTATCTTACTTTTAAAGTGCATACACGTTTTTTAGTTCTGTTCCTTTCCTTAGATTATTCTTTACCTAACTTTCCCTGATTAAAGTGAGCGGCCTATTTTACATAACCAGTGCTCCCATATTGCATTAAATTTTTTGAGGTTACCCCTTCTAATCCATGTTCCCCTTTCCTTCCCAATTGTGCTGTTCATTACGTTAAACCATTCCTCTACTGTGGGTGGATTTTGTGCTTGCCATTTTAGTGCGATCAATTTCCTCGCCTGGAACAGGCATCTTATAACTGCTACTAATATATCCCTTTCCCCCATTCTCTCTTCAATGCATCCTAATAGACAGACCCTGGCTTCAAGTTCCAGAGTGGTTCCAAAGGTTGCATTTATAATGTCCAGAATCTTGGCCCAATATCTATGCAGTTTTGGGCATTTCCACATCATGTGGATGAGGTCCCCTGTATTTTGACATCTGGGACATTTGTCATCTGACTTCCATCCAAATCCATATAATTTCTTGGGGGTATAGTAGACCCTGTGGAGGAGAAACAAGTGAGAAACCCGTTGTGAGGGGGCTAATGAAACCACTGTCCCTAGTTCCAGTATCCTGTCCCATTGGTCATTTGTTATGAGTCCAATATCCTCCTCCCACCTCTGTTTCTTCTTGCTCAGCTTCTCTTTTCCTATTAACTGATCGCTGATCCGTTCGTACAATTCTGATATAAGACCTTTCAAGACCCCCGTCTTGATTAGTCTTTGGAGATGCGTGAGCTTTTGCCATCTTACCGGATGTAATTTAAATTGGGCTTGTAATGCGTGTCTAACCTGCAAATAGGCAAAAAACATAGAATTTGGGATGCCATATTCCCGACTTAGCTCTGAGAAGGGTTTTAATGTGCAGTCTGTATAGAGTTGTGCCACCCACGTTTATCCCATTCTTTTAATTTTCCCATGGCCAAAATTTCTTTTAAGTTATTATTTTCCCATAGTGGGGAGTATTCTGTTAATCCTTTATAGCCCAAGGCAAGTTTTCCCACTTGCCATATTCTTACCATCATCTTTACTGTTGGACTTTTTACCGAGAAAGAGTTGGCCTCTAAGGTCTCTATTACCGATCTATGAGGAGACCCTCTTAGTATCATTTTCCCACTTGCATTACCTCCCCCCTATCGCCGCCATTAGTAGTAAAAAATTTTTTTTTATAAAAATGCAATAAAACTATCCCCTATTTTGTAAACGCTATAAATTTTGCGCAAACCAATCGATAAACGCTTATTGCGATTTTTTTTACCAAAAATAGGTAGAAGAATACGTATCGGCCTAAACTGAGGGAAAAAAAATGTTTTATATATGTTTTTGGGGGATATTTATTATAACAAAAAGTAAAAAATATTGCATTTTTTTCAAAATTGTCGCTTTATTTTTGTTTATAGCACAAAAAATAAAAACCACAGAGGTGATCAAATACCACCAAAAGAAAGCTCTATTTTTGGGGAAAAAGGGACGCCAATTTTGTTTGGGAGCCACGTCGCACGACCGCGCAATTGTCTGTTAAAGCGACGCAGTGCCGAATCGCAAAACCTGGCCTGGGCATTTAGCTGACTAAAGGTCTGGGGCTTAAGTGGTTAAGGTAAAAAAGTTTTGCCTCTTGCTGTGCCCTTTCCCCCAAATACTTACCTGAATTTTGTATCGATCCATTGCTGTGCCAGTCTGCCGTTCTCTCCTATCACCCGCTCTCAAAAGCTTAGCTAAGAGCAGCAGTAGCCATTGGCTCCTGCTGCTCTCAGTCAAATCCTATGAGTAGAGAGTGCTCTGTGCAATAATATCACTGCAGGTGACAATGACATGTTTATTATTTTCATTTAAAAAAATGCCTTCACAAACACTTTAATGAATATTGGCGCTACCCCAGTAGGAGCTGCTTTTTAATTAGTTCTTCTAAAACTAGTCACAGTAGAGAGGTTGGGGTGGTATGGGCTACTCCAACAAATGCTCACTTGTAACAGGATGACACACTTTACTAGTTCCAATTCCTTTTAGCAGTCTTTAACCACTTCAGCCCCGGAAGATTTAACCCCCTTCTTGGCCAGAGCACTTTTTACAATTTGGCACTGCATCGATTTAACTGACAATTGCGTGGTCATGCAATGCTGTACCCAAACTAAATTTTCATCCTATTTTTCTCCACAAATAGAGCTTTCTTTTAGTGGTATTTAATCACCCCTGCATTTTTTTTTGCGCTATAAACAAAAAAAGAGCGTAAATTTTGAAAAAAAAAATATATTTTTTACTTTTTGCTATAATAAATATCCCCAATAAAAAAAAAAAAAACCTTAATCAGTTTAGGCCAATATGTATTCTTCTACATATTTTTGGTAACAAAAATGCAATAAGCTAGTAATTGGTTTGCTCAAAAGTTATAGCATCTACAAACTATGGGAAAAATGTATGGTATTTTTTTTTTACTAGTAATGACAGTGATCGGACACTTTTGACACATTTTTGGGACAATTGACATTTATACAGCAATCAGTGCTAAAAAAAATGCACTGATTACTGTGTAAATGTCACTGGCAGGGAAGGGGTTAACACTAGGGGTGATCAAGGGGTTAAATGTGTGTTCCCCTTAGTGTGTTTTAACTGTGAGGGGATGGGACTGACTAGGGGAAAATACATATTCTTGTTCCAACTTAGTAGGAACACACAATCTGTCTCCTCTCCCCTGACAGCACAAGGATTTGTGTGTCTACACACACACAAATCCCTGTGCTGGCTCGCGTGCACACAATCCCTGCCGGCCACACGCATCTGATCCCCTCCTGTACAGCGGGCGCACTCGGGCACCTCCGGCGGCTCACCTGGGCAATGCTGTACCCATATGGGATTTCGCCCAGGAGAGCTATTTTTGCAGCAGTAAAAAGACTTGAGCTGGTCAGGAACCGGTTACACCAGTAACCCAGGGTAAGGCCAGATCTGAGACCCTGTAAGAGCAGTCTTAGTCTTCAGTCTTCAGTGGGTCCTCCAAAACAAATCCTTAGTAAGAACAGTCTTAGTCTTAGCAGTCTTCAGTGGGTCCTCCAAACCAAATCCTTAGTTCTAGAAGTGATTAGAAATCCCCTAGCTCAGCTATAATTGGGACCACGATGAACATCAGCAGACTCCAGCTGAACTTGAACATCAGCAGATTCCAGCTAAAGCCCCTGAGGCTGGGAACTTCTCCAGCAGGACAAGAACCATGGCTGCACCCGACTATTTATGTTCTCGCCAGCCACCTACTGGGCATGACTCCCTAGGGATTGGCTGAAGCATGCTAAAGGGATTGCCTGATGAACACTTAATATTCAAGCTGCCCACCTGCCTCTATCAGCACTCACTGTTCTGGAAGCCTCCAGAATGAAGGGGGGCAATCAAACAGACCAAAGGAATTAATAACTGCTCCAATGATTACAGAGGAGTCAAAAATAATTAATGAACCTATCATCCTAGCAACCTACCTTGGAGGGTGCTATTTTTTTTAAATGGTCTTTTCTATATTTGTTTAATGCCAGAACTCATGCAAGAAAGACTTCAATCTGCCTTTCGTCCAGAAGAAAACTGTTTTACATACATGTGATTTGTGTACAATTCTAAATTGCAAAAATGTGTCTTTAAATCTCCTATAATTGCATTGCTATTTCCTGGGTCAGAAAGTGCGATATAGTACTTTTAACAACAATAATGTTAATTTTGTTAAAAATTTGCATTCTCATTAATAAATTAAATATATATGGCTTACTTTTTATTTATTACATTAATTTCATTGGAAAATGGTATGCTTATCTATTATTTAAGCCATACAATAACTAAGAGATTAATATATCATTCTCATATAAATGCATTGAAAATTATCATAATAAATTTGTCTTTTGTTTAATTTGTACCAATGATTGTTTACATTTTTATCAGCATCATTTTTTTTATTTATATGTAATATAAAGAAATATGTTTCACCTGACCCTTGAAATATACAACTGTACAGAAAATACCGAATCAGTATTTATTACCAATAGTATACCAATAAAATGAGATTCAGGCATTATTTATACAATACTTCTGGGATGCATTGGTTCTAAATTGAAATGGGGCATAATACTATAGCTTTCGCAATATTTTTCTTAAAGTAAAGGTCCAAAAAATGTGGTCCTCAGCATTCTTCTTAAAGGGGTTGTAAAGGAATTTATTTTTTTCATAATAAGCATCCTTTACCTGCAGACATTCCTCTTTTCACTTCCTCATTGTTAGTTTTTGCTCAGAAATTGCTCTATTTCTTCTCTGTTCTGTTCAATTCCTGCTTGTCTGATTTTACTGACCACGTGATGGGAGGCTTTACTGTTGTGGTCAGTGACATGCTCACCCCCTCCTGGGAACTACATCTGTGCGGCAGGACGCTCTCTACGTGTTAGAGACTTCAAGGAGGTGTGAATTACTGGGTGTGCCGCAATTCATACTGGGAAATGTAGTTCTTACATGAACGAGTGCCGCAAACCAGGAAGTGAATGAGAGAACAGAAACTAGAATGCCGGAGGTGATATAGATGAAGGAATTTAATAGGTATTTACTAGTTTTTTAACAGAATCATTACACTATTCTGTCTGTCTACCTTGCAGACATTGGGCAGATCCACAAAAGAATTACGCTGGCGTATCTATTGATACGCCACGTAATTTTAAAGTTCCCGTGTCGTATCTTTGTTTTGTATCTACAAAACAAGATACGACTGCATCTGTGATTGATCCGACAGGCGTACGTTTTAGTACGCCGTCGGATCTTAGGTGCATTTTTCCGGCGGCCGCTAGGTGGGGTTTCCGGAATTCCGAGTCGAGTATGCAAATTAGCTATTACGTCCGGGCGGCGCATTTTTTTACGTCGTTTGCGCTCGGCTTTTTCCGGCGTATAGTTAAAGCTGCTATATGGTGGCGTACTCAATGTTAAGTATGGCCGTCGTTCCCGCATCGAATTTTGAATTTTTTACGTTGTTTGCATAAGTCGTTCGCGAAGAGGGATTTGCGTAGAATGACGTCACCGTCGTAAGCATTGGCTTGTTCCGGTTTAATTTTGAGCATGCGCACAGGGATACCCCCACGGACGGCACATGCACCGTTAAAAAAAAACGTTGTTTACGTCGGGTCACGACGTATTTATATAAAACACGCCCCCATCACATCCATTTGAATTGCGCGCCCTTACGCCGCCAAAGATACACTACGCCGCCGTAACTTATGGCGCGAATTCTTTGAGGATTCCAAAAAAAAAAAGTAAGTTACGGCGGCGTTGTGTATCTTTAGTGACCCTTTAATTATTCCTATTATGATGGAGCACAGAAGGGGGGAGGGGGGGTCCTGTTTATTGCACCTAAAAGAGAATTACCAGGAACGGGAATAATTTTCTCTGTTTTTGTGGCGGAACCTAATCTGAGATTTTTTAAGCAACCCAACACATTTTAATACATACTTTTTTTGCTACCAACTTTATTTTAGGATTTTTGCCAACTAAATTTAAATTGCAATGTATTATTGATAGTGGTGCCTGAAGTGTTTTTATACTGTGTTTCTATTGGTTTGTGAGGAAGAACTGCAGTAAAACAAAGTTTCCTGACTGACTCCATGGCAGCCTACGTGTGGGTTAATCCCGCCTCCTCTCCAATGTGATAGGACCCCATACCCATAAAGAGTTAACTCACCAGTAGCACCAGTGTTCCTTTTTTCCCTCCTCCATGAATTCAGAAACTTCTCAGGACAGGAATGGATGGCACACCTGAGCGGTGCAGCTCGGATCCCAGCTATGGGCGGGTGGAGAGCTTTGCAGCAACCCTTGGGCGTTTGCTGTGTGTGCTGAAGACATCTCATCCGGCTGGCAAGGTCCTATTCTTTCATGGCAGTCGCCTATTTGTATTATATGTTGTCTGCCTGTGTTTGTGTCCCCATGGCGGCTGGAGCGCTTCTGCGTTCCAGCTCGCACTTTGCTTCCTGGTCGCGAGCGCCAGTACCCCGCGCATGCGCTGTGCCCACTCTCAGAGCGAGGCCTGGTTTCGCGCATGCGCAGTCTGTCGAATCTGCGGCGGCCGCGCACGTGCCGTCGCATCGATTGCACCGCGCAGGCGCGCGGATGACAGGTGACGTCACCGGCGGGTGATTTGAAAAACGGCTGCTCGCCTGTGTATATTGGGTTGTTCCCTGATCAGGCGTGCAGCTGTCAGAGCGATACTCTAACTTGCCAGGTCAGTAAGCAGGGATCTCCCCCTGCTGTATTACCTTACACATGTTGCTTATACTAGCATATAAGTGTTTTTTCTCATCTGAGCAAATGATTCATGCATTTAAATGTATATTATTCAAATTAATTATTAAATTATTAATTTATTATTAATTTATTAAATTATTAATTATTTATTTATTAATTTATGTTTTTAAAAAAAAAAAAAAAAAAGAAGAAGGTTTTTATAATTCTTAAAGGGACAATGCATTTACTTTTCCATTATCTGACACTTTAGGTTTTCTTCCTTTTCGGATCTGTATCGCTGTTTTACGCAGGTCCTAAGTCATGGACCAGTCACCGTCTACAGGTGGCCAGCCCTCACGCACAAGGTATGTGCAGGATAAGGGCGGGGCTAGGGGTGGAAGTCTTAGTCAATATGTGTTGTCTGACAATTTTCCTCCCTATGTGTCTCTCTTTAAAGCCCTTCTGATCCAGATCCTATCGCCGCAATCCAGTCCCATGACCTTGCCAGACCGCATCACTCTTCCAGATCGAAATCCAAACGGAGATCTCCATCTACATCTTCCCACTGGAGGAGAAGTTCACATTCCTCCTCACGACACCGCTCCCACCGCCATGATAGCCGCTCTGATCGCAGAGCCTGCTGGGGATGTGACACTCGTGTCCCGGAGGGCAAGTCATTATGCGACCGATGCTACGCCCAGGCGGTTGGGGAAAAAGAGACTGAAGGTCATCGTATCGAGTCTCTGGTGGAACATGTGGTTCAACGGACTCTAAGAGAGAATATTTCCCACACACAAAGTCAGACCAATACTGTCAGGTCTGCTTCTCCGACCATCGAGGTCCATGAGGATCCAGGTCCTTCCCAGCCTCAAGCCGCTTCCCCGGCCTTCTTAGAGGGTGATCTAGAAAGTGACGAAGAAGGCTTGGAGTTCGACTTTGCTCAAGTGACTCCACTTATCAAAGCTGTCAAAGAGGCTCTCTTATGGGAAGAACAGTCTACTTCCCCGGCCAAGCAGAGAAAATACTTCAAGCGCTTGGGGAAAGAACGCCCTACGTTCCCGTTCCTTACAGAACTAAAGGGTATCTTTGAAGAGGAATGGAGCAAGGTAGACAAAAAGTCATCCATGGCCAACAAGGCGTCTAGACTATATCCCTTCAAGCCGGATGATGTTAAGCATCTGGAGAACGTTCCTCTGGTAGATGCTGCAGTAACCAGGCTGGCCAAGCATGTCACCCTACCACTTGCTGACTCTGTGTCTTTCAAAGATGGTCTTGATCGGAGAATGGATCAAGACCTTAGAAGAATCTATGGCCTAGCAGGCACAGCGTGCAAACCGGCTCTTGCCCTGGCGGCTTTATCAAAAGCTATGGAAGCTTGGACGGAAAATGTAGACTCCTTCCTCAAAGGAGTGTCCGAAGACCTAGCCAAGAACTCAGCAACCGCAGAACTGAAGCTGGCGGCTGCTTTTCTAGGTGAGGCATCTGTTGACCTAATACGTCTATTAGCAAGGATTATGCTATCATCTGTTACGGCTAAACGGGCCCTTTGGCTACGCCCCTGGGTTGCCGATTCTTCGTCCAAACAGAACTGGTGTAAAATCCCCTTCGAAGGATCAACCCTGTCCGGCAATAAGCTAGACGATGCCATCTCAAAAGCTACGGGTGGCAAGTCAGGTTTTCTTCCCCAGGACAGGCGTCAAACCGGGAAAAAGAAACCTCAATTTCGGAGACACAGCCCGGACCGCGCTAGGGAAGCTCGTGCTTACAGACCTGGCGGGAACTTCAGAAGGAACTGGAGCAGAGGTAGAGTTTCCTTTCGCAAACCTACACCAACTACCCAGGCGTCAAGCGGACGCGATCAGGGGAAGTCTTTTTGAAATTACGCCCGCCCAAGCGGATCGTGTGGGAGCACGTCTACTCCTCTATCGGCACGTCTGGGCGGCCTCAATCAAGGACTTTTGGGTCATCAAGACCGTGACCTCAGGACACGCATGGTCCTTCTCCAGTCCTCCTCTTCCCAAGTTCGTTTCCACCCTTCTTCCAGGGTCGGCGGAACAGAGACAAGTTCTTCTAGACTACATAGACCTCCTGAAGAACCAAGGAGCAGTAGTACACGTCCCAAAAGACGAACAGTTTCTTGGGGTATACTCCCCTCTCTTCTTGGTACAGAAGAAAAGCGGTGCCTGGCGTCCAGTCATAGATCTGACATACTTAAACAAATTCATAACACGCAGAAAATTCAAAATGGAAACTCTATCGACAATCCAGCAAGCCATACAGCCGGGCGACTGGATGATTTCCGTGGACCTAAAAGACGCCTATTTCCACGTCCCGGTAGCAGCAGAGTTGCACAAGTATCTCAGATTTCACATCGATCAAGAACACCTTCAATTTGTTTGTCTGCCCTTCGGCCTAACAACTTCCCCGCGGGTCTTCACCAAAACCCTTCTGGCAGTAGTAGCTCTCATCAGATTGAAGAAGATTCACCTTTATCATTATCTGGACGACCTTCTTGTCTTGTCCCAGAACAGAACTCATCTCCTGGAACAGAGAGATCAGGTTATCTCGATCTTGTCCGAGTTCGGATGGCTCCTAAACCTAGCCAAAAGCCACCTGGAGCCAACTCAGTGTCTGGTCTATCTAGGGGCTCAATTCAACACGGTGAAGAAGACCATCTCTCTGCCATTGGAGAAGATCCCCGTGATTCAGGAGAGGATATCTCGGGCCCTAGGTACTCGCCATCTAAAAGCATACCAATGTCTGAAGATCATTGGAACAATGGTCTCCACAACACCAATGGTAAAGTGGGCATTATGGAGACTACGTCCCTTCCAATCCGGCTTTCTCAGGCAGTGGAAGTCAGGGAGCAAGAATCAACGGATTCACATATCAACAAATATGAGGGGCAGCCTCTTTTGTTGGCTTCAACCGAAAAATCTGCTGAAGTGCCATTCTATCGCTCCAGTCTCCTGGGTCACAGTGACAACCGATGCCAGTGGCTCCGGCTGGGGGGCCCTGTGCGGCACGAGCATGGCGCAAGGCAGGTGGGATGCTCGCCTCCACAATCCAGGCTCGAACATCCTGGAGCTTCGAGCGGCTTGGTGTGCCCTGCAGTCCTCCCAACTCCTGAAGGGAAAATCGGAAATGCTGAGGATGGACAACACTACGGCAGTATCCTATGTCAAGAGACAAGGGGGGACACAGAGTTCTTCTCTTCTTCAGGAAGTCGAACCCATTATGAAGTGGGCCCAGGAAAATCTGGTCAACCTGACAGCTGTCTTTATCCCGGGAATTCAGAACTCCCAGGCGGATTTTCTGTCACGCACTCAAGTGGACATCAACGAGTGGTCTCTCCACGATCAAACATTTCGTTGGATATTATCGCTGGGAATCAATCCCCAAGTGGATCTCTTTGCCTCCCCGTTCAATGCCAAACTGGAGAAATTCTACACGAGGGGTTATTGCAGTCAGGCAATCGGGACGGATGCCCTGGCGGATCGGTGGAGGTTCCAGAGGGCATATGCTTTTCCCCCGATCCCAGTAATCTTGAAATTTTTGAAGAAGCTTCAAGCGGAAGAGGTAGAAGTTACGATGATAGCTCCTTACTGGCCGAACAGGCCATGGTTCCCTCTCCTGATCCAGCTGAGTTTTCGGGACCCAATTCCAATACCGGTCAGGCCGGACCTTCTCTCCCAAGGGTCGCTCTTTCATCCCTGCCCGGCCTTGATGAAACTGATGGTGTGGTTCTTGAGAGGGAAAGACTGGAATCCCTTGGCTGCGCCTCTGGGGTGATCTCTACACTTATGAGCTCTAGGAGAGCAAGCATAAATAAAGTTTACGGGAGAATTTGGGCCAAGTTTGTGGAGTTTTCTTTAACTTCAGGCAGATCCTTCAGGAATCCGGAAATCCAAGACATTCTAAGCTTTCTCCAAACAGGGTTAGATCTTCCCCTGTCCGTAGGCTCGCTACGAGTTCAGGTTTCGGCACTTTCAGCCTTCTCTGGAATTTCTTGGGCGGCTCATCCGTTAATCAAACAATTTTTTCGAGGAGCTTCAAGGCTGAGACCTCAAAGGAAGCCAAGATTCCCCAAATGGGATCTCCCACTAGTGCTCGATTTCTTAAGCGGACTCAGTATGTCGGGGCCCTCCCCGTCCTCCTTAAAGGACTTTTCAGCCAAGGTTGCATTTCTGGTCGCTATCACCTCTGCCAAGAGAGTGTCTGAGATCGGTTCTCTTGGTCACAAAGAGATGTTTCTCAGGCCCCGTACACACGACCAGTTTCCTCGGCAGAATTCAGCTTCCGACCGAGTTTCTGGCTGAATTCTGCCGAGGAAACTGGTCGTGTGTACACTTTCGGCCGAGGAAGCCGACGAGGAGCTCGGCGAGGAAATAGAGAACATGTTCTCTATTTCCTCGTTGTTCTATGGGAGCTCTCTCCCCGCCGAGCTCCTCGGCGGCTTCAGTGCTGAACTGGCCGAGGAACTCGATGTGTTTGGCACGTCGAGTTCCTCGGCCGTGTGTACGAGGCTTCACGTTCTTCCCGGATCGAGTGGTTCTGATACCTATGCTGGGCTCCAAACCGAAGGTCTCGTCGGTCTTCCATGAAAATCAGGAAGTAGTTCTCCCTACTTTTAGGTCCCCGGATTCTGACGAAACTCACCCTCTGGACATGGGCAAGATACTCACTGAATACCTTCAAATTACATCTGTCTTTAGACGCTCCGACCATTTGTTTGTCCTGCACTCAGGCATGAACAAAGGAAAAAAGGCTTCCTCGAGAACAATCGCAACTTGGATCGTCCAGACTATACAACAGGCTTATAGTGCAAAGGGCTTGGCTCCTCCACAGGCGGTGACAGCTCACTCCACCAGAGGGATGGCAGCTTCCTGGGCAGCAGCTCGTCATGTGGCTCCAGACGTCATTTGTAGAGCGGCCTCTTGGTCTTCTATAAATACCTTTATGTCCCATTATTGTGTTGAACCTGCAGCACTTTCTTCTGTAAATTTTGGTTTATCAGTTTTGTCTGTGGACGGGACAAATTAAAATATATTTTTTGTTCAGCATACCCACCCGTGTGGTTTGGCTAGTTATTTCCCACACGTAGGCTGCCATGGAGTCAGTCAGGAAATGGGAAAATTTATTATCATACTTACCGTAATTTTCCTTTCCTGATGGACTCCATGGCAGACGGAGTTCCCACCCTGAAATTATGGAGTCGGGATAGTTACGGAACACTGGTGCTACTGGTGAGTTAACTCTTTATGGGTATGGGGTCCTATCACATTGGAGAGGAGGCGGGATTAACCCACACGTAGGCTGCCATGGAGTCCATCAGGAAAGGAAAATTACGGTAAGTATGATAATAAATTTTCCCTTATTGATGCATGTTTTTAAGCTACAGAGACCCTTGTACAGTAAGTCATTCTAGCATGCCT
The DNA here is from genome assembly GCF_905171775.1 of Rana temporaria. NCBI lineage: Eukaryota > Metazoa > Chordata > Amphibia > Anura > Ranidae > Rana > Rana temporaria. Next base: position 323,760,621 of record NC_053490.1, read on the forward strand.
TTAGCTACTCTCAGCTCACCTGCTAGATCTAGCCAGTACATGTACTCAACTGCATGAACAAGGAAATAAAACACAAATGGTCAAGGTAAATATTGTGGAGGGCCTTTAAAATGTATTGCTAACATTCAACAGCCAGTCCCACAGTTTTGCCCAGTCAGTGACGGATTGTGGTAATGCTTTAATCCAAATGAAAAAAAAAAATAATAATAATGAAAGCCACCATGTATCAAAGGCAGAATAACATTGGTCAACATAATAAAAGACGCACATACAATATGAAAACAAGTATTAATATATATATATATATATATATATATATATATATATATATATATATATATATATATTTTAATCCTAATGTACTGACAGTCTATCTCATTTCTTGAAATGCCAGGACAGTAAAAATACCCCCCCCCCCCATTACCACTTTGTAGAACTAAGACAGTCTGAGGCATGATACGTTTTTTGAAGTTCTAATCTTTTGTCAACATTTTTGGGAAAATTATGGATTTTTTATAAAATGTGCTTTTTTTCACTGTTTTTTACATACTATCACCAGTGCAGTGCAGTGTGATCATATGACTGGTGTGGCAGTGGTCAGGGACAGTATAAAAAAAAAAGGATTCAATTTTTTTTTAACTTTTTTTAACATTGTATTTCTTTTTTACTATTTTGTTTACATACTTTCATCAGCGTAGTTCAGTGCCACCAAAGTGACACCAAACTACTCTGGGGGGTGGGGGATCTGGGATTGTGCCTTACACTTTGATTGCTGTTACCCTGATGATCACCGTAACAGCAATGTTTTGAACTGTTATAAATGGGTTATTGGACCAGGTACCATGTGATAGCTATGGGCCAATCACAGTATCACTATTGGAATTACAGCTGTTATGAATGAAATTAATTTACTGTGTCCATGTGGTAACCATTTAAACTCTGGTGTGTGTGTGTATATATATATATATATATATATATATATATATATATATATATATATATATATAGCTTTTTGGTAATATACCACTTGTGTATATGGATAATAAAGTAATTATTAAACAACTACTCTATTACTGAGAAAAATATTCTCATGGAAGTGACTGAAGAAATATTGAGAATAGATTCTTTGCTGGAAAGACATTACTTAAGGGTGATTATTTTAGATCCAGCTAATAATATTTAAACAGCATTTCTGAGAGTTATTGAACTGGGGAAATGTTCTTCTTTTTAATATGTGTATGTATGTTTATATATAAAGCTGATCTTTTCCTAGAAGCAAATAGTAAATTGCATTATAGTTATTGGAATAAAGATGATTTATCAGACTTTGCACATGGGAAATTATGAGCTTAGAAGATGAAGAGGCAGAGCTCATTATTTCACAGCACTAGTAAAATGACAACCAAAAACCAAAGAAGAAACATATCAGCCTGCTTCCTAACAAAATTATCTTTTGTATAGTGTCGTTATTAGCTACTTTAGCGGTCCCATTTTCTCTTTCATCAACATATTTAGCAGATCTCCAAATACAGCATCCAATTTTTCCTATAATTTTAATAATCCAGAACATTCTTCTTCCTTCTAAAGAATGACATTTGCCAGCCTAAGCATTAAAAAGATTGTTGGTTTGTACCCTGTTAATCTAGATTTAGTAAGGCTTCACAAAACAGATACAAAATTATAAAAGCGTGGAGATGGGGGTTACAAAGTTTCATCTATTCCAGATATTTGTAAGCGTTGGTATGAATATTAAAACAATAGTAAACCCAAAGGCAAAAATGCAATATATTGCAGCTTACCAACCCCTAATATTAAATGTGGTGGCTGCATTCGTTTTATTTTTTAGACTTTTTTTTTTTATTTCACCTGGTGATCCAGCCAGTAACACATTTCCTGTCTTAGGGTGTCTGCATTTTGGATAAGTAGTAAAGTATAGACATCTTTGAATAAACAGCATTGTCCGTCTGGTAGGGGGCAATGTTAGACTAGCACATTTAGATAGAATTGATAAAAAAATTAAGCTGAACTCTAGCTAACAATTTAAATGTTACACCAAACGAGGTAAAATTACAGCTTTTTTTTTTTCATGCAACACTGTATCCATATGAAAGTTTTATAATTTTTTTTCACATAAATAGAAATTTCTTTTGGTGGTATTTAATTACCGCTGTGATTTTTATTATGTTCTAAACCAAAATAGGCAAAATGTTTTTCTTTGTTTCTGTTATAAAATTTTGCAAATAAATAATCTTTCTTTATAAATTTATGCCGAACTGTATTCTGCTACATTTCTTCAGTGAAAATAACCCAAATCAGTATTTGTGGACTCTATTTTTTAGTCTGTAGGACAATTACAAACTATAGTATATATATATATATATGTATATATATATATATATATATATATATATATATATATATATATATATATATATATATATATATATATATATATATATATATATATATATATATATATACACACACACACTGTATGAAAAGCTTTACTGACATCTTCTAATTTCTTGAGCCCCGAAAATGCCAGAACATTACAAATATCCCTCAAATGACCACTAATTGGAAAGTGGAAAGTCCAAGGTATATAGAAAGAGGCATGGTGAGTTTTTTTAAGTCATTTATTTTAGAAAAAAAAAAGGCTTTAGATGTTTTTATTTTATGTTTACATACTGTCATCAGTGCAGTGCAGCATCATCATATAGGTGGTGTTGCAGTGATCAAGTATACTGACTGTTGACAGTGAGTAAAAAAAAATAAGGATTTAAAAAATGTTTGCCACAGTGTGACCAGAGCAATACAATGTTACTATAGTAACATTGTACTACTATGGGGAAGTGTTTAGGATTTTTTTTTTTTTTTTTACATATTATGCTTGCTTATGCCTGTGAACTGGTATAAGCAACCATTTTTACTGAATGAAATAAATTCATTTAGTGTGTATTGTTGTGATTACTTGTGATTGGCCACAGCTAATCACATGATAAAGATGGGCTGGGATTAGCCCTGTCTGTACTATGTGATCACTGCAACCAATCGCATGAATAAAAGCCATTCATAATTTACAATTGTCATATGATTGGTGATAGTGATCACATGGTACCAGCAGCTGGTCGGTACACTGATCAATCTTCGGCTGTGTTCCAGTCATATGATGTCTGCTCAGAACAACAAAGGTCCTGCCCATCCATCAAATGAAAATAAGCTGGGTAGGAAGTGGTTAAGGTAACTTGAAAAATAACAGACTTAATGGCTTGATCAACAGGTGAAAACAAAGAAAAAAGCCTTTAAAAGACAACCAGTGCAGCCACTAAGAATTTCGGGCCAGATTCACAAATGAGATACGACGGCGTATCTCCTGATACGCCATCGTATCTCTGTTTCTATCTATGCGACTGATTCATAGAATCAGTTACACATAGATAGCCATAAGATCCGACAGGTGTAATTGTTTTACACTGTCGGATCTTAAGATGCAATACCGCGGCCGCCGCTGGAGGGAGTTTGCGTTGTAAACCAGCGTCGGGTATGCAAATTAGGAGTTACGGCGACCCCCGGCGGTTTTTCGCGTTCGCTACGTCGCCGCTAGTCTAGTTTCCCGTCGCAAAGTTAGTCGTTTTTTTTGGTGCCTTAACTTTACACAGCAATCGTATTGCTGTGTAAAGTATTGCCGTCGTTCCCGCGTTGAAATTAAAAAAATAATGTCGTTTGCGTAAGCCGTCCGGGAATACGGAATTACGCTACGCGCGTCGCCGTTCAAAAAAATTACGTCACTTCGCGCAAAGCACGGCGGGAGTTCGGAAACGCAGCATGCGCGGTAGGTCCGGCGCGGGAGCGCGCATAATTTAAATGGCACACGCCCATTTGAATTGGCCCGCCTTGCGCCGGAGGCCGCCGGCGTAGGTTTTCATTGCAAGTGCTTGGTGAATCAGGCACTTGCGATGAAAAATTGCGGCGGTGTAACGTATCTACGATACGTTACGCCGCCGCTGCCCTACGTGAATCTGGCCCTTCTAAACTACAATTTAATACATTTTAGTTTTTGGATTTAATATTACTTTAAGTTTTGTGCAATCAGTGGACATAGCTATCATCCTAGCAGACCCAAGATTTAGTGTTTTTGTGGCCAAATGGCAGCTTTTTGCAGTGTAAAATACACATTTAGTTTGAGTTAACAAGCACTCTGGGCCAGATTCACGTAGAAGTGCAACGGCGTAACGTATCCTAGATACGTTACACCGCTGCAAGTTTTCATCGCAAGTGTCTGATTCACAAAGCACTTGCAATGAAAACCTACGCCGGCGGCCTCCGGCGTAAGCCCGCGTAATTCAAAGGGGCGTGTGCCATTTAAATTAGGCACGCTCCCGCGCCGGACCTACTGCGCATGCTCCGTTTCGAAATTCCCGACGTGCTTTGCGCGAAGTGACGTAATTTTTTAAAACGGCGACGTGCGTAGCGTACTTCCGTATTCCCGGACGTCTTACGCAAGAAAAACATTTTTTTAATTTCGACTCGGGAACGACGGCCATACTTTAACATGGGCTGTGTAAAGTTAGGGCAGCTAAAACGACGACTAACTTTGCGACGGGAAACTAGACTAGCAGCGACGTAGCGAACGCGAAAAACCATCGTGGATCGCCGTAAGTACTAATTTGCATACCCGACGCTGGTTTACGACGCAAACTCCCCCCAGCGGCGGACGCGCTATTGCATCCTAAGATCTGACAGTGTAAAAAAACTTCTTCTCCCAGCATTTTCCTTCTCATGTACCAGTATTATTACTGATACAATGAGGCCTCTGTCTGAAGTGTGAAGTTTTCAGAGTCAGTGATGATTTGGGGTGTCACGACATCTGCTGGTGTTAGTCCACTGTGGTTTTTTTATATGTCCAAAGTCAGCACAGTCCTCTAGCAGGAAATTCTAGGGCACATCATGCTTCCCTCTGATGACCAGCTTTATGGAGATGCTGATTTAATTTTGCAGCAGGACTTAGCATCTGTTCATACTGCCGGACACTGTGTAGCTCGATTGGCATTTTCCATTAAACACCAGAATTGGCAGGTCCGCCACTGGTGCCCCATGCTTTTCACAGATGAGTACATATGACAGACGTGAAAGGGTCTGGAGAAGCCACGGAGAACTTTATGCTGCCTGTAACATCGTTCAGCATGACCAGTTTGGTGGTTGGTCAGTGATGGTCTGGGGAGGCATATCAATGGAGGGACGCACAGACCTCTACAGGCTACACAATGGCAACCTGACTGCCATTAGGTATCGGGATGAAATCTTTGGACCCATTGTCAGACCCTACGCTGGTGCAGTGGGTCCTGGGTTCCTCCTGGTGCATGACAATGCCCTTATGTGGCGAGAGCATGCAGCCAGTTCCTGGAGGATGAAGAAATTAATACCATTGAATGGCCCCTATGATCACCTGACCTAAATCCAAAAGAACACCTCTGGGACATTATTTATATGTTTCGGTCCATCCGGAGCTGCCAGGTTGCACCTCAGTCTGTTCAGGAGCTCAGTGATGCTCAGGTCCAGATCTGGGAGGAAATACCCCAGGACACTATCCGTCGTCTCATTAGGAGCATGCCCTGATGTTGTCTGGCATGCATACAAGCACTTGGGGGCCATACAAACTACTGAGGACCATTTTGAGTTGCAATGAAAAGTCAGCAAAATGCACTAGCTTGCTACATAATTTTTTCACTTTGATTTTCGGGGTGTCTTTGAATTCAGCCCTCTGTAGGTGGATAATTTTCGATTCCATCAAATGATGTGCCATCCTTTCATTCCTAACACATTACCCAGTCCATATCAGTATAGATATTCAGCATGAGATTTTTGCCCGTTGAGATCTGATATGTTTTCAAAGTGTTCCTTTAATTTTTTTGAGCAGTGTATATTGAGTTAGCAGATACCCTAGGGAATTAAATGGTGGTCGTTGCAACCTTTTATGTTACACAGTATTTGCGCAGAAATTTTTCGCGCTTTTTTTGGAAAGAAGCTGTTGCTTCATGAATTAAAAAAAAACACTAAAGTTAGCCCGATTTTTTTCATAAATATGAAATTTGATGTTATGCCAAATAAACAGATACCCAACATGTCACACTTTAAAATTGCACACACTTGTGCAATGGCGCCAATATTTTTTACAGGTTACATGTTTAGAGTTACAGATGAGGTCTAGTGCTAGAATTATTGCTCTTGCTGTAACGTTTGTGGCGTATGTGAGTTCTGAGGCTGGCACATTCCCATTCTGCCCACCTAAACATAATTGCAGTACTAGGAGGAGGCAGGCTTCATCTTGGGGATGTTCCTGCAGTCCACTTGAGAGCTGGGAGGGCTCTTAAACTGCTAGGGAGGAGGTAGGAGGAGAAGGTGCATCCCAGTAATTTGCATAACATCCAGGACAGTTGGCAGCTATTTGTGATAAGGGTATACCATTGACACCTGGCACACCCTATGCACACGCCTATGATATATACACACAAATTGCCTAAATTGTATCTTAACCACTAGGGGTCTGCACGATAGCCAAATGTTTACATGCACTACTAACACTGGAAGGTGGAGGTTCCTCTGTAGAATCTCTCGGGTGAAGCACTGCTGACATGTTTGGAGTATTTTGCTCTATATACACTTTCACTATGTATTTTGATTAAGCAGCAGTTACCTGTATTTGGAGTTTGTATTGAGATATACAGGTATATGTATTTCTTTTTTCCCCAGGAGCGCATAGTACTGTGATCGAAGATACTACTGTATAACTATTTTTTTGTGCTACTTTCCAATGATTTACGCAATTTGAAATAGTGTTAGTGTAATAAAATGCTTCAAGCCATTGAAATTTGGAGGATTATTGTAATTCCAATTCCCAGACTTGTGAAATATTTGAGTAGTTCCACTTTTGTAAAAAATAAATAAATAATAATAATCAAAAAACATAATTCCCTCTGGGTGATGAAAGCACATTGCAAGGAGTTTAACAAATGCTACTGCAGATTCCTACCTTCTGTTGCTCTGAAGAAATGAGCAGTTTTTTAATTTATTTTTTATTTATACCATTGTGCATTGTGAATTATAACTTTTTTTTTTTCATTAATAATTAGCTGATGCATTTTCTGTATTGTAAAGAGGAAAAGCGCAGTGTCTGAATCATTTTAGATGTGCTAATCTCTTTGGGAGTATCTAACCAAAAATTAAATAAATAAATCTGACTTATTGTAGGGTAAATCAGTGATCCAACCACACAAGCAGGGAACAACATTTCTGGGAGGCGTTCTATAATCCAACTGTGTACAGAATGCCTCCAGGTTGCCATATTGCATTGAATTTTACATAAATTTACATTTCTACAGATTAAAAAAGCTATTTTTTTTTTGTATTTGAATATCATTCAATTACAATATGGCTTGTGTAGCAATTGTATATGCTAAATTATTTTATTTGTTTATATTTTTTCTCCACAAAAGTGGATTAAAATAATTAAAAGAAAATCAGAAATAAAAAGCAACACGATTTGGTCGATTAATAAATACAATTATTTGAGTGGCTCCATCCCCACCTCTATCTTTAAGAAACATTAAAGGAACCTGTAACTCTAATTAAAAATACAGTACATGTAAACCCAATCAATATATCCTATATACGCTTTAATATTTTGGTATAATTTCAAAAGTAAATTTCAATAAGTGTAAAGACTTATTATGTAAACATGCTATCAAGGATGGCCTTTGTACTGGAACTTCCAGTTATAAGGTCTGTTTTTGTCTCTTAGATATGCTTCTGCATTGTCAGTAAAATTTAACTATAAAAGCCTCCCTTATGTAGACTTTCAAAAGCTCTGAGACTGTCACTGCATGTCACCATCTTGGATGCAATGTTAGCAGCTCTAATAAACTCAAGGTTGTCACCCAAATTACACCCTATGCTATTCTCCTTTATTTTACTCATCGTTGCTACATAAAAGGTTATGGGGAGGGACAGATATGCTGAGACAGCACAGAGAGCAAATAGAGACTCCCAGAAGGGAAGAGTGAAAAAAAATTGAGAAGAAAAAAAAATTATGGGAAGAAAATTGTGGTTTTACCAGATTATTTTTAGGCTGTTGATGTAGGCTTTAAATATGGCAATTGCTTATATCTTTTTGTTGACTCTTTAAAAAATGTAGGATGCACAGCTTGCTTATAGAGATAGCAGTACATTCCATGTTTCAAAAAAGTTCAGAGCAGAAATTTCAGCAAATGTGTGAAGGGGAGTGCTACAAACAATAGAAACTGTCACTGCTGGATGACATTCCATGCCATCTATGTTGAATAGTTTTCTGTTGATAGCTTCCCCTTCTTGCTGGCATCTGAAGGATGGAGCTGGGTGTTTGAAGGACATGGAAACTGGAGCATTGGATATTGTGTTATGCCCACTATTCTTATTAGTTGTTTTTTTTTTGGGGGGGGGGGGCATGGCTACAGAGCTCCATAATGGACGCGTATCTCCAGAGCTCTTCAGCCAGCTGGAGTAACATTGTCCGACATTTGAGCTCACCAGCACCATCCAGAGCCCAGAAAAGCACCACTGGACTGTTGACCACTGCGGGGATGACACGGCGCAGAAAAAACCTGCAGCCACCGTTGAAACTGCTGGACTTCTTTAAAGCATCAACGCACAGCCCGCACCAAAATGGCAAAGGTGCCTGGGACTCCAAGCACACAGGCAAAGCCACGGCACAAAATGGGAGCACATGACTGCCATCTGCAGCCCCACACTTCAATTACCTGCCAAGCGAATCATCCTCTGGGACATCCAGCCCCTCAACAAGAAGCCCTGGTGAAATTGAGGCCCAGGAGGGACTCTCCAGCTAGGCCGCAGCCTGTCACAGAAATGGAGGTAAGTAGGCCAGCCAGCAACAGCACACATGTGAGGGGACAGGTGAAGGGGGCGCAGGAGAGAGACCCCATAGCCAATTTCCCCACTTCTAACGGCCCCATATCAGACACTGTGTTAAAGGAGATGCTCCTATCCCTGCGTTTATCTCTACAGGCTTACATGATAATTGGCATAAATAAGCGCACAAAGGAGGTTCAGGCCTTAGGCCTCAGAGTGGACAACATTGAGCACAAAATGGAAGAATACATAACATCCTTCAATGTAATGGTGGAGTCACACACCGCACTGGGAGAAGATATAGCATGGATGAGAGATAAGATCACAGATTTGGAGGACAGGTCCACAAGGAACAATATTAAAATCAGGGGCATTTCAGAGTCCGTAACACCAAATCTCCTTCTCAAATATGCCCAAACCCTGTTCTCCATGCTAGTTCTATCTCTAACTGTGCAAGATCTTATAGTAGATAGGATCCACATGATTCCTAAATCCTCATTTCTCCCTGCGGAGACCTCAAGGGATGTTTTGCTAAGGGTACACTACTACCATACCAAGGATCAGATCCTTAAAGCATCCAGAAAACTAGACAACATACCACCAAAATACACAGATATCAGTTTGCTTCCTGACCTCTCCAGGCACACACTGCAACGTTAAGGTATGGCAACTAGTTGATGAATTATAGTTATTTGTTTTACTATCTGGTGCATTATTTGCTTGGATGTTTGTTTTATGCTCTGTGAAGGCAAAAGGAAACTTAAAAAAAAAAAAAAAATAGTGGACAAGCATGCAAAAGGCTGTATCTGGCCCCCCAGGACACAGTTTGGAAACAATTGTGATAGATCAACACATAGTGGCACATACTTGTGAAGTGGAAGGAAAATGATAAATAGTTTGCAATTTTTTTTTACAAACAAATATGTGAAAAGTGTGTCATGCATATGTACTCAGCCCCCCTGAGTCAATACTTTGTAAAACCAGCTTTCACAGCTTTCACAGCAATTACAGCTGAGAGTCTTTTTGTGCATGTCTCTACCAGCTTTGCACATCTAGAGAGTGAAATTGTTGCCCATTCTACTTTGTAAAATAGCTCAAGTTATGTTAGATTGGATAGAGAGCGCATGTGAACAGCAATTTTCAAGTCTTGCCACAGATTCTCAAGTGGATTTAGGTCTGGACTTTGAATGGGCTATTCTAACACATGAAAATGCTTTTATCTAAACCATTCCATTGTAGATCTGGCTGTATGTTTAGGGTTATTGTCCTGCTGGAAGGTAAACCTCTGCCCCAGTCTCAAAACTTTTGCACACTCTAGCAGGTTTTCTTCTAAGATTGCCCTGTATTTGGCACTATCCATCTTCCCATCAACTCTGACCAGCTTCCCTGTCCCTGCTGAAGAAACACATGCCCACAACATTATGTTGCCACCACCATGTTTCACAATGGGGATGGTGTGTTCGGGGTGATTTGCAGTGTTAGTTTTCTGCTACACATAGCATTTTTCTTTTAGGCCAAAAAGTTCAATTTTAGTCTCATCTGGCCAGAGCACCTTCTTCCACATGTTATCTGTGTCACCCACATGGCTTACCGCAAACTGCAAACGGGACTTCTTATGGCTTTCTTTCAGCAATGGCTTTCTTATTGCCACTCTTTCATAAAGGCCAGATTTGTGAAGTGCACAACTAATAGTTGTCCTGTGAAAAGATTCTCCCACCTGAGTTATGCATCTCTACAGCTCCTCCAGAGTTCCATGGGCCTCTTGGATCCTTCTCTAATTAATGTTCTCCTTGCCTTGCCTGGCCTATCAGTTAAGGCGGACAACCATTTTTTGTTAGGTTTGCACTTGTGCCATACTCTTTTGATTTTCAGATGATGGATTGAACAGTGTTCCATGAGATGTTCAAAGCTTGGGATATTTTTTTATAACCTAACCCTGTTTTAAACTTCTCCACAGCTTTATCCCTGACCTGTCTGGTGTATTTCTTGGCCTTAATGATGCTGTTTGTTCACTAAGGCTCTCTAACAAACATATGAGGGGTTCACAGAACAGCTGCATTTATACTGAGCTTAAATTACACACAGGTGGACTCTAATTACTAATTAGGTGACTTCTGATAGCAATTGGTTCCACTAGAGTTTAGTTAGGGGTATCAGAGTAAAGGGGGCTGAATACAAATGCACATCACACTTTTCAGATATTTATTTGTAATAAAAACCCTTTATCATTATCCTTCCACTATATAATTCGGTGCCACTTTGTGTTGGTACATCATATATATATATATACTGTATATATATATATATATATATATATATATATATATATATATATATATATATATTGTGATATATATTGTGGCAGAGCGAGGCTCTGTTCCTATGAAATTGGGGTTAAAGTGGACACAGAATCTGCATATCGGCGGATTGCAGAGCTACAGAGTATAGATTTGAAACAGAGAAAACTACTCTGGCAGTTTTCTCTGGATCTTGCTATTTCTGGAAAGGGCTCTGTAATTTGGAGATCCTTCAGAGTCTTGGGTGGGACGGGGTCTCCAACCCTGTGTCCGGGTCTTGTGGACAGCCAGCAGGGTGTGTGCCCAGGTGCATGCAGCCCATATAATGAGGGGCTGGTGAGAGCAGAAGGTGGAAGAAAGGTGGAGTTAGAGTAGTGGCTGCTAGTGAGAATCGCTGTGTGAGAATAGATGCTGTGTGCATTAAGAAATTCAAAGCTGTGTGCATTGAAGGGCTTCAAGCTGTGTGCGTCCAAGGAGCCAGAAGCTGTGTGCATTGAGGGGCTTGAAGCTGTGTGTGTTTAAGGAGCCCAAAGACTGTATGTACCCAAGAAGAGCTGGTAGTTTAAGGGACCAGTACCTATAACAGCAGTGTTGAAGAGTAGCCAGGTGGGCTTGCATTTTCAGTTTTGTTTGAATGACGTCTAAACCCCTGCGTGGGATTCTGTAGTGGACTGTTTTTTTGTTCATTTAATAAATGTGGGCTACCAGGCCCTTAACTATAAACGCCTGTCTGATGTGGACTCACACACATACTGTGTGTGTATATATATATATATATATATATATATATATAAAAAAAAAATATATATATATATATATATATATATATATATATATATATTGTGACAAAGTCGCAGAAATAGCGGTAATGTACTGCAGCAAAGTCGCAGGTCTTAAGTAATAAATACGGCTTTATTGCACTCAAAAGAAATAATACAAAACAAAATGGCCTACTCCAATTTAGGAGGCAAACTAACAGTACTGTCCCTCACTACACTGTACTGGAGGGGCTATTCCAGCCTCCAGTAAAAACAAACAGAATAACAATCCAAATAAACGATTATCTGTGACAGACCTTGTTCCTCCAATGCAGACAGTCTCCAACCTGTCTGTCCAGCTCAGCATACCTCTCACACTGAGCTCTCCCTTCTCACTTCCCTACCAGGTGACTGTTAATTAATAGGGGGAAGAGAGAGGGTTTACCTGTTGGCCAGGCTTAACCCCTTCCAGGGCAGGGAAAACTGACCTTTCCAGTCTCTCACTGGCGTACATAAAATTGTGTACCCTGTCACACATCCTCCCCCCCAGCTTAACACTTGGGTGGGAAGCGGCCACCTCTGCAAACCCATGTACTCGGGACAGAGCATCTGCATTACTGTGGAGGAGACCTGCCCTATGTCGTACAACAAAAGTAAAGGGCTGTAGGGACAGAAATCACCTTGTGACCCGGGCGTTCTTGTCTCTGTTGGTGTGCATCCACTTTAACGGAGCATGTTCTGTGACGAGGGTAAACCGCCTGCCCAACAAATAGTAGCGGAGTGTTTCTACTGCCCACTTGATCACCAAACACTCTTTTTCCACTGTGGCATAGCGCTGTTCTCGAGGTAACAACTTCCGACTCAAATATAGGACAGTGTGTTCCTCACCATCCACATATTGGGACAAAACTGCACCCAGACCCACCTCTGAGGCATCGGTCTGGAGAAAGAACTCCTTTCTAAAGTCGGGAGCCACAAGCACAGGTTGGGCACAAAGCGATGCCCGAAGACAAGCAAAGGCTTCCTCAGCCTCGCTGTTCCACTTTACCGTGTCTGGACTTCTGGCTTTAATAAGGTCAATGAGCGGAGCAGCCCTTGTAGAAAAGTGAGGAATAAACCTCCGATAGTAGCCTACAATCCCCAAGAAAGCTCTGACTTGTTTTTTCCTCAACGGTCTGGGCCAGCTCTGTATAGCTCCTATCTTGTTCATTTGTGGTTTAACAAGTCCTCTGCCAACCAGATAACCCAAGTTTCTAGCCTCTGCTAGACCCAGTGCACATTTAGAGGGATTAGCTGTCAGACCCGCTCTTCTAAAAGTGTCCAACACTGCCTGTACTTTGTCCAGATGGCTTTCCCAGTCCGGGCTATGAATGATCACATCATCCAAGTATGCGGATGCATATTCGGTGTGGGGTCTGAGCAACTTATCCATTATCCTTTGGAAAGTGTCTGGAGCTCCATGGAGGCCAAAAGGCATGATCCTGTACTGGAACACGCCATCAGGAGTGGCAAAGACTGTCTTCTCTCGGGCGCGCTTTGTCAATGGGATCTGCCAATAACCCTTTGTCAGATCCAACGTGGTGAAGAAACTATCTTTGGCTAACCGCTCTACTAGTTCATCCACCCTAGGCATGGGGTAGGCGTCAAACTTGGACACCTTGTTTAACTTCCTGAAGTCATTACAAAACCTGATGGACCCATCAGGTTTGGGAACTAGAACAATGGGGCTGGACCACTGGCTGTGAGACTCCTCTATCACTCCAAGCTCAAGCATTTTCTTGACTTCAGCCCTTACAGCTTCCCTCTTGGCCTCCGGAATGCGGTAAGACTTCACTCTTACGACAACCCCGGGTTCTGTAAAATTTCATGGGTAATCTCTCGGGTTTGTCCAGGGTTGGGGGAGAAGACATCATTATTCCTCTCAGCCAAGCCTCTAGCTTCTTTTATTTGCTCAGGTGTCAGCTCTGGAGAGATTGTCACCGAAGGACTAGGTGCCTGTGGACCAGGTGTGGTGTCCCCCACTGCGGCCATGCAGTCCTCTCTAGTCCTCCATGGTTTAAGAAGATTTATGTGGAACACGGCCTCCTTCTTTCGGCGTCCCGGCTGACTAACTTTATAATTTACTGGGCTCACTTTTTCCAAGACCTCATAGGGTCCCTGCCACTGTGCTAGAAGTTTGCTGTCTGCGGTGGGTACTAGAACCATTACTCTGTCCCCCCTTTCAAACTGTCTCACTAGGGCCCTCTGGTCATAGTAGGACTTCTGCCTACTCTGCGCCTGCTCCATATGCTGGCGAACAAGAGGGCCAATCTGAGCCATACGCACCCGCATATCTTCAACATACTGGAGGACATTGGTCCCAGTTACCCCCTGTTCTTCCCAGGTTTCCTTTAGGATATCCAGTATACCCCTGGGATGCCTGCCATATAAAAGCTCAAATGGGGGGAAACCCGTAGAACTTTGGGGAATCTCTTGAACTGCAAACAACTGGTAAGGAAGTAACAAGTCCCAATCCTTCCCATCCCTGCTAACGACTTTTCTCAACATCCCCTTAAGGGTCCGGTTAAACCTTTCCACCAACCCATCTGTCTGGGGGTGATACACTGACGTTCGCAGAGTCTGTACATTAAATAGCTGACATAGCTCTTTCATAATACGGGAGACAAACGGTATCCCCACCCGTGTAAACATCTGAACCAACTCTTTTGCAATACTTTTAGAATTAGCCTTGCGTAGTGGAATGGCTTCCGTGTATCTGGTGGCATAATCGAGCATGACAAGGATGTACTGGTGCCCTCGAGCTGTTTTCTCTAAGGGACCCACTAGGTCCATGCCAATTCTCTCAAACGGAGCGTCAACTATGGGAAGAGGTATGAGTGGGGCTCTCAACTTCGGTCTGGGAGATGCCAGCTGGCATTCCGGGCAAGAAGCACAGTATCTTTTAATCCCCTCATATACCCCAGGCCAAAAGAACCTCCTGAGCACCCGTTCTTGGGTTTTCTCCACCCCTAAGTGTCCCCCCAGAAGATGAGAGTGAGAGTAATCCAGGATTTTCCGGGTAAATGATGAAGGCACAACCAGTTGTTCAAGCTCTTGTCCCTCATCGGAGGTTACTCTGTAAAGGAGATCGTTTTTAAGGATAAAATAGGGATAGGCCTTTCCCGTTACCCCTTCCACTGGTACCCCATTAACCTCCACAACATTACTCCTGGCTTCCTGCAACAGGGGATCATCTGCCTGATCCCGGCCAAAGCCACTACCCGAAATATCCAGAATATCTATATCCCCTTCATCGCCTTCACTGGTAGCCTCTGGGGCGGGTTCCGGTTGACCAACCTCTGCCTCATCTTCTGTCTCTCGTGGGGCCCCACCTCTCCTGGACTGATCCCCACACTGATTCAACAGGACTTCCTTGACAGCCCTATTAAATCTTAGCTTGCTCTCCCTGCGTTCCCATCTTGTTTTACCTCTTTTTGGATTAGAGATATACAAGTCAGGATGAGCAAAGGGAAATACTTCATGGACCCCTGTATTTCTCTGCTCCACTTCAGGTTCCCCTTGTTCTCCTATCACAGGGGGCTGTAACAGAGTGTGGAAATTAGGGAAATTCCTTCCTATTATCAAAGGATATGGTAGACGAGGAACTACCACTGCTACGATCCTTACCAAACTGCCCTGTACTAACACTTCTACGTTGGCAGTAGGATACCGCACAGTACACCCATGAATACATAATACCCCCATGGTTCTATGCTTCTGAATCCAACAAGGTTTTACCAATTTACTGGCTACCAAAGTCAGGGCACTGCCAGAGTCCACCAGGGCCATTGTCTCTTGTTTGTTCAGCAGGACAGGTACTCGGAAGGTATGTCCCCCTTCTACCAGGCCTGCTAAACAAATGAGTCCGCAAAAGTCAGAGGAATCTTCCCCTAGTCCACACTGTATGGGCTCAGGAAGACTAGGGCATATCGCCCTGACATGTCCTTTGGCGCCACACTCAAAACAAGTTATGGAGTTTCTCCTAGGGTGGTCCTGTTTCCCAGGGTTTTGACCTCTAAAGTCTGTTTTGGAAAAACGGGCTCCCGGTCCGAAGTCTGCTTCTACTCCACTCCTCCGGTCTCCTGGTCTCTGTATTTTCTTGGTCGTCCTAGAGAGAGATCGGTCCAAATTTTTGGTAGACAGGTACCGCTCCACTTGTGCAACCATACTATCACAGTCCAGGGGATTTCCCTGAGTGACCCACTCCCAGAGTTCATTTGGAAGCTCTCTCACGTAATGGTCCAGTACAAGCGCTTCTATAATCTGTGCAGGGGTTTGAGTCTCTGGTTTGAGCCACTTCCGAGCCAGATGAATTAAGTCAAACATCTGGGACCTTGGTGCTTTTCATTCTTTGAACCTCCAGTTGTAGAAACGCTGGGCCCTCACTGTGGAAGTCACCCCTAAGCGAGCCAGGATCTCTCCTTTCAGTTTGGGATAGTCTGCAGCAACCACCTCATCCAGATCGAAATAAGCTTTCTGTGCTTCTCCCATGAGGAAGGGTGCAATGATTACAGCCCACTGTTCTGGGGGCCAGCCTTCTCGGGTGGCGGTCCGTTCAAACGCCAGTAGATAAGTCTCCACATCATCATCCGGGGTCATTTTCTGCATACAGCTGCTTGCACGTATTTGGTTTACCCCCCTTGCTGGTGGGTTAGTAGACCCTTGGGAAGTCATCTGATCCAGGGTTGCTTTGAGAACAGCATGGTCTGACTTTTGTGCTTCAGTCAAAGCTTCAATGTGCAAAGTCAGGAGCCTGTTGGTCTCCTGTTGCACTGCAGCTGCGGCAGCTGCCTGTCTATTAGTCTCTTGCTGCGCTGCAGCTGAGGCTGCTACCTGTCTATTAGTCTCTTGCTGCACAGAGGCAGCTTGTGACAGGGCTTTCACAATATCTTCCATTTTCTGGGTCCTATACCTTTAAGGCCACTGTAACTATAAATTGACCGGTACAACAGTGAACATCCCACTTCTGACACCACTTGTGACAAAGTCGCAGAAATAGCAGTAATGTACTGCAGCAAAGTCGCAGGTCTTAAGCAATAAATACGGCTTTATTGCACTCAAAAGAAATAATACAAAACAAAATGGCCTACTCCAATTTAGGAGGCTAACTAACAGTAGTGTCCCTCATTACAATATATATAAAACATGGTCCAATAGTGAGGCTTCTTCAGAAAGATTCATGTAAAGGGGTGAAGCCTAAATTTGACATCATCATGCTGTGCAAGATGGCAGAGTTTGTTCTGTGAGTGGTGTCTCTGCATTATCCTTTCAAGTGTCAGAACTGGACAGATTACATGTATAAATGTGCTGTTTCTACACATGCATCGTGAGTATTTTAACTTTTATTTTATACCATAAAACCATTCAGTCAGCGCTATGGGAGTTCTTTTCTCTTGTTATATTGGTCTTATAATGTCGAGGAGGGCAGCAAGGAGTGGTGTTACTGAAAATAAGACCTAATTATCAGTTTACGCTCATGTGGGGATTATTGACAGATAGACAATATGGGTATGTACTGTATAGGTGAGTTTGTAAAGGTGAGCAGTACACCGGGTGAAAAGTGTATTTGAGTGTGAAATTTAAAGAAATCCACTGATCACATTATTGTACTTGGACTTGTTCACGATTTTTTGTTATTTTATATATTTTTTTTTGTGTTTTTATTTGATTTTTTTTTCACATTTATTTATGAATTAATATTTGTTGCACATTTATTGTATGCACTGATATGTGATGCACTATATTTGATTTATTTTATAATGGATATTTTGTATTGTGACATTGTATTTTGATTGTTTTTATTTACTTTATTTATATACTGATATTAGCTGTATTAATTGTTTATTCATAATAGGGTAGTGCTGTGGTTTGGTTATTGGTAAAAGTGCGGAGTGATCACTTTTTGGTGTCAGGAAGCTCCCATTGCCCCCCCCCCTATTTATTGATTTACTAAATGAGTTGAGAATCTTCACTTTACCTATCAAATCATGTACAGATAAAATAGGTATGCAGGAAGTCTGGAATTTGCTTTTCACATGATAGGAAAAACAAAGTTATTTACTAGTAACGTTCTTTCCCAAAGTCTTTCAGGACAGCCACCTGAGAGACCTTGACTCCTCCCCTCTGTAGGAAACACAGCCCCAGCCATCTTTAAATTTCCTCCTCCCCTGATGGGTCCTCAGTTTTTTTAAAGAGCACCTCCAGTCCGCTGGGGAGACACAAGAACATATGATTTTCATGTTTTCCTTAATTGTCTTTCAGGACAGCCACCTGACAGGATAATCAAGCACTTACCCTTAGGGAGGGACTACGGCTTGTAAGACCTTGCGTCCAAAGGTCGGATACTTTGCAGACCTAAGGTCCACCCTATAGTGTCTTACAAAAGTGGCGAAGATGGACCATGTTGCCACTTTACAAATCTGTTCCGGTGTTGCTCCAGCTCTCTCTGTCTGCAACGTTGCCACTGATCTTGTGGAGTGTGCCCTGATACCCTCTGGTATCTGCATGCCTCCCAATGTATAAGCCTGCCCAATAGCCTCCCTTAGCCACCTGGCTATGGTGTGTTTTGAGTCCCTGTGCCCTTTCCTGGCCCCTGAAATAAAATAAATAAAGAATCTGTCTTTCTAAGGGCTTTTGTTACATCCAAATAATGTAAGGCCGGGTACACACGGACAAACATGTATGGTGAAAGCGGTCCGTCGGACCGTTTTCACCATACATGTCTGCCAGAGGGCTTCTGTACGATGGTTGTACACACCATCGTACAGAAGTCCGCGCGTAAACAATACGCGGGGCGTGTCCGCGGTGTCGCCGCGTCGATGACGCGGTGTCGCCGCGACAATGACGCGGCGACGTGGGCGGCCCGCCTTTAAAATGCTTCCACGCATGCGTCGAAGTCATTCGACGCATGCGAGGGACGGCGGGCGCCTGGACATGTACGGTAGGTCTGTACTGACGACCGTACATGTCCGAGCGGGCTGAATTCCAGCGGGCTGTTTTAAAACAAGTCCAGGAATATTTGTCTGCTGGGAAAAGGCCCGGCGGGCAAATGTTTGCTGGAATTCGGCCCGCTCGCGCCCACACACGACCAAACATGTCTGCTGAAACTGGCCTGCGGGCCAGTTTCAGCAGACATGTTTGGTCGTGAGTATGGGGCCTAAGACGCATCTCCTGATGTCTAACATATGGAACTTTATTTCTTGTTTCCTGGAAGGATTTGTACAAAACGAAACCTGATTTTTCAATGTGCTGAGGCTTAGACCTTTATCTGCTCAACTCTGCAGGAACTATAATTCCGCGTACACATGACCATTATTCATGTCATGGAAAAAACAATGTTTTTCTCTATGTGATTCCTCTCAAGCCTGCCTTGCATATAGTCGATCGTAAAAAAAAATGCTTGAGCAAAGCACGGTGACGTACAACACGTACAAGGGCACTATAAAGGGGAAGTTCCATTCAAATGGTGCCACCCTTTGGGATGCTATTGCTAATTTCCCAGTCTCATAACTTGCTTCTGAGCATACATGCTTTTTTTCCCCTTTTTAATGCGTACACACGACCATTTTTCACAACGTGAAAAACGTCAAAAAAAAAATAGAGCAGGTTCTAAATTTTTAACGACCATTTTTCTCATTGAGAAAAATGCTCTGGAGCCTTTTCACGACCAATTAAAAAATTGCATTTTTCTCGTCATGAAAAACAATCATGTGTACGCGGCATGAGACTGCCACTGAACTTTGTGTTTTAAAGCAGTTCTCTGTACACCATTTGTTAAAACATTTCCATACCCTCTGGTAAATGGTCTCCATTTTCCTGCATTTCAGCAGTGTATCAATTAAACGGACTAAGAATCTTTTCGCTTTCAGCAGCTGCTCCTCAGAAACCAAGCGGCTAGGTTCCACCTTTTCACTTGGGGACAACACACTGTGCCCTGGGAGAGGAGATCCTCCTGGATTGGTAGTAACTGAGGGGGTTCTACAGCAAGTTATTAAGTATAGAGCACCACGGTCTGCTGGGCCAGTGTGGTGCAATGAGAATGCAGTGACGTGTTGTCCGTATGGAATTTTCTTAGTACTACTGGTAGGAGTACTGGTGGGGGAAAGGCATTGCATTTGTTGAATGCTCACTTCTGTGCTAGCGAGTCTACCCCGAGCGCTCCAGCCTTCCTTTTCAGGGAGAAGTAAGCCTGAACTTTTCTGCTTTCTTTTGAGGCAAATAAGTCCACCTGAGGTGTTGCCCATTTTTGCATGATCTGTTTGAGCACTTCCTGATTTAATACTCAGTCACCTTCTCTCAATTTATTTCTGCTGAGGAAATCTGCCATTTTGTTTAGTTCCCCTTTCAAGTTTACTGCTGACAAGGAGAGTATGTAATTCTCCCCCCCCCCCTAGTTTAGAATTTCCTCTGCTAAGGTCCACAAGGTTTCGCTCCTTGTTCCCCCCTGCTTGTTGATGTAGGTGATTGCTGATGATTTGTCCGCTCAATTCTTTCTGGAAGGATTGAAGTGCTAGAAGTACTGCCTTCAATTCCTTCCAATTGGATTATCTCATCATCATTTCCTTTTTCCAAGTTCCCTGTGTTATCTGGGAGCCTAGATGTGCTCCCCACACTACGCCACTTGAGTCCGTAGTTATTATTCGGGTGATTGGTAGGACCCACATCCATCCTCTGTTTAAATTTTCTGATCTCCTCCACCACCACAGGAATCTTTTTACCTGTGTTGGTATCAGAACCTTTGTGTCTAAGGACTCTTTTTTTGCGGTCCCATACTTTTAAGATGAACATCTTTTTGTAGAATGACGTATTTTTTATTTTTTTTATTGCATTTTATGTCTTTTTGATTACTGTTCTCATGTTTCACATGATCACATTCCTTGAAATAGGAATAAAAGTGAACCATTTTTTTTTTAAAACGGCGTCAAAATAAATAAAATAAAGTAAAATAAATAAGAAAAAAAAATCTTAAAGCGCCCCGTCCCTACAAGCTTGTGCGCAGAAGCGAACGCATACAAGAGCAGCATCGGTGCCATAGACCTCATCTGTAACTCAAAACATGCAACCTGTAGAGTTTTTTAAACGTCACCTATGGAGATTTTTTTAAGGGTAAAGGTTTGTTGCCATTCCACGAGCGGGCGCAACTTTGAAGCGTGACCTGTTGGGTATCAATTTACTCGGCGTAACATTATCTTTCACAATATAAAAAATACCTGGGCTAACTTTACTGTTGTCTTATTTTTTAATTCAAAAATTAAATTTTTTCAAAAAAAGTGCGCTTTTAAGACCGCTGCGAAAATACGGTGTGACAAAAAGTATTGCAACGACCACCATTTTATTCTCTGGGGTGTTAGAAAAAATATATATAATGTTTGGAGTTCTAAGTAATTTTCTAGCAAAAAAAGTTTTTAACTTGTAAACACCAAATCTCAGAAAGAGGCTTGGTCCTTAAGTGTTTAAGGTTCTCTAGTAATTTAATGGGGGAGATTGCAAATAGGAAAAGGTTGTCTAGGCGATGATGGATATGCCCCTGACCCAAAGTGTCGCCAGGGCTTCCGCCAAAATTTTTGTCAAAATTTGTGGCGAAGAGGAAGGGCCGAAGGGTAGAGCCCGAACCTGAAGGTGCATGGTTTCTTTCTTTGTTTTATTGCTAATCTTCAAAATTTTTGGTGACTTTGAGCTATCGAAATGTGTAAGTACTCATCCTTTAGATCCAGGAAAGCCATATAGCAGTTTGGAGGTAATAAAACCTTTACCAAATATATGAAGTCAATCCTGAATCTTCTGTAGATTATAGATAGATTTAGAGGTTTTAGGTTGAGTATCAGCCTGACCTTTCCCGAAGGTTTTTGTACCCCAAATATGTGGGAGTAGAAGCCCTGACCTCTTTCTTTTATTGGTACTTTGGTAATGACTTTCTGTTTTCTGGGTTATTTTATGGCTTTCATTAATCCTCTGGCCTTTTCTTTGTTTTTCTGGAGTTTGGTTATGTAAAACTGTTTGGGGGTGATCTTGAGAACTCTAAATGATACTAGTTTCCTATCATTCTCAATATGAACTTATTGGAGGATATCTTTTTTCAATGTCTTCCCCCCACTGTGACTGGTTTGTCATTGCTTGTTGCGGGCTTGTTCAGGAGGACAAAAAAAAATTGCCCCTTCTTTTCCCTTTCCTCTCTGTACCCATGGTCGTTTTTGGCCTTGGGTGCCCTAAAGTGGGATCTTGTGTTCCCTCTTTGCTTCTTTATTTTGCTGTGGCTGTCCCCAGACGGGTTTATGCTTCAGCGGAAATGCTTTTTTTCTTGTCTGCTGTGTGATCCCGCATTTTCCCAATCCTGGCCCAAACAGCAAGTCCCCTGTGAATGGGATCCCGCAAAGTTTGGCTTTAGACACGCAATCCCCCTGCCATGTCTTTAGCTACAGGGCTCTTCTTGCGGAGTTGGATAAGGCGGAGGATCAGGCTACTATCCGTACCAATTCCACTAATGCATCTGTGATATAAGTGATAGCTCGGAGAACATGGGGAAAGAAGATAGAATCTGCTCTTTTGCAGTTCCCTCCTCAATGTTGGCTTGTATATGAGTCAGACAAAACTCTACGTTTAGGGCCACTACAATTACTGCCAAAGCTGGTTTTAGGCTTCCCACTGTGGAGTTCAACGACTTGTCCCTTGCGTCAGACAGGACCCTCATGTCCTCGAAGGCCAAGTCTGTGTGCCTTGAGACTTGGGAGAAAGCTGCGTCTAGTTTTGGACTGTTCTTCCATGTAATGTGATCCTGACATTCTTTATTGCCTCTACGAAGAGCTCATGGACTGGATTTTTTTTCTTTTCCTGTTCTCCTAGGCCCTCATACATTTGGTCATGTAGAGACCACATATCTGCTGTCGGGTCACCTAAATCAGTGTTTTTCAACTCCAGTCCTCAAGGCACACCAACAGGTCATGTTTTCAGGCTTTCCATTATTTTGAACAGGTGATTTGATCAGTTTCACTGCCTTAGTAATCACCACAGTCGTTTCATCTAAAGGAAATCCTGAAAACATGACCTGTTGGTGTGCCTTGAGGACTGGAGCTGAAAAACACTGACCTAAATGATCCAAGTCAGCGGACCAAGACAGAAGTACACAGGGGTCAACCAGAAGGCAGCGTTGGAAACAGGCAGGGTCGGCAATAAAAACAGCGCAAATCCAAGGGGTAATCAAAGAAGCGGAGTCAGGAACAAGCAAAATAATTTACCAGAAACACAATAACATACACCAAGGAACATGAACCTTAACTAGGGCAAAGACAGAAAGGGGAAGTGATGATTTATAGGTCACTAAATTATATGACTGCCTACAGCTGAACACTGGGTGATGCCAGGGTCCAAGATCAAGGAGCAGGGCATAACAAGGGCTCTACACAGAAGGAAGTTTACCAGTGGCTTAGGCAGTAGGAAACCATCCACAGAACACCAGGTCCCAGGATTAAATCCCAGACATGGTGCGTCTGTCCCTACAGAGCTCCCTGCATGCAGACATCACGTTTGTCACCCAAAAAGTGCACTCATTAGAAGACAGGGTGCACCACATTGAAAATGTCTTAGAAAACACCACTGCCGCAGTCAATAACCTTATCAACGCCCATGACGATGGCATAGAAGACCCCACATGGTTTAAAGCTGATCTAGTAGATAGATCAAGACAGAAAATCTTAAAGTAATTGTGATTTGAAGAAAAACAAATATAAAAAAAAAAGAGAACCTCGGATCTCATGCACAAAACTGGATCGAGATTGGGCTTAGGTAAGTATTGGGGGACTGAGGGGGGAGCTGCACACTGACATTCCCAGAGGTAACTGTCAAATGTATTAAGTTGTAGTCTTACTATCTGAACCCTTAGGAAGAGGTTCATTGAACACAGATGCTTGCAAGAAGGCAGTGATAAACATAGCGTACAGAGACACTTCCTAGAGTTTCACTGGAGAATGCATGAAGGTAAAAAACATTCAGCCTTTACAACCCTTTTAAGCAGTATGCCAAAGATCTATTTGCTGCTGTGCTCTTTGATGCTGCACCTCTGGAATTACCCATTAAGCATATATATCACATGCCAAAGCCATTGCACCTATTGAACGTGTTCCCCAGAGATGTTCTATTAAAACAAAAAAAATACATACCAAGGAGCAAATTCTGGGTAAATCCTAGACAATGAGTAAATTACCAACCCCATGCAGTGATGTTCAAATAAAACCCAACTTATCCAAATATAGCTTAGACATAAGGAGACAACTCACCACCATCACTATGGCATAACCACAAGCTTGACTACAAATGGAAACATCCTTCCAAACTCAGCATGTGATGGAATAGCGTCTTTCACACTATCACATCTGTAGAGGCAGTACTGGCACTGCTCGGTTCATGGGGCATAATACCAGAACCCACTCCAACAGCTGGGTCTCACAAACCGCTAGAGCAATTAACAAATGACTGGTGTGGGGATCACCTTTTCTGAATGACAGTCAGCAAACGGGCACTTTCTTAAAATTCTGGTGGATGCCATGTTTATTTACAGGAGGTTTGCAAAATAAGAATAAACAAAAGAGTAAATTAAATCCTTGCCGTCCAGTGCTAACTAAACAAATAGTCTCCTCTCTATACAGTGCGGGGCTGGTCCCCGTCACCCACAAAACATGTGGTAAGACAAACCTTTTAGTCCAACACCCAGAGCTCCTCTCACTAAGGTTCCTTCCTGAGTCTCAAAACCAGTGCACTGCTTTGCTCTCTTCCTGGTCTTTTAAATTCAACCTTTAAATTCAACCTGAGTGTGGACTCAAGTGGACCAGAACATCAGGACCGGAACCAAGCCTGCCACAGAGGCTGGAAAAACCCAGGCCGGATTATGGTTCATTCCCTTACAATAGAGCGAATGTGAGGTGAAATGTACCTATTATCGTGTATCTCACCTCGTATATCATCACACCGGTCAAAGTCTAGGCCTCAGTGACCCCTCATGGCCCCAATGGACTATGAAGCTCCGTTGCCATGGCACTGTGGCAATTGGAACGTATTAACCCACTCTAAATCATGCAGCCTTTTTTAACATAAGCTGCATTTTTGTTTCAAAATATGTTTGTTCCTCTGTTATCATCTTATTCTTTTACAGCCTTTGACTTCCAGACTTTTGAGGATTATCCCTGCCTCTGACCTATGTCATCAGTTCATCATTGTAGCTCCTCCAATCAGCCACTCTTCACCCACGATCTACAAAGAACCCTGCTACAAGAAATGCGCCAAACACCCACCTGTTTAGTTTGCAGCAGAACTCCCAAACAGGGGAAACGTTCTAACATGAACGGTGAACCCCATTGAAGTCTATGGGAGCCGAACAAGAAAAGTCAAAAGTGCCCATTTTGAATGCTTATATGCAAGTAAGTGGCCATAAAAGGTGTATAGGGGTCTGGGTACTGCCATGGGGGACATGTATTAATGCTTTTTTTTTAAAACAATAGTTTTTTCAGGTGCAACGATTTTAATAAAGCTTAAAGTACAACAATAAAAATGAAAAATTCATTTAAATGTAGTGCCTAGGAGAGTCCCCTTAGTCTGTGTGTGAAGTGGTGCATCTGTGGCATATATAGAACATGTTGCAGCAAAAATGAAATTTATAAATAAAAAAAATAGTCAAATCCCATTTGAAATGACTCATGGTTGCAATTGCACCCAGATATTGAAAAAAAAATGCATGGTGCCCCCAGTCCATGCCAGGCCATTTGGGTCTGATATTGATTTTAAGTGGAACAACACACCATTTTTTTAAACTGCATTGGGCCCCCCAAAATCCACCCAGGCCCTTATCTGGTCATGTAGTCTGGCAGGTCAGGAAGGGGGGGGGGACAAACGAGTGCCCCCCCTCCTGAACCATACCAAGCCCCCCCACCCCAAAGCACCTTGTCCCCATGTTGATGGGGACAAAAGCCTCATCCCCCACAACTATGGCCAGTGGCTGTGGGTGTCTGTGGGCAGGGAGCTTTTCGGTATCTGGAAGCTCCCTTTAACAAGGGGGCCCCCGGATCCTGACACTCTATGTGAATAAGTATGGGGTACAAATTACCCCTACCCATTCACCAAAAAAGTGTCAAAAAGTAATAAAAACACAGAGACAGTTTTTAACAATTCTTTTATTTAAAAAAAAAAAATAGTGTCCCCCAATGTAAATCCATCGTAAATCACTTCACCCGCCGCACCCCAAAAAAATAAAAAAAATAAACATGCTTCTGATGTCATGAAGGCTGACTACCTACTGCAAGCTGTTTCACATTTCTTATATAGGGAAGGGGCGGGCTACCTGGCTGCGTCACCTGGTGGCACTGCCCCCTTTTGATGTCACAGACAGGTGCATGCTGGGTCAGTGATGTCAGAAGGGGGACACTGTTTTTTATTTTTTAATAAAGGAAAAATTTTGTGTGTTTTTATTACTTTTTGACACTTTTTTGGTAAATGGGTAGAGGTACTATGTACCTCATACTCATTCACATGGGGGCCAGGGTCTGAGGGCCCCCTTGTTAAAGGGGCTTCTGGATTCAGATAAGCCCCCTGGCCACAGACCCCCAGAACCACCAGCCATGGCTGTAGGAATGAGGTCCTTGTTCCCAATAACATGGGGACATGGTGCTTTGGGGTGGGGGGCTGTTAAATGCCGAAGGGCAGGGGGAAGAGAGGGGACAGAGATAGAACAGAGGACATAGGACATAGTGGACATATGCCTCTAACACGTGTCATATGTCAAAAACCTCTCCCTTCTCCAGGCGTTCTCTTGGTTCCAAAATATTCAGACATAACTTCATTATATGATGGTTTATTCTTCCAACGATTATGACAGCAAACAGACAGCTTATGTTTACATTGTTACGTTGTTACTGACATCATGGCAGGTAGGCATCACAAAGTTACAGAAGGAGGAAATAGATGTTACATCTTCTCTGCTGGAAAGAGCCCCTTATGATCTTTCTCCTGGGTGAGGGTCCCATCCCCACCCTGAGGCTTCCATAGGGCCGGGATGACCCTCGAGATTCCTAACTTACTATGCTCAAACCTGTATACTTATACAAGTTTAACAGCTAACTAAGCACAAATCTAGCTTTCCAAACAAGGTTACGATGAGCTCTAACGCTCGCTATGTATATTTAAGTAACATCTCCTCCCCTATCCTTGACGTAGGACTTCAAGAATAGATATGGCCTAACCTACATTGACCTTCGTTTGTCTTTAACAAACCTTCAAATGCTACCATGTTTAAATAAATGATTCAGAGACCTTTAGAACATAATATCAATACATTTAAAATCTAACAGGGGCCCTAAAGCACCCACCCCCCCTCTATGTTGAGGGCATGTGGCTTGGTATGGTTCAGGAGGGGGGCACTCGCTCATCCCCCCTTTCCTGACCAATCTAGTTTTGATATAGATTTTGGGGGGGCCCATGCCATTTTTAAATATATAATATATATATACTTTTTTACCAGCAATTTTTTTTTTTTTTACTCAGCTGTCAGTGAGGAAGCCCATTGACAGCTAAAGACTTGGTTGTTAAGGACGCAACAGCCGGCTTCACGGCCCCACACCTTAACAACCAGTTTATGCTGTTCCCTGATTGGGCAAATTTTTGCCAAAGAACAATCTTGTGACATTTTGTAAGTGCAAAAAACACACTTTCGGTCTACTGCGACCCCAAGGACTTGCCTTATTTATACAAGGCCTCTGGACCAAAAAAAGAGTATCTGTGTGTGTCTTTCCAACTACAAGATAGTATTCTTGATCCTAATGGGAAAAGCAAGAGAGAAAAAGCCACACCTTCAGAGTGTAACATATACAAGGGGAGGCCAATAAGTTCACACCCTTACCATGATTTAGATGTGCTAGCGATCTGAATGAACCTAAATTTTGTAGCTTTATAGGTGGATATATTAGTAGAATGCATGCCAGTTTTTGTTTTTATAGGTCGTGGTGAATTATTGTGGAAAAAGAACATCAAAAAGTGTGCAACCCAATTTATCAAATACAATATATATATGAAACATATGATGAATGTGTTTAAATGTATGATATTAGGAGTTGATCCAATATCCAAAACGTATATCGACACAGATTGAAAATAAAAAATAACATGTGAAATAACACTAATCATGCAAGTGAGACCACCTAAACCAATGGTGGCTCTAAATTAATTCCATATGGTGTAAATCTGTGAATAAAAAGTCCAAAACTTGATGAATCCACCACTTAACCACAAAATTTACACATTTGTTGAGCAGATGGTATGATGTCAGAAAATTATTATCCAGGAAGCTATTGATAAGATAATGACTGCTTACCACATCCAAGTAATATTACGCTCTGAACCAGGCCGACCTGCCTATGGCCAATCTATCCACGGTGCTCCCCACACATGGATCGATCCTAGACTCCAAGAGGCGCACCAGATCTCAGATGATGTGGACAACTCTGTTAATCCTTCACAAACAGTGAGATGAATTGGCAGTGGTGTTATCTCGTATTCCACCCAATATCAGCACAGAGATGGTATCCCAAGGTCGGTAATCAGTAAAAGAAAGAAGAAAAAATCCTCATGGTGCAATATGTCTTCTTAAAAATGCATTTATGCACAAACTTCATAACATACTAACATCCATAGGAACAGACAATTTTCAAGACCAGCCACAGTTCACACCAGCTGGCTAGAACATAATGCCATCAAGGACTTGTGGCTCCACCCTACGCATTTCCCCGTATTAGGATTCATCTGGGAACGGATGCTGTGGTGAATTATTGTTAGAGCCAAGAGAAATGGCGTAGGTGTCATGAAGGGCAAAGTTGAATACCGAGCAGTGATTAGGTTCCTCCATCTTCAAGGGAAATATACCCAAATAATCCATGAAGAGATGTCAGCTGTGTATGGAGAGGATTGTCCATCATATGAGACTGTCAAACGATGGAAGAGGGAATTCAAGTGTGGTCGCACAAATATACAGGACCCAAGGGAAGGTCGTCTGTCAACTGCCACAGAACTAAGTGTGGTGGCAAAAGTTGAGCAGCTAGTGCTTGAAGATAGCTGTGTGACTATTAATTTCTTAGCTAGGGAGGTGAACATTAGTAGGGGTTCAGTTTACAAAATACTACATAACATCTGTGACAGGAAGTCAGGTAAATCTGGGGGTGTTGTCACAGACAAGAGATACATTTCTGCCTTGTTTAGAAAATTCACCAATTACTATCTGGTGTCGGCTGCAGAGGTAGCCAGAAAGGTTTAAGGAGGTTGGATAGCTTCAGCTGTTCAGCTGTTCAGCTGTTCAGAATGAGAAAATTAAGGCCTCTATAAGTTGTCCAGAGGATTACTACTGAATGCTGCATCCTGAGGCTTGTTGAGTTAAGGAGAGCAGTGAGTGGAGGAAGACTTCTGAAGGTGAAGTGGTTGTTAATATTTTTGCTGTGTGATAAGAAAATAAAAAAGACTATTGTTTTCTGCTGGAAGACCAGCAGTGTCTGCCCAGCAGTAGGCTGTGCCAGGCTCCATAGGTAGGTTCCTGTGTTGTGAAGGTAGACGGCCCAAGTGGCCAGGGTTTATTTTATGTTTTGTTTATGCTGTTTGGATGCTTGCACTTGTTTCCAGCAATATGGAAGAATAAACCATAACCCTTGTTTTTTCAACCACCCACGGCTGCCTCTCTGTATAATTCAGTGTGTAGTGAACCCACTCAGGAGGTCACACACCCCCACTACTGAGCTAACCCCTTACACATCCTACATATGTGCAAAGTGGCTGCACGTTGGGTTCTCAGGTTACTGACACCGCTCCAAAAACAGCAACGAGTGGAATGTGCACAAAGCATTTTGAACCTGTACAAACTGTGACTTTTGTTCGCGCTTGCAGCTATGAATCTCTGCCCCATCCATCTTACTCACCTGACCTGGCACCTTCGGACTTCTTCCAAATCTGTAATTATTGGAGCTGATAGCTGTGTTTCCTCCAAATCTGCATACTTCTACACAGGTGGTATTAAAGGTCTTTTCCACAGATGTGAGAAGTGTGTAATCATATATGGTGGACATGTAGAGAAGGCAGAGTCAGTGGACTAAATTTCAGATCCCTAGCACATCTGGATCTTGGTAAGAACTTATTGGCCTCCCCTCATAGGTGTTTATTACAGGAAGCAACAAATTGGCAACTTACAAGATAAAAGGTTAAAAGTGTTTTTTCGTAAGTAGGCGATCATCACTGCTGGCCGTTCTGGTCATGCTGATATTCTGCACTGGTGTGGAGCCTATAGCAGTGCTTGTGGCTTACAGCTGTTCCTGGATGGTCTTAGGATTCAGGGGAAGCAGAGATGGCATCGGCACAGGAAGCTAGGCAGTAGGTGTAGCACACGTTCAGGGCATGTGCACTCCTTTATCATCCAATCATGTGCAAGCTAAAATGCTGTTTTTTATTTTCCTTGCGTGTCCCCCTCGGATCTACAGCCACTTCAAGTGCACTTTCAGTGCAATTTCAAGTGCACTTTGCACTTGTAGTTTGTAGTGCAAAGTGGATCTGCCTTTCTTAAATAACCCCCAAAGTGTTGGAGGGGTGGTGTCACCCTCCATTGATAGTGTATAGATACATTTAAGGGGAATAAATGTTTAACCAAACATAAAGTAGAAGGATGTAAAAGAAATGATGAGACTCTCTATGAAGCAGTATAGGTGACGTATAACCTAAAAAACAGGTGTCCGGGAGTATTGTAAAATAAGTAAAATGTTTAACATTTCTATTGCAGGTGCTATGGTGAAAATAGTCATAAGGAACTTAAACTGTACATTTGGTACAAAACAGCAAAGTAGTAACATGTATGTAGAAAAGGAGGGGTGGTGAGACCCCCCATTTGAACTAATGGGTTTCTGGTAGGGATATTATAAACTAACAGTGGAGTAGTAAGGCCCTCTACTGGATAATGTGAATATGGTAGTGATTATATATAATTTATTATGGACCCTATGCAAAAAAGTTACATAGTTACATAGTTAGTCAGGTTGAAAAAAGACACAAGTCCATCTAGTTCAACCATAAAAAATAAAAATAAATATATACCAGTATATATATATATATATATATATATATATATATATATATATATATATATATATATATATACCGTATTTTTCGCACCATAAGACACACTTCCCCCCCCCCCAAAAAAATAGGGGAAAGTGTCCCTGCGTCCTATGGAGCGAATACTGTGCAGGCCCCCCCGCCCCCCCCATCGCCGCTGCCGTGTCAGCATACAGACACTCGGCTTCGCTGTGGAAGAGAGAGAGGACAGGATGTCAGGCAGGTTCTTGCAGGGGCATACCAAGTGGAGCGGGGGGAGGCGGTCTGCCCCAGGTGCCAAAACATGAGGGGTGTCAGCGGTGTTGCTATAATGGTGCTCTCCGCACCCAGGTGAGTTGACACCATCCCGCGAGCGAGAAGAGCCCTGGATGGCTTTTTTTTTTCAGCTGGAACACCCCCGGCACTGTGGTCTGGTCCAGTCTCACTTCCTGCCTCTCTCCACTGGCTGCGGGACATACTAAAAGGAATGACAGAATGGAATGCCCATAGACTTTAACTGCTGCTGCAAACTATGTCCTCAGTCCTCCTTAGCTTCTGCCCGGGTGTATCTGATGCTGAGAGCCAGCCAGAGGGGATGTGCATTGCAATGGCAGTGTCCTCCATTGCCTGAGGTGAGCTGGTGCTAAGGGGGGTGGAAAGTGTGGGCTGGCATGGTATCCACTGTCCATCACCTGAGCTGTTGTGATAGAAGAGGCTGAAGGGGTGTTTGTGTCTGCCCTGCCACCCTGAGCTGATCTGGGAGGGGGGAGGTTGCTGTGTGTCCACGTATAGTGTAGCTGAGCTGATTTGATAGGGGAGCTGGTATTACTGTGTCCACCACCCATCTATAGTAGTAATATAATATTAAATATTTTAGTACATCATTTGGTTCAGAATATTTTTTTTCTTTTTTTTTTTCTCGTTTTCCTCCTAAAACCTGGGTGCGTCTTATGGTCAGGTGCGTTTTATGGAGCGAAAAATACGATATATATATATATATATATATATATATATATATATATATATACAATCCAATATACCCAATTCTATACACACAAGCAAAACACCCCAGCAGAGCATGATCCAATTTGCTACAGCAGGGGAAAAAATTGCTTCCTGATCCCCGAGAGGCAATCAAATTTTTCCCTGGATCAACTTTACCTATAAATGTTAGTACCAACACTTCTACCGCTTTTAGGCCCTCCCGTGGTAAAGATGTTCAATGGTCTAGGAGAGGGCGCCTCTCTCCCAAGGGACACTCACAGGGCACATATCTCCCTTATAGCGAAAGAGGGCAAAGACCCGGCGGCGTGTAGCAGTTATAGGCCCATATCCCTTCTGAATGTTGACCTCAAGATTTTTACTAAGATTTTGGCCAACAGACTGTCCCAGTTTATGCCTAATCTGATCCACCTAGATCAGGTGGGGTTTGTCCCTGCTCGTGAGGCGAGGGACAACACCACCAAAGTGCTTAACCTTATTCATGCAGTCACTGTGACCAAAACTCCCTGCGTCTTCCTCAGCACAAACGCTGAGAAGGCGTTTGACCGCGTAAACTGGCCCTTCATGTCCCCGGTTCTTAAACAGATTGGACTAGGGAACAAGATGCTGCAATGGATTCTTAGTATCTACTCCACGCCCACTTCTCAGGTCAAGGCTAATGGAATCCTCTCTGAACCGTTTCGGATAACGAGCGGAACACGACAGGGATGTCCGCTGTCGCCCCTCCTCTTTGCCCTGGCCATAGAGCCCTTCTTGTGCACAGTAAGATCCAACCCATATATATCGGATGTGATGATGGGAGAGGCCCAATACAAAATCTCTGCATACGCAGATGACCTTATGTTTTCTCTAACTAATCCGATAGTGTCCTTACCGAACCGACTCAAGGAATTCGACAGGTATGGAAGTCTTTCCAACTTGAAGATTAATTTTGATAAATCGACTGCTATGGGGATCCATATACCTCCCGGTAGACTGCAATCTCTTCAATCACAATTCAAGTTCAAGTGGTCAGACACCTTCCTCACCTACTTGGGAACTTTGATCCCTAAAGACCTGAAGCGCGCCTTCGACCTTAACTTCCCGCCCCTCCTGACTAAAACAAAATTGCTCCTGGAGGAGTGGGCCAGGGGCCTACACTCCTGGTTCGGCAGGTGTAATCTGCTTAAGATGTCTATCCTCCCGAAATTCCTATATCTATTTTAAGCCCTCCCAATTCGAATTCCATCCCATTATTTTAAACAAGTGCATTCCCTTTTTACCAAATTTATTTGGGCAAAGTCAAGACCTAGACTACGTAGACGTTACCTAATGCTACCCAAGCATTATGCGGGACTGGCTCTCCCTGATGTGCGGAACTACTATTCGGTAGTTCACTTGGGAAGAATAGTGGATTGAAACAGACATGGTGACAACAAATTGTGGATACAGCTGGAGCAGGCATAATCCACTGCCACGCTAGGGGGAGCCGTCTGGTGTTATGACCGGTTTGCCCCGGGGCTGAAGTCGCACCCAGTAATAGGGACCACCCTTCAGATAGGCGCCTCTATGCTGTTTATGACCTCGCTGTCCTCGAAGGACTCCCCCTTGTATCTGATACTGGGCAATCCGGCCTTCCCTCCCGGACTAGACCAGGCAGAGTATGGGACGCTCCTTGCATCTGGCAGAAATCGGGTGCAGCACTTTGTGGCAGATAATCACTGGCCATCAGTGCCCACCTTGACTGAGGACAGTGGTCAGTTTGGGCTTTCCTTTTGGAAAGCAATAAGATTACATAATTTTCTCCACTCGATACCCGAACCGGCACAATATGGCCGTAATCCGACGACTTTCGAGAATTACTGTGGGGAGGAAGCAATCCTGCCCAATGTGCTGTCCAAAACCTATGGTCTGCTTAACTCCCCTGCGGAACAACCAGACCTGCAATTTGTACGTAAATGGGAAGTTGATTTACAACACCCGTTCACGGACGCCCAAAAGCATTCGATCATCGGATTCTCCCTTAAAACATCTATCTGCACGAAGATTCAGGAACTTAATTATAAGATTCTGACCAGATAGTACTACACACCCAGTCGACTACATAGGTTCTTCCCGGCCACTACAGACAACTGTTGGAGATGACAGACAGAGAAGGGGACACTCCTCCATCTCTTCTGGTCCTGCCCTCTGCTGCAGCAATACTGGACGAGAGTCCGAGCGGCCACTCAAAAATTCACAGACCACACGATTAGTGATGACCCGGTCTTCAACCTGCTCCATGCCACTTAAATTCCAGCTCGGAGATACAAAAAGTCAATTGTGAGGCATCTCTTGAATGCAGCCAAGGCATGTATTCCACTCCTATGGAAGAAAAGTTACCCCCTGACTATGGGGATGTGGCTGTGCAGAGTGGAGGAGATCAGGAGACTGGAGGACTTAGTCCATACAGCCCAAAATAAACAAGAGCAACACTCCCAGGCGTGGAGGCTATGGACAATGTTCATATACTCCGATGAAGGAGTGGCTTTGCTAGCCACTTGAGTCATGAACTATAATAATTTGTACGGTCATTACAGCATCCACGTGTGGTCAAGAGTCCTCTAGGTCCACCCCCCCTTTCCCTGCCCTCCAACCCCCTCTAATTCTAACTTCTTCTTTCTTTCTTTCTTTCCTTCATTACACCTTTCGCTCCTCTTCCTCTGTATATATATGTTTCTGTTCTCTAGCGTTAGAGATTATTATTGGATATATTGGTGCTCGGAACCTGGACGGTGTGGCCAGGTCTGAAACCGCGCAAATGCAGTGACATTTCATGCTCGTTAGTTGTGGCCCTGATAACAGGCACCTTCTACAGGTTCGGAGTGTTATCCGCAGACCTCAAATGCTGATACTAGTGTTGCCATTTATATACTTGTGAGTGTCAGTTGCTGTACTTTATGATGCAAGATAATTTCTCTGTATGTTTTGTTTTTTCCTTCTGTTTCTTATTCTTTTGAAAAAAACAATAAAAATGTATATTTGAAAAAAAAATTTAGTACCCAGTTATATTATGTACATTGGGGAAAGTATCCAGGCCTTTCTTAAAGCAATCTACTGAGCTGGCCAGAACCACCTCTGGAGGGAGTCTAATTCACATTTTCACAGCTTTTACTGTGAAGAAACCTTTCCGTATTTGGAGATGAAATCTCTTATCCTCTAGACATAAAGAGTGCCCCTGTGTCCTCTGTGTTGACCGTAAAGTGAATAACTCAACACCAATTTTACTATATGGACCCCTTATATTTTTGTACATGTTGATCATATTCCCCCTTATTCTCCTCTTCTCAAGAGTGAATAAATTCAGTTCATCTAATCTTTCCTCATACAGTGGCTGGGTTCTCCCATGCCTCTTATCAGTTTGGTTGCCCTTCTCTGCACTTTCTCCAGTTCCCTGATATCCTTTTTGAGAACTGGTGCCCAAAACTGAACTGCATATTCTAGATGAGGTCTTACTAATGATTTGTACAAGGGCAACATTATATCTCTCTCTCTGGAGTCCATACTTCTCTTAATACAAGAAAGAACTTTGCTTGCTTTAGAAACTGCAGCTTGGCATTACATTCCATTATTGAGCTTATGATCTACCACAACCCCCAGATCATTCTCCACTATGGATTCCCCCAGTTGTACTCCCCCTAGCATGTATTATGCATGCATATTCTTAGCCCCCCAAATGCATAACTTTACATTTATCAACATTAAACCTCATCTGCCACATAGTCGCCCAATTAGACAGTGCATTGAGGTCTGCTTGTAAATTGGAGACATCCTGTAAGGACATTATTCCACTGCATAACTTAGTGTCATCTGCAAAGACAGGAATTTTACTTTTGATCCTAGACCCAATATCATTTATAAAGATATTAAAAAGTGTATCTAGCTTTTTTTATAAAAGATGATTTTATGTCTCACATATTCATGTTTTAAGGTTTTGTTTTTGGAAGATGTTTAAAAGACTGTATGAACTTCTAATTCCTTGTTGAGACCATCTGGAGATAGCGTCTAATGTTTACATCCAAAATGTCTCTCTCTTAGAGAGATGCTTAAATCTATTTGCTGTAGGGAGGTTACAAGAAAAAACCTTAATGACCCAAACTCTTAGATCTCCTGATGATTTTTGGCGGAACTCTAGGTGTCTCAAGTGTCTAAGTACACTATGTTTATCCCTGCTTTCTTCCAAGCGTTGTTGTTCCCTGAACCTCTTCTTGAGGGTTTGGATGGTACGACTAAAATGTATTACATTTGACAGATGCACTTACCTCTGAGAATGTCAGGCATGGGCTTCCTGGTTCGAGTAGTAACAGCTACATCTTAAGGAAACTCTACTATTCGCTGATTACCTGAGAATTTTGGTGGCAAATTGGCTTTATAATAGACCTGGGTGGTCACTATCCCCTTGTAGATGGCGATTTGCAGGTGCTGGATGGTTTAAGATAAGAGGAGTAAGATTGGTTGATGGTAGAAAGAATCTCTCTCTTTTTTCCATGTGGTAATTTTTCTAAATTTGTTGTAATTTATTTTTTTGTAGATGCAGACTAATTGTTTTCATTGCAACACCTAAATATTCAAAGTTCTAAAACCCTGCTACATTCTGGATAGAAGTCCTGGAGAGCAGCTAGGCATGTGTATTGTTTGCAGGTAATTGTGTTACAAGCATACTTATAAGTTTCTATCGCTAAAATTTGTTCAGTATTCTAGATGGTTTTTAATCTACTGACTATTATTGTAGGTTGTTTTCCAATATTTACCTAGGGGGCTGCTAAGGACTGGGCTTGATTGTGGATAAATATTATATACTCTACACTGTACACCTATACTTCCTCTGTTTTTGAGGGACTTGTGTAAATAATTTACATTGAATTAGTATGTTTTTTAAATATCCCTCTCGTATACCACCTTAGGTTATATTAAATGGCTAACTGATTGCTATCTCTCTGTTACCAATAGACATGTGTGGCATATGGTCTTGAAATGTTGTATCTTCTATCTGTGGCATTTGAAAAAAAGTGTTATATCCATACTACACACACTCTGTCACCACCCAAAAGAAAAAAAAAACATTCTTAAAGTGAAGTGTAAGTTTGACACAGCATATGTAAAAAATAATATGAAGACTCTATATGTTATAGGATATGTTGATTATCTGTATTGTTCTTTTGAGAAGGCCATTTCTCTTTGCTGCTAAGTTGAGGAGGTACTGAGGAAGCTGATAGTTGTGAAACGTCAACCTCTTGGATCATACAGCAAAGACAATTTGTTACAGTATATTTGATATTGCTTAAATCACATATTGGAATATTTTTTTCACATTTTTTTAACAATATTTTTTATAGAAATTTGTAATAAACTTTATACATTTTGATTTTGTAAAGCTGTCTCTCTAGTACTGTTACAAGTAAAGTCCTTAGTAGGATTTGTTTTTATATATAGAGCTACATCTTAAGGGTTGAGACTACCTTTCTATCATTGGTATTGTTAGTTTATTATATGTTTGCACCTAACTTGTAACCATCTGAGGATTTGAGCTTAAACTATGCTATGATTCTACTGGAAGTTTGTAGTCTGGTAATTGAACACCACTTGTACTGTATATTAAAATATACTATGATGATGTAACTCTCCACTGAATGACCAGATGTGTTTTATTTCCATATTGAACTTTATATTTTTATGCTAAGGTTCTTGTTTTATTTCTGACTAAAATAATAAAAAAAGTATTGAAAAAAAACCCTGGGTGCAGAACTGTACCAGATTTTGCACTCACCAGTTATAGTAAATCAACCCCATTGCGTCCCACATGGACTTTCTCAAAGATAGGATGGTAAATTGTGACAACATCACGCTGACCAGCTCTGTTCTCAGTAACACTGACACATGGATACTTACTGAGATGCTATATTTTGTCTTTTAAATAGTTTTATTTGTATTGCTTCTATTAACAAAATAAACAGTGAGCACTAAAACATCTTCTGTTTTCTTTATAAGTTGTATTGTACATTGAGTGGTGATTAAAAGCTTCAGAACAGAGACCTGACGGCTGAGGAAGATTCCAGAGGAGACTTGAATATTATTATTTGTTGACCTTTTATAAATATTGAGGTCCATTTGAAGAGCATGGTGTTGTTTTGAAGTAATAATACACAGGACATAACTTTGATTGATTAAGGATTTTTTATACTTTTGGACTTTTTATATGTGGTTTTTACACAATGTATTTACCGATACATTAGTTGCACAAATTGTATATATACACTACAGTATATGAACTTTTTTCACTATATGATTACTTTAATGTATGTTGTTTTATATACATGATATAATTCACTATAATTCCTGATTACTAGTTTGTTGGTCAATAATTTGAGAACTAGAGGAGTAGGGCTGCACTATTTTTATTTTTTATTTTATTATTTTTGAGTTGGTGATTCAACTGAGGTGGTAGATGCTCTCTAATGGAGGAGAATGGATTTATTTTGATTAGCACAGGGATATTTTTATTTTTATGGGCACACACAGCCTGGGTGGGGAGCAAGCCCACATGCCTATCCCTATAGCAAGTGGTTTGCAGACAGTGAAGAGGTAGAGCCAAAATTGCCAGAGAGGGACCCCAGCAGAGAAAATACCATTCCACAGAGCAGGAAAAAACAAACATGTTTATTATTTTATTTAAAGAAAATACAATTTCCAAATCATTTTAAGAAAAAAACACGTTTTTTTTTAATGAATAGATTATCCTAAAAAAATGGTAACACATTGCGGTTAGTAGAAAATGCTGGACTTGATGTAAACGTGCTTTCATGTTGGCTATTAAAAAGATGCACAAAATAGCTTTTTTTCACATTATACATTCTGTATTCATTTGCACTTAACAAGTTGGTGCAGAATCATATTTTACCTTTATCTGTGGCGCTCAACTTGTCAGGTTATCAATTACTATTATCACTTTGAAAGCATGAGTACATAAGCTGAAGGTTAAATAATGTCACCAAACATGAAAGAACACTTTAGATTTAGAAGATGCCCTGTAACACGATTGATTGAAAGATATAGAAGATGCAGAATACTTTTGCTTTCATGCAGAACTTTCTTTTTTATTGTAAGTCACATAAAAAAAAAAAAAAAAACTGGCACTTGTTTTAACAATTCTATGCAAAAATTACTTTTGACACCAGTTCATGAACCAAGTTGTAATGTCAATATTCTAGGCACTAGCTCATTGCCTTGCTACTTCCCCAATGAGTTGTACAAACAAGAGAGAGAGAGAGAGAGCTAGAGAGAAAGAGACATACTTCAAAGGAATTCTTCCGATTTAGAATCTCGCTTACCATCAGAATTTTAACCTTGAAGACATAACCTTACAGAATGTGCTTCAGAATGCCAATGAAGTGTTCGTAATACAAGCTGGGCTAGAGAGGAAACAAGGAAAAACATCCTGTGAAACAGACCTTAAAAAGTATGTAATTTTGAAGGTGAAAAGTACATGAACACTTCAAGTTTAGGGTAAACACATGCAAGGAAAGTTAGGAGCTGCATGGGGTCAAGAGCCTGCTCAAAATTCATTTTGATGAGACAAAAATCAATTTGTTATTTGGAAACAAACAATGTAATTTAATCTACATTTAATTTTTTTTATTCAGAATCAAGGGTTTGCATGCATTGCAAGATTTTCATTCTGTAGCCTTTATTTTTACTGCTATATCCATGATAAAAAGCAATGAATCATTGTCTTTATCTTGGGTTAGCAAATGAATATCCAGGAACATTACATTTAAAGGTGAATTCTTTGGTGGCAAAGATCAACCTTTGTAATAAAAACCTTTCAATGTGCCCATCTGTCTTGTCATTCACAGCTGGCCTATTAACATAACAAATAGATAGAAAGTGTTAGCTGGATACTGTATCATGTTATACCGCAGATCTACATCTTGAAAAACAGCTGCTTCCTTAATTATGCATTGTTGGTCGTATAGAATATTAGTGACTTAATCCATAGACATTAAAAGACAGTTAAGCATTAGCATGTATATGACCTTTGAATTATTTTTCTTACCCCAGCAGGTGCACGGACATGAAAGTTCATTCATTAAATGCATGGATGTCCATATGCATTGTTGACACAGCATGACAGAAGAAACTTTTACATCAGGGGAACAAATAGGTCACTATTTTAACCACTTCAATAGTGGACACTTTTACTCCCTTCCTGCCCAGGCCAATTTTCAGCGCTTTTAGAGCTGTTGCACTGTAAATGGCAAATGCGTGGTCATACAACACTGTACCCATATCAAATTTGTATATTTTTTTCACACAAATAGAGCTTTCTTTTGAAGGTTTTTATACACCACTGGCTTTTTTATTTTTTGCTAAATAAATGAAAAAAAAAATAAGTTTTCCTTGTTTCTGTTATAAAATTATGCAAACATAATATTTTTTCAGAAATTTAGGCCAAAATGTATTCTGCTACATTTGTTTGGTGAAAATAACCAAAATCAAAGTGTAAATTATTTAGTTTGTATGCTAGTTATAAACTCCACAAACTATGGTATACTTTATCTCTGAAAATCTATCAATCCTGATGTTCTTGAGGCATGAAAACGCCAGGACAGTACAAATATCCCCCAAATGACCCTGTTTTGGAAAGTAAAAAGTAGGCATTTTTTTTACACATTATGATTGTTTATACCAATCAATTTGACTGGTTTAAGAAACCATTTTTACTGAATGAAACAGATTCATTCAGTGTGTTTTGTTGTGATTAGCTGTGATTGATCACAGCTAATTACATTGTATAGATAGGGTGTGATTGGCCCTGGGTGTACCATGTGATCACTGTGACCAATCACAGCTAGTAACACACGTGTACATACTGGATGGCATAAAAGGAAGTCATTTATTGTTTACTACTGTTGTGATCTGCTGTGATTGGATGATATCGGCAGCGGGCCCGTACACTGATCAGTCTTCGGCTGTGTCCACACTGGGGCTGAAATCCGGGAGGACATCTTACAAGGTCCAACCAGATCGTCAAATGTCCCACTCGGCCATCATTTTGCTATAGGCCGGGCAGTAACTGGTTAAAATAATTTTTCCTCAGTAGGAGGCCACCAGACTGCCTAAACCACAAATATCCTTAGATTGTGGATACTGTAGGCATACTGGATTTTGAAAAAGTGGTTTACCTTCTCTGCATAAAGGCAAAAAAACTTCTATTGTCAGCGCCCCCTGCCCCCCCCCCCCGCAAATACTTACCTGAGCCCAATCAGTGCTCTTCTCTCTCTCCCTCCTCACTTGATTCAGTGAGAGCAGTGAGAGACATTGGTGCCTGTTTCTGTCATTCAAATTCAGATATGAAAGAGGGGGAAGCAGAACTGAGTTGCCATGTGTCAATGAACACACACTGACACATGAAACATGTGGTTTGGGATTGAGCCCCCACATATGCCATCATAGAAAGAAGATTTCTATGGTGGCATACGGAGAAGAGGAGGAGCCCATAACAGGTGGATCTTTGGGGGAAAAAATCACAGAGCAGGTAAGTATGATATGTTTGTTATTAAAAAAAAAACTTTACAAAAACCATAATGAATTCAATGCTAAAAATGCAAGAAAATCTTCAAAGGATCTCATTGACCTTGGTGAGACATATCTTAAACACACAGGCCTTCCTCAATGGGTACACAGAGGCAATTTAAGGTATAGGTGTGAAATAGGTGTGAAATCACTTTGTAAAAGTAAACAAAAATGTAAAATGTAAAAAAATAAAAATAAAAACAATAAAACATTTTGAGGGCAACAAAGCTCTTCCTTAATCAGGGATTTGAAAAATAACTTACATGGATGCAAAGGAAACTACAGTTGAATAGAGCTACATATGGCACAACAGAAGTGGGGAGGGGTCTAGGGAAAGCAAA
The DNA here is from genome assembly GCF_905171775.1 of Rana temporaria. NCBI lineage: Eukaryota > Metazoa > Chordata > Amphibia > Anura > Ranidae > Rana > Rana temporaria. The sequence goes on from NC_053490.1 coordinate 323,802,648, forward strand.
ATGGCTGGGTTGTTTGTTTTGGAGATTGGAGTTGGACTTTATTTTCTATGTACCTGCAGTAGATACTTTTGTTTTGCAATTCTGTTTCTCAACTAAATCACTGGCAGTGAGGAAAATGCACAGCATTTATGGGTATGATGTGTGAAAGTACTACTGCTTGGTTATTGGCCCACTGTTGTCACATTAATGTGGGAAGATTCCATAGCCCATTCTAAGCCATTATTTAAGGGCTTACAGGGGGCTTGATTTCCTTTCTCACAGTGGCAAAATGAATGAAGCAGTGGGGAATTAAAAAAAGGTCAGTGCACGCTTACGGGAGCAGCTAACATTGTTGTGAACTTGTTACTTTGTCCTGTAAAGTTCAATTCAATGTATCAGATGCAATTTTTTTGGGGTGATGAATAGACAAAAAGCCTGACAGTTTTTTTTTTGGGTCATCTTTGTTTGATAAGGGACACTTCCTATTGCTTTATGTCCTATGGACTCCACAGGAAATGAGAGTACAACTCTCCAAAGTAAAGGAAATCCTTTTAGACAGCTGCCACTAAAACAAGATTCTCTAGTGGTGTTCCTGTGGGAGGGATGAGGGGTACAGCTGCCAGTGACATGCAGAGTGACAGTGAGTGAGTGAGTAACTTGTATAGCGCTACAAATGCGAACTGAATCGTCTCAAGGCGCTTTGCATCCAGTGTCATACTGATCCTTCAGAAGAGGTGGGTCTTTAGTTTTTTTCCTAAAAGCCAGATGGTTTTCTTCTATGCGAATGGTCGTGGGTAGAGCATTCCAAAGCTGAGGTCCTTGTACTGCAAATCTACGTTCTCCCTTAGATTTGTAGCGGGATTTGGGGATTTGGAGAAGGTTTTGGTTAATTGACCAAAGCACACGATTGGTGACGTAGGGTTTAATTTTCTTGCTCAAGTATTGAGGAGTGTTCCCTTGTCCGCATTTGTGGGTGAGGCAGAGTGTTTTAAAATGTGATTCAGTAGTCCTAAGTAGAGGGAGTTTGCGTAGTCGAGTCGGGAATTGATGATAGTTCCAACCACTACTGCTGTATCCTCTTCCGATATGAAGGGGATAAGTCTACGTAGCATGCAGAGAAGATGGAGAGAACTGCTGACTACTGCTCCTATTTGTGCGTCTATCGTCATGTCTGAGTCAAAGATGACTCCAAGGCTTTTGACTTTGTTGCTTGGGTCGATGGTTTGTCCAAGGATGGTGGGTGGTGTCCATGTGGTCCTAGAATTAGATTTCCTATTTGCGTGAAGGATAAGGAGTTCTGTTTTGGATCCATTGAGTTTGAGTGAGCTTTCAGTCATCCAATTATCGATCAGTGTGAGGCATTTTCCTAGTTCCTGATATTGGTGTTTTTTGTTGGTGATTCGAAAGTAAAGTTGTGTGTAGTCAGCATAAGAGTGGTAGCGCAGGTCCTGTTTGCTGATGATTTGGAGGAGTGGGCGGATGTAGGTATTGAAGAGTACAGGGGAAAGGGGTGATCCTTGAGGGACTCTGCATGTAATGGTCCGTGTTTCTGACGTGATTTTTTCACGTGGGGTACGTGAAATGTACCCCAGTTTGTAAACGCTATAACTTTAGCGCAAACCAATAAATATACTCTTGATTTTTATTTATTTTTTACCTGAGACATGTGGCTGAATGCTTTTTGGCCTAAATGTATGACTAAAATTGAGTTTATTGTATTTTTTATAACAAATAGTAGAAAATATAATTTTTTCCAAATTTTCTGTCTTTTTGTGTTTATATCGCAAAAAAATAAAATCTCAGAGGTGATAAAATACCACCAAAAGAAAGCTCTATTTGTAGGGAAAAAGGACACACATTTTGTTTGGTTATAGAATTGCATGACTGTGCAATTACCAGTTTAAGCTGTGCAGTGACAATTTTTTTTTTTTTTTCAAAATATTTTATTGAGTTTATAAAGTATACAAGGAATAAAGAAAAGCAGAGACATATTATCCAATCCACTGGTAATTAACAACATTACAATGGTGGACATTGCTATCTTATAGAGACAGGTAATTTAGAGCATATTAAAAAATGCAGGAATGTCAGCTGTTTTACAACTGTTTTATAACCAGAGGTCGGTTTTCCTTAAAAAGGTGTAGATAGAGATAGGTAGAGATAGAGAAAAATAAAAAGAGGGAGAAATAAAGAAAGGGTACAAGAGGGAGAGGAGGTCATTGAGTGTAATTGTATCAATGCAGTTGAGTCAATATCACAGTTTACAGGATATATACGTATCTAGCTAGACAGTGGTAAGGTAATACGGGAGGGGGGGAAGGGAGGGGAGGTCATAAGATTAAGCTATTAACCCTTGGGTAGGGGGTTTAGACATGGTGTCTGGGTTCAGGAAGACAAAAGAACTGGAAGACAAGGCATTTTGTTCTGGAGTAGATAGGTAATGCGTAATGAAGGCCGACCATCTTTGTTCAAACTTGACTTTGGAGTATGAGGGGGTAGAGAACATGTCCAAGCTTTCCTTGAGTAACAGCGATTTCAACTCCTTTATCACGATTGAGATGGAGGGTGGGGATGAGGCAATCCAATGTTGGAGGATAGTCCTGCGGGCTGTGAGCAGGGCTAGAAGTATCCAGTGTCTGGTGCTTTGGGGCATCCGGATGTAGGTGGAGGAGTATGGTTCCGTGTGAGGAGGGCATCCAAAAATTAAGAGTGTTGGTTCCAACATAAGGCAGAATTGCGTTACTGTGGTTACAAAGCGAATGACTGAGGACCAGAAGATGGCAATTGGTGGACAGTGCCAAAGTCTATGGAGTAAGGTCGGTTTGTTTGTCAAGCACCATGGACAAGCAGGGCCTATTTCAGGCTACTTTGACGTGGAAAAAGGGTAATATGCCCTGTGCATGATCTTGAATTGGGTCTCTCTCCAAGATTCGCATTGAATGACAGACCTAGTGAGATTGTGACCACGTATGATATCATCTATTTCCAGCACACCTGGCAGTTCTTTGACCCAGGAGGACATGGACGTGTTTTGCAGAGGGGTTGAGAGTTTAGCGAGCAGAGGAGTGTAGATAGCCGAAATTGAGTAATTCTTACTCTTAAGAAGGACATCAATGAACGAAGTTTGGAGATGGACAGTCTTTTTTGGGCAGACCTTGGTGACATAATCTACATATTGCATGTATGGGAAATAATGGCTTTGGGGAAGATGGAACTCAAGCGATAATTGAGAGAATGATTTGATAGTACCTGTTACATCTTGAAATAGGGAGTGGATCCCCACCAAACCCTTGTCTTTCCATTTAGCGAAGGGTTCGTACTGAAGACTGGGTATAAACATAGGATTACCACATATTGGGAGGTGATTAGAAAATAGAGGGGATAAGCCCAGTTTCTTTCTGGTTTCCCGCCAGGCCACCAAAGTGTCTTTAAAAAGTAAATTGTGTTTGATCTTCGCTGGTAATTTCTGGAGTGAGCAATGAAGCACAGCTGCCAGATCATAAGGCTTAACCAGTGAGGATTCCAGATTGAAATTAGAGTATTTTGACGAACCCAGTATCCAGTCCAACCCGACTCTCAGTAGGCAAGCCAAGTTATACATCCTTATATTGGGTAGGCCCAGGCCCCCCTCGCCCTTAGGGAGAAATAGTTTGGTCATGGCTATCCGCGGCCTTGCTTTTTTCCAAATAAATTTAGTTATTGCTTTATTTATTAGTTGTACATCTTTATGTTTCAACAATAGGGGTAGCGTTTGTAGGGGGTAAAGTAAGCGAGCAAAGCTGACCATTTTAAATAGTGCGCATCTCCCAAAGAGCGAGAGAGGCAAGTCCCCCCAAGTTTCAAGTTCACCTACTATTCTGTCAATCAAAGGAGGGTAGTTCAATGTGTAGAGAGAGGATGGTATTCTACCAATCTTCAAGCCGAGGTATGTAATATGAGTGTCAGCTGTTCTAAGAGAGGAAGGAGGGAGAGTGTGTCGGAGGGGAGCAATGCCTAGCGAGAGGATCTCGCTCTTTGAAAAATTTATTTTAAGTCCCGAGCATTTGCGAAAATCTTCAAAAATATGTTGTATGGCTGGGATGTCTGTGGAGGGGGATGAGGAAAATATTAGTATGTCGTCTGCAAATAGAGCCACTCTCAAGTCCACCTGTCCTATGGGCAGGCCATGTAAAAGAGGGGACGAAGAGAGGAGGCGTGAGAGGGGCTCTATAGCGAGGTTAAAAAGTAGGGGTGATAGAGGGCAGCCCTGTCTCGTCCCCCTATGTAGGCGAAAAGGCGAGGATTGTATACCTGCCGCAGTAACTGTGGCAGAGGGGGCTGAATACATGCTCTGTATGAAGGAATAGAACGATCCATTTAGACCAATGCGTTGCATGACCAGAGAAAGCCATTTGAAACTAACGTTGTCAAAAGCTTTCTCGGCGTCGAGGGTGACTATCACCGTATTGTTAGATGGATGTGTCTTTGCATATTCGAGGGCCATCATGACTTTACGAATGTTGGCTGCCGCAGATCTTCCTTTTGTGAATCCCGATTGGGCGCTGTGTATAAGGGATGGCATTATATCTCCTAATCTGGTGGCTACTATCTTAGACATTAATTTGGAGTCAACATTTAGTAGGGATATGGGGCGAAAGGAACCTGGATCAAGTGGGTCTTTTCCTTTTTTTGCAATGAGTTTAATATTGGCCAGGTGGCCTGTGGGAAGATAAGGGCCTCCTACCCATATGTGGTTATAAACCGAGTGGAGAGTAGGTATGAGGTCTGGGCCTAACAATTTGTAAAATTCGGATGTGTACCCGTCCGGGCCGGGTGCCTTTCCATTGGAAAAACCCCCTATAGCTCGTTTTATTTCTTCAGAAGTAATGGGCTCATTTAATTTTTCTAGATGACTTGGGTCTATCAGTGGGAGTTTGGTGTCTTTTAACAAGGTTTCTGCTAGATTCATATCTATTTGTTCTGCACTGTATAGTTTGCTGTAAAAATCTTTTAGTGTTCTATTGATATCCTTGGGTGTAGTGGATAGGGAGCCGTCGGGGTTCCTTAACTTGTCGATGTGTGTTGGTGTGTATGGGCTTTTAGTGAGTCTGGCAAGAAGCTTCCCGGCTTTGTTCCCAAATTTGTGGAAAAGTAGTTGTGTCGCCGAATGTTTTGTCCGTTCTACCTTTTCTGCCCAGCTATCAAATTGTTCTTTGGCTGCCAACCATGTCTTAAGATTGTCATCTGTGCGACAGTCATTCAGGGACTGTTGCGCCTGACGTAGGTGGTTGCTAGCTTCTATGTATTGCTTTTGTGCATTTTTTTTGTATCCTGCTGCGTACGATATGATCCTACCCCTTAGATATGATTTTCCCGCCTCCCAAAATAAGTTTGGGTTGTCTAAATGTTGGATATTGTCCTGTGAGTATTCCTCCCACGCCGAGCTAAGCATTGCCTTGAGGTCGTCATTGTGAGCCAAATAAGCTGGAAATCTCCACTGTATGACAGGCGAAGCCAGTCTACAAAAGTTGAGCGAGATCGAAATCGGAGAATGGTCCGAGATCGCTAGATCATGTATGGCCGTATCATTTATGCGTGGTAGGAGCGTTTGCGTGCACAAGAAATAGTCTAACCTGGCAAAGGATTTATGTACCGGCGAAAAAAATGTAAAACCCGTATCTATAGGGTGTTGCATTTTCCATGTGTCGGTCAAATTTAATGCCTGGGCCATGCGACAAAAAGGGGTGTGGCGAAGTGAGTGCGATGATCGAGGTCTGGGTCTAGGTTGAGATCTGTCCTCCTGGTCATTTAGCGTAGAGTTGAAGTCCTCCCCCACTAGGTGGGGAATAGAGTCATGTGGGTGTAACTGAGGAGTCAGCTTTGTGAAATAGTCCTGGTCTGGAGAGTTGGGGGCATAAATGTTAGAGATCCGTAAGTCACCCGATGGGAGTTTAAGATGTATGGAAGTGCGTCTCCCGTTAGATTCGTTGGTAACAGAAATTAATTCATATACCAAGTCCTTGTGTATTAAAATGAGCGTGCCTGCCTTACGTTTGACCGATGCCGATCCTATCACTTCCCCTACCCATAATTTTTTCATTCGGAAGAAATCTTTGCCCTCTAGGTGGGTCTCTTGGAGTAGAGCAACATCTACTTTTAATCTTTTAAGGTGTCTGAGAATTTTCATGCGTTTTATCGGTGACCTAAGCCCCTTGACATTCCAGGATATTATTTGCAAATGGGTCATGTGAAATATATAGGGGGGTTAAGGGTGTGTGAATTTGTATAGCTCTTACCCGGTCTCTGTAAGCTGGCTTTAGATAGGCATGCTACAACGTACCTTCGGTTCTTGAGCTTGCATTGGTAGGACCATCCTCTCATGGGAAAAAGAAAAGTGTCAAGAGAGACAGAAAGGAAAAGATAGAAGAAGTTAATATCAAAATAACCACAAATCATATTATTGACTTTGCTTTTTTCCGTATGTAATCCCCACACCGGATGTACCGCCACACCGCTAGTAGAAAGGGCAATTGTCCCAACAAAGCCTCATTGGGAAGGACTGGTATATTTACCGTTATTCGTCCCTAGGTCAAATAAAACTTGGCGGCGGTTGCGGGTGACCCTGCGGTGGGAGTACATAGTGACTGCTCGTTAGAAGAATGCTAAACAAAGTTATAACAACCCAACAGTTGTCACATTAGCAGCCATATTGGCCGGGCCTCTTTGTAAACAGGGCAAGTAATCGTGGAAAGATAGACTGCGATAGTAAGCTAGTAAAAACGATAGAACAATAAAACAATAAAATCAACAGAACCAAAACCAGCAATGGTATTAACATTACCCACTGTGGAGGTGTATAATCACCACACCACTTCGGATAGACTGAGACTCCCTTGAGATACACCTATGGGTGGTGGTGCACAATGATGCAGCCCTATAGCTCTAACGGCTGCGGCTCCTGGGGAGAGTGCACAGTATCAAGGGGGTTGAAAGGTGTCACTGGGATCAAAGCCGGGGTAGATAATCATCAACCGGATTCCTGATGGTGGGACGGCTGTGTTTGCTTGAGGCGTTTCGGAGGTTCTTTGCGCGGGCTCCTCTGGTCTCTAGGGCCTTGCTTCACTCGATCTGCATATGTAGCTGTGGGCTCACGTTCGGTAGATAAGGATTGAAGAAATGCTCTGGCCTTCTCTGCGGACTGGAATGTGTGCTGTTTTCCATCTGGTGCTTGTAGGCGCAGAACAGCTGGGTAGGCTAGCGTGAAGCGGACTCCGTTCTTATAGAGTTCAGCACAAATAGACTGAAAGTCCTTTCGTTTGCGTGACACTTCCGCCGAATAATCAGCAAATAATAAAAATTTTTGGCCCTCAAACTCTATCAAGCGGGATTTATGGAAGGCCTGCAGCATGTCCGTGCGGTCAGCGTAGTTTAAGTACCTTGCAATAACAGGCCTGGGGCGGGTGTGATCTTCAGACTGGGCGCCGATGCGATGCGCTCTCTCCACAGTACACCTGTGGTTGAGGCCTAGAATCTGCGGTATGGCCGCCGAGCAGATGTCCATTAAAGAACTCTGTTTGTGGGATTCAGGAAGGCCGATTATTCGCAAATTATTTCTCCTGGAGCGATTCTCGAGGTCCTCCATGCGATCATGGAGGTGCTGCTGGTCTTGTGTGAATCGTTCCAGGACGGTCTCCATGGAGTGTTGGTCTTCTTCTATTGAGGACACCCTGTGTTCCACCATTTCCAGCCTCGCAGAGTGTTCTCCTATCTCCTTCCGGAGCTGCTGTATGCCCTCTGCGACCGCCCTGTTGACCGCTGCTGTGATGGTAGGTGAGAGCAGCGCCGCCACCGCTTTAGCGATTCGTTCGTGCGTGCTGGCTTGGTCAGGTATAGCAGGGAGTGAAGTGTCCATCCCCTCGGGATGGAATCCGCTGTCCGGCAGGTTGCTGTGTGAGCTTGGCTGCTGAATACCTTGCAGTGAAGGAGCGCCACGTGCGTTCTCTGCAGCGGCCATGTTGCCCAGGGCCGTGTTCTCCGCAGGTGGTTCAGTTGTGCCCGAGCCCCGTGTTGCTCGGGCTTGTGTGAGGTATCGTTCCATCCACTGAGGCCCGTGGAGTGAGCAGGGATGCAGGTCACCGCAATCCGAAGCTGTGTCGGGGTTTTGTATGCTGATTATCCGAGCGGTGGGTGCGGAGCCTCCGGAGCTTGCTTCCCCTACATACGGCGCCGGAACCGTGACAATTTTTAAAAAGTGCTCTGTTCAGGAAGGGGATAAAACCTTCCGGGGGCTAAAGTGTTTAAAAGTGCTATATGGGTTTTGGCTGTTTGTGGAAATCCCTTAGTAATAAAGGGGATAAAAAACAAAACAAAATGGCTATCTGTATTACCATGTATATATTTTGCTTTGTGAGACATTTCAAGATAAGGACCTGAAAAAAATATGCTACAATTTCCAGGTGTTGTAGAAGGCCGCGTACACACGATAGGATCGCCACAGGAGAACGGTCTGAAAGACCGTTTTAATCAGTCCAAACCGATCGTGTGTAGGCCCCATAGGTTCTTTAACCTTCGGTCAAAAAAATGAGAACTTGATGGATGCCTAACCGATAGGTCAAAACCGATTGTTAGTATGCAAAAGCATCGGTTAAAAACCCGCGCATGCTCAGAATCAAGTCGACGCATGCTTGGAAGCATTGAACTTCGTTTTTTTTCAGCACGTCGTTGTGTTTTACGTCACCGCGTTCTGACACAATCGTTTTTTTAACTGATGGTGTGTAGGCGCGACGGACTATCAGTCAGCTTCATCGGTTAACTTAAGACAACTGTCCTTCAGTCCTTTTTCATCGGATGGACTGATCGTGTGTACGCGGCCTTAGTGTATTGGCAGATACAGGGTGCTTGATTTGTAGTTTATTATGTCAGTGCCCAATCAGTGTATATTGGGAAAGTTTGGTATTTAGATTATCCATGTTTAATCTGGGGAGAAATGCCTTGTGCAGAACTTGCTGTATGGTACAATATATTGCACATTTTGCCAGCCTTACCATAAAAAACACATTTTCATTCTACATTTGTCTGACCTTAAGATACTAACAATAACTTACAAAGCCATCCACAACCTGGCCCTCAGCTACATCACTAACCTAGTCTCAAAATACCAACCTAATCATTCTCTCCGCTCCTCTCAAGACCTCTTGCTCTCTAACTCCCTTGTCATCTCATCCTAGGCTCCTCTCTAGGACCTCTACAGAGCCTCTCCCATCTTCTGGAATGCTCTACCCCGATCTGTCCGACTTTCTCCTACTTTGTCCACTTTCAGACAATCCCTGAAACCCCACCTAACAACTGTACATTTATTTTCTCCATCAGCACATCCCCCACAGTTATTACCTCTTGTGTCTCTTGACCTTCCCTCTTAGATTGTAAGCTCTAATGCTTCGTACACACGATCGGAATTTTTTCATCGGATATTCCGACAGAGTTCTCTTTTTTTTTAGATGGAAAAAATTTCTATCGTAAATTCCGTTCGTCTGTATGGAACTCCGACGGAGAAAAAAAACATGCATGCTCGGAAACAATTCAACGCATGCTCGGAAGCATTGAACTTCATTTTTCTAGCCTTGTCATAGTGTTGTACGCCACCGTGTTTTTGGTGTGTCCATGTGTATGCAAGACAGCTTGAACGGAATTCCTGCTGAAAAACCCATCTGAGTTTATTCCGTCGGAAACTCTGAACTTGTGTACAGGGCATAAGGAGCAGGGTCCTCTGATTCCTACTGTATTAAAGTGGATTGTATTTGTACTGTTTACCATCAAGTTGTATAGCACTGCATAAACTGTTGGCACTATATAAATCATGTATAATAATAATAATCCTTACAGTGTCCAGGTCTTTCATAATCTTAGCAACATCCTTGAAGATTATAATCTGAGCTACATGCAGAAAGGCATGATAAACACAGTAGTGATCCAAACATATATCTTTTTCTTTTAGGGTTAAGAGTCACTGTATCCTTAGGAATAATTATCTGGGCTGATATCAAGCTGCACCAAGTTATCACCTTACTAACTGAACAAATAAATAATGATACTTGTATTAACCACACGTATAAAATAAATGTAGCAATGACTCCCAAAGAACCTGCTGGATTAGTTGGATTCTCCTACTATTTCCAGTGATGGACCAACCCTAACTGAGTCTGACAATTCCGCAACACACTAGTAGTGATATAATGTGCTTTATTTAGGATGGAATAAGCCCTGTATGGTGAGCACTGATTAAACAAAATTGACAATGGTTAGCACATTATCAACTAACAAAATAAAGAAAGATTATTTTGACCACACTAAGGCCTGGTACACACGATAGGATTGATCCGCGGATACGGTCCGCCGGACCGTATCCGCGGATAAATCCTCTGAGGATTTTAATCCGATGGAGTGTACACACCATCGGATTGAAATCCGCGGCGAATTCCCATTGCGGTGACGTGTCGCGCCGTCGCCGCGATGATGACGCGGCGACGTGCGCGACGATGTCATATAAGGATATGCACGCATGCGTCAAATCATTAGGACGCATGCGAGGGATGGGTTCGGACGAATCGATCCGGTGAGTCTGTACAGACCACCGGATCGATCCGCTGGTGCCGATTCCAGCGGATAGATTTGTAACCATGTCTACAAATTTTTATCCGCTGGAACGTACACACCAGGGGATCTATCCGCTGAAACCGATCCGCTGAGATTTTTCAGCGGATGGATCCTCTCATGTGTACGGGGCCTTAGGGACCAACATATTGCAACTTCTTACTGTCAACTGTCCAGGCCATTTTTCAGTTGTCAGTCCTGTGATAGTTGAATGCAGATATAGCTCTCACTACTTGTAAAAGCACTTTGTAAAAAACTGTTTCCCCTTCTTTCTGGTTTAAAATAGCTGAAATAAAAATGCCAGGATGGCACAAACACCAAATGCTTTTTGAAAGATACAAATTCTAAAATTGAGGTTAATAAAAAATGTATTAAGCTGTGCTTAGATTTTAAAAGTTACAAACTTAAGCCAAGGTCAAGTCTTCCATTATTAGTGGAAGAAAAGTTCCATTGAGGATGAAATTGTCCTATCTAGGCACTGGCCAGTGTAGTTATAAAATTAAAGTCTGCCAGCAATGGGGTCCTTCAGCGAAAGGTAGGTACATATGACATTGAATTAGTTTGTAATGCAAGGGCAAAGGGAATGCCTAAAGTGTCCCAAAGTTAAAGAGTGTGAAAGAACAATGCAACCTCTTGTTTAATTACATTGTTATTCATTTTTCAAATGGTACAATACCAACAAGAAAAGACAAAACGTTTGCAATTTAAACTTTGGTTACATTTTTACACTTAAAGGGGTTTTCCACCCATTTTGTAAGTTTATTAAAAGTCAGCAGCTACAAAAAGTGTAGCTGCTGGCTTTTAATAAACCGACACTTACCTGCTCCACGGCTCCAGCGACGCGCCGGACGGGGCTCCGCTCCTCGCCCCCCCTCGCCGGCCGGCGTCTTCATGCTCAGTGTGGGCACCCGGCCGTGACAGCTTTCGGCTTCACGGCCGGGCACCCACTGTGCATGCGCGAGCGGCACTGCGCATGCGTGCGCGGCGAGGCGCCGTCTGATTGGACAGGCGATCGCCGAGGACCTGTCACGTGTCCTGGGTGATCGCCTACAGCAGCCCCTTCCTGTAGGTGATTAAGCTTAATCGCCTAGGCGATTAGGCTTAATCGTCTACCCGGAAAGAGGAAGTGGGACAGGAAGTCCCACTCCTCCTGAAGCCCCCACTCCCCCCCCAAAAAAAATGACATGCCAAATGTGGCATGTAAGGGGGTGAGGAGTGGGATAAGCGGAAGTTCCAAATTTGGGTGGAACTCCGCTTTAACCATTCTTATATATTGTTGAATTCCTTTCAAATCTAATATATAATTTATAAATTGTTTCCACCTCTTAAAAAATGTTTGACTTAAAAATAATTTGAACGTTTTTCGATATACAGTATTTTTTTTATATCTGTAATTAACTCAGCGACTGGAAGAGAAACACTAGTAATCTAGTGTGTCATAATAGCTCCCTGACCTGTTAATAACATATACTAATGATTAGATATCTGACTTTTTCTAGTACCCATTGCCTCCACCTGACAAAAACTGTGGGCCAGATTCTCGTAGATTGGGACAACACTAAGTGTGGTTGATCAGCTTGTCCGGGATGGTGCTGCTGTATTTGCTCTCAAGCTGACTTACTCACGTCTGGGGCAAAGTTACCCCTGCTTTATGAGGGGTAACTTTAGGCCGGCCATTCGTCTTATGCGCACCGTGCGTAGCCTGCGCCGATCGCGCGTAGGTTCGGGAATCAGCGCATTTACATCATTTGCATATTTGAATACTAATTCAATGGAAGCGCAGGATGCCATCAGCGTAAATATGCGCCTACGCTGCGTAAACTTAAACAAGTTAAGACGGACGGGAGAAGCCTTGTTTCTGGCGTATCTGGTTCTCTGACTACGACGCATAGATACCATGGCGCATTTTTACACTTACGCCGCGCATCTCCATATACACCGGCGTAACTTCTTTGAGAATCTGGCCCAGTAACATTAAAGGATCTTTGTAGATAATTGTACCTGTAACCAAATTTTAATATTCCAATACCTGCTCCCCAAAACTTTCTGACAATGCCACAATTAATGTGTAGGTCTATATATTTTACATTTAGAAAAATATGCTATATGTATAATATTAAAATGAGTTTTCACCTCTAATTTGTAATGACTTTCCAAACTTTATTACAGTATATCACTCCAATAATTTTACCCCAATATTGTCATGGGGAAAATAAACACGTGTGTTTCTTCCTAATTTAGTATCGGTTTAGTACTAGTATCGATTTAGTACTAGTATCGGTATCGGGACCAATACAGAGCATTTGCACGAGTACTGGTACTCGCGCAAATCCTCCCAATGCCTGATCCAATACCTGGGAGAGAGAGAGAGGCAGCGTGTAATGCCTGTCTGTGTCCGTGTATAATGCTCAGACGGCAGCCATGCAGTGTATTAAAGCCACGCTTCCTCCTCCTCATCCGTGATAGGGGAACACTCCCAGCAAGTGAGTCAGTGTTCTGCCTATCACGGACACCCTCTCATCCTCATCCCATGGGCGAGGATGAGAGGATGTCTGTGATAGGGGGAACACTAACTCACTGCTGGGAAACTGAGTTCACCTATCACGGACGAGGAGGAGGAGGAGGCGCGGCTTTTGTACACTGGATGGCTGCCGTCTGAGCATTATACACGGACACAGGCATTACACGCTGTCTCTCTCTCTCTCTCCCAGGTATCGGATTGGGTAGGTCGTGCATTACACTCTGCCTCTCTCTCTCTCCCAGGTATCGGATTGGGTAGGTCGTGCATTACACGCTGCCTCTCTTTCTCTCCCAGGTATCGGATTGGGTAGGTCGTGGTCCTCCGAAATGGTACTAACACACAGTAAAAAATAATAATGGAATAGTGACATATACAGTAACCACAGAGATCCATGTTCCCAAAAAGGGCCACAAAGGACAACAACCACATTAAATAAAATAAAACACCACCATGATATTCACCTTGTGCCCATCAGTGGTCAGCATACACTTCCATCCTGCAGACAACAATACAGGCCATTAAAACCTGCAGACTGGCTGGTATCTTTTATCAAAGGACTTCTAAACTGAGAAACAGGTTTCAAAGCGTCACTGTCACATGACATTAAGAAAGTATCGCTAATCAGTATCGACGAATACTTAAAAAAAAGTATCTGTACTTGTACTCGGTCTTAAAACAGTGGTATCGGGACAACCCTAGTTTTTTCCCATCAGTTAGGAATCCATCGGTTAAATTTAAAGCAAGTTGGCTTTTTTTTAACCGATGGTTAAATAACCTATGGGGCCCACACACGATCGGTTTTGACCAATGAAAACGGTCCATCAGACCGTTGTCCTCTGTTTAACCTATCGTGTGTACGAGACCTTATACCATCTATAATACAAAAACTGAATTGTATATATAAAGAAGATACAATGGCTAAAGCATATAGCAATGTATCTTTATATATATGATCCAGTTTTTGTATTATAGGTGTATAAGAGTCATTGTTTTTTAATATGTGTTTGTATACATTGCTTTTAACTTCATCTGATTAAATGTAAACTATTTTTATATTTAAGTCTATGCGTGTGCCTATAAAGTCCATTTTTCTATCCAACTTTCTGATGAATAAATGTTTTATTTTATTTTTTGGAGGGGATATGTACTGTATTATAGCAAAAAGTATTTTTTTTTTTAAAACATGATTGTCAGGTAAAAACCTGACATTGTCAATGTGTATAGCAAAGGGGAAAAGAGACAGCCTTGCCGCATTACCTAAAATAAGGGGAAGAGCTTCAAAAACCCACCCATTTGCTGACATAGCTACTGGAGATTAGTATTGTAGTTGTAGATCTTTACCTTAAATTTGATTTTGCCTCCTCTTTCCCTTTGCTGTGAAAATGAGGATTCTTTTTTATTTACCTTTCTCGCCTAGGCGATTGACATGCACTTTGCCCACAGTAGCGATTCAGTTCGCATGCGCCGCGCTTTATAAGTTTTTCATTCATTCATTCATTCACAGTGATTCCATATGCCAGGGGACATAGTCCCTCTTTGAGAAAGGAGGAGGGGGTGTGCCCAGTGGCTCATCAGGAGAGCCACTGGCTGAACCCGGAATAGTCACCAGCTTCCTGATGATGTCACGCAAGAAGATAATAGCACTGGACCAAGCAGGGAGCAGAAGAGAAGAAGATCTCAGCAGGACAGCACTAGATCTGCTGGGCAGGCGAGCATCTTAACTGTGCAGGACCTGTAACCTAGTAAACAGGGATTACAAGAAGTGTATAGGTGTAAACAGAAAATATATTCTCCTGCGCTCGTGCTGGCGGCCTTAGTACACAGTAGTATTTTCAAATAAAATGATAAATTGTATAAAGAGACCATGCGTGTCACGCTGCCTAAACTGACTGGGTAAAGTCCAAAAGAGCTAAGTAACAAAGGAGAAAAAAGGCGCGTGACCTAACGCATGAATCAAATTAATAAAATGCGTTTATTCTAAACAAAATTAATGAATACAAAGAAAATTACTATGTGTGTTTATAAATAAGTCACATGTTCTCATTTAGTAAAATGGTAAAAATAATAAATAAAAAATTAATGAAATAATTGATTAGAACCCATGCAAGGGTATAGGCTGAATAAATGGCTAACATGTTTTGAGGGGATTCCTCTTCATCAGAGCATTGGAAGACAGGAAATGGTGTGGTAGATTTAAATAGAGAGCAATGACTGTATGGGAGATGTATCACATGATAAATTATGTATTTCCCTATGTTGATTTTCTTTTGTTCTAGTAGTATTCCCATCTACATTACAAAGCTCTCAGCTCCGTACGTTGTGTACAGAGGTTGTAGTTCATTGTACAGAGGTGGTAGTTCATTCCATTTTAATAAAATAGCGTTGCACTATGGAAGCTCTCTGTTTGTATTCCATGTTCTAAAATCTCAACATTCCGAGGGTGAGGTATCGTACATGCTCCAGTCGATTTATATGTCTGCAGGCATTATCCTGCTTAAGCGCATCTGACCGTATTTCTCATTAAAGAGGTCAACCAGGTCTGGTAAGCACAATTTACTTGTGCACATTGGGTGTCGTACTAATTATCCAGGTGGTGGAAGATCAATTGAGTTTGCACGACCGGAGACGGTTTTTGTATCATAGCAAGAAATATATCTAGAGGATATTCGAGCATTGATGTTGTATCTTTGTTTGCACCAATGGGACTTTATTATTTACTATTGACTTATTGATTGATTTATCACGTACAACGGGACACATTTTTTATTAATTTACTTGTTGTTGCATATTATAGGTTAAGTTGTGCAATTACATATTACTCCATAGCACCCCCAGTACAATTTTAGCAGAGGAAATTAGCTCTGAGTCTTGAAAGTAGTCATCCGACATATTTCTGATGTTGCAAAAGTTCAACTGAGCATTTATTTATGTCCTCTACAGACACACCACTATGCACATGTCTAGAAGCTCTCTAAAGGAATCATTCAGAAGGCTTTGAATGAGTGCTGGAGCGTTGCATGGTCCCAATGTCCATTTTTTCTTCAAAGGGGGACATACTCAATTCTTGAGGTATAGGGACAGGTGCTGTGGAAATTGATGAACATTCAGCTCATATAACCTAACTTAACCTCATCTAACTTAACCTACGATCTATTGTGATAGAAGTAATTAAAATAACAAACATGTTATACTTACCTCCACTGTGCAGTTCGTTTTGCACAGTGTGGCCCCGATCCATGTCTTTTGGGGTCCCTCGGCGGCTGTCTCTGGTCCTCCCCCCACTAACTACACACGTTTATGCGAGAGAGTTTGCTTTGTGTGTAGTCCGTGCAGGCGCGCTCCCGTGATACAGCAAGCTGCCATAGCCGCTCACTGTATCACTCGGCCCCACCCCTCAGCACGCCGCATCACGGGATGTGATTGACAGCAGCGCCAGCCAATGGCTGCGCTGCTCTCTATCCATCAGCTCTAGCCAATCAGCGGCCAGGCTGAGCGACGAAGAGGATCTTGGGACCGAGCACGGGACTTTCGAGGGGTTAGGTAAGTATAACAGGGGGCCGAGGGGGGGGGGTATACTCTGAAGTTTTTTCACCTGCATTAAGGTGAAAAAACTTTTTCCTTTACAACTCCTTTAAAGTTCAGGTTTTGAGAATTTCACCCAGGATTTAATGAACTCCTGGTGAATCGAACCCAGGCAGATTAATTTATTCCTAGTGTGCACATATGTGTGCACTGTATATACTGTATTTTCTGGCGTATAATACTACCTTTTACACTTAAAAAAACTGGCCAAAAAGCAGGGGTCGTCTTATACGCCGGGTCAGCGTGCTCGGATGTCTGCTGGATATGCAGTAATACTGTATGTAGCCTATGCTACATACAGTATATTCCTCTTAGCCAATCCCGGTGAGCCATGTATTCAAATTAATACAGAGCCTGCTCGGATTGGGTTAACAACCTCTGCCAATCCGAGCAGGCTACATACAGTAGCCTGCTCGGATTGGCTTTGAGAGTCAGAGAGGCATGGGCTGATGATGTTACAGCCTCTGCCAATCCAAGCAGGCTTTGTGTTCATTAATAGAATACATCGCTCGCCGTGATTGGCTCCAGCTCCAGCAAGAAGGAGGAAGAATATGGCTCCAGAAGGAAGAAATATGAAGCGTCGGAAGCCTCGGAAGGGGGGTCGTCTTATACGATGAGTACAGGCAAAAAATCTTAAAAAACTGTAAAATTAGGGGGTCGTCTTATACGCCCGGTCGCCTTATACACCGGCAAATACGGTATATATATATATATATATATATATATATATATATATACACACTATACACATACACACTAACACACACACTTTATCTTTGTATAATCTAGTAAAATCATAGCTTATCACCTCACCTTTTTGATACTAATAATTGTGGCATTGATGGAAATCATCCTTCTAAGAAAATCTAACAGTTTGTCTGTTTCTTACTTTGCACTTGTAAATATCTTACACAGCTGGTGTAAGCAAACACTATCAGATATATTAAAGAAAAATAATTCATGACGGAGAGAGCATGTACACAACTCTGATTACATTATGGTAGCAAGGCAGAAACAAGATAAATGATTATCCTCCTGGTATTCAAGGGTTCTAACTGTGAAAGAAAGCCTTCTTAAGAATTTCAAAATATTCAAACTTAATGACGAAAACCAGAATACTGTAGTGTGCAGCTAGTATTATTAAGTTGCCTGCAGGGGCATATAATTTGACTCACCATCTAGCATAGGATTATGTAGACTCTGAATATATACTTGCAATTTCCTAGAGGTGAAAGTACTGGGATTGGGTTAATGTTTACATAGCAAGTTGTCTACAATTCCATTGATGAAAGTGCTTGTATGCGAATGTATTTAAAAGCCCTTGTTTATTGTTACTGGTGACCTTAGACATTTATTACAGTCTAAACAAAGCATAGCCAACTTTTTTTCTCAAAGGCCATAACTCATGCAGCATACTGCATCTGCAGAGGCTTTACTGAAGTGAAAGCAACGTAGGTGTTAAACAGATATATGTGGTTCAGTATAGAAAAGTATTACAGGTATATGAATGTAAAAATAGAATGTCACCATTTCACCTGACAATCTTTTCGACTGTCACTGAAGATGTTAAAATAATGAAATACATTCAATGGTTAGAAAAATAGAACCCCTTGATTAATACAGAGTCTGTGGTAGAAATTGCTCCACAAGATATTAAAATAGTGCAGCGTTTCTCAAACAGTTTTAGTCATGTCCCCAGAGTCTTTGTACTATGTTAGCCTTCTATCAAAGCAGAAATATTATAGTGTAAGTTATATCTTCTATTGGTTAAATCAGGTTAGGTTAAAGGTCAGGCTAAAGATGCAATCTTTCAGAACCCCTTATTTTTATTCTTAAAGCCACATACAGTCATGAATATGAATATGAATATGAATATGAATGAACTATACTGACACTCAACAACATGCAAGGAAAAAAAAATCTTACACATAACTGGGTGACCAAATGCAGCAGAATTTCACCTAATTCATTAAAAACAGGCATTCAGGAGTGGGCAGTATTTCCTCCTGAGAGTCTGAAAAGCACAGTCTTTTGAGAAAGCAGTAAAATCTTTGGCACATATAAAAGAACCCTAAAGTTTGCAAGAGAAAAAAGAAGTAGTTTATTAATGGCTACATTTTATTGCTTCACTGTACATTTTTTGCGATACGGCACTGTGCCGCTTTAACTGACAATTGAGCGGTCGTGCAACGATGTACCCAAACAAATCTGACATCCTATTTTACCACAAATAGAGCTTTCCTTTGGTGGTATTTGATCATCTCTGCGGTTTTTATTTTTTGTGCTATAAACAAAAAAGAGCGACAATTTTGAAAAAAAAAACACAATACTTTGTACTTTTTGCTATAATAAATATCTCCATTTTTTTTTTTTTAAAGCAACATTTTTCTTCAGTTTAGGCCAATACTGTATGTATTCTTTTACATATTTTTGGTAATAAAAATCGCAATAAGCATATATTGCATCTACAGAATAGAAGATAGATTTATGGCATTTTTATTATTATTCTTTTTACTAGTAATGGTGGCGATCTGTGATTTTTATCAGGACCACAACATTATGGCAAACACATCGGACACTTTTGACACATTTTTGGGACCATTGGCATTTATACAGCGATCAGTGGCAGGGAAGGGGTGGTCTAGGGGGTGATCAAGGGGTTAATTGTGTTTCCTGACTGTTTGTGCTAACTGTAGGGGGAGGAGATGAGAGATTGTGGTTCCTAGCTATTACTATCGGAACTCACAATCTCTCTCTCCTCACTGAACAAAACAGTGATTTGTGTGTTTACACACACACATCCCTGTTCTGTCTCTCGTGCCCGCAATCACTCGTGGCCAGCAGTCACGAGCATCGGCACTCCCGCAGTGCAGCGCATGCGCGGCTACTAACCCGCTTAAAGGGGACCAACGTACAGCTACGAAGGTTCACAGGATTGTGCCGACCTGCGGCTGGTCGGCAAGCGTTTAAAGTGTTTGTAAACCCAAATTCCCAAAACACTATTGTTTTGCATAGTTTAGTAAGTAATGCCCCGTACACACGATGAGAATATCGTACGAAAAATGCCGCATTCGGAAAGATCGTTCGATAATCTAATCATTAGTACACGTCCGTCGTATCCGATTTAGGCTGGTCGTACGCAATTTGTAGAAGGAACAAGATTGAAAATTTTCCTCGGATGTGAACACAACGAACGATAAACTTATCAATGGTACGGTATCGTACGAAAAAAAAAATCGGGAGTAGAAGTGCGCATGATCGGGAAACGAAAGAACGACCTGGAAACAAACCCACATAAAGTAAACAAACAATTGCTGTTCTATTATTAATGGAAATAGAGACATGTTGTGAAGACAGTGTTGCACACTGTGCAGGAGATTGTGGGCATTATTCATAGGTGTAGTAGGTGATGTTATGTGTACTCCTGATGTTGTATATCACATAACATAGTGCGTTTTGAATTCTGCAGTACAGATGTGACATGAACATTGTGCAAGCATAAACTTGTTGCACAGCCAAAATCTAGTACACAAAACAACATTTTCAATCCTATTGTTATTTGTCAATTGTCACTCTTGTTCCTCTAAACATAAATACTCCACTGTCTACATCTGCAGGATTGTGGGACTTTTAATATAATGTGACACTTTGACATATGGTGACTGACAGGCGGCTGCCACTGATAGGCACTAATAGATGGTCCTGATAGGTGGCACTCATGGGCACTGATAGATGGCACAGATTGCACTGATAGATGGCACTCTTGGGCACTGTGAGGTGGCTGTCACTGAAATGCCGAAAACAATTAAACGAGGAAAGGATTAGACATACTATGCAGCGACGCCCATTATGGTACACCCTGCACTTGGCAGGCATCAGTAGACATCTTGTTATACCCAGGCCAAAGTATATGGGCTGTGTGTGAAAAGATGTCCGCTGTTTGCTTGCTGCAGCTTGCTGCAGCCGAGTGCAGGGTATACCAAGATGGGCGTAGGAATGTTCAGCCGCTGACTTTGAACGCATTTGACAGTACCAATCGTGATGCCTCATACACCTCATACACCCCTGACAGTTTAGCCTGTTCCCCTGCAAGCGAGGACTCGCCCTTTGTCCGCCTACTCAGCACAATGACTCCACCCTTCCACTCTGTCCACCGACTCCGCCCATCCTCTCTGCTCACTGACTCCACTCGCCCACTCCTCCTTTACACTGGCCGGTGACCAGGTATGGGATAAAGCTCCGTGAGCACAGTGTGAGTAAAAGTACTTGTGCAAAAACTATTTATAAGGTCCCGATACCGATACTATTATTGTTATTGTGACAACCCTAGTCCTAATGGTCAAATTATCGATTGAGTGATCCCTTTTATAGGGAGACTCGATCGATGACGTCAGTACTACAGCCACACCCCCCTACAGTTGTAAACACACACTAGGTGTACTCCTACAGCGCCCCCTGTGGTTAACTCACAAACTGCAACTGTCATTTTCACAATAAACAATGCAATTTTAAATGAATACGTATCGGCCTAAACTGAGGGGAAAAAAATGTTATATATGTTTTTGGGGGGATATTTCTCATAGCAAAAATTAAAAAAAAAATACATCTTTTTCTAAATTGTAGCTCTATTTTTGTTTATAGCACAAAAATGAACAAACCAAGAGGTGATCAAATACCAGCAAAAGAAAGCTCTATTTGTGGGGTAAAAAAGGACGCCAATTTTATTTGGGAGCCACGTCACACGACCGCGCAATTGTCTGTTAAAGCAACGCAGTGCCGAATCGAAAAACAATTGCCAGGGCATTTATTTGCAAAGTGGTCTGGGGCTTGAGAAGTTAATATCCCTAAATCGGCCGGTGACCAATCATATAATTCTATATTAAGCACTCCAACAAACAAGTTAAATAATAAAATTTTATTCATATTTTAACATTTATGCTTATTTTTTAATAATGTCAGGTGGTATGTAGAAGTGATAAATCGATTATTGAAATATAAAAAAACTAGCATATGCAAAAAATGCCACACTATAAACCCAAAAAATTACAAAAAAATAATATATGAAAGCAAGATTGAAAACCACCAAAAAAAGAAAAACAGTCTTATAACTGTGTCACATTGTAGTCATGTGACCACTGGGAAGATGGCATATCCCCGGATGACAGCTGTGAAGCTGGCCTTTCCCCAGCTGAGTAATGAGAAGCTGGCCTTTCCGCAGCTGAATAGTGTGAAACTGGCCTTTCACCTCCATAGTAATGGGAAGATGGCCTTTCCCCAGGGGGATAATGTGGTGTGGCTCGAGCCCACGTGCATGGTTGGGGGATTGGAGAAACTGAAGGTGTAGGTAGAAATGGTTGTTCTTCCTCCAAACGCGTTCTCTCTGTTAAACGCCCATTTACACCTCTGTGTAAGACCTGTAGCAGTAACGATTCGGCCAGCTGTTTCTGCTCAGTGTTCATTTGTTTCAACTTATTTGACACGACAATGGCAAACCCATCTTAGTCATCCGGTTTTCGGTTCAAGGCAGCAGCTGCTTGTGCTAAAAATTCGGATGTTCCATCAGAATTTTTTCTTTTCTTTGGCCTTGGTTCCGGTCTCGAACCAGCTGAAAAGCTTGCAGTGCTTGCTTCCAAGTTTTCCTGGATGGTATAAAAAAAATATTATTTAATATTATTGTGCACTCCTATATGACCTTGTAACATACAGGCATACCCCACTTTTAAGTACACAATGGGACCAGAGCATGTATGTAAAACGAAAATGTACTTAAAGTGAAACAATACATTTTTTCACTTCTAGGGTGTAGTGGGGGGTCAGAGACTGTAGTGGGGGTGTCAGGGGCTGTAGTTGAGGTCTCAGGGGCTGTAGTGGGGGTGTTAGGGGCACCCCCGGAACAGGGCGGGCTATGCTCTCGGAGCTTCAGCTCCTTCTACTGCGGCTGCAAAATGTCTGTACAGTACTTGTAAGGCACTTTACATACACTCACGTGTATGTCCTTACTCGCGAGTGTATGTAAAGTGAGTGTACTTAAAGCGGGGTATGCCTGTACATCAATAACCATATGTAGTTACCTGTGTCAATAAGTCCTCTCCGGAGGTTTCTAGATCCATATTCATAACATCGGATCCTGGTGAAGTCACAGAGGAAGATGGCAGAGTACTCACAGAAGCTCTTGCATCGACTTCTTCAGTGAGGAACAGCAAACTGTGATAATACCATAAACGTGGTTCATACACCTCATCCGTTCCTGCCCCTGACTTTTGTGAAGTGCGTATTTTATTGAGTTCTTTCTTGAAGACAGTTCGCAGGTTTGCAATTTTCTTACAAACATAATCCCTGGTAGGATTGGGACAGACTTCTTTGCATAATTCTATTAATTTGTCCAAAGCCTCCTGTCTCTTATTTCTGTTATAATACTCCTTTGATTTGACCATCCATAGGCATGGTAGATCTCTATACATGTCGATAAATTTTTCCCGAAAATCCGGCCTTGTAAATTTGTCAGCCATACCCGTTAAAAAAAAAAAAATTGATCAGCTTTTAAAAACAAACTTACAATTATTAAACTACCACAATTTCATGATTTTTTAAGAATTCAATTAATCCTTAATTTATTATAAATAGGCTCTCATCGAGATATTTTTCTATATCTATATATATATATATATATATATATCTATATATATATATATATATATATATATATATATATATATATATATATATATATATATATATATATATATATATATATATATATATATATATATAGAAATATGTTTAGGTTGCTTGAAAAAAATTGGCGCTGTATATTTGCGTGTATACACACTTCTAAGTACACTATATATATATATATATATATATATATATATATATATATATATATATATATATATATATATTCACATACAGATATATCATAAAAATAATTATCTTTGATAGAAAGCCATGTATCACCAAATCGTTCTGTTCTAGAGATAACATTAGAAAAGCTAAATAATTGTAAAACCAGGGAACTTACCTATTATTTGATAAGATCGTTGGTAATGAAAGTTCGCTGATCCACTTCTGATAGATCGTAACGGCTGTGTCTAATCAGAACGATCCCTGTTTGCACCGATCACGAATTCTCAGAAAGAACGTTCTCAAAGGAAGACACTGTCCGTGTGCTCGTTGCTCCGCCCCTGATTCGCGCACCAGTTAACACGTCATCGAGAAGCGCCAACTGCGACATCACCCAACGAAGAAACACGAGGCAGCATGGCGGACGATGGTGAAAAGAAGAGTGCACAGAAAACGAACAAAAATCGCCAGAGGCTATTGCAGATGGACACAGAAGAGCAGAGTCCAGCAGGAAAGAAAGCAAGTGCCATGTCAAGAGCAGAGATGGTAGATATGGTGTTCATGCTGGAGAAATATGATTACGATGGGAAGAGGAAAACCTATGAAAGGCCTAACACCAGGAAGGATATAATTTTAGAGGACATTATTGCTTTTCTGCTAAAAAAACATAATGTAAAACGTTCTAAAGACCAATTAAGGAAGCGCTGGTCCGACTTGAAGTTAAGAGAACACCAGCAATTTCACCAAATACAAGACACCCTGGCTAAAAGTAAGTTACTGTTTTTTCCAGGATCTAACCTACTTATGCAAAGTTGTATGTCATGATAAAATAGTTTTAAAAATATATGCCTTTCTATATTGCATTTTAAACAGCATTGATTTTGTTTTACAGGAAGAAAAATCAAGTTAGCAAAAAAAAAAAAACTACATTTTCAAAAAGGCGAACATACAGAAGAGCAGGTTCAAACAACAACTCATCCAGGTATTTAAACACTGTAAAATTTGCCTGTTTTAATATTTGTCCCCTTTTTTTTTTATTCACTGTGATGTTTTTTAAGACATTTGTGCTGTTTGTTCAACCGTGCATGGCAAAGATTTTTTTTTGATGACCACAAACATTTTATGAAAATTATATTTCATTATCAAACTGTTTACCAGTTTATTCCCCCCAAAAATATTACATGACTGTCAATTTTATTATATTATTTAAATAATAAAGATAAATTTTAACAAAACAAAAACAAAAGTTCTGTGGTCAGTACATGTATAATGGTTTATATTTAAAAATCTGAAGAATGGGTTTTGTAAAAATGTATGTTTGGAGAACTAATACATATTCTTACATCTGCTCAGAACCTAATTTGAATGAAAGAACTGCTGCAGACGAAGATGTGGTGTTTTGTGAAGTAAGCAAGGGTTCATGTACTACTGTTGAAACAGCCTGCATTGTAGAGGAAGACAGTGGTCACCTGACTATGGACGAATCCTCATTACAGGATCTACCTGAACAAGGTATAGCAATTATTCTTTAGATATAGAATAGTCAAAAAAATATATATGTTTACAAATAATAAATAGATTCCAATGTTTTTTTTATATTAACTCCTCTGCACCCTAGGGCCCCTGTCACACTGACCCCTTTCACACTACGGTGGGACGTGGGCTGCCGGTATCACATTTAAACGGATGCTTGATTGGATCGTCTGCGACCTTGAATCAACCCCAGCTAATAGATACAAATTGATTGACACCCACAGTGTGTCTATGTAATAAAGCAGTTGTGAACCGCATAAACTTTTTTTATCAAACCTGCAACGCCAAAGCCATAATCAGCTAGTATGCACTGCATACTGGCTGATTATGAAATACTTACCTCGGAACGATGTGGAGCAACATGTCATCTTGCTCTGTTGAGTCTTTCGGGTATCGTGGCTCCAGCGCTGTGATTGACAGCAGCGTCAATGACATCACTCCTGCGTGTCCAGATTTAAATTCGGCATGGTCCGTCGGGTGCCGGTCCTTTCGACGTGGATTCTCCCCTGCGCATGCGCCACTGCAATGAGCTGCGCATTGAGAGGGGAATAGCTCATAACCTGCACATGTTAACATACATGGTAATACCAAAGTTTTTGTTCATTGTTTTTATTTATGGTTTCAGATGCGACGATATCTCTGATAAATGATCTGGAAATTGAAGAAGATCCAATTTTGAAAAAAACAGAAGATACCTTGAAATGCTCCCCACGTCTAGGTAATGTTCAATGAATAATTATTTTTTTATCATTATGATTTTTGCCTCAAGTGCACTAACATGCAAAGCCCACCATGTAAAGTCCACCAAATCAAAACACCCCCCCCTCTCCCTTTCATATTTCACTTTTGCCATCTTGTGTTGGTCAATGTCAGATACTCACTGACAAGGTACTGTTCTCCCTTTACAATGTCCCCACCTGCCCAGATTGCCAAACCTAAACTAGAAAAGAGATTTATTTTCCTTCGTTTGTAGTGATGAGAAGATCAATTTTTATTATTGTTGTATATTTCAGGAGATTTAGTGGACTTATCTACAATCGGGAAAATGACTGCAGCATTATTGAAGTGCTGTGCTGATCTTCAAACAATCAGGGATTGTACTTCTTCAATGATTTCAAACATGGAATATGTTATCGATGTGTTAGCCAAAATTGGCCAAGACTTGTATTAGTTATGTTTATTATTTGTCCAAAAGTTTTAAAAAAATTGTGGTGTTTTTTTTTTAAGTTGAGTAGTACCACCTTTTTTTTGGTTTAGACTTTTGCTGCACTTGATTATAAAGGGCCATACCATTTTTTTTATTTTTTTTAAATACTAAAGCACTTTTTTCATGCCGATAAGCGTTTGCTCTCGGTACAGGCATGGTTCCTGGAACTTGAGGAACAACAACATTCCCCAAAAATGTATACATATTTTTGACCTTTTTTTGATTTTTTTAATTATTCTTCATCTAAATACGCAACTTCTATTGCAGATGAGTGCATTCTTGCATTTTAGGAACACCAAAAAAAAAAATATTTTGTAACTATATTTTTTGGGATTACTGATTTTCTTCCTACAGATACGCACCTTGTACTGCACATGAGTGCATTCTGGAATAATAAGTAGAAGAAAAAAGAATACTTGTTTTTCAATTATATATTTTTTTTTTTGGATTACTATATTCTACATGTAGAGACGCACCTTCTACTCCACTTTAGTGCATTAGGGAAATATAGGAACAGCAAATGTACAAAAATAATACTAATTTTTTTTTTTTATATATATCTTCTATTGTAGGATTACTGTTTTCTACATGTAGATATGCACCTTCTACTGCACTTTAGTGCATTTTTGAATCGTAGGAACACCAAAAGTACCATCAAAATATAGTTTTGTTAACTATATTTTTTTGGGATTACTTTTTTTTTCCTACAGATACGCACCTTCTACTGCACATGAGTGCATTCTGGGATTATAGGAACACCAAAAGTTCTAGAAAAAAGAATAGTTGTTTTTCATTTTTTTTTTTTTGTTTTGGATTACTGTTTTCTACATGTAGATACGCACCTTCTACTGCACTTTAGTGCATTTTTGAATCGTAGGAACACCAAAAGTACCATCAAAATATAGTTTTGTTAACTATATTTTTTTGGGATTACTTTTTTTTTCCTACAGATACGCACCTTCTACTGCACATGAGTGCATTCTGGGATTATAGGAACACCAAAAGTTCTAGAAAAAAGAATAGTTGTTTTTCAATTTTTTTTTTTGTTTTGGATTACTGTTTTCTACATGTAGATACGCACCTTCTACTGCACTTTAGTGCATTTTTGAATCGTAGGAACACCAAAAGTACCATCAAAATATAATTTTGTTAACTATATTTTTTGGGGATTACTTTTTTTTTTCCTACAGATACGCACCTTCTACTGCACATGAGTGCATTCTGGGATTATAGGAACACCAAAAGTTCTAGAAAAAAGAATAGTTGTTTTTCAATTTTTTTTTTTGTTTTGGATTATTGTTTTCTACATGTAGATACGCACCTTCTACTGCACTTTAGTGCATTTTTGAATCGTAGGAACACCAAAAGTACCATCAAAATATAATTTTGTTAACTATATTTTTTGGGGATTACTTTTTTTTTCCTACAGATACGCACCTTCTACTGCACATGAGTGCATTCTGGGATTATAGGAACACCAAAAGTTCTAGAAAAAAGAATAGTTGTTTTTCAATTTTTTTTTTTGTTTTGGATTACTGTTTTCTACATGTAGATACGCACCTTCTACTGCACTTTAGTGCATTTTTGAATCGTAGGAACACCAAAAGTACCATCAAAATATAGGTTTTTTTTAACTAATTTTTTTTGGGATTAGTTTTTTCTTCCTACAGATACGCACCTTCTACTGCACATGAGTGCATTCTGAAATTATAGGAACACCAAAAGTACAATAAAAAAGAAAAGTTTTTTTAATTTTTTTTTTGGATTACTGTTTTCTACATGTAGATACAATTGTTGTACTTTTTTCTATTTTATAAGAAAAAAAAAAAACGAATAATTATGTATCTATAAACCAAAGAGAGATCTTGTTCTATTTTCATAATCATTGTTATATTTTTTTAAGATGTGCACTACTGTTTTTATTCTTGTGCATTAAAACAAAATTTTATAGATATTTTGGCTCGTATCTCCTCTTATTTGACCGGTTTTTCAACTGTTGATTCTTTCGTTTTAATGCAATATCCGTGATTTGTTTAATGATGTTTTTTTAAAATAATAAAAAATTCTACTATGTGCTATCACAACATATGTGGTGGAAAATTGTAAATGTGAAAAAGGTTTACTATGCTCGTGTACAAGAACCAAGAGATCAGGACACCACTGGTGGAGGTTGAGCCCTGTGAGGGTTAAAGGTAATTAAGGTGTAAGTGGAAATAGATATGAGCTATAAATTGATTATAGGGTGGCAGTGTACATCATGTTGACACCTTGACTGTTCCCTTCAAATAAATAATAATTGTAATATTAAGAGAGACACTGTTTAACTTGGTAGAAATGTCGTTGCCACCATGCATGCACTTTCAATTAGTCCTTCAAATAGTATAACGTTTATTTAATTACAAGTAACGGTTTTCATATTCATTACTATAAACACAAAGGACCTTAAAAATTTCTTATCAGATTCCAGATATACATATTTGTAATACATTCTTATAAAAGAAAACTAATTTTTAGAAAAATGAAATGGGTAAAGCACACAGAAATATTGATGGTGAATGACATTATAATTAACTAAATATCTGACTGCCATGACACTGCCCCAATCCCATTGAAATAGTTCATGTAATCCACTCGGCATTGCCTTGCAGACAACGTAGGTAGTCGTGGATGACCACTGGACAACGATGTAAGGACTTCTGAGCTTTCTTGTACTCCAAAGCTTGGCCCTGCCATTGTCTCAGGATCCCTCGATGATTGGGTACTGTAAGCAGTAGAATGGGTACGCAAATAATTGTGTAGTACACAACAACACAGAACAATGGTATCTATTTTTGACATTGCTATATTGATGCTTGTTAAAAAGATTCTGAATCGGTTCGCCAGAATACCAAAAGCGTTTTCAACTACACGACGTGCCCTTGACAATCGGTAATTATAGATTCTTTGTTCCGGTGTAAGGTTGCGCATGGGGAATGGTTTCATGACGTTGTAACTCAAAGCAAACGCATCATCTGCGACGAATACAAAGTTCATATTTTCAAACGTGTGATCGCGTGTGGGCAGGTTTAGAGTTCCATTTTGGAGACGATGATAGAACTCCGTCTGCTGGATTACACTGCCATCTGAGTTCCGCCTATTTTTTCCAATATCTAGATAAAGAAAATTATACTTGGCATCCACTACTGCCAACATTATGATGCTGTAGAAACCTTTATAATTAAAATAATAAGAACCAGAATTTGATGGGGGAACAATTCGTACATGTTTTCCATCAATAGCTCCTCCACAATTGGGGAAATTCCACACATCTTTAAATGCATTTGCAATATCCATCCACTCCGATGGGTTGCTTGGAAACTGTAACATAAAAAAAAGGTTTTAATATATTTAGTTGTTATTTCATAGTATTTCTTATTTCATACTACATAGTACTGTGATAACTGTATAAAGAAGACTTTAGAGGACGGGGCAGTAGGTGAACAGACACAGAAATGAAAAATGGGGGGGGGCGAGGGGTGGGTGGTCCTTTTCGCTTTATTGTCACCTTTCAATAGGTTGCATGAAGGTGAACAAAGTAGTTTTTTAACCACTTACCCCCCGGACCATATTGCTGCCCAAAGACCAGAGTACTTTTTGCGATTCGGGACTGCGTCGCTTTAACAGACAATTGCGCGGTCGTGCGACGTGGCTCCCAAACAAAATTGGCGTCCTTTTTTTCCCACAAATAGAGCTTTCTTTTGGTGGTATTTGATCACCTCTGCGTTTTTTTTTTTTTGCGCTATAAACAAAAATAGAACGACAATTTTGAAAAAAATGAATATTTTTTACTTTTTGCTGTAATAAATATCCCCCAAAAATATATAAAAAAACATTTTTTTTCCTCAGTTTAGGCCGATACGTATTCTTCTACATATTTTTCGTAAAAAAAATCGCAATAAGCGTTTATTGATTGGTTTGCGCAAAAGTTATAGCGTTTACAAAATAGGGGGTATTTTTATGGCATTTTTATTAATATTTTTTTTACTAGTAATGGCGGCGATCGGCGATTTTTTTTTCGGTATTGCGACATTATGGCGGACACTTCGGACATTTTTGACACATTTTTGGGACCATTGGCATTTTTATAGCGATCAGTGCTATAAAAATGCATTAGATTACTATAAAAATGCCACTGGCAGTGAAGGGGTTAACACTAGGGGGCGGGGAAGGGGTTAAGTATGCCTGGGTGTGTTCTTACTGTGGGGGGGGGGGTGGCCTCACTTGGGGAAACACTGATTTTCTGTTCATACATTGTATGAACAGAAAATCAGCATTTCCCCTGCTGACAGGAACGAGAGCTGTGTGTTTACACACACAGCTCCCGTTCCCCGCTCTGTACCGAGCGATCGCGTGTGCCCGGCGGCGATCGCGCCCGCCGGGCACACGCACGGGAGTCGGGGGCGAGCGGGGGGCGCGCGCGCGCGCCTCCGGTGGCGCGCGTGCGCCCCTAGTGGCGGCTAAAGGGTAGGACGTCCATTTACGTGGTCTCGCCTAGGAGAGCCACCTTGTGGACGTAAAATGACGGTGCGGCGACGGCAAGTAGTTAAAAGCCCTTTACAATAGAAAGACCAAACTAAATATCAATCATTATGTGGAAGCATAGGCATGATAGACATATTTTGTGTTTAATAATTTACCTTCACATAATCTTTCTGTAATACATCGATGAGGGCTTGGCAGGTTTCCGGGATTATTCTCCCAAGTGCTTGAGGGGAAATTTCAGTTGAGAATTTTAGGTCTTGGAGACCTCTCCCGGTTGCCACATACCTCAATGTGGCAATTAGCCTCTGTTCAGGACTTATTGGCTGGCGCATAACAGTGGTTTGTTTTTCAATCGACTGTTTTACCATCTGCAATAAGGCTTGGAAGCAGTTATCATCCATTCTCAGGTAATTATGGAAGTCGTCCGGATTATTTTCTTGCAATTCTCTGAGCAAGCTCATATGAGAATAGCTCTCTCGTCTCTGCAGCCATTGTTTGGACCATGTGCTTCTCTTCTTCTTTTTTTTTTTTTTAAATCATTTTGGATGGCCATGACTCCTACCATGATCAGGGGCAGTGTTTGGTTTTGCAGGTAAAAGTCCATTGTTTTCAAGAACAATCGTACAATCACGATGAATCGTTGCCCGAACGATTGTACGTATCCCTTTGATCTCCTCGCAACTCCTCAACGGAAGGGCGTGGCCTGCAGAAGGTCATGTTCTGACATCAGATCCTCTCCACGCTGACGAACGTTCATACGCACAGAGGACGTTATGGTATATCGTACGGTATTTTTCGGATGCAAAATACGCTGCCGATTCGATTTTACCTGCGCAGACGGGAGAACTTTCGTACGATATTCTTTTCATGAGTACGGGGAGGCCGATTCGATTATAGACATGCATGCGATTACATTTCAAAGAACATTCATACGATAATCGTATCGTGTGTACGGGGCATAACTCTGTAATAACCTAAATCACGTTTTGCGTACCTCTCAAAAATGCATCCTTATTTGGATGCAGCTCATAAATTTGCTGATCTGTGAGTGCGACACAGCACCAATACTTGGGGGGTCCTAACATGACTCTATCCCCTCCCACTACACAGAGTCTCTGTCTCTTTCTCTCTCTGTATTCTCTGTTGTCTCTCTCTGACTGTTTCTGTGTGTGTGTCTCTCTCTCGCTGTTTGGCTCTCTCTGTCTTTCTCTCTCTCTCTCTCTGTCTTCTCTCTCTCTCTCTCTCTCTCTCTCTCTCTCTCTCTCTCTCTGTGGGTTTCTCTATTTTTCTGTCTCTCTCTGCCTGCCTCTCTCTCTCTCCCTTTCTCTTTGTGTATCTTTCTATGCACTGAAAATATACCATGTAAGAATTTCAGTGTGCTTTGTATCTGGATATATTCAGAGGAAAAGGGAGGACAATTAAAGTAAACTCGGCTGACTTTGATCTCCTTTACAGAAAGGTGCAGAGCTTCAGCGGACATGCCCCCTTTACACAGGCTCCTGCATATGTCTCACTACACAGGCTGTCAATCAGTGGAGAAGGGGAGTTGAATCACCATTTTTTTAAGAGTGCCTTTTTTTTTGTAGAGTGCGTAGGATTACAGCTGACTGATGTTCTCCTACCTGCCATACTATGCACAAATGGTTTATTCTCTTGTTCTTTATTAGATTTCATGTTCTGTTCTCTTTCCCATACTCGCCTCCAGGACTTCTTCTGAGCCTCTCCCATCCTCTGGAATGCTCTACCCCAATCTGTTTGACTATCTCCTACTTTGTCTACATTCAGATAATCAGTGAAAATGTATGTTTTCAGAGAAGCCTATATGGCCCCCACCTAACAACTGTACACTTATTTTTCTCTTGTGTCTCTTGACCCTCCCTCTTAGATTGTAATGCCGCGTACACATGATCGGTTTGTCTGATGAAAACGGTCTGATGGAATATTTTTTTTTATTGATACATGTACCCAGGCCCCCATAACCATTGCATGCCCAATTACTTGCATATAAGCCTTCATAATTAGCACTTTTTATTTTTCCTGTTCGGGTCCCATAGACTTCAATGGGGTTTATTATTCGGTTTCGAACATTTGCGATGTTTCAAAGTTCTGCCATGAACCGAACAGGGGGTCATTCGGCCCATCTCTATTGGACATGTGATCAGTGTGATTCCACCAGGAAAGGAAGTAGGATATTAAAAATGATGAGGTCCTCTTGGCCGGTGGAACCAAACACATGAACTAAAATCCCAAAAATGATGTAGAGAACACTATGCACCCAGGTGGATGATATATAACTTGCCCCTGACAATACCTTGCTTTTACTTTGATTGGGTTTTAATTTTTTTAACTATATCTGTCAGGGAAGGTTCCCCCTGCTGGTGTTACTGCCTGGTATTTGGCGTGCAGTACTGTGGCCCACCACCAGGTGTCTCCCGACAGTCTTGGACTGTCGGGGGAGTTCTTCCCTGGTGGTGCTATGTTATCCTTGGGCTGCAGTACTGGCATCCACCAGCGGGGGATTCTTGGCAGTTTGGTGCATACAGCCCTTCCTGCGTTCAGGTGTAACCTGAACGTAATTAACAGGCTTATATATACCCGGCTTGTGCAATCAGTCCTCGCCCTGGTATCGGTCTACTTACCCTGATCTTGAGCTTGTATTTGACCCTGATTTCTGGACTTGATCCCTGGACCTGATCCTGATCCCGATCCTTGATCCCTGCCTGGACTTGTCCTCCCTGTGTCCTGATTCCTGTCCCCATCCTTACCCATCTACTGACCTCCCCTTTATTTGTACATACTGTTTGTCGTTTTATTGTGCACTGGTGGTTCACACATTTGTAAATAAACACCTTTTATTTCACTACTCACCTTGTTTGGTTCCTCTGTGCGGTCACACAGTCTGATCCACCAGCATTCCTGACAATATCTCTGTTTATAATTGCCTCATAATTTGCAGTCCATCATAATAAATATTTCCTTCTTCCTTGCTTCAATACAATAAGGTTATATATAGATTATGTGGGGACAGAAGATAACTTAACTCATACCTCCTTTGTTTAGAGCGGGAGCTTAGGGGGTTATCCACAAAAGGGATACGCCGGCGTATCTACTGATACGCCGTCGTATCCCTGTTTCTATCTATGGAACTGATCCACAGAATCAGTTTACCATAGATAGGCAGAAGATCCGACATGTGTAATTGAATTACACTGTCGGATCTTAAGGATGCAATTCTAGGCCGGCCGCTAGGTGGCGAGGCCATTGCGGCCGGCCTAGAATATGCAAATGAACACTCATGGCGATCCACGAACGTTCCGACGGGCCCGTCGCGCTAAATCTACGTCGTTTACGTCGAGTTACGCCGTGTAAAAATAGGGCCAAGTCCTATTTGACTAAGCCCTATTAAGTATGGCCGTCGTTCCCGCGTCAAAATTTTAAACTCTACGTCGTTTGCGTAAGACGTCCGTGAATGGCGCTGGACGCCATTTACGTTAACGTCTAAGCAAATGACGTCGGAGCGACGTCTGTTAGCGCAATGCACGTCGGGTAAGTTACCCGACGGAGCATGCGCAGTATGTCCGGCGCGGGAGCGCGCCTAATTTAAATGGGACTCGCCCCATTAGATTCGGCACGCCTTGCGCCGGACACATTTAAGTTACACCGCCGCAAATTTCAAGGTAAGTGCTTTGTGGATCGGGAACTTAGGTAGAAATTTTGCGGCGGTGTAACTTAAATCGGAAGATTTAATATACGCAGGTTATTTGTGGATCTGGCCCTTAGTTTTTATCCACCTATTTCCTTTCATGGTGGAGTAGGCATGGTGAAGTGGAGTCCATAACACTTGATTGTTCATAAGAAAAATAAGGAATAAAAAACAAACATTACTGTACAACCCAGATTTTCAAAAGACCATCTGCCTCTTCCATCAAACTCCTATTGTAGTGTTTCATGGACAGATAAAGCACAACTCTAACTCTAACTTCCAGCATGGTGGACATAGCCTAATGGTTTGCTGCAACTCAATGTCCAGAAGTAACAAAATTTTAAATTAAGGTTTACAGTTTATATACTTTGTTGACGCCTGCTTTAAAACTGTTGCCCAGGACACTAGCCAACAAGTGCAATTATGGTAAATACATTGAAATGAGTGATAATAACTGCGCTGTGTGGGTATGGAGGGATAGGGCGAAAAACAAAAAAACAATAAACAAAAAAGCAAAACAAAACAGTGATCAATAAGTCCCACCAATTGGGCAGGGTGAACTCTACAAGCAGTGTGCAATCTGAACTGTGAAGGTGGGTGATCTGGAAAAGGTTAACACTATGCAGCAAAATCCTTATAAGGAAATAAAATAAACATGGAAGTAAATAAACACAGTTATCAAAATAAATGTCCAGGATTGGTACTAAGGACCAAAGGTAAGTGATCCCAACACATAATAAAGGGTAAAAATCCAGTGAAATCAAGTGCAAATAAAAGTCTCGCATCCAAAAAGCATATATTTAAAGGTGCAGTCCTTGATAGCTGTGAGTAATAAGTGATGAAAAACCAGGAAATCCAATATTTCAGAGAAGAGCAAGCTTCGGTGCGCACACCTCTAGTGGTATAGAATGCTCACCTCAAGGCCATAGCACGGATAGCCTGGATACCACTCAAGGTGTACTCAAAGATCCAGCAGGATGAGGGCTAGATGTAGTCTCCACATTAAATGACCATATTGGAAGAAACAAGAAAAAGAGGAAGATATGGCGTAATACTGGAAGCAAGGGTCTAAAAAACGATCAATCACATGCACATGCACTCACACGGAGGCCGTGAGCAGTGGTCAAGACCTCACACACTCTGAAGGGAGAGATATGAGTTCGCTGCTCATTTTGTTTGGATATTTCTGACATTTTAAATGTGAGTTTTTTATCTGTTTTTATATTAAATACTTTTTGAAGCGGAGCTGTACTATGTGCTTTCTTCTCTCTTTGCTCATCTATACCTGCTGAGCATTTAGTGCCAGTATCCGTGGACGTTTAGGTGGAGGCCAAAGAGAGAGGATCAGCATACAATCAAGATCACAGACTGGGTCGCACGAACTCGCCGTTCGTAGGAGATAGGCCCACTGCTCATGGCCTCCATGTGAGTGCATGTGCATGTGATTGATCGTTTTTTAGACCCTTGCTTCCAGTATTACGCCATATCTTCCTCTTTTTCTTGTTTCTTCCAATATGGTCATTTAATGTGGAGACTACATCTAGCCCTCATCCTGCTGGATCTTTGAGTACACCTTGAGTGGTATCCAGGCTATCCGTGCTATGGCCTTGAGGTGAGCATTCTATACCACTAGAGGTGTGCGCACCGAAGCTTGCTCTTCTCTGAAATATTGGATTTCCTGGTTTCTCATCACTTATTACTCACAGCTATCAAGGACTGCACCTTTAAATATATGCTTTTTGGATGCGAGACTTTTATTTGCACTTGATTTCACTGGATTTTTACCCTTTATTATGTGTTGGGATCACTTACCTTTGATCCTTAGTACCAATCCTGGACATTTATTTTGATAACTGTGTTTATTTACTTCCATGTTTATTTTATTTCCTTATAAGGATTTTGCTGCATAGTGTTAACCTTTTCCAGATCACCCACCTTCACAGTTCAGATTGCACACTGCTTGTAGAGTTCACCCTGCCCAATTGGTGGGACTTATTGATCACTGTTTTGTTTTGCTTTTTTGTTTATTGTTTTTTGTTTTTCGCCCTATCCCTCCATACCCACACAGCGCAGTTATTATCACTCATTTCATTTGCTTTCACTTTTGGCTAGGACCAATTTCAGGTAACTACAGCAGTGCCCCCTAGGTTTAGAACATCGATAGCGCGAGAGCCCTTCCATTGCATTATGGTAAATACATTACTAAGTTTTTTGCACACACAGGATTAGGGGATCAGTATATGTTGAAAATTATACAATAAATGTTGGTATATATTTAGTGTAAACTATTATAAAAAAAAAAAATAAGTTTGTGTGCTACTGGGGCTGTCAGTCCAGGTAGTGTGGTGCAAAAAATTGATTCCAACATTTGGATGACATTTGATCCAGGCTGAATTTGAAAGATTTGTATGTCCTGGCTTAGGCTTTTTTTGACCAAATAATTTTTTCAGACGAGGCAAATAAGAGTTTCCCAAACCATTCTGTACAATTCTGTAATAATTGCTACACTGTAATACACACATTAGGGTTGATTTACAAATGAAAAACAGGCTGTTCACTTTGCAATGGAAATTGCACTCTGCAATGGAATTTGCCTCATAACGTAGTGAATGTGTTGGAAATTTACTTTGCAAATAATACCCACTTACATGCAAGGAAAATGAAAATAAACTGCATTTTTGCTTGCACATGATTAGATGATGAAAGTCAGCAGAGCTTCACCTCATTCACTACGCTTTGGGAAAAAAATTCCTTTGCAAAGTAC
Source organism: Rana temporaria (assembly GCF_905171775.1). Classification (NCBI taxonomy): domain Eukaryota; kingdom Metazoa; phylum Chordata; class Amphibia; order Anura; family Ranidae; genus Rana; species Rana temporaria. Next base: position 323,839,930 of record NC_053490.1, read on the forward strand.
AATTTCTCTTGCAAAGGAAACAGTATATTTGCCATTAGTGAATCAACCACACTTTTTAAAATAACTAATTAAAATCATAATACATTTGCTAATCTATAGCGACACATGATATCGCTGTCAGTCTGTCAGTTTTGGAGAGAATGCATCTGTCAATTTGAAAAGTGAATATGAGTGAAAAACATGCTTGTAATCCTTCAGTGATGAGAGAAATGCCAGTGGGACATGTTGTGCCTTGGATTTTATAGACACAAGAGGGATATTAGTTCTAACATGGAATGCAACTGGGATTTCAGTTCCATAGACACCAGTTGGGCATTTAATGTGCTAATAACAAAAACATATGAACAGAAATAGAAATGTATTTCTCAGCTTGCCTTCAGATGATTTTCTAGATCTATGTACTCCAAGCAAACAGCTAAAAACAATAACTAAAATAAATCATATTGCTACCCTTAATAATTTACTATATATTAAAAATATGACATGCACAAAGATAATACAGTAGACATTTAAACCACTTAAAAACCTTCCCTGCAGGGCCTGTAGTTATAGCTCATGTATTTATTAAATTAGTACTTTGCAATATATAGCTAATTCCCAGTTAGCTATCTTGCATGTATAATCGATATGAAATAAAAACACTGCATTAAAAATGTGTCTACATATAAAGTAAAAACAAGAAAATTATTTGAAATGGTGAGAAAAAAAGCCCTTATAGAACTCTAGGAATCAATAAATAACAACAATTTGGATATACAATTTTTCTTTGGTATGAGTTCCTTAACCTCCCTAGCGGTATGATTATTTCAGATTTTAGGTGCTGAAAGCGGTACCATTATTTTGCATGGAAATTTGGCATTTTACATTGCAGGCCTGTAATTCTTAGGAATAATTTATTATCGCTGTTTTCTAGCTGGTCGAAAAAACACTTTTGACTTAAAGGGACACTTTTGGTTGCTATGGACAATCTCCAGTTTCCAGGCAGAAAGAACAGTTTTTATTATATAAAAGTGCATGTAGGACACTGGGCAGACCACTGGGGACAAAGGGGTTGTGTATTTTTTACATATAGTACTGTAATCTATAAGATTACAGTATACTGTATGTAATGTGTTTATTTACTTTTTTGAATTTAGCGCCGATCTCCGCCCCCGTGCGTCGTAACGTCGCAGGGAATAGAGTTTGGCAGGACACACAGGCACTGTGTGAATTGAGCGAGGACACCACTCGATCACACAGCAGAGAGGCATCGCAGGATCCAGGGACAAGGAAAGTAATTCCCTGCCTGTGGATGCTGCGAGGCGATGCAGAGTCTGGCTCGGGGTTACCGCTTTTGTATTAATATTAATTAACATTGGTCTATTTTACCTAAAGATAAGACTATTGGTCCTTCTCTTGCTTCACTTACAGTATAGATAAATAATAATTAAAAAAAAAAAAAAAATATATATATATATATATATATATATATATATATATATATATATATATATGTATATTTATGTTTTAAATATATCAGTGATGATCAATAAGTATCTTTGCAGCAACGAGGTTCTTCTTTTCCAGAGAGATTAGCATTTATTTTATAACAGAGCAGAGTTACAGACAGTGTAGATTACAAGGTGCTTAGAATATTCATGCAATGATCAGATGCCTTCAGAGAACCCTTTCATCACTCCAAAATAACCTTCCTTAATATACACATTTTCCCCATTCTCTAAAATGTCAAACAATCTCATTGGTCAGTTTTAATAGCACCTTTAATCTTCTGGTGACAAGTAATTCCTCTTGGCCTCGGACAGCTGCAGTCATAAATTATTTTTAAATTTGTCCGGATATTTCCTTATTGTGTAAGGTTAAATTACATTCATTTACTAGTAATTAGATAAAAAAAAGCTACCTTTTGAAGAATGCTATATACCATACCATAAACACCACGGGGAAACCGTCGGGACCCCCCGTTGCGTCAGAGGGGGGTGGGGTCACCTGTCCACGTCATGGCTGTCAGACGGGTCGCGCGTTATTCAGCCTGGAGCCTCCTATGGAGGCGGTATCGTTCGTAGCAATGCGTCTGACTCATAGAAGGATTATGGTGCTGGAATATATGTTTTTTTTTAATTAAAGGACTTGTCGCAACTTTGTGTGTGTTTTTACCTTTTTTCGCACTTTTTGGGTGAAATGGTAGGGATACAAGATAGGGGTGGGATCTGGAGGTCCCCTTTGTTAAAGGGGGTTTCCAGATTCATATAAGCCCCCCGCCCGCAGACCCCCACAAGCACCGGGCAAGGGTTGTGGGGATGAGGCCTTTGTACCCATCAACATGGGGACATCCTTCCCATGTTGAGGGCATGTGGCCTGGTACGATTCAGAAGGGGGGCACTCTCTTGTGCCCCCCTCTTTTCCTGCAGCCTAACAGGTTGTATAAGGATAAGGGTCTGGTATGGATTTTTGGGGGGGAACCCCACACCATTTATTTTTATTTGGCGCATAATATGCTGAAGGGCCTGGTAATGGAATTTTGGGGGACCCCCACACAGTTTTTTTTTTGGCTCAGGGTTTTCCTTAATATTCATACCAGACCCAAAGGGGCTGGCAATGGACTGAGGGGGAACCTATTTATTATAGCCGCGAGTAGTTATAAATTACTTTTTTCTGTTATAAACATGGGAAGCATGCGCTACTTTATAGGCATACTATAGACACCCCCAGGTAAGAAATTGAAAGGAATATTTCACTTTTATTGTTTCACTTTAAGCATTATTAAAATCACTGCTCCCGAAAAAACAGCCATTTAAAAAAAAATTGCATTGATACATGTCCCCTGGGGCAGGACCCGGGTCCCCAAACACTTTTTATGACAATAAGGCCTCATACACACCACCGGATCTATCCGCTGGGATTTATCCGCAGATCAGTTCCAGCGGATAGATCCGGTGGTGTGTACGGCCCAGCGGATATATTTCCGCGGATATTTTTCCGGCCGATGGATTTCCAGCGGATATAAATTTCTTAGCATGCTAAGAAATCTATCCGCTGGAATCCTGTCCAGCGGATTGATCCGGTGGTCTGTACAGACTCACCGGATCAATCCGTCCGCTCCTCTCCCTCATAATGATTCGACGCATGCGTGGAAGTCTTTATCTTCCAGCGTCGCGCATGTCGCCGTGTCATCATTGCGGCGACGGCGCGACACGTCACCGCGGATGGATTCCGCGCGGATTTCGATCTGATGGTTAGTACAACCATCAGATCAAAATCCGCCACAGGACTTATCCACGGGAACGGTCCGAAGGACCGTTTCCAGCGGATAATCCTCTCGTGTGTACGGGGCCTCACTTGCATATTAACCTTTAACATTAGCACTTTTGATTTCTCCCATAGACTTTTAAAGGGTGTTCCGTGGCTTTCAAATTATTTGCTATTTTTGTCGAACGGGCGAATAGCCAATGTTCGAGACAAACTCATGTTTCGACCTGAACATAAAGCTCATCCCTACTCAGCAGCGGCATATCACAGTTTACATCATAATGTCCCTTTTGGGGCCTAACCCCTGAAAACCCTTACTTCCACTTATATTGCTCTACCAGCTAATCCCAAACCTCTCTCTCCAACTATGGTTGCTTAAAGTTATCAAATATCTGTCCAACTTATATATGCATGATCTCCTTAAACCTTTCACCAAGTTGCAAGCCAAGTTCCCCTTGCCCACTTCGGAATACTATAGGTACTTGCAGATAGCCCACTGTCTACTAAACAATGCCCATTTATTCACCCACTTCCTAGAATAGCCTGTCAATATTTAACAGACTGCAAAACTAGCTGGAATCTCATTGTTTTATAATCTACTGCAAAACAAATCCAACTTTCAAAACTTCCCTCCATGACCAAATGAGAAGTTGACCTGGACCAATCCTTTACCGAATCTCAATGGTTAGGGACCCCTAGGGGCCACCTTTAAAGCTACCCACTCCACCAACTTTTAAGAATTATCTCATAAGATAACTTTGCAATGGTATCTAACCTCAGCTCGTATCCATTCACGGGACCCCACAACTTCACCTAAATGCTGGAGAGATTGTGGGGAAATAGAAAGCCGTTTTTACATATTTTGGGGATTCTACATATGCCCTGATCCTAACCCTACACTTAGCACTATTAAATCTGGGTATAGAGAACTTTCCACACCACCTACGCAAACCACTTTTACATGTGTTTCTTGCAGCTAGACTAGCCTTAATCAGATAATGGAAATCCCATGATCCATCCTCCTTCAAAGATGTAATAGAACTAACCCACACTCCTGTCAACTATGAACCCATGCTCTCCTCTGCTGAAGGGAAACTTATGAAAACTGAAAATGACTGGTCCCCCTGGTTCATGTGGTACAACTGCAATGTTCAATCCACGTTATAATGCTTTGCTCTATGTGCATTCTTACCCCCACGTTTCTGCATTAGTAGCTCAGGATAACCCCACCTTGATATGGAGTTTACTGTACAACCCATAATTGTGTTTCAAATGGTTAACAGCATCATCTCTTGTTGACACTGTGTAATGTTTGTCTCATTATCTTTTGCTTTTGTTTGAAAATGTTTATTTTCTTGTATGTGTGTTCCGCCTTATATTTGGTGCATTCAATAAAAAATGATTGAAAACCGATTGAAAAGAAATACTCTGCACTCTTCAAAGTGAATATCACCATCATTATTAAGAACATGGACAAATGGGGGGACAGTGGTGATATTAAATGGCAATGACAACAACAAGGAGCCTCTGAGGCAATTGCTAGATGTCAATACCTACTGCAGACACAAAAAGGAATCCCACTGGTAGTTATAAAAAAAAGAACTAGATTGTATTATTGTTCAGTAGCAGTGGGAGTCCTAGTGGAGGACTTAGTTTAAAAATTGGTACCAGAATTTTCTGTTTACCCATTTTTTTTTAACCACCTGCCAGTGGTTCACAAGAAAGAAATTCCAGTGAAAGGCAGACCCATTTTTGACATTATTGGATCTATTAGAGACCTGATGGACACTCTTCTTCAATTCTTAGTACTCAATGTACCAATGAACCTTCAGGATACTAAAAATGTTATAAAGAGGTTGGAGGGTAAAGAGTGAAAGGTAGAGGATAAGTGGTTAACCTATGATGTATCAGGACTCTACGCCTGCATATCCAATCGTTTTGGGTTATTGAAACACTATCTATATTATTATATTAGGTACTCACCTGACTTAAAAAACGTAATCCTGGATGCAGTTGCTTTCTTATTAATTCACAACAATTTTTTCCTTGATGGTTTCTCCTGTGCTTCCATGGGTGCTAAGTTCAGGATAGCAGAGGATCCCACAGTTTCTTCACCTATAGCTATTGATGCAGAGTAGCTTGCAGATGTTGTTTGCCCTTAAGGATAGGTTCACACAATTGCAGGATCAGGTATCACAGCTGTGCCAAAAGGCACTTCTCTTTACAGACATGCAGGGCTGCCATTCATTATTAATGGCACCCCTATATATCTAAAAATGCAGAACGAGTGCAAGGACCTCTTTTGGACCATCCGATTTCCCAGCTGCTGTGGTTTAAAAACGGTGCATAAACCATGTTCCTGTATAAAACACAAGCATGGCAGTCTATTCAAATAAATGGGCTGTCATGCCCGAGCAAGCACAGCTTGTAGACCCCCGCAGTAGTGCGAACCTAGCCTAAATTTGAATCTCCAGCCACTTGCTTGGGATTCTGATTTTTAAAGTACCTGTCTTCTGTTCTACTAGCATAGAATAAAGGGTCACAAAGGTCACAATGGCAACCCCGCCCATAGTTTAGGGGACCTGTGTGGCCTCCCTGTCACATTATGTTTTACAAGGGCTTTTTTCAGCTGGTAGAATGGAGTCCCCGTCACCTCTGGCAATGACCCTGTTCACTGCCTGGCTTCTGTGTTACAACATGCTTCTCCCGGCATCTCCCACAGAACCTTCCTGCCAGGGAACAGTGTGTTTATGGGCTGCAGGGAGGGTATCCTATCCTTAGAAGCAGCCTAGTGCTCAGATTATGACAGCTGCCGATGGATGATATTCCTACCGCTCCTGATTCTGGCCACTAGGGAAGAGGCAAAATCGCAAACGCACGGAGGAATGTGCGGGAAACATGGCACAACTGTTGAGAGGTGAGCAGATGAGGACAAGAGACCCCAGATAGCCACCAGAGACCCCAAAAGCCACTTGGGATGGAAGGAGTGGGACAAATTTAGATGGGGGTGCCCAATTTTAGTCTTACTTAGGGCAGCACAAAACCAAAATGCACCACTGCCTTTTGGGGTCTGCATACGTTTACCCCACACGGAGGAAAATGTGTCCTTTTCCCCTGTGGGAGGCAATTGTATACAGTCCACCTTGGGCTCTGCCTACACTTACCCCACACAGAGGAAAACATGTTCTTTTCTACTAAGTGAGGCAAGCGTATACAGCCCCCTTTGGGGTCTACATATGTTTACCTCACACTTTTGGTGGTATTTGATCACCTCTACATTTTTTTATTGTGTGCGCTATAAACAAAAATAAAGGAACAGTTTTGAAAAAAATATATATATATTTTACTTTTTGCTATAATAAATATCCCCCCAAAAAAAAATTTCCCTCAGTTTAGGCCGATACGTATTCTTCTACATATTTTTGGTAAAAAAAAAATCGTAATAAGTGTTTATTGATTGGTTTGCACAAAAGTTATAGCGTCTACAAAATAGGGGATAGTTTTATGGCAGTTTTATAAAAAGAACATTTTTTTTTTACTAGCAATAGCGGCGATCAGTGATTTTTATCATGACTGTGGACACATCGGACACTTTTGACACTATTTTGGGACCATTCACATTTGTACAGCGATCAGTGCTATAAAAATGCACTGATTACTGTATAAATGTGACTGGCAGTGAAGGGCATGAGAAAGGGGTTAAGTGTGACCTAGGGAGTGATTCTAACTGTGTGGGGGCTGGGCTACGGGTGACATGGCACTGATCAGTGCTCCCGATTACAGGGAGCAGAAGATTAGTGTTGTGTCATTGGGCAGAACAGGGAGATGCCTTGTTTACACTGGCCTCTCCACATTTTGCAGCTCCGTGAGACTGGCGCACACTGGCGGACATCAATTCCGCGGGTCCTGCGGGCGCGGTCACGGAGTTGATGGCAGGGACATGCACCTGCCTGGACAGCGCGAAATTCAAAGCAGTGTATATATACATTGCTTTGTGCAGCCGTGCCATTCTGTCGATGTAAATCTTCATGGCGTGGTCGGCAAGTGGTTAAAAAAAAAAAGTGAAAACACAAAAAATATATAAAATTTTTCAACAACTTTATTTATAAGAAATGACTGAAAAAAAGGGTATAAGATATTAGAGCTGGTGGGCTGGGTGGAAGAATTACCCCAAGTGGGGATTGGGGATGGGGAAAGAGAATTTGGTATAGGAATGTATGGGTATGGGCATTTGTGCTGGAACAAATTCCGGGTTGGTATTGGGGGCCATGGAATGAGGAGGATGAGTGATCAATATAGAAGTGGGAAGGAGGTGGTACTTTAGAAGGCAGATGATAATCCTGTGGGGAGTGAGGATGATGAAAGGGGTACTGGGCCGGTGGAGGCAGTGATTGAGGAGGGGGCTAACTGTAAAGCAGTGCATGGATAGCTCGGTAGTGGACCATCACTTATTTTGGCAGCTCTAAACTGCATTGCCACTGCAGTGATACTATCCATGCACTGCTTCTTCAGGTTACCGCCCTTCCAGGACATGGTGCAAAGTGCGGCAGAAGCAGGTGCATGGGTTGCCCGAATCTAAAAAGGCATCCACACTGCGCCTCTCCTGCCATACTTCCGGCAGCAGTGCTAGTATCCTGTCCTTATTTTCGTTAAAGAAACCAGACCCCATCTGAAGCTAATTGCATTGCGCTTACAAGCGTTTAAGGACATGAAGCATTTTTCATCGCTTCTGAACATGCTAGCCTGTTTTTTTTTCACATGACGTCAGAAGGGTCAGGGTCACCTGGTTTCATCACTGGGTGGCCCCACCCTTGGCTTTATAACAGCTGTCACCGCAAAAAGGCTGAAGTCGGCGGGATCATGTCAAAGACAAAGCCATGAAGTTATTCCATTTTATTTTTTTCTCTGCACCGTCTGCGCTGTGATTGACGATGGATTTACATTGTGGAACATTTTTTTTTCTTTTTAATAAAGGAATTGTCAAAAACTGTCTGCTGTCATTTTTACTTTGTTGACACTTTTTTGGTGAATGGTGGCAAGGGGTAAAATATACCTCATACCCATTCACATGGGGGAGGGGAAGGGGCTTGTTAAAGGGGGACCTGACTTGAAGGGCCTGGTATGGATTTTGGATTTATTTTAAAATTTTGGCGCAGTGTTCCCCTTATTCACTTCAATACATTGTATTATATAAACTACACTGCCTGATTGATTGAATAAAGAGTCTTCACCAAGTACAGTAGTTTAAAACTTTTAATATCCCCTAAAGTGGTTAAAAACACTTACAAGATGGTGGACGAAACAGGCATGTAGCAGGTAAGTGCGTCCAGAAGATGTGTGGATGGAGATAGTTTGAGCTAGATTAGGCAGGTTAGTTAGTGGCAGTGTATTTTAGTCTAGTGTATATATATATATATATATATATATATATATATATATATATATATATATATATATATATATATATATAGTCTGCATTTAGCATAGACTAGATATTCAGTGTAGACTTTATATTCAAGTCAGTGCAGGCAGTGTATTTGATATATATATACAGTCTAGTACGCGTTTCGGAACAGCTTATTGGATCCTTCTTCAGGTCCCGCCTCTATGACACACTTCCTGTCCACTTCCTGTTTGTGTTCTATACTGGTTTTTGTCTCACTTCCTCTGACATCATCCCCAGGCTCCAGCACTATTGTGTCTCCTGAACATCCACAGCACAAGTTGGCTTTTATCTCGTGGACTTCCCTGGAAGCTTTACCATCAAAGACTGGGACTGCCCTGCCACTGGAACTTCTTCTGGATGCACTTACCTGCTACATGCCTGTTTCATCCACCATCTTGTAAGTGTTTTTAACCCCTTAAGGGGATATTAAAAGTTTTATACTTCTGCACTTAGAGGTGCCTTGTTTGTTTTTCTGTTTCCATTAGGCCTCGTACACACGACCGGACATATCCGCTGAAACTGGTCCGCGGACCAGTTTCAGAGGACAGATCCGATCGTGTGTACAGGCTAGCGGACAGATTTCCAGCGGACAAAAGTTTCTTAGCATCCTAAGAAACTTGTCCGCTGGAGAGCTGTCCGTCGGACATGTCCGCTGGTTAGTACGTCTAACCAGCGGACCGAAATCCCGCGCATGCGTCGAATTGATTTGACGCATGCCTGGAAGCATTGAACTCGCGCGATAGAGAACGTCGGTGTCGTCTACATCACCGCGGGGATTTCGGTTTGATGGTGTGTTCAGCCATCAGACCGAAATCTCCGAGCGGACATGTCCAATGAAAACGGTCCGCGGACCGTTTTCATCGGACATGTCCTGTGGTGTGTACGAGGCCTGAGAGATTGTTTGTCTCCCTGAGTGCTTCCTAAAGTGTGTGAAGATTTGCTACCCACTCCAACACAGACTTTATTTGACAGGATTCAAATGCTTGGAGCGCCCTGGATATGAACATTTTTCTGAAAGAGTCTACACTGAGCATATATATATATATTTATTTATTGTGAGGGGTTAGCCCGGCAGCGGGTGTGTTTGACCCCTTGGAAGGGTTCAGCACACAAAACACTAGGCACAGCAGACAGTGGTAGGATGAAAACAAAAAGGTGCGGCTTTATTTGAACTATATACAAAATAAAAATATGACAGAAAACAAAAGAAATACAAAAATAAATCCTGGTCAACTTGACCTGCTCGCTATACACGTCGGTGTCCCTAACTAACAACTGGGTACAGTCTTGTGCTGCCACCGTCCCTAACTCCCTGTTGTTTAAATCTCTTTAGCATTAGCCACACAGGCTTGGTCTCACTGCACAGAGATCACACTCCCCAGACTAATCACACAAATCTGGTTCCAGGTTGGAGCATCTCTCTGTGCATGCTGGGAGCTTTTGTAGAGGACCTAATGAGTTCACCTAAATCAGCTGGGCCCATCAAGTCCTCCAGCAGGACTTCCAGCACCCCCCCTAGAGGTATAAAGTGGCATAAAGCCTGAACCTAGGGGATATATAGACTGCATCTTGGATACAACCAGGGAATTTAACCTGCCTGCTGCCACAATATATATATATATATATATATATATATATATATATATATATATATATATATATATATATATATATATTGTAAGCAGTCTTATATAGTGTGGGGCGTGGACTTAGTCCCCCTGGGTCATGATTGGCCAAAGGCACCCTGAGTTAGTTACATTCTGCAGGGGCGTGGCTTGGCGCGCGATGCGAATGGCAGCAGTGTGAAGGAGCTCCGGCAACCCGTGGGACCTGGGAACTGAAAAAGGCCAGCTCAAGGGTGACTATGTCCTCCCAACTCCGTAGAGGGTCACACAATCGTTCTCTACGATCGCTAAACACCCCCAAACGGAAGATCACGCCGACTAATCTCAGCAAATTCGGCTTCACCAGCAGCAACAAGTCCTCTAAGATGGCGCCGCCACATAGACTGCACATGGAGGAAGACTTGGACGAGGATGATGAAGTTTCTCTCCCAGCCTCCGAAGAATCTATCAGAGGTAACGACGCGAATGATAGCCCTCTGACCTATGCTATGATGGCCGATATTGCAGCGGACATCAAAAATTATTTTGCTGTGGCCATCACGGACATTAAATCTGAGCTCAAGCGGCTCTCTGAGCAGATAGCCGTGACGGAGCGCGCGGGGAAAAGACGGGACAGAGCCCTGCTCAGACTCAACGAAATAGCTGCTAACCACAACCACCACCTAATTGACATGAACAGGCACATTGAGGACATTGACAATAGGGGGAGAAGACATAATATCCGGGTGAGGGGTGTACCTGAGACGGTGAACCCAGACCAAGTGAGGCCTACCCTAACCGCCATCTTTAACAACCTGATGGACAGACCGGAACAATCCCCGATTGAACTCGATAGAGCTCACAGAGCCCTCAGACCCAGAGCCCCGAACAACAACCCCCCTAGAGACATTATCTGTTGCCTCCCTAACTTCGGCCTGAAGGAGGAGATTTTACGGAAGGCTAGGATGGCAGACCAGGTCATACATGAAGGCGCTGTGCTACAGCTATTCCAGGACCTGTCCCCCATCACACTAAGGAACAGGAGAGCCCTGAAACCCCTTCTTGAAGTACTCCGAGAGAAAAATGTGCCCTATAGGTGGAAGTTTCCTTTCGCTTTACAGGCTAACTACATGGGCAAACAACACCTGCTCAGGATACCAGGGGAACTACTGAAGTTCTGCGAAAACCTGCAGATTGCGCCAGTGAGCCTACCGGATTGGTATGCAGAATTTCTTCTACCCCCTCCGGTCAACAATCCTCAACAATCACCGGGACCACCATCATTACTCTCCCCGCTCCAGCAAAGGAACCGGCGAAACAACCAGAACGACCGATATGGCAACTCGCCAGCTACCTCTAAGAGCTCCAAAAGCCCCAGAATGAAGGAAGCACAGAGATTCTAAAAACATCTTTGAGCTACGAACACTCAGATCTTTCCTCCCCTATCAGCCCTCAATAACCTGAAGCAGGCTTGACAACCACCCTTTCCTGATTCTGTTTTGCTCCTGATTCGTTTTTTCTTTTTTTTGCTCATTTCTTTTCCTTTATTTTTTTTTGAACCTAAGTCCACACAACTCAACCCATATTACACTATGAGTGAGATCGCTCAGTTCCACCACCAGATGGAGTTTGAGTCCTGAGTTTGACACTGTTGTTGGCACATGAAGGAAACGTCAACACAAGCCCTATTGTCACTATGCAGGGACTAACTCTTTATTTGATGTCGTTTTTCTGCTATGAAACAAACTTTACCTCCACAGGTTATTGACACTTAATACATCATTAGCAGAGAGAGTGACTAAATTACTGCAGTTGACCGTAAACCCTATACACCTGGATACATGCAGTTTTACACATCATAGCCACAGGGCTCTAACCTGCTTTACAACCCTTAGACCCCTTGTATCCACAGGTTCAGAGCCGTTTACCGGATGCATCAGCTGCGGATGATTGGAACTGCACTACCGCACCCAGACGGACAGATGCACTTCAGTCAAACAACGCTGAAAACTCGTCACACTGTAGAGACCATCTGATGGCCTTAACCGTGAGTAATCTGCCGTCACACCTCCACAATACCCGCAGGGTATTTAACACCTCTGGACAGATACCAACACTTACTTAACCAAGGTCGCGCCTCACCCCACCGGAGAGGCCTCTGCGGTGGTGGTGAAGAATTAACATCTTCTGTTCCGGGAAAACGCATAGACTATAGCAAACTAAAGAGGAGTTAAATGACTTTGTTACCCCTACACCTCTTACCTGCTATATCAAGGGGGTTTTCACACTACGCTATGTCCTAGGGGGGGAAATTTTTATTTTCTCTTTTCTCGTTTCATTTTTATATGTTTATAATTCTGAGTTTATTGTTCCCATCCTGAATATCAGACCTATTAGGTTCTACATGGGATAATGTTATTGGGCACGGTTGCACAGAATCTTAAGGATGCTTATATGTAGCATATGTTACAATAGGATTTGTAAGCTATATAGGACACACAGGTTGTTCTGATCTATATACTAGCTCACCTTGCTCTTTCCGCTTCCATTTTTCTATACGGCCTGAGTCAAAGGAAAATAAGGAGGAAAGGGTGATACCTTTCCATGACAAATCTTCCCAGGCCCCACGACCCCCTAATTCCTCACGAACACATCAATACAGTCTATTCATTACCACCGACCTAGATCTCTACAACATTGGTAGTAGATCTGACACATTCTACTCGCGCTCCTGCCACCTACCTCCAGGAGCACAACTTAATTCTTAGTTAATAAGAATCTAGTAGACTCTCCACACCTCTAGTGTGTACTTGAGTAACGCTCACATTTACCCCCCTATTTACCTTACCCTCCCTTCACCTCATACCTTGTCCCCCCCACCCCTCTCCCCTCCCACCTCACATACCCCCCCCCCACTTGCCTAGGTTACAACCCCAGGGAATCATTGCCCCATCCCCAAATCAGACACCTAAGGACTAAAAGTTACCAACATGGCCTACGCCTTTCTGGGGAAAGCCCCCTCTATCATATCACACAATATCAACGGACTGAACATACCAGAAAAGAGAACCAAAATGTTACGCGAACTTAAAAAAGTACGCCCTTCAGTGGTTTTCTTACAAGAAACCCACTTTAAAGGGCAAGACATACCCAAATTAACCGACAACCTCTTCACGAAAGCATTTCATGCCACGAACCCCCTAGCCAAAACCAAAGGAGTTTCTATCCTATTTAACAAGGACTCTCCCTTCGTGATTAAACAACTTCTAGCAGACCCAGAGGGGAGATATCTCTTTATAAAAGGATCATGGGCAGGATCACCCATCACATTAGCCAATGTCTACTTCCCCAACACAGCTCACATCACGTTCTGCCGCAGGATCATAGATGAACTCACACGATTCGCGGAGGGGTGTGTTGTCCTTGGAGGAGATTTCAACATCCCTCTTTCCCCACTGAGGGACACCTCTTCAGGACATACTCATGTCTCCTTTAAAATTCTAAAACGTATCAAAGTCATGCTACAGTCTCTTACGCTGGTAGATGCATGGAGGTCAACACACCCATCCGAGAAGGATTTCACATTTTTCTCTGCCCCCCACAAAAAGTACTCGCGTATTGATATGATTTTTGTCTCTCAAAGAGATCTGGGAAGCGTTTCCAGGGCTGAGATTGGCATTATCTCGCTCTCGGACCACGCCCCAGTAGCCATATCCCTTGTCCTTGATCCGCCTAAAAGATCCACTTTCAACTGGAGACTTAACGCGTCTCTACTTACAGACCAGATGATTAAAGACGACATACATCAAACAATCACCACATTCTTTTTAAATAATCCTGCTGCAGACACGAACCCCCTAAATAACTGGGAAACACATAAATGCGTAGTTCGGGGAGAGTTGATAAAGTGGGGATCCAGGAAAAAAAAGAGACAAAGAAATTGCCAGACTGATAAACCAAATAGCCAATCTAGAAACACAACACAAGCAATCACTATCAATCTCAGTTGAGGAAGAACTGGTAAAGTGTAGGTCGGCCTTAAAACTAATACTAGACATTAAAGTTAGGAAATCCCTCTTTAAGAAGAATATCTTCTACGAACAGGGAGACAAAAGTGGAAAGCTCCTTGCAAATGCCCTTAGAGATGCAAAATCAGCGAATCAAGTGCACGCCATCAGTGATAAAGGGGGTACATTAAGACATGAACCTGAAAAAATAGCCGAACTCTTCCATAGGTTCTATGACAAACTATACAACTTGCCAAATCAACACAAACCTCCCCATATTAAGGAGTCTAAAACGGAAACCATATCTGACTTCCTGAAAGAAAGTGGACTCCCCTCATTCACCCGAAACAAAATTACAGATCTAGAAAGTCCCATAACCGTTCTAGAACTACAAGCTGCCATCAAAGACCTAAAAACAGGAAAGAGCCCTGGCCCAGACGGATTCACATCCCAATATTACAAAACATTTACGAACATACTATGCTCTCCCCTACTCTCTACTTTTAACTACTTAGCTAAGAACAAAAATACCTCCAACTCATTCCTCATGGCACATATTGCTGTTGTCCCCAAACCCGACAAAGACCATACTGATTGCGCTAACTTCAGACCCATATCACTTTTAAATGTCGATCTGAAACTCCTGGCCAAAATTCTAGCCAACAGGCTTAAACCCATGCTCCACAAAATTGTAGGCCCTGAACAAGTAGGCTTTATGCCAGGAAGGGAAGCCCGGCACAACATTACTAAGGCACTAAAGCTAATCCACCATGCCCAAAAATCCAAATTTGAAGGAATGCTTCTATCAACAGATGCCGAAAAGGCATTCGATAGAATTTCCTGGGACTACATGTTTGCCACATGCTCGCATATAGGGCTAGGGGGAAACATGATGTCGTGGATCTCGGCCCTATACCAGAATCCACAAGCCAGAGTTAAGGTAAACAACATACTCTCTAGCCCGATAAATATAAAAAATGGGACACGGCAGGGATGCCCACTCTCACCAATACTCTTCATCATTTCTTTAGAACCCCTAATCAGAACTATTACTCTTTCCAGAGATATAAATGGGTTTGTGGTAGGAGATAAGGAATACAAAGTGGCTGCGTATGCAGACGATCTGCTGTTCTTCCTTACACAACCCCACCTCTCTATCCCCAATTTACAAAAAAATATTCGACACTTTTAGTTTCATCTCGCACTTTAAAATCAATCAATCCAAATCGGAAACACTAAATCTTACCCTAAAACCTGAACACCTAACTCTGGTCAAATCAAACTACCAGTTTAAATGGGTCCCCATGACTCTTAAATACCTAGGTATCCACCTAACTAACTCTATAGATTCCCTATTCAACGCCAATTATACCACTCTCCTAAAATCTATTTCTGAGGACCTTAACAAGTGGACCCCAAAACTGTTCTCATGGTTCGGCAGAGCCTCGATTTTAAAAATGACAGTCCTCCCCAGACTTCTTTACATATTTAACACTCTCCCTATATATGTTCCAGACACATTCTTCACTAAACTAAGCAGGATACAAAGACGCTTTTTATGGGCAGATAGGAACCCCAGAATTCATTTTAAACTACTAACCCGCTCCAAAAAAAATGGAGGCATCGGCCTCCCAGATTATAGGAAATATCACCAGGCATCCCACATAACCAGGATCATTGACTGGCACTGTCACTTTAGAGAAAAAGACTGGGTCCGACTGGAACAACAGTTAGCCCCTCATCAAACTATATTTTATCCGTGGACATCACATTCAAAGAACACTAAGACAATAGAACACCCTCTAGTAGCAACGACCCTCGCTATTTGGCACAAAGTGGCAGGGAAACATGATCTTGTCTCCATTCCTGGCCCCCTCACTCCAATTTTTAACAACCCAGACTTTCACCCAGGCCTCAACAGAAAAGAAACCCCTAATCTTCTGGCCACACACTGTCTCTCTGGCACCACAGTTAAAACTTACGAGGTTTTGCAACAAGAAAGGAAAGAGGCTTTGCCTGGCTTTTGGTTCTATCTACAGCTAAGAGATTTCCTGGTCAATACCAAATCCCGCACTTCATTTGGCCTCCCTCTGACAGCGCTCGAGGACATCTGCCTTAAAGGATCGCAGGTTACACATTCCACCTCCCTGGCTTACTCATGGTTAAATCAACCGCTATCTAATGAAACCAACAAACACAAATCAAAATGGGAGGGTGACCTGGGGATACAGATAGAGAATGCAGCCTGGGAAAAAGCATGTATCATGGCACATAAATGCTCACTAAGCACTAAGTACCAAGAAATCTCATACAAGATCCTCACCCAATGGTACATCACACCACAGAAGGCTAAAAAGTGGTTCCGCACAAACACTGATGTGTGCTGGCGCTGTGAGAGGGAGGTTGGTTCCTTCTTACACATATGGTGGGACTGCCCGCAAATTCTTGGTTATTGGAAGGGGGTGGTTGAGTGGACCAGGCACATCACAGAGACTTCCATTACACTTGACGCGGCCGCATGCCTGCTCCACATTAACCGTCTCCCAATCAGTAAGTACAAGAAAACTCTCACCAGACATTTACTAAACGCGGCCAAAACTCTCATTCCCCTACACTGGAAGTCCAAGCAGTCCCCAACAATCAGGGACTGGTTGGACAGAGTGTCATTCATATACAAAATGGAAGAGATACTGGCAATGAAAAAGGAATCCAGTGACGGATTTAATGCTCTTTGGCAACCCTGGTTTTTGTTTACATCATCTACTGAATTCAGTGTACTAAGCACAGGATAGTTCAATGATGCCCAACTAACCGATATGATATAAAATGTACGATATCATTGTATTCTTAGCTTGTTCGGCCTATATAGCAAATAACAGAATACTGTTCATATATATTCCCCCTCGCATTCCCTACCTGGTCTCCCTCACTCCCCTTCTCCCTACTCCCCCCCCCACCCTTTCCTTTTCCCTCAGTAATTATTACAGTAACTAGATATCGGACCCTATTCTCCAGTATTTTACTTCTACTTAAGATACCAAATGTTAAAATTCTAGACATTGATGTTACCTTTCATCACTATGTACAAAACTTTCATTTGTATACACTGTAAAAGAAATGTCACTTGTATACTCTGTTTAAGCTTTCAATAAATACCTTGATTGAGAAAAAAAAAAAAAACATTCTGCAGCCTTCAGAGCATGCAGACACAGAGGGAAACCAGCGACCGGGCGCCCCTTTGCAGAAGTGTGCCATAGGCGTCTGCTTTGTTTGCCTAGGGCGCACCGGCCCTGACCAAATTAATAAGAGGCATGGAGCAACTCACTTATTAGGAAACATTAGAGGAACTGAATTTATTCTCTCTTTAGAAGAGGAGATTAAGGGGGGATATGATTAATATCTATAAATACAAAAGTGGTCCATATAGTGAACTTGGTGTTGAGTTATTCACTTTAAGGTCATCACAGAGGACAAGGGGGCACTCTTTACATCTAGAATAAAAGGATTTAATCTCCAAATACGAGCTGTGAAAATGTGGAATAGACTGCTTCCAGAGGTGGTTCTGGCCAGCTCAGTAGATTGCTTTAAAAAAGGCCTGGATTAATTCCTTAAAGCGAAACTTCAGTAATGTTTTCAACTTTCCATCTGTTAAATCTTCTGCCCTTGTTCTTTGCATTATAATAAAAGTATTTTTTTTCTCCCAGTAAGTACCTTTTACTGCCCACTTCCTGTTTTTTGTCTGATAAAAAGCCTAGGCTTATGACATCATGCACAGCTCTCTCTCTCTCTCACTCATAACGAGGGCCAATGAGGGCTACGGAGCTGGAGCTGGAGCTGTGCATCTGTGTGTCTGTGTAAATCCAGGAAGTGAACAGGCATCAGCTTCAGCTGCCCACGGTTAAAATGGTTGTAGCCACACTCAGTGGAGGGAGATTTCTGCAGCATATTTGGCAAGTACAGAATCACAGTATATATATAACATTATGGTTGGAGGGGAGCTACAGAATGACAAATATGCTTTTTTTTACAAATTATGTGAGCAGACTTCATTTTCTCTTTAACATACATAGTATAACTGGGTACTAACATTTATAGGTAAAGTTGATCCAGGGAAAATCTGATTGCCTCTCGGGGGACCGGGATTGATTTTTTCCCCTGCTGTAGCAAATTGGATCATGATTTGCTGTTTTTTTGCCTTCCTCTGGATCACTGTGGGTAAAGGATTGTGTATATGGGATTGTACTTTTTTTTTTTTTAAATGGATGTCTTTTTTTAACCTCACTAACTGTGTAACACTTCCCACAGAACTTAACAGGTGTTAGATTCCTTCCAGTATGCCATTCACTCCCCCGCAAAAAAATCATAATGTGAACTTGACATTGATTGTAATTTTTCCAAGTATCTACAAAAAAATAACTTTTTTTTTACAGATGATACTCTCAAGGCCTACTGAAGGAACATCAATGATACCTATATACCAGCATAGGGAGACACTTAGTAAATCTACATGAGTAGTAAGCTGTGAATTACTGCATGCAAAGGAGTTGGTATTTTTGGATCCCATCACGGAACTGCAGAGGTATATATAATGGAATTACCCAGAGTGCCTGCAAACCCTCTTTTTTCAGGTTCTCTGGTGCTCCTGGTCCCTCCCCTCTGTCCAGTGCCCCTACAGGAACCAGCTTCCCATGCATTTGACTGCTGCATTCATTGACAGTTCCCGGCCCCTGCTCCCTCGTCACTGGCTTTGATTGATAGCAGTGAAAGCTAATGGCTCCCTGGGCCCCAGCAAATCCAGTGAAATCCAGAAGTGAGGGGAGAAAAGAGCTGCAGATGCGCACAGTGCTGAAGTAAATAAGGACTCAGGTAAGTAAAAAGGGGGGGGTGAAGGGGGGTGCTGATGCCTATACATGTTTACCTTAATGCAAAGCATGCATTACGATAAAAAATGTTTAGGCTTTTAAACATTTTTTTTTTGAAGCATGTGATTAGAGCCAGAGGCAGAGCACTGCACTCTGAGCCCACCCAGTTGTGATGCAATAGCGAATGAATATTCACTATTGTAACACTGATTTTCCTCCTGGCCAATCAGAAAGCTGGTCATGAGACCCGTCACCCAATTGGCCAAAAGAAGATCTGACTGGATTGGCCGCCAGGAGGAGGGAAGAGACGCTGGGGAACCAAAGCTGCCAGGAAGAGAAAGGAGGAGACACTGGATGGGGTGCTGCAAAGTCAGCATCGCACTGATTCGGATGGTGCCGTTGCTGGCAATAGGCTGCGATTAGACATGTCAAATTGGCCCGATGTGAACGGGGGCTTAAACATTTGATTTTTCAGGGTTTAAAACTTAACTCAAAGATTTGAAAAAAAAAGTTCACCTTTAGTAATATGTTATATGTTACACCTGTGTGTAACATGTTACTAAAGCAGCAGTCTCACTTCCTCATTGTACAGTGGGTGGGGGGTCCTCTCCCAACACCTGCTTTCACAATTTAAAAACAGTGTGGCCGTGCAGGGTTTCGCCCACACAGCCGTGTCATTAATTCACACAGTTCTTTGAATGAATGAACTACAAGTCCCATCTTCCACCGTGGCAGATGGCTTATAATTTTCAATTAACTGCAAGGGTGCAGGTGAGAACCCTTGTAGTTTATTGATTCTTCCCGCTCTTCAGTAACTATATGCCCATATGGGAGGTATAGGCATTTCTCTGCAGGGTCCTAAGAAAAAAAATGCACATTTTTTTTTACCTGAACAAATTGGTATTTATTATATTTTTACAAGAGTGAACTAAACCTTTAACAAAAAAAAAATCCCTAAGCAAACATTAAATACAACAATTGTTGCAGCAGTACCACTTTTCAGCCTAACAATATATTTAGTCTTTTGGAATAAATACCACTCATAGGTTGGCCTAAAATAGTTGGATAGATTTTCCGATGGAATTCCGCTCAAGCTTGGCTTGCATTCACACGGTCACTCAAAAGTCCTCAGAACTTTCGAGGGCTAAGAACGCGGTGACGTACAAGACTACGACGAGGCAGGAAAAAGAAGTTCAATGCTTCCGTGCATGCATCAAATTGTTTCCGAGCATGCATGTTTTTTTTCCCGTCGAATTCCATACAGACGAACAGATTTTCCAATAGAAATTTTTACCATCTGAAAAATTGAGAACCTGCTCTCAAGATTTTACTGATTCGACAGCAAAAGTCTGATGCAGCATACACACGGTCGGAATTTCCGATGAAAACCTCATATCAGACTTTTGCTGGCGGAAATTCCGCTCGTGTGTATGGGCATTAGAAGGAAAGAAGTCTGCTACTTTCCATGAGATGTGTTACTTCATTGGTTTTCATGCATTTTTTTATTACAGATTATTAAAAATATTGTAGCATATGAAAAGGTAGAATAATTTTAAAAGGAAAAGATAGAAAGTAAAAACAAAATACAAAATGTATTTAAGCAATGATAAATTGTTGATTGCTCAAGGAGCATCTATTTGAAAACAGACAATTATCATTATCGCAGCTTCTACTTGGCCAAATCACTGAGTCTCTGATAACCGTTTTTTGATAGCTATGAATAGGTTAAAAATGGGTGGAAAGTAAGGAGGCAAAGCGCCAGGAAAACATCCAAATCAAAACAAAATCTAATTAGTATGAGTGTTTTAGTGAGGGTTTCTATGGACACACCACAGAGTCTTATTATCAAATGCATATTAATGCATAGAGTAGGCGAGCTGCAGATGAAAACATCACATGAGGAACAGTGAGCACTTGTTATTCAGGCACAATCCCATCAGAAGACAGAACACCCTTTTGAAAAGTATTCCACAGTAAAAACTGTCCCACTCTTTACCAGCAAATGCATAAAGATTGACAAAAGTATTTTTACAAATCAAAGCAAGATTAAACAAAGGCTATAATTGTACGGTTTTGTTTGTATAGAAAGGAACGCTATAATGAGATATGTGAAAACAAAACAATATGAAGGAAATGTGTACAAGCTCTATGCAAATACAATGGAAGAATTGAAAAGCCTAGACGGGGTTAGCTTATTTCAGTTAACAGAAATACAGAGAAACTGGAAACATTCTGAGGCATGTTTATAAGAGGCTGAAATTGATGTTTTGCCATTTTCAATAATAAAAAAAACTGTTTGGGATTACTTTTTTAATAGTTCTTCCATATTTTTGCAAAGAAAAAAATCCAAGCAAAACAGTTATATATTTTACAGATTATTAATGCTTATTAAAAAGTGTGGGTGTGGCTAAAAATCTAAGCAGTGGGAGGGGCTAAAGGGCGAGGGGACTGCTGTGTACAAACTGCATTGTTAAAAAGTGAGCTATGCACAGAGTGCAAGGTTGAGGCGTACTCTGTGTACTGAGTGCAGGGTTGAAAGGTTTGCTATGCATTGAGTCTAGATTTGAGAAGTGTGCAGGGTTGAGCGGTACGCTATGTACAGAGTGCAGGGCTGAAGGATGCTCTACATACAGACTGCAGGGTTGAGGGGTAAGCTATGTACAGAGTGCAGAGTTGAGGTGTGTGCTACATACAGAGTGCAGGCCTGAGGGGTGCGTTTTGTGTTGAATGCAGGGCTGAGAGACGTGCTGTGTACAGAGTGCAGGGTTGAAGAGTGCTCTTCGTACTGAGTGCAGTGTTAAAAGGTGCGCTACATACTGAGTACAGGTTTGAGGGTTGTGCTACGTTCTGAGTGCAGGGCTGAGGGGATGTGCTCTGTGCTCCCAAGTTCCCCCCCAGTACAGCGCTCACCATCCTCCCCCCATTCCAGTACATAGCTCTCTTCCCCACACAACCTGTAGTAAGTAAGTAATGTATAGAGCACGAGGGTCAGGAGTACATAAAACACAAAATGCATCGTCATCTACTGGTAATAAAATGTTCAGTGCTTACAAATAATTTTACCCCTTTAACCACTTGTAGACCACGCTATAGCCAAATGATGGATACAGTGTGGCCGGCTAGTTCTGGGATGCCAGCATATAACGCCATCCTTTGAGTGTGCCCGCAGAAAGGAACAGGAGCCTTGCTCTGTGATAGCAGTGTCCTCCGGACACTGGTGACCACAGATTGAGGTAAAGAGCCAATCAGCGGCTCTTTACCACGTAATGAGGGATGTAAAGAGAAGCTGGTTACCAGCACTCCTTTCCTAATGCTGACAGCATGAGGAGAGGAGAAGAGAAAGATGATAACAGCCTTGTTTAAAAGGGACATGTTCACTGATAATTAGGGCACTGATTTCTAGTGTCCTGATTATCAGTGCAATCGCAAACAGTGTCCATCAGTGCTTCCAATCAGTGCCCATCAGTGCTACAAATCACTGCCTATCAGTGTCACCTATCAGTGCCACCTATCAGTGCCAGACAATGCTGCCTATCAGCGCCCCCTATCAGTGACATCTATCAGTGCCTCCTATCAGTTAAGCCTCATCAGTGTCTCCTTATCAGTGCCCACCAATGCTGCCTCATCAGTGCTGCCAATCAGTGCCCATCAGTGTCACCTATCAGTGCCACCTATCAGTGCTGCCTATCTGTGTCTCCTATTAGTGGCACCTATCAGTGCCCCCTATCAGTGCAGCCTCTTCAGTGCCTCCACATCAGTGCCCACCAGTGCCACCTCCTCAGTGCCCATCAGTGCTGCCTCATCAGTTCC
Organism: Rana temporaria; assembly: GCF_905171775.1. Classification (NCBI taxonomy): domain Eukaryota; kingdom Metazoa; phylum Chordata; class Amphibia; order Anura; family Ranidae; genus Rana; species Rana temporaria. Next base: position 323,862,905 of record NC_053490.1, read on the forward strand.
AGTTCATCAGTGCCCATCAGTGCAACATCAGCGAAGGGAAAAAAAATCTGTTTGCAAAATTTTATAACAAACTGATTTTTTTTTTCAAAATTCTTTGGGCTTTCTTGGTTTATTTAGCAAAAATAAAAAATCCAGTGGGGGTTAAATACCACCAAAAGAAAGATCTATTTGTGTGAACAAAATGATACAAATATTGTTTGGTTACAGTATTGTGCGCGTAATTGTCATTCAAAGTGTGACAGTGCTGAAAACTGAAAATTGGCCTGGGCAGGAAGGGGGTAAAAGTACCCAGTAGACAAGTGACTAAGTCCTTTTTCACATGAATGATCAGGGGGACAGTAAAAATAGGTAAGTGAGCCCCAGTTTTACTGCCCCCTGGCCACCCACCCACATCTAAATTACAGCTAGAGGAGGCTACTCACATGCCACAAAAAAAATGACCATGTCATTTTGACTTTTAATCAGCCATTAAAGTCAAGGGGCTGCACCACAACTGGGAGCCAAACACTTGGCTTGTGGTTGTGGTGCATTAGCACCATTATAAACTGCCATTTGGTCACTTTAGTGCACTGTGATAATCGATCCATTGCAGATTACTTTTCAGAGCTTTGGCTAGTGTGAACCTAACACTCATTGCAATGCCACCCATATTCTTGACCTATTAACATGGAGACAGTAAGCTGACACCTATGGACAGGCTGCTATGGCAGTGTTAAACAGACAGGGATATGACTGGCATTTCAATTATTGTTATTAAAGAGTGGCACAGGCTATGTACTGTACAGCCTGTATAGCACATCTAGCAGCTCCTCATTATTCCTGGGGAAAAAATTGTTATCTCCTCCCTCATCTTATTGGTCATTGTGGGAGTCTTGTTACTTGCCTGCAGGCAGGCTTCTCCCCTCATCAGAGCTGTCCCTTCTTCCTGCTCCTGCACTGACAGGAAGCATGGGGGGGGCAAACATTTAATTGTAGGGATGGACAGCACACTTTTTTTGCCAATTGGCAGAAGAGGTGCACCACACCCTGCTGCCTCCTCAGCCAATGAGCACCTAAAGCTGCCCCAGAAGTCCCTCCATGCTGACATCACCCTGCTCTCTTCCAAGTCCCGGCCTGCCTGCATAGTAAACTAAGGCCGAGTACTCACGAGCAGACATGTCCGATGAAACCGGTCCGCGGACCGTTTTCATCGGACATGTCTGCCCGGGGACTTCTGTTCGATGGCTGTACACACCATCGTACAGAAGTCCGCGCGTAAACAATACGCGGGGCGTGTCCGCGGTGTCGCCGCGTCGATGACGCGGTGTCGCCGCGACAACGACGCGGCGACGTGGGCGGCCTGCCTTTAAAATGCTTCCACACATGCGTCGAAGTCATTCGACGCATGCGAGGGATGGCGGGCAGCCGGACATGTACGGTAGGTCTGTACAGACGACCGTACATGTCGGGGGGACAGGTTTCCAGCGGACTGTTTTAAAGCAAGTCCAGGAAACAGTTGTCCGCTGGAAACCTGTCCGATCCGCCCGAAAATGGTCCGCTCGTGCCTACACACGGCCAAACATGTCTGCTGAAACTGGTCCGCGGACCAGTTTCAGCAGACATGTTTGGTCGTGAGTACGGGGCCTAACAGGCTGAGACTTGTGTGAACACCGTCGACTGTGTGACAATGCGTTTCCCCTACCATTCCTGCAGCTAAAAGACTAGATTAGCCTAGATTCTATGCCGCTGGAGGATGCCCTGGGGGGAGTTTTGACTCCCCTGACCCCCTCTCCTTATCTACGGCCCTGAATCTTGTATAATTCCACCAAATATAAAAGCCTAAATGAGATATTATCCCTTTGATTTTGTGCTTATTTTCTTTTCTTCAGCTTTAATTAAAGATGAGTGAAGCCGTGTACACATGATCGGTTTGTCCAATGAAAACAGACCGATGGGAGGGGCGTGGCTTGAAAGCGCTCGTGATGGCAGCCTAAGCCGAGAGCTCTCCACGGCCTACCAGAGTTTAACAGCATACTGACAGGAATCCCGTGACTGCCGACCCGCATTATTATCAGTATTCTGGCCTGTTATTTATTTGTCTGCAGCGATGGCCCTTTCTATATAAGTAGTCATAAGAGTCATGTCTGATGCATCTTGTGATTTTACAACCTTTTTACAACTTTTTTTGGCAAGCTTTTATGTTTTTTTTGGAAAAATTATTGAGGATCTTATACGTACTACGGTTTGGTTTAGCTTTTGCCCCCCCCCCCCCTTTTGTTCCCCTTTTTGGGTTCATTTCCATCTGTGGTCTTTTTCCTTCTTTAAAATGGCCACGCTGACGTTTTGATACCGTTATTGATTCCAAAATGGCTGCGGTTGCATTTCCGCTTTTTACCTTTATAAGGAAGTATCGTTTAGCCAATCCGTAACCTCTGATGAAGTCACGTGACGTGACGCAACGCGTAAGGTTACAGACGTGACCGGAGGTAGCGTGCTACTCTGTCTGTCCCACCGGAAGTGTCTGTGTTTGGTGTTTTTACCCATTTTTGCTTGTAAGCAAGTTTTTAGCTTCATTAAATCATTCGAGTTTTTACATATTTCACGATGGGAGTTTCCATTTCTTTACTCTATTCATGTTAATACTCATGTTTTTTGTGGTGAGCTGACCCTATCGTGTTTGGACCTGGACTGCTTCTACATACAGAGGACGCCCCAGTCTCCATACCAGTGGTTTGAGAATTTGTCCAGGCGCATTTTCTGCTGTTGGGAGGTAAGCGCTCTGTGAGCCCAATTCCTGTGAAGATCCATCCAGATTGTTGCATTGTCATCCATGGGCAGGAGCTTTTGAACCAGTTTTTGCACTTACCTTATTTTTGTACTTTATTTTTTGTTTCACTTTAGAACATTTACACTTTTCACTTTTTAGTGTCTGGGTGTTATGTGAATAATTTTCATAACTTTTATGATTCCACATTATAGATTGTAATTTTATCAGTATTTACTGTCCTACTATTTACTTTTAGTGCATACAAAAAATAATAAAGAAAGATAGAGGAAGTAATATAAATTTTAATAATTTATTAAAAAAGAACAGAGTAGCATCAGGTTATAAAGCATACCATAGACCTCACAAGGGCCCACTAGACAACTCAGTAACCTGATCACAAATACAAAGTTAAAAAGTTCCCATAACAGACAACCAATACTATAACAACTACGGACCAGCAGGTGGGCATTATGTGATATACACTGGCAGAGCGACTTTATTTATTATTTTTGTATATTTAATGTTTTTCTGCATAATTGTTAATTTCTTTTCTCTGTATGTCATCATCAGAATCTAATACCCTGATCTCAACCACCCCTGAAGAAGCCTGACCGGGCGAAATATATAGGGTTTGCCAACCGGGTTGCGATCTCTGTTATAGTATTGGTTGTCTGTTATGGGAACTTTTTAACTTTGTATTTGTGATCAGGTTACTGAGTTGTCTAGTGGGCCCTTGTGAGGTCTATGGTATGCTTTATAACCTGATGCTACTCTGTTCTTTTTTAATAAATTATTAAAATTTATATTACTTCCTCTATCTTTCTTTATTATTTTTTGTATGCACCGCCATAGTCCCGCCATTGCTCTACTTTCCCATATATAAATTTGGGATGAGGTGCTTCTGTTAAACTCTTTTCTAGTCTAGACCAGCCAGATCCTATCCCCCTTTTCCTATTTACTTTTAGTGTTTCAATTTGCGCTCATCACTTTAATTTCCATACCTTTGTTTTGTTGTTAGCACATACTAGATTTGAGCAGCATTTTGTTTTCTACACTAGTCATTTATTTAATTCACTGTTGGCTAGCGCTTTAGTTCATCTTTTAATTATATGGCTGCCAACGACTTATACAACGTGTGGAGGTGTTGTCATGCTGACGAACGGGATTACACATATCTCCCCCCGCGTCACAACACCTACTCACGGATAGATCTTTTTGTAACAGATAAGTGTCTCTTGCAGAATATATCTGCCTCCACCATCCACCCTGTCACGCTCCCATCAGCATTACCCTGTCAAACGAAATCTCCCACCCCAACACCTACCTTTGGCGAGCCAATAACTTCCTCATTCAGGAGCACACGTATGCACCTATAATTCAAAAAAGCCTCAAAGACTTTCTCTCCCTTAATACTGACTCTAATACTAATACTGGCAGACCCAGCGACAGTGTAGAATGCCCATAAGACAGTACTTAGAGGTACCTTTATCCAATTGGGATCCCGGGCAAAAAAAAAGAGGGAACAGAACTAGACCATGGGTCTTCAAACTACAGCCCTCCAGGTGTTCATGAACTACAATTCCCATCATGCATTGTCATGTCTGTGAATGTCAGAGTTTTGCAATGCCTCATGGGATGTGTAGTTCGGCAACAGCTGGAGGGCCGTAGTTTGAAGATCCCTGGTCTAGACCAACTGACGGCTAACTTAGCAGCCTCAGAATCCCTTAACAAGACAAATCCTTCCCCGCTGCTCCAAAACAAAATATTCTCCCTGCGTCAGGAACTCAGATCCCTATTGCTGGCATCATTTGAAAAAGCCCAAAGGAAACTTAAAGCTAAAATGTACTCCACAGGCAACAAGGCAGGGAAAGCTATGGCCTCTAGAGTTAAAGGGCAACACCTAAAATCTAAAATACACTTCCTGCACCACCCGACTACCAATGAAAAACTCCTCAAAGCCTATAATACAGTAGTCTATATAACTTACAAGATGACCACAAGACCCACCAACCCACCCATGAGGACATCCAAGCCTTCCTGAACCATATCAAACTCCCGTCCCTATCCCGAGAACAACTTACTACTCTTAATCAACCCTTCACTGTCCAAGAAATCTTACGAAGTAATCATAATCTCTCCTTCACTGGGGAATACTACAAGAAATTCCAGCACGTGCTAGCCCCACTGTTATTGTAAAGTTTACAACAATGCTGCCTCTTCCTCCTCTTTCCCTTCTGAAATGCTACCTGCACTCGTAGTGACTATACCAAAGCCAGGAAAAGACCCTACATCCCCAAAAAACTTCCGTCCAATTTCCCTACTTAACATTGATTTAAAAATCGATGCAAAACCTATAGTGGAAAGACTGATAGATATCCTCTCTTCCCTAATCCATCCTGACCAATCTGGATTCACTAAAGGACGGCAAACATCTGACACAACACGTCGACTGATAAATATAATCCACCATGCTGAGACCTCTGGAACGCCTTCTCTTCTCTTATCTTTAGACGCAGAGAAGGCATTCGACAGGGTTCACTGGAACTACCTAGCCTCAGTGCTGGCCAAATTCGGTTTCTAGGTCCAAATCTTCAAGGCGATTATGGCTCTATATACAACACCATCAGCACACGTATACACCTCAAACATCCGTTCCTCCCCCTTCCTAATAACTAATGGAACTAGGCAAGGATGCCCCCTATCACCCTTAACCTTTAACCTAGTAATGGAGCCCCTAGCAGAACATTTTAGGACAAACGCACTGATTTTCAGTGTCCCCATCAATACATGCGACCACAAGATTAGCCGCTTCGCTGACGATGTAATCTTAACCACTTGCCGCCCGCCAATGACAGATTGACGTCGGCAAAGTGGTTTCAATATCCTGAGTGGACGTCATATAACGTCTGTCATCTGTGCCACCTATCCGTGCCCATCTGATCGATTATCAGCACAGCCCCCCCGAGGATGCCCACTGGACCACTGTAAAACAGTGTATAAATGGACCCCTGTAAAACAAAGGTATGCCACCCTAGACCACCAGGGATACACAAATACACAAATAATGGATGCCAATCAGTGCCCGCAATGAATGCCAATCAGTGCCCACAATGGGCATCACTGATTGGCAGGCATTGTTTGGCACTGATTGGCATTCATTAGTACAACACATACGTTAGTGCCACCTATCAGTGCCCATCTATGCCCATCCGTGCCACCTATCAGTGCCCATCCATGCCGCCTATCAGTACCAATCCATGCCGCCTATCCGTGCCCATCCGTGCTGCCTATCCGTGCCCATCTGTGCCACCTATCTGTGCCCATCTGTGCCGCCTATCCGTGCCCATTTGTGCCACCTATCAGTGCCCATCTGTGCCGCCCATCAGTGCTGTATATTAGTGCCCATCATCAGTGCCCGTCAATGCCACCACATCAGTGCCACCTCATTGGTGCCCATCAGTGCCACCTTATCAGTGCCCGTCAGTGCAGTACCATCAGTGCCCATCAGTGAAGGAGAAAACGTACTTATTTACAATGTTTTATAACAGAAACAAACAAAATCATATTTTTTCAAAATTTTCGGTCATTTTTGATTTTTTTTTTGCAGAAAATAAAAATCGCAGAGGTGATCAAGTACCACCAAAAGAAAGCTCTATTTGTGGGTACAAAGTGATAAAAATTTAGTTTGGGTACAGTGCAGCACGACCACGCAATTGTCATTCAAAGTGCAACAGCACTGAAAGCTAAAAATTGGTCTGGGCGGGAGGGTGTATAAGTGCCCTGTATGGAAGTGGTTAATGATCACAAATCCCTTGACCTCCCTACCCACAGTGCAAGAGACTCTTTCCTGGTTCAGCAAAGTCTCCTACTATAAAGTCCAGGGCCTGGATTCAGATAGGAGTTACGACGGCGTATCTCCGGATACGCCGTCGTAACTCTGAGTTGCAGGGTCGTATCTATGCGACTGATTCATAGAATCAGTTACGCATAGATTTCCCTAAGATCCGACCGGCCTAAGTCTCTTACACCGTCATATCTTAGGCTGCATATTTACGCTGGCCGCTAGGTGGCGCTTCCGTAGATTTCCGTGAGGAATATGCAAATTAGGTAGATACGCCGATTCAGAAACGTACGTCCGCCCGGCGAATTTTTTTACGTAGTTTACGTTAGGCTTTTTCCGACGTAAAGTTACCCCTGCTATATGAGGGGTATCCTATGTTAAGTATGGACGTCAGGCCAGTGTATTTTCCGTCGATTACGTTGTTTGCGTAAGTCGTTCGCGAATAGGGCTGGGCCTAATTTACGTTCACGTCAAAAGCATTGGCTTTTTGCGGGTTAATTTGGAGCATTAGCACTGGGATACGTTCACGGACGGCGCATTGGCTTTTTGCGGGTTAATTTGGAGCATGCGCACTGGGATACGTTCACGGACGGCGCATGCGCCTTTCGTAAAAAAAACGTCAAATACGTGGGGTCACAAATAATTTAAATAAAACACGCCCACATCATCCACATTTTAATTAGGCGGGCTTACGCCGGACCACATACGTTACGCCGCCGTAACTTAGGGCGCCAGTTCTTTCTGAATACGGAACTTGCGCCCTAATTTACGGCGGCATAACTTATCTGAGATACGCTACGCCCGCCGATAGATACAATATTGTATCTGAATCCGGGCCAAGGACACAAAATCCTCTATCCTTAATCTACAGGGTGGGCCATTTATATGGATACACCTTAATAAAATGGGAATGGTTGGTGATATTAACTTCCTGTTTGTGACACATTAGTATATGTGAGGGGGGAAACTTTTCAAGATGGGTGGTGACCATGGCGGCCATTTTGAAGTCGGCCATTTTGAATCCAACTTTTGTTTTTTCAATAGGAAGAGGGTCATGTCACATCAAACATTTTGGGAATTTCACAAGAAAAACAATGGTGTGCTTGGTTTTAACGTAACTTTATTCTTTCATGAGTTATTTACAAGTTTCTGACCACTTATAAAATGTGTTCAATGTGCTCTCCAGTGACATGCGGCGAGTGCTACGCTGTGGGCTCTTGCTGAATTAAGCTAGGACAGCCATTGATGTTTCTTCATTAGACCCCTTTCACACTGGATACGCCTATAGCAGAGCGTTAAAATCGCGGTAAAACACCACCATTTTACCGCGGTTTTACATCGATTTTAAGGCTCCGCTATAGGCGTATCCAGTGTGAAAGGGGTCTAATGAAGAAACATCAGTGGCTGTTCTAGCTTCATTCATAAAGAGCCCACAGTGTAGCACTTGCCGCATGTCACTGGAGAGCACATTGACCACATTTTATAAGTGGTCAGAAACTTGTAAATAACTCATGAAAGAATAAAGTTACGTTAAAACCAAGCACACCATTGTTTTTCTTGTGAAATTCCCAATAAGTTCGAAGTGTCACATGACCCTCTTCCTATTGAAAAAACAAAAATTGGATTCAAAATGGCCGACTTCAAAATGGCCGCTATGGTCACCACCCATCTTGAAAGGTTTCCCCCTCACATATACTAATGTGCCACAAACAGGAAGTTAATGTCACCAACCATTCCCATTTTATTAAGGTGTATCCATATAAATGGCCCACCCTGTAGGTATTGACGCAACATCTAGCAACCTCCTCCAAACACTCTACTCCTACGTATGGGTGGACAATAATATACCTTACTTAGGTATACATCTGACTAAATCCACTAAAACTATATTCCAAACAAACTATACTCCTTTCCGCACCAAACTACAACAAGACCTCACAAACTTAGCAACATTTGTATTCTCATGGATAGGAAGGCTTGCGGCGTTAAAAATGCTACACTTACCCCAACTTTTATATTTATTCAGAACCCTAGAAATTCCACTCCCAGCTACCTACCTTAAATCACTTCAATCTATACTCACCAAATTTATATGGCAAGGTAAAAAATTCTGCTGTGCTCATGCAAAGCTCATTAAGCATCGCTCAGTTGGAAGAACAGGCTATATCGACTTTAATGATTACTATCTAGCCTCTATACTTACACAACTCAAGGAATGGCTACTACCTTCCCCTACCACAATCTGGGGTAATTTTGAAGCATCCTACATACCAGACCACTCCCTCTTCCCTTGGCTCGCTAGTACAGTTCTAGGAACCAGAACACCTACACATATCCCTCCCACCATGAAGGCCTCAATTAAAGCTTGGAAAGCCCTAATTCACGCAGCCCACTGCTACCCCGGCTCCACTATCCTAAAAATCCCTATCAAAGCAATGCACCACATCATGGATTTAATATCCTTCACAACATGGCAATCAAAAGGGTTACTATATATTAATGATCTCTTTGATGAAGACACCATCAAACCCTATCATTCAATCCAACGTGAATTTCATCTCCCTGGCTCAGACTTTTACAAACACTTCCGTATGAACCACTGCATAGCAACGTTCCCAATGTGGCCATACAAAATCCCTTCCTCAGCTTGGGTATACTACACCACTGACAAACCACAAACTAAGGGTATATCGCTCTTTTTCAACATCCTACAACAAAAACGCACATTTATCAAAACTGCCCTCTACTCCAGTAGGAAGATGACCTAAAATGCAATTACTCCGAAGCACAATGGACCACAGCTTGTAACGCCATATTCAAAGCCACTAACTGCTCCTCACTATGAGATCTCTCTATCAAACTAATGCTTTGATGCTATCTGAACCCTGACAGAATCTCTTGATTCCAGACCACAGCACCTAACCTATGCTGGAGACAGTGTGGTCAGAAAGGTGACCTCATCCTCACCTTCTGGGGATACTTTAAACCAGGTGTGCCCAACCAGTGGCCCGGGGGCCACATGTGCCCCGTGGAGCCCTCTGATGTGGCCCCCAACCTCCTGCTCTGGGATGGAATAAAATAGAATAGAATACTGTTATTAAAGGTAATTTTTTATTACTAAAATCAGTGTGTGAATGTATGGGCATATCTGTTCTGCAGTGGTTACTGGGCTGCTTTCAAACTGATCCACAGGTACAGAGAAGTGCACCTGTGGGTTACCTGCACTGAGCCATAGACTTCTATTGCCTGCAAGTTTGGTGTGCTGAGAGTAGAGTGGGCTCTATAGAGCTGAGTGAGCTGCCATCCACCCACTCCACTCATTGGGGCCTGCGACCGGTTAACAAGTCGCTTAAGTGGCCCTTGCACTTCAAAAGGTTGGGCACCCCTGCTCTAAACTGACAAACTTCTAGTTGTCTTCATTCAGACTCATATCCCAAATCGCTAAACACCACATATTACCCTCCTAGCCAGGGCTGTCTTAATGAGAGGGCACACCTGGGCACTGCCCATGGGCCCCAGCTGCATGGGGGCCCTGCACTTTCCCCAAAGCAGCTGGTCCTTGAGCCCATGCTGCCCCGAAAATTGGGGGCCCCATGATGGCACTGAGAGTGATAGATGCAAAGGGGAGGCAGTCTGCCTCCTACCTACTTAATGTCTGTTTACCTGCATTGTCATCATTGTGGGGGCCCCAGAGCATTACTTTGCCCAGGGGCCCATGATGCTATTAAGGCGGCCCTGCTCCTAGCCTCGCACTTCTTTCTCTTGAAAACTGAATCACTTCCGTATCACACTAGACACATAACGACACATATTTTGTTAGCAGCTTAACCTAATATCACCAGAAGATGGAAAAACCCAGAACCTCCCACCCTACAGGAAGTATTTGATCTTACCCAATTACACTATGACTATGAACGAATCACAGCATCCCACTCAAACAAACTAAATCAATTCACTCAGAAGTGGCAACTGTGGATAGCCTGGAAAATGCTCAATCAATGAAATGTGTCCACTACCTAATTATACTCCTGTAATCTTGTTAATACTACTGTTAAAGTCCTGTTTCCTATGGATAAAAAAACGATCGTCCGTGTGGAACTCCATCAGAGAAAAATCCATGCATGCTCAGAATCAAGTCGACGCATGCTTGGAAGCATTGAACTTTGTTGTACGTCACCGCGTTTTGGCAAGGTCGGATTTTTGACTGATGGTGTGTAGGCACGACTGATAAAAGTCAGCTTCATCAGATATCAGACAAAAAAATCCATCGGATTAGATTCCATCAGATATCCGATCGTGTGTACGTGGCTTGAGTAACGGTAAACTGCTCTGTGCATGCAGTAAATTGGTAAAGTTGCTTAAATGGTGTGTTTACCTCAACCTTTTTGTGAAAGTGAAAAAAAAAACAATATGTTCGGACTAGGTTATTTTTAGTTTTAATAACTCCCCTTAGTGGCAAAAAAAGATGTACTGAAGTGAAATGCAATAATTGTGCTGGTCTTTATAAATAGGCTCTCTGATAAAAGAAAATTGTTAAAGATGCTGAGAGTAGATTTAAACGTGTTGTAGAATACTTTACTTCTGTTTGAAGTTCTGTTTTAAAGTAATAGTAACTTGTTGGTGACAAGTGAACTGAGGCTCAGGGGCGTACCTAGAGCATTTGGCACCCGGGGTGGATCCTATATCTGGCACCTTCCACCTTAAAATGTAAAAACACCCCACTGTGCCCCCTGCATACCTCTGTATCCTTCAATATCTTTTTTGTCACTACTGTGTACCCCTTCTACACAACTGCACCTCTGGACTCCTTTACATTACACAGTACCATTGCACCTCTGGATCCCTTTACATTACACAGCACCCCGCACCTCTGAACCCCTTTACATTACACAGTACCCCGCACCTCTGAACCCCTTTACATTACACAGCACCCTGCACCTCTGGACCACTTTACATTACACAGCCCTTGTACCTCTGGACCCCTTTACATTACATAGCACCATGCACCTCTGGACCCCTTTACATTACACAGTCCCCCACAGCTCTGGATGCCTGTATGTTTCACAGACACCCCCCTAACAGTTCTGGACCCCCTGCATGTTACACAGACTCCCCTAAAGTGCAGACCCCCCTACAGTGCAGACACCCCCCATTCAGTACAGAGCCCCCCTACAGTACAGATCCCCCTACAGTACAGACCCCTTTACAGTACAGACCCACCCCCTACAGTACAGACCCCCCTACAGTACAGAACCCCCTATAGTGCAGACCCCCCTACAGTGCAGACACCCCCAATTCAGTACAGAGCCCCCCTACAGTACAGATTCCCTCTACATTACCGACCTCCTTACAGTACAGACCCACCCCCTACAGTGAAGACACCCCCCATTCAGTACAGATTCCCCCTACAGTACAGATTCCCCTTAAAGTACAGACCCCACTACATTACAGACCCACCCCCTACAGTACAGACCCACCCCCCTACAGTACAGACCCCCTACAGTACAGACCTCCCCCTACAGTACAGATCCCCCTACAGTACAGACACCCCTAACAATGCAGATCCCCTAACAATACAGACCCCTCTACAGTGCCGACCCCTTACCAATACAGACCCCCCCACCAATACAGACTTCCCTACCAATACAGACCCCCTTCCAATACAGACCCACCCCCTACCAATACAGACCCCCTACCAATACAGACCCCCCTACCAATACAGACCCACCATCTACCAATACAGACCCTCTACCAATACATAACCACCCCCTAACAATACAGACCCCCCTACCAATACAGAACCACCCCCTACCAATACAGACCCCCTACCAATACAGACCCCCCACTACCAATACAGACCCACCCTCTACCAATACAGACCCTCTACCAATACATTCCCCCCCTACCAATACAGACCCCACTACCAATATAGACCCACCCCCTAACAATACAGATCCCATAACAATACAGACCCCCCTACCAATACAGACCCACCCCATGACAATACAGACCCCCCTACCAATACAGACCCACCCCCTAAAAATACAGGCCCCCTACAAATACAGACCCTCCTACCAATACAGACCCACGCCCTACAGTGCAGACCCCCTAACAATACAGACCCCCCACAGTCCCATAATGTACCTCAGATGATCGGGACATGATCAGCACTAGTGGACTGGTTGGGTCCCCTCCCCTGTGTAGACATAAAGGATGAGGGGGAGGCGGCTTCACTCTGCTCGGCTGGGCCGAGACTGATCAGAGCCGCAACCACGGAGAAAAGGGGATCCGACAGGTGTCACTCCGGTGCGGCTCACACCCCCCGTGTTCTGTCATCGCGTGCCACTGCCTAAACCCTCCCACTGCCTAAACCCACCCGCTGTCTCTCAACCTGCCCGCTCAGCCTCACTGTCTCCGCTTCAGTCATGGAGGGAGGGCGCCTGCCGCTGCCTATACCCGCCCGCTGCCTAAACCCGCCTGCTGTCTCCGCTTCAGTTGGAGGGGGCGCCAGACTGACACCCCCCCGCCATAATGTAGAATCTTTGACTCAAACCAACAAATGAATTCCAAAAGAATGTGAGTTTATAAGGTAGCGTTTTTATTAATGCTAAAGGTAACACTGCTAAAAAGGTTGAATTAATCAGACAAAGCCCCAATAACTGCACTAAAAACTCCTTTTTGAAAATGTATTTTGAAAGTACCATATAATTGTCTTCTTAAAGCGGAGGTTCACACAAAAAGTGAACCTCTGATTTTCGGAACCCTCCCCCCTCCGGTGTCACATTTGGCACCTTTCAGGGGGGAGGGGGGTGAAGATACCTGCATAATACATGTATTTGCACCCACTTTCGGGCATAGATATCCACTTCCTGAACCCCGCTGTCTTTTGGAAGATAAAAGATAGGAGAGACCATTTCGATTGCGCAGCACGACTCGCGCATGCGCAGTAGGGAGCCGGGAAGTGAAGCCTTGCGGCTTCATTTGCTGATTCCCTTAGCGAAGATAATGTGATAATCAAGAAGGACCTGGATGTTCTGATACATTATAAACTTAACAACAGAATGTTCTGTTTCTATAGCTTTCTAAAGCAAGCAAAATACATTCTTGTGATAAAAGAGTTATAGGATCCAGAAAGAGAGAGAGAGATAGAGATAGGCATAATCTTGCCCCTGCTCAAAGCATTAGAAATACCTAATCTAGAATTTGAAACTGAATTTATTCACCCTTCAGAAGAGGCATTTAAGGGGATATGATCACGATGTATAAATACAAAAATAGTTCATGTAGTAATCTTGGTGAAAAGTTTTTTAATTTAAGTTAATTGCTAAAAACAAGATTTACTGAGCTGGCCAGAGCTGGCCAGAACCTGCTCTTGAGGCAGTCTATTTCACATTTCCACAGCTCTTACTGTGAAGAAACCTTTCTGTATTTGGAGACTAAGGCCCAGATTCACAAAGCACTTACGCCAACGTATAACAAGTTACGCCGATGTAAGTGCAAATGTGCGCCATCGTATCTGTGCGCCAGACCCAGAAACAGATATGCGCCTAAAACCAGGCTACACCCCGCCGACGTATCTTGCTTACGCCGGCATAGGGTGGGCGTACATTTAGGCTGGGAGCATGGTGCCACTCCCATTGATTAGCCATTCAAACATGCAAATGAGGGAAATATGGCGATTCACGAACCTGCGTGCACCCGACGCAGGCTACGCGAGGTGCGTGTAAGTTGTACGTCCGGCGTAAAGTTATTCCCCATAAAGGAGGTGCAACCCAGCAGACATGCAAAGGTCTGCACCAGGGAACACAAGCCAGCGTATTTTCCGTTGGACGTGTGTCTGGCTGGGTGTAGGTTACGTGCATGCCGTACGCAGTGATCGGCGTAGTTTAGGCAGTTGTTCCGACTTGGTTGTGAGCAGGCGCAGGGGGATGTGTCCACGTCACGGTGCATGCGCAGTTCGTGATACGTATCTGTCTGGCGCTCGGCCCATCATTTGCATGGGGTCACGCCTCATTTGCATGGGTCACGCCCACTTCCACCTATGCCGGCCTGCGCCCTCGAAACCTTTGCCACGCTGACGCAGCATTGGGAGCAATAGCTTGCTGAATGCATTGCTTGCCTCTCTGCCCTGCCTTGGCGTAGCGTACATTGGTTACTCTACGGCGGCGTAATGTGCGCCTGCTCTCTGTGAATCTGGGCCTAAATCTCTTTTCCTCCAGATGTAAAGAGTGCCCCTTGTCCTTTGCAGTGACCTTAATTGAATAAGTTAACACCCCTTAATCTCCTCTTCTCAAGAGAGAATAAATATATGCATATTCTTAGCCCCCAAGTGCATAACTTTACATTTATCAATATTAAACCTAATTTGCTACATAGTTGCCCATTTAAACAGTGCATTAAGGTTGGCTTGAAAGTTGGAGACATCTTGTAAGGACGTTATTCCACTCCATAGCTTGGTGTCCTGTGCAAACACTGAAATGGTACTTTTAATCCCAGGCCCAATATCATTTATAAATAAATTAAAAGTAAGGGTCCCAACACTGAACCTTGGGGTACACCACTGATAACCTTAGACCATTCAGAGTAATGCTGGCCATACACTCCACGAAAAATCGTCCGAAAGAACTTTCGAAAAACGAAAGTTCTTTCGTGAGTGCAAACGATAGTGCCATCATGTAATGGGCCATAAATCATTCAGTGGACATAAAAAAAAAAAAAAATGTTTTTTTTTTTTTACATATACCTAGTGCAGAAAGTTCGGACGGGAAACACATTAACCTTCCGATTTATGGTTCGTTCGGCAGAAAATTTCCAAACTTGTCCTTCGTTTTTTTGGCTCAAAAACATCCAAACGATTTTCGATTTTGTGCCCATTAACTGGCCGAAAAACGAAAGATCTTTCTTTACGACCGATTTTCGGCCGAATTTTCGTATAGTGTATGGCCAGCATTAGAATCATTAATCAATCTCTGAATACTGTCTTTTAGCCAGTTTTCTATCCATTTACAAGCAGACTTTTCCAGGCCTGTAGACTTAACCTTACACATTAGCCATGTGTGGGGAACAGTGTCAAATGCTTTTTCAAAATCCAAGTATACTATATTCACAGCCACTCCTTTGTCAAAGGTTTTACTTGCCTTTTCATAATAAAGAAATCAGATTTGTCTGACAACCTCTGTCTTTCATGAATCCATACTGTCTGTTGTTTATTTTTTTCAGCTGTTCTAGTAGGTCTTTACTGATATTTTCTTAGTCACATCCTACAACAAAAGCATTCCTATATAGATGCAATATAACCTGTCTTCAAGGAAACACAGGGGCTGACATTGCTGACCTTCTTCTGAAAATGTCAGTTGCTTGGTTGTTTTAGCATTATTGAATCATTAATTTGGAAATATACAGATCTAGAAAGTAAAAATAAATAAAAATAAATGACCAAAAGCCTTATATGCACTCTTGTTCCAAGGCCATGACTTGTGAGATGCAGACTTCATTATAGGTTTCCTTTAAAGCCTAATTTGAATATGTTATGCATCTGTCACAACTATGTCTAATTTCTACATATAATGTTATCTAGAAATATTCTATTACCAGGCTTTCTCTGTATTCTTATTTTTATATGGCTTGAAATGTATTTTTAGTGCTTCTTGAGTCAAGAAACAGATAGAATTAGCTTTGCATTCCTTGATGTAAGTTCTAAGAATTCCTTGAGCTGACAAGAATACAGATTTCTCAAAAGCTTGCCTTGAGAAAATAACAGCCCAAACCAAAAGGATTGACTCAACTGTACATTAATAGAATTGCACTAATACACAACTGATGAATACATTATATTAAATATAATGTACTGTATTTACTGTATAGCTGTTTGGTATTATGTTTCCCTCATATATGACTGTAACCATTGTAAAGACAGCTTAGACATTGAAAATTAATAAAACATTGCTGTCTAATGAATGCATTTATACATATGTTTTTCAATTGCAATTCTCCCAAAACTGATAGCAATAGAGCTTATGGCATAAGCTACCTTTAAAGATATTATAAAGATGTGGCACCTATGGAGCAATGTGATTAAGGCCTACAAAACATTATTAAAGCGGAATTCCACCCAAAAATGGATCTTCTGCTTTAAGCACTCCTCACCCACTTACATGCCACATTTGGTATGTCATTTTTTTGGGGGGGCTTCGGTAGGAGTGGGACTTCCTGTTCCACTTCATACTTCCGCCCAGGGACCGCCTCGGCTACTCCTGCTCTCGCCTTAGGCAACCTCTCCCTCTAGGCGATCTCCTGGGACACGTAACAGGTCCCAGGAGATTGCCTGTCCACTCAGGGTGCGCAGCGCCGCTCATGCATTCGCAGTGCGTGCCCGGCCGTGAAGCCGAAAGCTGTCACAGCCGGGTACCCACAGAGTGAATGGAGGCGCCGGCAAAGAGGGGGGTAGAGGAGCGGAGCTCCGGATGGCCGCATTGCTGGACCGTGGAGCAGTGTCTATTTATTAAAAGTCAGCAGCTATACTTTTTGTAAACCTAAAAAAAGGTTGGAACTCTGCTTTAAGTGGTCTTGCACCTCATTTGCACAAATCTGGTTGAAGATTTGACATACATGTCCTCTTTTACTAGGCTTGTACACAAGGGCCTTCATAAGATCAATACTGCTAGTGTATCAGTACTGATGTTTAGGCTATGTAAAAATAGTTACCCTGACATTTTATACCATAAAATAGTCACACAAAAAAACATGTGCCGAATGAAAGGCTGTTTATAGGTTACACTATGCATGTAATTAGCTGAAGTACTTTATGCAACATTGCATTTAATATATAATTACATAGTTCATTACAAAATGTTCAGTGGGAGAATTTCATTGATAACAATTATCCTTCACAAAGAGACTTTGGTTTATTTAATTCTAATTGGTTGGATAAAGAATCCTGTAGTTGCAAGCGATAATGTTGTGCTTAGAATTGATCTGAATTGTAATGAACAAGCCCATGGGTGGAATTTTAGAAACAAGATACGATGGCGTATCTCCTGATACGCCGTCGTATCTCTGAGTGCGGGCAGTCGTATCTATGCGCCTGATTCAGAGAATCAGTTACGCATAGATATCCCTAAGATCCGACTGGTGTAAGTGTCTTACACCGTCGTATCTTAGGCTGCATAATCACGCTGGCTGCTAGGTGGCGCTTCCGTATAGTTACGCGAGGAATATGCTAATTTGGTATTTACGCCGAAACGTACGTCCCACCGGCGCATTTTTTTACGTCGTTTACGTTAGGCTTTTTTCGGCGTATAGTTACCCCTGCTATATGAGGCGTAGCTAATGTTAAGTATGGCCGTCGTTCCCGCGCCGAGTTTTGAAAATGTTATTTGCGCAAGTCGTTCGCGAATAGGGCTGGACGTCATTTACGTTCACGTCGAATCCAATACGTCCTCGCGGCGTACTTTGGCGCAATGCACACTGGGATATTTTACGGACGGCGCATGCGGCGTTCAAAAAAAATCTCAAAAACGCGGGGTCAAGTAAAATTTAAATACAACACGCCCCCAACATCCCCATTTGAATTAGGCGGCCTTACGCCGCAACACATACATTACGCAGCCGTAACTAAGGGCGCAAGTTCTTTCTGAATACAGAACTTGCGCCCAAAGTTACAGCGGCGTAACGTATCCGAGATACGTTACGCCGGAAGAAATATGCGCTCATCTTTCTCTCCCTTGTTATTTCATTTGGTCCTAAGGGACCAAAGAATATACCCTCTACTTCTGGCTAGGGATGAATTCAGGCATGTGGATACTAGTCTAAAAAAAGCTGAGCTATCCTGCCAGGAAGCTGTTACTGCTGACCACCAATAATAGGCAGCCAAGACATATCACACTTTACATACAGTATACTAGGGGTGTATATACAGTACATGTGTCTTCTGGGCAGAGAATGCCTCAACCACTTATGATTAGTTGTCCGCAGTGTCATCTTCTTGGAAGGATAGCTCAATCCTTCAACTAGTAATTGAACATGCCTGAGACCACCCCTGCTTCTGGGCATAGGGGTGAATAAGACTCCCTCCCCTTCCTCCATGTTACAGCACTGATGCTTGGTGATTGGCCTTTTAGGCACCCAGAAATAGCACACAAAGGTATAGAAAAAGAGAACTCCGGAACTATCTGATGGACTGGGGGGGGGGGGACTGCAGCAGCACCTGTGGATCTGATCCTAACAGAAAAAGTGATGATAATAATGTGAAGTATGGTAGCTGCACTGTGGGGGAGGGAATGGGAAGGTGGAAGTGAAAAGGGAATGCAATGTAAAGGGATCATGGGTGAACTTAAACAGTGAGATTAAAAAATAAAAATAAAAATTAAGGTATCTGATGATACTACAATGAACAATACAGATGAAAGTGAACAAACACCTATAATCCTGTAAAGATTTAACAGTGAAAATACAAAGTAAAATGGCTACTACATATACAAACACCAAAAATAGCATTAAATAAGTGGAAAAAAATGTGCAAAACTATCAAAAATCACACATGTGATAAAGTCCTGTCCATGAATAAGGATCAAATCCAGCAGTCCGGTAATTCCTCCTCAGAACAGTGTCTAGATAAAACACCTCCACCAAAATTGCAATGTGCACAAATGAAATCTTCAGTGATGACACCTCTGATGTGCTGGCAGCTCACCTCACGGCTGCTTATCCAAACAGCTAACCGAGATCCTGATCGCAGCTGGATGTGTGGGCTGATAAAACACCTCCTCCTAACTCCTAAGACAGCTCTCAGCGGCCAATGTGTGTCATGGAAAAGAGAAGATACAGTATATGCAATGCATATAGCGTGACACTGTGGGGGTACCTCGAACAGGATTTCTCAAGATTTGAGAAAATGCACTCACATTATTGAAATGACAGCGGGAATAAATCCATGAGTGCCAAACTCGTATCCCGTATCCCCCTTGAGGCCCCATACACACGACCGAGTTTCTCGGCAGAATTCAGCCAGAAACTCGATCGGAGCTGGATTCTGCCGAGAAACTCGGTCGTGTGTACACTTTTCAGCGAGGAAGCCGACGAGAAACTCGTCGGGCCGAAAAGAGAACATGTTCTCTATTTCCTCGTTGTTCAATGAGGAAAGTCGGCCCACCGAGATCCTCGGCGGCTTCCACACTGAACTCGACGAGGAACTCGATGTGTTTGGCACGTCGAGTTCCTCGGACGTGTGTACGGGGCCTCAGAGTGTCAGCTGTACAGGTGAGAGTGTGATCTGATCCTCATACGTCCAAATGGCAAGGCTCAATGTAAACATTACATTGAGCCTTGCCATTTGTTCACTTTCATCTGTATTGTTCATTGTAGTATCATCAGATACCTTAAAAAAAAAATGTTTTTTTTTTTTGTATCTTACCGTTTAAGTTCACCCACGATCCCTTTACTTCGCATTCTCTTTTCACTTCCACCTTCCCATTCCCTCCCCCACAGCGCAGCTACCATACTTCACATTATTATCACACAAAGGTAATTCATAAATTACAAAGGGCTCAAACTGAGTAAAGTAGGTAAGTGCATCTGGTGAAGACAGAATTAACCCTTTTGCTGCCATACCACTGAGCAAACGGAGCATACGGAGGCGGATCATTACTGATCCTCCCCGTGTGAAAGGGGCCATATGCCGCATACACACGATCATATTTCGGCATGGAAAAAACTAAATTTAAAAAAAAATGTCATTCAAAATGATGGTTTGTGGGCTTCACATCATTTTTCGGGTTCTAAAACACGGCAACAATTTTTTTCGAACATGCTGCATTTTTTTATGACGTTTTAAATTATGTCGTTTTTCGGGTTGTCAAAAATGATCGTGTGTGGGCTAAAACGATGTGAAAAACCCATGCATGCTCAGAAGCAAGTTATGAGACGGGAGCGCTCGTTCTGGTAAAACTACCATTCGTAATGGAGTAAGCACATTCATAACGCTGTAACAGACAGAAAAGCGTGAATCGTCTTTTACTAACAGGAAATCAGCTAAAGCAGCCCCAAGGGGGCGTCATCAGCATGAAACTTCCCCTTTATAGTGCCGTTGTACGTGTTGTACAGTACGTCACCGCGCTTTGCTAGAGCATTTTTTTTAAAACGATGGTGTGTGGGCAACGTCGTTTTAATGATGAAGTTGGAAAAACAAAGTTTTTTCTACATGCTGAAAAACAAAGGGCCAGATTCATAGAGAACTGCGGCGGCGTAATGTATCGTCTTTAAGTTACACCGCCGCAAGTTTTCAGCGCAAGTGCCTGATTCACCAAGCACTTGCGTGTAAACTTACGGTGGTGTAACGTAAAGCCGTCCGGCGCAAGCCCGCCTAATTCAAATGGGGTGTGTACCATTTAAATTAGGCACGCTCCCGCGCCGAATGTTCTGCGCATGCTCTGTTCGGAATTTTCCCGCCGTGCTTTGCGCGAAATTACGGCGCCCCAAAGTGTTTTTTGAACGGCGACGTGCGTAACGTAATTTCGTATTCCCGGACGTCTTACGCAAAAAAAATTTAAATTTGACGCGGGAACGACGGCCATACTTTAACATGGAGGATTAATTTTACCCCATGTAAATAGCACTCTTAACTTTACGACACGAAAAACCGATGTAAGAGAATGCGCCGAACTCGCGTACCTTCGTGGATCGCCGTAATCAGCTAATTTGCATACCCGACGCTGGAAAACAACGCAAACTCCACCCAGCGGCCGCCGGAGAATTACACCTAAGATCCAAAGGCGTACGAAGCCGTATCTTAGATCTTAGATCTGTCGGATCTTAGCCAAAAGCCGTCGTATCTTTGTTTGTGAATGATAAATAAAGATACGACGCTGCAAATTTGAAAGTACGCCGGAGTATCATTAGATTCTGCAAAAGACTTGGTCCACCTTTCAGCAGGACAACGACACTAAACATACAGTCAGAGCTACAATGAAAAAGTTTAGATCAAAGCATCTTAATGTGTTAGAATGGCCAAGTCCAGACCTAAATCCAATTGAAAATCTGTGGCAAGACTTGAAAATTGTTCACAGATGCTCCCCCTTCAATCTGACAGAGCTTGAGCTATTTTGCAAAGAAGGATGGACAAAAAATTAACTCTCTAGATGTGCAAAGCTTGTCTACAAAGTATTGATTCAGCTGGGCTGAATACAAATGCACACCACACTTTCACATATTTATTCATAAAAAAAATAAAAATAAAACTATTTATTATTTTCCTTCCACTTCACAATTATGTGCCACTCTGTGTTGGTCTGTCACATAAAATCCCAATAAAATAAATTTACATTTCTGGTTGTAACATGACAAAGTGTGAAATATTTCAAGGCACTGTTTCTAGTCAAATTAAAATGCTCAAACCTGCTGTATAAAAAAAAAAAAAAAAAAAATAGCTGCATTCATATGTCTTTTATATTTACAGGATTTCAGCTCTTTTTTTTTTTTTTGATTCAGTACTTATTTTATTCATTTCATAACAATACAGGTTATACATTTATACATACATTTATCCAGATACATTATCTTACTTCTTAATGCAGAGTAAGGGGCAGATCCACAGAGAGAGTACGCCGGCATATTTTTAAATTTCCCGCGTTGTATCGTTGTTTTGAATCCTCAAAACAATATACGACGGCATCTGGGTTAGATCCGACAGGCGTACGTCTTCGTACGCCTTCGGATCTAAGATGCAATTCTTTGGCGTCCGCTGGGTGGCGTTCCTGTCGTTTTCCGCGTCGAGTATGCAAATGAGCTATTGCCGACGATCCACGAACGTACGATCGGCCGTCGCATTTTTTTTACGTCGTCTCTAGTTGGCTTTTTTCGGCGTATAGTTAAAGCTGCTATTTCGTGGCATACTCAATGATAAGTATGGCCGCCGTTCCCACGTATAATTTTAAATATTTTTTTTCGTTTGCGTAAGTCGTTCGTGAATCGGGCTGGACGTAATTTTCCTTGCGACATCATTTAGCGCAATGCACGGTGGGATTTTTAGGAACGGAGCATGCGCAGTTCGTTCGGCGCGGGGATGCGCATCATTTAAATGAAACTTGCCCCCTACTCGCCGATTTGAATTACGCACCGTTACGCCGCAAGAGATAGACTAACTGCAGTAAGGTACGGCGGCGCAGCGTATCTCAGATACGGTGCGCCGGGGCAGATCTTTGTGGATCTGCCCCTAAGTATCAAGTATATTCTGGTGACATCCTTGTTTTTATGCAGAAAAAGTAACAGCTATATCTGAGTGACAATTCTGCTTTTAATGCAGAGTTAGTAACAGGTATATTTGAGTGACAAACCTGACACAGAAACAAACGTTTATAAATAACTATGAATAAATAATTTAATTATTAAACTTAACTGTGGGCATAATAAACTTACCATTGTTAAAACAGGTATACTTTCATTTTCCTGAAAAACAACACCTGTCTTGCAGGATTTATTGTACAATAGACAAATCTACTCATTCACATTCTGGGGGAAATGGTTTCCATCCTATTTTCAGGTACCTGTCAAAAGCCAAATGTGTCACTGGAGGGGGAGGCAGATAAACGGAGCTTCCACTTTTGGGTGGAACTCCGCTTTAACAAACAAGTATGTTGCAGTTTGCATCAACTTATCAGCAACTGCTAAGCCCCCACATATGGTATATTTAGGTGGACAACTTCCTGAGCAAGTAGAAAGATGGATGATTTAATAAAAGCCCTGCTGCAGTCCACTGCAACCCAACAGGAAACCAATCGCCAGCTGCAGAAAACCAACTGCCAGTTTGCAGAGACTACTGCAGCACAGCAGGAGGTGACTCACCAGCAGCAGGAAGCAAATCACCAGGCTAATGCAATCCAGCAGAAAATCAATCACCAACAATAGGAGGTGACTCACCAGTTTGCGGAGGCCCTGGTAGAATTAAAGAAGGGGTTTGCAGGTCCTTTGCCGTTGGAACAGAAAATGGTGCATGACAGCTATTATCTGCAGAAGATGACACCTGCAGATAATGTAGAAGCTTACCTCACAACTTTTGAAAGAGTTGTGGTTCTGAACCCCAAAAATCATATTATGACCTGGAATGAGATGCTGCCTAGGATTATGAGATGCTAAAGGCTGATATCCTTGCATGCCTGGTACAGACAAGCCACCTCGCTCCCAGATGTTTGACTTGATACACCTCACCAAGAAGTGGCTGCAGCCAGAGACTTTGTCAGCCCCCAAGATTGTGGAGTGTGAGGTCATGGAACCACTATTTACGCACACTCTCTGCCACTTTGAGAAACTGGGTGAGCCAAGGGGACCCTAGGAATGCAAACCAGCTGGTGGAGAGATATACTGCTGCTGAGGACCCCCGCCGTGCCCCACCCCAATGCCTCTAGTGGTGAAAAAACACTCAGAGGATCCAGTAAGACCAATAAGACCAGGGTAAGTTCCAGGGTTCAAGGGCTCAGGGAACATTTACAAGGCTGTTGCTACAGATAATGAGACTGTGGGCCTGGAGACTGTCCAAACAAGTCAGAAAGGTCTCTGAGGACTGGGTACAGAACACATAACATGTTATCGTTGCCATGTGTTAGGTCATATTGCAGCTAACTGTTTCCTAAATGATGAACCAATGCAATGTGATAATGCTTATTTGAAAAACGGATGTCTTTTTGCACAGGTGGCGTGTAATCCATCATGTCAGGAATGAATGGAAAAACAAATGTGTGTGATTTCAGTGGATGGAAAGCCTGTCACTGCTCTTCTAGATTCTGGTAGTGTTGTGGCATTAGTCAAAGGGGATTTTGATCCTTCAAAATTACACCCTAACACTATTGGGGCTATTTGCATACACAGTGACACACATGACTACCAGACTTCTGTGGTTGAAATTGATACCCCTTGGGGCCCTGTGACACTTTCAATGGGGGTGGTACCCTCACTTCTTCATGAAGCTCTAGTGCAGAGAGATTTTCCATGCTTTTGGAGCTTGTGGAAAAAAAAAGAAGGACAGAGCTCCCCCTGCTGAGGAAACACTGGAAATTACTCTGGACCCTTTGATTGCAAAATTAAAAGGGTGTCATGGTCTTACCTCTTGCTGGCTTCTTTCATCTGACATGTGCTGGCGGCCATATTGGTTTCTGGGCTTCTTATAACTTACCACACCCTGCGGCTCCTCCTTCCCACTGGGAGGAGCTGGATGCCTTGCATATATATAGGAGGTCTGTTGCTTCATTTCCCTGCTTGGTCCTCTTGTATACACATGCTCCTGAGATTGTGCTGCTGCTTCTGGTTACCGACCCGGCTTCCACGGACTACCCTTCTGGCTCCCGATCCCTAGCTTCGTTCGGACTACCCTTCTGGCTCCTGATCCCTGGCTTCGTTCGGACTATCCTTCTGGTTCCTGATCCCTGGCTCCGGTGGAAGACTCTGCTTACTGTTTGTTCATCCGTTTGGACTTTAACCTTGCTGTTTGGTTTTTAATAAAGCCTTCCTATTTCAGTTATCTGTTGTTGTACGTCTGATTCATGCTTCCGTGACAAAGGGAAACTGTTGGTGTGTCCAAGGAAGAGGTACAGTAGATCATTTTCCTTTTTCTGTAATGGCTGGGGAGCAGGAGGAAATGAAGGATAATAAACAAGAAATTATCTCAGACTCTAATAATGAGAGTGGACAGCATGTGGTGGCTTTTGTACAGAACCACTAAGAGACTCCACACTCAATAGAGCCAGAGAAAACACTAAAATGATTGATGGGGAATCTGTTAAACCTAATGTAGGGATGTCTTTTCTCTACATATTTCTTAAAAATACCTTGCTGTATCAAGAGGTAAAGCAAGGGGAGGAGGAGGTAGAGCAGTTAGTGCTTCCCAAACCCTGTCCCGGGTGCTATTAGATTTAGCCCATGGTCATCTAATGGGTGGACACCTGGGTATAGAGAAAACTAAGAAGAGACTAACCCAGCAATTCTTTTGGCCTGGTTTACATGCAGATGTCAATGAATATTGTTAGCCATGCCCAGAGTATTAGTATTATGCGCCATTGCAGCATTTTTGGATTTTGCTGGTACCGTTACCAATAATTTTGAAATAATTGGCATAAACCTGGTGGGACCAGTAGTATAGCCTGCCCGGGGGATCAGCACATACTGGTAATACTGGATTATGCCATGTGGTATCCTGAAGTTAGGAACCTGAAAATGTCTAGTTAGTGCCTGAATGTCAAAAAATTATTTTCTGTTTGTTTTTGTTTGATTTACATGCAACCTTTTAAAAATAGAACTGGCTATAGTTTGAGACCTAGGTGTCTTTTTCCCTGGAACTCTGCTTTAATAGAGATTTTGATTCAGTTTCCACCATGATTGATTTCAGATTGTGATTCCTCCATGGTTGCTCCTTACACATAACTGTGAAGAGATGCTTTCATTCTATGACTTCTAGAAGATAAACTAATAGTTTGTTTCCCCATTCTGGTGGCCTAAAAAGGGAGATTACCATTTTTTGTGCCCCTCTTTTAAACCCCCACTCCAGCTATATATAAAACCATGCATAAAGATTAGCAGATGTGTTCAAGTTGGCAATTCCTTGAAGCCTTGTACAATGTAATAAAATGTGCCGATGGTATCTAATAGGAATGAAGATAAAGCAGATTAGATTGTTAGTTTCATTCCTGGTAACATTTTACATATTCTGGCAATATTATGGAATAATAAAATAAGCGGCAAAATGACTCTACATCTTCTGTCTCCTGCTGTGCATACTGTGAGAGTGAGCAGAATTACATTTAATATAAACTTGGTTTATATTAAACTAATCAACCACACAGTGGCATTTATTGGAATATAAAAAAAAAGGTTTTAAAGCATTAGCAATGATTGCTTGCTACAAATGTACAACAAAATATATTAAAATATGATGTTTGATACCCAAAATTATGTTTCTGGCATAAGACCTATGCACAAATGCATAAATTGTCAAGTTACTTAAAATTAAGAGGTTATTTGGTTAACCTCATTTATAGATTCCATTGCATCTTCAAGATATACTATCATAAAAAAAGATTAATTGAATGACATAAAATGTACAGCTAGCAATGCACCACAAATATCAAATAATCAGCTAAGGTGACCCGATTTTCAAACTGAAATTCGGGAACATATATATATATATTTGTTTTTGACAAATGGTAAACTATTTTATAAGCCTATTTTCCTCAAATTATGTGCCCATCAGTGTCGCCTATCAGTGCCACTGCATGCATTCCCATCAGTGCTGCCTATCAGTGCCACTGCTTGTCAGTGCCGCCTATCAATGTCACTGCCTGTCTGCTACCTGTCAGTGCCACTGCATGAGTGCCCATCAGTGCCACATATCAATGCCTCTGCCTGGCAATGCTGCCTATCAGTGCCACTGCCTGTCGGTGCCCATCAGTAACATCTGTCAGTGCCATTGCATGAGTTGCCATCAGTGCCGCTTATCAGTGCCACTGCATGAGTGTCTATCAGTGCCGCCTATCAGTGCCACATGTCAGTGCCGCTGCATACAAGGGAAACAGTGCCGCTTATCAGTGCCACCACATGAGTGCCCATCAGTGCCGCCCATCAGTGCCGCCTATCAATGCCACTGCCTGTCAATGCCACTGCCTGTCAATGCTGCCTATCATTGCCACTGCCTGTCAATGCCCATAAGTGCCGTCTGTCAGGGCCACTGCATGAGTGCCTATCAGTGCTGCCTATCAGTGCCACTGTGGAACAATAGTGCAGCACTAAAATGTGTTGTGCACAATGGTTATGGTGACACAAGATCAAAAAATGCAATAATATAATAATAAAAACAAAATGAATGTGAAAAGGTCCATATGAAGACCATGTATCACAATTAATGTGATGCTGGATCAATGAAATGACACAATCCAATGTGTGAAATAATAGTCCATAAAAGAGGTGACTTTCCAATCATTGACGTATAGAATTGAATATATGGTTGCCTGAAGGGATCACCAAGGCATCACAGTGTAGTAGTAGATATAATAAGGTACTCTTACCAGAGGGTGTGGACTTAAATGTTTTGCAACAGTGAGTCTCATGCGCTTAGTGGTCTCAGCAGACCTGGATCACTGCATAGAGGATCTCCCCAGGCGGTGGTAGTTGTTCCAATCAGGTGGGATAGATGCCACAAGTCGCAGGAACTGGACGGATGAAACTTCCAATGCAGAGTGTAGATGTAGAACTCCAACGGACTCACAGAGTAATGGAAAAAGGATGAAAAAAGAGAGGGCTCCAAATGGCGCAGGTAAAAAAAAAAACGTGACAATGCCACTGCCTGTCAGTGCCCATCAGTTCCGCTTGTCAGTGCCACTGCATGAGTGCCCATCAGTGCCATTTATCAGTGCCACTGCCTGTCAGTGCCCATCAGTGCTGCCTGTCAGTGCCACTGCATGAAAGCCTATCAGTGCCACCTATCAGTGTCACTGCCTGTCAGTGCTGTCTATCAGTGCCACTGCCTGTCAGTGCCGCTTGTCAGTGCCACCGCATGAGTGCCCATCAGTGCTGCCTATCAGTGCCACTGCCTGTCAGTGCTGCATATCAGTGACGCTGCCAGTTAATGCCTATCAGTGCCGCTGTCAGTGAAGGAGAAAAATGACTTATTAAAATGTTATAATAGAAACTCACCTTCTTCTTGTGCTTGTGGCCATTACACTCTGTAGCTCCAGGCAATCCCGCCCCTCTGGACTACACTACACATAATGCTTTGCAGTACAGAAGGGTGGGGAGGAACACTATGCTCTGTTCTCTCCCCTATGTATTGCCACTGCCAGGAGAGTGATTGGAGGAGGGAGCAGAGGCAGGAGGAGAGGGGTGGGATTCTGGGAGTGTTGGTGGTCATGTGTCCCCAGATCACATATGGTTCTTCTAGCTGACAAATGGGGAGGACGAGAGGCAGTGTTTTGTCAGATTTGGCGACCCATTTGAATTTTTTACGGAAGTGACATTCCGCCGCCACTATCTTGCTACACCCTGCACTTGTCCACAATAAGGACACAGTGAGAAGGTGGCTAGCGGACAACTTGTTACACCGACCGGAGTCTTGCATTTCACTTATTTTTAACACTAAACTCAGCTTATATAGTGAAATTCAGTATTTTCAAATTTCTCACACTGTTTTGATGTTGATTTTTCAAAGCAGTAATTTTGATTTTAAATGACTTTTTAACCTTCAAAAATGACACTTTGTGCAGGGACAGTTCTAAGCACGGGAAACAAGCACTGCTTCACAGGCATACATTACACACCCCCTAGGTACAAAATTTAAAGGAATATTTCACTTTTATTGTTTCACTTTAAGCATTATTAAAATCATGGCTGCCGAAAAAACTGCCTTTTTTAAAACTTTTTTTTGCATTGATACATGTCCTCTGGGGCAGGACCCAGGTCCCCAAACACTTTTTAGGACAATAACTTGCATATACAGTAAGCCTTTAAAATTAGCACTTTAGATTTCTCCCATAGACTTTTCCAGGGTGTTCTGCGGCTTTTGCCGCGAACACCCCAAATAGTTTGCTGTTCAGCGAACAGGCAATGTTTGAGTCAAACATGAGTTTGACTCGAACTCGAAGCTCATCCCTAATGGACAGTGACAGGCACTCTTTACTGGGAGATCTGGGGTCTATTCAATCTCAGGTCTTTCCTCTACGTTCAAAAGCAGATCAAATTGGGATTGGTTTGATCAGATGCTTTACACGTGGGTAATGGTTTGCAAAGAACAAACTGAACCCAGAAGCTTGTCACTTCTGGTTTCACTTATCAGAGAGGAGGGTATGGTATGGATGTACTTTCTCCTCTTCTGTGTTCAGAAGAGTCCTGGGATCCCCAATTGCACTAGAGAGCCTGGGAATGGCAGTGGGGAGGGGACCCTCTTTTGACCCCTGTAGAAGTGATCAGGTGGCTGTAGAGCTGCTTGGATCACTTCTACAGTAAAGCCCATTGTCCGCTGCAAATTTTGATGCCAGGACCACGGCTGCAACTGCAGCCATGATCCTGGTATAACCACTTCAACCTGAGGACATACACATACGTCCTAGAGCATGTAGTGGTTAAAGGAATGTATAGTGAATTTTGAATTATTATTATTATACTCAGCACTAGCATAATTATAAAAAAAATACTGTAGCTTTTTTTTATTTAGTCAAGTTAATATGAAATATTTCATATAAATATTTTGTGTCTTTGCGTTTCGTATATGGTGGAGCTTTAAGCTACTTTTCACATATTTATCTCTACTTACAGGCTTTTGAATAAAAAAAAACTAGTTTATTTTAAAGCTACACACAGAAGTGGATGACACATTAGCAGTTATTAATTCTATATGGTAGAGTTTAGTCTTAATAATGTTTCAGTCAGACAAATTGAGCTAACCCCCACTGCCCGGAGAGCATACTTGTTAACTGGAAGTTCAAATAAACTTATTTGGCTCAGATGGTCTCAAGTGTGTGTGGTGGAAACCAGGCGAGGAGTACAAAGCAAAGTCTGTCTTGTCTACAGTCAAGCCTGGTGGTGGGAGTGCCTGGGGCTGCATGAGTGCTGCTGGCACTGGGGAGCTAAAGTTCATTAAGGGAAACATGAATGTCTACATATACTGTGACATACTGAAGCAGAGCATGATCCTCTCCATTTAGAGACTGAACCACAGGGCAGTATTCCAACATGATAACAACCTCAGACACATCTCCAAGATGACCACTGCCTTGCTAAAAAATCTGAGGGTAAAGGTGATGGACTAGCCAAGCATGTCTCCAGACCTAAACCCTATTGAGTATCTGTGGGGCATCCTCAAACAGAAGGTGGAGGAGTGCAAGGTCTCCAACATCCACCAGCTCTGTGATGTCGTCATGAAGGGGTAGAAAGGGACTTCAGTGGCAACCTGTGAAGCTCTGGTGAACTCCATGTCCAAGAGGGTTAAGGCAGTGCTGGAAAATAATGGTGGCCACACAAAATATTCACTTAGGGATATACTGACATTGGTTGCCAGCGGTTAAGACATTAGTGGATGTGTGTTGAGTTACTTGGAGGGGACAGCAAATTTACACAAGCTGTAAACTCACTACTTTACATTGTAGCAAAGTGTCATTTCTTCAGTGTTGTCACATGAAAAGATATAATAAAATATTTACAAAAATGTGAGGGGTGTACTCACTTTTGTGTGTATGTGTATATATACAGTACATATGACATCAAATAATGAATCCAAAACAGAAAAAAAAATAAAAATAGATTATATAGTCCCTGTGTGTGCAGAACCACAAGGTCCACCAATAAAATCAAAGTATAGTGAGCAAGTGAATAAAACATGCGAATTAAAAATAATATTATATAAAGTAACACAAAATTGGTCTCTGTGCACACTCGTGCAAAATTAATTAATTAAGTGATCAAAAATATATAATGTGCTTCAGCATAAAATTTCCAAAGTGCATAGTGCTCCAATGTCAAAAAAGATCCAGAATTAAGTGCTTTAATCAAAAATTTCCAAAGTGCATCAGTGCTCGTGTAGCGCTACCCCCTCAGGAGCCGCTGATTAAATTGGGATCGGCGTATTTAGTTACCTCTATGTAGTGTCTAGGGGTGAAGGTAGTGAGTAGAGCAGTAATCAAATGTTCAATCTGTAGATGAAGTTTTCTGAATGCTTTATTTCTCGGTCCAACACGACCAACACATCAACTTGAGGTAGACAGGATAGGTTGATGAAAATAGAATAACTTCGCAGTATCAGGCTTTTGGATAAAGAAAGCAGTCCTGCCTTCAGTAATTGCGTCAGTACGTCGCCACTCTAGTCGGAGAGGGTGAAGTGCCCCTGGACAGACCTCTGCCACAGGCCTGGCAGCCAGAGTGCCACTTAAGGTTGCTGGGAGGAAGAAGTCTCTGCCACAGACTTGGCTCTGATTGAATGTTGAGACCTCTGCCACAGGCCTAGTACAAGGTTAAATTGAATGATAGAGCGAATCCTCCCAGTAAATAACGTTAGGGTCACCGATTGACAGCATGAGTGTACCTGTCAATGTCCGGTCACCAGATCCCCGATGGTTCGTTCAAGCCCTTTTGGATAACCTGCCTCCGGGTTCTCCTCAAGCCGATCCCCCACGAACAGCGTACAGCCTGGGATCTTCTCAATAGAAGCGGGGACCCAGTAAGTCACTGGGGCCCCTTGGTAGCCTCAGTCGCTCCAGGCCAGGAGGGCCCAGAGTCAGGAACTCCACGTAGCACGCGACCCCAAGCCAGGAGGGCCATAGTGGTGGTACAGGAACCAGGAACCCGCAAAGAACCCAGAACAACGGCCTCCGTCACAGAAATACCCCTCCCCAGCATGCCCCGTGAGGGAAAACTCCTCCAATTGGCTGCTGGGAAGAAGCGGCTCCGCCTGGACTGCATCCCCGGAACACAGACTGACCCACAGAACAATCCAGATTTGGCGACAGCCAAATTTGACAAAATTAAGAATGAGAGCAACATAACTCTCTCATTCCCCCACTAAATTTAACATAGTGTCCTTTTTGAAAGTAAAGGGGCGCTACACTTGTAAACAATATCTGAAGTCCACCACAAGTTCCCACAGTGAAGCTGTGCAAATAACCAGTGTTTCATTTCCACAAGCCTCTCACCTTAAGAAAGGCTAGATTAAAGGGGTGTTGCAGCCGAAATTACACGTTTTAAATAAAAATACCCCTATAATACACAAGCTTAATGTATTCTAGTAAAGTTAGTCTGTAAGCTAAGGTCCGTTTTGTTAGGTTATTACAGCATTTTGAAAGTTTAAAAACTAGCATTAAACCGTGGCCATCTTAAGTGTGGGCATCTGAAGCCATACTGTATTACTTCCTGGATTTCCTGATTGCAGATCTCACACATGTTCAGTGCTGCACAAGCGCTGTAATAGGGTTTAGGTCAGGTTTCCATAGCAACGGGAGTGTCAGAGGAAGTTGACACTTTTCTATGCAAACTTTTCCCCTCCTCCTCCCTGCAAGAACGAGGAAATATTCTGCATGTTCAAGAAATATAGATATCATTTGTGAATATATAAATAATCTCTATCTTGTTATATATTTATCTTGTGTGTATACACACACACCTACACTCAGCGGCGACTTTTTTCTGTACAGCTGTTCATTTAAAAACAATAAAAAATCGCAGCAACAAAATTCATTTATGCATCTAGATTGCATCGCCCCAGCACATCGCATCGACCCCCCCACCAAATCGCATCACATCGCCCCAGCACATCGCATTGCCCCCTGCCAAGTTGCATCACTATGCATACTAGCTCATTATGTCTCTATCTTGCAGGGTGTTTTTTTTATTTATTTTTTTAAAGAGGGTTTAATTCCTCTTTAATACCAGTTCCTGTAAATTCTTGGGCTGTCTTGTAGGAACTGCATGTTTGGGATCTCTCCAGAGTGGCTCAATGATATTGAGGTCAGGAGACTGAGATGGCCACTCCAGAACCCTCACTTTATTCTGCTATAGCCAATGACAGGTCGACTTTGCTTTGCGTTTTGGATGATTGTCATGTTGGAATGTCTAAATATGTTCCATGCGTAGCTTCCTGGCTGATGAATGCAAATGTCCCTCCAGTATTTTTTGATAACATACTGCATTCATCTTGCCAGAAATTTTTACCACATTTCCTGTGCCTTTGTAGCTCACACATCCCCAAAACATCAGCAATCCACCTCTGTGTTTCAGGCGCTGAGGCGGTGCGCTAGTAGGACCACTCCAAAAGTCCTGCTAGCTGCATCTTTGGAGTGGTGAAAGAACAGTGAATTTACAGCTCCTCCACCGCTCCTTCCTATTGAAAACAATAGAGGCGCATTGTTGGCGATATTAACCCTTTTTTGGCCGCTAGTGGGGATTAAAACCACACCGCTAGCAGCCGAATACCGCCGCAATTCCGACGGTATAGCTAAAAATAGCGCCACTATACCATCAGCGCACCTTCTGCCCCAGTGTGAAAGGGGCCTTAATAGCCATTAAAATCCCTTTGTGTCAACTTGTGTGCATGTTATAAGGCCAAAATCACCAGGGTATGTAAAGTTTGGATCATGGTCATTTGGGTAGTTTCTGTTGTCATTATGATTTAACAAGAGTAAACACAGTTGATTGATAATAAATGGCTTCAGCCAAACACTAACCATGAGTAAAGAAATAGGATTTTTATAACAGCTTACCTGTAAAATCCTTTTCTTGGAGTACACCATGGGACACAGAGCCTTAAATCATTACATAATGGGTTGTATGGTCACCAGAGGGGATTGGACACTGGCACAACCAATCAAAGACAGTTCTCCTCCAAATAACCCCTCCCATCAGGGAAGTACCTTAGTTTTGTTAGTTTTGTAGCAAGCAATAAGGTTCCCATAGGAAGGGGGGGAACTCTGTGTCCCGTGGTGTACTCCAAGAAAAGGATTTTACAGGTAAGCTGTTATAAAAATCCTTTTTTCTTTATGGTACACCACGGGACATAGAGCCTTAAATCATTACATAATGGAATGTCCCAGAACAATGCTCAATATGAAGGGGGGGGGGGGAGACCCAGATCCGAGCTGTCTGTAAATGAACAAGAACCCCAAAACTGCTGCCTGCAGTACACTACGCCCAAAGGCAGAATCCTCATGTCCTCTTACATCTATTTGATAGAATTTGATGAATGTATGGACTGAAGACCAAGTTGCAGCTTTACAGATCTGAGCCATTGAAGCCTGGTGATGCACTGCCCATGAAGCACTCATAGCTCTGGTCGAGTACACCTTAACAGAAGAAGGAGGAATCTTATTCCTTAAACCATAAGCTTGAATAATTGCTTGTTGAATCCACCACACAATGGTGGATTTTGATGCCGCTTGTCCCTTCTTGGGACCATCTGGCAAAATAGCAGTTGCCTGCAGATACGCTTTTACTGCTCTCACTACATCTAGGGAGTGCAATAACTTGTCCTCCTCTGTCTGCGGATCCGGAAAAGAGGAAGGCAAAATAATATCTTGATTCAAATGAAATGTCGACACCACCTTTGGTAAAAAGGTTGGATGGGGTCGTAGAACAATCTTTGTCCTTGTGACAAATTAAATAAGGCTTTTTACAAGAAAGAGCTGAAAATACTAAATTCAGATCCCATGGGCACAAGGGAGATTTGACTGGCGGATTGATCCGCAGTACCCCCTGAATGAAAGCCTGAACTAGGGAATGAGATGCCAGTGGTCTTTGAAAGAATA
The DNA here is from genome assembly GCF_905171775.1 of Rana temporaria. Classification (NCBI taxonomy): domain Eukaryota; kingdom Metazoa; phylum Chordata; class Amphibia; order Anura; family Ranidae; genus Rana; species Rana temporaria. Next base: position 323,897,748 of record NC_053490.1, read on the forward strand.
CTGATAGAGCCGATATTTGCCTCTTAATGATACTAAGGGCTAATTTCATATCCACTCCTAGCTGGCAAAAGGCGAGAATCCTACTTATGTCATATCTTTGTGGATTCCATTTGTTAGGCCCCGTACACACGATAGAATCCATCCGCAGATAAATCCCAGCAAATGGGTTTCTGCGGATAGATCCTATGGTGTGTACACGCCAGCGGATCTGTTTCCGCGGAGCAATCTCCTCTGGGATGGATTCCAGCAGATCGGATATTTGTTGTGCTGCACAACATATCCATCTGCTGGAATCCATTCCAACGGATGGATCCGCTCGTCTGTACAGACTTACCGGATCCATTCGTCCAAAGGGATTCCCCGCACGCGTCGTAATGATTTGACGCATGCGTGGAATTCCTTATATGACAGCGTCGCGCCCGTCGCCGCGTCATAATAGCGGCGACGGCGCGACATGTCATCGGCAGAGGATTTCAGCGGGGATTTCAATGCGATGGTGTGTACACGCCATCGCATAGAAATCCTCTGAAATCTTTGAGAGGATTTATCCGCGGATACGGTCCGCTGGACCGTATCTGCGGATAAATCCTCTCGTGTGTATGGGGCCTTAGTTTCACACCATGAGACATATGCTTTCCAGACTCTATAGTATATAAGCCTGGAAGCTGGCATTCTGGCATTAATAAGTGTAGAAAGCACTGGACCCAAGATCCCTAGGGCCAGATCCACAAAAGGGATACGACGGCGTATCTACTGATACGCCGTCGTATCCCTGTTTCTATCTTTGGAACTGATCCACAGAATCAGTTTCCAAAAGATAGGGAGAAGATCCGACATGTGTAAGGGACTTACACTGCCGGATCTTAGGATGCAGTACCGCATCTGCCGCTGGGGGCATTTCGAGTCGAAATGCCGCTTCGGGTATGCAAATTAGCACTTACGGAGATCCACGAAGCTTTTACGCTTCGTTTTTTCTCCGTAAGTATTAGTTTGCAATCGTAAAATTAGGGCTGCTTTTACAAGGCCCAAACTGTTTAGGCCTTGTAAAAGTAGACCCTTCTATCCCGCGTCGCCGCCTTTTTTTTTTCCAAATTTTTTTTTTTCCCGCCGCAACTCGTATTTTTTTTTTACGCCCGTCGCGATTCTCAAAACCCGGTGCAATGTAAAACCGCGCTAAGCACGTCGGGAAAATGACGTTGTGAGCATGCGCAGTACGGCCGGCGCAGGAGCGCGCCTAATTTAAATGGGACTCGCCCCATTCGAATAGGAACGCCTTGCGCCGGCCGGATTTAAGTTACACAGCCGAAAATTTCTAGGTAAGTGCTTTGTGGATCGGGCACTTAGGTAGAAATTTTGCGGCCGTGTAACTTAAATGGCAATATTTAAGTTACGGCGGCTGGCTGTGGATCTGGCCCCTAGTTTTTTCAGAATGTGGGTCTCAGTAGCCAAGCCGTCAAATTTAGCTCTTGTAAGGAAGGGTGGAACACTGGATCTTGCGACAGCAGGTCGTGATGAAGTGGAAGCTTCCAAGGTTTTCCTACCGCCATCTTTATGATTTTGGCGTACCAGGATCTTCTGGGCCAATTTGGGGCCACTAAGATTACAAGAATTCTTTCCTTCTTGATCCTGCAAAGTAGCCTTTGTAAGAGAGTGATTGGCGGAAATGCATAGATCAGTGAAAACTGATTCCACAGAATTATTAGAGCATCCGATCCGTAGGCCAGAGGATCTCTCATCCTGGACACGAAGTTGTCCAACTTCCAGGTCTACATCCGGGGTCCCCCATCTCTGTCATATGGCCTGAAAGATATCGGGGTGGAGAGACCACTCTCCTGGTACTAGTTGCTGGCAACTCAGATAGTCCGCTTGCCAGTTTTCTACCCCCGGAATTAAGATTGCAGAGAGACAAGGAACATTTCTTTCTGACCAAGTCAAAACCTGATTCACCTCCTTCTGAGTGCCCTGACTGCGGGTGCCTCCTCTGTGATTGATGTACGCTGAATCTGAACAATCCTAATTGTTCCAGGTATTTTATTGTGGTAAGCACATTGTGATCTAATCCTGCCACTGACTGATCTATCACAAGTAGATAGTCTAGATAAGCTGTTACCGCTATGCCCTGTACCCTCAGATTTGCCAACAGAGGAGCTAGTACCTTTGTAAATACCCGGGGTGCGGTTGCCACCCCAAATGGCAGAGTCACAAACTGGAAGTGGTGATCTTCTACCGCGAACCTTAAGAATCTTTGGTGCGATTGGGGCGTGGCTACCGGGCTTTCTGCATGGACGTGTAGGCAGAGAGCTCCGCGCCATTCGTAGGGGAATCAACTCACCGAGGCTCCATCTACGGCTCTATCCCCTCCAGATCGCTCCACCGGATCGCCCAGCATCCCGAGATGGCTCGCAAGAGAAAAACGGCTCCGCAGGTACAGAAGCTGTCCCACTTCTTCTCCCCGGCGTCCCGCGGCCTAGTCCAAGATGGCGCCGGCGGCGCCTCGCCGTCCTCCTCCAGCGGCTCCGGTTCGGCCCCTACGAGTCCTAACCCGCTCCTAGGTGAAGCAAATAGGTCCCCCGAGGCCTCCTCACCCCTGGTGCGCAGCCCAGCAAAATCTAAGCCGCGGCTTTCCCCTGAATGCTCCGGTGGGAGGGTGGACATGTTGCAGGACTCACTAAATGACACCAGGGAGCTGGCGGCACCCATTAACTCTTTCCCCACTGCTGACAAGCCGCTCTCAGACACCATGTTGAAAGACATGCTGGTGTCCCTCCGCAGCTCCCTCCATGCGGATATGATGGAGTGCATGAGGGGTTTTAAAGCTGATGTGCAGGAGTTGGGGGGCAGAGTGGATCATGTGGAGCAGAAGATGGGGGAGTTTGCTTCATCTTTTAACTCACTGGTGGATGCCCATAACGACCAGGAGGATGAACTGGCTTGGCTTAAAACAAAGGTCTCGGACCTGGAGGACAGATCCAGGAGGAACAATGTTAAGATCCGTGGTGTCCCTGAATCTGTCCTCCCCCACCAACTGCAACAATATGCACAGGACCTTATGAAGTTGCTGGTCCCCGATCTGTCAGACGCTGATCTGGCAATTGACAGAATACACCGCCTGCCTAAGCCGTCCTACCTCCCCGAGAACATACCCAGAGACGTTTTAATGCGGGTACATTTCTTCCAAATAAAGGAGCGCTTCATGATGTCCTTCAGGAAGAACAAAAATCCGCTTCCCCAATATGATTCTGTTCAATTATTCGCCGACCTCTCACAATATACAATGCAAAGACGCAGGGCTCTTCTTCCGGTCACAAAAGCTCTACGCAACCATGACATCGTTTATAGATGGGGCTATCCGGCCAAACTCACCGTCACGAGAGACAACCACTCATCCGTGGTCAACAACCTCACAGAGGGCTTGGCCCTCCTACGTTCTTGGGATATTGTGCCGGCGCAGATTGATGGAGACCAGCCCTCTGCCTCAAAGGTTTCTACCCAGGACTCATGGCACAAGGTGACCCACAAGAAGAAGAACAAGAAACGTCTCTCTTAAGTGCCTCGGTTACTTCAACAGTTTGATACTACATGTTACCCTACTAACTTTGTTATTTTCCCCCCCGTGTTAAATGAGCAGACCCCCTGCTCCCAGATTCTCAAAAGGATCTCCCTTTTTATCGTTCGACTTGGTTCTGATCGAACTACTTTGCTGTTTAAAGACCACTAACCCATGTGGCATTGTTTTGTTTTTCTTTTCGTTTTTCTTCTTTGTTCTTCCTCACCCCCTACCTAGAGATGGACTTCACCCCATGGACCAGGACTTGACGAGATCCTCGCCCCCGGAAACAACACCTTGGCTTTCATCCCTGCTACGCCAGCTTCTTCAACCTGAGGTACTGTTACATCTTCACCCCACGTTGCTATGGTTCTTAACGTAATCTCCTTTAATGTGCATGGGCTGAACCACCCTGCTAAAAGAACTGCTCTGTGGAAAGAGGCTCAGAAATTACAGGCGGACATCTTGTGCATACAGGAATCCCACTTTTTATCCTCTAACCCCCCTTGCCTCAAACACAAAAACTTTCCCCATGTGTTTTGCGCCTCAGCCCCCAATAAGAAGCATAGAGGGGTCGTCACGGCCATAAGAGACTCTGTTTCGTTTAAACTAGGGGAGGTGGTCTCCGACCCAGCGGGCCGGTTTGTGATCCTTGTGGGGGAGTTTAACAATCATATGTACACTATTGCTAACCTTTACGCCCCCAATGCCAATCAGGTCAGGTTTGTTAACAAAGTCTTTAAGAAAATACTTGATGTTAAAAAGGGTAATGTTATTATATGTGGTGACTATAACATGACGGTTGACTACAGTGTTGACACTACATCTAAATCCAAACGCCCCCTCCCCTCCCTACACCCTGCTCTTCTCAGAGAGGACTACTACGATGTTTGGAGGTGTCAGCACTCTAGTGAACGGGACTACTCCTTCCACTCGACCAGACACAATACCTACTCCCGTATTGACATGGTGCTTGTCGACAAGGCTCTTCTCAGGGCGGTCACCTCCTCCGCCATCCACGACATCTCGTGGTCTGACCACGCACCTGTCTCCATTTCGCTAGCGGAGGGGATGACCCCTAGTCCTGCTTACATCTGGAGAGCAAATGCAGGGGTATTCCAAACTCAGGCCCAGGTGAACACTATCACCAAGCAACTGAAAGAATTCTTTGAGTTGAATGAAGGTTCAGTATCTGACCCGTCAGTCTTGTGGTGCGCCCACAAGGCCTTCATTAGAGGGATTCTCCTCCAAATCAGCGCTAGACTAAAACGCCAGAGAACTCTGAAGATAGACCTTCTTTTGAAGGAAATAGGATCTTTGGAGGTGCAAAATAAGGCCTCGCCAACTCTATCCCTGTCAAACAAATTGGTCGGCCTTAGGTGCGACCTTCGGCGATTACTCCTAGAATCACATAATAAATTTGTTAACGCCCTGAAGCTAACGTACTACTCCTCTGGGAATAAGGCTGGCAAATTTTTGGCACGGCGCCTGAAGGACCAGAGAACTCATACGAAAATTCCTTTCCTCCGCAGCCCACTTAACAATAGCAAACTGTATGACCCGAGAGATATTGCCAACTCTTTCGCAGACTACTACTCCGCCCTGTATAACATTAAAAAGGAAAGCTCCACCCCACAACCCTCAGATCAAGACATACATAACTTTCTAGCCAACATATCCCTCCCTGCCCTGTCACCTACACAACTCAATGCACTCAATGCTCCCATCACATCTGCAGAGATCCAGAAAATGATATCTAAGATGCCCCTAGGCAAATCCCCTGGCCCTGATGGCCTACCTAATGACTACTATAGAACGTTTGGTGAGATCCTTGCACCCTCACTGTGTTCAGTTTTTTTCACAAGCCATGGTTTCTGCTAGTCTCCCTCCTGAGATGCTTTCCGCCTATATTGTCACAATCCCCAAACCTGGTAAACCTCCCGATGTTCCCTCAAACTTCCGCCCCATTTCATTATTGAACACAGACGTTAAGTTATATGCCAAGATTCTAGCCCAGAGACTTCTGACTGTCATTCCTTCCCTAGTTAATCCTGACCAGTCTGGCTTCACTGCGGGAAGACAGGCTTCAGATGCCACCCGCAGGATCATAGGGGTTGTGCAATGTGCTTGGACCTCTCGGACGCCTTCTCTGCTCCTCTCTCTGGATGCGGAGAAGGCGTTCGACAGGGTCCATTGGAACTATATGTCCCATACCCTAACTAAATTCGGGTTCCAAGGCCCCATTATGTCTGCTATTCTGGCCCTCTACTCACACCCCTCAGCCCAGGTTTTCTCATCCAATTGCCTCTCAAGACCCTTCCACATATCCAACGGGACGCGTCAGGGATGCCCTCTCTCTCCCTCTATTTTCAACCTCCTAATTGAACCTTTGGCAGAAAAGATTAGGGCCCATCCCCATATCACTGGGTTCTCTATCCAAGGTATATCCCATAAAATTAATTTGTTTGCTGATGATATCATCCTGTCCCTAACATCTCCGTCATCATCACTCCCCCATGTTCAGGAGGTTTTGCACTCCTTCAGCAATATTTCTTACTATAAAGTGAATGCCTCCAAATCAACTATCCTACCTATGCACCTACCAACCCCCGCCCAAGCGTATCTGGAAAAAACCTTCCCCTACTCGTGGGCCAAGAAAAGCATATCATACCTAGGTCTTCAGATCACAGCAGACCCTCACGGACTGGCGGATGCTAACTACCCAGCGCTAATAGCGAAACTCAGTAGGGAGTCGATGCGCCTTTCCAAAATAGAACTCTCCTGGGTTGGGCGTCTTGCCTCCTTTAAGATGTTGCTACTTCCCCAGATCCTGTACATATTTCGCACACTCCCTATTCCCTTAAAAGCCCCCCATCTCCGTTCATTAAACTCTATCCTTAGGTCCCATGTTTGGGGTTCACGCAAGCCCAGATGCTCTAAGACACTCTTAACCAGACACAGGTCAGTCGGGGGTATGGGCCTAACGGACATAAGAGACTACTACCGTGCCTCCCTTCTAAACCAGCTCAAAGTGTGGTTCACAAATCCCCAGGCGTCCCCCTGGTGCAGTATTGAGAGATCCTTGAGTCCCACCAAGGACTTGGTCTCCTTGCTGTACCTGGACAGGTGGAAACCTTTTCCTCTACATCGGTTGCCCTTGTCTCTTCGGGCCTCACTGGAGGCCTGGAGGGACCTTGGGAACAGGACCGATCCCCGCGACACGTTGGTGGAGGTACCTGTCCCTATTGACGTCTTAGAAAGCGCAATCCCCAATGTTAGTCTTAGAAGTTGGAAAGACAAGGGCATCACGCAGATATCGCACCTCTTCAGTGCTAACCGCATTTCCACTTTTCAGTCCCTTCAGGCTACATACCACCTCACTCAATCAGATCTGTACAGGTTTCGCCAAGTATCACATTTCCTTAGCTCTGTCAGTGAACACAGAATACTCCTCCCAGACCAGGTTTGGAGGTTCTACGTATTCACCTCCCCCTACACCAAGGGGATTCCCCTCTTCTACAATCTTCTCCAGCACAGGCGCTCCTTTGTCAAGTCCCCCCCATTCCTGAAATGGGAGGAAGACTTGGGCACTGTCTTCACAGACCTTCAATGGCGAGTGGCCCTCAACTCGGTGTAAAAAGCATCCAAATGCACTAACCACTGGGAACTTGCCCAAAAAATTGCCCTAAGGTGGTAACTTACGCCATACAGAATGTCTAAGTTCTCCCAAGACAACTCCCCCTTGTGCTGGAGGGATTGTGGAGAGGTGGGTAATATTATGCATGTCTTTTGGAAATGTAAACATTTAACAAGCTTCTGGAGGAGTCTGTTCAAATGTATATACTCTATTACTGGGGTTCTCACCCGACCAGGCCCTGCGCTGGCCCTACTTGGTCTGAACATTGACTCCTTCCCCCCTCAGTTCCGTACTGTAGTGACACATCTGTTACTAGCTGCGAGATCGTTGATTACCCGGAACTGGAAGTCCTCCACAGTCCCAAATCTCTCAGATGTCATCACCTTCACTCGTAACAACTATATATATGAATCTCAAATAGCCTCTAGAATGGGCCAGAGGAGAAGCTTTGACAAAAAATGGCAGATCTGGAGAGAAGTGTTTGGTGAGTGATCTTACCTCTGGTACACGGCTTTCTTGATGATAATGTAAAGCGAGCGGTGGCTCTTGTCACGTCCTGGTACGACTACTTCTCCTTATCGTAACCAGATCTTGTGATCCATCTCACCCCTGTTCATGTCCTCCCCCCATTTCATTTCATTTTATTTTATTTTATTTTATGTTTACTATTGATATAATTATATTCACCTTACTCGACTACATACCATTCCAGTACTTAGTCCCTCCTATCCCCCTCCCGCGGGTGGTCTTCTGACATTGGTCCCTTTTCTGACCTCTCGGGGAGGGAGTATGCAGGGCTGTTAATTGTTAGTGGTTGCACTTTCCCAGTCTGTATAATATGTCTTTCAGATGTAACAGTTCCTGCCTGTACTGTAGTGGAAATGTGCTCCTATGATTATGATATTTGCCTTTATTGCGTCCGTGTTCTCACTGTGGTCCAATGTCTCGTGACTTCTTGACGCATTTGTTTATATGTTTGTAAAACTGAAAACTTTTCAATAAAAATTTAATTGAAAAAAAGAAAAAAAGAATCTTTGGTGCGCTGGATGGATAGGCACATGTACAGTACAGACCAAAAGTTTGGACACACCTTCTCATTCAAAGAGTTTTCTTTATTTTCATGACTATGAAAATTGTAGATTCACACTGAAGGCATCAAAACTAAATATAAAAATAAATAAAATATATTTAATATTCTAGGTTCTTCAAAGTAGCCACCTTTTGTTTTGATTACTGCTTTGCACACTCTTGGCATTCTCTTGATGAGCTTCAAGAGGTAGTCACCTGGCGCAGCACCCCATCACTCTCCTTCTTGGTCAAATAGCCCTTACACAGCCTGGAGGTGTGTTTGGGGTCATTGTCCTGTTGAAAAATAAATGATGGTCCAACTAAACGCAAAACGGATGGAATAGCATGCAAGATGCTGTGGTAGCTATGCTGGTTCAGTATGCCTTAAATTTTGATTAAATCCCCAACAGTGTCACCAGCAAAGCACCCCCACACCATCACACCCCCTCCTTCATGCTTCACGGTGGGAACCAGGCATGTAGAGTCCATCCGTTCACCTTTTCTGCGTCGCACAAAGACACGGGGGTTGGAACCAAAGATCTCAAGTTTGGACTCATCAGACCAAAGCACAGATTTCCACTGGTCTGATGTCCATTCCTTGTGTTCTTTAGCCCAAACAAGTCTCTTCTGCTTGTTGCCTTTCTTTAGCATCGGTTTCCTAGCAGATATTCTACCATGAAGGCCTGATTCACACAGTCTCCTCTTAACAGTTCTAGAGATGTGTCTGCTGCAAAAGGTGGCTACTTTGAAGAACCTAGAATATGAAATATATTTTAAGTTGTTTCACACTTTTTTGTTATGTATAATTCCACATGTGTTCATTCATAGTTTTGATGCCTTCAGTGTGAATCTACAATTTTCATAGTCATGAAAATAAAGAAAACTCTTTGATTGAGAAGGTGTGTCCAAACTTTTGGTCTCTACTGTAAATATGCTTCCTTGATGTCTATTGACGCTATGAATTCTCCTCCTTGTAGGGAGGCGACCACTGATCGAATAGTTTCCTTTCGGAAATGGTGAATGTTCAGAAACTGATTTAGAGATCTTAGATCCAGAATGGGTCTGACATCTCCATTTGTTTTTTGAATCACAAAGAGGTTTGAATAAAAACCTGAACCTTGCTCCTTTAGGGATACTTCTGTGGTCACACCTTGGGACAGCAAGTGATCCAATCCTTTGAAGAAGGATGCTCTTTTTAGTGGATCTTTGGAGAACCTTGAGCTTCGGAACTGAGAAGATGGGATTTCTCGAAATTCCAGCTTGCATCCTAGGGATACTGTGGATACTACCCACTTGTCCTGCGTTTCTGTCTGCCATGCCGTTGACAACTGTTGAAGTCGTCCCCCCACTCGGCCAAGTGGGGATGCTCCTTCATAAAGAGGCTTTGGGGTTTTGCTTGTTAGCCTTTGAACCCCACTGCTTCTTGTTTTTCTGGGCTTGGTCTTCTTTAGCCTTTGTGGCTGGCTGAAAATGCCAACGCTACTGGCTGGAGCTAGATCTACCAGGAGTTGGGGAGAGAGACCGTTTAAAACAAGGACGCTTGAGTTTCTTCTTCTCTGGTAAAAGGGTAGTTTTACCACATGATATGTTTTGGATATATTTCCCCAAATCTTCCCCAAAGAGGTGTTCGCCATGGAAGGGGAAACTGACCAAAAGCTTCTTGCATGGGGCTTCTGCTGACCAATGCTTTAGCCAAAGAATTCTGCGCATTAAGCACCAGCTGCAGCATGAGGCGGGATGCCTGTTGGATAGAATCTCTAATGGCATCCACTGTAAAACATAAGGATCTAGGCATATTCTCCCAAAATTTGATCTGTTCAGCAGTCAGATTTTTCATCCCCAGTTTCACCTGGTCTTTTAAGACCTGACATATACCCACCGCTGCTACAGCAGGTTGGGTTACTGCGCCTGCCAGAAGAAAGGATGATTTTAGTAAAGATTCCAACCTTTTTTCAGAAGGATCTTTAAATGCCTAGGCATTGTCCACAGGACAAGTTAGGCTTTTGTCTACAGAAGAAAACGCTGCATCCACAGAAGGCAGACTCCACTTCTTGGTAAACTTCTCCTCCATAGGATAAAGCACTTCAAACTTCCTAGGAGGAGCAAAACGCTTATCTGGGTTTTTCCAATCTGCGTGAATCAGATTCTCCAATAAACAATGAATCGGAAGGACACAAGCAGCCTGTGGAGATTTTACAAGCCCAGGGAGGAGACAGGTGATTCAGTTAACTCCTTAGAGGGTAATCTGAATGTGGAGCGCACTGCTTCAGTATAATATTGCACCTGTAATTTTAGCACCTGAGATGCAGAAAAAGGTTCCTCTGAAAGCTTGGATCCCTCAGAGTCCTCATCCCCTTCTGAGTCCTCATCCCCTGACGGGACCTCATCCTTCTCAGATCTTTCTGCAAGGAGATCTAAAACAACAGGAGGAGATCTGCTTCCCTTTTTGTACTTTTCTGAGGACTTTGCGATTAATGCACCGTTGTGCGGTTAATGGAGTTTCTCCTGTGTTAGGAGATCCTCCAGTTTTCTCTGATAGGAGGAGGAGGAGGGCAATGGCAGAGCTTGCAGCGGAAGGAGTGTGCTTGTCGATTGGACTGACACTGCTTTGGAGCCTGGCGAGTTAAAACTCAGCACTTTACTCCCCCCCCCCCGTGGTGGCTTAAAATATTACACACACTCTAAATAGGAAAAGTCCCTAAGTTTAAAACCTAGGACTGTTTCCTTACTCACCTTTTCCCCGCCGCAGGTTCTCTGCCAGGCAGATACTAATCTTCCCCCATCCCGGCGGGGTCTGCCTGCCAACCTTCAGGGGTATGGGTTCCTACCTAAAGGAGACCTCTTCCCTGGGCCTTGTAAAAGACTCTTACCAGGACTTTTAGCATATAGAGTGAAAGTGCTGGACTCCAGGGCCCAGTCCTCCGGAGAGAGACATTACAGGTGACACCTCGTCCATGTGGTCCAGATACCATACAGTTTTGGCGTAATATAATTAAGCATCTTGGATAGACCCACAGTGTAGCTCTCTACCTTCATAGGGCTTCTTAGGCAGAGCTTTCTTCAGCACATTTTCCTCGCGCCCAACACCTTAGACACTGGTGAAAAAACAAAGGTACTTCCCTGATGGGAGGGGTTATATGGAGTAGAACTGTCTTTGATTGGTTGTGCCAGTGTCCAATCACCTCTGGTGACCATTATGTAATGATTTAAGGCTCTGTGTCCCGTGGTGTACTGTAACGGTCAGGGGTTAACACCGTTATGATTTTCCATTCCACCAACCCAAGACAGCTTCCGACACACCACAATCCAGCAGACAGGACCCATTGGATTTCCCCCAGAAGAACAAAACACACACAGCTCTGTTCTCTGGTTCCAAACAGAATAGGTTTTAATGACAAACTCAGGCTCTTTTTATACAGTCAGTAACCAAGTGAACAATGAATCAACTCCACCCACAACATTACACAATGAACTCAATACACATTTTTAGTCAGACTTTCTGGCACCGAATCTACAAGAGTTAATTACTATCATTTACCCAGACATTGTGACTCTGCGATAAGCTTTTCTCACCTTCTATTCAATACACATTCCTTTAGTAAACATAAGTCAGACGTCTGACCTTTAGAGGGTGCTAAGTCACATCACATATTATCATCAATATATTTTCACACAATACAGGGTCAATTAGCATAGCACAATGAAATATCTTAGGAGCCATAGAATACAATCACAGCAAGCTTCATCACTACAGCCAGGTAGCTGGAGGTGATTAACATCAATTACCATCTTAACAGTATGTGTCCCCACATTGAATGAATCACACTATTATTGACTGGTTGTGTTCAGAATTAACCACCTGTAATATTTCAAGATATCCTGCAATACATTGTGAATTATCATTAATGTCCCATCTCATGTAATTCAAGATATCCTTTCTCAGTCATCCTATGCCCCTAGTAAACATAGGATGACCCTAGACCCAAGAGTCATTGGTGAAGCTGAAACAGGAGTACCCCGCATCCTTCAAGAGCCTCTGGGTCCCACGGGCCATACCGTTACATGTACGATAAAGAAAATTATTTTGCCGCATACACATGATCTGAATTTCCAACAAGAAAAGTTTGATGTGAGCTTTTGGTCAGAAATTCCGACCGTGTAGTAGGCCCCATTGGACATTTTCTGTCAGAATTCCCAACAGCAAAAATTTGAGAGCTGGTTCTCAAATTTTCAGACGGGAAAAGTTATTTTTGTAAATTCTATTCGTCTGTATGCAATTCCGACGCACAAAAATTCTACGCATGCTCGGAATCATTGAACTTAATTTTTCCCGGCTCGTCGTAGTGTTGTACATCACTGCATTCTTGACGTTCGGAATTTCCGACAACATTTGTGTGACCGTGTGTATGCAACACAAGTTTGAGCCAACATTCCGTCAGAAAAAAGTCCACAATTTTCTTGTCGGAAATTTTGTTTGTGTGCATTTGTGTTATCATTCATATTTTCTGAAAATGGCCAAGAAATCATAAATTCTGTCAGGGTATGTAAACTTATGAACAGAATTGTATATTTCTGCAAAAAAAAAAAAAAGCAAACAGAAATTGCCTAGTGCATGCTTGTGTCTTGACAGAACTATCAAGATATCTATTTATCTGAGACTAGCATTGGACTTCAAATGAATGTAAAAGGTACACAAAACAAGGATACATTTACAAGCTGAAAAACGGAATACAAAAGAATATAGGGCAAAAAAATATATATATTTCAAATTGTAATAAAACCTTATTTTTGCTTCTAGGCATTTTCATTCTTCACAGTTTGACCTACACCAGGCAAGAATAATAGTGTAACTGCATGTGGAAATTACATATTCATGTATTTACAATCATATTTATGTTATTGTTTTACAAAAATATGAAACAACTCTTTAAGTCTTTTACAGAGGCATCTTCACAGTGCTAACCTGCACCCTAGGGCAGTCTATCTTGAGCATCAATCCTAAGGTATGCATTCTGCATAGCAAACAGTCATTGATAAATCTCTCTTATTGCTGTTTCATTCGAAAAAGAAAAAGAAAAAAAAAAGTACGAGGTTATAAAGAACTAACAATAACATTTGTAGCTCTCCGTTATATTAAATCAATTATTATAAAATATGAGCCCTTATCTTTTGTCAGATTTTGGGTTCTTTACAATGGCCTTTGCTTAAGCAAAGGATGAGCTTTTAGTTCAGATCAGCCATGAGGTTCAGCCAAACCCAAGCTCCTTACAGTTTTTCAAACAGGAAAACTAAATGAATAGATTTTGCAAATTCCCCCTCACACCCAAACCTCCAGCTTCTATAGCTGGAAATCATTAATTTAGTGGTGGTATCACCATCACATGATTGATGTTGAATTTACATTGTGAGACATATATACTCTGTGTGTGTGTATATATATATTTATTTATTTATTTATATGCTGTATATACACTTTATTGCCAAAAGTATTGGGACACCTGCCTTTAAAGTGATTGTAAACCCTTTACAACCACTTTAACCTACTGGTAAGCCTAGATTAAGGCTTACCTTTAGGTGCTTGAAATATCTCCCAGACCTGCACGGTCTAGGAGATATTTGCAAATCCCTGTACGGCGATTTGTTCTGCGCATGCACCAGAGTTAGAAAGGGCACGCTGGCTCCGCCGCTCCAGCCACTCACAGAGCCTGAGTTTGTGGCCCCAGAAGGAAGAGGGGCGAAGAATGGACGCTCGCTACTCGTGAGGAAGACAGGGACATTGGGGGTTGCTGCTGCAGGTAAGTGTCACATAATGGGCTTCTATGCGATGCATTGAATCCCATTATGCTTTACCCTTGCAGGGAAACAAAGAGGAAGTAACACCCATCAGGGTTTACTTCCTCTTTAAACACACATGAACTTTAATGGCATCCTAGTCTTAGGGGCAGATCCACATACATCTGCGCTGGGCGCAGCATATCTAAGATACGTTACGCCGCTGTAACTTACTTTTAGTTGGTTTGAATCCTCAACGAATCCGCGTCATAAGTTACGGCGGCGTAGCATATCTCTCGCGGCGTAAGGGCGCGGAATTCAAATACGGCGGGTAGGAGGCGTGTTTCATTTAAATGAAGCGCGTCCCCGCGCCGAACGAACGGCGCATTCGCCGTCCGTAAAAACTCCCAGGGTGTATTGCTCCTAATGACGTCGCAAGGACGTCATTGGTTTCAACGTAAACGTAAATGGCGTCCAGCCCCATTCACGGACGACTTATGCAAACGACGTAAAATTTTCAAATTTATATGCGGGAACGACGGCCATACTTAACATTGAGTACGCCACCATATAGCAGCTTTAACTATATGCCGGAAAAAGTCGAACGGAAACAACATAAAAAAAATGCGATGGCCAGTCGTACGTTCGTGGATCGTCGGAAATAGCTCATTTGCATACTCGACGCGGATTACGACGGGAACACCATCTAGCGGACGCCGAAAAATTGCATCTTATATCCGACGGCGTACGAAGACGTACGCCTGTCGTATCTAGCCGAGATGCCATAGTATCTTGTTTTGAGGATTCAAAACAAAGATATGACGCAGGAATTTTGAAATTACGCCGGCGTATCAGTAGATACGCCGGCAGAATTTCTTTGTGGATCTACCCCTTAGTCCGTAGGGTACAATATTAAGTTGGCCCACCCTTTGCAGCTATAACAGCTTCAACTCTTCTGGACAGCCACAAGGTGGACTATCGGAATTTTTGACCATTCTTTCAGAAGAGCATTTTTGAGGTCAGTCACTGATGTTGGAAGAGAAGACCTGGCTCGTAGTCTCTACTCTAACTCATCTCAAAGGTGTTTGTCAGGATGAGGTCAGGCCAGTCAATGTTCTCCACCCCAAACTCGCTCATCCATGTCTTTATGGACCTTGCTTTGTACACTGCCCGAAATAATTATATAAATATATATCAATTCTACTATGGAATGTGTATTTATATGCTTTTGAATAAATCAATGGGGTACTATGTATGTACACAGTGGGTGGCAGACATCTTGGGGCCCTATCCAAGGGAAGGTTATGCTTTGGGTCTTTGTTTGTTGCTTTTTGCATGGGGTCTGCATCACAATCCGTATCAGACCCAGGCATGAAGCCAGGCTTATTAGGAAAGGATGGGGCAGCAGGTCTGAAGCCCCTTTCTGAACCATATAAGGCTAAATGTCCTCAATGCCCTTGACACTGGGAGAACATCTTGCCAGGGGACATCCCTGGCATTGCACCTTGTCTTCATGTTGATAGGGACAAAAGGTTTATCCCTACATCCCTGGTCCAGTGGATAATGGGGTCTGTGATGGGGGAATCTTGAAGCAGTCTTTAAAACAAGTGGGGCAATATTTTCACCCCTCCTATATGAATGAGATGCAAAAGAAATACAAAAGGCGCGTGGCCTTTTTGCATGAGTCCTTTTAAAATGTTTATTTCAAACAGATAAATGTGTACAGGAAATATCACGTGTTCATAGGCGGCTTGGTGACTAAATAATTAGCACTAAAACAAATACAATTGTATGTAAAACAATGCCCATATAAGGGATAACAAGTGAATGATCGGCTTATTCGGCTAACGCGTTTTGAGGATAATGCTCTTCCTCAGAGCCTTAGAGGACCAGGTCTGGTCTGTGTGTTATAGTAGTGGGGGCCGGATGGATAATGTATTGCAATGTGGATATTGACCAACTGGGAGGGTTATTTTTCTCTGATGTGTTATTCTTTCTGCATAACTACGCTCTTAGCACCAAACGAGTGTGTGCAGGGATCAGGTGACCCATTAGTCATGCAATCCTTCCCAATAGGGTGTTAGTGTTGTGATCTCTCAAACCCGCACAGATTAGTGGCAGGACTTGTACATAAGGGCAAGCTCTCTCACCAAAAAGCCATCGGTGGAGCTGTACAGATACCCCCTGCAATAGTTTGCAGGGGGTATCTGTACAGTGTTGATGCTTTCAGTATGTATGCTTGGGGGGGTGGAGATATTATCTGTTTGAAATAAACGTTTTAAAAGGACTCATGTATCAGGCCACACGCCTTTCATATTTATTTTGCATCTAGTATTTTGGACTTACCCCTGTCGGCCAAGGCAGCGGGACATGCATGAACTATTAATGAATGAATTATTTATTTACTTACGCCATCACGAATATACCACCATTCTTCCTAGGTTCGCCAAACCAACGCAGGAGAATATCTTTTCCTATATGAATGAGTAAGGGGTACATAGTACCCTTTGTTACTACTTCACAAAAAGAAATGAAAATGCAAATAAACACACAGACACTATTAAAAAGTTCTGTAGCATTATTTGAAAAAGAAACATTGTCCCTATTGTAAAACCAATGCCAGCAACATCAACATCACTTAATCTAGTGATGTAGATCCATGGCAATCACATTAAACAACATCCTGATGACCTGGGGACACAACAACGTCCACAAGAGCTTCTTCTGCCACAAATGACAGCTTCATGGCTAGCTGTGCTGAATGTAAACAAATCATCTAGATGAGCTGGCTAATGTCATTAAACATATATGGTCAATGATGTCCCTGGTATCCCCTGGCTACAACACAAGGAGAGCAAAATGAATACACTTTATAAAATTCCAAATAAAAGAGTGACAGGACGCCCACTAACACACAGCTTCTTTCTCTATCTGCAACGTAGAGAGAGTCCTGACTCTCCCGTAGTCCAGGGAGAAAGCCTTGCATTACTGTGTGGAGTTACAGGCAGAAGAACAGGAAGTGAGGATTTCTCAGAAGAAATAAGGACATTTAAAAGCAAAATCAAATGATGAGGTAAGTGAAGGAGGACTGCACTGAGGTAAAGGAAGCTATTTAGGATTTTTTTTTACCTTTACAACCCCTTTAAAGAAAAGGAGACAACAATGTTGTAACGGAACGTTCTACACTCCGCTTGAGTATTTCCGTCATATACCGCTTCCTATCAGTCTAGATATAGATATCGGATATTCCAGCTGCTCTCAACACACAATGAGATGAGACTTGTTTGTGTGCTAAACATGGAGTGTTTATTGGAACCAATAATGCAACCTTATATAATCATTTACCCAGACTAGGCGACTCAGATATAACCTTTCAGAGTAGGCGTCACGTCTCCGCTCACCTGCTATACAATACACATTATCATAAGTGTAAACACAGGACATCTTTACACAATAGCAGGGTCAATTAGCACAGAGAACAGACAGATGGCTGGAGGTGATGGCATTAGCATCTAACAGTATTTTTCCCAACAGTATGAATGAGTCACTCTTACAATTAACCCGTGGAGTTCAGAATCAACAAACAGATATCCTGGAGTATATTGTGGATAATAATTACATAATAATCTCATCTCAAGTAGTCCAAGATATCATTCCTCAGTCATCCTATGCCCCTAGTCGACATAGGATGATTTTAAACATAAGAGGGTCCGGTGATGTCCCTGGTGAGTCTGTCACAAATGTCAACTGTAAAAAACCCAGCCCAGGCTCACCGACACACAAAACCATGCATCCTGCAGCTAATAGCAATGTAATAGTAGCTAAAATGCAGAAACCAGCAGTGGCTGACTCATAATGAAGAATACTGGAAATGACAAATGGTGAGAATTCCTCAAATAATGGGATATCAATAGCTTCAACCGGTATTCAAAATCATCTAACTAATGTGTTTCTGTTCCACATTGACACTCATCATATAACAAAGGGATACATGATCCAATGGCAATGATGAGTTCTCAGCACTGAGCGTATAATATTTGGACTGTCTCCTTAATTTTAGCTAATGCCAAAGTGGATTGTCTACAACACCCCTGATTCCTCCAAACAGTATGGCCAACTAAACATGTGAATAGGAGAGCAGCAAGGGGCAATGATATGCCAAGTAGATGGAAACTGACACGATAGAAGCAATAAGCAGCAGGTAGCGTCAAGCGAGCATAAAGGGCCCTACTGAAAGGCCTGCATGTTATATGCAGATCAGTCAAGCCAAGCCCACTCATCCAGAGAGCAGCTCAATAGAAGCTCCCTAATATGCAATATTGCAACCTCGGGAGTCTATATTGGTTTGTCGGTTGGTATACACCAAATCGGGGACTTGGGATGATGGCTTGAGTCTTCCAAGAGGGTGTTCGACACCGTCTCCTTCCTAAAAGTCTTGGTCATCATCATCAACCTCCTGCCCTCACTCGAGACCAGGATGTCACATTAACATTAAGTTCAGCAAGGAAAGTTTGTAGTTCCCCCACAGATCCATTTCAAATAACTAAGATGCCATCAATATACCTCAGACACCGTTCCACGTGTATATATCAGTGTACATCAATGAATGAGAAAGGGTACTTATTTGCAAAATTTTATAACAGAAACTAAGAAAAATATATATATTTTTTTCTAAACATTCTTACAGAACCAGGAGGGATGAAATCTCCAATCATGGGTTCTTGTTTTCAGTACTGCCAAGTTTGCCAACACACTAATTGGTCAAGTGTGTACTGGCCTTTTTGTAAATACCTGACCATGGTTCTGGTCTCCACCCTCCTGAGGAGTCTAGGTGCACAAATGAGAAGCCAAATGGGGTGCATGTCTGTGCTAAGAAAGACAGAGATTCAAGCCCGAGGAGGGCTACAGCAGCAAGGAGTTGCTATCTATGTGGGCAGTGTTGGCAAGGAAATGGTCTGTGAGAGACAGATGAGGGCCTAAAGTGGAAGGCCTGAGCAGAACTACCGTATGTGTAAGCCAGGAGGCTCAATAACTATTTTGTTGCATGTGGAAGTCAGGATTCTGAATTTACGGCTACTTTGTGTTGCTGGTGGAAACCCCCTGTGTGGGAAACATACATTGTATAGACTTTTTTTTGTTTTTTATTTAATAAAAGTGGGCCAACAAGCTCTTAAATTACAATTTTCTCATGTGGGGTGTACA
Organism: Rana temporaria; assembly: GCF_905171775.1. NCBI lineage: Eukaryota > Metazoa > Chordata > Amphibia > Anura > Ranidae > Rana > Rana temporaria. The sequence goes on from NC_053490.1 coordinate 323,916,974, forward strand.
CACGAGCGGGCGCTCCACTTAGTTACATAGTTACATAGTTAGTCAGGTTGAAAAAAGACACAAGTCAATCCAGTTCAACCACAAAAAAAAAATAAAAAAAAATAAAAAACACAGTAAAATCCTATACACCCAACTCCATACCCACAGTTGATCCAGAGGAAGGCAAAAAACCCCAGCAGAGCATGATCCAATTTGCTACAGCAGGGGAAAAAATTCCTTCCTGATCCCCCGAGAGGCAATCGGATTTACCCTGGATCAACTTTACCTACAAATCTTAGTACTTAGTTATATTCTGTACATTTAGGAAATAATCCAGGCCTTTCTTAAAGCAATCTACTGAGCTGGCCAGAACCACCTCTGGAGGGAGTCTGTTCCACATTTTCACAGCTCTTACTGTGAAAAAACCTTTCCGTATTTGGAGGTGAAATCTCTTTTCCTCTAGACGTAAAGAGTGCCCCCTTGTCCTCAGTGTTGACCGTAAAGTGAATAACTCAACACCAAGTTCACTGTATGGACCTCTTATATATTTGTACATGTTGATCATATCCCCCCTTATTCTCCTCTTCTCAAGAGTGAATAAATGTAGTTCTTCTAATCCTTCCTCATAGCTGAGCTCCTCCATGCCTCTTATCAGTTTGGTTGCCCTTCTCTGCACTTTCTCCAGTTCTCCAATGTCCTTTTTGAGAACTGGTGCCCAAAACTGAACTGCATATTCCAGATGCGGTCTTACTAATGATTTGTACAGGGGCAAAATTATATCTCTGTCTCTGGAGTCCATACCTCTCTTAATACAAGAAAGGACTTTGCTCGCTTTGGAAACCGCAGCTTGGCATTGCATGCCATTATTGAGCTTATGATCAACTAAAACCCCCAGATCCTTCTCCACTACAGATCCCCCCAGTTGTACTCCCCCTAGTATGTATGATGCATGCATATTCTTAGCCCCCAAGTGCATAACTTTACATTTATCTACATTAAACCTCATCTGCCACTTAGTCGCCCAATTAGACAGAGCATTGAGGTCGGCTTGTAAATTGGAGACATCCTGCAAGGACGTTATTCCACTGCATAGCTTGGTGTCATCTGCAAAGACAGAAATGTTACTTTTGATCTCAGACCCAATATCATTTATAAATATATTGAAAAGTAAGGGTCCCAGCACTGAACCTTGGGGTACACCACTGATAACCTTGGACCATTCAGAGTAAGAATCATTAACCACGACTCTCTGAATTCTGTCTTTCAGCCAGTTTTCTATCCATTTACAAACTGATATATCCAATCCTGTAGACCTTACCTTACACATGAGCCGTGTGTGCGGAACTGTATCGAACGCTTTTGCAAAATCCAAATATATCACGTCCACAGCCACGCCTCTGTCCAGGGTTTTACTTACCTCTTCATAAAAGGAAATCAGGTTTGTCTGACAACTTCTGTCTTTCATGAATCCATGTTGTCTGCTGCTTAAATAGTTTTTTTCCAGCAAGAACTCATCCATGTGGTCTTTTATTAAACGTTCCAGTATCTTCCCAACTATAGAAGTTAAACTAACAGGTCTATAGTTACTTGGTAAAGACTTTGTTCCCTTTTTAAATATGGGCACCACATTGGCCCTGCGCCAATCCAGTGGTACTATTCCTGTCTTTAATGAGTCCCTAAATATTAGATACAGTGGCTTTGAAATGACAGAGCTCAACTCACCTAGGATCCGTGGATGGATGCCATCAGGTCCAGGTGCTTTATCCACCTTTATTCTGTCTAAATATTTCTGGACCATATCACTTTTGAGCCATTGTGGATTTGAGGCTGTGTCACTCCCACCCCCATTTTGGACATGAGATCCCCCATGCTCCATTGTATACACAGAGCTGAAGAAAACATTTAATAAATTTGCCTTCTCTTTGTCCCCAGTCACCCACTCTAGATTATTTTGTAAGGGGCCTACATGCTCAGACTTCACCTTTTTACTATTAATATATTTAAAGAATTGTTTGGGGTTTGTCCTACTATCTTTTGCAATCTGTCGTTCGTTTTGAATTTTTGCATCCTTGATTTCCTTTTTGCATATCCTGTTATATTCTTTGTAACATTTAAACAACACTAGTGTTCCTTCATTTTTATATTTTTTAAAAGCTACTTTCTTATTGTTTATAGCTTTTTTAACTTTGACCGTGAGCCACATAGGTTTTATTTTTAGCCTTTTAAACGTATTGCCCATGGGAACATACTTTTCAGTGAGGTTCCACACAGTCTTTTTGAAGAATTCCCATTTCTGTTCTGTGTTCATCTGTGCCAATAGTCCCTCCCAGTCCAAGTCCTGGAGAGCAGCCCTCATCCTTGGAAAATTTGCTCTCTTAAAATGTAGTGTTTTAATATTTCCTGTATGTATTTCTTGCTTATAGTTAACATTAAATGAAATCATGTTATGATCACTGCTACCCAGGTGTTCCTTTATCTGAACATTAGTAATAAGCTCTGCATGGTTTGAGATTATCAGGTCCAACAGGGCATCATTCCTAGTTGGGGCCTCAATAAACTGCACCATAAAATTGTCCTGCAATAGGTTTTTAAATTTTTGTCCTTTAACTGTCCCAGAAGTGCCATTAATCCAGTCAATTTCTGGGTAGTTAAAATCCCCCATTATTATCACCGTCCCAGACCTTGCAGCCCTTTCCATCTGTGCAAGGAGCTGAGTCTCCACCTCCTCATAAACATTGGGTGGTTTATAACAAACTCCAATGATTAATTTTGAACTACGCACATCTGTATGCAGTTCCACCCATAATGCTTCAGCCTCATCACACTCTCCATCAACCAGGTTCTCTTTCACGCTTGCTTTGAGGTCACTTCTCACATAGAGACAGACCCCTCCACCTTTCCTTTTTACCCTGTCTTTCCGAAAGAGAGCATAGCCAGGAATATTAATAGCCCAGTCATGTGAGGATTGAAGCCAAGTTTCAGCAATACCGATTACATCATAGCTCTCCTCATGCACCAGAGCTTCCAGCTCACCTGTTTTGCTTGGCAGACTTCTGGCATTGGTGAACAAACACTTAAATGTATTGAGCTATACAACCCCAAACTTTACAATTGATGATGGATGCAGAGGGCAGAACTGGAGATCCCTGCAAAAAGTCAGTTCATCTAGTATACGAACTGTGTTTGCATGGCCGATCCGCCCTATAGGCTCGCTATGCAAGCCGCTTAGGGCCCCGCAAAGCTGCGAAGGGCCCCCCAAATAACTAGAGGCCCCGCCTAGTAAGAAGTCATTTTCACCCCCTCACCCTGCTTCTCAACTCGCTGACTGCATGGGAGAAGAGGCAAGAAGTCAGCACCCCTTGCTTCTCAATTTAATGTAAGATGTCATTTCCGACAGCAGAACACCCCCCCCCCCACTTCTCAACTTTCTTTAATGTGACATGTCACTGTCGTCAGCGCCCCCTGCTTCTCATTTTTAATGTGCCATGTCATTTTTGCTTTGGGCCCCAGGGAGGTCAGGATCGGCACTGTGTGTTTGTGTTCATGAGATAGCACAATCTGTGTGTGCAGGTGAGGAGAACCTGCATGAGGAGGTAAACGTGCCTTAAAGAGACAATGCTCTATTTTTGTTGCTGGACCGCGCAAAAGTGTTGTGGAGTGACTGCGAGGATGAAGAGTTTGAGTCTGCCGGGGAGTATTGCAGACTTTTTTTGCTGCGCTAACTTTAGATAAATGGGAAGTGCATTCTGTATCCCCTGGCAACGCTGGTGCAAGTAGGCCAACTATCAATGTGCAAAGTCCCAAGCTTGCAAGAGAATGCAATGGGGTAAGCCCTGTGAGTGGGGACATGCTGTGTCCAAGTGTCTGTTGTCCCAGCCTCCAGTACAAGGTGACAGAGCCAGACAAATGTGTGCAAGTGTTTGGGAAGCATGATTTGAGTTCCAGGAGTGAGCGACAAGCTAACCAGAAGCAACAACATTCATGTCAAGTTTGGAGACTAGGAGAGAAAAGTATAGCCTACAGGGGATTGTGGCAAGTTGAAAGCAACAATGCTTCATGGAGAGAAAAATCCTCATGCTTGGGAAAGCCAGCAAAGTGCAATTGGGAGAGTGCCATCTCCCTTAGCAATGGGAGATAGAGTGCCAACCTATCTCCCACTGGTTCCCACTGCTCCTGCAGATGGCGTCAGTTCCCGCAATATGGCTGCCACTGAAGAGGGACCTTCTAAAGCAGGACCATTGGAATCACCCCAACCCAGGCATATTGCAACTGATATCATGGCTGTTGAATCAGCCAGACTGCAGTCTCAAGGCATCTCAGAGGAGGTAATCTTGACACTATTGAAGTCAAGAAGGGCCACAACTAATGCCACATACACCAGGATGTGAAGGAAGTTTACAGCATTTGCTTCACAACAGAAATTCTCCCCATTGTCTGCAAACATTGCACAGGTGCTGGAGTTTTTACAGTCAGCACTAAGGATGGGCTTAGCGTATAACACAATAAAGGTACAGGTGTCAGCATTCTCTTGCTTCACAGGCCACAAGTGGGCAAACAAGCCTCTAATAAAGCAATTTCGTATGCCGCGTACACACCATCACTTTATGTGATGAAAAAAAGCGAAATTTTCTGTGAAGTAAAAAACAACGTTTTTGAAACTTCAATTTTCAAAAACGACGTTGCCTACACACCATCGTTTTTTCACAATGCTTTCGCAAAGCGAGGTTACGTTCACCACTTTTTTCCATTGAAGCTAGCTTCATAACTAGCTTCTGGGCATGCTCGGGTTTAAAAACGTCGTTTTAAGCGTCGTTTTTTGCTACACACGGTCAATTTTTGTGAAACAAAAAACAACGTTTTGAAAAACGACACAAAAAATTGAAGCATGCTTCAATTTTTTTTTGTCGTTTTTCACAAGACATAAAACAACATTTTCCCCCACACACGGTCATTTAAATTGACGTTTTTAAAAATGTCGTTTTTTTTCATCACATAAAGTGATGGTGTGTACGCGGAATTAGAGCGACCATAAGAATGAAACCACCAAGGAGGTCCCTGTTCCCAGCCTGGGACTTGGGCACAGTGCTAAGAGCTCTGCTCCAGCATCTATTCATGCCTGCAGAGACATGCCCGCTATGGTTCCTGACAGTCAAGCTGATTTTTCTCACAGCCATAACATCAGCAAGGAGAGTTTCAGAGCTGGCAGCTCTGTCCTGCAGAGATCCTTTTTGAATCATTCTCACAGACAAAGTAATCCTAAGGTCCTCACCAGCCTTAACCCCTAAGGTGGTTTCCAAGTTCCATGTAAATTGGGAGGCGGTCCTACATAGCTTCACACAACCGCCGAGACAAGCGGAGGAACTAGATCTCAGATCGTTGGACATGGTCAACTTATTTTAAACATACTTACACCACTCTCTGCAGATGTGCAAAATTGACACTTTGTTTGTCCTACCATCCGGACCTAGGAGAGGTAGAATCATAGCTACCTGGATCACCAGGGTGAAAAGCCTTACGTATAAGAAACAGGGGCTGACGCCTCCACAAGTTATTAGAACTTATTCAACCAGAGGGGTGGCAGCCTCATGGGCAGCTTCTGCTAAATTATCGGTTGAAGACATATGCAGGACTTCTAGTTGGAGCTCCTGCGTAACCTTCGCTAAACATTACAGTTTGGATGTCATGGTGGCTAGTGCATAACATTTTGGAAACACAGTGATGTCAGCATCCTTCCAAGCAAAATAAAATATTCACTAAAGCAGCATTACCAGTTGTTTTTTTTAGTTTTTGTTATCCCACCCTTTATCAGCTAAATCAAATCCCATTGTGTGCTGACGTGAGGCTGGTCAGGAAAACGGTAAATTGTTACCAATACTTACTGTAATTTTCTTTTCCTGGAGTGTCCTCACGTCAGCACATTCTTTTTCCCTCCCTACAAGCCTGTCATCCGCTAGTTAGTGGAACAAGGGTGGGGGAGGAGTGGCTCTCATTTATTAGCTAGGAGAAGGTGGCCCTGAGAGACTGGAGGGAGGGGTTAACCTATTGTGTGCTGATCTGAGGACAGGCCAGGAAAGGAAAATTACAGTAAGTATTGGTAACAATTTTCCGTTATTCTGCAAGTTAATATTTTTAGGTGAAATTAATTTGTAAAATTAAGTGTTCGGCATTTTCATTGGTAGTGATAATTGATAATTGTGTATTTTACCTGAACCTTTACTGATGGATTTGGGGAATGTTCTTTTTTTTCCGCCTTGGTTGGAAACCATGCTTATTGAATCTGTGTAAATATTTAAATGACAGTGGAACTTTTCACATACTATTTAACACAATGAATAATCTATAGAAGCAATGGATTACATGTATGTCATGATTTTTTTATCTTATATACTTGTAATCAAAGTTCTATCTATTCTGGTTATGCTAAAACCCATTACAATCAGTACAACTACCCCAGTAGTTTATTTGCTTAGTAAAGTTCATCAAAAATAGAAATTGTATTTATACACAGGGTTGAGGTTTAGAAATGTACAATCTATCTACTATCATCATATGTTAGCTTCCATCAGCATCTATGCTTTAGCGTGAACCCATGCATAATTCAAGGCCTCCAGTTATTTATTTATTTTTTAAACTTTACATAAATACGAACCAGTGACTTTTGTCAGTTTATTGGCTATATTAAAATAGAAGTAGTTCATGACTTATTTAGCAATATATTTGGAATGACACCTTTGGTCACCATTAGAACAAAACTAAGCATGTTTTGAGCAGGAGTTTTATTGGTTTGAATTTGCTTAGTTGTCATTAATATCTTCAGACAGAAAGCAAACATTGCATCAGCAAGCTCTGTGGGAATAATTAATCAGGTACTGTTCGTTCTGCAATTCTGCATTAGCGCTATATTTTGAGAGGCAGCAGGCCCTTAAATGGAAACTATTTATTGTTTACAAAGTTAACGACACCCCAAACGTAGGTTGCAAATGCAGTGTGTTTGCCTGCACCGGATCACACTGGATTGCATGATACAAAACAACCATGAGATTCAGTTGTGTGGCACCAAAAAACATGCATACATGTCTTTAATAGACATGTGCATTCGTTTTCGTCCGAATGCATTTCCGTCCGAATTTCAGGTATTTTCGTTATCGTTTTAACAAACGATAACGAAAGCACAGAAAACAAAAACCGAAAGATCCGACATAAAAAATGCTTTATTTTCGTTTTCGTTTTGTGGTCGAATGTGCCTAACCTTAACTATTAGTCCAATAGTGTTCTACATAGAGAGAAAAGATTCGACATAGAGAGAAAAGATTCGAAATAGAGAGACATGAAGAGTCAATTTTTTTTTTTTTTTTTTTTACCTGGCATTGATGTCCTGCTGCTGAGCAATTCCGGGTCACCAGCAGCTTCATACTGTATGTGAGTTTTATTGTTTTTTATTTATTTTTTCTGTCATGCACCTTTACTTTTGGAATACAAATTCTACACTGTAAGAATTCTTCTGGGCTCTGGGTGAGCTTATTTATTTCCAGTTGGATCCTGTCCTGTATCATTGGTGTTGATGATTCATTGCAATATTTCCAGAGATGTTTTTGTGTGTTTAAGGCTCTCTAGCTGCTGTAACGGCAGCCAGTAAGTCTGGTGAGTGTGCAATTTTACTGTTGGTGACGGTTCATTTGTCTGGACATGACCGCCTTACACCTTGATCACTGGGATGGTGTCCTCCACTACAGACTGTTTTCCTGATCTGCTAAATATAACGGCCCGGATTCAGAAAGAAGATACGACGGCGTATCTCTGCGCCTGATTCATAGAATCAGGTTACGCATAGATCTTCCTAAGATCCGACAGGTGTAAGTGACTTACACCGTCGGATCTTAGGCTGCAATCTCACGCTGGCCGCTAGGTGGCGCTTCCATTTGTATACGCGAGGAATATGCAAATGAGGAGTTCCGCCGATTCAGAAACGAATGACCGCCGGCATTTTTTTTTACGTTGTTTGCGTTTGGCTTTTTCCGGCGTATAGTTACCCCTGCTATATGCGGCGTATCATGTTAAGTATGGCCGTCGTTCCCGGGTCAAATTTTGAAATTTTTACGTCGTTTGCCTAAGTCGTTCGCGAATACGCATGAACGTAATTTACGTTCACTTCGAAACCAATGACGTCCTAGCGACGTCATTTAGAGCAATGCACGCTGAGAAATTTTACGGACGGCGCATGCGCAGTTCGTTCGGCGCGAGGACGCGCCTGATTTAAATTTTACACGCCCCCTACCCGTGGAATTTGAATTCCGCTGGGTGATTTACGTTACGCCGCCGCAAATTTACAGGCAAGTGCTTTCTGAATAAAGCACTTGCCTCAAAAACTTGCGGCGGCGTATCGTAATTGACATAGGTTACGCGGATCTAAAGATCCGCTTACCTATCTGAATCTAGCCCAACATCTTTTATGGTCTATTCTCTATTATCAATTGATCCTCTATGACTATGTTATGACCGCTATATATCCTTATTTTGAACAGTTTGATATTTTATCTCAGGGCGCTAGACTTTTATTATGATCTATGTTATAAGTTGACTATACTACGTATGTGTCAGCTACCGGGAATTGTTTTATCCATGCATTATTGTTGACACAGCGCAGACATTCTTACATTTTATCATTGGCTACGGATTGGCTGTGGTGCTGGGGTTGCCTGTGCAGAGGGAAAACCTAGCAGTGGATTAAGAGACAAAAATGTGTGAAAATGGACAGCACTTCAAGCAAAAGTATTATGAAGATCTATATCAGATCATTGAATTTTTTTTTTTTTCTGTTTGTAAGACACAGCAGGATGTAAAAAGATTTTCCCTCTTATGCCGCATACACATGATCGGATATTCCCTTGGAAAAACCTTGGATGGTTTTTCCGATGGAATTCCGCTCAAGCTTGGCTTGAATACACACGGTCCCACAAAAGTTCTCTGGACTTTCGACCGTCAAGAACGCGGTGATGTACAACACTGCGATGAGCCGAGAACATTTAGTTCAATGCTTCCAAGCATGCATCAAATTGTTTCCGAGTAAGCGTAGGAATTTTGCGCTTCGGAATTGCTACAGATGATTGGATTTTCCGATAGGAATTTTTTCCATTGAAAAATTTGAGAACCAGCTCTCAATCTTTTGTTGGCGGAAATTCCGACAGCAAAAGTCCGATCAAAAGCTCACATCGGACTTTTGATGTCGGAATTTCCGATCGTGTGTACGGGGCATTAGAATATTGCATCAAAACAGTTTTCCCAATTTGGAAGATTTTCTCTAGAGAAAGCAATATAAACCTGACAGAGTTTTACATTTTTCATGTGCTACACATGACTCTAAGGAAAAAAAATATTGTCTTCACCCTGACTCCACTGGGTACATACTCCTGTCAGGAGTAGTATTAGCATAGCAGACACTGCAGCATGTGTCCTACTGTAGTTCTGTACACATTTTTAAGACTGAGTCTTCCCACAAAGACAAATGTGTCTGCATCCCCGCTTGCCCGCCACCCACATAGCCTTACCCCCCACTAGTGGCCGGTGGTGCTCACAATTTTTGGGGGGTGCAAACAAACTGAAAAATTCTGAAAAAAACACATGGCATCCTATCACAGCGCCTGACGTGGCGCTCACAGGTCACCATTTTTGACACCTATTAGAGCCTATGGCCCGTCGCTGTAATTCAGGCGCCTGGTATATAAACAAGGATAAAATACAGATGTATCAATATATAGACAGTGATAAAATATAGATGTATCAATATATAAACAGGAATAAATATAAATGTATCAATACAAAGACACTGATACAATATAAGTGTAATAATAGATAGAAAGGAATAAAATATAGTTATATGAATATATAGTCATCAATAAAATATAGATGTATCAAGATATCGAGATATAGATATAATAATATATAGAAAGGGATAAAAATATAGATTAATTAATATATAGACAGGGATAAAATATGGCTGCATTAATATATAGACAGAGATACAATATAGATTAATTAATATATAGACAGAAATAAAACATAGATTTTTAATACAGATGTATTAATATATATAGACAATGATACAATGTAGATGAATAGTACATTACATTTGTACACAGTTTATATGTCCGGTAGGTCTGTATGAGTTTCCTTATGGCAGATGTGTGCACAGTGCTGTATGCAATGCTGGACATGACACCTATGCAATGTATGTGTGTACTGAAAGAGGATTCTTAGAGAGAGCTTATGTTCTATTACCTGAAATGCTGAGTGTATATTCTAATGCCATGTACTGTAATAAGAAAAATACCCACAGACACCATGAGATCGCCCCAGGTACACCTGGCACTCACCTGGCTCTGTGATGATTGGTTGCTGCCCGGCGGCAGCTGGTGGGTCAGCCAGTCGGCCAGTCAGCAGGCACAGCAGGGACACAGTGAGGCCTCCTTTTCAGTCCAGACAGTGCAAACATGGCCTGTGCGTTCCACAGAGCTTGCAACATCACTTCCGGTTTACCACTGGCACAGGGAAACTGGAAGTGATGTTGTAACTCAGATGTAAAGCATCACCCATGTCCTAGGGCGGTGCCAATGTCCATTAAAGCACCCAGCCATAGTGATAAACTACGGGCGCCGGGCGGAAGTTGTCCGGCGCGATGGACTACGCCACAAAGCAGCTCCAAAGCCTGCAAATAAAGCGCCTCATCTGCAATCTTATTATTGCATAGACGTGATGATTCCCATATTGCACTGTGTCCGGCGCCCCGAACACAGTGCACTAAAGGACCTTTTTTTTTTGACTGCCGGGGGGTGCCCCCTATGCATGGGTTGCCACTGTCCTCCACACTTACTGAGGGAGTGAGGCAGATATATCACTCCACCAGGGCTGCCTGTGGCTGTGGGAAGCAGTGACCAGAACTATAATTACTGTCGCTTTCACACCAAATTTTTTTATTATTTTCATGGCTTCTAGCTACAGCCTCCTGGGCCACTCCTGAGTGATCTGATGAGACCCAGAGAAATGCTTATATATACTCTATGTGGGAAGTGTATGTCAGGGCACAGTGGGACCCCACACACATTGCACACATGGATGATATGCCATTATATATTTGTCCCATAGGAGTGACTCAAAATACTGAAGTCTTTGGAGTAATAACACAAGCAGGCAACAGCTATTGTTAAACATGTACTTATAAACCTGTTTATAATCAGGTCAGCAATGAGCTCCAGGTATAATTAAACTCAATATATTCATATTTAACCACTTCAATACAGGGCACTTTCACACCTTCCTGCCCAGACCAATTTTCAGCTTTCAGCGCTGTTGCACTTTGAATGACAATTACGCGGTCATGCTACACTGTACCCAAACAACATTTTTATCATTTTGTTCCCACAAATAGAGCTTTATTTTGGTGGTATTTGATCACCTCTGGGATTTTTATTTTCTGCAATTTAAAAAGGCCGAAAATTTTGAAAAACAAATGCTTTTTTTTTTCAGTTACAAAACTTTGTAAATAAGTACATTTTCTCCTTCACTGATGGGCACTGATGGGGCTGCACTGATAAGGCGGCACTGATGGGCACCGATAAGGTGGCACCAATGAGGTGGCACTGATGAGGTGGAATTGATGGGCACTAATATGCAGCACTGATGGGGCACTGATAGGCGGCACTGATGGGCACTAATAGGTGGCACTGATAGGCGGCACGGATGGGCACAGATAGGCGGCACTGATGGGCACAGATATGCGGCACAGATGGTCACAGATAGGCGACATGGATGGGCACAGATAGACGGCATGGATGGGCACTGATAGGTGGCACAGATGGGCACTGATAGGTGGCACGGATGGGCATGGATGGGCACTGATAGGTGGCATGGATGTACTGTAATATATTGTACTGATGGATGCCAAATAGTGCCAAACAATGCCTGCTAATCAGTGATGCCCATTGTGGGCACTGATTGGCATCCATTGTGGGAACTGTTTGGCATCCATTGTGGGCACTGATTGGCATTCCTGGTGGTCTAGGGTGGTATACCTGGTGGTGGGCATCCCTGGTGGTCTGGTGGCATCCCTGGTGGTCTAGCGTGGGCATCCTCACGGGGGCTGCACTGATAATCGATCTGCACAAACCCCCCCTGTCAGAGAAGCAGTCGATCGACTCTCCTCAACTCGTGAGTGAGGAAAAGCCGATCACGGCTCTTCTTGTTTACATCGTGATCAGCCGTGATTGGACACGGCTGATCATGTGGTAAAGAGTCTCCGTCAGAGACTCTTTACCTAGATCTGTGTTGTGGGGTGTTAGACTGCCCCCCCCCCCAACAACAACATGCCGCGATTATTAGGAGTGTTTTGCCTATATTTGTGCCAATGGGGCAGGGAGAATGGCCAAAATATCATAGCCTCAATCTTATATTTAGTCAATATAATGTTAAATTCTTTTTTTTATGAAAGACTGTGTCAAGCTGTCATTTCTATCTAAAATATAGAAATGTCAAACTTTATTATAATGTGATTTGATTGAGATATGATTGGAAAACAAAAGCACACTCTCTTACAAAAGACTAATGGACATAACCACTAGCAGGTATAATCTTTTCATTGGCAGTAATAATCTGCTAAAAAATGGATGACTGCAGTGCTATTTGACTCCATATGCTGCAGAATTATCTCTTGCAATGTTAATGGCTTCATTGATTAAATTGTTTTTGGCACAGAAGTACTAAAGTAATTGTGTTAAGAAGAAGTGGTACTTTCTAAGTCATATAAATTTCTTAGTACACATTCATCAACAGCACAACGTGAAGTAAAAGGTCCACTCAGGATGTCTAACTGTTAAAAACAATGTAACCTTATACTATTACATTGTGTTGTGTATATTTTATGTCACTTTAGGTGTCAATATATTTAGTATCAGAGCATTATAAGTTAATAAATTGAAAGCTATTATAAAAAAAGCATGTAAGATATTGAAATAAAAAAAAATACAGGTAGGTAGGGAGATTAGTCAACCCTAACACATATTGATTCTGTGCAAAATGGAAGGAGGGTGTGATACATCTTATGAGCCACATTTACTGTAAGGTTGTGACTCTCTCTGCTTCATAAAAGAAGCATTGCATCAGTTCCAAAATATGTTTACTAATAATACATGTACTGAGAAAAGTTATGTTCACTGGATGTTTGTTGACCAAGTGAAAACAATCTGCAAAATGAAAATTAGTGGCTGGACCTCACTGAAGTCTTTGAAAGACAAATCTCGTTATGGGATAACTTTACCAATGTACAAAAAAGTTTTAAAAAATAGTTTTAGCTGGGGGATGGGTCTATTAAAAGCCTAAAGGGCAACATTACAATTGCACAACTCTGTTAAATAAAATATTTTAGGATTTCTTGAACCTGCCTGTAAAGTGGCACACCGGTACGATGTACTACAGCAAGATTGACATTTAGAAAAAAAAAGTATTACTTCTAAACAAAAAAATTCCACTGGCTTTGTTATAGCTATAAACAAAGTGTCCAGGGGAACCCCTTCAACATCCCAAGAATAAGTGTCTGGTATAGATTTTATGGGGGGACTCCTTACAAAAACACACAAAAACAGCATGCTCCACCCCCCAAAAAAAAAAAAAAAAACACACCAGACCCATATCCTTTTCAATATTTTTATTGAAGTTTTGTAGTACAATCATGACATTAACAATCCATATAAAGTGTCCCTTTGCAGGCCAACATAGCCAGGCAAGAGTAATAAACTTGAAAAAAAGAGATCTCTAACAGGGAGATTAAATTATTAAGGCACACATATATCTCCAAGTTTAACTCAATAATTCCTATGAAAAATTGGACCATTGTGTAGCAATTATAGTAAGTTGAGGAGGGACGCAAACCAGGATGATAACGGAAAAAAAACACCATGTCGCAAAGCATGATGGTCCCTAAACTTGGACAACTCTTAGCAGGTACATATTGTGAAGAGTAAATTTAGATCCTCTAGATATATCTAATTTCATTGACCAGAGATAGATGAAGATCTCTAGGCCCTCATGTCTACTGCTTAAATTGATGTGCTACCTGAGTATTTCACTGTGGATATTGGTCTCAATGAAGTAACCTTGTCTAGATCCCTGAGATAATCACTCCACCCCTATGGGTGCTCACTGTGGAGTGAGAGAGCTCTTGGACCCTGCCCGATAAAGCATCCCACCCATCTCTCCTCTTCCATTGCAGGGCACACTCGAACCGTCTGTCTCCTGGCCCGTCGCATCCCCCAGGGTTGGGACAGAGGTCCCACGTATTGTGGGCTGGACCAAATGTGGTTATCTAATTAGATTAATGAGGCATAGGGAGTCAAATCATAGGACACCACATCCCATAGAAAAATGGAAAAGGATTGGATGGGGGGATCGGGTAACAAACCCAGGGACTTTAAACGGTGTCAATTAAAGAATATATCAGAGAATAATAATGTAGATAAAAATATAATTTATTAAATAATACAAAATTTCACAGAATTGAAACATGACATTGTTGATCCTTGTAATCATGTAGCGGCTCGAATAAACCAAGCAACGCCCAGACCTGTTAGAAATTGCCCGACATGTTTCGCTACAAGCTTCATCAGGAGCATATATACAGGGAAGGCTACAAGGGATAAGCAGAGAACAACATCATCAATATTGTGTATAGATAATTGGCGTGTCGATAGTATTATACTAACAGACAATAAGCAAATTTAAACAATAAATAATCATTAACAATTGAAAAGGAACAAAATTGATTGAATAATGTCAAATATTCATGAATAAATACAGAGATCACAAAAACCATAATAAATCAAGGTGATCATGAGCAGACTTACCACGCAGAGATCACAGATCATCAAAGGTCATGTAGTAAAAACTAAGCATACACAGCCATAGTTTAAAGCCAAATTAAACCTGTAGGCATAGAGCCCCACTGGAACCATTCCATATACAAGCCGTCAAAGAGATGCTGCAGTATAAAAGAGAGGGAATAGGTGAAAGTAAATAGTAAATATAATGGGTAAATTATGTAAATCCCTAAAATTCCAAACAGATACATGCATGCACAGATTAAAAAATCTATGCATAGGACACTGTACTTGCAGGATATATCGAGAAGTAAAGAGGAAAAATATCCTAAAAAATATATAATATATACCTAATGAGGTTGGTAGGGTCCAGTAAATAAAGCTGGCATCAGTGTATGGGTAAATCCAGCATCTAAATGGTTAACAACCATTGGTCAAAGAGTGGGACAAAATCCCCAATGTTGAAGACTGGTAAGAAGCAAGAAAATAAATATATTATATGTATAGGTAATATATATTAGAATAAATGGGAACAGCTGAAAAAATTATTAATGTGGTGAACAGTTCAAGATAGTAGCACACCACTTACCTCTTCACTATTGACAGGTTGGCTAAAAAGCAGGGATAGATCAGAGACCAATCAGTCTAGTGACCCTGACAAGGCAGAGCCATTGAATAGATCATGAATGTGGATCTCTTTATATACCTCCCACAGCGGCGTTTGATGACGCCGCTGGGGGTGGGCTGAAGTGATGGGCAGTGATAGGTGCTGGACTCCAAGAGGGGAGGACAGGGGGGAAGGACAATTGAAATCCCCTGTCATGGATCGCCAACAGCGGCGAAGCATACCAGACGCGCGCACGTCCGTGACGGATGGATGACGTCACAGGACGGCGCTGAAAGTGAGCGCCATCTTAGATCAGGGATGGAGACCTGGCAAAACGGATGACAAACTAGAGTGGGTCACTGGCAGTCAGTCCGTCGTCACCTGACGGGGAGCGGCGGCGAAAACACAGTGAACCCACTAATGGGTGAGCGCGGCATGGTGAGAGAAGGCCAGAATGGAGGTGGCCGGGCCAAACCAAAAATGTCCCCATCGAAGGCAGATGGGTGGAGCCAAGCGAAAGTGAACAGCACCAACAGACAATGCCCATATGGGATCACATGAATAGCAGGGACCGGGCCTATTTCCCCACATTAAAACGTGCGCCCCTATTGCCCATACAGCACAAAGACAGCGGCATAATGAAAAAAGGAGACCAGTGGAGGCAAATACTAATACAGGCATGGCAAAAGCATATATAGATATATAGAAAGAGACCCAAAGCATGGTTTGAGGATAAATAACGAGCCAATACAATGATTGTGGTTATTGGGAAAGCTAAGGAAAGAAATATGTCAATAAAGACTAAACAATGTATAAGTATATTTCTCCATAACATAAAAAGGGGGGGGGGTGATCTTGATCAAAGGGTGCTGGTAAATCTGCTCTGTAGATACATGTAGACATTGAATGATACATTGGATATGAAAATGACTGATTTAACAATAGACAACATTCAATATAGGGGAAAGGACAGAAAAATGAAAATAAAAGAAGCAAAACCAAGATTAAACAATATCTGTTTTTAGAGGAAGGGTTTGAAACTGAACCCCTCATTCAAACCGGGTGGCTTGAGAGCCGCTAATTGGTGGATCCATTTAGCTTCTTTTTGCAAAAGTATCTTATCATAGTCCCCTCCTCGATCTCCTGGGGGGACATACTCAAGTGCAAAAAAATGCATACACGTGCTGTCGAAGTTATGGAACAATCCCATATGTCTGCTGATGGGAGTTTCCATCTTTTTCTTTCGCACCAGGGCAACATGATCCCTGATGCGGTGGAAAAAGGGCCTCTTCGTCTTACCGACATAGAATGCATGACAGGAGCATTGCATGATGTAAACAACACCTATTGATTGGCAGTTGGCCGCAAAATAGGGTTTGTATTTATGTCCATTCGGAAGTACACATGTAGCCGATGCATATATATATCTGCAGAATGCACACTTGTGGCATGGGCGTGTACCTAGCAGACTAGCAGGGATAGATGTACGACTGGAGTGATGACTCCTGACCAGCTTATCACGGAGCGAGCTGGACCTGCGAAAGGTAATTTGAGGGTGAGAATCTAGATGTTTAGACACTAATTCATCACCCATGAGCAAATACCAATGTCTTTGAAGGATGGTCCTTATTTGTTGGTGATGTCCAGAGAAGCGGGTAATTATTCTGGTACCCGGGTTTGGTTTAGGTAATTTCGGGTCATGAAGTAAAGAACCTCTGGTTTTGGTCTTTACTCTGGCAAATGCCCTTTTTAGACACTTGTTACTATAGCCTCTATCACGGAAACGTTTTTGTAGTGAATTTGCCTCTTGGATGAAGTCCTCATCAGAGCTACAGTTCCTCCTAAGTCTGAGGTATTGTCCATAGGGGATGCTGGATTTGAGAGGTTCAGGATGGGAGCTGGATGCATGAAGCAAAGCATTCCCTGCCGTGGGTTTCCTAAATAAAGAAGTACCTATAGTGCCGTCTGGTTGAATAAAAATGTGGACATCAAGAAAAGAAATTCTTGTCTGACTGGTTTCAAAAGTAAATTTAAGGTTGAAATCATTGGTCTTAAGGCTATTAAGGAAGGTGATCAAATCAAGATGGGGTCCAGTCCAGATGAACATAATGTCGTCTATGAAACGACGCCAAAATGGGATATGTTCCAAATGGTGCTGGATCCCATCTTGATGAAAGAGGTTGCGCTCCCACCCCCCCAGGTACAGGTTTGCATAAGAGGGGGCACACTTGGTCCCCATAGCAACCCCCTGCACCTGGAGGTAGTGGGAGCAACCAAAGAGAAAAATGTTATTGGTGAGGATGAACCTCAAAAGATCCAAAATAAATTGATTGTAGTGAGGCCTTGCCTCAATGCATCCAGATAAGAAGCCCTCGACAACTCCCACCCCATGGGCATGGGGGATGGAGTTGTATAGGGCCTCAACATCCAACGATACCAGCCAAGACCCCTCAGGCACAGAAATGCCATCGAGGGATCTGAGCAAGTCGCTGGTGTCTTGTAGATATGAAGATAGACCTTCAACGTGTGGTCTAAGGTAGTCATCGACCATCTCACTGGCTTTTTCTTTTGAGGTTCATCCTCACCAATAACATTTTTCTCTTTGGTTGCTCCCACTACCTCCAGGTGCAGGGGGTTGCTATGGGGACCAAGTGTGCCCCCTCTTATGCAAACCTGTACCTGGGGGGGTGGGAGCGCAACCTCTTTCATCAAGATGGGATCCAGCACCATTTGGAACATATCCCATTTTGGCGTCGTTTCATAGACGACATTATGTTCATCTGGACTGGACCCCATCTTGATTTGATCACCTTCCTTAATAGCCTTAAGACCAATGATTTCAACCTTAAATTTACTTTTGAAACCAGTCAGACAAGAATTTCTTTTCTTGATGTCCACATTTTTATTCAACCAGACGGCACTATAGGTACTTCTTTATTTAGGAAACCCACGGCAGGGAATGCTTTGCTTCATGCATCCAGCTCCCATCCTGAACCTCTCAAATCCAGCATCCCCTATGGACAATACCTCAGACTTAGGAGGAACTGTAGCTCTGATGAGGACTTCATCCAAGAGGCAAATTCACTACAAAAACGTTTCCGTGATAGAGGCTATAGTAACAAGTGTCTAAAAAGGGCATTTGCCAGAGTAAAGACCAAAACCAGAGGTTCTTTACTTCATGACCCGAAATTACCTAAACCAAACCCGGGTACCAGAATAATTACCCGCTTCTCTGGACATCACCAACAAATAAGGACCATCCTTCAAAGACATTGGTATTTGCTCATGGGTGATGAATTAGTGTCTAAACATCTAGATTCTCACCCTCAAATTACCTTTCGCAGGTCCAGCTCGCTCCGTGATAAGCTGGTCAGGAGTCATCACTCCAGTCGTACATCTATCCCTGCTAGTCTGCTAGGTACACGCCCATGCCACAAGTGTGCATTCTGCAGATATATATATGCATCGGCTACATGTGTACTTCCGAATGGACATAAATACAAACCCTATTTTGCGGCCAACTGCCAATCAATAGGTGTTGTTTACATCATGCAATGCTCCTGTCATGCATTCTATGTCGGTAAGACGAAGAGGCCCTTTTTCCACCGCATCAGGGATCATGTTGCCCTGGTGCGAAAGAAAAAGATGGAAACTCCCATCAGCAGACATATGGGATTGTTGCATAACTTCGACAGCACGTGTATGCATTTTTTTGCACTTGAGTATGTCCCCCCAGGAGATCGAGGAGGGGACTATGATAAGATACTTTTGCAAAAAGAAGCTAAATGGATCCACCAATTAGCGGCTCTCAAGCCACCCGGTTTGAATGAGGGGTTCAGTTTCAAACCCTTCCTCTAAAAACAGATATTGTTTAATCTTGGTTTTGCTTCTTTTATTTTCATTTTTCTGTCCTTTCCCCTATATTGAATGTTGTCTATTGTTAAATCAGTCATTTTCATATCCAATGTATCATTCAATGTCTACATGTATCTACAGAGCAGATTTACCAGCACCCTTTGATCAAGATCACCCCCCCCCCTTTTTATGTTATGGAGAAATATACTTATACATTGTTTAGTCTTTATTGACATATTTCTTTCCTTAGCTTTCCCAATAACCACAATCATTGTATTGGCTCGTTATTTATCCTCAAACCATGCTTTGGGTCTCTTTCTATATATCTATATATGCTTTTGCCATGCCTGTATTAGTATTTGCCTCCACTGGTCTCCTTTTTTCATTATGCCGCTGTCTTTGTGCTGTATGGGCAATAGGGGCGCACGTTTTAATGTGGGGAAATAGGCCCGGTCCCTGCTATTCATGTGATCCCATATGGGCATTGTCTGTTGGTGCTGTTCACTTTCGCTTGGCTCCACCCATCTGCCTTCGATGGGGACATTTTTGGTTTGGCCCGGCCACCTCCATTCTGGCCTTCTCTCACCATGCCGCGCTCACCCATTAGTGGGTTCACTGTGTTTTCGCCGCCGCTCCCCGTCAGGTGACGACGGACTGACTGCCAGTGACCCACTCTAGTTTGTCATCCGTTTTGCCAGGTCTCCATCCCTGATCTAAGATGGCGCTCACTTTCAGCGCCGTCCTGTGACGTCATCCATCCGTCACGGACGTGCGCGCGTCTGGTATGCTTCGCCGCTGTTGGCGATCCATGACAGGGGATTTCAATTGTCCTTCCCCCCTGTCCTCCCCTCTTGGAGTCCAGCACCTATCACTGCCCATCACTTCAGCCCACCCCCAGCGGCGTCATCAAACGCCGCTGTGGGAGGTATATAAAGAGATCCACATTCATGATCTATTCAATGGCTCTGCCTTGTCAGGGTCACTAGACTGATTGGTCTCTGATCTATCCCTGCTTTTTAGCCAACCTGTCAATAGTGAAGAGGTAAGTGGTGTGCTACTATCTTGAACTGTTCACCACATTAATAATTTTTTCAGCTGTTCCCATTTATTCTAATATATATTACCTATACATATAATATATTTATTTTCTTGCTTCTTACCAGTCTTCAACATTGGGGATTTTGTCCCACTCTTTGACCAATGGTTGTTAACCATTTAGATGCTGGATTTACCCATACACTGATGCCAGCTTTATTTACTGGACCCTACCAACCTCATTAGGTATATATTATATATTTTTTAGGATATTTTTCCTCTTTACTTCTCGATATATCCTGCAAGTACAGTGTCCTATGCATAGATTTTTTAATCTGTGCATGCATGTATCTGTTTGGAATTTTAGGGATTTACATAATTTACCCATTATATTTACTATTTACTTTCACCTATTCCCTCTCTTTTATACTGCAGCATCTCTTTGACGGCTTGTATATGGAATGGTTCCAGTGGGGCTCTATGCCTACAGGTTTAATTTGGCTTTAAACTATGGCTGTGTATGCTTAGTTTTTACTACATGACCTTTGATGATCTGTGATCTCTGCGTGGTAAGTCTGCTCATTATCACCTTGATTTATTATGGTTTTTGTGATCTCTGTATTTATTCATGAATATTTGACATTATTCAATCAATTTTGTTCCTTTTCAATTGTTAATGATTATTTATTGTTTAAATTTGCTTATTGTCTGTTAGTATAATACTATCGACACGCCAATTATCTATACACAATATTGATGATGTTGTTCTCTGCTTATCCCTTGTAGCCTTCCCTGTATATATGCTCCTGATGAAGCTTGTAGCGAAACATGTCGGGCAATTTCTAACAGGTCTGGGCGTTGCTTGGTTTATTCGAGCCGCTACATGATTACAAGGATCAACAATGTCATGTTTCAATTCTGTGAAATTTTGTATTATTTAATAAATTATATTTTTATCTACATTATTATTCTCTGATATATTCTTTAATTGACACCGTTTAAAGTCCCTGGGTTTGTTACCCGATCCCCCCATCCAATCCTTTTCCAAATGTGGTTATCTATTTCCTACTCTGGGTAGGCTAGCAGAAATATTATGCTGTTCCATGAGAAGCCTAATGTAGAGCCTACGACCTGTTAAACTCATATCTGTTGGTAGATACCATAAGAGAGAAGAGAAAAAGTGGGGAAGGAAGAAGGAGGGGACAAAGGGTTAAATAGTGTGGTCTCACTGGAGATTCCTTCATGTTTGTAGATGACCCGGGTAAAGCGAGATATTGATATTTGTGGCCCATGGTTCCCAGACCCCTTCAAAGCACTGAACCGTGTCCCGCAGTTTTGCAACCGTTTGTTCCTGTGTCATGATTCTAGAAATTTTAGCTTTGGCGGCCAAGATTGATACTGTTGGTGTTTTCCAAGCTTTTGCTAATGTAATCTTGGCTCCCAAACACATAAAGAAGATACGTTGTTGTGTGTTCTTAGTAGGGATGAGCCGAACACCCCCCCGGTTCGGTTTGCAGCAGGACATGCGAACAGGCAAATAATTTGTTCGAACATGCGAATACTATTAAAGTCTATGGGACACGAACATGAAAAAACAAAAGTGCTCATTTTAAAGGTCAATATGCAAGTTATTATCAGAAAAAGTGTTTGGGGACCAAGGTCCTGCCCCAGGGGACATGTATCAATGCAATTTTTTTTTTTATTTCATTTTTTTCGGGAGCAGTGATTTTAATAATGCTTAAAGTGAAATAATAAAAGTGAAATATTCCTTTAAATTTCATACCTGGGGGGTGTCTATAGTATGCCTGTAAAGTAGCGCATGTTTCTCATGCTTAGAAAGTCCTTGCACAAAATGACATTTCTAAAGGAAAAAGTAATTTAAAACTACTTGCGACTATTATGAATTGTCGGGTCCTGGCAATACAGATCAAAGTCATTGAAAAGAAAACAGCATGGGTTCCCCCATTAGTCCATTACGGATATTAAGGGGAACCCCGAACCGAAATAAATAAAAGCGTGGGGGTCCGCCCAAATTCCATATCAGGCCCTTCAGGCCTGGTATGGATATTAAGGGGAATGCTGCGCCAGTAAAAAAAATGGCGTGGGGTTCCCCCCAAAAATCCATACTAGACCCTTATATGAGCATGCAACCTGGCAGGCCGCAGGAAAAGAGGGGGGACAAGAGAGAGCCCCTACCCCTCCTATATCTACCTGACCACATGCCCTTAACATGCCAGCTTCCTGACATTTTTAACATTTTCACACTTTTTCTTTGTGAAATGGTAGGGATACAATGCCCCTCTTACCAATTCACATTGGGGGGGATGGGTTCTGGAGTTCCCCTTTGTTAAAGTTGGCTTCCAGATTCCAGAAGCCCCCCGCCCGCAGACCCCCACAGCCACCAGGCAAGGGTTGTGGGGATGAGGCCCTTGTTCTCATCAACATGGGGACATCCTCCCCATGTTGAAAGCATGTGGCCCTGTGGGTTATGAGTAATTTTCTAGCAAAATAATGATGATTTGTAGGAGAAAAGTGCCAGAATAGGCATGGAGGTGGGTATAAAAGCCCTGTATTGAAGGGGTTAAGCATTATTAAAATCACTGCTTCCGAAAAAAACTGCAGTTTTTAAAATATTTTTGTTGCTTTGATACATATCCCCTGGGGCAGAACCCGGGTTCCCAAAGACTTTTTATGATAATAACTTGCATATTAACCTTTAAAATTAGCACTTTTGATTTCTCCCATAGACTTTTAAAGGGTGTTTTTCCGTGGCTTTTTAAATTTGCCGCAAACACCCCAAAATCCTGGAACGTCTGGCAGGGACATAGTACCATTTTGTAAAAACTTTAATGTTAGCTTCAATCAGAGCGATGTTTAAGATATCTTTAGACGATCTGCGGAAAGGCTTGAAACCACATGTCAGGGTCTGGCTGGATGTCCAGATCTGTCTCACAAGATCAAGCATAAGAGTCTGTTCTATCTGCCAGGGAAGTGTAAATAATGGAGATTCCACCTTTTTGAGGTCCTATATTACAACACCATTGTTCATTATAGTGGCTTTGGGAATGTTCAACTTGTCAGTCCAAAGTGTGTGGAGAAAGTGCCTGATCTGTGAAAGTCTGAATTTTTCTGAGGCTGGCATGTCTAGTTTTTGCCAGAGAATATGTCTCCGGAGCCATTTTGACGGTGGGTTTGAATCGGTGTGGCCGTGTTGGTGGATCCAGCGCGCTGTGTATTCCCAGGCAGCCACCAGCCTCCGTTTTACTACACTATGGGAAGCAATCTTTTTTATTCCTCCATGCTGAGCACCACCGTCACCCAATAGAAGGCTGGAGCTGATTACCTAGGACTGCACAGGACGACCTGGACATCCATATCCAGACACAGATCCAGCAGCACTCATATAATCAAGGCTTGATTACTTCTTGGGGAAGAAGCCTGGAGCTGATTACCTAGGACTGCACAGGACGCCCTGGACATCCATATCCAGACACAGATCCAGCAGCACTCATATAATCAAGGCTTGATTACTTCTTGGGGAAGGTAAGCGCTTTGTGAGCACATTTTTTTGAAGATCCACATTGGAGGATTCCTAAGATTATCACACCATTTTCTTTTGGAGAATTGCTGTTTGATGGAACTTTTGATTGCATTTATTGCTTTATCCCATTTATGCACTAGCTATTCAAAGCTCTTTTATCATCTCAGAACTATTGAGAATTCATTTGTTTGCTGACTCACCACAGCATCACAGTTGTTTTGTGCATGATTTTTTCACTTGCTACATGCTGATTGGAATAATCACCATTATTTTGTATATTTATATTTTGGCACTGTGTTTATATGTTTTATTTATGATCAGTTTGATTCACTGACAAACACTTTTTGCTACATAGCCATTTAATATTGCGCTAGTCACTTCATCTTTCACATGTCTAGTTTGCTCATGCAGTGGCCCAGTGAAATAGAGCCGTTAGGTGTAAAGAAATGGCAATTCTAAAACAATCTTTGTTCAGCCACCAATGGAACGCGTGTGTATATTCATCCCCGGGGGAAATCAGGATTATGGAATAGATGCACAAGGGGCCTCAGGGGAGATATCAGTTGTGAATGTTTGTGTAGCTGATCACAAAGTGCCAAGGAGTGAGATAATGTGGGAGCTAGTACGACAGGTCTGTGTTTTTCCGGTCTCCAGACTAGGAAGTCCAGTGTGTAATGGGGGACTGCCTGCCTCTCTAGGGAGACCCAGTCGGGCCTGAGTCTCTTAAGCCTTGTACACACGATCAGACCATCCGATGAGAACGGTCTGAAGGACCGTTGTCTTCGGTTAACCGATGAAGCTGACTGATGGTCCGTCGCGCCCACACACCATTGGTTAAATAACCGATCGTGTCAGAACGCGGTGACGTAAAGCACAACGATGCGCTGAAAAAAATGAAGTTCAATGCTTCCAAGCTTCGCGTCACGTACTGTATGCTGCAACCAAATGTGTTAACCTGTGGGAAGTGTCAGAGAAAATTATTTTTAGATGGTATCTAACGCCCTACAGAATAGCCAAATTTTCCACGCACAGCTCTAACACCTGTTGGAGGAATTGTGGAGCAATACAATTTGGGGGAAATCGGTGGATTGGTATACAAAGACGCAGAAGAGTTAAATAAGTTACTAAAGTGCATATCGCAGTATTTCAAAGATACATTGTTTTGACTGTATTATTTTCTTTAATTTATTTAATTTCTTGTTCAGTTACTTTAGCTTCTCTTATATGTCTTCTTGATCAATCTTGTTTTAGCACTTAGATTGTCACTAAGCCATCTGATTAACTAGAAGCACCAACCTTAACGGGAGAGGTGGGGGCTGCAGCACTCCTACGGGGCACAGCATGATCCCGACTGGGGTGCCCGGGGGGGGAGTCAACATTCCTCGCCCTTATATTTCATAAGTTTACTATCTTTATATCACTCAGGTATGTCTGTATGTCACTTACAACTTTATTACTGGGAAACCTTTTAATTGTACCACATATCAAAGAATTAATGTCTAAGTGACCCTTTTTTTTCTCTTTATTGTCTATATGTTATCTTTGTAAACTTGTTTAAAGGATCACTAAAGGAAAAAAATGTTTTTGCTGAAATGACTGTTTACAGGGTATAGAGACATAAAAAGTTAACTGATTCCTTTTAAAAATGATTAAACATAGAATAAATTCAATCATATAATGTGCCTGTAGTTTCACTTTCGTTTTTAAACTGATGTCATGTTTATGTGAAGTAAAGAGACCCACAGAACAAAAACAAACAAATCCAGGGCAGTGTTTTGTTTTTAAAATTAATCTGATTGGTTCTTTTAAGTTTTAGACACACAGTAATGACAGCTCAGACCACCGTGAAAAGCTCCCAGTATAATGGTTATAAGGAGCCAGACAACCAGGAAGTATGGAGATCAGAGCAGTTTTACAGCAACATCAAAGCAAAAACGAGCAATGAGGACATGAAACCAGTACTGCAGTAAGGTAAAGGAAGCTATTTAGCTAAAAAAAAAAATTCCTTTAGTGACCCTTTAAATTCTCAATAAAAATTATTGATTTTAAAAAAAAAATTATTCCTAGCATCCTGGCAAACCACATGGAGCTTGACAGAGCCCACAGAGTGTTTCAACCACTTCGCTCCGACGGGCTACCAAGAGACGCTATAGTGAAACAGCACTTATGCAGTCAAAGAAGAAGTGATAAAGTTATCCCGATCAATGGAAAAACTGACAATCATGGGACACCAGATTCAAATCTTTGCGGATCTGTCCCACTACACGGTGCAAAAGTGACATGCACTGAAACAACTACTCCAAGTACTGGCAGGCAAAGATATCACCTACAGATGGGCCTTCCTTCTCTGCTTATACTTCTCATACAGCAACAAACCATACAGCTTATCCTCTTTTCCTGAGTGTGGAGGACTCCTTTTACAACTTGGATTGATATCCCAGGAGTTACCATCACTGTCCATTAACAGAGAAGCACCAACTTTCTTCCAAACGACCATTGCCTACAAGCACTCTATCCCAAGTGTGGCAGAAACAACTTTCTAAAAGATCAAGAGAGTCCTTTCCACCATGAGACTAAGCATGCATTAACTCCTCCACTCTCCTGACTCCCTTTGGAACTGAGTTTGTGGCCTAACTGTTGCCAGGGCTGTGGCGGCATGTTTAGCTTAAATAAACCTCGGGTCTAGCCCAAAGTTCTTTAAGGGATTTTGTTTGCAGTGACTGATTCATGCAGCATTATCCCAGTTATCCAAGTTACCTAGTTTTTTTGTTACTTACATGCCATTGGATTTTGATGTATAGCCTTCACTGACAGGTTTTTCTAATGTTTTCTTGATTGTTTTGTTATCTTTATTTGTATAGAGGGTTTAGCCGCAAAATTTTTTCTAACCAAATCCCTCCCCTGTAGTTGTTGATTTCCGTTTCTTAACTCACTTCCACTTAGCAAATGCCAACAACAAAACGAGAGGGGTGGCTGTCTGCTTTTCAAACAAAATACACTTTTCACATTCTAAAACCATTAAAGGGGTTGTAAAGGTAAAAAAAAATAACCTTAATGCATTTTATGCATTAAGGTGAAAAAACATCCGAGGAATAGCGCCCCCCCCGAGCCCCCTGTTTACTTACATGACCCTTCGAAAGTCCCGCACTGTGAACGCGCAGGCTTCCCGGTCGGCTTCTCGGGTCATTCATTGGTTGATTGAAAGCAGCGCAGCCATTGACTCGCGCTGCTGTCAATCATATCCAATGACGCAGCAAAATGGGGGCGGGGCCAAGTGATACAGTGACCGGCTATGGCCGCTGGCTGTATCACAGGAGCGCCGCCACAACAACTCATCACCATGTGAGCTGGCTCGCATGAAGGTGATAAGTTCTTGCGAGGAGGAGCCGAGACAGCCGCAGAGGGACCCCAAAATACCAGGTTCGGGGCCACTCTGTGCAAAACGAGCTGCACAGTGGAGGTAAGTATAACATGTTTGTTATTAAAAAATAAAT
This sequence comes from Rana temporaria, assembly GCF_905171775.1. Lineage (NCBI taxonomy): Eukaryota > Metazoa > Chordata > Amphibia > Anura > Ranidae > Rana > Rana temporaria. Next base: position 323,944,346 of record NC_053490.1, read on the forward strand.
AAAAAAATACCTTTACATACCCTTTAAGGACCCTGAAGGTCAATACATATTAGTTAAAGGAACAATTAATATCCATACCAGACCTGAAGGGCCTGGTAATTGAATTTGGGGGATCCCCACACTTTTTTTAATGAATTAATTTTCTCTGAATTGCCGGGAGCCAACAATTCATTATAGCCGAGTGATTTTTAAATGACTTTTTTTCCTTCAGAAATTACACTTTGTGCATAGACAGTTCTAAGCATGGAAAACATGCTCTATTTCACAGTCATGCTAGACACCCCCTCTAGGTACGAAATTTAAAGAAATATTTCACTTTTATTGTTTAACTTTAAGCATTATTAAATTCACTGCTCCGGAAAAAACGGACGTTTTTAAAACTTTTTTTTTGCATTAATACATGTCCCCTGGGGCAGGACCCAGGTCCCCAAACCCTTTTAAGGACAATAACTTGCATATTAGCCTTTAAAATTAGCACTTTAGATTTCTCCCATAGACTTTAACAGGGTGTTCCGTGGCTTTTCGAATTAGCCGCGAACACCCCAAATTGTTTGCTGTTCGCCGAACAGGCAAACAGGCAATGTTCGAGTCTAACATGAGTTCGAATCGAGCTCGAAGCTCATCCCTAATATCCAATAGTCCATAGTTGTTATGAGATATAAACAACAAATGCAGCGCTCAATGGGACCAGTAAAAAAAAAATGTTTGCAATTATTGTGCTTAACTACTTGCCGACCAGTAAGGGAGCAACTACTTGCCAACTACTTGCTCCCCCCGCTCGCCCCCGACTCCCGTGTGCGTGCTCGGCGGGCGCAATCGCCGCCGGGCACACGCGATCGCTCATTACAGAGCGGGGACCGGGAGCTGTATGTGTAAACACACAGCTTCCGGTCCTGTCAGGGGGAGAAATGCTGATGTTCTGTTCATACAATGTATGAACAGAAGATCAGTCATTTCCCCTAGTGAGGCCACCCCCTACAGTTAGAACACACCCAGGGAACATACTTAACCCCTTCCCCGCCCCTAGTGTTAACCCCTTCACTGCCAATGGCATTTTTATAGTAATCCAATGCATTTTTATAGCACTGATCGCTATAAAAATGCCAATGGTCCCAAAAATGTGTCAAAAGTGTCCGAAGTGTCTGCCATAATGTCGCAGTACCGAAAAAAAAAACGCTGATCGCCGCCATTACTAGTAAAAAACAAATATTAATAAAAATGCCATAAAAATACCCCCTATTTTGTAAACGCTATAACTTTTGCGCAAACCAATCAATAAACGCTTATTGCGATTTTTTTTACGAAAAATATGTAGACGAATACGTATCGACCTAAACTGAGGAAAAAAAATGTTTTTTTATATATTTTGGGGGATATTTATTATAGCAAAAAGTAAAAAATATATATTTTTTCAAAATTGTCGCTCTATTTTTGTTTATAGTGCAAAAACTAAAAACCGCAGAGGCGATCAAATACCACCAAAAGAAAGCTATATTTGTGGGGGAAAAAAGGACGCGCAATTGTCAGTTAAAACGACGCAGTGCCGAATCGCAAAAAGTGCTCTGGTCTTTGACCAGCAATATGGTCCGGGGGTTAAGTGGTTAATCAAGTTAATTTATTGGATGCACACTTGAATTAAAAAACAACTGTCAGATGAAAATTAGATATTCAAGATAAACATAATGAAAGAAAGCTCATTATCATGGTTGAAGTACTCTGAAACTAAGGCCCCTTGCACACTGGGGCGTTTTTCATGCGGTACAGCGCTAAAAATAGCGCTGCTATACCGCATGAAAAATCATGCCCTGTAGTGTTCAATGTGAAAGCCTGAAGGCTTTCACATTGAAGCGGTGCGCTAGCAGGAACGCAACAAAAGTCCTGCTAGCCGCATCTTTACCGCGGTATAGGAGCGGTGTGTTCACCGCTCCTATACCGTGCCTTCCCATTGAAATCAATGGGAAAGAGCGGTAATACCGCCCGCAACGCGGGTGGTATTAACCCTTTTTCGGCCGCTAGCGGGGGTTAAAACCTCACCGCTAGCGCCCGAATATCGCGGTAAATACGACAGTATAGCCGCGCTACAAATAGCGCGGCTATACCGTCACCGCGGCTGCACGCCTCAGTGTGAAAGCAGCCTTAGTGTATACCAGCATAAGTCCAAATGACAAAGGGTTAACATCAGCGAGTGTGCTCCAAGTCCCGGTCCTGAATGGATAACCTGATGACTCAATATGCAAAAAGGAAATCAAGGTGGAGAGACACAGCTCTCTATGGTGCAATTATGGCTTGGTTATGGGTATCTGACTCACTGTGCTGCAGCCTGCAGGAGGTGTGTACACGCTACTGGATGTTAACGGTCAAGCGCGCTGATCAGGCAGGCTGAGACCTGGCATCCTTTGATAGCGCTCTGGGTGATGCGCATTGAATCCGGAAGCAGGGGTCGGAACTGGAAACGAGGAGGCTGGGCGGATCGCAAGCTCAATGTTGCTGTGATGACCGTGACTTACATGTTTCACGCGCATAAGCTTTGTCAAAGTCACGAGAGTCAGCGACAAAGGGCAATAATATAGGCATATAGATGTGGGTGGGGTAAGATCTATCAGCTCTTGTGATGTTAACCCCTTGTGTACCCTATAACAATAATAAATATTACATGAAAAAGCACATTTAAATGCAACCAAGCCAGCAATCTGAGATATAAAAAAAAAGGTATGTGATACAGAAGGTTGAATTAAAAATTATTATGAAGGTATTATAAATTACTGTGGCCACTGGAATTGCTCAAAAGAACCACCCAAATTAATCCACACAAATGGAATAAAAACATTAAAAAACATTTAGAAAAGATATATAAAATATATGCTATTTACTCAAAAATTACTATTTATTATAAATGAATGGATAAAATAATTAAATGGAAAGGTAGATGTAGCCCTAATGGTTTAGTGGCTATGGGACAGATTCACAAAGCACTTGCGCCGACTTAACTCGAGATGCGCGGCGTAATTGAAAGATGCGCCGCGCGTATTTTTGCGCCTGATCCTCAAAACGAGTTACGCCTGAAATCCATTTTTTCCCGTCCTACCTAAAAAAATTACACCGGCGCTTCTTCGAGCGCAAAATACGCTAGACACACCGCTGTTTTGATAGGCAAAGATGCAAATGAGGGAGATAAGGCGATTCACAAAATTAAGTGTGTGCGGCGTAGATTACGCCCTGTGCACTTCTGTTAGTTTCATGGTGTAAAATTACACTTTATAAAAGCAGCCCCAACTTTACACCAGCCGTGTAAATGTCAGCTAAAGCAACACCATTAAGGAAGAGCTGAGCACACACACTTGCAGGACAACAATATGTATGCCAACATGCCAGGGGCATCCATGCGCATAGCTAGACTAGTGACTTTAGTAACCGAGGGTACCCCCTCTTCTGAGGGAACAGCAGTCAGGAGACGCCTTGCAGAATGCATCTTTGCACAGTAAACACACACATTAATTATGTCACAATGAGAATGCATGAATGCACACCCACTGTGGTCCCTAGCACAGACACATCACATGCACATCTAATTGGATTAGATCCAAGTACCCCCCAAATGGTACTTGGGAGCAGTAACGCCACGTCACGGCTCCAATTATGTCACTGTGCATTCATACACCATTCACATGGACCTGGGACCACTTCTCCCTGGTCCTGGGGATCCCTACTCCACCAAAACTGAGGGTGACACCCTTATTTAATCAGGAATGCCACCCCCACATTCATACATAATTCACACACATTAAACAAATCAGTACAGTATACCAAAAAAAATTATAAAAATCAAAAATCAAAAGTACCCCCAAAAATTAACGGCGGCGGCGTAAGCTACGCCTGGGCCGCCCACAGGCACGGCCACGGCCAACCAGAAGAGCCTCCTGGGGGGGGGTGTTGAGCAGGGGAAGGAGGATCCTCCTGGGGGGGTGAGCAGGGGAAGGAGGAGACTCATGGGGGGGGTGAGCAGGGGAAGGAGGAGCCTCCCCTGGTGACTGTCCTCTTGCTGGCCTGCCCTCCAAGGCCACTTATTAGTCTCTCTAGCTCCTCGTTAAGCACGCTGTAATAATCTCCGCGTAACCTACGTAATCACGTAGGTTCCCTTTAATACACTCCGCGTGTGCGTGACACGCCGCCTCTGTCACCTTTGCCATGTCCCCTAATCAAAGTTAACTCCAAAAATATGGCGTTAACTATGTAACTTCTGTCAAATGTTCAAATAATCTCTGCGTAACCTACGTAATCACGTAGGTTCCCTTTAATACACTCCGCGTGTGCGTGACACGCCGCCTCCGTCACCTTTGCCATGCCCCCTAATCAATGTTAACTCCAAAAATATGGCGTTAACTATGTAACTTCTGTCAAATGTTCAAATAATCTCTGCGTAACCTACGTAATCACGTAGGTTCCCTTTAATACACTCCGCGTGTGCGTGACACGCCGCCTCCGTCACCTTTGCCATGCCCCCTAATCAATGTTAACTCCAAAAATATGGCGTTAACTATGTAACTTCTGTCAAATGTTCAAATAATCTCTGCGTAACCTACGTAATCACGTAGGTTCCCTTTAATACACTCCGCGTGTGCGTGACACGCCGCCTCCGTCACCTTTGCCATGCCCCCTAATCAATGTTAACTCCAAAAATATGGCGTTAACCATGTAACTCCTGTAAAACGAGTGAATAATCTCCGCGTAACCTACGTAATCATGTCTTATTCATTCTCTACACTTCGCGTATGCATGAAACGCCGCCCTCGTCCCCGCCCATGATGGGAAATTTCCTCTTTTCCACGCCCTTAATCTCTGTGGGAAGGAAAGATGGCGATGTCACACGAGCGTGCACAAAGCTCTCAGGCCGCAAGTGAAGTGACAGAGGCAGGAACGTCCCGATCCAGGCCAAAACGGTATAAGGCCACTAATATGGCTTTTGCCGAAATGGTGGAGCTGGTAGAAATAATGCGGAGGAAGGACTATGATGGGCAATATGGCCCATACAAGACCCCAAACCGCAGAAAGGGGAAAATTATGGACAAGGTGGCAAGGAGAATGAAGAGGATGTTCGGTGTCACCAGGTCCAAAGAGCAGCTACAGAAGCGGTGGTCCGACTTGAAACTGCGGGAGCCACATCAGTTCAAGAAGATTAAAAAAATAATCAAGAAAAGTAAGTTATTTTATTTTTTGGGGGGGGGGGACAATTTTATTAGTTAATGTTTGGTCAGGTACATTTCTACATCTGTCTCCTTGGCCTGGTTGTACTTCTGAACACATGTTGAAATAGAAGGTGTTTTTCCAAAAAAATTTGCTTGGGCAACGAGTGTTAATAGGAAACATCGTTCACATCAGATTGTTTCTCCCAAATACGATGTTGGCCCAGGAACAACACACCTGGACATGCCTCTCTGGCCAAAAACATTGTTTGTAAACATTGTGTACAAATATATTTATGGAAAATTTGAATCCTAGAATGGGAAATGCAAACAGTGCTACTAAGCGGGTGTTTTCATATCTGTAATCCAGAGCACCTGTGTCTCCCCCAAAATATTACACTTAAATTTGTATGGTCTCAGAGAAAACAATTTAAGGGGGGGACATCCATGTGTGTCACTTCGCTAAAAAGGGACATAATCAGAGCTTGGCCTAAAAGTCATCCAAAAATGTAGGTTTGGGGGGATAAGACCAAAAAAAATAATACATTAAAGCCTCTTCCTTCTAAGCAATGTGTGCGATTTCTGCTCTACAATATCTGTGTGCTGATGAGTATACCTTTTTTTTTGTGTTATTTAGGGGAAAGAAGACGCCAGCATTTTGAGGAGGCAGAGAGGGCCAGACACGCCCAGAATCTACCATCTGGCCATGTGGAGGAGGAGGAGGATGTGGAGGAGGAGGAGGATGTGGAAGGAGAGGAGGAAGGAAGAGAGGAGGAAGGAAGAGAGGAGGATGTGGAGGAGGAGGAGGAAGGAAGAGAGGAGGATGTGGAGGAGGAGGAGGAAGGAAGAGAGGAGGATGTGGAGGAGGAGGAGGAAGGAAGAGAGGAGGAAGGAAGAGAGGAGGAAGGAGTCATTTTGAATTTAGTAGTTGTGGAAGATGAAGAGGAATTTGAAGAAGATGATTTTTGCGAATTTGAAGATGGTGGATTGATGGAAGAAGAAGAAGGAGGAGTGCTGGAAGATGAGGGGGAAGTGGTTCAAGAAGGAGGAGTCGTGGAGGATGAGGGGGAAGTGGTTCAAGAAGGAGGAGTTATTGAAGATGGAGAAGTGGTGGAGGAGGAAATTCGCACACCATCAGGTCAGTGTCACCCCAGCTTTATAGGGCAAAACAGATGTAGATAGGGTTGCCACCTCATCCCTTTAATCCCGAACACATATGGATTACACATGTTCTGTGGCTAATGTAATGCAGATATGGCACCAGGTGAGTTTAATTACCACCTTTTAATCAGCCACAGAACCTGTGTAATTAATATGTGTTCTGGTTTAAAGGGATGAGGTGGCAACCCTAGATGTAGATAGGCCGGTAAAATTGATTTGTTTTTTTTTTTATTAATTTTTTAGGGGATGAAGATGCTGTTCCGCATTTTTCGCGCGCAAGTGCTGGAATAATTATCCAGCAAGTTATGGAGTGCAGCACTGAAATGGACAATATGCGGCAACGGATGGTTCTCATGGAACAGAATGTGAAAAATGTCATTGTGGAGTGCTGCACAGAGCTGGACAATATGCGGCAAAGAATGCTGGTTATAGAACAAAATTATAAAAATATCATTGACATGATGGGCCGTGTCAAAGACTGAACACCCCCCCCCCCCCCGCCCATCCCCCAACCATTTGAAATTTTTGACTCAGCAATACGCCAAAATTTGAAGATGCACACACAGTGTGTCAACATGTGCTATCTGCCATCACAGAATATCGATTATCTGTGCTTTGTGGGTACAACCCCCTCCTCGATTCTCAAGTAGTTTTCAAGGAAGGGTTTGCTCCCACAAAACACATACATTGATCACCCATGATGGCAGATAGCACATGTTGCCATTTGTCTGTGTTTCTATGTTGAAGAACTGACATTTGGCGAATTACACTGAATGTGTGCATCTTCAAATTTTGGCGTGTTCCGGTGTGAACTCACACCATGACTGTTATTGTGAATGTAAAAGTGACACATTTGTCTTTTAACTTTTGCTTACATTTTATCCTTTTTCCCCAAAAAAATGGCTTACAATCAAAAAGCCAGAAAAAAAAAAAAAAAATATTTGGTAACAAATATATCCATTTTTTTTAGCTCTATTGTAAAATAAAAATATTACAAATATTTAAAAATTTTGGAACAAATCGATCCTAAATTTTTTAGATATTTTACCCAAAATATTTTTTGGGAAACAAAATTATTAAAAAATAAGACAAAATAAAAATTTGGTGAAGTCTACATTTTGAAAATAACAGTTTTTTGGGAAAAATGGTACAATTGTACTACATTGTTTGTGAACCAAAAATACTTGTAAAGACATTGTTTGGACCAAAAAAATAAATAAGAACAAAAATGTTTTTGAAAAAACACACAAAACCAAAAAAAATAGCCTCGCAAAAACAAAATATTGACATGTTTATTAAAAAAAAAGATATACAAATAAAGGATAATGAAAAAGCTGAAAATAAAAAAAGCTTTGCCAAAATCCGAAAAATGAGTGGCTTGATTCTTTATATGCTGAATACCCAGTTTGGAGATGAGTGAATAATGTGCGATTGTGTTTATTTACTAAAACATGAACCATACATTTGGCACTAGAACTGCACTATTTTTGGTGAGAAGCAGGAAGACAGATAAAAAGAGAAAAAGCAATAATGACAAACAACTGTATAAAGTCCAATGGTCAAATTATTTATTACTTATGTGAATATTTCTTTCTTTTGGGGGCTGAATTAGAAAGAAATATCATCTGGCATAGCAATGGCCCCCCGACCCATGAAGTACTCAACATATTTGTCGCGTACCTCACAAGCTGATTGGGTGGCCAAGCCAGCGCGACCAGTGTCCAGCCCAGGAAGGGTATCTGAGGGTAGTCTTGCCTCAGAAACGCTGTTGGGTAGGTACGTCTGGGAGTGCCTGCGTATAAAGTTGTGCAAAATGCAGCAGGCAAATACAATGGTGTTCAATTTATATTCCGCCAAGTGTATCGCTGTCAGGAACAGGCGGAACCGGTTGGAGAGGATCCCAAAGGCATTCTCGACTACCCTCCGAGCCCTGGCCAACCGATAATTGAACACCCTCCTCTCTGAGGTGAGGGTCCTCTGGGGAAAAGGCCGCATGAGGTGAGGTCCAAGCCCAAAAGCTTTGTCCGCTAGGAACACAAACGGAAGTCCACATTATCTTCATCTGGTGGCAGTGCCAGACCACCAGCTTGGAGACGATCGTAGAATTCTGTCCGCGAGAACACTCCCCCATCAGACAGCCGGCCGTTCTTCCCCACGTCCACATATAGAAACTCATACTGTGCCGACACCACCACCATCAACACAATACTATGATAACCTTTGTAGTTAAAATAGTAGGACCCCGAGTGGGGTGGGGGCACTATGCAGACGTGTTTCCCATCTATTGCTCCACCGCAGTTCGGAAAATCACAATGCTGGGCAAATTGGGAAGCCACAGACTGCCATTCCTGTGGTGTGGAGGGTAGCTGTGGGGACAAACAAAATAAAAATGATTAGTACTTTGTCAGATAAACATTGCTAACACAATACAAAAACCATCATTGTGCAACATCAACAACAGGATTCACATTTCCTACAATCATTGTGGAGTGAGTATTTATGTTCAAAAATATAGGCCCACTTAATTATCAAACTCCACATCCCTCTGATGATAGAGCAAGAAACAATTTTCGGGGGGAGGGGGGGCAGAACTACAATGGATTAGCCAAAAAATCACCAAAAAATTGGCTAGGTGTGTTTGGGCCTAGGATAGCATGCTGGACAGGTTTATGGTGGGTAAGGTCAAAATATGCAGGCCAAAAAGATGAACATGGAAAGGTTAACAACATGCATGGGGAGAAAAGGGAACATCCAACACACAGCAGATTACAATCTCATGGTTATTAGGGAAGAAAAAAAGAGTAGACTTTCGCACACATTTAAAAAAAAAACATTGTGATGTTAAAATGAGGAAACTTACCTTAATATACTCCTCCTTCAGAACATGTATGATGGCAGTACACGTCTCCGGTATGATGACCCCAAGCACCTGGGGAGAGATGCCTGTCGAGAACTTGAGGTCCTGCAGGCTCCTCCCAGTCGCCAGGTACCGCAACGTGGCAATAAGCCTCTGCTCGGCCGTGATGGCTTGGCGCATCACAGTGTCCTGCCTCGTGATATAGGGGGACAGAAGATCCAGCAGACGGTTGAATACGGGGTCCGTCATGCGGAGAAAATTCCTAAAGTCATCAGGATTATTCTCCTGGAGTTCCCTAAGCAGGCATATGAGAAAACTGGTCACGCTGGCGCAACAAATTCTTGGCCCAGAAACGCATCCTCCCACTGTTCCTGGCCAAACAACTGATTCGCTGAGCATGTCCATAAGCAAACCCATAACCAGCACCAATTCGCAAAAATCGACGCTGCTGCTCCATCATGGCTTCAAACCGGCCGGCTGGTCAGTCAAGAACACATTCCAACAGAAAGCACTCGCAAATCCAGCACAACCTGCAAAGAACGTGCGACAAACAGATACGAGCGGACAGGACGCAACTGAACAAACAGAAACGTGCTGAAAGCCTGTACCCGAAAGCCAACTACGATCCTGCAAGCAAACGCACTGAACCCGAGAATACCACCTGTTAAAACGCGGAGACTGAAAAGCACAAATCGGCTCTAACCAAACCTTAACTAGCACGCGGTAACACGGAACTAGCAAAAGCGGAACAGAGGGCGGCGCCGTTGATTTTGGTCTTCCCCTTTATAGTGACGTCTTACGTGGTTTACGTTGAACACGTTCTGGTCCGAGGGGATTTTTATCCGCTGGTGTGTACAAGCCAGCGGACCAACAGATAAATCCGCCGATCCGCTGAAACCGATCCGCGGATAAATTCAAGCAGATGGATTCTATCGTGTGTACCAGGCCTTACCGTTTACTGCTGTTGGTCAGCTGGCACCTGTGGTTCCACAAGCTTGTGTTAAGCTCTTGGGTGTCGCCGACTTTACCCGTTGCTTAATAAATGCTTCCTTCCTGTCCAGCCTCCCATGTGCCTCTCTATTTAAATTCCACTCAGACTACTTTCTGGTTGCTTGAGCAACACTTGTTCCTGAGCACCCTTTGTTTAACCTGCTTAACCTGACTTCTCGTGAACTGATCTCTTGTGTACCGACACCTTTATGTTTTTGCCTGATGAGATTTGCCTGGGTTGTACGAAAAAAATAAACGTACCATGTGTACCAGGCATAACGCTTACTTCACACTAGTAACTTCATAGAATTCTCTCTGGCTATACTGATGCTGCTGTAGCTGACCACAAGGGTTTTCTATGCAGCTGCAAATTACTGGTGTGAAACGATCATCAGCTGCACTTGATACCATTATTTGCTACTCAGGCTGGGTTCCTACTGGTACGACAAATTCTCTGACATTGGGAGATCATGTGGCATGACGTGTGAAAAATCAATGTTTCCCTATGAAAGCCATCTTAACTGGTCCAACACAAGTCGGTCCGACTTTGAAATTGCTCCCTGTACTACTTTGGTCTGACTTTAATCCTACTTCAGCCCATTGAATATCATTGAAGTCGGATCATAGTAGGATCCTTGTCCCAACCATCTGACTTGTGACATCCAACATTGTGATTACAGCAGCAGTAGAAGGAATTTTTCTCACACTGGGATTGTTTTGATTGGTCAAGAAACAAGTCAGGCTATCACACAGTTGGATCAAAGTAGTATCCTGTTTATTCAATTTGGATGATTGTAGGACCAATGTAGGATTGATGTAGGACTGATGACACAGAGCAAAGTAGGATGAAAGTTATATGACTGTCATGTAGTATCAGTGTGAACCCAGCCTCAACCAACAATTCTGTAGGTAACTCCACTCACTACAAAAGTCATTTGCTTGAGGACTGAAGTAAAATTGACTTTCATTAACTAAAATAAATGTATTCATAGGACCAAAACCTGTATGAAATACAATTCTGTAGCTGTTACAATTTTCTGCCACTAAATCAATAGTGTGACATGGTCCTAAGGCTTTTTTAATTTCTAAAAAAATCCAGAAATTGCAGGTTTCCTCTTACAGCACTGAGTTTGTCCTAGATGGGTATAATGAAAGCAGATCCTCACAATGCAGTATGAATAAAAAAATATATACCGTATTTATCGGGTATAACACGCACCGGCATATAACGAGCACCCTAATTATAAGAGGGAAGTTTCAGGAAAAAGACTTTCAACAGCCCCTTTTATATTCCAAAGCCCCCTGCACATTACACAGACCAAAGCCGCCCCCCTGCACATTACACAGATCCCAGCACATTACACATAGATCTCAGCACATTACACATAGATCTGGGGGGGAATACTCTGCCCTCCTACCTGCCTACCACTCACCCAGCTTCGGCGTCAGCGTCTGTAGTCCCGGATCACGTCGGATCGGGTCTCCGGGTGTTGATACCCCGTTCAAGACAGTGCCGGATTGGGTCCCCAGGGGTCCCTGCGAAGCTGATCAGGTCAGGATCCCCCACTCAAACCACAAAGTCATGTGACCGCTATCCTCCTCCAATTTGAAGCTACACTCGGAGGGGGAGGAGGAGCAAGACAAATCTTTTTAGTACACCGGCGGGCTGTCCCAGGACCAGGAGAGGTGGGACGACTGGCATGACACCCCTGCCCAATCCCCGCCCCCCCATTGGTAAAAGAAAATGACATTGGCGTATAAAGCCCACCCACGATTCCCCCCTGATTTTAATGGGAAAAAAGTGCACATTATACGCCGATAAATACGGTATATATATTGTTTTCCTGGTGTGATAAATGTAGGATTCTGTCTCTAAATTGATATTTAAGTACATTTTACCTTGATGTCTCTGTTTCTTGTATCGATAAACCACAGCTGAGTTCCTATTGTGCCCCCCTTGCACCTGATTTTTTGCTTATTCAGTAAATAATTTGTAGTTTTTTTAATCTCATATTTTGTTCCCGGTTCATTAACCCCCCTGGCGGTATTCTCGAGTCTGACTCGGGGTTAGATTTTTGTGCTACGATCGGTAACCCCGAGTCAGACTGGGGCTTGCCTCGCTGGATCCACAGACAGTGTTTACTTACCTTGTCCCTGGATCCAGCGATGCCACCGCGCTGTGTGAGCAAGCGGGACCTCGCTTGATTCACACAGCGTCCTCCTGTGTGCTGCCGATCTCCGTTCCCTGCGATGTTACGACGCACAGGAGCGGAGAACGGGGCCAAATTCAAAAACGTAAACAAACACATTACATACAGTATACTGTAATCTTAAAGATTACAGTACTGTATGTAAAAAATACACACCCCCTTGTCCCTAGTGGTCTGCCCAGTGTCCTACATGTACTTTTATATAATAAAAACTGTTCTTTCTGCCTGCAAACTGTAATTGTCCATAGCAACCAAAAGTGTCTTTTTGTGTCAAAAATGGTTTTAGAGCAGCTAGAAAACAGCGATAATAAATTATAATCACTTGCAGAATTGTGCAATAGCGATTTGTGGGGTAATTCGTCATAAAAAAATAAAAGTAATGACAGCGACAATTCTGCAACTGAGTAAATTTCAGTGATTTTGAGTTGATTACATTATTGAATAATTTTTATTATAATTATATTATTATTTGTTATAATTATTTATAATTATTTATTATATTATAATTTATAATTTTGTTTTTCAAAAAAATGTCATACCCGGGATGCCTACAAGACTCTTGTTTGGTCAGATTTAAGTGAGTTATTCCTAAGAATTACAGGCCTACAGTATAAAATGCCAAATTTCCTTGCAAATAATGGTACCGCTTTCAGCACCTTTTTTCTGAAAGAATCATACCGCCAGGGAGGTTAAAACACAATTCATTAGAACAGTACATACAGAAAAATAATAACCAGGCAAACATTATTCTCTGTTGTTGCTCAGCCCAGAAAAATATGGAAAATTAATTCTACCATCTTACTTGTTTTATGGTTTATCAGGGCCTGGCATCCACAGTGCATAATTGCTGCCAAGTTTAGACATTTGACTAGAAAGTTATGCTTATTTAATCAGGATTAAAACTCAGCAGCACATAGCTTTTCTTTTAAGAGTGTAATAAACAAGCATTTAGGTTAGTGGATAGAGCTATGGATAGGGTTAGGGTTGGGGTTAGGGTTAGGAGTCAGGGTTAGGGGTTAAGTTTAGAGGTTAGGGTAAGCAGTTAGGGGTTAGGGCTAGGGTTCGGGTTAAGGTTAGGGGTTAGGGTTTAGGGTTAGGGCTAGGGCTATGGCTAGGGGTTAGGGTTGTAGTGGCAAAATCGGCTGTACGCAGAGCATACCGCCATTTTGCCCTGTGCTAAAAGCACATACTCAGTCTTCTTAATGAAATAATCCATATTTAAGCTAAATAGATTCACTCACCATTCATACAAAAAGACACCATCACCCATCAGCTTGTTCTCAAGTCATCACCCCAGCATCATCTCCTTCCTGGCTCAGCACAGCTCACTTTATTTACCCAAACAGGAAGTGCTCACTGCACCAGTTAAACACCTCCCTCATGGGAGTGGTCATTACATGATGTCCCCTTGACACAGCAAACACCATATAAGGACATTCCTTCTAACAGGAAGTCCCATAGAATACATGAATAGAATATAATACAATGGATACAATACAATGAATAGAAATACATACAATCCTGCTAAAGTCTTATGGGCGTGTCCGAGTCAGGGAGTGCCCCCCCTGCCTCCAAAAACGATCACAAGCTCTTGTATTAATTGCTGATAGAATTCCGAATCTGCGCCATTCCATAGAATAATGCATATCCAGATTATACCTTATTAAGGTGGAATGGAGGCTATCTACAGGCGTACGCTACGAATCCCAAGCCATGCTGATCAGACAAGACCCAGATAAGAACGCACATCTGTCCATAACCATTTGAGTGCTTGCGGAGTGAGCGCACCCCCTCCCTAACGATCGTCTGTGCTAAATGCACAGAGGGCCCCTCGTGGGCGGACATATGCCCATCCCGCAAACATCACATTCCAACCTCAAGACATTTTCTACTACCAGACGAGATTCAACCAGCCTCAGACTGCCTCAGTCAGTTCTATTTAGAGCGGGCTGCGGAAGTACTAAGACTGGGTGCCATTATGACAATACATCTTCAAATTTCCACCACAGGGTTAAGCTTGGGGTTGGGGGTTAGGGTTGGGGTTATGGTTAGGGCTTACGGTTAGCAGTTTGGGTTAGGAGTTAGGGTTAGAGCTTAGGGTTAGGTTTAGGGTTAGGGTGTTAGCTTTAGAGGGTTATGGTTAGGTTGGCAGGGTTAGTATTAGAGGGTTAAGGGGTTGGGGTTAAGAGTTAGGGTTAGAGGGTTATGGTTAGGGTTAGGGGTTAGAGGTTAGGGTTAGGGCTATGGCTAGGGGTTAGGGTTAGGGCTTAGGGTTAGCAGTTAGGGGTCAGGGTTTCCCCTTGAAGAATGAGGCTAAGACTCAGGAATTGGAATAGAGATCTATCCCCAGAGGTCAAATGTCAGAATGCAGGTTCACAGAGGTCAATGGTCACAGGGCATGGCTGACCCACCCCACCAAAGTTTACCGCCTACACCAACTAAGTCGGGGAATGAACAAGTCAGAATACCAAAATTTTGGAAATGTAAAAAATTTGTAAATGTAAAAAAATTGGAAATTTAAAAAAATTGGAAATTTAAAAAAATGTGGAAATTTAAAGAATTTGGAAATAAAAAATTTCGGAAAATTCTAAATTCTATATTTTGGAAATTTCGAGATTTCGAGATTTGGCTCTTAGTGAATGTAACAAATGTAAATTCATCCAAAGTTATGAATTATCCAAAATAACAAATGGAATGTGATGATCTAATAAGGATAAATAATAATAAAAACATATTATTATTATTATTTATCATTAATTTGTTCCATTCCATTGGTTTAGATGTTCCATTTGTTATTTCAGATAATTTGTAACTTCAAAAAATGTGTATTTGTTGCATTCACAGCCAAATTTGAAAGGAAATTCCAATACAAGTAATTTAATAGTTATTACTAGTTAGTTATTATTTCAAATTGTACTGATTTTCTTTAATTTTTTTAAGATTTTCGAAAATTCGAAATTACAAAATTCAAAAATCTTAAATTCGAAAATGGAAAATTTGGATTTTTGAATTTCCGAATGTTCGAATTTCCGAATTTTCGAATTTCCCGAATTTCCAGCCATAAAGAAACAAAGAGCACTTTCATCAAAATACAATGCAGTATGAATAAAAAAAAAATATTGTTTTTCTGATGTGATAAATGTAGGATTCTGTCTCCCCTTGCACCTGCTTTTTTACTTATTCAGTAAATAATTTGTAGTTGTTTTAATCTCATATTTTGATCCCAGGTTTATTAAAACACAGTTCACATACAGAAAAATAATAACCAGGCAAAATAAAATTTCTGTTGTTGCTCAGCCCAGAAAAATATTGAAAATCAATTCTGCCATCTCACTCGTTTTAGGGTTTATCAGGGCCTGGCATCCACAGTGCAAAATTGCTGCCAAGTTTAGACATTTGACTAGAAAGTTATGCTTATTCAATCAGGATTAAAACTCAGAAGCACGTAGCTTTTCTTGTAAGAGTGTAATAAACAAGCATGTAAATATAGTATAGTTAAATGAAATGAAAGTACAATCCTGTTTTTTTTTTTGTTTTTTTGTGAACAGTCAAAGAGCAACTCTATTTTTTTTAAGAAAAAATAAATAAATATATGTGTTCAACCTAGCATATTCAAGATATAATGCTAATTTTGTCCAGGGGGACATAATAGACCTTAACCCAACTTAGTTGCTGCAGGCTTCCTTCCCACCAGTTCTGGCTTTGACAAATAGTCCCCTGCAGCCCTTCTGTTCAACATCTTCACATACAACAAAGAACCAGCAGCCAATACTGTTTCTACATTCTGGTTTTCGTTTATTCTCCGGCATTCACATTGCAGATTTTTCTCCTCTGTGTGCCTGTTTATGAAGTGGAGAATATCACTTCACCCTTGGAGGAGTGAAGTGATCTACTAACGCTTCAAACAGTGGAGAACGGACCAGAAATTCACAGAAATACGGAGATGTCAGTTTATTAAGCAGTGATAAATTATCACCGCTCAGTTCACTGAAAGACGGTGTGGTATAATGTAATTGAAATAACGAGTCCCCCTGCATAATATATATATGTATACACACACATTGTATATACATGTATATACACACACATTATATATATGTACATGTACACATTATATATATTTATGTATATATATGTATACACATAAATATTACAGGGGGACATGGTTACAGCGTTGGGGGGTCAGAACGAGGTAAAAGGAAGTTAAAAATCTTCCTCCTCAGAACCCCCGGGATTCCCTCTTCACTCCCCGCTTCACCACCTCTGAGATGGTGAATCGGGGCGTGTGAATTCTGACTCAGATCACCAGTGAAGAGCTCAGATCACAGCTTCCTAAACTGGCCTTACTGTGTCAGTCTATGAGACTTCTCTGTGTGTAGAGATAATCTGTGGGAGAACAAGTTCAAACACTTCTCCCCCCGATTATCTCTGTTTCATAAACTGTTTATGGGTTGTGATCAGTGGTAATCCTTGGGATCACCGCTCTTCACTGCTTCATAAACGGGCACCTCTATGTGATGACATTAAGGGCCCTCTGAAATTTCAGCGTGGGCGAGACAAATATTGGAGTGGTGGCTGCTGTGGGATGCTTGAGTATTCTGGGGGAAGAAGGAAAAATCACAGTAAATCATTTGGCTAGATTAGAATTTAAGCCTAAAAATGTAGAAGCTTTAAATTCTGATTTTCTTTCTGTTTCTTGATTTGCTTACTGAGCTTAGTGATGGTCATTTTTAGCACAGGTCAGGTTGATCTTTGGTGCAAAAGATCTTTGTGTGGTAAAAGGGAATATACAAAGTAACATTTTTAGAGTTAAAATATAACATTTCATCAGATCGATTTAAAATTTATGAAGTGTACTCAGGATAAACCAATCACAATGATCTGTTGTAATGGGGCAAGCACAATCACAGTTGAATACACAGTTGAAAATAAATTCTTGACTGTTGAATGTTATCTTTTGGTTGGTTACAATGTACATTATTTCATACAGAGTACAGTAGTCACCAATCCGTCCATAATATTCTGTAAAAAAAAATTAAAGGATACACAAAACAGTGAAGTCTCAGGGACATTACTTATTATCAAGGGTAGCTCCAGACACTTTTTTAAAAGGGGTATGGTACTTGAAATGGAAGTATAAGTGGAGGAGCTAAGTAGCATATCCTGATATAAAAATGCAAAAAAACAATGAAAAAAAGCTTTTTCAGAAAATGAAAAATGCATTGTTATATAGAGACAAGATACAGTGTAATACTAACACATACTGTAGCCCTCTCACTGCAAGAGGCATTTTTGCACAATGGTTAAAAAAAATAAAAACATTTTAGGTCTAAGGATTGGTTAAAACTTCCAAAACATTATATATTAGATATTGGTGCAATGGTTAATCAAGTGCAACATTTCAGTAAAAAATACACTACAGAGGCGCATGCGTGACGCTCTGTCATATGGCCGCTTAGTCACGGAGCTCCGTCCCGCTCCGTAACATCGGCGCTCCCAGCAGAAGGCACAAACACCCTGACAGCTCCGCACAGATCACGGAGCACTCGGGACACCCTGGGAGCAGTTGGTTACCGGGGGATCTGAAACCCGGGACTTCCGAGAGCGATTATCCTCGCTGACAGGACCTGCTGAGAATTCCAAGATGGAGGCGGAACGGCAGCCTCATGTGGCGGCTCTCACAGGGATCCCAGTCTCATTTCCCTGGAGGAATGTACCGCATGAGGAGGTATGTGGAGGCGCCTCGATGCCATCAATGAGGGGCCCAACATCACCAGCCACCACAGTATCCCTCCTGAACCAGACCCTGGACGACATGTTAAGGGCACCCTCTCCAGCTACCTCACCTATGCCCGACTTTCAGGAGGGGGGTCAGCTCTTCCCACAGCAACAGGATATAACCGTGCTGTTCACTAAATTTGCAGAAATGCTGGACAGAGGCCTTTCCCAGACTGCATCTAGGATTACCTCAGATATTAATTCTGATCTGCATCTCCTTTGCTCTCGCATTGAGTCTATTGAAAATAATGTTGATGCCACGATCGATTGTGTTAATCATAATACTGGTCGCTTCCAGGAATTGCACGATCAATTGGTGGGGGCCATGGCTAAAATCGACGACCTGGAAAAAAGGTCAAGGAGGCTTAACTTCAGGATCAGAGGCCTGCCAGAGACCATCACAGATATATCTGACGCGGTTCACTCTCTCATTAAACACCTCATCCCAGACATTCATGCCCACAAACTGGAACTTGATCGGGCTCACAGGGCCCTGGCCCCCCTCGATCTGATGGACTACCACGTGACATTGTGGTCAAACCACACTACTAAAATGTCAAAGAAGAAGTCATGAGGAGAGCTTGCAACACCCCACAAATTCAGATTATGGGACTCAGTACAACTTTTCGCTGCTATCTCCCCATTCACCATTCAGAAAAGGCGAGCTCTCAAGCCCCTGCTGACGGTACTGACGCAGAAGAATATAAAATATTGGTGGCTCTTCCCCTTAAGCCTGAAGTTTGAATTCAATGGCAAACCATTCAGATTTTCTACATTCATGGAAGGGGAACTCCTGCTGCGGAAGCTTGGCCTACTTCCCACGGATACACCCTCTCCAATGCCGTCATCTTCCTCCATTCTACCCAAACAACCTCCTCCCTCGAGCCTGCTCTCCTCCATGTGGCAGAAACCGAAACACAAGAAAGCCAAGGAAGGATAACCACCTGAACTGGAGAACTGCCACGTTCTTTTTCTGTTTCTAGGTTTGTGGAAAAAGACATGCGAACATGTCTTTGACAGAGAAAAAATTGGACTTTGTAGACACAACCCAGTAAAATTAATGATAATTTATTGGAAAAATACAAAATACATAGCAATTGCACTTAATACAAAAGAAGACACAAAAAAATGATAATAAGAGAACCCCAATCTTATCACTCTAGGAAAAAAACGCTCAATAGCCACAGGGCTAAATGTAGTTGATACAGTAAAAGCGCTGGGTGGCGTGATGATTTCAAAGGATGATACTAGATGGATTCTTGAATATTTAAAAATTCAGCTCGACATGTTTCGCGACTTGACAAACGTCGCTTCTTCAGGAGCTTCTAAATATTAAAAGACATATAATATTGCCATTAGATATAAACATAATACATATGTACCACTGAAGAAAGCCTATAATATAGGCCTACAAGTGACTAATAGTGCATGTATTTGTAACCATTATACTCACCGATAAACGGTGTTCATTTAATTTGAGGAGGAAAAAGCTGACGTACTGCGTCCCGGTTGCATTGGGACGCAGTACGTCAGCTTTTTTCTCCTCAAATTAAATGAACACCGTTTATCGGTGAGTATAATGGTTACAAATACATGCACTATTAGTCACTTGTAGGCATATATTATAGGCTTTCTTCAGTGGTACATATGTATTATGTTTATATCAAATGGCAATATTATATGTCTTTTAATATTTAGAAGCTCCTGAAGAAGCAACGTTTGTCAAGTCGCGAAACATGTCGAGCTGAATTTTTAAATATTCAAGAATACATCTAGTATCATCCTTTGAAATCATCACGCCACCCAGCGCTTTTACTGTATCAACTACATTTAGCCCTGTGGCTATTGAGCGTTTTTTTCCTAGAGTGATACGATTGGGGTTCTCTTATTATATTTTTTTTGTGTCTTCTTTTGTATTAAGTGCAATTGCTATGTATTTTGTATTTTTCTATTAAATTATCATTAATTTTACTGGGTTGTGACTACAAAGTCCAATTTTTTCTCTGTCAAAGACATGTTCGCATGTCTTTTTCCACAAACCTATACTGTATATTCAAGGATGTGGCACATATCTATTAGTGGGTGAATGATTACCACCCTAGGGCAACTGTAATCATAACAATTCTTTTTCTATTTATCCCTTTCTTGGGTCTAGGCTCACATGACCCCTTTGGCACTAATGCCCAACTAAACTTGCCCACTGTTTACCCCAATGGAACTCCTGTTTTTCCCGTTGTGCAGGCCTGGACTGCCCGCCTTTGATCACAGCTGAACTACCGCCTAGTAATTTTTGGCTCCAAAATGTCTTCTAGTATGCTATATACAAGAGCTCCTCCTGGACTTCTCTGTTTTTTTAGTCCTGCCAACAGGGCCACTTTTTTTTTGGGGGGGGGGGTTATCTCAATATTCAGGTCATTAGAGGAATGTTTGCACCTTGGTGATTTGACTCTCCCCGGGTCTTGTGTGATGTTTTCATGTATACCCAGGGACACTCACGTCTCTAACCCCTTGCTCTGCTTTTCAAAGAGTTCCCTGGGTTCTCACCTTCTCCCTCCCACAGCCTACAAGATCCACCACAGATTGCCACCCCTTCGGTAGGACTGTCAACGGTCTTTTAGATCCTTGTCCGTCCTATCTATTTTCCCAATGGTTTTCTTTTCAATACCCTATTTCACTAATCTTTCAGGGTTCTCATACTACAGTTTGTATGAGTTTTGTGCACTAGTTTGGTGCAATTTGATTGTTCTCTGTTTGATCCTCCCCCTGCACTTGGAACTGCAGATGGATCTCGCTCCTAGTCAGGAACCCCCCAACAGGTTGGGGGCACCCTACTTGTTTATAAGGATATGGTGGAATTGTTGTTCCCCTACCCCTGGAATCTAATCTCTATTCTTTTTACTCTTCTCATCTTTCTGTCTTTTCTACCCTTTACTAACTCTTATCTTGTTTCAGTGACTTGTGTGGTCTCGCTCTTCTGCAGAATACGGGATTACTCTCTGATAGGCTCCATCACACTTCTTGCCTCTAGACCATTCTTCAAAAGAAAGGTAGGTGGTTGGGGATCATTGGAATTTCCTTCTACACTGCTCCATGGCTGATACCAATCCTCATACACCCGCCCTGCGCTTTACCTCGCACAATGTACAGGGAATCCAATACTACCATGACCAAAAAAATCAATTTATTGTTTCTTCAAGAAACACACTTTCCAAAATCTTATACCCCCATCCTTCATGCACGCCAAATACCCCATGTTCTATCTAGCAAATTCTGACAATAAGACTAAAGGAGTAGGCCTGATTTTCTCACGTAAAACCCAGCTCTCATTGGTATCTGAATTTAGGGACCCAGATGGTAGGTTCATACTAGTGAAGGGTCTCATTGATAATCAACTATACTCATCTCTTACTACACACCAAACAGGAGCCAGTCTTAATTTTTTGAGTCTCTCTTTAATACTCTAATCCCCCATCTTAAAGGTTTGATGATATATGGCGGAGACTCTAATATTGCGCTTGACACAGGGACAGTCAAGACCCGCCCCCCGTGTAGGGACTGCATTCGCCCCACCAGGCAGAGCCTCAATGTTGCCTGACAAATTTATCGCCAGGGGTTAGTTGACATCTGGAAAGAAATAAACCCAAAGGTACGTGATTACACACACTATTCCAGGCCTCACAATTCTTTTGTGAGAATAGATCACTTTTTCATTCTGAAAAATCATATCCCACTAGTTCACAAGGCAACCATTAGAGACTCTGCCTGGTCAGATTACTCCTGCCTCCTCCTAACCATAAACAAACCTAATCTACGGCAATTAGGGTTTAACTGAAGACTAAATGCTTCCATCCTCAGCAATCCCACCCATGTCAGGAACATTTCTTACTCAATGATGTAAATAACATCTCCCCTATCTCGCTTTGGGCAGCGCATAAAACCTTGATTAGGGGTAAGCTGATCCAAATGTCTTCTAGGATACGCAAAGCCCGCAAACTAGAAATTGACAGGCTGGAAAAGGAGTTTGCCTCTCTTAGCAAACGCCATAAACTCTATGGAAAGCCCTCCTCCGAGTCGGCAACAAAACTTGAAGCGGCACGCTCAGCCCTTAACTTGGCTCTTACTTCCATAGAAGAAAAGAGTTTACGCTGGAAGGGTGGGAGATTCTACCATCAGAAAGATAAGTTGGGTCCTATGCTAGCACATAAGCTGGCTTCTAAAATTAGACCCTGCACCTTACCTAAAATAAAACTACGCAATGGAATCCTCACACAAAATCCCCAGAAAATTATGGAAGCTTTTCATGACTTGTACCGCACATTGTACAGCAAAGAGGGGAAGGAACCCCTGCCCAGCCTGATTGACTCCTTCCTACACCCACTGAAGATCCCCAAAATCCAGGATCACCACAGGGATAACTTAGAGACTCCTATATTGGCGGAGGAAATCTCTCTGGTCATCAAAAAATAACTCTGCCCCTGGCCCTGATGGCTTTTCAGTCCCATATTACAAGCATTTTGCCCCACTTCTCTCCCCTTACCTGACTTGCTTCTTTAATCAACTTCTAACAGGAGCACAACTAGACACAGCATTAAATTTGGCTTATATCACAGTAATACCTAAGTCAGGCAAGGACACTAGTTGCACAGCTAATTATTGCCCCATTTCACTGATAAACAATGATCTAAAAATGATAACGAAAATTATGGCAGACAGAATATCCAATTGTATTGGCCTTTATATCCACAAAGACCAGATAGGATTCATGCCTGGTAGACAGGGACCTGATCAGATCATAAGAGCAATTGATGGGACAAGGGACCTCCACAGCAAGGATTCTTGCTTTCTCTGGACCTCATGAAAGTGTAAGGCCCCGTACACACGACCAAACATGTCTGCTGAAACTGGTCCGCGGACCAGTTTCAGCAGACATGTTTGGCCGTGTGTAGGCCCGAGCGGACCATTTTCGGGCGGATCGGACAGGTTTCCAGCGGACAACTGTTTCCTGGACTTGCTTTAAAACAGTCCGCTGGAAACCTGTCCGCCCGGACATGTACGGTCGTCTGTACAGACCTACCGTACATGTCCGGCCACCCGCCATCCCTCGCATGCGTCGAATGACTTTGACGCATGCGTGGAAGCATTTAAAGGCAGGCCCGCCCACGTCATTGTCGCGGCGACACCGCGGACACGCCCCTCGTATTGTTTACGCGCGGACTTCTGTTCGATGGTGTGTACAGCCATCGAACAGAAGTCCCCGGGCAGACATGTCCGATGAAAACGGTCCACGGACCGGTTTCATCGGACATGTCTGCTCGTGAGTACAAGGCCTTAGACTCTGTCTCCCGGTCTTTCATGTTCCAGATTTTAGAAAGATGGGGCTTCGGCCAATCCTTCATGAACACAATTAGGGCACTCTACTCCAACCCGGAGGCAAAAATAAAAATGCAGGGATACTACTCGTCATCGTTCCCAATCCAAAACGACAGGGCTGTCCCTTATCCTCCCTGATCTTCGCCATGGTCATTGAAACCCTAGCTTTTGCCATCAGAGACAACCCTGATATACATGGAGTACGGTGCGGGCCAAAAAACACAAATGCGCTCTCTTTGCGGATGATATATTACTCTTCGTCACCTCACCCCTTGTATTGTTACCGAATATATGCAGGGTACTTGATGACTTTGGCAGAGTGACTGGACTCAAGGTTAACTATTTGAAATCCCTAGCACTGAATGTCAACTTACCAGCAATGCTGGTGGCACAGCTTAAAGACAACTTTCGGTTCATCTGGAATGAAACGTATATCCCCTACCTAGGGGTTAACCTCACCGCATCCATAGACAAACTATATGCCGCAAATTTTCCCCCAATTTTTCGCAAATTGGTAGAAGATCTCTCGTACTGGGATAAACTAGGCCTTTCTTGGCTTGGAAGAGTGAATTCATTAAAAATGACCCTTCTGCCACGCATCCTATATCTATTTTGGTCTCTACCTATCCCCATCCCCAAGGACCACCTCAGGAAATTCCAATTTAAAATCATAACATTTATATGGGGAGCAAAGGGGCACAGAATAGCCAAAGAGACCCTATACAGGAATCGAGACCAGGGAGGGTTGGGTTTGCCTAACCTCCTTTGGTATCATATGGCGGCACAGCTATCTCAACTCTCCACTATATACTCTAAAATAGCACACCCTGACTGTGTACACATGGAGAGACAAGCTATCCCCTAATACACCCTAGACTATATTCTCTGGTGTCCCAAAAATAACCCACTCCTGATCTCGCACTGGCACCCTCTGTCACATATTTTTAGAAACCCTGTGTTCCCTTCTGGTCTAGACATTTCAGCCTTCCGATGGTGGTTAGATAAAGAACTGTTATAGGATAGGAAACTTTGTCAACCTGGCAGGGAATCTCACTTTGGCTCACTGTATAAGTAAACTCGACATGCCAAAATCGGAAAGGTTTAGATACCACCAAATCGCCCATTTCATTCGGTCCATACGGTCTTCCACGCCCAACCCACTCTCGATCACAGACTACGATAGGTGGTGCGGTCAAGCCATGGAGCAGAGGCGGGGAATATCAGTGATATACCGATCACTATCTAGGGCTGACACTAAAACGCTCTATATAAGAGAATGGGAAAATGACCTGCAACGTAATTGGAGCATTGAGGAATGGCATAGAGCATCAACAGGGCATCTAAGGGCATTCTAAACATATCACTAGTTGAGGCTAATTTGAAAGTCCTAATGAGGTGGTATATGGTCCCCCTAAAAATTGCCAAAATCTACCCGAACGCCTCCCCTTTGTGCAATTGCGGACATATTGGGTCGACACTACATGTTTGGTGGGATTGCCCCAAGATTAGGGGCTTATGGAATAAAATATTCCACATCATTAGGAAAATGACGGGCTTTCTGGCCCAACAGACTCCTCAATACATAATAAAAGAGATAAATATTAAAAGAGCATAAATACACAAATAATAAAATCACAAACAGCGCTGATAGTGACAGTTCTAGTGTAGATGCCCAAGGCACCACGTCTACACTTCAATGAAGCATGAAGAAAAATCAGTATGGTAGAGGCAAAAGTTCCAAAAAAGAGAGTGTGGTCCAATTTAGGAAAGAACAGATAGTAAGCACCTTCCACCCGAACTCCTCAAGAGACACCACGTGGGACACAATAAGCCCCCTCTGGGGTACGCACTCACCAAAAAGTAAATAATACAGGGCGATGTATGTGTAACTCCAGACTGATAATGAGCCTTCATGCAGGGTAATCAAGCACATCTGTGTGGGAACTCCCAATTATACCAGGAAAAAAAAACAAAAGAAGTGCCATAGCATAATTCTGCTTTTTAATGGATAAAAAATATAAATATAATATAAATAAATAAAAAAAGAATTATGCTATGGCACTTCTTTTGTTTTTTTTTCCTGGTATAATTGGGAGTTCCCACACATGTGCTTGATTACCCTGCATGAAGGCTCATTATCAGTCTGGAGTTACACATACATCGCCCTGTATTATTTACTTTTTGGTGAGTGCGTACCCCAGAGGGGGCTTATTGTGTCCCACGTGGTGTCTCTTGAGGAGTTCGGGTGGAAGGTGATTACTATCTGTTCTTTCCTAAATTGGACCACACTCTCTTTTTTGGAACTTTTGCCTCTACCATACTGATTTTTCTTCATGCTTCATTGAAGTGTAGACGTGGTGCCTTGGGCATCTACACTAGAACTGTCACTATCAGCGCTGTTTGTGATTTTATTATTTGTGTATTTATGCTCTTTTAATATTTATCTCTTTTATTATGTCTTCATTTTTTTAAACGGCTGCTCCCATCACCGTATGATACAGATCCTCTGTCTCCTGCGGTCATCTGTTATTGGGTTATTGTAATAGTCTATATTCAGTGTTGGCGCTGGGAGGTGTGTTGTAGGCCTAAGATCATGTTTATTTTCCTTCGGACCAAGCTGACGATTGCTCGAGCTTGGAAGCAACCCATGGTGTCTTTTCTCTTGGTCAAAAAGTGTCACAAACTATGGTGAACAGGAGTGAACCACAACTGCGGTTAGCAAAAGATTTCAATGCGCCTCTCTATGTTATGTGAGATTTCAGTATTGGACCCCAGGCGTCACTCCAATCAGAGCACAGGAGTTTGGGGGTTCTCTACATCATCTCTCTCACACAAAGGAATGCGTTGAGCTACTAAGGCAGGACTTATTACAACATGCGTCCAATCCTTAGCGTTAAAAGATTATAATGCACATAAAGATTCCAATGCACTTCTATATGCAAGTGATTATCAGTACCGGACCCCAAGCATCACTCCAATCAGAGAACAGGAGTTTGGGGGTTTTCTACATCATATCACTTTAAGATAAAGGAATGCATTAGGTCACTAAGGGTGCTGGTATGAAATACCTTCAACCCTTAGCATAGAAAATTTAAGGTGAACATGTTCAGTAACTTAGGGCGTGGACCCATAAACAAGTGATAACTTATGTCAAGCATATACTAAGGAATAGTGTGAGCAACTGATGGTTGCGTAAGAGAGGGAAATATAGCTCAGCTAAATAGGAAGTATATGTTCCTTTAAGATACTTCACAGTAAGCAACTGAGGACACAACAGACAATCCCAAGTAGCATGTTAGTTCTTAGTAAGGCAGAGTCAAATACAGCAATTGTTTACAAGTAATATATGTAGCAGGTAATACTAGGCACTACAAGTAAAACAATTGTTACTTATCCGTTTGCAGAGCTTGAGTCTTGCTGTATGTTAGCAGCCGTGGGATTCCGTAGTGCAGGGTGTCAGGAAGAAAGATCTCTTTAAGGTGTCCCCAGAAATGGCAGCATTAATGCAGTGAAGGCATTAGCTAGATGGCCATAGAGTCCATTATAGCAAGCTTCGTAGTATGGGGATTGATGGTGCCAATAGTTTAATAGTAGCCAAGCCAGCTACGGACGACAATAATAGAACCCTGTTTGAATGGAAACATTTATAGGCAGGCAACAGGTGATTGAGGTGCAGCGGTGATGCACGGCGCACTTCCGCGTTCCAGGCTGGGCGTCATCGCACGGTTGCCGCATGCGTTTCAGCATGGAATGCAATACGGCGCCGCGAGTGCCTGTTACAAAAGGAAGATATCATGGATCATGGCCCAGGAGAAAACAGTTAGCATCCTATTGGAGACTGCTGACAAACATGAAGCCATCTGGGAGCCATGGACCTGGTACCTATCTCAGACATCTTCCACGCCTTGCTGACTTGGGTTTGTGTGGATGAGCGAGTTCCACACTGTCCAATTTTAAGCTTGTGTTTTTTCCCTTTTTTTTCCCCTCTCTCTTTACCTTTCTTCTTTCTTCCTTTCCTTTCTTTCCTGCTTCTTCTCACTGCTTACATACAGGTACAAATGCAGGCATTGCCCTCTGACACACATTTTTGTTTTTCCTCGCTTTGTAAAATACAGACTGTTACATCTACCCACGTAAGCAGTTGGAACATCTATTGGCCTTTTTTTTCCTGACACCTCCTGCTCATTGGACATCCACATGTATGTACTTTGTCCACCAAAAATAGTTTACATAACTACCTAAACAAAGCAGTTCTATGAGGTATTTCAATACTAGCACTGTTGTTCGCTTTTCAATCTTTGCAATTATATATATATATATATATATATATATATATATATATATATATATATATATATATATTTTGGGTTCCTCCTGCTTGTAGCAGATTTTTGTACTCATTACTATATTCCGTTGGGGGGAGATGGACCCCCCCTGCCCGGCACAGCTAGATCCCGTGAGGGGTGTTGGGGTTGGGGAGTCCTCTCCTCCCTCAGGAGTTTGGAGCTTCCGCAATAACATGCTGAGATAACTCTGCTCCTTCTCATCTTAAACGTGTAATGTGTCTTTTGAATTATTACTTTTTCTGATGTTAACAGATGGCTCTGCCTGCACCTTTGTCAATATTTTTTTTTTATGTTTATCAATAAAAAACTATTGAAAGTAAAAAATACACTACAGTTAATTTTTAGGGCACACAAACACAATATATTGTCAGTCTTTTCATAAAATATAAAAGATGAGCTTGCACCAAGTAAATAGATACACAACATGTCAAACCTTAAAACTGAGTGCGTTTGTAAAATGGCAAAAAGTTCAGTACCTTGGGCCAGATCCACAAAAGAGATACGCCGACTTAACTCGAGATTTCAAAATTTACACGGCGCGTATCTTTGCGCCTGATCCTCAAAACGAGATACGCCTGAAATTCCGGTATTTCCGTCCTACCTAAAATAATTACACCGGCGCTTCTTTGTGCGCAAATTACGCTAGGCACGCCGCTGTTTTTGATAGGCAAAGATGCAAATGAGGGAGATAGGGCGATCCACAAAATTAAGTGTGTGCGGCGTAGATTACGACCTGTGCGCTTCTGTTAGTTTCCCGGAGCAATTTTACACTTTATAAAAGCAGCCCTAATTTTACACATGCCGTGTAAATAGGTCAGCTAAAGCAATACCATGAAGGAAGAGCTGAGCACACACACTTGCTGGACTACAATCTGTATGCCACCATGCCAGGGGCATCCATGCCCATATCTATAATAGTGACTTTAGTAACCCAGGGTACCCCCTCTTCTGAGGGAACAGCAGTCAGGAGACGCCTCCCAGAATGCATATTTGCACAGTAAACACACATTAATTATGTCACAATGAGAATGCATGAATGCACGCCACTGTGGTCCCTAGCACAGACACATCACATGCACATCGAATTGGATTAGATCCAAGTACCCACCCCCCCCTTTGGTACTTGGGAGCAGTAACGCCACGCCACGGCTCCAATTATGTCACTGTGCATTCATACACCATTCAGGAACCTGGAATTACACTTCTCCCTGGGGATCCCTACTCCACCAAAACTGAGGGTGACACCCTTATTTTATCAGGAATGCCACCCCCCACATCCATACATCATTCACACACATAAATCAAATCATAAGTGCAGAATACCAAATTAAATAATAAATAAAAAAAATACATAAAAAAAAAAGTATCCCTGCTTATTCAGTTGCGGCGGCGATTGCGATTGCTACGCCTTGGCTGGCCACGGGCACGGCCACGGCCGACCGGAGGATCTCCATTGGGGGGGTGTGAGCAGGGGAAGGAGGATCCTCCTGGGGGGGTGAGCAGGGGAAGGAGGAGCCTCCTGGGGGGGGTGAGCAGGGGAAGGAGGAGCCTCCTGGGGGGGGTGAGCAGGGGAAGGAGGAGCCTCCCCTGCTGGCCTGCCCTCCAAGGCCACTGCTATTCTTGTGAGACAGGCAGTGAGGGCAGCCGCATTGGCCTGGCCAGACCTGGTATTGTCCTGCACAGCCTGGGTCAGGGCACTCACCTCCTGGGCCACGCGTGTTGTGGCGGTCTGCAGGTCATTCAAGCATGTAATGACCGCCACTGAGTTGGTGGCCACATCACCTAGTGCCTCCTTCATTACACCCAGGCTGTGCTCCATCTGGGTCAGTTTTTGATGCATTTTACCCAGAGTGCGGGTCTGCCGGGCATTGTCCCTCATCACACTGACCGGAAAACGCTCGGCCACCCCCCTGGTCTCCCCCCCCCCTGCCGCATTGATCTGATCCGTGATCTTTTTAAGTATCTCCTTCCTCCTGGCCGGGGGGGGTGTTCCGGCTCTCAGGGCCATGCAGATATCGCCCATATCGGACGATGCCCCGAGCAAGAATTTTCTTCTCTCCCAGGGTAAAATTGAGCTTCCTGCGCTTGGGGGCCATCACAGACACCACCCAGCAACAAGAAACTCACCCAAAAAGCAATCAACAATACACACACACACAACAAACAAACAAACAAACTCACTGAAAAAACAAACAAAAATCTAAACACACAAGCAGACAGCTACTATAAATTCAAAAACAAACACGCAAAAAAAAAAAAAAAAACAATCACAAACAAACAATCAAAAAATACAATCACAAACAAACAATCAGAAAATACAATCACAAACAAAAAAAATAAAAAACACCTATCAAAAACAAACACCAACTATACTCTCCAACTCCTCAACAACTTTTCTCACAAACACAACTTACCAACAAACAACAACAAACGTTCAGAGCAGAAGCAACTTGCTCTAGGAAGGGAAACACTGGGATATACTTTTGCAAGGGAAGTGTGTTTGACTGGGGCTTTTTATACACAGGGCGATCCTCAAACTAAGTACGCTTGGCCTTTTACCTATCTCACTGATTGCGCCGAGCCAAGTTCTGCACATGCCCAGTGAGGTCCAGATTCGTGCGCGCATGCGCAGTACGGCTGGCGCCTCATTTGCATGTGGTCACGGCTCATTACAATGAAGCACGCCCACTTCCTTCCCACTTGCAATAAGCCCGCCTTACGCCTCGGAATTTAAGTTACGCTGGCGCAAATTTAGGCGCAAATGCGCTGTGGATACGGCACTTACGATACCAAATTAGGACGCCGTAACTTAAATGGCATAAGTTTTGAAGAACTAAATTACGCCGCTTTTTGTGGATCTGGCCCCTTATTTTTTGTTATTTATGGGTGACACTTTAAAGGTCATTATTTTAGAGTTAACCATGAATAATGGCTCCAAAAAAAATGCTCTTACTCCAGAATACATGGCAATATCCAACAATATATTAGCACCCTCAACATGTTATGCTGTCCTGCTGCTGTGTGTAAACAAACTGGATTGAGATGTTAGGTGATTCCATTGATTCCAACTTGCAAACACCAGCTAGCCGAGTATCTGTCACTTCATGGCAACGGTACTTCCACACATATGACACACTTTAGACTGATGTTTGTTTACAAACATCTGCCAGCCAGGTGTACAAAATGCAGAGGGCAAAGGACTTCTTTGCCCTCTGCCTTCAGACGGGCGTATGCTAGCCCTTTTTGGGCTTAGCATACGCTTGCCTGAAGGCAGAGGGTAAAGGACTAAAAAAGGGCTAGCATACGCTTGCTAAAATGCAGAGGGCAAAGGACTTATTTGCCCTCTGCCTTCAGACTGGCGTATGCTAGCTCGGACAATGCTAGGAGGACCACCGAAAAATATTTTTTGTAATTGAAATAGGATGATCCAGAGTGGGGAGACTTCTTCACCCTGATGTGTTTCCCATCAAGGGCACCAATACAATTTGGAAACTGCGTTTTATCCCAAAAAGTGTCTACAACTGATTCCCAGATCTCTTCTGTGGGCTGTGGCATTACAACATCATACAACTCCTCCCATATTGCCACACATGTTTCCTTTACTACTCTAGACACTGTTGTGACGCCAAGTAGAAAGTAGTGTTGTAAGGTTACATAACTTTGTCCTGTGGCAAGGAACCTAAGATAACATAAAAATTTTACATATTGAAAAAAAATGAATAAAAGTAAGTCCTAACTCTACCCTAACCCCTAATCCTATCCCTTAGCCCTAACCCTATCCCTTAGCCCTAACCCCTAACCCTATACCGTAAACCATAACCCTAACCCCAACAGTCTACACAGAGAGATGAGTCATAGAATAAACCAACACTTTGCAATCTCCTGTAATATGAGCTATCAGTAATTTCTCAGTAACCCTATGACCCTATCGGACATAAGGTGACCCTAGACATAAGAGTTATTAATGACGCTGGCACAGGAGTACCCCTCATCCTTCCAAAGTATCTGTTTGTCCCGAGTCATTCCGTTACAAATATGTATCAGCCTGAACTGAGGAAAATAAATGTTTTTTTTTATATATTTTTGGGGGTAATTTATTATAGCAAAAAGTTAAAAATATTGCTTTATTTTCAAAATTGTCCCTCTATTTTTGCTTAAAGAACGGAAAATAAAAAGGTGATCAAATACCATTAAAAGAAAGCTCTATTTGTGAGAAAAAAAAGGACATTAATTTTGTTTGGAAACCACGTTGCATGACCGTGCAATTGTTAGGTAAAGCAACACAGTGCCAAATCGCAAAAAGTGGCCCAGTCCTTTGGCAGCCAAATCCTCCAGGGCTGAAGGGGTTAAACACCACATAGTAATGTGGAAAAGAGTGTTTACTGATATTTATTTTCTGCTTTAAAACAATGTTTATTATTTTTAAACACATTTTATTCTCCATAGACCTTTATAATGGATCATGACATAGCTATATATACAGTAGCTGACAACCATTAAATTTTTTCATATATTTTGTGTCTAACCAATAAAAAAAATTGAGATTTAATATAGAATAGATGGAAAATCTGCAACTTCACTGTTTCTAAATAGAACTGATTATAACTTATTAAGACGTGGTGATATTGTTCAAGTAGGTCACTTACTAGCTCTGTACAGTATCAACCCACAGCATTAATTGTCAGGCAAGGGAGCTTCTAAAAGTAGAAATATTGCAGGAAATTCAAGAAGACAAGAAAAAATGACTGTATTAAAAAGATAAAGAAATTCTGCTATGACAAGGTTTTAACTGTTTGGCCTAAATACCTTGGATATAACATGTTGCTAGTGCAAAGGACCAAAGCAATAAAGTTTAAGTGGTAAATACTTGTTAACTAGGTTAACAGGTTAAAGCTTAACTCCACTTTTTTTTATTATTTTTCCCTACTGTTAATTAAAGGTGCTAAAGCACTATTCATCCTTTCCATGCTTCTCCACACTCTCTCAAGTTGAATAAACTTCAATATCATTTAACCCAATTCTTGTAGTTTCATATTGTCAATGTGACACCCCTGGCATAATCAAGGAGCCTGGGCTCATTCTACAATACTAAGCACTGAGGACCATCCACCACTGGATAAGGTATTTCATAATTCTTCTGGAAATGATGAAGAGTATGTATTTATGAATTGTAATAATTTATCCGATGGGGAGAGGGATCATCTATCATAAAAAAAAAAAAAAAAAAAAAAAAAAACTTCTTCCCAAGCTACAATGGTCTTCTTTATGCTACGAAAATGAAATAACCTATATGTTGGGGAATTTACTATTAAGATACTACTGCCGTAATTCTTTTTTTTTTCTGTTATCCCAGATACTTTGGGCTAATTCCACTCCTTCTGTGAGACTGCCAGGACTTGGTTCTGAACCTGCAACCTTTGGTGTGTGTGGCAGTGTCTCTTCTTGCTAAGCCTGGCCTGCCCCGTTGCCTGATTCCTTCTACAACCTTGCCTTATGTCCTGTTTCTCTTGGACCTTGAACCCTGTGCTCCCACCATGAACTTCCTATCTAAGCCATGCTTTTGCACTTCCTGTTTACCAGATAATTGTGCTCTCTCCAGCCAATATCTTGCCCTTGTCACTCTTGCTGCCATCTATATCCCTGACACTACTTAATACCAACTTGTTAATTGGCTACGCTTCTGCTTGACCCCAACCTGCAACCATTTGTTATTGACCTTTCATTTGTTTACTCATTATGCTTCTGCTTGATCCCTTCCTGCTACATCTTCTACTGGAACCCAGCTTGCTCACCTTCTGGTGGAGAGATCCTGAGGACTGCAGCCTGGTACTAACATGCAGCAAAACCTACAGTATTTCCAGCATCAGAAAGCTCCTTGTGGACCTGCTTGTATACCGATAATGCTGGTCGGTGGGAGCCTGACCCCTACTGAGTCATTGAGACTGACCCCTGACCATGACATAGTACCTCTCCTAATGGCCAATGCAGGCCCTGGAGTCTGGCAACCCAAGAACAGATTTTTGTTAAAGGACCACTAGCTGGTTTAAATCCATAGAATCTTTCAGAACCTGTGGGTATATATTAGCATATAGGTTTTCTATTTTTTTTTTTTTATATATTGGTTGAACTGGATGGATTTGTGTCTTGTTTCAACATGAAAAACTATGAAACTTGGCACTGGGAAGGAAATTATCCCTCTCAGTTATGATTGGATGTCAAGTTAATCCTCCTAATAAGAGAAAGAATTAAGCACAGACAGACAACTGCTATTATTGCATTAATTAGCATTAGACTTTTTAGCGATTGAGGGTCTGACATAAAAGGCAGATAAATTAGAAAAAGTAATGAAATATATGTGTACTAGACATGTGCAAAACAGAAACAATATGTTTTGTTTTGTTTCGCATGGATTTGTTATGTTACTAATTTTGCTTTATGCAAATGCACTTCATTTAGTTTGATTTTGGAATTAATTTTGATTCCTTTGGTAAAATTTAGTTTTGTTTTCAATAAAATTTGCTTTATTCATTTTCTAATGAATTGCAACTTTTCAGAACGATTAGAATTTGGATTGTTCAAAATATGTTCGACAATTCAAATTCTGTGTGAAGAATAGCTGGTTGTTAAGCAGACGGCCGGGAAGCCGTCAGGCCGCATTCTTAACAAACGATGACTTAACATCTGTCAAGGGGCTTACCCTCTAAAAGATGAATGTAAAGAAAATAATTCTGGCAATACAGAAATTAAAAAAAAAAATGTGGGGTCCCTGTCCCAGTCCATACCAGGCCCTTTGGGTCTGATATGAATTTTAAGGGGAACCTCATGACAAAATCTAAAAACATTTTTGTGGGGTCACCCCCAAAATTCATGACAGACCCTTATCCAAGCATGCAGCTAGGCAGGTCAGGAAAGGGGGGGACGAGCGAGTGTACTCCTCTTGAACCATACCACTCAACATGGGGGGATTTGAGGAATTGGGGGCTCTGGCCCCCCACCCCAAAGCACCTTGTCCCCATGGTGATGGGGACAATGACCTAATCCACACAACCGGATGGTGGTTGTGGGGGTCTGTGGGCAGGGGGCTTATCAGAATCTGGAAGCCTCCTTTAACAAGAGGTCCCCAGATCCCACCCCCTATGTGAATGAGTATGGAGTACATAGTACCCCTACCCATTCACCAAAAAAAGTAAAAAAATATATTGAAAACACAGAGACAGTTTTTGACAATTCCTTTATTAAAAAAATAATCATGCCACTTGCCGCACCCAAAAAAGAACATAATTTTTTTTCTCCCGCTGACATGGAGGACATCTGCCTACTGCAGTCACCTGGTGGCACTGCCTTCTCCCCTTGCGGACCAGTGCATGCTGGGTCAGGGATGTCACAAGGGGGAGGTGCCACCAGTGACATCGCCAGGTGTCCCCGCCCTTCCTTATAAAAGAACTGTCAGATGGAGGAGCCTGCATTAGGCAGACAGCCTCCATGTCGGCGGGCAATTTTTTTTTCTTTTTCGGGTGCGACGTGCAGCATAATTGATGATGTTAGAAACGGGTTTATTGTTGCGGAGAGAATGGACTTTGGTGCAATGGTTGACACAAAATATAGAATTTATTGATACAATCCCAAAATGGGTAATGAACCAATATTACAGTACATATAAAAAATACATTTTAAAAAACACATAAATTGTCACAGAACATTCCTGTGATACTAAAACAATGAGAATAAATCCACTGAAACCAATACAAGTCCACTAAGGACAGCAACGTGGGTTGATGACCAGTGTAATTGTTAGTAGACGTAATTTTGCATGAGCTCATTTTGAAGCTCATGCAAAATACGTCTACTAACAATTACGCTGGTCATCAACCCACGTTACTGTCCTTAGTGGACTTGTATTGGTTTCAGTGGATTTATTCTCATTGTTTTAGTATCACAGGAATGTTCTGTGACAATTTATGTGTTTTTTAAAATGTATTTTTTATATGTACTGTAATATTGGTTCATTACCCATCTTGGGATTGTATCAATAAATTCTATATTTTGTGTCAACCATTGGTGCCTAGAAAGTCCATTCTCTCCGCAACAATAAACCCGTTTCTAATAGTATCTAGGACGTGGCACTGCAGTACCTTAGGACACCCATAGTCCATCCTATGGTTTGTGTACCTCAAATATTTTTCAAATAATTGATGATGTATTTACATTGGGGGACACTATATTTTTACTTTTAAATAAGGGGGCTTTCAGATTCCGATAAGCCCCCTGCTCACAAACCCCCACAACCACCGGCCATGGTTGTGGCATTTTTTGACCACCTGAATTCTAATCAATCTGAAAAGTTGGAATTCATTGGAAAACGAATACATTAAACACATTTTAATGGATTTCAATGAAATTCGTTGCAATTTATTACTATTTCATTCAGAGATTTGGATACAACCGAATCTCCAAATAACCAAAAATTTGTCTGACTTTGTATTCAGCCTGAAATTAATTGCACATGTCTACTAAATACCTTTGGCTTTCTACTTTCCAAAAAGGGGTCATTTGGGGAGGGGATAAGCAGTCAATACATCAGGACTAACCGATTTTCAAATATATATAACCATAAATTGAAGAATATATAACTTTCCTACAGACAAAATAATATATACCGATTTGGGTTATTTTTTACCAAAGAAATGTGGAACAATACATTCTTGCCTACATGTATGACAAATGATTCTTTATTTGCAAAATGTTATAACAGAAATGAAGAAAGAAAAGTGTTATTTTTTTAAATTTCAAACTTTTTTCATTTATTTTGAAGACAAAAAAATCAGAATTGATTAAAATATCACCAAAATATAGTTTTATCTGTATTAAAAAATCATAACAATTTCATTTTAGTACAGTGTTTCATGACTGGGTAATTACCATCCAAAAATGTGACAGGTTAAAATAGATGTGAACAATACATGAAATAGATTTATCTTGCTAAAGCACTGTGTATTTATTTTTAAAAACTGACATTTTCTTTCATCTCAGTGCTACTGATTTCCTGCAGCTTCCACCTGCCTACATGCACACCAGACACACAGTCTCAGAGACACTGGCAGTGCTTATTTAGCTGTTGATTTTTTTTTTCCTTTACAATTAGCTTGGCTTAGACACAACAGTATCACCCAAATGTGATATATTTCAGTTAGAAAAAAAAGGCTTCATCAAATAATAATAGCCCTAGTTTAACTGACAGGATTTCCAGCAATTTGATTTGGCTGCGCTTATTCTTACTGATGCAAAACTGTCCTGTTAGTAGTATTTCTTTCAAGCTCTTTTTAAGAATTAAGGGCCAGATTCACGTAGAGCGGCGCAAATTAAGTTACTCCAAACATATGTCATTTAAGTTCCAGCGCCTTAATTTTGTGTCGTAAGTGCCGTATCCACAGAGCATTTGCGCCCAAATTTGCGCCAGCGTAACTTAAATCCTGAGGCGTAAGGCGGGGTTATTGCAAGTGGGAAGGAAGTGGGCGTGCTCCATTGTAATGAGCCATGACCCCATGCAAATGAAGGGCCAGCCGTACTGCGCCTCACTGGGCATGCTCAGAACTCGGCTCGGCGCAATCAGTGAGATAGGTAAAAGGCCAAGCGTACTTAGTTTGAGAATCGCCCTATGTATAAATAGCCCCAGACAAACACACTTCCCTTGCAAAAGTACATCCCTGTTTTCCCCTTCCTAAAGCAAGTTGCTTTTGCTCTGTCGTCTGTTGGTGTGTGTTGGTGAGTGTATTGTTAGATAAAAGATTTGGAGGAGTAGTAGATTGTAGTAGCTGTGTTTTTTTTCTGAGTGTTTTTTCTGTTTGTTTTTTCGGTGTTTGTTTTTTCTGATTGTTTTTTCTGTTTGTTTTTTCGGTGTTTGTTTTTGAATTTGTATTAGCTGTCTGCTTGTGTGGTTTGATTTTTGTGTGTGCTTGTTCTGTGAGTATTAGTGTTTGTTTGTTCTGTGAGTATTTGTGTTTGTTTGTTGTGTTTGTTTTTTGTGTTTGGTGCTGAGTGTTGGATGTTATGGCACCGAAGCGCAGGAAGTTGAATTTTTCTGTGAGAGAAAAGCAGATACTTGCTAGGGCCATCACCCGTTTCGGGCGTTATTTGCATGGCCCTGAGAGCCGGGACACCACCCCGGCCAGGAGGAAGGAGATCGTTCAGCGAATTACTGACGAGATCAATGCGGGGGGGGGGAGATGAGGACCCCCAGTGGGATTCAGAAGAAGATCAACGATCTTAGGAGCCTGGTCCGTGACAAGATGGCCAAGATAAGTGCCCATGCCACGAGCACTGGAGGAGGACCACCCTGCTCCGTCAGGCTGACTGAGGAGGAATGGGCAGTGGCCCGGTGCTTCCACCGACAGCAGGTGGTGGGTCTGCCTGGCTTTGAATCTGATGCTCCTGTGAGGACAGGTAATTTGGGGTTTTCCTATCTGGTGAGTAGCATGTGTGGGGGGGGGGATATGTGCCAAGTGTGTGGATCCTCCAACCTGTGAATGTTTTGTGTCCTCCACAGATGGCCAGGAGATTTCTGGGCCATCAGGCCAGGAGGTTGCTGGGCCATCAGGCCAGGCTGCACCACCCCCAGGACAACAGGCTGCAGAAGAGCCCCAAGAAGGGCAGGAGTCCCCAGGAGAGGGGATTGGCCACACCTCACATCATGAGGAGGTTGAGGGGGAGGAGGATGAGGATGAAGATATGGACATTGCCAGGGAAATCCTTTTGGCTTTGGATGTGGTTCCCCCTGAGGCTACCCCTGAGGCTGGCAGCAGTCAGGCCACCATCAGGGGTAGCCCCTCCCACTCCTCCCCCAACAGGCCTCCCCCACAAGGGTCTCTCTCTCCCCTCCTCCCAGGCCACAAGACTCAGCTGCAGGCAGGAAGGTGACCCAGAAGACCAGGGGGGTGGCCGAGTGTCTGCCGGCCAATCTGCGGAGGGACCATGCCCTTCAGACCCGCCATCTGGGTCAGATCAACCGGACTTTGACCCAGATGGAGGACAGCCTTGGCTGGCCCAGGCGTAGCTCACGCCGCTGCCGTTAAGTTTGGGGGTACTTTTTTTTTTATTATTATACTGTGCTTATGATTTGTTTTATGTGTGTGAATGATGTATGAGTGTGGGGGTGGCATTCCTGATTAAATAAGGGTGTCACCCTCAGTTTTGGTGGAGTAGGGATCCCCAGGACCAGGGAGAAGTGATCCCAGGTCCATGTGAATGGTGTATGAATGCACAGTGACATAATTGGAGCCGTGGCGTGGCGTTACTGCTCCCAAGTACCATTGGGGGTACTTGGATCTAATCCAATTAGATGTGCATGTGATGTGTCTGTGCTAGGGACCACAGTGGGTGTGCATGCGTGCATTCTCATTGTGACATGATTAATGTGTGTGTTTACTGTGCAAAGATGCATTCTGCGAGGCGTCTCCTGACTGCTGTTCCCTCAGAAGAGGGGGTACCCTCGGTTACTAAAGTCACTAGTATAGTTATGAGCATGTTCCCCCTGGCATGTTGGCATACAGATTGTTGTCCTGCAAGTGTGTGTGCTCAGCTCTTCCTTAATGGTGTTGCTTTAGCTGACCTTTACACGGCTGGTGCAAAGTTAGGGCACCTTTTATAAAGTGTAATTTTACACCATGAAACTAGCAGATGCGCACAGGGCGTAATCTACGCCGCACACACTTAATTTTGTGGATCGCCTTATCTCCCTCATTTGCATCTTTGCCTATCAAAACAGTGGTGTGTCTAGCGTATTTTGTGCTCGAAGAAGCGCCGGTGTAATTCTTTTAGGTAGGAAGGAAAAAACTGGATTTCAGGCGTATCTCGTTTTGAGGATACGGCGCAAAGATACGCGCGGCGCATTTTTCAATTACGCCGCGCATCTCGAGATAAGTCGGCGTAAGTGCTTTGTGAATCTGGCCCCTTGAGACCACAGATGATACAGAAATTTTAAATTTGCCAGCAGCAGGACATTTTTAATAATGGAGACCTGACAGAAAGATTTTATTACATGAATTATGAGACTGCAGATAATACAGTAGTGTGAAATTTGCCAGCAGTCGGACCACTTTACTTTGCAAAGCAAAGTCCAAATGTTCTACAGACAAAATAAGCTCCTTTAAGCAGGATAGCAGGGGCATGCGCCCACTGCGCTGTGGGGGTGCAGATGCTGATGACCACTGGCCACGTGCGATTGTGGGCATGAGAGGCAGAACAGGGACGTGTGTGTGTGTAAACACACACATTCCAGTTCTGTGAGGAGAGAGAGATCGTACTAGCTGGGAACCACAATCTGCCTTCTCCTATACTGTAGTTAATGCCATCCCTCCACAGTTAGAACACACACTAGGGAACACAGTTAACCCCTTTGTCACCCCCCCCCAGTGTTAACCCCTTCCCTTATAGCAAAAAAGTACAAAATATTGTGTTTTTTTAATTTTTTAATTGACCCTCTTTTTTTGTTTAAAGCGCAAAAAATAAAAACGGCAGATTCG
This sequence comes from Rana temporaria, assembly GCF_905171775.1. Taxonomy (NCBI): domain Eukaryota; kingdom Metazoa; phylum Chordata; class Amphibia; order Anura; family Ranidae; genus Rana; species Rana temporaria. The sequence goes on from NC_053490.1 coordinate 323,984,756, forward strand.
ATCAAATACCACCAAAAGCTCTATTTGTGGGAAAAAAGGATGTTTGCTTTTGTTTGGGTACAGCGTCGCAATTGTCAGTTAAAGCGACGCAGTTGAGCTTTGCAAAAAAACGGCCAGGTCATTGAGCATCCAAATCTTCCGGGGCTGAAGTGGGTAATAAGATATAACAGACCTAACAGGTTTAAAGGGATATGTTTAAAGTGCAACAAGTAAATGTTTCACTTTAAAGCTGAACTCCAACTTTCTTTTCACTAGAACTGAATGGAATGATCAATCCCAGCATAGATCTAACCTCTGTACCATGCTGCTCTGTTGTCTGCAGATCCTCTCATATTCTGGGTTTAGTTGTGGCTTTGTACCATGTGACTCTTTGTATAGTCTGATGTAGACTGAGACCCTTCTAGCCACTTCCTGATGCATCTGTAGCCTAAAACACACCTCTGTAGTCTTTCAAATTCTGCAAATTATGTAACTTCATTCACAGCTCTGATGGTGGGTGTGATGGAAAACATCAGCATTAGCATTCAATCCCGCCAAGTCACACCTCCAGGAAGAGTCCAACCTCCCAAGTCCCTCCTCACAGATCCCAGCATTATTCAAAATCTCATAGGAAATTCCTTCATAGACAGTCTGATCTGAAAGCTAGCTGTGCTGCTTCTGGGCAGGATTGAATAGATCACAATTATAATTCAGTCCCCACCCAGTTAAAAAATGCTGACCAGTGTGAACAGGGAGAGTCCCACCCCTCAGATGCCTCCTTCCCAGAGTCCTGCTCTCTGTGAAGTGATGTATTTTCACATGAAGGAAACATCTTTATAATAACCTCCCATAGCCCTTCCTCTGTAGTCTTGCAGTAAGTCATTACGCTTCCTCATCACCTATTTTAACCCCCTAAATGCTGCAGTACTGCACTGCAAACATGCACATTGTGTGCAATTGCAATGTGGCTCCATTCACTAGAATTGGTTGTGTCTGGCAGGCAGAAGTGCCCACCAAGCACAACAGGAGGTATAGTTCCCACCACAGTCATGATGCAGAGTATTGCAGTTGTGGCATGTGTTCACCCCAGCCACTGCCCCTTCAGCTAAAGAGGGAGTAGTAAAACCTTGTGGTTGTGTTGAATTTTTACACCATTCATTTAAACAAGCCCTAAGATTGCAATGCTTCTAGTATGGTAGTGATCCCTTGAATCTAATGCCCAATTCACACTTTGTGTAGAAAGAGTGTGCATTTCTGCTTAAAGTAATTTTATTGTGTTTGGTGTCTACACATACATATTACAACAACCAACGATTTGTGTGTGACTAAATAGAGTTTTGTGTGTGTGTTGTGTGTGCAAACACTATATACACACACATTACAAATCATGCCTTCAACAAAGATAATATGTTGTTTCTCTGTTAAAAAAATTGATATCAGAGAAGAAGAAAAAAATGATCATGTGATCAGTCTTATTATTGTGTGCCCTTTATAGCTAGCATAGCACATGTTGTGTCCAAGAGATGGTTTGTCAGGTTACACTTCCTGCTGTACAGCACTCTGTTCACTGCAGAGAGGAATGGAGTGTGATTGGTGAGAGAAAAATTCCAATACTCTCTTTTCACCACCCACATGAAGGCTCAGAAACACCCACAGTAACCCCAGGACCCACCCACATCAACTTCCAGAACTGCTACGAGTGACTCCCATAGCCTGTCCTGAAACTACAGAGGCTCAAAGAATCATGGAACATGTAATATCAGGACTGGTAAAGGAAGGAAACAAGAGGTCAGAGAACTTTGAAATTCAGCCAGGAGAAGGAGTGACATCACAGGCACAGAAACCTGCTTTATACAGCTAAAGTGGGTTAGTTTCACATAATCTAACAATGGGGTTGTAAATCATTTACATGCACTATGCATCTGTTGTTTTGGGGAGGAAACACTAGAGTTTTTCTTTAATCACCACAAATAAAGTAGAACTAAAATATTTTTCTATGTTTCAACACTCAAACATCTTCTTCCTGGCATCTTCCATGTGCTGGTATTCTGTGTTATTGATTTGCCAGTGCAGGGTGATGGCACTCCCATGCATGCGCAGAAGTCATTCATCCATACATGCTCAGGTCATTTTGCAGAAAAATGCAAATTGACATGTCTCTTCTGCAATAAAGAGCCTGCCTGTTTGAACTTTTTTTAAAGTGTAAGTTCACCTTTACAGAAAACTCTGTAAGGTGAACTTACACAGCCCCCCCCCCAGTCCCGCTGACCTGCATGGTGGAGATCTGCTGTTATGAGCCCTGGTCTAGCCGCCCCATGGCCCTGGGGCTTAGAAAGCCCTCAGCTTTCTCTCTCATTCTTCCCCGCTGAGAGGATGGGCTACATGGTATCTGATGGTTTGGCACCGGCCACGTGAAGGCACTGACCAATTAGAATGCTCCTAAATGTCCCTCCTGACAGGGTTCATTTAGTAGATTAAGATAAACATGTATCAAGGGCGCTCCGAATGTCAGGACCTAGCAGATATCTACTTAGGAGATTAAGCCCTGGGGATTTCTAACCCCTGAAGCCGTGAGGTGGCTATACTGGGGCTCATAATGGCAGATCGTCGCCATGCAGGTCAGCGGGACTTACCCTTTAAACTAGTTTTTCTTTAAAAATAGAACCATACATAAAATAAAAATGCAAAAATACACAAAATACACAAAATGATGTAGCAATGTAAAATTGGCAAGCAGCAGGACATTTTTAATGAGGGCAAATTGATCCAAATTTACTAGGCAGAACACAGGTTGGGGTTTTACTATAAAATTGTCTGGCAGACGGAACGCGCATGCGTGGGCTACGGTGATGGACGCCTGATCCGTGTGCTCCGCACCAGGCATACACCCTGGCGCCCCTAGCCCCGGTTCACGGCCACCCCAAACCTCAGCGGGACCACTGACGGACTCCTCGGGACGGCGGGCACACTTTGGCCCCCCCGGCGAGCAGAAAGGCGGTGAATTTCGGCCGTTTCAGAGGGCTGCAGCTCCGTGAGGAGATTTCAAGATGGCCGCCACGCAGCAGCCGCCGGCCCTGTCACACAGCCTGACTGAAAATGGATCACACAGGTCGGTGCAGCCCTTCCTCTCCCCACTACAACTCACCCCAGAAGTGATGGGGAATTCCCCACAATCTTCTCCCCTGCCCCTGGAGGTTATTAACCAAATATATGGGCATGAGGTGACTGACCTAACTCCCTCATCCCTGGGAGCAATTTCAAAGCTACCACAAAATCACCTCAGTCATGAAGCGCATCCAATGGGCCCTAATGTTTTAATGGATGATTTATTCCTCAAATTTTCAATGCTATTAGAAAGAGGACTATCTCAAACAGCTGCAAAAATCACAAATGACTTAAAGGGAGACTTTCAAGCCCTAGGCTCTAGAATTGAAGCCATTGAAAGAAAAATGGAGGAGACAGTGGCAGCTACCTCACAAAACTTTGGCCAAATTCAAACACTACAAGACCAATTGGAAGTGGCACTATCTCGCATAGACGACCTCGAGAACAGATCGAGAAGGTCGAACATTAGAATTAGAGGGCTCCCAGAGACCATTCTGAATGTGCCAGAGGCAGTACAAGACTTAATCAAATATCTCATACCAAGTGTCGCCCCCCAGCATTTGGAGCTGGATAGAGCCCACAGAGCTTTAGGGCCACCCAGGAAAGACGGTTCCCCAAGGGATATCATTGCTAAGCCACATCACTATTCAATAAAGGAGGAGGTTATGAGGCAGGCAAGATCTAATCAGAATATAATGTGCCAGGGACATCAGGTACAACTCTTCGCCGACCTATCTCCTTCCACTATCCAGAGGCGTCGATCCCTTAAGCCTCTTCTGCTAGCTTTAACCCAGAAAGCAATCAGATATAAATGGTCTTTCCCTTTCGCAGTAAAGTTCACTTTCAACAGCAAGCCCTACGCCTTCTCCACCTTTCCGGAGGGGGAAGTCTTACTCCTACGCCTGAAAATCATCACACAAGAGGCAGACATGGACACTTCCAATGCTGGCCAAGGATCAAATAAGCGTGCCATCCCCACTAGCCCTCCAACGCCTCTATGGAAGAAGAACAGAAACAAGAACGCCAGAGATGACGGAACCACCTGATAAAATGTCCCTCCTGCTTGAAAAGCAGGTGCTTCTCTGACTTGTTGCTTTGCCCAGGTTGGGCTTGTGGGCCTGACTGGATGTCTCTCTATTGCTTCCCTCGGCCCATCGGTGCTTTTCATTCTTTTTTTGCCCACCGAAAAAAAAAAAAAAAAATTCTTTTCTCATGATCCCTCTTGACTGCTCGCCCCTGAGTTCTTAGCTAATCTATAGGTCCCTTGATCTGCAAGAATTATCTTCTTAGTTTAACAAACCACTTCTGGTTCCTAGCGGTTTCACTCTATCTGAGCTAACCTTGTTGTTCTCAGGGGGGGAAACGTGTTTAGTCTCCCATTTTGATCATCCAGGGGTCTCTTATAATTTTTTTTTTATTTATTTTTTTAATTTCTATGTTATATATATTATCCGTTGGCATGCATTCATAGGTCTTATTTAAAGGGGTGTGTTTGTTTTTCCGCTGGGGCCCTCCAGCAGCCGGGGCGGGACCCCCCGCTTTCCTTTTGAGGGTGGCGGGTACCCGAATTGGCTGTTGGGGGCTTTTCACTTTCTTACAGGTGATGATTTGCTGGTTGTGCACCGTTCATTTAATTTTAAGTTCTACATTAACTTAATGGGCGCCTGGTCTAGGCCTGGTACCAATGCGCCTCCTTCCAACCTTCGGACGCCTAAATGGTCTCCGGGGGATGGACAGCTTCCCCCTTTTTAGGGGAGGCTGAATACGGTTTCATTTACGTGAGCGTCTGGGGTTCCTCCCTCCGGGCGCTCCTTTTTCCTTTTCTAGGAGAGCTTTCTGGTTCTATTCTTTCCTGTCTACCCTTCCCCAAACCACTGTCCCCTATGCATCTATGTGCTAGCCTAACATTTGATATGCCTTTAGGTTCCTCGTTCAATCGACTCATCTCGAGGGGGCCATCCCTCCTGGAGGGGGCTGCACTCGGACCCAGATCCTCCTGTGACCCGGAACTACAATGGGTGAGTGGGGGTTGTTTATGCGGCAGTGCGGACTCTGAATTCAATGGCTAGCTCAGTGGATCTCAATCTCCGCATTGCCTCTCATAATGTCCAAGGCTTGAACTCCCCGATCAAATGGAGAAAGGTGATGGACCACTATAGATCCCTTCATTTTGATATCATTATGCTACAGGAGACTCACTTTCCTGTCCGGTACAGCCCCACATTTCTCCACCAGTATTTTCCGCAATTCTATCTAGCCAGTGCCGAAAACAAAACAAAAGGGGTGGCTATTCTGTTTTCCAAAAAATGCGCATTTGTCAAAACTTCTGACATTGCTGACCCGGAGGGGAGGTTTTTACTAGTGAAAGGCAAGATAGGGGATCAATTATTCTCTCTTGTATCTTATTACACCCCTAACAGGGGGCAAGCCAAATTTTTCAAAGCAATGTTGGAAACCCTTTCTCCTAACTTAGAGGGCACTGTAGTCTTCGGGGGAGACTCCAATATGGCCCTAGATCAAGGATTGGACAAAACAAAACCACCTGGGTCCAGACTGATACGTCCATCGAGAGAAAGCCTCAAAATCGCCAAGCTTCTGCATGGCTTTGGCCTTGCTGACGCGTGGAGAGAACTCAATCCCTCTAAAAGAGACTATACTCACTTCTCTCACCCACACCTTACATATGCTCGCATTGACCACATCCTGACGCCTGCTACAACTCTACCGGCAGTTTTGTCTGCTTCCATTAGGGACTCAGCAATGTCAGATCACTCCATAGTTTTCATCTCACTCAAATTGGGTGTCAGAGAGGGCTCGCGCACGTTCTGGAGACTGAATGAGTCATTACTCTCTGAACCATCCAGAGTCCAGGAGATAGGCTTGGCACTAATGGATTACTTTAAACTTAATGACACTGGGGACGTTTCTGATGAAACACTCTGGGCTGCTCACAAAGCCTTCATCAGAGGAAAGCTCATCCAGATCTCCTTGCGTCTTAAAAAAGAAAGGATAGCTGACATAGACAAATTGGATAAAGAATACATCTCCCTTAAGGAAATGCACAAAAAAAACCCATCAGGAGTCTCCACTACCATGCTTGACAATGCCAGGTTGGCCCTGAACCTGACTCTTACAACCAGAGCAGAAAAGTCAATCAGATGGAGTAAACACAAATTTTTTACTCAAGCTGATAGAATTGGTCCTCTGCTTGCAACCAAACTATCCCCCAAATCCAAACTGCTTTCCATGCCCAAAATTAAAATTGGGGGGGACCCTCCCACGACCAATCCTGCCAAGACTCTAGAAGCTTTCCATAGCTTCTATTCACACCTTTACGACTCTCACACATTGCCTACCACTGACCTTCCTTCGCACTTTTATGAAGGTCTCCCTATCCCTTCCCTTTCAACAGCTCACAAGGACATACTGGAAGCCCCAATCACAGAAGAAGAGGTGAGGGAAGTAATCAGAGGTCTACGCACGGGGTCAGCCCCAGGACCTGATGGCCTTTCCATCCCTTACTACAAATCCTTTATGGATATACTCACACCTCATATGGTCAGATTCTTTAACTCCAAAGCCAAGGGCGAACAATTTGATTCCCAAATTAATACGGCATTTATCACTGTTATCCCCAAACCTGACAAAAATCCTGAAGATGTCCAAAATTATCGTCCGATTTCCCTTATTAACAATGACCTCAAGGTCCTCACTAAAATTTTAGCCAACAGATTAGCTGGGTTTATTGGACAATATATCCATGGGAACCAAGTGGGTTTTATACCGGGCAGACAAGGCCCAGACCAAATTAGGCGAGCAATAGATTTAGTATCAATCCTACAAACCAATTGGACAGGCAGTATCCCCCAGAAAGGGTTCTTACTGTCTCTGGACCTTCAGAAGGCCTTTGATTCCGTCTCTTGGGCATATATTTTCAATATCCTCGAACGCTGGGGATTTGGGTCCAGGTTTCTAGGCCTTATTGGAGCCCTGTACGCAAACCCTAGAGCACTGGTTAGGATCAACGGTCACTACTCCAAACCCATAGAAATCAGAAGAGGCACACGACAAGGTTGCCCCTTGTCTCCTCTTTTGTTTGCTATCGCAATTGAGACCCTGGCTATTGCCATAAGACAGAATCCCAATATATTAGGGGTACGATGTGGGGAACAAACCCACAAATGTGCCCTATTTGCGGACGACATCCTGTTATTCTTGACCTCTCCCATCACCTCCCTCCCCAACTTATGTCGTACCCTGGATGATTTCTCTAAAATATCGGGCCTCTCTGTCAACTATTCCAAGTCTCAAGCACTCAATATATCCCTTACCCCCCAAATGGTTTTAGATCTTAAACAATCCTTTGAATTCTGTTGGAGTGAGTCCTCTATACGATATCTAGGCATAGCCTTGACCGCCAAGACAGAGGCTCTCTACAACCTTAACTACCCCCCTATCTACAAAAAACTGGAAGCAGATCTTCATGCTTGGTCTAAATTTAATCTCTCTTGGATAGGTAGGATTAACTCAATCAAAATGACCCTGTTCCCTAGACTTCTATACTTCTTTCGCTCCCTTCCTATCCCTATTAGGAGGAACCACCTACAATCCTTTCAGAGTAAACTGCTTAAATTTATATGGGGCAAGTCAGGATATCGTGTACCACAGGACACACTTTTTCGACACAGAAGAAAGGGGGGACTTGGATTCCCAGACCTTCACAAATATTTCCTATCCGCCAGATTGGCTCAATTCTCCTCCTTATACGCCAGACACAATATACCAGACTGGGTCTGCATAGAGGAGCAGGCTGTTCCCACTGCTCCTTTAGACTACCTTCTTTGGTCCCCTATCAAATCTCGTCCATCTATTTTATCCCCAGTGCTGTCACAATCGTTTGCCCTATGGGATCGACTCAGACACAACACCTGTCTAACTTCATATACCCATCCTTTAGCCCATATTTTTAACAACCCTGATTTCCCTCCCGGATTACAATCTTCAGAGTTTAAGTGGTGGATGGACAGGGGGCTGTACCGGATAGGACAGTACTTCACTTCTAGTGGACCGATCTCCCTAGCTTACTGCACTCATACCCTGAAACTCCCTGAATCGGAGAGGGCCCACTTCCAACAGATTACACAATTCCTCCATTCCGTCTGGAAGTCTAAGCCCTTACCCCCTGACTTTACCCCATATGAGATCTGGTGCAATCAGGCCGTGGAGCGGAGAGGAGGTATCTCGGCGATCTATTCAGCCCTCACTCACCCAACAACCAAAACGTCTTATATGGAGGCCTGGGAAGCAGACCTCCAGGTAAGCATTAGCCAAGAATCTTGGCATAAAGCATTCTTTAGTTCATTTCGAGGGATTCAGGGAACATCCTTGATAGAGGCTAGTGTAAAAGTCATCACCAGATGGTATCTCACACCCTCCAGATTGGCTGCCATGTATCCCGGTGGGGACCCCCAGTGCTTTAGGGGATGTCAGCTACGGGGCACTATGGCTCACATATGGTGGGAATGTCCTAGGATACGCTCCTTCTGGAGAATTATTTTTAATATGCTACACAAGGTGACAGGTAGCCGGATTCCTAGGACCCCCGAAGTGGCCCTCCTAAATGCCCAACCCCCACGCCTAGCCAAATCAACACAAAAACTGGTACACTTTATTCTACTGGGTACAAAAATTACCATTGCCAAATCCTGGAAACAACCTAGACCACTAGTCTCGGCTGTCAAGCTGAAAATTTCCTGGATCATGACCCAAGAAAAACTATCTAGCATACTGGCTAATACTTCAGAGATGTTTCTTGAAACATGGACTCCATGGGCGGAATATATTGGTGTCCCTCTAGTCCCCGCAGGTAACTGAGTCTAGCTGCTTTTTTGATTAAACTAAGGCTTCACACTCATCCTTCCTTCCCTGCCCTCTCCTTCTCCTTTTTCTTTTCTTTCCTACCTAATTACCTTTATATCGCTATCCCTTTGGTTCTGAATACTCTTGTCTTATTACCTGAGCGATCATTTTGGGGTTATGGTCTACAGTAATATTATACTTAAAGTTTGTTTTGTTGCTTGTTTTTCTTTTTTTTTTTTATGTGCAATTTTACTTTAGTATTATAAAGGGGGGATATTCTTTTGGCCTCTCCCAGCTCTTAGTGAGCCTCTTTCCCTCATTAGTGAGAGGGTGGGGGGGGGGAGGTGGGATGTAGGAGTTGGGAGCCTTCCCCTTGACACAGCGGGTTCCCTTTTGGGGTGTCGAGGGTTTGAGCTCCGGTTTGCCTTCGAATCTGAGTGCCTATACACATGGCTATGCCTCCACAGGCCTTGATAATTTTTCATGTGCCTGCATTGTATGGCCTACCGAGCAGAACTACTAATCTCTGACTTACCCCCCCCGGATTTATCTTTTACTGTTTTAACTGTAATGACATGTTCCATGTTCCATTTGCAAATTGTTTTGATCGGCCCCTAGGGGCTTTATGTACCAAGGAAAAGCTTATAACTTGACTGTAATCCTATTTCAAATGTCAATAAAAATGTATTGAAAGTAAAATTGTCTGGCAGAAGGTGAATTTTAATCAGGGATAAGATGTCTATCAGGTGTATCTTCAAGTTCTATTTTATTTATGAGATTGGGGGGGGGGTGTTCAGTGTGAGTGATATAATGTGATACATTGTTTTTGCACTTATTTTGTTTTCCTTTCAAACAAACAACATTGCAAAATGAAACAAAAATATAGCTTAATAAAAAAAAGGTCAATAACAAGTATATTCTCCACATTAAGCACCCAAACTTAAAAAAAAAAATAGGACCTACCAACATAACATAAAAATATTTAAACCTACAAAACAAAAAACTGTAGATGTTGGCCCTCTGGCATAGATTTGTCAGTTGGCTTCGGGTGTAGGCACTGGCATTTTAAGTAAGGGATACCGGCGGTGAAGCTTTCAGGCTTTACAACCACTTTTCTACTGTGCATGCGCAAGGCAAGCTGCACTTTCTGAATGGTCCTGTTGTTTTTTTGAAGTCATCTGGGAAGGAGGTGGGTCCAGAAATGTTCATAGATCGCTGAGCTAACTTAGTGTCAAAACCAGATACACCCCCCCCCCCAAATGTGGCATCAGAAGGAGGGCGTGCGAACAAGCATAGCTTCCCCTTTTGGGTGGAGGTCCGCTTTCAAGTATGTTTTCCTAACTTACTTTAATCTCTCCCTATGTTTATCATCTTTCCCTCTGCTTTTCCATACAACAGCTTCCAATTTAATGACACTATGGGGTTGATTTACTAAAACTGGAGAGTGTAAAACCTGGTGCAGCTGTGCATGATGGCCAATCAGCTTATAATTTCAACTTTTTAAAATAAGCCCAGATTTTGCACTCTCCAGTTTTATTAAATAGACTGTTATGTCTATTAAGCCCCCTGACCATAGTTCAAAGGCCATGCAGTGCATTATGGTTAAAAAATATTCTTCTGGCAAATATAAAAACTTGTCAGGACCGTGAATCTTGAACTTGTGGGATTTACTCTGAACCCATAGTAATGGCAAACCTAAAACTCATCCCTATTCAGCAGTGTTCTGATCTAATAAGCATTATATGTCAGAGAGTGTCAAAGGTGGGCTTACATGCTTTAAAAAATAAAATGCATTCACATAACATCATTTACATATTATGGGTGTGCTACATTTTAGTACCAATCCCCCATTTAATTTTAAATAGGTTGTCTTTTAGTTGTAGATTAGTCGTGTGATTTTTAGAAGCCAGTGGCACTTGTTTATTAATTAAAGATTGCAGTTGTATTATTAATTCCATAGGGGCATGGGCGGACCATGTTATAGATCCTATATCCAAGGATACCATGCTTCAGAATGTGTATACGTGAGCCCGAAAACTATCAACTTCAGTATAGGTTTTGTGTTTGGTTGAGTAAAATGTAAATATGTTTTGTGATGAGTGATGGAGATTTTTTAGTATTCAAATTACTGTATTTATTGGTGTATAACACTCACTTTTTTTACACCTGAAAATAGAGGGTAAACTGTGTTATATGCAGGGTGCTGTGGAAAGTTTTTTTCCTGAAACTTCCCTCTTAAAGTTAGGGTGTGTGTTATACGCCTGTGCATGTTATACGCCGATAAATACGGTAGTTTAGTTGCATATTACCATGCAGCCAAATTTTAGGAAAACTACAGATGTGGTGTTGTTTACTGTGTAGCATATTTGTATACATGTTCTTTATTTGTTAAGAAATAAAAACAAAAACGTTTTTTTTTTGTATCACGTACAGTAAATATGATGTGTCCGACATTGATATTATATAATCTTCTATCTAGCCAGCAAGTGGAATCTTCTTAACCGCTTCCATACCGGGCACTTACGCACCTTCCTGCCCAAGCCAATTTTCAGCTTTCAGCACTGTCGTACTTTGAATGACAATTGCGCAGTCGTGCTACACTGTACCCAAACAATTTTTTTATTATTTTGTTCCAACAAATAGAGCTTTCTTTTGGTGGTATTTGATCACCTCTGCGGTTTTTATTTTTTGCGCTATAAACAAAAGAAGAGCGACAATTTAAAAAAAAAACACAATATTTTTTACTTTTTTATTTAATAAATATCACAATTTTTTAAAAAAACTTTTTTTTCCCTCAGTTTAGGCCGATACATATTCTTCTACATATTTTTGGTAAAAAAAATCGCAATAATCATATATTGATTGGTTTGCGCAAAAGTTATAGCGTCTACAAAATAGGTGATAGATTTATGGCATTTTTATTTTATTAATTTTTTTACTAGTATTGGCGGCGATTTGCGTTTTTTTTTACTGTCACCGTGACATTGCGGCGAACACATCGGACACTTTTGACACGTTTTTGGGACCATTCACATTTATACAGCGATTAATGCTATAAATATGCATTGATTACTGTGTAAATGTGACTGTCAGGGAAGGGGTTAACCACTAGGGGGCGTTGAAGGGGTTAATATGTGTCCCTAAGGTGTGTTATAACTGTAGGGGGGAGGGGACTCTCAAGGGGAGGAGACCGATGTGTGTGTTCCTCTGTACTGGGAACACACATTGGTCTCCTCACCGCTGACAGGTGTGTGGATCTGTGTGTTTACTGTATTTATTGGTGTATAACACTCACTTTTTTTACACCTGAAAATAGAGGGTAAACTGTGTTATATGCAGGGTGCTGTGGAAAGTTTTTTTCCTGAAACTTCCCTCTTAAAGTTAGGGTGTGTGTTATACGCCTGTGCATGTTATACGCCGATAAATACGGTAGTTTCGTTGCATATTACCATGCAACCAAATTTTAGGAAAACTACAGATGTGGTGTTGTTTACTGTGTAGCATATTTGTATACATGTTCTTTATTTGTTAAGAAATAAAAACAAAAACGTTTTTTTTTTGTATCACGTACAGTAAATATGATGTGTCCGACATTGATATTATATAATCTTCTATCTAGCCAGCAAGTGGAATCTTCTTAACCGCTTCCATACCGGGCACTTACGCACCTTCCTGCCCAAGCCAATTTTCAGCTTTCAGCACTGTCGTACTTTGAATGACAATTGCGCAGTCGTGCTACACTGTACCCAAACAATTTTTTTATTATTTTGTTCCAACAAATAGAGCTTTCTTTTGGTGGTATTTGATCACCTCTGCGGTTTTTATTTTTTGCGCTATAAACAAAAGAAGAGCGACAATTTAAAAAAAAAACACAATATTTTTTACTTTTTTATTTAATAAATATCACAATTTTTTAAAAAAACTTTTTTTTCCCTCAGTTTAGGCCGATACGTATTCTTCTACATATTTTTGGTAAAAAAAATCGCAATAATCATATATTGATTGGTTTGCGCAAAAGTTATAGCGTCTACAAAATAGGTGATAGATTTATGGCATTTTTATTTTATTAATTTTTTTACTAGTATTGGCGGCGATTTGCGTTTTTTTTACTGTCACCGTGACATTGCGGCGAACACATCGGACACTTTTGACACGTTTTTGGGACCATTCACATTTATACAGCGATTAATGCTATAAATATGCATTGATTACTGTGTAAATGTGACTGTCAGGGAAGGGGTTAACCACTAGGGGGCGTTGAAGGGGTTAATATGTGTCCCTAAGGTGTGTTATAACTGTAGGGGGGAGGGGACTCTCAAGGGGAGGAGACCGATGTGTGTGTTCCTCTGTACTGGGAACACACATTGGTCTCCTCACCGCTGACAGGAGTGTGGATCTGTGTGTTTACACACACAGATCCACACTCCTGCCGTGATTACCGACAATCGCGGGCACCCGGCGGCAATCGCCCGCCGGGTCACGAGCGTCGCCGCGGGCGCGCGCGCCCTAGATCGCCGGGAACGCAGGACGTCATATGACGTCCACCCGGATCGAGGAGGGGTTCCTGCCGCCGTAATTTCACAATGAGGCGGTAGGGAAGTGGTTAATTCTCATACATGTTTTTTTTTTTTGCCTTTTAACCATCTGTTGCACAAAAGTCAATTGTTGGCAGAACCCAATATGTCAAAATGAAATCTATACATACTGTACAAGTGAATGTGTTGCAGAACTGACTCATCATATGTTAGACAGCTCAGTTGTAGGTTTCTATCAGACAAAAGCAAGCTAAAAGGCGGGAAATTTCTGTTGTCCTGTGTCTTTAGTTAACTCTTAGTGCTCTGAGAATCCTGTGTCATGTATGCAATGTTTATGTTATATTGTATAAATATAGTAAAAATATAAAACTACCAACAACCATGGTCATTCCTTTAAAATCATAGGCATATTAATATACTAGCTCTGTTCTTAGACAAAAACTTGATAACCTAAAATGTTTTAATGGTTTCTATAAAATAAACATATTTTACATAGTTACATAGTTAGCCAGGTTGAAAAAAGACACAAGTCCATCCGGTTCAACCACAAAAAAATAAACAAACAACATAAAAAACATAGCACAATCCCATACACCTAACTCCCACAGCTGATCCAGAGGAAGGCAAAAAAAAAAACAGCAGAGCATGATCCAATTTGCTACAGAAGGGAAAAAAAATCCTTTCTGATCCCCCGAGAGGCAATCAGGTTTACCCTGGATCAACTTTACCTACAAATCTTAGTACTCAGTTATGTTATGTACATTTAGGAAAGTATCCAGGCCTTTCTTAAAGCAATCTACTGAGCTGGCCAGAACCACGTCTGGAGGGAGTCTGTTCCACATTTTAACAGCTCTTAGGCCCCGTACACACGACCAAACATGTATGCTGAAACTGGTCCGCGGGCCAGTTTCAGCATACATGTTCGGTCGTGTGTAGGCGCGAGCGGGCCGAATTCCAGCAAACATTTGCCCGCCGGGCCTTTTCCCAGCGGGCAAATATTCCTGGACATGTTTTAAAACCGTCCGCTGGAATCCTGCCCGCTCGGACATGTACGGTCGTCAGTACAGACCTACCGTACATGTCCAAACGCCCGCCGTCCCTCGCATGCGTCGAATGACTTCGACGCATGCGTGGAAGCCTTTAAATGGCAGGCCCGCCCCCGTCGCCGCGTCATCGCCGCGTCATCGTCGCGGCGACGCGGACACGCCCCGCGTAGTGTTTACGCGCGGACTTCTGTACGATGGTTAGTACAACCATCGTACAGAAGCCCTCTGGCATGCATGTACGGTGAAAACGGTCCGACGGACCGGTTTCACCGTACATGTTTGCTCGTGAGTACCCGGCCTTACTGTGAAGAAACCTTTCCATATTTGGAGATGAAATCTCTTTTCCTCTAGACATAAAGAGTACCCCCTTGTCCTCAGTGTTGACCGTAAAGTGAATAACTCAACACCAAGTTCAATATACAGACCCATTATATATTTGTACATGTGGATCATATCCCCCCTTATTCTCCTCTTCTCAAGAGTGAATAAATTCAGTTCCTCTAATCTTTCCTTATAGCTGGGCTCCTCCATGCCTCTTATTAGTTTGGTTGCCCTTCTCTGCACTTTCTCCAGTTCCCCAATATCCTTTTTACGAACTATTGCCCCAAACTGAACTGCATATTCCAGATGAGTTCTTACTAATGATTTGTACCGGGGAAAAATTATATCTCTCTCTCTGGAGTCCATACCTCTCTTAATACAAGAAAGAACTTTGCTCGCTTTGGAAACCGCAGCTTGGCATTGCATGCCATTATTGAGCTTATGATCTACCAAAAACCCCAGATCCTTCTCTAGGACTTGTGCTCCTTGTTTTTACTTGTTTAAGTTTTTGTATCTATAAAATACAGTATATATCTCAAAGTTTTTGTTATGTATAAACCCTTCCTAATATCAACGCTAAAAAGGAATTATAAATGAAATAATACTTAAGTTTGCAGATGGCTTCTGGTTAAAACATCTGTGTCTGAAAATTCAACGTTATTTTATGAGCAAAACAGCAAGCAGAATTATTATTTGTTGTTGTCTTCACATAATGCTGAAAAGCAAAATATGCTTATTATATTCATCTGTTCATTTATTTAAATTAAGAGCTAGTTCTTCTAAGAACAAAGAATAGATGTCTGCACAGGCTTAAATTGTCTATTAATCATGGAAGTTTGTAAACCATATTTAGCATTTCAATAGCATGCTAGTACAGTTTTTGGTACATCAAAACTTTAGCTTTTATAAAAGAACAGACTTATTACTAAAATATATACATTAGCTGAAAGGGAATGGCATTACAGACACGTTTCGTTTTGATGAAGTTTTAAACATTTTCACAGCACATGTCCCCAGGAAATATTAAATAAAAAAAGTATATAATTTTAAATAAAAAGTAGGTTATTCAACGATCTTGGAAATGGAGGTTTATAAAGAACTATTACTAAAAAGTATAACAACTCTGAAAGTTACAAGTCAGCCCAAAAAAAATATATTCAGAAAACTGTATAGTTACCATAAAAGTAAAAAAAAAACATAATTTTATTTATGGCACCCTGGGGTTGTTTACTAAAGCTGAGAGCAAAATCTGATGCAGCTCTGCATAGAACCCCCCCCCCTGTCATGGCCCAGAAGATAGACAAAGGTCAATAATACAAGAATACAAATTCCACCACTTCATGCACAGGTAACATGAAGAACACAAACACCCAAGTGTTTAAAATCTGTAGAGCAAAGTTTATGAAATAGATGTGTCAGTGTGTGCATGTCTCACAAGTAGGGATGAGCCAGCGTAAGTTCTAATCGAACATCGGGTGTTCGCCTGTTTGACGAATAGCGAACATTATGCAGTGTTTGCAGCAAATTTGAATGCCTTGGAACGCCATTTATAAGTCTATGGGAGATTAACATGAAAAACCAAAGTTGCTAATTTTAAAGGCTTATATACATGGTATTGTCATAAAAAGCAGCAGCAAGCATCATGATTAAAGATAGATCTGCAATTAGCGACTCATTTATATGTATCTGGGGACCCTTATTATTAAAGAGGTACATAAAAAATCAACAAGGTGCAAGTGTAAAATTCATATATGTGCATAAAAAACATCAAAGTGCAAGTGCAAAATACATATATAATAATATATTCATTTCATGCAGTGACAAAAATATGTTAATGATGAATAAAGTGAAAATGCAATAAAGTGAATTAAAACAAAAACAGTATTCAGTTTATTCGGCATAATGAAAAATAAACCAAAAATAGTCTCTCAAAAATGTGCAAAAAGGAAAAGAAGTGGGTGAAAAAAAAGTGTCCAGATTAGGGATAAGTTTGACTCGAAAATGGGGTGTTCGCTTGTTCTCCGAATAGCAAACAATTTGGGGTGTACACAGAAAATTTGAAAGCCACGGACCACCATTTAAAAGTCTAGGGAGAAATCAAAAGTGCTAATTTTAAAGGATAATATGCAAGTTATTGTCATAAAAAGTGTTTGGGGACCTGGGTCCTGGCCCAGGGGACATGTATCAATGCAAAAAAAAGTTTTAAAAACTGATGTTTTTTCAGGAGCAGTGATTTTAATAATGCTTAAAGTGAAACAGTAAAAGTGAAATATTCCTTTAAATTTCGTACCTGAGGGGTGTCTATAGTATGCATGTAAAGTAGCGCATGTTTATAACAGTCCCTGCACGAAATAAAATTTCTAAAGGAAAAAAAGTAATTTAAAACTACTCACGGCTATAATGAATTGTCGGGTCCGGCAATACAGATAAAAGTCATTGAAAAAAACAACAACCGAACCAAAACCCGAACCAAAAAGAAAAATGTGTGGGGGTCCCCCCAAATTCCATTACCAGGCCCTTCAGGTCTAGTATGGATTTTAAGGGGAACCCAGCGCCAAATAAAAAAAAATGGCGTGGGGTTCCCCCCATAAAATCCCCTCTCCTGAACCGAACCATGCCACATGCCCTCAACATGGGGAGAAAAAAAAGGGGGCGTGGTTACCGCGCAGCTGAATGGACGCCTAACTCAGGAGCTCCGCTTCAGCGTCGGGGAAACTAGCACACCGAGGCACCGTGGGCTGCTCAAAAACACCCGATCGACCACCCATCAACCCGCACGTCGCCCAGGGATGACCAAGAAACGGAAGAATGCCGTTCAACCGGCGAAATTGGAGGATTTCTTCTCCCCCAGGCCTAGCAGCATGTCTCAAGATGGCGCTGGCCACGTCTCTCCGGCCTCTGCCGGAGGATCATCTGTATCTACACCAAGCCCGGGACCGAGAGGTGGGACACAACGCTGCTCTCCGGAGGCCTCCACTCCCCTCTCCTGCAGCCCAGTGAAATCCAAACCTCGACTGTCAGCCGGATCTCAGGTCAGTGTATCACAGGGCTCAATGGAGGACACACGTGAGCTCTCAGCTCCCATCAATGCCTTCCCCACTTCCAACCTGCCTGTATCTGACACTACCCTAAAGGATATGCTGGTCTCCCTGCGCAGCTCCCTCCATGCTGACATGATGGACTGCATGAGGAGCTTTAAAACAGAAATGGGGGAGCTGGGTGGCAGAGTAGATCATGTAGAGAAAAAAATGGGGGACTATGCGGCCTCATATAACTCCCTAGTTGACTCTCACAATGATCAAGGAGATGAGGTGGCATGGCTCAGGGCAAAGGTCGCAGACCTCGAGGACAGATCTCGCAGGAACAATATCAAACTGCGGGGTGTCCCAGAAACTGTCCTGCCCGCTCAACTCCAACAATATGCCCGTGAGCTTATGGGATCGTTCCTACCCTCCACGCCTGCCTCAGAGTTGGTGGTGGACCGGATACACCGCTTGCCCAAGCCTGCTCACCTCCCTGAAAATATACCCAGAGATGTGCTAATGCGGGTACATTTCTACCATTTCAAAGACCAATTCATGCTAGCGTTCCGCAAGAACTCTCAGGTATCTGACCGCTTTCCTAACCTGCAGGTATATGCGGATCTCTCGCAGCACACTATGCAAAGACGCAGGTCCCTTCTACCTGTTACAAAAGCACTCCGCAACCACGACATCATTTACAAATGGGGCCAGCCGACCAAACTTATTATAACCAAAGAGGGTGTTTCTAGCGTGATCATGACCTTGGAAGAGGGGCTCGCCCTTCTTCGCAAATGGGACATCTTGCCCGAACATCCCCCTGGCGAAGCACCTTCCTCCTCTGCGCCCAGAGCTCAGACCCAAGACGAGTGGTCGCTGGTGACACCTAAGCGCAACAACAAAAATAAATCATGAAAGCCCCGTGCCTCGGGAATTTTGTATTAATGCTGTTTTTCATCTGATTCCCTGACTTTTCTGGAGTTCCATCCTTCCACGAACTTCCCCTCCTTACCATATGTGCAGCTACTCTGCATCCAGATCCCGGCTGGGATCTCCCTTTTTATTCGCAATACTTTCTGTTTGTGTTATAACCCCCTTGTTTTTGGTTCTCAAAACCTATCTTCCTCTCTTCCCTTCCCCTGAGATGGACACCGCCTTCTCCTCACCGAAGACATCCTGCTCACCGTGCACTTTCGCCGCCTGGACTCTGCTGCTTTGGATCCCCAGACACGCCACCAAGAGGTACTGTTATCACTTCTTTTATATGCTCAAGTATGGCCCTGACAATAACCTCCTTTAATGTCCGTGGTCTGAACCACCCTGTCAAAAGGGCTTCAGTATGGAAGGAGGCCCTGAAACTGCGCTCAGATGTCCTCTGCCTCCAGGAAACTCACCTGGGGCGACTGGCGCACCTACCTTCCACCATGCTAAATTCCCACACGTCTTCTTGGCATCCGCCCCTAAAAAGCAGAAAGGAGTTGCCATTGCCATCAGGGACTCTGTGAACTTCTCCCTTCAGGACTCCCTGATAGACCCTGATGGCAGATTCCTGGTACTAGTTGGAACTCTTAACAACAAACTGTACACATTAGTCAACTTGTACGCACCCAACACTCATCAACTCCGCTTCCTGAGGAAACTTTTTTGCAAAATTAACAAGATCAGGAGGGGAGCTCTGATAATGTGCGGAGACTACAATCTGACGGTTGACTTCGAGATGACTCCAGCTCCCGATCTAAGCGTCACCAGCCTGCCTTACGCGCTCTACTACACGCTGAGAATATGTTTGATGTCTGGAGGTGCCAACACGCAAGTGAAAGAGACTATTCCTTCCACTCCTCCAGACATAACTCCTACTCACGCATAGACTTGATTTTAGTGGATAAGATTGTACTACAGAGGGTGTCCTCGTCCGCCATCCACGACATTACGTGGTCAGACCATGCTCCGGTGTCGGTGGTGGTGGACGGAGGGGCCCCAGTCTCCTCCCCCTTTATCTGGAGGGCAGATTCCTATCTGCTTCAGCAACCTTCACATGTAGCTCATTTATCCTCTCATCTGGAGGAATTCTTCAATGTAAATGCAGGATCTGTTTCTAACCCTTTCTCCATTTGGTGTGCCCATAAGGCCTACATTAGGGGTATAATGATACAACTTAGTGCCCGGGTAAGGAAGCAGAGAGCACAACAACTAGACTCCATCCTTACCAAAATTGCCTCACTTGAATCACTAAACAAGCAGACTCCTGATGTCTCGATAGCTACTCAGTTATACAATTTGCGCGTTGACCTCAGGAGACTGCTACTTGAACGCTATGATAAACACGTCCAATCTCTCAAATTGTCCCACTACGCGTCCGGCAATCGGGCAGGCAAACTCCTGGCACAACGACTAAAAAGTCGCAGAGTTAAAGCCAACATCCCCTTCCTTGTTAAACAGATAGATAGCAGCAAATTATACAACCCTCAAGACATAGCAAATTATTTTGCGGAGTATTACTCCACCCTGTATAATCTCCGAGAGGACCCCTCCACGCCCCAACCGGTAGAGGAGGCAATTCGCTCCTTTCTGG
Organism: Rana temporaria; assembly: GCF_905171775.1. Classification (NCBI taxonomy): domain Eukaryota; kingdom Metazoa; phylum Chordata; class Amphibia; order Anura; family Ranidae; genus Rana; species Rana temporaria. The sequence goes on from NC_053490.1 coordinate 324,005,193, forward strand.
CTGACCTAGCACTGCCCACCTTGTCCGGCACTCAGCTGGATTCTCTTAATGCTCCGATCTCGGAACCCGAAATCAAACGAGCAATCAAAACCACCCCCATGGGGAAGTCCCCGGGGCCAGATGGGCTCCCTAATTGCTACTATAAGGCCTTTGGCTCTCTCCTAGCTCCTGCATTGGGTAAGGTATTCTCTGAAGCAATGCTCTCTGCTTCGTTCCCGAGCGAAATGCTCAATGCTTTTATTGTAACCATTCCAAAACCGGGGAAAACACCTACTACGCCTGCGAATTTTCGACCTATCTCCCTGTTAAACACAGATGTGAAATTATATGCCAAAATACTAGCGTCCAGACTGCTCCCACTCCTACCATCTCTGGTGAAGCTGGACCAGACGGGGTTCACCTCAGGCAGACAATCATCAGATGCGACCAGAAGAGTGATAGACCTGGTTCACCATGCGGGGACCTCTCGGACGCCTTCTCTGCTCCTCTCCTTGGATGCGGAGAAGGCGTTCGACAGGGTACACTGGGGATATATGACCCAGGTACTGGAGAAATTTGGGTTCTCTGGCCCCATTTTGACAGCAATTCTGGCACAATATTCCTCTCCTTGCGCACAGGTGTATACCTCGGGTATGCTTTCCTCCACTTTCAAAATCACCAACGGCACTAGGCAGGGGTGCCCCCTGTCCCCCTCTATATTCAACCTACTTGTAGAACCCCTAGCAGAAAAAATTAGAGCCCACACTGATATCCCGGGGTTTGTGTTAGCTGGCAGGTCCCACAATATAAGTCTGTTTGCGGACGACATTATTCTCTTTTTAACCTCACCCACCTCTTCTCTGTCCCAAGCACACAATGTTCTCGCAGAATTTAGCCGTATATCCTACTATAAAATTAACTACACCAAATCTTTCATACTAGGTCTCAATCTCTCTCCTCACCTCCAATCCCGCCTACAGGCCTCCTTCCCATACTCCTGGGCTGCGTCCAGTATACAATACCTGGGGATCCAAATCACAGTAGACTCAGCGAAATTGGCTGATACTAACTACATCCCTCTGATAGACAAAATTGCCAAGGAGGCAGCTCGCCTAGCCAAGGTCGAACTGACGTGGTCGGGACGCTTAGCCTCCTTCAAAATGTTGCTCCTTCCCCAAATCCTATACATTTTCCATACACTCCCTATCCCACTGAAATGCAACCACCTTAGATCCTTGAACGGCATTCTTAATCGCTACATATGGGGCTCCAAGCGACCTAGGTGCGCAAGGGCCCTGCTGATTAGACATAGGTCGGTAGGGGGCATGGGCTTGATTGACATTAAGGACTACCACCGAGCAGCTATTCTTACCCAGATTAGACGTTGGATATCCCCAAACCCCGACATCCTTTGGTGTGGCATAGAGAAAACCCTTAGCCCAACCAAGGATCTTTTCAGTACATTGATACTTGACACCTGGAGACCTCTCCCAATACGGCAACTCCCGTTAACTTTCCAGGCCTCCATATTAGCCTGGAGGGAACTATGTACATTGGCGCATACATCCTCCAGCACCATTTCTGTGCCAATCCCTATTGACACCCTATCAGATGCGGTACCGTACACCTCCTTCTCCAACTGGGCCGTTAAAGGCATCACTTGGCTGGATGACTTATATTGCCACAATATGCTCAAACCATTTGAAACGCTCGCCGCGGCATACGGTCTGCAGCAAAAGGAAAGCTTTAAGCATACGCAGGCCTCCCATTTTCTTAACTCTCTGCAATCCCGTAGGGTACTGATTCAGGATGCTGTATGGAAATTTTACACTAAAACGACCCCTCCCTTTAAAGGAATCTCCCTTTTCTACAATTTGTTCCAGGATAAACTACTCTTCAATAAGTCCCCCCCGCTTTGTAAATGGGAAACAGATTTGGGCGAAACATTTTCTCTGAATCAATGGAAATACTCATTCAATCTTATATACAAAGCATCCAGGTGTATCAACCACTGGGAGCTGTCCCAAAAAATAGCCCTCCGCTGGTACCTAACCCCATATCGCATAGCTCAATTTTATCCTTCGGCCTCCCCGCTGTGCTGGAGAGACTGTGGAGAAGTGGGCAATATTTTTCATGTATTTTGGCAGTGTAAGAATCTAACAAGTTATTGGAGGGGTGTCTTTAGATGTATTTCACGTATGACGGGTATATTAACCCCCCCCAGCCCTGAACTGGCGCTATTGAACCTGGGAATAGAGGGATTTCCCCTAGACTTTCGAGTGGTAGTCTCCCACATCCTGCTAGCTGCTAGGCTGTTGGTGACTAGAAATTGGAAATCACATACAGTGCCTAGCGTAACTGAGGTCCTAGAAATGACCAGAAACAACTACATCTTTGAGTCTCTCTTGGCAAACAGGGAAGGTAGAAGAGCGAAATTTGACTCCCAATGGAAACCCTGGACAGACTGGTTCCGTGTGCAGTGAACTCAAAAATTTTGAAATGTCTTCCTCTGTTATGTTCTTTTTTTTTATATTTCTTAAACAAATACCCACATGAGATTATATTGTTAAAAGTCCCACAGGTGTCCATCTCACCCTCCCTTTCCCTCCCCTTTCCATTACCCTCCCCTTTCCATTACCCTCCTCACTCCCCCCTTCTTTCCCTTCCTTCCTCCCCCCCTACCCCCCCACCCAACCCCTCCCCTCCCTGACCTCTATCCACACTACTCCACTTTCCCCAATACACTCCTTAATGTATTGTCTGAGTATGGCAGGTTGCAACGGCGGACGCCTTAATCTTCATGCTTTAATGTTATGATACTTGACTGCCTAACCATGCTCACTTGGTTTGATCTGCCCTGGTTCGATGTTGTCAACATTGTCTAAATCTTCCCTACTGTTCCATGGGAAATTATGTGAGTGTTTTCTACCTTTGTACTCTGGTAAAAACTTTTCTCTCAATAAAAATTATTGTAATAAAACATGGGGAGAAAAAAGGAAAAAAACACACGCACACACACACACATTTCCTGAAAATACATTGATACATGTCCCATGGGGCAGGACTCTGGTCCCCAAACACTTTTTATGACAATAACTTGCATATTAACCTTAAAAATTAGCACTCCCATAGACTTTTAAAGGGTGTTGTGTCTTTCAAATTTGCCGCGAACACCCCAAATTGTTCACTATTCGGTGAAGGGGCGAACAGCCAATGTTCGAGTCAAACTCATGTTTGACCTGAACATAACGCTCATCCCTAATGGTCAAAACCGAAAACAGAGTAGAGTATAAAGATACCCCACTTGGGGTTTGAAGGGTGTGTGTAGAACTGGTGTATGGCCTGGGGATAGTGATTGCAGAGGTGTAAGGTACCTGTAATAGTTAGAGCTGAGGATTCAGGCGAAAACTTAGTCAGGCAGATTAGGTTGGCAACAGGTCAAGCAAAACGGTACATGATCGAAATCCAGAGAGTGGTCAGGCAGGCAAAGGTCATACACGAGCTGGCGATGAAATAACAAAATCAACAGGCTAGAGAGTAGTCAGGGATTCGGGCAGAAGTTCAACACGATAATCACAAGCAGTCAAAACAAACAGGGAGCTAATCCACACAAATGGGTGCTGAGAGATAGTATCACTTCCTATTTATGGGCTGCTTTGATTGAAAATTGTCCACAGCTGGCAGCAGGTGGGCTAATGAGTCCAAGGTAATGCTTAATACTGCAAGGACATTTCCATAAGTCCAGATCTCCTCCGTAGGACAACAGGTAAGGCTGCAGCTGTGAGACCAGGAAGATCCCAGTTCAAATACACCCAGGTACGTGACATGGCCCCCTCCCCAGTAGACCCCTCCGGGGGCCTAGTGTGGCTCAGTGGGAAAGGAGGCATGGAAGTCTTGAATAAGAGAAGGGGCATGCAGATCTTTGGCTGGACCCCAGGAACGGTCTGGGATATCCCTTCCAATGAACCAGATACCAAAGGCCATGACCCTGTTTTCTGGAATCAGGAATCTTCAAGACTTCAAACTCATTTTGTCCATCAACAAGAACAGGACACTTTTGAACTATTTTGGAACCATTGTCATTTTACAGCGATCAGTGCTATAAAAATGCACTGATACAGTAAAAATGGCACTGGCAGTGAATGGGTTAACCTGTAGGGGGCGCTGAAGGGGTTTAGTGTGACCTAGGGAGTGATTATAATGGTTAGGGGTGTGGATTGCCGTGACACGTTACTGATCGCTGTTCCCGATAACAGGGAACAGACGATCAGTGACATGTCACTAGGAAGAACGGGGAGCTGTTGTGTTTACCCGATCACGGCACACCGGCGGACATCGAGTCCACGGGTCCCGCGGACACGGTCATGGAGCGTGCGACCACACGGCGGCAAATTAAAGGGGACGTATATATATGCCCATTTGCGCAGCCGTGCCATTCTGTCAACGTAAAAACGTAATAGTCACCAAGTGCAGAAGTTTTTTTACACAATCGACAGTCAGTGAGGCTCCGGATCGAGCACCCACAGGTGCCCCATAGCAGGCAAGGGGAGGAGCTAGGAGCACAGACGGGGAACCTGAGAAGAGGAGGATCAGGGCTGCTCTGTGAAAACCATTACACAGAGCAGATAAGTATAACACGTTTATTATTTTAATTAAACAAATTATAAAGCTTTACAGTCACTTTAAGAAGCAAGAGATTTTAAAATTGAGAATTTTACAATTATATTGGAGACTAGAGAAAGGCTTTATACTAAAGTATAGATTGTGAGGGCAGAAAAACACTTTTTTCTGAATAAAGCAGATTCTCTGCCCTGAATAACATGAAAGAATTCCCTATATATCTTGTGAGGAGAATGTGTAGGAATAGAACATTTATTAAAAATGTATATAACATTCCCTGAGAACCTGATATATTTTCCTAGTTAAGGGAAATGTTTCATTACAGGATTTAATTGTATATCCTGTTCTTGGGGCAAAGCTAGAAGATCCCTGATGTCTCCATTGAGAGGACCTTGTTGTCACTACTGTCACATAAGGGGCTTGTCAGTACATACATATATACATGGTTAGGACACATGTTAATACATAAACACCTATTAAACATCCCTACACACCAGAAATGGAAGAAGTAGCCATAGAGCCCCTTCCAGACTTACAAATGTGGCCTGGGCATCCAAGTGGTCATGAAAGGATTAAATAAAAGAGGAAGCAATTCAAATGTAAATATACCAAATTTTTATTGTGTGTTTTATGAAAGTATAATTTTGGATCAACACACATTTTTTCCTTTTCCAACTATATATACTCTGAATAAACCAAGAGTCCTTTGGTAAAATCAATTGGCCAGAAGTGAAGATCTAGTGATCCTCTCGCCCATTCGCTGACACACTTTTGACCAAGAGATTCAAAGCCTGCCCACCACGGCAAGGTAGACTCTTCTAGGCAGGACCAACACTAAACTACACTAAGCTACCCTACTGGATGCTAGTCATCCTTTTTCTAATGTTGGGTGTATGTTTGTAGTACGGCTTCATCCTATATTCTGTGTGTGCGATCTACTCTCTCCTAATTTGGTTGTCTGTCTGTGTGCATCTCTCTAAAGCATGGAGCGGTCAGTTTATGTACATCTGGACGTCCTCTGTTAGTGTAGGTCAGTGCATGCCAGTCCAGTGTGTGTCAGTAAATAAACGTTCATCAGTAATCAACAGAAAAAATAAAATTAAGATTCCTAAATATGTACAACTGACACAAACAAAGGATTGCAATAAAACTATCCCCTATTTTTTAAACGCTATACATTTTGCGCAAACCAATCGATAAACGCTTATTGCGATTTTTTTACCAAAAATAGGTAGAAGAATACGTATCGGCTTAAACTGAGGAATTGTATATGTTTTTGGGGGATATTTATTATAGCAAAATATAAAAAAAATTGCATTTTTTTTTCAAAATTGTTGCTCTATTTTTGTTTATAGCGCAAAAAATTAAAACCGCAGAGGTGATCAAATACCACCAAAAGAAATCTCTATTTGTGGGGAAAAAATTACGCCAATTTTGTTTGGTAGCCACGTCGAACGACCGCGCAATTGTCAGTTAAAGTGACGCAGTGCCGAATCGCAAAAACTGCCCAGGTCCTTTAGCTGCCTAAAGGTCCTGGTCTTAAGTAGTTAATCTCCTCTTCTCAAGAGTGAATAAATTCAGTTCCTCTAATCCTTCCTCATAGCTGAGCTCCTCCATGCCTCTTATCAGTTTGGTTGCCCTTCTCTGCACTTTCTCCAGTCCATACCTATCTTAATACAAGAAAGGACTTTGGAAACTGCAGCTTGGCATTGCATGCCATTATTGAGCTTATGATCTACCAAAACCCCCAGATCCTCCTCCACTACGGATCCCTCCAGTTGTAATCCCCCTAGTATGTATGACGCATGCATATTCTTAGCCCCCAAGTGCATAACTTTACATTTATCAACGTTAAACCTCATCTGCCACTTAGTCGCCCAATTAGACAGAGCATTGAGGTTGGCTTGTAAATTGGCGACATCCTGTAAAGAGGTTATTCCACTGCGTAGCTTGGCGTCATCTGCAAAGGCAGAAATGTTACTTTTGATCTCAGACCCAATATCATTTATAAAGATATTAAAAAGTAAGGGTCCCAACACTGAACCTTGGGGTACACCACTGATAACCTTAGACCATTCAGAGTAAGAATCATTAACCACTACTCTCTGAATTCCGTCTTTTAGTTTTCTATCCATTTACAAACTGATATTTCCAATCCTGTAGACCAGCCCTCAAAATTTACACTCGCATTTTGCGAGTAAATTATGAGGGCTGGTGAGTGTGGGCTACCTGGGAGCAGGGGGGGCGAGAAAGGAGAGGAGAGTCGCCACTGCAGCTGCTATCGCCGCCGCCGTCACTGCCGCTGCCACCGCCGCCGCCACCGTATGGTTGTTCAGAGCATGGGGAACAGGATTTGATGGGTGATCTGTCTATCAAATTTTCCCCGACAAGGGGGAGGGGCTGTATATGACGCGGGGAACACAGCTATTGAATTGAAAGCTGTAATGTTCCCCGCGCTTTGAACAACGTGGCGGCGGCTCCGGCTTCTCTCCTACCCAGCACAGGTAGGCTGCAATGTGGGGGAACTCTGGCTGTAATGTGGGGAACTCTGGCTGTAATGTGGGGGGACTCTGGCTGCAATTGTGGGGGAACTCTGGCTGCAATTGTGGGGGAACTCTGGCTGCAATGTGGGGGAACTCTGGCTGCAATGTGGGGGAACTCTGGCTGCAATTGTGGGGTAATTCTGGCTATAATTGTGGGGGGACTCTGGCTGCAATTGTGGGGGACTCTGGCTGCAAAGTGGGGACTCTGGCTGCAAAGTGGGGACTCTGGCTGCAAAGTGGGGGACTCTGGCTGCAAAGTGGGGACATTTTGCTGCATTGGGGACATTTTGCTGTACTGGGGACACATGCTGCATTGGTAGACATGAGCAGGCTGCATTTTTGGGCACGGATAAAGTTGTTGTTAATAATAATTTTTATAACTTAATTCTGCATAAAACATTTAAGTGTCATTTCATGAGATTTATGAGGGTGTGTCTAGGGGTGGGATTAGGGGGCGGGACATGGTAGGGGTTGGGCAGAGAAACTGGTGGCGAGTACGCCTTAAGGCCTGGCTAATAGTTCAGGACTTATCACTTGGACAGTGCGCTCCCCGAACTGTACGGTTCCGGGGGATGCATAGATGTGCACTCACCCTGTATTGTGACCAGAGAGATCGCTCACTGGTCTCTGATATACCATGGTTAGAAACTTTGTTTGTTAGTATCTATTCCATAGGATACATTGTTTATAGGTTTTCTTTCCTGTTCTAATGAGACTATAGCGGCTGCGCCTGCAAACTGTCCATATTGTTGGTCTATGCCTTATGTTACTATAATTGTCAATGCTGAAGGAAAATAAAAACTTTTGGAAAAAAAAAAATAGTTCAGGACTTGAAATTTTGAGCCCTGCTGTAGACTTTACTTTACAGATGAGCCTTGTGTGCGGAACTGTATCGGACACTTTTGCAAAATCCAGGTATACCACGTCCACTGCCACGCCTCTGTCCAAGGTTATACTTACCTCTTCATAAAAAAAAATCAGGTTTGTCTGACAACTTCTGTCTTTCATGAATCCATGCTGTCTGTTGCTTAAATAGTTTTTTTCCAGTAAGAACTCCTCTATGTGGTCTTTCATTAATCTCTCCAGTGTCTTCCCAACTATAGAAGTTAAACTAACAGGTCTATAGTTACTTGGTAAAGACATTGTTCCCTTTTTAAATATGGGCACTACATTGGTCCTACGCCAATCCAGTGGTACTATTCCTGTCATTAATGAGTCCCTAAAAATTAGATCCAGTGGCTTTGAAATGACAGAGCTCAATTATTTTAGGATCCGTGGGTGGATACCATCAGGCCCAGGTGCTTTATCCACCTTTATTCTGTCTAAATATTTCTGGACCATATCACTTTTGAGCCATTGTGTATCATTTGGGGCTGTGTCACTCCCACCCCCATTATGGACATGAGCTCCCCATGCTCCTTTGTATACACAGAGCTGAAGAAATTATTTAATAAATTAGCCTTTTCTTTGTCCCCAGTCACCCACTCTAGATTATTTTGTAAAGGGCCTACATGCTCGGACTTCACCTTTTTACTATTAATATATTTGAAGAATTTCTTGGGGTTTGTCCTACTATCTTTTGCAATCTGTCGTTCATTTAGGATTTTTGCATCCTTGATTTCCTTTTTACATATCCTGTTATATTCTTTGTAAAATTTAAACGACACTAGTGTTCCTTCATTTTTATATTTTTTCAAGCTCTTTTCTTATAGTTTATAGCTTTTTTAACTTTGGCCGTGAGTCACAAAGGTTTTATTTTTAGCCTTTAAACTTATTGCCCATGGGAGTTCAGAAAACAGTCTTTTTGAGGAATTCCCATTTCTGTTCTGTGCCCATTGATGCCAATATTCTCTCTCAGTCTAAGTCCTGGATAGCAGCCCTCATCCTTGGAAAATTTGCTCTCTTGAAATTAAAGGGTGACTAAAGGAAAACCTTTTTTTTGCTGAAATGACTGTTTACAGGGTATAGAGACATAAAAGTTAACTGATTCCTTATAAAAATGATTAAACATAGATTAAATTCAATCATATAATGTGCCTCTAGTTTCACTTTCGGTTTCATGTTTATGTGAAGTAAAGAGACCCACAGAACAAAAACAAACAAATCCAGGGCAGTGTTTTGTTTTTAAAATTATTCTGATTGGTTCTGAGGAGTTTTAGACACACAGTAATGACAGCTTAGACCACCGTGAAAAGCTCCCAGTACTGTGGTTATAAGGAAACAGGCAACCAGGAAGTGTGGAGATCACAGCAGAATTATAGCTACTTCAAAGCAAAAACGAACAATAACGATATGAAACCAGTACTGTAGTAAGGTAAAGGAAGCTATTTAGCTAAAAAAAAAAATTTCCTTTAGTGATCCTTTAAGTGTTTTTATTGTTCCTGTATGTGGTTTTTGCCTACAGCTAACATCAAATGAAATCATGTTATGGTCACTGCTACCCAGGTGTTCTTTTATCTGAGATTACCAGGGAATGGTGGAAATGTGCAATATCACAAGGGAAAGGATTGGGCAGTGACACATTTCCAGGGCAATGCCCTCTTTTAGTAAGCTTACTTAACTGGACACAATCACAATCTTGACTATATGTAACTGCAGCATACAGGATTGTGCTTGATCTGCTGTGCATCCAATATTGACAGCTCTGAAAGTGTAAATGATCAGAGCTTAGCACTTTCAGATTCAGAAATGTTTATAGCATCTCAAGGAATGAATGTTTTTTTATCTGCTTCTGCTCTCCATTTTAAAAGCCTTTACTGTGGTCCCTAGCTCCCCTGAGGAGCACAATGGCAGGTGTAGAGGGTGTGTGTGTGTCATAATTGCAGTACCTTAAAAGTGATTGCATGCCTCTACAGCCATTTAGAATACTTTTATGCTAAAGCTGGGAGCCATCTGACAAAATTATATCACGCTTCTGGCTGCTTCTGAAGTCATGGCTTTGCTTTAACCATGATAAAGTAAAAGATCACTGGGCACAGTGTCCTGTTGTTAGGGCCAGTTCACACCAGAACCCAGTGCCAGAAAGGCATGTTCAATACAAACTGCCTTTGTGATATTACATTGTTAACCCAAAACATACAGTAGATTGCAAATGCAGTGTGTTTGTTGACACAAGATACTACAGTATCATGCAATTTGGCACAGTGCATTTTTGAAAGTAGTGAATGCACTACTTTTTGTACAGCCTGATGCGATTTGCAGCTGCTAGGGCCGGATTTAGGTTTTGACAGTGCATTGTGCTCAGAATGCAGGGTTCAGGAGTGCATTACGCTCAGAATGCAGGGTTCACCAATGTATTACGTTGAGAATGCAGGGTTCAGGAGTGCAATGGATTCAGAATGCAGGGTTCACCAGTGCATTAGGCTCTGAAGGCAGGGTTCACCAGTGCATTACGCTCAGAGTGCTGGGTTCAGGAGTGTGTTATGTTTAGAATGCCTGGTTAAGGAGCATGTTACACTCAGAATGCAGGGATCAGGAGTGTATTGCGCTCAGGATGCAAAGACCAGCAGTGCATTGCACTCAAAATGCAGGGATCAGGAGTGCTTAATGCACAGAACACAGGGTTAAAGTGTGCATTACGCACAGAATGCAGGGTTCAGAAGTGAATTATGCTCAGAATGAAGGGATAATGATTGTGTTAGGTTCAGAATGCAGGGTTAAGGAGTGTGTTACATTCCCTCTTCCCCCTCTTTTTCTAAAGCAGTGACCTACCTGTGTACACAGCAGAGTGCTGGAGGCAGAACAGTTCTGGACAGAGTTCAGGACCTGGCAGAGTGACAAATCCATCTGGTGGTAGCAAACAAAAGTGAAAGTATTTTTTTTCCTGGCATTTTGAGCATGAACTTCTCAATATTATTTGTACAAGAAGAGGTCAGTAAGGGCTTGTTGAGACAACTAAAGCATTTTTACTGCATGTTAAATATATGTAAATAATTGAATGGCCACAGTTCTACTTCACACGAAAGGCCAACATTATTTAGTGTATCTAGAGCAGCATTATATTTAACCACTTGAGACCCGCGCTATAGACAAAAGACGTCCACAGCGCGGGTCTCAAGTGCCGAGTGGACGTCTTTAGACGTCCTTTTATGTGCATTACCCACGTGTCCCACTGGGGGGTGCGCAGTGGGTAAACACTGTCCCGGCGCATCGCCGAAGAACCGATGCGTGTACCTGGCGGCCGCGATTTCCGCCGGGTACACGCGATCGTCGGTAACACAGCAGGGATGTGGAGCTCTGTGTGTAAACACAGAGCTCCACGTGCTGTCAGAGGAGAGGAGACCGATCTGTGTCCCTTGTACATAGGGACACAGTATCGGTCACCTCCCCCAGTCACCCCTCTCCCCCCACACAGTTAGAACACACCCAGGATACACTTAACCCCTTCCTCACCCCCTAGTGTTAACCCCTTCCCTGCCAGTCACATTTATACAGTAATTAGTGCATTTTTATAGCACTGATCGATGTATAAATGTGAATGGTCCCAAATTTGTGTCAAAAGTATCCGATACGTCCGCCGCAATATCGCAGTCTCAATAAAAATCGCAGATCGCCGCCATTACTAGTAAAAAAAAAAATAATAAGAAAAAATCATAATTCTGTTCCCCATTTTGTAGGCGCTATAACTTTTGTGCAAACCAGTTGCTTATTGCGATTTTTTTTTTTTTACAAAAATACGTTGAAAAATACGTATCGGCCTTAACTGAGAAAAAAAATAGTTTTTTTTTAAAAAAAATTGGGATATTTTTTATAGCAATAAGTAAAAAATATATATATATATTTTTTAAATTGTCGCTCTTTTTTTGTTTATAGCGCAAAAAATAAAAACCGCAGAGGTGATCAAATACCACCAAAATAAAGCTCTATTCGTGGGGAAAAAAAAGGACGTCAATTTTGTTTGGGAGCCACGTCGCACGACCGCGCAAATGTCAGTTAAAGCGACGCAGTGCCGGAAGCTGAAATTTCGCCTGGGCACGAAGGGGGTTTATGTGCCCAGTAAGCAAGTGGTTAAATATAGCCCTGCTCCCCACCTGAACAAAGGAAAGGCCATGTGAGCAAATAGTGTAACCTTGCCAGAGCCATGAAAAATTATCTTTAATCTTTTACCAATAAAATAACAACTTAATAAATAATACATTTACCTAATACCAAATTTTCAATTTAGAATGTGAGTGTATGTTACATGTAGCATTAGCAGGGTGACATATGATTACACCTTTGAAGAAAATACAGCTTTTTAAATGTGAGAAAAACATAACAAAAAAAATTGGCTTCTTTTTCATTATTGTATTGTATGGATTTTGGCAACCCCAAAAAAATTGATTTAGTTACCCCAAAAATCTATAAGCATAAAAAATTGTAAAAAATTCTGTAACACAACTTTCAATAATTCACAGGTGCATTTCTCTGCAATTTATACTTTAATATTCCTAACTGTTGCAAATTTCTTTTTATATCTAAAAACATGTTTTTGTGTACTGCTTTATAAATATTACATGCACTTTCTTAGTATTTCCTGTGGTCTAATCTTGTATTGCTTTCTATGAAAGCACAATTTCCCCCTAGCCTATTTCCAAGCATAAAATTTTTATGAAACATATCCTTTATTGCTTTTTTCCAGTCCATGTGCTTTTCTTGACTATTTTCGTTTGTTCAAAGTGTTTTGTAAATGGAAGCTGCATTACATTTAAAACCTGTATATAAATGTTTTTGGTAAAATAGAAAAGAGGGTACATTGTAGTGTTCAATCTTTTCAATAGGGTACATATCTATACCTTGGAAATGTTAAAGTACTGTTATCAATTGAAACTAATTTTGTCATCAAGAATATGTACTGACACATGGAAATTACACTCAGAACAGTTGCCATATTGGAAATGAATAGGCTTATCCTATAAACTGGCTAAAGAAATGAATCACCAAATGAGCAATCACAAGTGGAAAACTTTGAGGAATAATTACTATAAATATTGTTATTATAATAAGGTCCTAGGAAATACACCAATAGTTTTTATTGTACTTATGTTGTGCTGTGTTGTGCATGAGATGTTAGTCTATTTAATGAATATTGTTTTTTTTTTATGGTGGCATTTTGTGTTTTGTAACCCTTTGCTAAAGATATATATATTTTAAAACAATGCATGTTTACGTACTCTGCAGACATGTTCAGCATGGTCTAGCGAAAATATTTTAAGATGTCCAAAACTTTTTCAGCAGTTATGTGAGCCTAGTAAACTAGTAGGGATTGAGTGATACCTTTCTTAGGGCACTATTTATAATGCAGTAGTGTGGCTTTACTTACCACATACATACTGTTGCTTAAACCAGATAAGTTATCGGTGAGTGTCTTTGTCATGTGCCACATATAATTTAGACAAGAAGAAAGATATATCCCCTGACTGGACTCTTAAGGCACTCAAGTGTAAACAAATGTTGATTTTTTTTTTATTTATTAATAAAGTACAAACATAACAATGAAAGATACAATTGTGCATAAATGGAAGGTACTACATGTGAGTTTCTATCAAATAATATCCACAATGATTGACACAATTTTTCGGTGGATCACCCAATGTTTCGGAGAATCCAATCATTCATGTGTCTATAATATATCAGAAAACACATTAAAAACAAGATTGATTATGATGTACATAAAGAATAACAGTTCCTAAGATGAATTATCATGGTATCTATATCTATACTTACATATTTCGAAACTCTTTTATGCATGACATTCCATAGCATATTAAAAACAAGGAAAAAACTAACAGAGCTATGTCCTGGGTATGCTGGTCTACGGTGGTATACAACTTGTCAATGGTAGTGGCCTAAACCACCCGGGAGAATTTGTCACCTAGCGGTACTGAAGCCGAATATGTACAAACCCTGTGATGAAAAATATTTTATAAGGGCTTAGATATCATCCCCAGCCTGGGCTGTTAATTTGTATATACAGTAAAACCATGGATTGCAAGCATAATTTGTTCCGGAAGTATGCTTGTAATCCAAAGCACTTGTATATCAAAGCATATTTTCCCATAAGAAATCCAGCAGGAGCTACAGATTATAAAAGAGAAGAGAGGCACCTCTTATGCCCCATACACACGATGGAAATTCCGACAGCAAATGTACGATGTGATTGCTGCAATTTCCACAAACAAAAGATTGAGAGCTGGTTCTCAAATTTTCCAATGGAAAAAATTCCTATCAGAAAATCCGATCGTCTGTAGCAATTCCGACGCGCAAATTCCTGACGCATGCTCGGAAGCAATTTGACTCATGCTCGGAAGCATTGGACTTAATTTTCTTGGCTTGTTGTAGTATTGTACGTCACCGCGTTCTTGACGGACAAAAGTTCAGAACTTTTGTGTTACTGTGTGTATGCAAGCCAAGCTTGAGTGGAATTACGATCATGTGTATGCGGCATAAGTGTATCAATATGGTTACATTTAATGAAGGTACAACATTTAGCAACTCACATGGTTGATGATTAAAAGAGGCACATCTAAGTATGCAGGCATCCGGGGTAAAGCGATCCACATAGACTGTCCCTCTGACCGCCAGCTCTCACCGCTATCAGTCTTCAATCGTGAGGAAAATGGTCTATGGGGACAGCTTTACCCTGGATGCCTGCATACTTAGATGTGCCTGTTTTAATCATCAACCATTTGTTGTCTTGCAAAATGCTCTCAAAACAAGTTACTCTCAAACCAAGGTTTTACTGTATATATAAATTTGAATTAGTAGAATATCATACCTTTGGCGTGTGGTAAGCAACGTTGCAACTTATTCAGATCATCTTATATGGATCTATATATTGGGCCTTAACCATGTGTCCAAGATGAATCGTCATTCCCTCATCTCCTGACCAGTCAATTAATTATACATATTGTAATAAAAAGTTGGACACTTGAGATTAATATTAATTCAGACTCTTGCAAGATCTACATCTTTGATTAATGATATTAGGTGTAATATGAGTAATGTCCACTTGGTGGCATCCATGATAGTAAGCCACATTAAAGGGGTTGTAAAGGTAAAAAAAATAAAATAATAACTTCCTTTACCTTAGTGCAGTCCTCCTTCACTTACCTCATCCTTCGATTTTCCTTTAAATGTTCTTATTTCTTCTGAAAAATCCTCACTTCCTGTTCCTCTGTCTGTAACTTCACACAGTAATGCAAGGCTTTCTCCCTGGTGTGGAGTGTCGTGCTCGCCCCCTACTTTGAGGGGAGAGGGGGCGAGCAGGAGAGTCAGGATGCCCACTAACACACAGCTCCTTTCTCTATCTGCAACGTAGTGAGCGTCCTGACTCTCCTGCTCGCCCCCTCAAGGGAGGGGGCGAGCACAACACTCCACAACCAGGGAGAAAGCCTTGCATTACTGTGTGGAGTTACAGGCAGAAGAACAGGAAGTGAGGATTTCTCAGAAGAAATAGGAACATTTAAAAGCAAAATTGAAGGATGAGGTAAGTGAAGGAGGACTGCACTAAGGTAAAGGAAGCAATTTAGGATTTTTTTTTTTACCTTTACAACTCCTTTAAGTGCTCAAATAAGGTGTATATTTGAAAGAGTCCCAAAATTGCAGTGTTATATATTTATATAAGGCTGGAGAGGCAGAGGGGCTTACCGTCCATAAAGGACACATATGGAAAAAGAAACCCATCAATAAAGAGACCCATTAAGAAAAGGTTACCTTATAGACGAATGTGTGGGGGATACACTCCGGCGTCCAAGCAAGCTCCTGCATGTTGGCATGTTCCCCACAGTGTCCGGCCTATATAGCACCTCCCTGCCAATTGCAGACGCCTGAGAGCAAGGGAGGAAATGAGGGGTGTGACAGCATCGGCTTCCTGCACGCCCCATCCCATCCGCACATGCGCCATGCAAGCACGGCAGAATGACGGCATGCACCCCGGCCCACCGGCACAGTGGCTTCAACAGTGTAAAGAGCATGTGCGCCGGAGCAGCAAGATGATGTCAAGAAGGCATAGACTCCATCTATGCGGCCAGCGAAGCAACGCCACCTCAGATTCCCAAATCTGGGCTGCTACATGAGCTGGGTATGCTGTGTGCAATTACCTTGGGGGGGGGGGATTTGGCATGTGTGGACAATGCTGTGGATTAAATTCTAATATAAAGAACAATTGTTTATCAGATAAACAGCGCCACCTGGTGGTGACTGCTCAGCAGACAAGCAGATAAAACAGGACAAGACTACTGTTCGTTACAAAGATACAATAAGCACCAACAGATCAATACATACAATTTCAGAATATACATATAATGTGCATAATTTACGTAATCAAAACAATATACAAATTCTAAATTAATAGTACAAAACGGGGGCTTCTCTTAAAAGATTCAATAATTGGTCGTATCTAAATAAGGCGACCTAATGCACATATAGAAATATTATTCCTACATTGTCCCCTAATGTGAATCAGCTATCCCATCACTGTTCATATAATTGAATGTATTTTAAATAAATGGTATTGGGGATGTGGATATTAAAGAGGCAGCGTATATTATTCAAGAGATGGAGCTCATTGAAATGAAAAATACTTCTGCCACTTCAAAGTGTAACGTTAAATATAAGCTGTGTGACGGCCTAAGGGAAAATCAGGATTATTCGTTTGCATGCTTCTAATATGTCTATAAGCACGTTTCCAAAACTCAAGCGTTGTCTTGCCTATATAAAAGCAGCTACAATCACAACAAAGCATGTAAACAACTCTGATCATTTTGCAATTTGCCGTAAGTATTGACCATATGGTATTGATTTGATCAATGTTTGGGGGTGGAAGCTCGAGGCATGCAAAACATTATTGCCAGCTGTGGGTTTCCTGTAGAGCTTACTACCTAATTTGCCATCAACATCCCTAAAAACCTCAACATCCAGAAATGATATTCGCTCCTTGTCATAGCTCATTGTGGAATTCAAGTTGAATTCATTTTGTTCATTCTTTCTAACAAATGCTCAAACAAATTGGTGGGACCATCCCAGATTATAAAAATATCATCTATGTAACGGAACCATGATGTAATGTGGTTTGTATACATAGCAAGAGAATCATCAGAAAAACAATTCCCACTCCCCCAGATACAGGTTGGCGTAGGATGGGGCACATGATGTCCCCATTGCCACCCCCTGTATCTGGTGGTAATGGGAACCAAAGAAAGAAAAACATTATGTACCAAAATAAATTCTAAAAGGGAAGGAATAAACTTGTGATATGAGGAATTTGCGTCACTGTTCAACCATATCACATGTTGAATGGCTGCAAGGCCTTTAGTGTGAGAAATTGAGCTGTACAGTGCCTCAACGTCAATCGTGACGAGTACAGCATATTCCGGGATGTACAGACTTTCCAGAATTAAAAAATAAATAAAGTGTTTTTTATGTGAGAGGGTAATGAACTGACATTTGGCTTCAAAAATTCATCCACAAGTTTACTAGCGTTATCGGTAAAAGCACCTCTGTCTGAAACGATAGATCATCTGGGGGAGTCGATTGTGTCTTTATGCACCTTAGGAAGTGCATAAATGTAGGTGTTATGGGAAATTTTGTTCTAATGATGTCCCATGTTGTCTTATTGATTGTGCGACTTGAATATGCAGAGTCGACTAATGAATAAAACTCCCTGTTGTATTTTTCTATGATCTCGGGTGTTATTCGCCTATACCAAGCTTGATTTTTTTATATCTTATTACACATGGTTGATAGTGTTCATTGTCAAGTATAACAATATTTCTGCCCTTATACGCAGGCTTTATAGTGATACAATTGTTGAAGGAAAGCTCTCTAAGGGCCACAATTTATTCAGCATTTAGGTTCTTATTTTTATCACTTTTTATTTTTAATTTCTCCAAATCCTGATTGATAAGTCTTAAAAAGGCTGCTGCATTTGGGTTTATACTGGCAGCTGGAAAAAATCTGATTTATTTTTGAATTTTGACTTGACAGAGCTGACAATTATGAGAGATCAACACGGTCAATGAAATCGGTGGCGTCATTCTCTTCTATGAGAGAAATCAGTTGATCGAGGGCCCTATCTTCCTGTGGAGTCTGAACAGGGTTTGGATTTTGTTTATTGTAAAGAATTTTAAGTAATAATCTGCATTTTTGAAGGTCTTTATAAATTTCTAATTTATCGAGATCATAGTTGGGACAAAAACTCAATCCCTTTCTTAAAACCATAGTTGCACTGGAAGAGATGCTATGAGATGAGAGATTAATGATATTTAGTTGAGTTTGAATAAAGTCTATGGCCCGGATTCACAAAGACTTATGCCGACGTATCTACTGATACGCCGCCATAAGTTCAAATGTGCGCCGTCGTATCTATGCGCTGATTCTCTAAATCAGATACGCCTGAATTGTGGCAAGATATGACCGATGTAAGTCTCCTACGCCGTTGTATCTTGGGTGCATATTTATGCTGGCCGCAAGGGGCGCTTCCATTGATTTACGCTTTGAATATGTAAATGACCTAGATACGCCGATTCACAAACATACTTGCGCCCGTCGCTGTAAGCTACGCCATTTACATAAGGCGTACGTCCGGCGTAAAGTTATTCCACACAATAGCAGGTGTAAGTCATGTTAGGGTATGGACGTTGGAACAGCCGTAGTTTTTTACGTCGTTTACATAAGTCGTACGTGAATGGTGCTGGGCGTAGATTACGTTCACGTCGTCCGCATTGAGCCGTCGTATCTTAGGGAGTATATGCGACGTGATTCTGAGCATGCGCGCACATGCACCATTCGAACGGCCCTTCATTTACATGGTGTCACGGTTAATTTAAATGTAGCACGCCCACTACCTGCCTACTTTGAATTAGGTGGGCGTACGCCCTCTCATTTACGATACGCTGCTGTAACTTTGGGAGCAAGTGCTTTGTGAATACAGCTCTTCCTCTCAGAGTTACGTCGGCGTAGCGCATATGAGATGCGCTACGCCGGAACAAAGATGCGCTGCTCTACCTGAATCCGGCTATATGTCTGCTTGGGATTCTGTGGGACAGATGATGTGGTCATATCTGAATTTAAGTGAGGTGCTCATGTTTGGGCTAGAATTAAGTCTCAAAAAGAAGAATCAATAAGGGCCCGATTGGGCTGGTTAGAAAGAGGTAGATTGAAGGAAGAGAATGAGCCTCCATTGGTGTGAGATGAAGAAGAAGAGATGCCCTTAGCCATGATGGGTACATTACATGGTACCTTAAAATTAGTAGAATTAAACCCAAGTGTAGAAGATTGAGGAAAGTTGTGAGAAATATCCAGGAGTTTATCCATAGTTTTTTAGCCATTTTTACTTGTGTTGATTCGCTATTATATTGGCGTCTGGTACTATAGCTGGTTTTAGGTTGTTTGTGTATCATCTGTGAAGAAACAACAGGCATGTTAGAGGAGAGTTGTGAATCAGTCGATTGATACTTATTGTTTTTATACATTGTAAATTTGTTGGTATGCCATTTGTATGCTTTACCATTTTAAAACACATTTTATCCCTTCTGAATTTGTTACCTTTTTTTATTAATATTTCTATATTAAAATTTTCTAAATGAATCTTTTTTTTTCAACAGATTTATGTTTTTTTAAGTGTATAGTGGATATTGTTTTTTTGTTTTTACTTTTTCTTATTTTTTTTTTATTTTTTTAAAGTGTATTTTGTGTGTGTACTCGAGAGAGGAGCCGGACTGCAGGAGTTGGGAGTAGGCAGGCCTCCCCCAGAGGCAATCTGCCACCTTTCTCCATGCCCTGGGTGGCAATGGCGGGTGTGTGAGGGGGTCCTCCCACACAACCCGCCCTACCTGCTCCGCTTTGAAGCCCAACGGGGCAGAGGGACTCCCTATAAGGGAGTGAGAGGATCTAGCCCGCTCAACCAGCCCCGTTAGTCCTTCGCCTCTCTTTTTAGAGACCGCATGGTCAAAGTGCGTGCATGTTAACCCAATTTTGAGTGCGTGTAAGTGTGGTGGTGGTTTTTGTGGGAGGGGGTGGGCGTAGTAAGCGCAGGCTTACCTCGCATAGCACACCCACCGGGAGCTGAGATGAGACCACCAAACTCAATTCACATGTAGCCGAGACCGGGATCCGAACCCCTAGCTGCAGAGGTGAATGGCTTATCAGCGCAGTGCCAATCGCGTTGAGCCACCGCAGCTCCCCACTTTTTCTGAATTTAACCACGGTTCCTGCAAACAGGAATCCCATGGTATAATTGTCATGGACATGCAATAATGTCTGGCAGCTTACCTTCTCCTCATGTGTCCATTAGAGGCCTGACTCTCTTCTAGCTGCCTTTTTATCATCTCTCCTCCATGTATGGCTCCACCCCAGGTCATCCCAGGAAGTCTATATTAACTGTTGCACTGCAGGTCTGCTTTGCTGTTCAACTTTGTTTTTTAGCTTGTTCCTGTTTGCCACGTACTACGTTTACCTTTCTGTGTACCGATTTTGGCTCGTCTCTGACTACTCCTGTTTGCCTGTGACCCTGACCTTTGGCCTGTCCCCTGGTTACCCTTGTTTGCCTGTTGCCCCAACCTCAGCTTACCCATCACCATCCCTTGTGTCCTCAGTGGCTGCTTCCCCTCTCTCCCTATGGAGCGTGACCTGGGGGACCCCAGGGGCCACGACCTGGGTTCAGTTGCAGCGAAGGCCATCCTCATCACTAGAGGCTCTGGTTAACACCTGCTGGACCTTAGACTCCACGCCCTGGGGAATCTTGGGTTCACGTTTCCTGTCCATCCACAGCAGTCTGCTATTGGGTTCACTACCTTGCGGTGCACCACTGTCTCCATCGGGGTGCATTTGTCATCTGGCCACAGGTGACCTGACAATAATAAGCTCTATAACTGAATGCCTGGTAGAGATAAAATAGCATAGTTGAAACTAAAGAGACACATTCATGGTGTGATACTTTTCACTACTTTTTGCCTTTCTTGCCTTTCCCTTTATCACTAGCTCCCTTCCCCTTTCCATTTTTCTTCTTCTTTGAATTCATTGCTTTGCGGACCCTATACCCTTTCCAGTGTGCCTGAATGAAGGCGGCCGCTTGGTTCCTTTTGGTCAATTCCTTTTCTTCAGCTTCCTTCTTTATTTGAGCTTGATGTCTTTCTTCCATAATCTGTACATATTCCACCTCAAAGACTGACAGCTTATCCTTTAATTCTGCCAGTTTAGCCTTTTCCTCTCTATATACACTTAGTAGAGAAATAGACAGGGATTGTCTCTATTAATCAGGGACTTGGACAATGCCATACACAGTAGTGGGTGAAGGAGAGAGACTGGTCTCCAGGTCAGGGATTGTCCCTTTATCAGGGACCCTGTAAACTGTGACATGCTGTGTTTAAAGTGGGTGAGCATAACAAACACACTGACAGGTAAACAATCCCCCTCCTCTCCTGAGGACTCATGAGGACTCATTCATGGTCTCCTCACCTCCCCTCACAGCCAAGTAGGATTGTTCCAGCATGGCCATGGACCATACCAAGCAGGAAGGTTAGGGAGAGGGGGAAGTGGAGAAAATTAGCGAGAAGGTAGAAAGCACACTGCACACACATGGCTTCATAGGCTCATTAATCCATCAGAAAGGACTATAGACACAGTGCACTTGTTCCCCAATCCCTCCCTCTTACTATCCAATGTGTCCTTTATAGAGAGGGCAGAGGCTGGTGGTTCCCCCCTTGCAGACACTCACTGTGTGATCGGGACATCACTGGTGCCGGCTGCTCCAGGGGATTTAAATCCTGTGCTGTGAAGAGTCAGGCTCCCAGAGTAGCAAGACCCTGGGAGGTGAATGAGTGGAGACTCCAGCCCGGTTCTGCTATATGCTTCGAATGAGGCCCGCTACTGACCTTGGGCATTTAGGCAGTCTGTCAGTCTGCCCCTGCTGATGGGTTTTGTTTCAGGGAGTTGTATTTTGGAGTTTTCATTTTTTTTATTTTAATAATATGTTCATATGACCTTTTTTAGAGTGTTTAGTCCTGAGAGTGAAACATTTACTTGTTACTGATCATCTGCTCAGGGAGCTGCCTTCCGTTCACAACTAGGGATGAGCTCCCGGTTCGGTCTGAACACAGGTTCAGAACAACTTTGCCTGTTCTGGTGTTTGTAAAAATTCTAGACTTGCAGCCTTTTGGCAGGATGAGCACCATATATAGTAGTGGATTTTTTCCTGCTACTATATATGAATGGTTGTTAAGCAATTAGTGGGTGCCTGAAGCCGCCTTCGCAACCAGTGATGTCACATGGCAACATTATTTCACTGGTCATGAATCCCTGACCAGGTAAACAAAAGATATTCGGGTTTGGTATTGTTATATATTGATATAAAACATCTGTCAGCCACCAGACTTTTAGTAAGTGACGGAACACATGGGGTGTGTGTTTTTTCTTTCAGGGGGCTAGTGGTATTTGGGTTAATGGTAGTTAGACATTATGATTGATGTGAATCTGCATTGCTGGATATTTTTTTTCTTTTCAAATCAAACATTTGGATGTCTTTATTTGTATATTTTTTTCTGAATGACTATGTACCTTATATTCATTCACATGGGCGGAGGGGTCTGGGTGCCCCCTAATTGTTAAAGGCTTAGATTCCAATATGTAGACAAGGTGCTTTGTATTATTCAGGAGGGGGGCGCACACATATCCCTCCATTCCTGGTCAGCCAGGCTGCATGGTATTTTATTATTTATTAATTTTTTGTATGGAGTCTCTTCTAAAATCTGTATCACATTCAAAGAGTCTGGTATAGATTTCTGGGGGCACCTATTATTATTATTATTATTATTATTATTATTATTAGGGTACTTCCTTATCCACTTCCTTACTGGGCACTTAAACCCCCTTCCTGCCCAGAGGACTTTTTGCGATTCGGCACTGCGTTGCTTTAACTGACAATTGCGCGGTCGTGCGACGTGGCTCCCAAACAAAATTTATGTCCTTTTTTTCCCACAAATAGAGCTTTCTTTTGGTGGTATTTGATCACCTCTGCGGTTTTTATTTTTTGCGCTATAAACAAAAATAGAGCGACAATATTGAAAAAAATAATTTTTTTTTTACTTTTTGCTATAATAAATAGCTCAATTTTTTTTTTACATTTTTTTTTATCCTCAGTCTAGGCCGATACGTAAAAAAATTGCAATAGGCGACTGGTTTGCGCAAAAGTTATAGCGCCTACAAAATAAGGGACAGAATTTTTATTTTTATTTTTTTATTTTTTTTACTAGTAATGGTGGCGATCTGCGATTTTTATTGCGACTGCGACATTATGGCGGACACATCGGACACTTTTGACACATTTTTGGCACCATTCACATTTATACTGCAATCAGTGCTATAATTACTGCACTAATTACTGTATAAATGTGACTGGCAGGGAAGGGGTTAACACTAGGGGGTGAGGAAGGGGTTAAATGTGTACCCTAATATTAGTGTTCTAACTGTGGGGGAAGGGGGGTGACTGGGGGGGGGGGTGACCGATCTGTGTCTCTATGTACAAGAGACACAGATCCGTCTCCTCTCTCCCTGACAGCACTGCTGTCTGTGAGAGCCGGCAATGAGAAATGATCTCATATGTAATCATATGAGATCATCTCTCATTGGCCGCACAGATCGCCTAGGAAACGGCCACTCCGATTGGCCGTTCATGGCGATCTGTGATTGGCTGTGTCCAAGGGACACGGCCAGCACAGCAGTTCCCCACTGCGCACTCGGGAGCGCGCGCGGGGAACGAACAAAGGGGCGGACGTCAATTGACGGCGCTCCGGAGAAGTAGAACCACCCTGCGGCCGTCTATAGTCCTACGGCCATCGGGAAGTGGTTAAAATCAACACCAGGATCAAAGGTTCTGGTATTCTTTTTTTTTTTGGGGGGGGGGCGACTCTATGCATATTTTTTCCATTGTTGCTGTACAATGTTCTACACCAAAAAGTGACCTGTACAAAGAAAATAACAATGATACCGTTTGAATTGCCAGCAAATGAAATCTCATTCCTTGCTTTATAAAAAAAAGTAAAAAAGCACACAGACCTTACCAAAGGTCCCCCAAATACATAGCAAACACTTGGAGCTATGTGCTGTTTTTTTGCTAACAAAGAAGTTGTCAATGACATGTATTTTGCTGTCAAATTAAAACATGGTTTCCCCTTTTTCCTTTGTAAATGTTACTGCTGATGTAGCACTTCACAGGCAAGATTTTTTCAAAGATTTTGGTGCAATCAAAGTAGAGTGCACAGTGTTGTTCATAATATTGCCAATTGTACATCTAGTGTGTCGTGTAAAAGTGAACAAATCAAGGAGACAGTTGTTTGTTTACAACATGCCCAGATATATAATGAATCTGGCAATAGGCAACTGAGTACATGGTTGTTTATTGGTTAAGTGGAAAATAGAAAGGAGGGGTGTAGTTGTAGATAAATCTTTGTGCAGGCAGGTATTGTGCAGGGTTATTCTGCAAATTCTAGCATTCTTCAGACAAATTTAAAGGGGGCAGGGGAAAGTACATGAGGGTATGGAAGACAAGACATGAGGAATAAGGAAGGAAAGAAGGGACTTGGGACCTGACTGGAAGTTTTCAATTCATGAGCCTGATTCCTTTTTCAACATGATAGTAAAGGATGATCTAGATTCAGATTGCAGTTATGCTGTAGCCATAGGGACACAATTTTCTAAAATTTAGGTTGAGTACTGTTTAATATAGAAGTAAGTTCTGATGCTTACCTCAGCAAAGTTAAGAGAGGCCTGTCTCTAGTGCTTGGCTATGGTTTGGCATGTAGCTAGGCAAATAAGGCTGTTACAGTGGCATTGCTGGGGGGCGGAGGGTGCGGGCCACACCTGGGTGACACCCACCAGAGGGGTGACACCAAGGCCAGGACAGAGGGCGCATGAAGAGATGACAGTGCAGGCTAAACTGTGCCCGATGGCAGATAAACATGCACATCGGTACACAGTAACAGATCACTGCCAAAGTCAGACCCTGCACAGTGCCTTTGCAGAGCTGCAGCAAGGTGCCGAGTGCTGCAACGCTCCCTGCACTCCTACAATCAGCAGTAGCAGATATCCAGTACACTTACACTACACCTGACGGATTATTTCTAGTGCCCACCTCTGACATGATGTCATTCAGAGGCAAGACAGGAAGAGAGAGAGAGAGAGGCACCGTGAGGGAACGTGCATATTGCTGGGATTAGGTAAATATATGTTGCAGTGACTCTTTTCCAGTGCACAGGACTGGTTAATGTCTAATTCAGCAGAAGGAGTTAATGAACACTGCTATTGATCTCTAATGAAGTAGTGCCCAGTAGAAGTTAATTAACCCCCTTGTGCTGTATTAATGATCAGTGTCAGTGTTAATTAACCCATTCATGCTGCAATACAAAGAGTTAGTGATCAATGGCAGTGTTAATTAATTCCTTGTGCTACAGGGCTTTAAATGCTGACACTTATTTTCTGCAGAAACTGACACCAATGCTGGGGATCATTGCAGAAGCTGACACCAATGTTGGGGACCATTCCAGAGACTGGAACCAATGCTGGGGATCATTGCAGAAGCTGACACCAATCATTGGGACCATTCCAGAGACTGGAACCAATGCTGGGGATCATTGCAGAATCTGACACCAATGCTTTGGGTGATTCCAGAAACTGGCACCAATGCTGGGGATCATTGTGGAAACTGATACCAATACTGGCAGTTATTATTGCTGAAACAGGCTCTGATCCAGAGGGGGGGGTTATTTCCTGGGGAGTTCTCATTTTTTTTTTCATATCATATTGTTTGTTAAATTTGCTAACTGCTTTATCATTGTTAACGGCATTGCCATTTTATGCAGTGTTATATGGGAAAAAAATATGGGGGGGGGGGGGTGACACCGTGTCTTACCGCACCAGATGACACCAACCCTAGTGACGCCACTGGGCTATTAACTTTTAATGGTAAGATCAGAAATAGCTCTATGAAGTAAGGCTTCCCATGGGTTACAACCTAGATTTTTCATGAGAATAGTTGTAATTAGATTGTATACCATTTTTGGGCTTTTGGCCAGTGCCACCAAATATGGTTTTCCTTTTTAATAATGTATAAATAGAACATTGCACATGCACAAAGTTTTTTTTTTTTTTACTACCCAGCCAACAGATGGAGCTTTAGGTTTCCGTTCACATATTTGGCAGTATGCCTTTTTTGTAGCATATAGTATTCAGTAGCTCAAGGTGAATTTAAAGTAGAACTAAACTCAAAGGTAAAAAAGAAGTAGATGCAAAAAAAAAAAGATGAATTGAGTTTTAGGCTATGCTCACACTATTCTAACACGGAAGTTGCATGACTTCCGATCCGACTTTGCCCTACGACTTCATGTCCAAATTCCATGCGATTTCAATGAATGAAATCAGACTTTGAGTCACACCAAAACGTAAAAACAAATGGTGTGGGTCCTCCCCCCCCATAATCCATACCAGACAATTATCTGAGCATGCAGGTCAGAAAATGGGGGTTGAGCAAGCGCCCCCCCTCCTGGACCATACCAGGCCACATGCCCTCAACATGGGGGGTGGGTGCTTTGGGGCAAGGGGGCTCTGTGCCCAGAGACCCCACCCCCTTATGCTGTCACTGCCCATCTTGCCCCAGGGGAAGATGTCATAATGAGACAGGATCTCTGGAAAATGTCACCGGGTGGCCATGCCCCATGTCTATAATAGAACCGGCAGAGAACAGAGCTGGCACAACTGAGCATCAGGAGAAGAACCAGCAGAAGAACTGGAGGAAGAAGACATTGGCAGCATAGGGCTCTCATAGGGAACCATTCATTTTGACATGTAATGCGACTTGTGCTCTGGAAGTCGGAGCGCATGTCAGTGTGAACAGGCTCTTTACTCCCAGTAATTCCCTCCCTTTTTACCCTCTTCTCTCCAAATGTCAGAAGTATAAATGAAAAGCAGGGTGCCTCAAAAGAAAAACAATGCTGTACTCTCTTTAGATAACCAATAAGATGTTGGTAAACATTCATGTATTGTTTGTGTGTGTGTTGTGTTTATATAAATGTAGTAAAAAGCACCCTTGATTGACATTGTGAAAAGAAGCAAGAGTGAAGATTTACCTTGGGTTTAGCACTGAAGTGTTTTTTGGACAATGTATTAAAAACCAATTGAGTATTGTCCATGAAACTTTATTTGCACTGACATCCAAACTTTGAGGACAAACTGTTGGGGTGTACCTACATCTTCAAGATCTAAGCAGTACTAACACAATTTTTTTTAGCAGGCATACCAGCGGGCCAATGATCACAAAAGGGAAGATCTAATCTTCCAACAAGACAAGTCAAATCAAGAATTAAACAAACTTAACACAGCCAAATTGATTCTAAGTATACTAGACAGTAATCTCAAACTTAAACATATGATCAATAAGTATTTCCAACCCACAAGTAGCAGAAAATATTAAAGACAATGCAGAAATAGACTAATTCTTTTGACAGAACGGGAAGACATGAGGGATGTAAATACGTTGGCTCTTACAAATGTGGCAACTGCTCAAATTGCCAATTTATTTCTCCAGGAAAAAAGCATGCATTGCCAAATAGAGATATCCATGTGGCCAAACATTTTGTTAATTGCCAAACAATGGGCTATATATACCTAATGACATGTAAATGTGGTAACTATTATATAGGCAAAACAAAATGCCACTTTTGGCAACAGATTTATGAGCATACATCAGCCATAAAAACTGGGGACATTATGTCACCTATTGGTAGACATGGAACTTGGAAGCATAACAAAAACCCACGCTCGGTAAAAAAAAATGTGTTAGAAAGAGTCCATACTAACATTAGGAGCAGAGACTGGGACGTCTAATCTTACAAAAAGCCAGGTGGATCGACTACTTAGGCCCCGTACACACGACCGAACATGTCCACTGAAACTGGTCCGCGGACCAGTTTCAGCGGACATGTTCGGTCGCGTGTACGGCCTATCGGACAGATTTCCAGCGGACATTTGTCCAGCCGACCGTTTTCCAGCGGACAAAAATTTCTTAGCATGCTAAGAAACATGTCCGCTGGAAGCCTGTCCGTCGGACATGTTTGGTCGTCTGTACAGACTCACCGTACATGTCCTCTCGGCCGAAAGCCCTCGCATGCGTCAAAGTGATTTGACGCATGCGTGGAAGCATTGACTTTCCAGGGCCGCGCACGTCGCCGCGGCGACGGTGCGGCCACGTCACCGCGTATCGTGTCCGTGCGGATTTCTGTCTGATGGTGTGTACAACCATCAGACAGAAATCTCCGAGCGGACATGTCCGCTGAAAAGGGTCCGGCGGTGTGTGTACGAGGCCTTAGAGGCAACTAGACACCCAGGGGTGAGCTATAAACCTTTTTTGTAAACCATTGGTAGTAGGTTACAGCACAATGATTTATGATGTATAAATGTATAGATGCAGTATGCAAGTGTATATGATTTGTAAATATTGTTATGTTGTGTTTTTGTTTAAAGTCCCTCATTGTAGATGTAACATTACCGTGTTTCCCCGAAAATAAGCCTGGGTCTTATATTAATTATGCCAACAAAAGACACAGTAGGGCTTATTTTCGGGGTAGGTCTTACCATGTAATGTGCTGTCTTCTCCCCCCCTCTCCCTCCCTGCCTGTCAGGAATCCCCAGTGTGAACTGAGTTACAATGCTTGTAAAATCCTATAATCCACTCTATTACAGTATTATATAATTTACAATGTGTGCGTTTCTGTAATATAATTGTGCCAAATACATTTGTTATAGCGCCGCTCTGCACTTCTGTGACCCGCCTGAGCTCTCTTCCCCGCAATTATATTACAGAAACACACACATTGTACATTATATAATACTGTAATAGAGTGGATTATAGGATTTTACAAGTATTTTTAACTAGGGCTTATTTTTGGGGTAGGGCTTATATTGCAGCCCTCCTGGAAAATAACGCTAGGTCTTATTTTCAGGGTAGGTCTTATTTTTTGGGGAAACAGGGTATATCATGCCACACTACTTACTAAATCATTCTTTACTTCGCAGTATACTGTGCAGCAATAGCTTCTTAAATCTGAGACCAATTTATTTTGGTGATCCGATTAGATATATTTCAATCTTCTTGGCTCCATTCTTCCCAGGATGCTGTGATTGTAGATCATGGGTCTTCAAACTATGGCTCTCCAGTTGTTCAGGAACTACAATTCCCATCATGCCTAGTCATGTCTGTGAATGTCAGTGTGTTACAATGCCTCATGGGATGTATAGTTCTACAACAGCTGGGGACCGTAGTTTGAGGATCCCTGTTGTAGACCGTAATATTTATTTATTTATTTTTCTTATAAAACAATCTGCTCATCTACAATAGGTATGATATACATGTACAGCAATGCTAATATGTACCTCGTATGCAGATTTTTCATTTTGTTTTTTGCACATGTTTTTGATACAAACATGTTTATAATTTCTGAAATTTATTGATATTGCCTATCTTCCTAATGAAGTGGGCTTAAGGCTGCATTCACACCTAGGCGTAGGCGTTACAGGCGTTTTTACGCGCGTTTTTTTTCGCGCGTTTTGGTGCGCGTTTGCGCGCGTTTGTGCGCGTTTGCGCGCGTTTGCGCAGAGCGACGTCCAGCGTTTTTTTTTTTTTTTTTTTGACCAATAGTAAAATAGATCACCTCTGTCATCATTTGTTGCTATGTTAAAGGTTTTTTTTTCCTCTTCCTGGGTGATAATTCCTCTTCCGGGTCATCCTTGTGCTTCTGACTCCATTGTGAAAATGAGTGATGACGAGATGGCTTTGTTCATGGCAGCAGCCACTGCTAGCCAATATCTTATAAACGAGAGGCAGAGAAAAAGGAAGAGGCAACGCAGATTTTGGATACACCCCGTCATTGCTGATCGGGAAGAAAGAGGGCAATTTTGGGTGATGTACCAAGACCTCCGTGACCATGAAGACACATTTCTGGACTACACCAGAATGTCCATAAAAAGGTTAGTAAAAAATGATCTGGAATCATTTATTTTTTACATTGTACCATTTGGGTTGCCACCTTTTCTTCAAGTCAAACATGTACACTTCTGCGGTGCACAACTATTTTTTTTAATACTATGAACTATACATATATTTTGTTAGTATTTTACATTTCTAATCATATGAATATAATAAAAATAGTCCCCTTTCCATTGCAGTGCACAGAGTTCCCCCTTTACATTAGAGTCCACAGAGTTCCCCCTTTACATTAGAGTCCACAGAGTTCCCCCTTTACATTAGAGTCCACAGAGTTCCCCCTTTACATTACAGTGCACAGAGTCCCCCTTTACATTACAGTGCACAGAGTCCCCCTTTACATTACAGTGCACAGAGTCCCCCTTTACATTACAG
This sequence comes from Rana temporaria, assembly GCF_905171775.1. NCBI lineage: Eukaryota > Metazoa > Chordata > Amphibia > Anura > Ranidae > Rana > Rana temporaria. The sequence goes on from NC_053490.1 coordinate 324,035,718, forward strand.
TCACCCTTTTGCATATCAACTCCCAGATTTCCCTTTCACTGTATGGGTTAACCAACATAATCTGATTGAAGCGAGACCTCAAGATACTCAGACATAAGGGATGCTCTGTGAACCATGATCTAAGGGGGAAACCGAGATCTCTGATGTACGGAGAGGACTCCAATGTGAGAACTCTGATTTATCCTAGTGTACTCACCAAGAGGCAGGATAGAGAAAGGGGGGGGGGGTGCTTCTGTCAGACAGCGATGGAGGGTGAGCTCACTCACCCCTTGGCAGATAGCACATCTCATCCTGGTATATCTGTGGCTGCTGGGTTGTAAGTTTTCATCCCCTGCAGCCATTAACCCTGCCGGAAATCCATAGTCTGGTCAGAAAAATCTGTCAGAGTGTCAGGCAGTCTGAAACCCGGACACATGATTCCAAACCCGAACTGTTCTGGCGAATCCCGGAAAGGTGGCAACCCTAGTACCATTCCATTGCCAATTTTAAATTTCATTTTCCTTTACAGCTTTGATGAGTTGCTGGAATTGTTGATCAACAGATTGCAGAGGATGGACACCTACTTCCGCAACTGTATCCCCCCTGTGGAGCGACTTATCATAACACTGAGGTAATTTTTATTTAGCGCTTTGAATGTAATACACTCTATTATATATATATATATATATATATATATATGTGTGATAAAAATCAAACAAAAATTCTGTAGGAACAAAATTATTTTAATATTTTAACCAACCAAAACATTGGGTCGTTTTTTTTTTTTATTAGGAAAATATACACAAAGTGCCTATATGTTTTACACATATTCCTTAATTACAATTGATGTAAATTTGGGGAGGAGTCCTCTTCCCCGTGCGGTGACATGGCGACCGACAGTGCGTGGGCAAAAGGGGGCCAAGTGGAGGTGGTGCTGTCTTCCCCTGACCAATTGGAAGGTGGTGTTGCTTGTGGTGGTGGTGGTGTTCGTGTTGGGGCATTGCTGAAAGTCGATTGTCTCGGTCGATGTGGGTAATGTGATGTAGGTGTAGTCGTTGTCGCAGGGTAAGTAGAAGGTGGTGGGTGGTAAGAAGAAAGTGTTGTAGGAGGCAGAGTAGTGTATGTGACAGGTGGTGTTGAGAGATGAGGAAAAGGAGAATGAGGGTGGTAAGAAGAAGGTTGTGTATAAGGAAAAGGATTCAGAGAAGTGTGAGTGGAAGGTGTTGGCACAGGAGGTAAATGAGATAGAGTGGTGGTCAAAGGATGGTGAGCAGAAGTCGGTGGTGGTGTTGGTCGAGGAGGTTGGTCGGAAAGCTGTGGTCCTGTCCAAAGGGTAACGGGTGGTGGGGAGAAATGGGTCGTGGGTGGTGCTGGGACATGCTCGGTCCGTTTATTGGCATATGGGCCATAGGGTGGTGGTGGTTCTGATAAATCGTCAGCTTCTGTCGGGGGTATAAATGTCGATATGTATCTAACCGTACAGGCCTGCACCACCGTTTGCAGATTTGGGGGAACTTTATCGATTAGTTCCCCCAGACATTTTGCTACATTTTGGCCATATGATCTATTGTTCATGCGGTCAGACATGTTTGTCATAATGTCCAACATACGATCCAGGGCTGGATCCGGAGCAGGAGCCCTCCTACGCAGAGCACGTGGAGGTCCAATAGGCGCGATGCTAACTGGGGACTGCTCTGCAAGTGGTCTCGTCGCATTCGAATTTGATGCCTCGGAGTGCTGCGGTTCCGGCTCCAGAGTAGCCATCGCTTGATCCCCCGATGCCACGCTCTCTCTGTCCCCAATGTCTACTACAGCTGTGGCAGCCTCGTCCCAGCAGCTTTCAGTACTGAAAAAAGAAATCATGTATTCAAAAATAATTTTAAACATTTGGTTTACCGAGCAAAGTACAGATAATGGTTTACCTCCCCAAATCCAGCACCGGTCTCAGAAACTCCAGTTCCTTTGCGTGAACGTATTCTTTTACAGAACATGCCCCACTTCCACTTCGCCGCTGCTCCCGCTGTGCCCTCAGCTGGCGAGCGTAGGCGTCCCGTATGCTCTTCCATTTCAGCTTTAGCATTTTCACTGTAAAAAATAAAATAAAATAATATATATTATTTTCTTTGTAGGTATCTATCAACTGGACAATCGATTGCAAGTCTGCATTACTCGTTTCGTATTGGAAGATCTACTGCCAGTTATATAATTCGGGACACCTGCAGTGCCATTTGGGAAGTCCTGAAACCCATTGTGTTTAAAAAACCGGCAGCAGAGGACTGGGAAAAAATTTCCGAATTATTCTGGGAACGCTGTAACTTTCCGAATTGTCTAGGAGCGATCGATGGGAAACACATCAGGATTGTTAAGCCCATGGCTACTGGAAGCCAGTATTTCAATTATAAGAAATACTTTTCATTCGTCTTAATGGCTGTGGCTGATGCCAATTATTGTTTTACCTATATTGACATTGGTTCCTATGGAAGTAGTGCAGACTCGGGGATTTTTGGGAACTCCTCTTTTGGGCAATTACTTCGAACGGATGGTCTGGACCTTCCACAAAATAGTCCCGGGCACAAACGGCCCTCCCCTACCAAGTGTCTTTGTGGGTGATGAGGCTTTTGCTCTGAACACACACCTACTTCGGCCTTATTCAGAACATAATCTGAACGAAGACAAACGCATATTCAACTACCGGCTTAGCAGAGCACGACGCGTAGTTGAGTGTGCTTTTGGAATTTTGGCGAACAAGTGGAGGGTTCTCCACACACCGATTGTCCTCAACATGCAAAATGCCATTAGTGCTGTAGAAGCGGCGTGTGCCTTGCACAATTTTGTCAGGCAGCGCGATGGTCTAGATTACGAGGAGCCAGTCCATGAGACTCTGGAAAGAGCTCATTGGACTGGTGTACGTGGGAACACACAGGGGACACATGTCCGTGAACAGTATGCGGCATACTTTGTCTCTCCTGAAGGGCAGGTCCCTTGGCAGCTCAATTCCATTTAATTTATTGAACTTTTCAGCTTTTGACACGCTTATTTTGTGAAATATAATCTTTACTATGCTGTTTTGCGGAAACAAAATAAAAAATGATTCATGTTATAAGAAGTCTCATTCTAATTTTATTTTGATACAGTTTTATCATTGGGTTCAATAGCCCTATGATATTGTGTGCCATTTTATATTAGTGACATTCTATCAATTGTAAACTTAGTTTATGTATTTATTCTGTGGTCTAATAAAGGGCCTGTAAGTGACCGCCTAGACGTGGGTTGGGGGTCCGATCAGGACCCCCAGGGTACATCCGGGGGTTAAGTGGCTCTATATGTGTCCCCCTGCGTGTCACTTTCTCCTCCTGTGTAAACACAGGAAGAGGGAAGTGATGACACTGACACCAGTACACGTAGGCACAATCCCCTTTTGGATCTCCAATCCACTCCCCCATCCCCTTGTCACAGTATCAATGAATGCAGTGATCATATATTTACTGATCACTGCAGGCAGTTTAGTGTAAGGTCCTGGGTAGCCCCCGTCCCCACCTGCCGCTGTAGTCGCTAGGTCGATTGAATTTTTTTTTTTTTTTTTTTTAGATTAAAGATGTGTAAAATAATATTTTTTTTGAAAAATGTCACTACATTGTTGGATTATTAAAAATCACAGAGGGGATCAAATATCACCATTAATAAGCTCTATTTGTGGGAAGAAGAGAACGCAATTTATGTTTATAAGCCATGTCGCATGACCGCACAATAGTCATATTTGTAAAGACACATTTTTAAACTTAACAGCATATTGGTACGGTAATAAATGCCTACTGTAACGACAAACAATCATTCCATTATTTCATTAGTGGCATTTTGTATTTCTGTTATGTTTTTTGATAGAGTTTACCTTTGCTATCATGGAACTTATTTATCCGTGCCCAGTTTTCATAGATTTGGCTCCCAATTGAACACCAAGCGTCCCAACGGGTGGTCCTCATTTTGTAGCCCGGTGCCCTGCTGTCATAAAGACAGGGGTGCTCCTTCACCATCCTGATGAAATTTTCAGGCTCCAGCATGGAAAGGGTTCTATCAAATTCGGCCTCCATTGATAAAAATGTGACTTTTCTTTATTGCAAGTAAAGTAAAATGGTGATTTCACAAGTTCCTGTAAAAAAATATGTCATTTCCTGTTTTTTTTTGGAGCTGTATGGGCGTCAAAACGCGCGTAAAAACGCGCGTAAAAACGATTGCTGTCGCGCGATACGCTCAATTCGCGCGTTTCCCATTACTTTCTATGGGAAAAAAAACGCTCGAAAACGCCTATGTCGCGCGATTCGCGCTACAAAAAAAGGTCCGGGACTAGTTTGAGCTTCGCGCGACAGGCGTTCAGGCGTTCAGGCGTTCAGGTGTGAACAGGCACCATAGGAAACAATGTTAATTCTGCCCTCTCGCGTTCGTGAGCAGTGCGTTTCAGGCGTAAAAACGCCTAGGTGTGAATGGGGCCTAAGACCCATGAAACACATCAAATAAATATCAAGCAAGCAACCCATTACCCCATTCCTATGATGGCTGATGGGGCAATATGACATAACTTAATGATGAGAGTACCACTCTAAAAAACAGAAAGTTCAATGTGGTCAAACAGCGCTAAAAATTGGTAATGATTGTCCAATTTCAATAAAATAACGTGCAGGCATTCATCTGAAACGAATTAAGGAGATCAAGGTAGTGAAGATAGTTGATAGAATATCCTACACCTCTTCCCAGGATAAGTCACCACTTGTGGGGCACACTCCCCTTCGGGGTACTCACTCACCAAAAGGCATAATATAGTATACACTGAAAGGTATCTTTACTCTCTGGATCCTCCGTTTCTCAAGTAGGTATCAGGCAAAGGATAAGGCTCCACATAAAAACAGAGAAGGGTACCAGACAATAGTGTAATCCCGTTTTTATTCCATAAAATAAAGCAATCCCTTTTAAAACAACAGATCCCCGCTCTAAATGCACGTACCGCACAATAGATGGTAACACACGTAAGTCCTCGGTAAGTGAAGGTGTCCTCTGACCGGCATCCAATCTCCCAGGTAAACTTCACGAACAAACTTGCTGGCAGAAGTTTGCAGGAAACAGTCGCATGGAAAGAGAACACTCTGAGACGTACGCTTGGAGCGCACGCGTCACTTCCGGGTCGCCGTAAGAATCTTGCCCTGACCAGTTTCGCTGTCCAATCAGCTTCTACAGAGGGCGTGAACTGACGGCGAGAATCGCTACTATATATGCACAGCCCATTGCTTACGTAGCACATGTGGGCGGCGCAGCCTAGCAGCATCCACAATAACACCGATACGGAAGCCAAGAGGGCTCAGAAAGGTTTCTTTATATCGGGGATTTCGATCTTTTACTGCACAAGCCGGTGGACAGAAAAATGACATTTCTTTCAATATCACTATTCTGTATATACAAGAGTCAATAATATATAATGAGCATATAGTAATGCTTCAAAGTATATCATTAACACCTTGTCAAACAGGGACTTTGTATTTAAAAAAACAAAATCCTGGGAAGAGGTGTAGGATATTCTATCAACTATCTTCACTACCTTGATCTCCTTAATTCGTTTCAGATGAATGCCTGCACGTTATTTTATTGAAATTGGACAATCATTACCAATTTTTAGCGCTGTTTGACCACATTGAACTTTCTGTTTTTTAGAGTGGTACTCTCATCATTATGTTTTGATGCATACGTCTTTTTGATAGTATGTTTTAAATAGCTGCTTTTTACACACTTTTACCTATTTATATGAAAATCTGGTAAATACTAATATATCCACATTTACTACTTTGAGGTTTGTGTGTCAGACCATTAACCTCTAGGTGATTGACTGAATCATCAACATATCATTTGTGGCCTAGCATCCTGGCGCTAAGGTGTGTCACTAGGCCTGGTGTGGCACTGTATTAATACAATATGACATAACTATTGTAGTAAATGGTAATGGCTGCTGTAATTGATCAATGTATTTATTACATGGAGGTATTACTTTATATATTATGTATTTTAATCATATATACCAATAAAAATGCAAAATGTTATACACTTTATTTTGTTTGATGGTACCATTAAAGTGGAGGTTCACTCAAAAACTAAATTTTTAACATTAGATTGAGGCTCATTTTGGGAATCAGAATCGGGTGTTTTCTTTATATCGAAGCAGTACTTACCGTTTTAGAGAGCGATGTTCTCCGCCGCTTCCGGGTATGGGCTGCGGGACTGGGCGTTCCTATTTGATTGACAGGCTTCCGACAGGCTTCCGACGGTCGCATACAGCGCTTCACAATTTTCCGAAAGTAGCCGAACGTCGGTGCGCAGGCGCCGTATAGAGCCGCACCAACGTACGGCTTCTTTAGGCTACTCGTGACGGGATGTATGCGACCGTCAGAAGCCTGTCGGAAGCCTGTCAATCAAATAGGAACGCCCAGTCCCGAAGACCATACCCGGAAGCGGCGGAGAAGATCTATCTCTAAAACGGTAAGTACTGCTTCGATTTTAAAAAAAAAAACACCCGATTCTGCTTCCCAAAATGAGCCTCAATCTAATGTTAAAAAAAAAAATTCGGGTGAACTCCCGCTTTAAAGTCTCAACATGATTCTATTTGAGGAAATATATACAGTATTTAGGATGTCAATAGCTGGGTGAAAAAATGAATAAAAACCTGAATATGTCAGAATTATATCACAATTAACCAGGCAGCGCTGTACATATGCAACATTTAGACTTTAAACAAATTAATATATAAATATTGAATATTGTCATTGGAATAGAAAAGTTTTTAAATGAAGAATAGCAGTCTTTAATGCAAATAGTGGACTGAACAATCCTCATTCGAACAAAGTCCACTATAGCCCAAGATGATAGGTTTGGAAAGACACTGCTTCACGTCTGTGCTCATAAAAGAAAGAGGTGGTTGTGTGAGAAAAGAGAACCCCCTCTTGTGTAGCCTCTTACCGCAAAGCAAATACATATCAGCGTGTCACAGGTGCAATCTCAGCCTCAATCTCTGCTCAGCGTCTCTGGATGGCTCAGGGTTCATACATAGAAAAGATGATAGGAAACAGACACATAGCTTAAAAATCTTTAATCGCCCAATAAAAACGTCATCCAATACACTCACATGTATAAAACTTTAAAATGGCATATTTCACTGATTTACCCAGGTCGGGTCAGGCTATCCACATCACCAAACACTCGTTGCTGATCAAGCTGCGAGGAGGGGAGCGATCTCTAATGCCGACTGACAATCAGACTGCTTCACTTGGTTCAGCCCTGACTAGTTTCATCGTCAAAGGGACGACTTACCTTTTGAACAGAAAGTATTTTTGAGACAGGCTTTAGATTTCTGCCTGTCCCACAATTACTTTTGGTATAACCAACACTTTTATTCCCAGCACAAAGGAGTGGCCATGGGAGCCAAGTTTGCTCCAAGCTTGATTTAATATTTCACAACAGGGCCCATTCCTGCACCCACTAAGAGTAACTGTGAGGACTTACAGTGTTGTGGCACCAGCGCCAGCACCAAAGGCCAAATTTTTCTACCACTGTTCAACAATGGCATGTAATTACAATTCTTGATATAATAGTTCACACAGCAGGGCGTTCCAGCGCCCACCAAGACTAACTGTGAGGGCTTACAGTGTTGTGGCAACACCAATACCTAGGGCCCAAATGTATGCAGAGTATATACGGCAGGCCCCTACTTTTAAACATCCAACTTGCAAACGACTCCTACTTGCAAACGGAAGGAGACAACATGAAGTGAGTGGAAATCTACCCCTAGGAAGGGAAATTCTCTTCTGTAAGAGGTGTCTCCTGTCCACTGTTGCTTGCTTATTTATTTATTTATTTATTAAAATGCTTATAAAACAACAGCGCAGTCTTACACACGTGCCTTGATGCGCTGGCAGGGTAAAAACAGAACAGAAAAGGGGCAAAAACTACATTGACCAAACAAGTAACAATAAAACTATAACAATCAGCGAACAAGAAAATATTAAACATGCAAAATTAAAAATATAAAATGTTCAGCTATTAGAATGTTTAATATTTAAGTCACCCCGAAAGCCTGGATATATAGCCATGTTTTTAACAATCTCCTAAACTTTAGGAGATCATTCTCAAGTCTTATGTGGCAAGGAGTTCCAGAACTGAGCTCCTTGAACTTCCAGGGTCCTCCCACCGCATTTGTTTTTGGCAAATTTGGGGATGTTCAACAAAGCCAAATTCTCAGACCGCAGCAATCTGGTAGGCACATGTCTGATAAATTTTTCTCTGAGATAGCCCGGTCCAAAACCATGGATGGCCTTATGCACAAGACACCCCGTCTTGAACTGAGCCTGTTGTTCCACGGGCAGCCAGTGCAAGGCCTGTAGGGAAGGAGTGATGTGATCGTACCGGCCCAAGCCCGTGAGTAGCCTGGCAGCGGCATTCTGCACAAGCTGAAGATTGTGCAAGATGTTCTTAGACACACCCATATACAGGGCATTGCAGTAATCAAGTCGACTACCAACCATTGCATTGACCATAGAGATTTTGTCAGAGTCCTCGATAAAGCGAAACATAGATCTCAGGAGTCTCAAGTGGAAGTGGCATACACTTACCACTGGATTCACCTGGCTATGCAATACCAACTTAGAATCAAGGATAACCCCCAGGTCCCTGATCTTAGAGACTGGTGCCGGACTTGGTTTAAAGGAGTCAGGCCAGTCGGGCATCTTACTAGGGCAATCATGGTTACTGAAGATCATAGTTTCAGTTTTGGAGCCATTAAGCTTGAGGTAATTGGCTCCCATCCAGGTTCTAATCTCCTCCAAACAAGAGGCAAGATCCACTTCCCTCTCGTTGGTTCTGGTATCGTCTGCATAGACGTGGAAGAGAAGGTTATTTCGACGTATGATGTACAACAATGGTCTCCTGCAGATATTAAACAGGATGGGCAATAATGTCGAACCCTGAGGGACCCCACAGGAGAGAGAACTATCAGCAGAGTAATACGGTCCCAATCTTACCTGCTGAACTCTCTCCTGCAGAAAAGAGGCCATCCATGCCAAAGCAGTACCATCAGTGCCAGCCACAGTCCCTAGTCTTACCAACAGTCTGGTATGATCGATGGTGTCGAAAGCTGCAGACAGATCCAGAAGTACTAAGGCCGAGGTGTCATTCCTATCCAAAGACCAGAGGAGATCATCCTGGACTTTAACCAAGGCCATTTCAGGGCCTCTGCCAGGTCGGAATCCTGACTGGAGGTCATCGAAGATGTTGTTAGATTCCAGGTGAGGCTGATACTGCCATACTGCTGCTCTTTCCATGATCTTAGCAAGGAACGGTAAGGTGGAAATAGGTCAATTGTTACTGAGCACGTAGCGCGGCAAGTTAGATTTCTTCAGCAGTGGTATAACCACCGCCTGCTTTAGAATACTTGACACCACTCCAGATGAGAAGGTTGTGCTTACAATGTCTGCTATAAAAGGGGCCATGGTCTCACAAGCATCCTTCATCAGCTGTGCACTGCAGGGATCGAGCGCAGAGGACGATGCCCTAAGAGACTCGAGGATGATTTTTATCCCCAGGGGGGTGACAGGAGAAAAGCTGTCAAAACGATTGCCCCTATACACAGGTATAGACTCAGAGTAATTAATGTTTTCAATATTATCTCTAATACTCTGAATATTATCCATGAAATAGTCAGCAAGCACCTGACAGAAGTCACCCGACATTTCTTCGGGTGCTTGGGTACATGACGGATTAGCAAGAGCTCTTGCGATCTGAAAAAGCTCTGCTGCCGAGTTATTCGCCTTTTTGATTTTTCCGGTAAAAAATACTTTTCTAGCCTCGACGATTCCTAATTCATAGATTTTTAAATTAGTGTTATAGGCCACCTTGGACTCTGGGGTAGGGTTCTTACTCCATTTTCTTTCGCTAGCCCTGCAAGCCCACTTCAGTTCCCTTGTTTGTTGGGTGAACCAAAGTGGGTTAGCTTTCTCAGCTCTAAATATTTGAAATTTTCTTAAATCACCAATCCTTGTTTCATTAAAAAACCCACATTTTTAAAACATCATTTGTCACTGGGACAGAAAGTGAATTGCAATCTTCTGAACAGATGCACACAGAGAGCAAAACAAATGTTTACAGGGGTGATAACCCTTCTCTATGTTTTCATAAAAGCTTAAAAATTGATTTTATGGCTGGAGCTACACTTTAAAAAAGTACCAGTTCAAAATTACAAACAGATTCTACTTAACAACAAACCTACAGTGCCTGTCTTGTTTGCACTGCCTGTATAATTGCTGTTCAAAGTATATAGGGCCAAAGGGGCTTGTAATGACCTGGGAGAGTGGGAGGAAACCCATACTATTTTTCTCAATGATTTTCATCCATATTGCAGGGACCAGTCATTACATTAAAGCCGCAAGCAGTTTTAAATGACTTTTTTCTTATAGTGATCTCATTTTGTGCAGGGACAGTTCTAAACATGTGCCACCTCACAGGCATACTATAGATACCCAGCAAGTACAATATTTAAAGGGATTTTTCATTTATTTATTTTTTCACCATTTAAATCACTGCTCCGTTTTTAAAACTTTTTTTTCCATTGATACATGTTCACTGGGGCAAGACCCGGATTCTTAAACCTGTTTTCCGACAATAACTTGCATATTAGGCTTTAAAATGAGCACTTTTGAATTTGAACGTTCGAGTCCCATAGACGTCAATGAGGTTCTAATTATTCGCGTGAACGGCCGGTCCGTTCAAAGGTTCTGGTGCGAACCGAATGGGGGGGGGGGTGTTCGCCTTATCTCTAGTGGCAGTCAGTTGTAAATGGTCAGGCGGTCCGTTTACATCCAATGGCCCATAGAGGGAAGCGAGCTGTGTCTGTGTCTTCTCTGCATAAGTTGTGCAGACACAGACCAGCCATCCACCTGCTTAACAGGCATCAGTTGACAGATTCACCACTGAGCAGGCATACTCATGTTCAAGGTGGCTAAGACAATCTCTGAAGCAAAAGACACAAACATACACAGCAATGGTAAATCCAGTAAAAAATATGGTTGTTTTCTTTTGAGTCATGCAGCAACTGCAATAACTTCAGGTCATAGAACATATACTGTAGATACAACCCTATTTTAATAATTGCTAGTCAATAATGTGGATAACTATGTAAATAAATAAAACATACAGTAATAGATATATAATTACAAGCATACTTTAATAAAATAGTGTCAGATGCTAAAACAACTCAACGTTGTGCTTGTTTACCCTGGTAAATTAAAATTCAACACAAGTAATTAACAGTACCAAGCAAAATAAAACAATTTCATGAAATGTTTAAAAACACCCCTGGGGTTTAATTAAATTTCAGTTAATCTGATATGACCTATCCAGAATTCAGAACATCAAAGACAGTATACTGTAGATGAGGACAATGTTGCTGACTAAAATAGGCTGTCAGTATCAGTTTGAGAAGTGACTGCTTGTAATGGTAAACTTGCAGAAATTGATCAGACAACTTCTTGTGTTTCTTTTTTTTTTGCATTTATGTATACATAGAGTAACACACAACATGTTGTTATGACACCCTTTCACAACAGGACCAGAGAGTGCCAATATGTTATTCTCACTTTACAGTTAGTGTATTTACATTGCTCCATATGTCTGACATCAATCCACATATTGCACTGATGACAGCAGAACAGAGATCATAATATATTAATATGAAATACAGAAACAGAGGTTTAAGGGAAACACTGTATATAGTCTTGTCAACAATTTTTCAGCTAAACATGTTCTTGTGTTATCTTCATGCACAATTTGTAAATGAGAACAACTGGAATTGGTCTTCAAAGCCGATCTCTGGGCAATACTTGCTTTGTTTTAAATAAAAAAAAAACTTTACACCTTTTTTTAAGGCTACTAACATACATCATAATTGTAAGGAAAATTATAGTAAGGGAAGATATCAAATATGTTAAAAAATATCTTTATGGGGCATGACTGGACTCTGGTCCAAGATGGCAGCTCAACTTTAGAGCTCCTGTGTACAGAGATCTCTCATCAGCTTTTTAGGGATCCTTAGGTCAATCTACAGATAGGAAAAAACAGGTAGAAGTGCCTCTGCATGTCGTGCCCCCTGAGATTTGGGCACTCAGCTGAGCAGGAACATATCAGCACTGTTTCGGACTCAGCTTACTGACTGCCATGTGGCCTTACAGACACAGGCACCGTACTCTCCCAGCAGTGAGTATGAGGAGACAACACATGGCGGTGAGAACATTCATATGCTTACATGTCAGATCCCAAGCCTTCCTGATATTTAAACAGTTTCTGCTGACTAGAATTGCCACATCATCCATTTAAACCAGGATACATATTAATTACACAGGTTATGTGGGTGATTAAGGTGGTAATTAAACTCAATTGGTGCCTTATCTGTATTAAATCAGCCTCAGAACCTGTGTAATTAATATGTGTCCTGGATTAAAGAGATGATGTGGCAACCCTACTGCTGACATTAAAGCACAGAACATTTTTTTTTTTAGCACTGATCACGTTATTTGGTGTCATTGGTCCCCAAAAAGTGTCACTTAGTGTCAGAATTGTCTGCCACAATGTCTATTACTAGTAAAATATATATATATTTTTAAAAGTCCCTAAATCTATCCTATCGTTTGTAGATGCTATACTTTTTGCCCAAACGAATCAATATACACTTATTGGGATTTTTTTTTTTTACCAAAAATATGTAGAAGAATGCACATTGGCCTAAATTAATGAAGAAATATGTTTTTTTTTTTTTTTTTTTTAAATGATTGGATTTGTTTTATAGCAGAAACAATAAAATATTGTTTTGTTTTTTTCAAAATTGTTGCTCTTTTTTTTGTTTATAGTGCAAAAAAAAAACACAGAGGTGATCAAATACCACCAAAAGAAAGCTCTATTTGTGGGGAAAAAAAGGACATCATTTTTATTTAGTTACAGAGTTGCACGACCTCGCAATTGTCAGTCATATCGCAAAAAATGGCCTGGTCAGGAACGGGGTAAAACCTTCCGGAGCTGAAGTGGTTAATTAATGTAAGACTGTGTTTCTAAGAAAAATAAATAAGTAAAACAGAGTCATACATTATCAACGATAGTCTTCAAAAATTACCAAAAAAATTAACACACATTTACACCTCTTTAAGCAGGTTCCCTTTCATAAATAGTTATACATAGGGGAAACTTCTTTCATGTGGTGCTGAATGAATTATACACAGCCTACCAGATTTTGCTATTAAGGCTACATGTGCATCAGAGACTAGCGCCGGTGCAAATGACAGTGGCATTAAAATGTGTGAGCAGCTAGCTGCATTCACCAATCCCTGTACACTTCAACAATAGGCTAATAGTGGCCGCACCTATCTGTGGCTGTCTGCACAGCCAGCAATCATGGCAGGGATAGCGGCTACCACTGCCAACCAGTAATTAAAGTGAAGCTCAGTGGCCACAGCTAGCCACTCCCAGGGGGCAGAAACAGCTGCAGGAATCAACCGATCTTTTCCACTGTCATTTGCATCTGGTCTAGTCACCTGTGCAAATATACAGTACTATGAATATTTTCTGTGGTTTCATCTTTTGCAAATATTGTACACGCTCCACATGTGAAGTCAGGGGGGACCCACCTAGGTTCAGACAGAGAGTCCAAAGTGGCTCGGAGAGGATTCGCCAGGACCTAAACAAAGGATTTATAATAGATGGATGAAAATCCATCCGGGCCCGGGCTCTTACCTGGTTTAAGTTGTTTAATGGCGGAAGTCACTTCCTCCACCGTCATCGGTGCCTACAAAAATGACACCTCAGAGTCAGAAAGGGCAGGCATGCCACTCTTGTCAAGGAAATCCCGAATAATCTGGGGCCTCTCACCTTCCATGTCCTTCAATCTGTGCTGAGTAGGTAAGTCGTATAACCGTGTGTAGAAATCACGGAAATGTTTGGCTATCAAGTCAGTCGTCACATCCAGTTTACCATCTCCTCCTCTAATGCCCTGTATAAAGTTCCTAGACGTTTGTTCCTTTAACCTCCCTGGTGGTATGATTCTTTCAGAAAAAACATGCTGAAAGTGGTACAATTATTTACAAGGAAATTTGGTGTTTTATACTGTAGGCCTGTAATTTTTAGGAATAACTCACTTAAATCTGACCAAACCAGAGTTTAATAGGCATCCCGGGTATGACATTTTTTTAAAAACAAAATTATAAATTATAATATAATAAATAATTATAAATAATTATAACAAATAATAATATAATTCTAATAAAAATTATTCAATAATGTAATCAACTCAAAATCACTGAAATTTGCTCAGTTGCAGAATTGTCGCTGTCATTATTATTTTTTTTTTATGACGAATTTCCCCACAAATCGCTATCGCACAATTCTGCAAGTGATTATAATTTATTATCGCTGTTTTATAGCTGATCTAAAACCATTTTTGACATAAAGGGACAATTTTGGTTGCTATGGACAATCTACAGTTTTCAGGCAGAAAGAAAGGTTTTTATTATATAAAAGAACATGTAGGGCACTGGGCAGACCACTAGGGACAAGGGGTGTGTTTTTTTTTACATACAGTACTGTAATCTATAAGATTACAGTATACTGTATGTATAGTGTTTGTTTACGTTTTTGAATTTGGCGCCGATCTCCGCTCCCGTGCGTCGTAACGTCGCAGGGAACGGAGATCGACGGCACAGGAGGACACTGTGTGAATCGAGCGAGGTCCCGCTCGCTCACACAGCGCGGTGGCATCGCTGGATCCAGGAGAAGGTAAGCCAGCGCGCGCTGCAGGCTCTGCACAGCTACCCCGAGCGTGACTCGGGGTTACCGATCTCAGCCTAAAAAAATCAACCCCGAGTTGATACCGCCAGGAGGGTTAAAGCCCTTGCCAGGAGCTTGCCCGACTTGTTACCGGATTCATAGTAAATCTGTTTTCTGAAAAACAGATACCGCCTCGACCTGTCATCAAAGAGCTGTTGGAGAGCCTTCCTTTTTTCTAAAAGTTCGGAAGCCGTCTGAATGGACAAGGACTGCTTATGCAGAGTTTCTAAGGTTTTGATTCCGTCCCACCAGAGTCTGAACAAGTCTCTCTCTATCTTTCTTACGTCTCGCACCAAACCCCATGAGCTCCCCCCTTATCGTACATTTTTGGGCCTCCCATATTGTAAGTGGATCAGTATCTTCGGGGGAGTTCCGTTGAAAGAATTCATTGAGTGAAGTAGTCAGTCTTGTTATAAGGTCAGGGTCGGTCAACAGGGACGCGTTAAGCCTCCAAGAGTGGGCTCTTGGAGAGGACGCGAGGTCCTTCAAGGGAACTGAGATCGGGGCGTGGTCCGAGAAGGATTGTATACCAATGTGAGCACCCGTAAGCAGTGTCAGGTCCCCCATGATCCATTCTTCCCCCTAGTTCACCCATATCAGATTTAAAGGTTTGCATCCATTCCATCATATCTGCATGTTAGGTACTACGGACAGACACAAGCATGTCTTTCAGTGTGGAATTTGAGAGGGGCTGATTAGTGATGGGGAATTTGTTAATATTTTCTGTGAGTTCTCTAGTGTACTCCATGGAATCCTGACATCTGCTCACCTTATATTTGCCTGTCTCCATCATCATCCACAGCTTGGACTTCACCGGGCTCCTTGGGAGCGGGGGTGGAAGCATCAGGGGATCAATAAATTGAAGCTCCTTGGGGGCCCGGGCTTGATGTTGCTTACAAGGAGCTACCTGAGGAGGATAGAGAGGTTCTGCCAACGCCATCTTGGAATGTGCTCTGGGAAGAAATGTTGTAATTTCCTTTGTCCTCCTTTCCATTTCCGTGTCATCCCGGAAGGTGGAGCGCCACTTCTGATGGACGATGGGGTGTTTATATGCGTTTCTGGGCACCTCAGCAGGCTTAGGTTCCCGTAGCTGGAGCGGAGCTGTGAAATCAGCCATCCATACATCCATACAGCAGCACGATAGATGCTCCCCCCCCCATCTAAAATTTTGACAGTCGTGTTATAATAATTACACGTTGGAACAATATTTTTATCATTATTATTGAAACATTTTTAATTCCCTTGCCATACCCATACTATAATACTTTTGTCAGTACAGGTGGTCCCCGGGTTACAAACAAGATAGGGTAGATGTAGGTTTATTCTTAAGTTGAATCTGTAAGTTGGAACGGGTAAATTTTTTAAGTGTAGCTGCAGCCAAAAAAAAAATAGTTTTAAGCTTTTTGGATAGCATAGGAAATGGTTAACACTGTAACATTTGTTTTGCTGTCTGTGCCCATGTTCAGAAGATTTCACCTCACTTTCTGTCCCAATAACAATTGGATTTTGTAAATTTTGGGTTGTTGTGGAAACAAGCATTGGTGATAAAGCATCAGTGGAGGTACCTTTTCCCATATTAACTCTTACAGGAGTGAATTTCTCTTCCTAGGGGTAGATTTCCTCTCACTTCCTGTTGTCTCCCTCTATTTGTAGGTAGGAGTTGTTTGTAAGCTGGATGTTTGTAACTAGAGGCCCATCTGTATAGCATGTGTCCAGCATTAGTCCATGGGATTTTATATTGTAAAAAGTATCCTGTTTCTACTTAGACAAACAAAATTTTCTGAACCTGAAGTTCATTCCTATTAGCTAATAAATAGCTACCTGAAAACAGATACTTTACCTAGTCCTTGCAGCTGGACCTATCTTTCCCCATACTGGAAAATGTTCCTGCTTTAACCCATAACTGGACAAATGAAAGTATCGGCAGAGCTGTTAAGCCAGTATTTACCAAGCAGGTAGCATAGGGCCAGATTCAGGTAGAAGTGCGGCGGCGTAACGTATCGTAGATACGTTACACCGCCACAAGTTTTCATCGCAAGTGCCTGATTCACAAAGCACTTGCGATGAAAACTACGCCGGCAGCCTCCGGCTTAAGCCCGCGTAATTTAAATGGGCGTGTGCCATTTAAATTAGGCGCGCTCCCGCGCCGGACCTACTGCGCATGCTCCGTTTCAAAATTCCCGCCGTACTTTGCGCGCAGTGACGTAATTTTTTCGAACGGCGACGCACATAGCGTAATTCCGTATTCCCGGACGGCTTACGCAAACGACGTTAATTTTTTAATTTCGACGCGGGAACGACGCCCATACTTTATACAGCAATACGATTGCTGTGTAAAGTTAAGGCACCAAAAACGACGACTAACTTTGCGACGGGAAACTAGACTAGCGGCGATGTAGCGAACACGAAAATCCGTTGTAGATCGCCGTAACTCCTAATTTGCATACCCGACGCTGGTTTACGACGCGAACTCCCCCCAGCGGCGGCCGCGGTACTGCATCCTAAGATCCGACAGTGTAAAACAATTACACCTGTCGGATCTTAGGGATATCTATGCGTAACTGATTCTATGAATCAGTCGCATAGATACTCTGAGAGATACGACGGAGTATCTGAGATACTCCGTCGTATCTCCTTTGTGAATCTGGCCCTTAGTGCCTGCACCAATTTCAAACAGGTCAGCTACACACAGCACTAATCTAAAATTAATGCCATAACAATCTACATTTCTTCTCTTTATTCTGGTTCAAAAATCCATACACTTGTTACCATTTTTTCCCATTATGGCACCTGCTTAGTTTAATTTGAAGCAAGATATACACTTACTACAAATTGATGTTTATATAGCAAAGGAACCAATTTAGCTCTGCAAACATTTTACAGTTTCTTCATTTCTATATATACAACATTTACAATACATGCTATGAATATATTTATGTGTACATATGCATTAGGTTTACTAGTGTACCTCCCTTTGAGGTATCATTTCTGTCATCCAGAAAATGAGAAATGTAAAATGTTGCCTCTTAATGTTATACCAGGATATATAACAAGCAGTGAAGTGCATAGCACTTAGTGGTTATCAGCAGGGAACATTAACGTGTTACTAAACCCAAAACAGTAAAATCAGTCTGTATATGCAATAAAGCATGCTTGTTATACTCACTGTGGAACCTACGGGGTTAATCCTGTTCATTGTGTAAAAAGGCTGTTTGATAATGTCTTCTCTGATCCTCTCCTTCTTCCACAGTCCCCAACCCATCCCCTGATAGCACAGAGCCTCGTATGCACTCTGCACATGCTCAGTTTTGTGTGTATTGCTAGAGAGTTATTTTTTTTCTTGGGAGGGTGCACATGATTGGCACATTGCCAATCTGCAATGTCCAGACAGAAAGTCAGAGGTCAGGCAGCCTCATAGGACAGCCAGAGGAGAATGAAAACTCCTCTTACAAGCTTTAACCAGTACCTGATATAAGACACAAGACTGCTATATACAGTACTGCTGATGAGAAAAAAAAAATAGCAGTTTATATTTACTAACATTTTTGCATGTCCATGTTCTGTGTACTGTGAGAGACCAGATATAATGAATGCACAGTCCTGGGGTTTGTAACACTTTAATATCTACTTGCCTGATCTGAAGGCATTCTGAATTCCTATGATTTTAATATGAGACAACAAAGCCCTCCTGCTAATTCTTATAATTTCAAATGCAACACAGTGCAACAAACAGAGGCCCGGATTCAGATAGCAGTTACGATGGCGTATCTCCGGATACGCCATCGTAATTCTGACTTGCGGGGTCGTGTCTATGCGACTGATTCATAGAATCAGTTACACATAGATTTCCCTAAGATCCGACCGGCGTAAGTGTCTTACACCGTCGTATCTTGGGCTGCATATTTACGCTGGCCGCTAGGTGCCGCTTCCGTAGATTTACGCAAGGAATATGCAAATTAGGTAGATACGCCGATTCAGAAACGTATGTTCGCCCGGCGCATTTTTTTACATCGTTTACGTTAGGCTTTTTCCGGCGTAAAGTTACCCCTGCTATATGAGGCGTATCCTATGTTAAGTATGGACGTTGTTCCCACGTCGAATTTTGAAAATTTTACGTTGTTTGCGTAAATCGTTCGCGAATAGAGCTGTACGTAAGTTACGTTCACGTCTAAAGCATTGACGATTTGCGGCGTAATTTCGAGCATGCACACTGGAATTCTTTCATGAACGGTGCATGCGCCGTTCGTAAAAACATCAAATACGTGGGGTCACAATTAATTTCAATAAAACACACCCACATCATCCACATTTGAATTAGGCGGGCTTACGCCGGACCACATACGCTACGCCGCCATAACTTAGGGTGCAGTATTTAGGCTGACCACTAGGGGCGCTTCCTTAGAATTCTGCGTCTAATATGCAAATTAGGTAGATACGCCGATTCAGAAACGTATGTTCGCCCGGCGCATTTTTTTACATCGTTTGCATAACGCTTTTTCCGGCGTAAAGTTACCCCTCATAAAGCAGGGGTAAGTCATGTTAAGTATGGATGTCAGAAACGACCAAACAGTGTCGTATTTTAGGTCATTTACGTAATTCATTCGCGAATACGGCTGTACGTAATTTACGCTCACGTCGAAAGCATTGACAGTTTGCGTCATAATTTGGAGCATGCGCCTTGCACCGTTCGTAAAAAACGTCAAATACGTGGGGTCACAATTAATTTAAATAAAACACGCCCACATCATCCACATTTGAATTAGGCGGGCTACGCCGCCATAACTTAGGGTGCAAGTTCTTTATGAATACGGAACTTGCGCCCTAAGTTACGGCGGCGTAACGTATCTGAGATACGTTACGCCCGCCGATAGATACACCATTGTATCTGAATTCAGGCCATAGATTCTAAAATTACATGTTAGTGTGTGCTATTTATGTTCACTGCATGGTTTATAAACAGTAAAAACCAGAGAACATTTAATATCATTGGCCCGGATTCAGAAAGCAGTTACGACGGCGTATCTCCAGATACGCCATCGTAACTCTGAGTGCGGGCCGTCGCATCTCGGCGTCTGATTCATAGAATCAGATACGCCTCAATATTGCCTAGATACGAGTGGCGTAAGTCTCCTACGCCATCGTACCTTAGGGTGCAATATTTAGGCTGACCGCTAGGGGCGCTTCCTTAGACTTCCGCGTCTAATATGCAAATTAGGTAGATACGCCGATTCAGAAACGTACGTTCGCCCGGCGCATTTTTTTACGACGTTTGCGTAACGCTTTTTCCGGCGTAAAGTTACCGATCATAAAGCAGGGGTAAGTCATGTTAAAGCGGGGGTTCACCCTTAGAGGGCACTTTTCCCCCTTAGATTCCTGCTCGTTATTACTAGGGGAATCGGCTATTTATTTAAAAATAGGTGCAGTACTTACCCGTTTACGAGACGCATCCTCTCCGTCGCTTCCGGGTATGGGCTTCGGGAATGGGCGTTCCTTCTTGATTGACAGGTTTCCGAGAGGCTTCCGACGGTCGCATCCATCGCGTCACGATTTTCCGAAAGAAGCCGAACGTCGGTGCGCAGGCGCAGTATAGAGCCGCACCGACGTTCGGCTTCTTTCGGCTACGAGTGACGCGATGGATGCGACCGTCGGAAGCCTCTCGGAAGACTGTCACTCAAGAAGGAACGCCCGCTCCCGAAGACCATACCCGGAAGCGACGGAAGAAGATGCAGCTCGAAAACGGGTAAGTACTGCACCTATTTTAATACAAATAGCCGATTCCCCTAGACCGAACGAGCAGGAATCTAGGGGAAGAAAAAAAATTTTTTTAGAAATGGGTGAACTCCCGCTTTAAGTATGGATGTCGGAAACGACCGAACAGCGTCGTATTTTACATTGTTTACGTAATTCGTTTGCGAATACGGCTGTACGTAAGTTACGTTCACATCGAAAGCATTGACAGTTTGCGGCATAATTTGAAGCATGCGCACTTGGAAACGTTCACGAACGGCGCATGCGCCGTTCATAAAAAAACGTCAAATACGTGGGGTCACAATAAATTTAAGTAAAACACGCCCACATCATCCACATTTAAATTAGGCGGGCTTACGCCGGACCACATACGTTACGCCGCCGTAACTTAGGGTGCAAGTTCTTTATGAATACAGAACTTGCGCCCTAAGTTACTTCGGCGTAACGTATCTGAGATACGTTACGCCTGATTGTATCTGAATCCGGGCCACTGTTCCTAAAGTAGAACTATGACCTCATTAAAAAATATGTGCTGGGAGGCGTGACTGGCTGCGGAGCATGATGGCTGCTTACTCCACTAGCTCCATTTAGTCTCCAGACATCCACCAACCCTCCGCCTTCTACAGCGGCTTTTGTCCCCTCTCTCCTACACAGGGCCAGTACAAGGCAGGGGCGAAAGGGGCGGATGCCCTGGGCGCTACCATTTGCTGACAGGAGGGGGGCGCAGGTGAAGTGCCAGCAGTGTGCTTCACTGTACACATTAGCCGGCGCCGCTAGCTGTCCTGTAGTCATCTCTACCGTATTACTGTAATGTACTGAGTGCGCTCATGCACCCGCCTACACAGTCCACACCAGCCATACCTGTCAGCGCTGCTCCTTCTCTCCCCCTATGAAGGGACTTTGTAGTCCCGTCCTGGCAGCGTGACATCACTCACAGACAGAGGCGGGATAGGAGGAGAGCTGCTGCTGAAGCTATGAGAGGAGCCGCCGAGGAGGAACCAGAAGAAGTTCAGCAACAAAGTGTGTATCGTCTGGACTTTTTTCACCTCTGGCAGCCCTCTCCTCTCTGACCTGTCACGTAACACATAGCCAGTAGAGGACGTTTTCTGCACAGCTCACTTCCTCTACTGGCTTTTCTGTGTTAGCTCTGGGCACTCACTGCTGCTGCCCTCGAGCCTAATTCTGCTCCCAGTACTGTAAGCTACAACGGCAGTGATTCTAGAGGCAGATTGTCCCTTCTTGCTGCCTCTACTGGTACATTGCAGCACGGAACCGAGGAGCTCTGAAACTCCTCCTCGGTTCTGTGCTACAGCAGGCAGAGCTCTCTGTACTCTGCTGAATTTAAAAAAAAAGCCTGTGCATACCATAGAGACTAGTGCCCGTCAGAAGAGGTGAGGGATTGCCAAAGCCTGAGGTGCAGAGAGGAGTGCACTGTAAAGGTGTGGGGGAGGGGGGAATATGTGCTGAGAGAGGGAACAGTGGAAGGGGGGGGGTGTAGCAGAGAGGGGATCTGAGGTAGATTGTACATGGAGGAGATATGGGGTGGATGTGTGCAGAGAGGGGATCTGGGGTGGATGTGTGCAGAGAGGAGATCTGGGGTGGATGTGTGCAGAGAGGAGATCTGGGGTGGATTGTACATGGAGGGGATCTGGGGTGGATGTGTGCAGAGAGGAGATCTGGGGTGGATTGTACATGGAGGAGATCTGGGGGATGCATGCAAAGTGGGGATCTGGGGGGGATTTGCACATGAGGGAGAGCTGGGGGGATGTATGCAGAGAGGAGAACTGGAAAAGTGTGGAGGGGGTGGATTTGTGCAGAGAGGAGAACTGGGAAGGGGGAGCCCTGTGCAGAGGGGAGAGCAGCAGAAGGCAGGTTGTGCAAAGTGAGAGCTGTGGAGGGTGGGGAAGGTTGTTCAGAGGCGAGAACCATGGGGGAAGCTGGGGGTGCAAAAGTGAAACATGGGAGGTGGCAAAGGTGAGAGCTGTGGATTAGGGTGAGCTTTAGATTGAGGTGCAGAGATAATGTGGATGGGGGTGCAGAGGTAAGTTGCGGACTGGGGGTGTAGAAGTGAGACGGGGAGGGGCAAAGGTGAGCTGTGGAAGAGGGGACACAGAGGTAGAATACTTGAGGGAAGGGGGATTTTTGCTTTGGGAAGACCAGGGATGGGGGACAGTAAAGCATACAGAGTTCAGTGAGCAAGAGTATGTAATTCATGGCTGTATGTTACATATTAAAGGCCTTGGGATGGTACTACTGCATGCTGTATTCTGTACAAACTCGTGTTACAAACTCCTGGGCCCTGCATTCTGTATGCTGATCTGCATATTACATATGCTTTATCACTGCATGCTGTGTGATACCCTCTGTTACATTTTCCTGACCCCTTCACTCTGTACACAGGGCTATATGCTGCATATACCTAAGCACAAGGGATGCTTTGCATTGAATGTAAGTACTGTCCCTTTTGCTGATTTTTTTTCTGTGCCTTGTGTGATACACACTTCTCACCACTGCACAGTACACATTCCTGACCAGTGGCAGTTAATTAACCCCTTTGTGCTGCATTAGTGCATTAATTAACCCTGACACTGGTGCAACTAATGCAGCACAAAGGGGTTAATTTACTGTTACTGGTCAATTACTAATGCATTCGTGACCAGTGGCTTTGACAGAGGAGTCAAACAAGATAATACATGGCAGGTAGTCATGCATGACATTTCCAACCCCATCCATAAGACATATAGAAAGAGGTTGACATGTCTTTGGGGCAGGAAAGGGGGAATAAGGAGGGCATTCTCATAAAAGGTCATAGGAAAAGCCCCAGTGAAGCAAGGAGAACTGGCTTCAAGGGTACTCTGTTTCAAAGTAGTGTAAGAAAAAGAGCCCCTCCCCCCAATGTAAAATACAGGGGGGGGGAGAAGCATACAGTAACTACCATGTTTGGGGTAGCAGGAGAGAAAATGTTCCATTCTTGCAAAAGCCCTTTATAAGAGAGAAGTACCTTTTAGCAAAAGGGAAGGGTTCTGAGTGGGCAAGAATACCTGCGGAAATTTCCAGAGAGGCACAGATAGTCACAGCAGTGACGATGAACGGCGATGATAATTGGGGGGGGGCGCAGTTTGCCTCCTTCGCCCTGGGCACCAAATGACCTTGTCCCAGCACTGCTCCTACACCAGAGGGGAGCTCAAACCTGCGGTGACCGAACGATATTTTCAAAAAGACAAACACATACGCCCGCAACTCCCGCCACCTCACTGACTATTTTACACACACGCAGCAATGCCAAGATGGTGCCGATATGGTGCCGATATGGTGCCGATATGGCGCCTCCTCCTTACTACCTAATGCCGATTCACCACCAGCAACCTGGAGGATATGGACAGCATGGAGCCCACAAGACTCATCTGCTGACAGAGGAAAGAGGGCTTTCCCCTCTGCTCTCCCCCTCTAAAGCTTTATATAAGACGCTGGTATAACCCTGATGATCCTTCTCATGGGGAGAATGACACTGACTCCCTTGCTGACACCCTGCCATTGACCAGCCTTCTTCAGAATAGACACTGAAGCTCATGCTACTGTCCTTACAAAAAGACCTCTGCAATGAACTCCGCGCCTCTACATCTTCTTTACACTCCAGAATAGATCATGTAGAAGAGGTCACAGACAACCTTGAATTTTTTTTTACTGAGCACACAGTAGCTTACAATGAAGTCGCAGAGGTCCAGGACCACCACACTGAAGAAATCTGCTATTTACAGGCAAAAGTGGCTGTCCTAGAAGACCGTTCCAGAAGGAACAATATTAAATTTAGAGGCATTCCAGAAACAATCAAACCTCCTGAATTGCCTCACTATTTACAAAAATTATTCCTTAAACTCCTGCCCCGACTAACACAAGCTGACATCATAATAGACCATGCTCATAGAATCACCAAGTCTAACCACCTCCCTGCATCTGTTCCACAAGATGTGCTGGCGCTAGGGTTGGCACATTATTCCTTTAATCCAGGACACACATTAACTACACAGGTTCTGTGACTGTTGGTAACTAAACTCACTTGGTGCCTTATGTGCATTAAATCAGCCTCAGAACCTGTGTAATTAAAATGTGTCCTGGATTAAAGGGCTGATGTGGCAACCCTAGCTGTGACGCATTTACTTTTTTCACATAAAAAAGCGAATTATGGCCACAGCCCGTTCTGCCTTCACATTACCACATCCTTATTCCTCTGTCTCCCTCTTCACAGATATATCCGTGGCCACAGCTCAGAAACGCAGGGAGTTTGCACAAATCACTGAAGTACTCAGAGATAAAAACATCACCTACAAATAGGACTTCCCCACAAAATGAATAGTGACCTACCAAAACCAACAAACCAACATCTCAACACCAAAAGATGGCATCAAAAGACTGCTAAACTGGGGCCTCATCACTTCACTGCCACCAGATCCTAAACCACAGTGCCCCCTCACACGAAGCCAAGAGCGCGAATACTGAAAATATCATTCCTCATACTAACCAAGGTCACTACTAGGGTTGAGCGAACCCGAACTGTAAAGTTCGGGTTCGGTACGGACTTTGGGTTTTTCCCGAACCCGGACCCGAACACGAATAGTTGGAAAAAGTCCGGGTTCGGGTTCGGAGTTCGGGTATGTTTTGGCACGCTGCACGGCAGCCAATCGCCATTCGTGTTACTACTGTGACTGGGAACTGATCACAGCCATGCCTACTTATGGCATGGCTGTGATTGGCCAGTGCAGCATGTGACCCATCATGTGACGTGCCTCTATATTAGATAGAGGCACACAGCACAGATCGTCACTCTGCTTCACTCTAGATAGGGAAAGGCTGCTGGAATCTGCTGCATAGGGAAAGTCTTAGGCCTAGTACACACGAGAGGATTTATCCGCGGATACGGTCCACCGGACCGTTTCCGCGGATAAATCCTCTCGAGGATTTCCACGGATTTGGATCCGATGGAGTGTACTCACCATCGGATCGAAATCCCCTCGCGATGACGTGTCGCGCCGTCACCGCGATGATGACGCGGCGACGTGCGCAACGCTGTCATATAAGGAATTCCACGCATGCGTCGAATCATTACGACGCATGCAGGGGATCCCTTCGGATGGATTGATCCGGTGAGTCTGTACAGACCAGCGGATCAATCCGTTGGGATGGATTCAAGCCGATAGATTTGAAAGCATGTCTTCAAATTTTTATCCGCTTGAAATCCATCCCAGGGGATAAAAATCCACGGAAACAGATCCGCTGGATTGTACACACCAGGGGATCTATCCGCTGGAGCCTGTCCGCGGATCAATTCCAGCGGATGGATCCTCTCGTGTGTACGGGGCCTTAGGTGTATCTGGCTCGTTTTCACTGGATTTCACTTATGTGAGGGAAAGGTTGCTAAATCTGCTGAGGGAAAGTGTTAGGTCTATGCTGTTATACTGCTCCAGAAATATCAAGAAGCACACTTTATTTCTTTGATATCTGCATCATCTTATGGCATCTGGCTCGTTGTCACTGCTTCACTTATGTGAGGGAAAGGTTGCTGAATCTGCTGAGGGAAAGTGTTAGGTCTATGTTGCTCCAGAAATATCAACAAGCACTCTATTCCTGTGACATCTGCATATAGTTTAGGAATGTTGTTCAACTATAGGGGCTGTTTGCAATCTATAGGTGACTCTGAATATTTCAACAACAGTACACCTGCCACACCACCTGTGCACCTGAGATATACTGTGTTTCTGTCAAGTACATAGTCAGGGATAGGTTCCTGAAATATTTTTTCTATAGGGGCAGTCAGTACTGTATAGGTGACTGAGTATTTCAACAGCACTACACCTGCCACACCACCTGTGCACCTGTGATATACTGTGTTTCTGTCAAGTACATAGTCAGGGACAGGTTCCTGAAATATTTTTTCTATAGGGGCAGTCAGTACTCTATAGGTGACTGAGTATTTCAACAGCACTACACCTGCCACACCACCTGTGCACCTGTGATATACTGTGTTTCTGTCAAGTACATAGTTATGGACAGGTTCCTGAAATATTTTTCCTATAGGGGCAGTCAGCAATCTATAGGTGACTCTGTATATTTCAATAGCACTCCACCTGTCCCCTGTGATATACTGTCTGTGCAGTACATTGTTTAGGGCTGGGTTCCTGCTTCTTGCTATAGGTGGAGAAATATATAGGTGAATCTCTGCCTATTTCACCAGATTACACTTTTTGGTATTTAACATTTTTCAAAATTAGGGCAAGACCCTAAATTTGAGAAATATATAGGTGAATCTCTGCCCATTTCACCAGCACTCCACCTTTCCCCTGTGATATACTGTCTGTGCAGTACATTGTTTAGTGCTGGCTTCCTGCTTCTTGCTATAGGTGGAGAAATATATAGGTGAATCTCTGCCTATTTCACCAGCTTACACTTTTTTGTATTTAAAATGTTTCAAAATTAGGGCAAGACCCTAAATTTGAGAAATATATAGGTGAATCTCTGCCCATTTCACCTGCACTCCACCTTTCCCCTGTGATATACTGTCTGTGCAGTACATTGTTTAGTGCTGGCTTCCTGCTTATTGCTATAGGTGGAGAAATATATAGGTGAATCTCTGCCTATTTCACCACACTTTTTTGTATTTAAAATTTCTCAAAATTAGGGCAAGACCCTAAATTTGAGAAATATGAGGAAAACGTCAAATAAGGGACGTGGCCGCGGTCGTGGTGCTGCTGGTGGAGCTCCTGTTACAGGGAGAGGATGTGGTCGATCTGTGCCAGCTACAAGCACAAGTGAAACACCTTTCTCAGGTGCGAGTAGCCGACAGAGCCTGCAGCGGTATTTGGTCGGGCCTAATCCAGCTCTACGAATGTTGAGGCCAGGAGCAGAACAGGCGGTAGTAGATTGGGTTGCTGACAGTGCCTCCAGTTCCTTCGCATTGTTTTTCAACCAGTCTTGTGCTGAAAGCTCAGAGTTGGCGCCTGCAGCCGATGTCCACCATCAGACTTTTACCTCACCCCTTTGCAAATCAGCCAAGCAGTCTGAGCCCCAAAGCATGCAGCAGTCTCTTCTTCTTTTTGATGAGTCTGTTAGCATGTGTTCCCAGAGCCATCCACCTAGCCCAGCCCCAGAAGGGGAAGAGATTGCACGGATGCCCAACCACTTATATTTCAGGATGAGTTCATGGGGGGACCATCACAGCACGTCTTGCATGATGATGATGAAACACAGTTGCCAACTGGTGCTTTTGCAATTGTGCAGACCGACAAGGAGGGCAGTGGTGAAGACTGGGTGGAAGATGATGTGGAGGACGACGAGGTCCTCGACCCGACATGGAATCAACCTCATGCAGGTGACCCATGTAGTTCGGAGGAAGAGGCGGTGGTCGCACAGAGCCACCAGCACAGCAGAAGAGGGAGCAGGGTGCCAAAGCAGAGCGTCCGTCCCCTAGACAGTACGCCTGCTACTGCCCAACGCAGCAAGGGGACCGAGCACACCAAATCCAGGTCCAAGGAGTTCCCTAGCGTGGCAGTTCTTCACACAATGTTCT
The DNA here is from genome assembly GCF_905171775.1 of Rana temporaria. Lineage (NCBI taxonomy): Eukaryota > Metazoa > Chordata > Amphibia > Anura > Ranidae > Rana > Rana temporaria. The sequence continues at coordinate 324,063,898 of NC_053490.1, forward strand.
GATGACAAGACACGCGTGGTTTGCACGTTGTGCAATCAGAGCCTGAAGCGAGGCATAAACGTTCTCAACCTGAGCACAACCTGCATGACCAGGCATCTAAGTGCAAAGCACGAGCTGCAGTGGAGTAGACACCGCAAAAACCAAGAAAGGTCTCTGGCTCCTCCTGCTTCCTCTTCTCGGGCCTCTCTGCCTCTTCATCCACCTCCGTAGTGACAGTGCCACCTGCCACCCCTCAATTAGAGGACCGGCAAGCAACACTACCACCTGAGTCACCAAACATCTCCACATTGTCCCATGGAAGCATTCAGCTCTCCATCTCCCAAACACTGGAGCGTAAGAGGAAGTACCCCTCTACCCACCCGCGATCCCTGGCCCTGAATGCCAGCATTTCAAAATGACTGGCCTTTGAAATGCTGTCATTCCGTCTGGTGGAGACGCAGAGTTTTAAAAGTCTGATGGCATTGGCTGTCCCACAGTACGTCGTGCCCAGCCGCCACTACTTTCCAGGCGAACCATCCTTTCCCTGCACAACCAAGTGGGGGACAAAATCAGGTGTGCACTGCGCAACGCCATCTGTGCTAAGGTCCACCTAACTACGGATACGTGGACCAGTAAGCACGGTCAGGGATGTTATATCTCCCTAACAGCGCACTGGGTAAATGCAGTGGCGGCTGGGCCTGAGGCGGATAGCAGTTTGGCGCATGTCCTTCCACCACCGAGGATTGCAGGGCGCTTCAGTTTGCCTCCTGTTCCTAACTCCCTCTACTCCGCTTCCTCATCCTCTACCGCTTCCTCATCCAGTCAGCGTAACAAACTCACCACCAACTTCAGCACAGCCATGGGTAAACGCCAGCAGGCAGTTTTAAAACTTTCCTGTTTGGGGGAAAAACCACACACCGCGCAGGAGTTGTGGAGGGACATGGAACAACAGACCGATGAGTGGTTGGCGTCAGTGAGCCTCAAGCCGGGCCTGGTGGTGTGCGATAACGGGCGAAATCTCGTAGCAGCTCTGGGCCTAGCCGATTTGACGCACATTCCTTGCCTGGCGCATGTGCTGAATTTGGTGGTGCAGAGTTTCCTGAGAACTTACCCCAATATGCCACAGCTGCTGCAGAAAGTGCGGGCCGTCTGTGCGCACTTTCGGCGTTCTCACCCTGCTGCTGCTCACCTGGCAGCGCTGCAGCGTAACTTCGGCCTTCCCGCTCACCGCCTCATATGTGATGTGCCCACAAGTTGGAACTTCACCTTGCACATGCTGGCCAGACTGTGCGAGCAGCAGCAGGCGATAGTGGAGTTCCAGCTGCAGCACGCACGCGTGAGTCGCTCTGCGGAACAGAACCACTTTACCACCAATAACTGGGCCTCCATGCGAGACCTGTGTGCCTTGTTGCGCTGTTTTGAGTACTCCACCAACATGGCCAGTGCCAATGACGCCGCTCTCAGCGTGACTATCCCACTTCTATGCCTCCTTGAAAAAACCGCTACGGGCGATGATGGAAGAGGATGTGGCACAGGAGGAAGAGGAGAAGGAGGAGGAATCGGGATCATTTGCAAGGCTTTCAGGGCAGTCATTCACAAGTGGCTCCGAGGGTGGGTTGGTGCACCAACAAAGGCCAGGTACACAATTGTCTAGCAAGGGCACAGTTCTGGAGGATGACGGGGTGGAGGATGAGGAGGAGGAAGACATGGAGGAGGAGGAGGAACCATGTTCACAGCAGGATGGCATCCAGACCAGCTCATGGCCATTACTGGTGCATGGCTGGGGGGATACAGAGGACACAGATGATACACCTCCCACAGAGGACAGCTTTTCGTTGCCTCTGGGCAGCCTGGCGCACATGAGCAATTACATGTCTACATGTTACGTGTCTCCGCAACGACCGGCGTGTTTCGCACATTATGACAGGTGCTGATTACTGGGTGGCCACGCTGCTGGATCCCTGTTACAAGGACAATGTACCGTCCTTAATCCCCTTACTGGAGCGTGAACGCAAGATGCGCGAGTACAAGCGCACGCTGTTAGACGCGCAGCTGGTGCAATTCCCACCTGGCAGCGGGGCCACAGTGGAAGCAGAAGGCGAAGGCAGAGGAGGAGGAAGAGGTCGCCAATGCAGCAGGGGCACCGCCAGCACCTCAGAAGGCAGGGTTAGCATGGCCGAAATGTGGAAAAGCTTTGTCAGCATGCCACAACAAACAGCACCACCAGCTGATATGGAACGTTTTAGCAGGAGGCAGGATTTCAGCAACATGGTGGAGCAGTATGTGAGCACACCCCTACACGTACTGAATGACGGCTATGCCCCCTTAAACTTCTGGGTCTCCAAATTGGGCACATGGCCTGAGCTTGCCCTTTACGCCTTGGAGGTGCTGGCCTGCCCTGCGGCCAGTGTATTGTTTGAACGTATATTTAGCACGGCAGGGGGCGTTATCACAGACAAGCGCAGTCGCCTGTCCAGATCCAATGTGGACAAGCTCACGTTCATTAAAATGAACCAGGCATGGATCCCAGAGGAGTTGTCCGTACCTTGTGCAGAATAGACACCGGGCCGGCCTTACCCAGCCATTGTTTTTTTCTGAGCTTTCTAGGGTTGCCATCTCATCCCTTTCAAAGCAAAAACATATTAATTACACAGGTTCTCTGACTGATTAAGGTGCTGTTAATTAAACTCACTTGGTGCCTTATCGAGTCTATCGACATTAAATTAGCCCCAGAACCTGCGTAACTCTGTGTTCAGGTTTAAAGGGATGAGGTAGCAACCCTAGATCTGTCTCACTATTTTGGGGTTTACCCTAATTTAAAAAATAAATCAATTAAAAACCAAAACCTGCTGTGTTGGCTACCTCCTCCTCCTCCTCCTCCTCCTCCTCCACCGCCGCTTCCACCTTCAGTCACATTATTAGGCTTGCGCACCGCAACTGCTTTCTTTAAGTCCCACCATAGGTTCTCAATCGGATTTAAGTCTGGTGACTGCGATGGCCACTCCAAAATTTTCCAGCCTTTAATCTGCAACCATGCTCTAGTGGAGTTGGAGGTATGCTTGGGATCATTGTCCTGTTGAAAGGTCCAATGTCTCCCAAGCCTCAGGTTTGTGTCGGACTGCATCACATTGTCATCCAATATCTCCTGGTACTGAAGAGAATTCATGGTACCTTGCACACCCTGAAGCTTCCCTGTACCTGCAGAAGCAAAACAGCCCCAAAGCATGATTGACCCCCTCCATGCTTCACAGTAGGCAAGGTGTTCTTTTCATCATAGGCCTTGTTCTTCCTCCTCCAAACATATCGTTGATCCATGGGCCCAAACAGTTGTAATTTTGTTTCATAAGTCCACACAACACAATCCCAAAATGTGTGTGGTTTGCCCACATGACTTTCGACTCTTATTCTTTGGAGACAGCAAGGGGGTGCGCCTGGGAGTTCTGGCATGGAGGCCTTCATTACGCAGTGTGTGCCGTATTGTCTGAGCAGAAACTTCAGTACCCACATCTGACAAATATTTTCTCAGTTCCTCAGCAGTCACACAGGGACTTTTCTCCACTCTACGCTTCAGGTAGCGCACAGCAGTCGAAGTCAGCATCTTCTTTCTGCCACGACCAGGCAGCGTTTCAACAGTGCCCATTGCCTTGAATTTTGCATTTACTACTGTATTACAAAACCAATTGATATCATATTAGTTGCATATGGTTCTTTATGAAGTCCTTGTAGGATTTCATTCTGAATACAATTACAAATGTACACTAAATTCCCTAAAACCCTTTACAGCATTGGGGGGTTGAATAATTTTGAACAAAACTGTATGGACCTCGTCCTCCAAGGTCAAAATAATTATATTTTTATTTTTTATTTTTTTTATGTTATTTTAAGTTATTTCCCTATCCATATTTATTTCCAGAGTACTTGCCATGCTCTTCCCGACATTCTGGTGCCATTTGCAGCCCTCCAGCCCTTTCCCTTAGTTTTTTGGAGACATTTTTGTAGTCAAAAGTCCGGGTCCCCATTGACTTAAATGGGGTTCGGGTTCGGGTCAAAGTCCGGGTTCGGGTTCGGTCCCGAACCCGAACTTTTTTTTCGAAGTCCGGGTTCGGGTCCGAACCCGAACATCCAGGTGTCCGCTCAACTCTAGTCACTACCCTTACTCCTGACCATGCCTCCGGTCGCTCAGGTGTTAGCGTAGTGCTCTAACTGCTTTCTCTGTTCCAACAATACGATGTTCCAGATGAGCGACACTCCAAGTGCGCTCCAGTTTTCTTTGTGTGTTACTATCTACTTACCCCCCGCAGAAGATAATAGAGTGCTAAGCATCCTAACATAAGTCTAAATTCTCAGTTTTACGTTTTGGTATATCTGTTACTGTCTTTTTTACTTTCCTACTGCTGTATTACTGAAAAAAGAATCAACTCATATATGACAGCATGTAGTTGCCATCATCCCATAGTACTTGAAAATATTCGAATATACCTCATGGAGTGGGATTGTATAGGCAACACACAAAAAGTTTCAAAATATATAAAAAATTATATTAATTTATTACAAAAATAGATTAAGCATATACAAACATATCTAAAAAATTACATAAATGTACAATATACAAATCATAAATGATGCAAATACTGTCCGGCATACGGTACCATCACCAAGATTGGGAGGTAAGTTGTAGCTGAAAGCCGACGCGTTTCGAATGCTACGCATTCTTCATCATGGCATAAACAAGTATTACATCTAAAGTAAATCAAGATATAGTGTAAATATTAAATACATTCACAATATAACATTATACTTTCTTCATTTAAATATAGAAACAGCATATATAATAATATACCTTCTTCATCAAACAAAGAAACAGCATATATATTGATGAAAAAAATCTCACCTATTGTTTAAAAATTCCGCACCCAAGGGTGTGAACCAAAAGCCCCCCGGTGTCCTGGGACACGGATGTCTCTTATTGCAGGCTGCACCATACAGAAAAGTCCCTATTTGTGTGTTGCCTATACGATCCCACTCCATGAGGTATATTCGAATATTTTCAACTGCTGTATTACTTACAAGCAACTGTTACCATTGTTATTTGCACTCACATTATTGCTGTTTAACTGTACGGATATAGAAGGTGTTGTCTACCTCCTCTCTTTCTGATGGTATCGATCGCTTACCAGCATGTCGATCATCGTTACATCCTTAAACGCAAAGGGCCTAAACTCCCCTTTTAAAATAAACCTATTGTGGAAAGAAGCCCTTAAACACAATACAGACCTGATATGTGTTCAAGAAACCCACTTTCCCTCCTGCTAGCCCCCCAGCTGTCCATCGTCCTATCTCATGTACTTATTGCCACTGGAAATCTCTCAAACCGCCTTCTATTATGCAAGTGATCTCTATTCTCAATACTCAATACGCCCATCTTCAAACCCCCAAATTCTACAGAAACTGGCATGGCTTAATGAAGCGCCTATCTCTCGACTAAACTGTCATCCCTCTACTGCGTGCCAACCATTGCCTAGCATCTGATAACCCAACAAGGCCACCTTTCTTTTACTTCTAAATAGACAATAACATCTTATGATGTAGTCAACACTGTTTTACATTACTTTACTTATTACTTTATTTACCCCTTCTACTTTTTGTGAAATGTCTACTGTGTTCGCTAAGCTTGAAACAGTTGGCAAGTTATTGTAAGCCAACCATGTCTTTCCTTAACATACATTCATATATTGTTTAAATTGTTTGTTTTACCTATGAACAATAAGCGTTTTGCAGCTGTATTACTTGATTTTTTTTGACTAAAGCTTCAGTTAAAAAAATAAAAAATAAGAGGAAAGCAAGTAAAAAACAAAACAAATGTGCTACAGTACTTAATTACATTGGCACCTGCACTTTTTTCTCTTAGTCCTCCTGCAACATCCCACAAGTGCCAGTTAATCCTGCCAGTTAATTTCACCTAGTGTAGCTTTATGTGATGGTGTGGCAATGATACTCTATAATTTGGAGACTAATTGCCACACTCATGTAGGTTTTGCCTGCTTACACATAGGTGTAGGTTTTAGAATTATCATGGCTAATTCACAAACCTGCCTGTCAATCAGCAGCTGGTCACACCTAGTAATGCACAATACTTTATGTCTTTACAGCACTCCTTGCAGCTGAACTCTAATCATATACAGTAAAACATACAAAAATAAAACAGCTATGTGGGTCCAGGATTACCGAAATTTAGAGGAAGTCAGCTGCCCATCAGACTAAGGACATCTCTTGGCAGGAACATTTTTTGTAGGAACATTTGTGATTGGAAGGAAAATATTGAATCAAGCTGGCTTTGTTATTTTATTTGTAAAGGGCTTTTGTTTTGTATCTTGACATTTTTGGCTAGAGTTTTGCTTTAAGCGAAGTTGTCAGCCATAAAGGGGTTCAATGTATTCAAATATTAAACAGACTCATAAGCTTCCATTGCAAGAAGGAACAGCAAAGTGCAACTATTGTGTAGCATTGCAAAGCCTTAGGCAACTTAGGTCATTTAAAGAGGAGTTCCACCCAAAAATGGAACTTCCTCTTAACCCACTCCTCTCCCCCTTACATGCCACATTTGGCATGTAATTTTTTTTTTGGGGGGGTGGGGGCTTCAGGAGAAGGGGACTTCCTGTCCCACTTTCTCCTTCCACCGAGGGGCTGCTAAGGCGATACGTCATATCGCCTTTTGGAAGCCCCTCCCTGTAGGCGATCGCCTGGGACACGTGATTAAACAGCGCAGTGCCGGGCCGCGCCGCGCGCGCATGCGCAGTGGGTGCCCGGCCGTGAAGCCGAAAGCTGTCACGGCCGGGTGCCTACAGTGACAATGAAGACGCAGGCCGGGGAGGGGTGGAGAGGAGCGGACCCCCGGCCGGCGCGTCGCTGGAACGCTGGAGCAGGTAAGTGTCAGTTTATTAAAAGCCAGCAGCTACACTTTTTGTAGCTGCTGACTTTTAATAAACTTAAAAAAATGGGTGGAAACCCCTTTAAATAAAGTTGCTCCTTTTTTTTTGTGTTTATCTAAAAATGGTACATTCCTTTTAATAATAACTGCTTTAAATATCTGAGATTAAACCTATTAATCAACTAATGTGTAAATAGGAAACACAGTAGCGCTAAAAATTGATACACAATATAACACCAACTATAAACAATGACAATATTGATGTATAACGTGAATATTGTAAATATCACCCAGTGACACGTGACAAATTAATAGTCCATAACCAAATCAAATGTTAAAGTGAAGATATTGAATGCAAAAAATCCAAATCATAAATCTTCTTATATCTTAAATCTTCCACCACACAAACGTGTATGTGACACCACTCCCTCTGAAACCGCACTCACCAGCTAATCTTGCATCCCACATTCGTGTTTGGCTCAGATGCTTTTTTAGCCACACATGGGTTAAAACGATCATCCACTATTCAACCGTGCTTCAAAATAGGATCTCTACACACGTGCAATGAAAAAAGTGCTCCAATAGCATGATATTGTTTCAACCAGTTTATTTAATATTACACAAAACCTTCAATCTTTGCACTCACATTTAAAAAAAAATAAAAACAGCCCGTAATGAAAAACCACAGCAAAGCTTAAAGTGCTGACTCAGCAGTGCACTGCAGTCACAGTGGACCTGAAGTGTGTGCTCGATATAACCTCTCACCCACTCCAAAGCTCCGGATCGTGGTGTTAGTGTCCAACGGCTTTACTATATAATATGACCTTGTTACATGTTATTCCTATTTCACTTGTTATATTTTACTATTTAAGTTTTTTGTTCAATTTTCTGCATAGAAATACAATTGCTTACCCATTGTGTCTGAAATTCCCCTGCACGATTAGGTATTAAATGCAGAAGTTAACTGTAAGGGAGTCAAAACTGGAGATTTCTTGTCACCAATGTAAAGTGCATTTTCTGCACTAGGCTTACTTCACAAAAGCATTAAAGTGAATGTAAACCCCATTTTTCTTATTAAGACTCATATCTGTTACAGCAGAGTATGCCATTTCATCTGTGCCCAGTCTTGTCACAAAGACTGGGTGATTTCCTTAACTCATGCACACGTGTGAGAGAGGCATTCTGTGTATTTCACATCCCCCTCCTTTTTTCTCCAGCTCTCCCAGGATTGGCTGCTCCACACCTGAGCATGATTGGGCATGCTAAAGTCATGTGGTGACTTTTCTGGGTTTGACTGGATGTTAGTGATCATGGGGCATAATCCACAAGACCAGCAGAAGTTTAATGGTATAAATATCAAAGCCTGGCCACGGCGAGTGTAGAGGTGGGCGCGGAGTCTACTGAGATCACGACTCCACCCATGAGCCCCACACAACAGACCTGCCCACAGAATCTGGAGTATTGTAGGTCTCAAAACAGCTAAAGGGGAGATATTTGACAGGTAAGAATACATGCCAGAGGCATGTGTATCCTTATGGATATGCACTATGGAAGTAATTTAGAAATGATAAGAGGGGGTTTACATCCACTTTAAGCATGCATTATTTTCAATACATGTGTATTAATTGCTATCTTTTATTATTCACCAATAAAAAATGTGTAGTATGCGCCTATGAATTTAGAATAGCCACTGTCTCTGAGGTAACAAAGTCCATATTAGGAGCCCAAATACTGTATATTAGAATAAGAAAATATAGTCCACACATGGCATCTGATCCAAGAGTTAAAGCAAGCACTGTGTATATGTATAAATGGCAATAAATCAAAAAGCGCCTCTAAGGCCGTGTACGGACGACCAAACATGTATGATGAAAGCGGTCCGCCGGACCGTTTTCCCCGTACATGTCTGGTCGGGGATTTCTGTACGATGGCTGTACTAACCATCGTACAGAAATCCGCGCGTAAACAATACGTGGGGCGTGTCCGCGGTGTCGCCGCGACGATGACGCGCGACGTGGGCGGGCCCGCCAGTTAAATGCTTCCACGCATGCATCTAAGTCATTCGACGCATGCGAGGGATGGCGGGCGCTCGGACATGTACGGTAGGTCTGTACAGACGACCGAACATGTCCGAGCGGGCAGGATTCCAGCGGACTGTTTTAAAACAAGTCCAGGAATATTTGTCCGCTGGGAAAAGGCCCGGCGGGCAAATGTTTGCTGGAATCCTGCACGCTCGGGCCTACACACGACCGAACATGTCTGCTGAAACTGGCCCGCGGACCAGTTTCAGCAGACATGTTTGGTCGTGTGTACGGGGCCTAAGTGTGGTATCTTCAAAAACATTTAATAACAAACCAAGAATTGGTCACTTACATGGTGCATAATAAAAGCAAGCTCATCTGGAGTAAAAATTACATCCACGGGCTGGTACAACTGTGTGCTCGTATGAAATCAAGATGGCTGTCTGGGAGGGAGGTGAGCGGCCAGTCGCCCAATGACAACTGCCATGATGAAAGCCAGGAACTTTACAGGGCTGTGGAGGGAAGTGTGACCCGCAGTGCCAGCAGGAAGTCGTCCTTCTATCCGGCAATATGCAATGCGTTTCAGAGCATGTGCCGCACATGACAAAGGAGCACACACACAGACCTCTGGGTGTACCGTGCAAGCTCTGAAACACTTTGGGGGTTATTTACGAAAGGCAAATCCACTTTGCACTACAAGTGCACTTGGAAGTGCAGTCCCTGTAGATTTGAGGGGGACATGCAAGGAAAATAAAAAAGAGCATTTTAGCTTGCACATGATTGGATGATAAAACTACCAGAGCCTCCCCTCATTTCAGATCTTCCCCTCAGATCTACAGCGACTGCACTTGTAGTGCAAAGTGGAATTGCCTTTAGTAAATCAACCCCTTTGTGTCTTTCTAGATTGAATCTGTTGATTCCAGGGGACAGGAAGTGAGGGGGAATCTCCCCAATAGGAAATAGATGGCAAACAATTTTGCAGGGATTTTACATTTCCCCTATTCTATCCAAAACTAATAAAATAAATACATTAAATATACCATATAGACCATAAAGTCAACAATATTTTTTTGTTTCTACAGCTCTCTTTTTAAAGAGAGGGGAGATATGGTTTCAAAACATGGTAGTCAAAATAATATTTGCTTTGAATAGCTTGCTGAAAAAAATGTGTACCAACATTTTAAATACTTGCACTAGAAAATTGCTCTTCAATATGGTTTATTTATACATTATATAACTTAACAAAAATGGATTATAAGTGCAAGTTATAAAGATGTGCTGAGGAAATGAACATTGTTTAAATGTCTACCTATCTAATTAACTAATTAGCACCATTATCTAATTGCATGGTAAAATGGCTCATTATCTAAAAGAAGACTTGTTAGAGGAAAAGCAGATAATAAGTGCTCAGAATGTTCCATTTGTGTCATGTACATTAAACAAACAATATTAAGAACTTTAATTCCACATCTGCAATTACCATACCTTAAAACTTAGCAAATTGCATCTGATTCAATTATTTCATCATACTTTGCAAAGAAGGAATTAAAACATTTCAGAAATATAGATATTTCCTTTTCAATCACTTCTATTATTTTACAATTATTTCTTTCATACAGATGAAAAGAGTGATAGTCTTGGAAACGGAGGCTTTCTTTTGACTACAAAAAAAGGTATTATTATTCTATAAGATTCATTGTTCATGCTTCCAGAATAGGCTCCGGAGGGTGGAATTTCAATCTTGAAGCTACATTATCTATATTCACATCTTCCTTTTTCTTACTATATCATAGTATAATGCTGATTATGCTCCTATTTAATTGCCTTGTATTATTATTCCATACCTAAGGCCTGATTGTCTTTGTCCTCTACTTATTCTGAAATTCTGATTCACATACTGTAGCTCCAGAAGAGGTATTGCTCATACTTTGATATGAGTTATGGTATTTATATAGCTCTTTGACATACACTTTATTTTTTTATTTTTTTTACTGAAATAATAAAAATAGTGGGGTGGATTTAAGAAGCAATTGCGCCTGTGTAACCATAGGTTACACAGCGCAATTGCTTACTTGCCCCGGCGTAACGAGTGCTCCTGATTCAGGAACCTCGTTACGCCGACTGCAGCCTAAGATCTGCGCGGCATAAGGCTCTTATGCCCACATATCTTAGGCTGCATTCTTGCGATGGCCGCTAGGTGGCGTTCCCGTTGTGCTCAGCGTATAGTATGCAAATTGCATACTAACACCGATTCACAACGTTGCGCGAGCCCTGCGTACGCAATTTACGTCGTTTCCGTACGGCGTTTTTTGTGTAAGGCAGCCAATGTTACGTATACCCGTCGTTCCCGCGTCGCGAAATTAGAATTTTACTTAGTTTGCGTAAGTGATTCGTGAATGGCGCTGGACGCCATTTACGTTCACTTTGAAGCAAATGACGTCCTTGCGACGTCATTTGCTGCAATGCACATCGGGAAAGTTTCCCGACGGAGCATGCGCTCTACGATCGGCGCGGAAACATGCCTAATTTAAATGATTCCCGCCCCCTACGGGATCATTTAAATTGCGCGCGCTTGCTTGAGCATAAGCTCCGTGAATCAAGGGCAGCGGAGCAAATTTGCGGGGGCGCAGGGCAAAAACGTTGCCCTGTGCCTCCGTAAATAATGCACAATTCTACCTGAATCCGGGCCAGTGTATGTTGAAAAAATACTATAAATAGAACTATCATGTTTGTTGCAATAGCTGAGAGTCGCAATAGTATTCAAAGATTTTTTTCTAGTCAGATAAAAGTACATATTCTATCCTAGAACTAACTTGTAGTCTTATCACTAAGGCTTTATTCACACTAATGTGTTTTTTGATGCATTTTGCATTTTGCAGAAATGCAGGGAATTTTTTTAACATGGTTTCCTATGGAACATGTTCACATCAATGCTTTTTTGTGCCTCTGCATTTTTGGAAAGGGCCAGGGACTTTTTTCCTGCAAAAAAGCAGCATTTTGCATGTGATAGAATTCAATGGACCTGCATCCAAAACGCAAGTACCACGTTTTTACTGCGATTTTGCCGCAATTTGCATTTTTTTTAAACCTGTTTATAGCTGGTTGTTAAAGGAAATGTAAAAAAAATAGAAAATTGCAGGCAAAAAAAAAAAAACGTTAAACGCAAATCGCGGCCAAATTACAGTAAAATCGCGGTAAAAACGTGTGTCGAAAGATGCAAAAAGCACTGCAAAAAGCACTGCAAACGCTCAAAAGCAACATGCATAGGTGTGAATCGAGCCTAATGGGAAAGTCAGTAATATTACTAGAAAGTAAGTATTGTTATTTAGGTGACTTGATAAGGGAACCTTTTTTTATTGTTAATTGCCATAGATACCGCTATATCATCTGAATAAGCAGAACAATCATATATCAAATGGTGCATTTATAGTTTTAGTATCTAAACCCAAAAAACTGAAAATGTAATATACATTTTTCCCATGCTGTTTTCTCTTTATTTTCACCTGGTAAATTGTGAATAATTTACTTTCTTTACTCTGATGTGTACACTCACTCCCCCAGATTGGTCTTCAAACATGTCTGAAAGGAAATGTAGTTAATTCTCGATGACCACCCATCTTCTGGGGACACCACTGAAAGGATTACACCCCTTTAAACTCAGTCCTGACTATTATCTCATTATCTAAATAGAATTACCTTTTATCGGCCGACTCCGTTGCTTCATATCCAAATATCTCTCTCTCTCTCTATATATATAGATATATATCTATATAGATATATATATATATATATATATCTATCTCTATATAGAGATATATCTTTGGCATGATGTTAAGTATGAATGAAACATGGACGTTATCAGTCACCTTCAACCAACAAGGGGTACATATTCAATGACACATAGGTATGACACATTTCCTTCTTTTTTTTTTTTTATAAAAAAATGTATAAATATTTTTTATTGAAATTTTTCATATTACAACAAAGAGTACAGGTAGTACAAAAGTATAATGATATACATTCAGCAGTGTATTATAGATTTTCTCTTAAGACACAAATAAATGTACATAACAATCATTGGATTACCTAATTTTAGAACAGAGTAGTTGTAGGAGTTAGATTAACTGTAAAATAATAGGTCAATGGTCAAAAGAAAATCTATACTGAAAAATTGTTAATCTCAGAGTGTCCATAGCTGAGTATACTTTGGGAATAAAGTATATAAAATAAAATTAAAACAACATTTTTATGAGATAAAACATAGGGTGGGGTATGAACAAGGTTAAAAGGGAAATTAACTTTGGTCTGACCTTTAAAAAGCAGAAAGAAGTGGATGGGGATGAGGGATAATATCATCAAAGAATGAGAATTCAATTTACTTTATACCAGTTTTTCCAGATTTCCCATTAGGTATCAAACTGTTTTCTAGTACCACGTCTGCTAGCCAGTAAGGATTCATAGACATAGTGGGATTGGGTAGCCTCAAGTACTTCGGAGGTGTTTGGAGCCTTTTTGGATTTCCAATGTTTCGCTATCAATGTTCTGGCAACCAGAAGAATGTGTGTAATGACAACACAAAAATTGGAGGGGAAGTTCTCTATGCCTACATTCAGTACTGCCAAGCTCGGGTTGGGGGTTGTCAGGATCCCCGTAATGTTATAGATAGAGCAAAATATGCTATTCCAAAAGCTGGTCAGGTGTTTGCAGGTCCAGAACAGATGGATCTTAGAAGATGGGAAACGTGGTTGTATTTATTGCAATCAGCGGACAGTAAGTTGAATTGTGCTTAGAGTGTGGTGAAAGATTTAAGGGTGTTGTTGTAGTATATAGATCTAAAATCAACTTTATGGCTTTATTTTGCCACTCACTGGTTGTGAAGTTTGGGATCATATGTGCAATGATATTGAGGGGTATGGGGATGTCTATCTAACGAGAGGTAGGGATTCTTGGTTTACAAAGATCTCTCCAAGCCAGCAGGGAGGCTTGCAAAGTGGGTGGGAGGTTTTGTGTGGTGAGTGGCTGCCAGGTGTCAAGGAGCAAGAGGGAGTGTACTGTAAGTCTTTAGTCAGGCTTAGAGCCTGTTCAATGTTACTCTGCAGAATGTCAGGGGAGGGGTTAAACCAGTTTTTGAGTTGGGTGAGAGGCTCTGAAGTAGTCATGGATATCTATTAAACCCATACCCCCCACAAGCCTATGCTTGACTAGGAGAGCCTTGGAACACTGTGGTCGCTTGGAGCACCAAAATCGTGAATCGTGTGAGCAGGGAGTTTAAGGCTCTAAGATGGGTATTGGGCAGTGGGATGGGTAATGTTCAGAAGATGTATAATATCTGAGGCAGTATGAGCATTTTGAATGAGGTTAACTGGCCAATCCAGGACATTTCTATTCTGGCTAACCTTTTGGTTTCATTAGTTATTCTATCTATCAAGGGTAAGTAGTTGGCATCTGCTAATTTCTGAAGGTCTGCCATAAGTTTCAGCCCCAAATACGATATATTTGACTTACTCCATGTGTAGGGGAAATCTGATTGTAGTTGAAAACGGAGGGGGGAGTGGAATATTTAATTCTAGGATTAGTAATTTTGTAAAATGTACTTTATATAAAGAAATCTGGCTAAACTCATTCAGGATACCATAGGCATGAGGTAGAGACATATTTGAGGAGGTTAGGAACAGAATGATGTCATCTGCAAATAGGTTTATGTTGTGGGGTCTATCTTGAATAGAGAAACCTGTTATATTGGGGTGGGTTCTAATCCTTTCAGCAAGTGGCTTTATAAGAAGTTTAAAAATAGAGGGAGAAAAGGGTCATCCCTGTCTTGTACCAATGGATATGATAAATGGGGTTGAGAGCATATTGGATATGTGCACAGGGGGACGAGCATAGGGCCAGGATGGTGGAGAGAATGGGCCCCATGAAGCTGAATTTTTGAAGGGTGTGGGTCACATAGCCCCAATGTATCCTGTCGAAAGCCTTCTCCGCATCCAAGGAGAGGAGCACAGAAGGAACCCGACAGGTCTTGATCAGGTATTGTATGACTTTGATGACTCTCCTCGTAGCATCAGATGCTTGCCTGCCTGGGGTGAAACCAGTTTGGTCCGGTTTTATGAGAGTAGGTAAGATAGGGAGAAGTCTATGGGCTAAAATGTTAGCGTATAGATTCACATCAGTGTTGAGTAGTGAGATGGGCCTAAAATTCGAAGGGGTGGAGGGGTCTTTACCTGATTTAGGAATAGTAACAACATAAGCTTTGAGCATTTTGGAGGGGAATGAGGCAGAGGACATTGCATCAGCATCGACCGACTGTAGGGTTGGGTATAAAATATTTTGGAAAATGTTGTAGTAGTCGTTAGTTAAGCCATCAGGTCCTGGTGATTTACCAGATGGCAGTGTTTTTATCGCTTTTATGATCTCAGGCTCCGTAATGGGGGTATTAAGAGATGCTAATTGTGCTTGTGAAAGGGAAGCAAGGTTGATACTTGCTAGAAAAGCTTGTATGCATTCATCTGTGGGTTGAGGGGTATTAGGGTCTTTCTCAAGATTTTACAGTGAAGAGTAGTACTCAGCCAATGAATTGGCTATGTCTTTTGGGTTGAATATTTTTTGTTATCTGCTGAATGAATAAGATATGGGATTTTTGTTTTAGTTCTACACACTTTGAGTCTTTGAGCAAAAAATCTGCCTGCCCGGTTGCCAGACAAGTAGTGGGATAAATTGAGGGCGTTGAAATGCTTGTCATACTGCTCAATGAGTAGGAGCCTGAGATCAGAGCGAACTTGAAGAGTTTATTTGCTATGAGTGTGTCAGCAGTTTTTTTGTTCAGGGATTCTATAGTCTTAATTTCACCAAGGAGTCGGTCCAATTTCTGTGTCCTCTGTCTCTTTTCCTGTGAGCAGAGTTGTGGGATAATTCTTCCAATTAAAGCTTTATGCGCACACCACAACATAACAGATTCAGATACAGAGTGATTATTCAACAAGAACAATTCAGTTACGTTTTTAGTAATTGTGGCAGCATGAGAGGGCATTTGAAGTATACAGGAATTAGCATGCCGCATATATGCAGGATTTGGAGTGTTCCCCTCCACTGTTATAGAGATATAGATGTTGTGTATGGTGGAAGAGGACAGTGCCTGCAACAACATTTTATCAACTACAATCATATTGATTCATGAATATGTGTTATGTCTGGCCGAGTGAAAGGAGTAGTCTCGTTTATTTGAATGTTGGCATCTACAGACATCATAAACATCCTCTGAATGTAAGAGAGGCTGCAGCCTTGGAAGGGGTCATTTAGATTTAGAAGTAGTGTCTATTGTGAAATCCGTGGTTGAATTGTAGTCTCCGTTTATCACCAGGGAGCCTCTTTGGGTAGTGGCTATTTTGCGAAACAGTTTCTTCAGAAAGCGTATTTGGTTGGAGTTATCCGAATAAAGGTTCACAATAGTAAAGGGTTTGTTGTTAAGTTCTCCTATCAGGATTAGATAACGTCCTTCCGGATCGACCTGAGTTTCTTGTAAGGTAAAGGCTATGGAGTCTTTAATGGCGATGAGAACTCTTTTTTGTTTTGTAGGTGCAGAGGTCAAAAAGATGCAAGGACATTTTTTGTGGTGGAAGTGGGGTGTGTTACAGGTTAAAAAAATGGGTCTCTTGTATACAGAGAACATCATCCTGAAGCTTAAGAGCTTCTCTCCAAACCAAGGCTCTCTTAGCTGGGTGGTTTAGTCTGTGCACATTAAAGGATATTATTTTAAAGACCATAGGTGTAGGTTAGGTAAAAATGCTGAGAGTACCTTATGGAGGTTCCAATTAGTCTTTGTGTGGTAAAGTCCAGGGTGCAGAGAATGGAGGGAAGTCTTTGCAGGCAGGTTCTAGTGATGGTTTAGTTCATCTTCTGCAGGTCAGACCAGTGGGAGGGGAGACAAAACAAGGTAAAAAGGGGGAAAAAACATACAACAGGAAAATAAATTGTTCTGTAAAAAAGTTAGATTCAAACAGGAATCTGGAGGCAGAACAGCTGTCCATTTCTACTGAGGAGGGGAAAGTTTGCGCACTATGTGCTCCATAGTGCTTTAGGAATCCAGTAGGTCGTTGTAAATTTTGTATGTGGGGTATCTAGGTGTTCTGTTTTTTGTTTTTCTTCTTTTGCGACACTGTTTGTCAATCACATGCTGTGTGTCTGCTGCCATATGTGGTTTTGACTTCGCTGGGCTATGGGAGAGCGGAGTGGAGGCACCAGGAGAGTGTCAGGTGGATCCGCCAAACGAGCCTGGGCTCGATGCGGTTGAGAGAGAGCCACCTGATGAGGACGGAGACCCGGCGCCGGCAAAATATTTTGGGTGAGATCGCGGGCCACCGGTGGGAAGGTATCCAGCAATCTCTTCAGCTGGGTGGCCTTTTTTTGTTTGGGGATCATCCCAGGAGGTGGACCGCAAACAGGCAGGTGGTGGTGGGTGTATGAGTGGTTGAAGGTACCCCTGTCAAAGCGGATTCCCGTCGCTGAAGCGGAGCAGAGGATTCAGACATCCATGCTGCAGAGCGGTAGCCACGCCCCCCGACACATTTCTTTCTTAACATACAATCAACCAATCATAGTCATTAACTCTTTATCTGAGCAAACTCATTATGTCACATTACTATTATGTCAGATTCAATTTCAGACATCTCATGATACATATGACACCTCCTATGTTTGGTTTTCATTCTCAATCACAAAACCCATTTAACCACTTAATCACAGAGGACGTCCATGGACGTCCTCGGCTTTGTTTGGTGATATCTGAATGATGCCTGCAGCTACAAGCATCATTCAGATATTGCCATCTTCAGCTGCCGATTCTGTGCACTATAAGAATGAATGATCAAAGTGGCAGTTCCACCGCTTGATCATTCTTTTAGGCAGCGGGAGGGGACGTCCCCCCTCCCGCCGCCATCCGATGCTTCTCCGGGCTTTCCCGTGCCATCGGGGGCCAGGAGAGCGAATCGGCCGGCGCTGCTGGGAAGCATAGAGATGACTGGTGACCAGATGGTCACCAGTTATCTCTATGAACGTCGGAGGCCCGGGCGCGACGTTATGACGTCACGCCCGGTACCCGGAAGTAAACAAAGCCACAATCGCGGCTGTCGGCATGTGATCGGTGAATTTGTTTTCACCGATTTCATGCTTGTAAGCCTGGAGGAGAGATGTGGGGTCTTATTGACCCCACATCTCTTCATAAAGAGGACCTGTCACAGTGATTCCTATAAAAAAATTATTAAAACGCCCCTATCCCGGTAGCTTGCGTGCAGAAGCAAACATGCATGCAAGTCCCGCCCACATATGTAAACACCGTTCAAACCCCACATGTGAGATATCGGTGCGTGCTTTAAAGCGTGTGCAACAATTCTAGGTACTAGACATCCTCTGTAACTCGAAAATAGTAATCTGTAAAAATAAATAAAACGTCACCTATTGAGATTTTTAAGTACCGAAGTTTGGCGCCATTTCATGAGTGTGCGCAATTTTAAAGCGTGACATCTCTTTACTCGGCGTAACATTGTCTTTCACATTATACAAAAAATTGGGCTACATTTATTGTTTTGTTATTTTTTAATTCATGATATTCATGATCGCAAATACCGTGCGAGAAAAAAAGTTGCAATGCCTGCCATTTTATTCCCTAGGGTGTCTGCTAAAAAAAATATATAATGTTTGGGGGTTCTGATTAATTTTCTAGCAAAAAATAATTGATTTTTACATGAAGGAGAGAAGTGCCAAAATAGGCCCAGTGATCAAGTAGCTAAACAACATCATATATTTGTTACATAGTCAGCAAAGTGATAACTTTAAAGGCACATTTCTTATATAAGGTTACAAAACACAAGGGGGCTTTTTACATAACTCTTTCAATGTCTGCTATTGTTCATCTTCATTATATGGAAGTTGATGGGATTAGTAGTATGCAAAAGAAAGAAAGCATTGTTTTTGCTGTCTTTTCAGCTCACTGTAAGTTTAACAAGTAGTTTCAGTACTTGCTAAAAATTGTCAGGAATTATAAGCTGCAATTAGAGTTGAGCGAACCCAAACTGTAAAGTTTGGGTTCGGTGCGGGTTTTTCCCGGACCCGAACCCGAATAATTGGAAAAAGTTTGGGTGCGGGTTCGGAGTTCGGGAAAAAAAAAATGCGCGGAGGTCCCCGCAAATTCAATAACCAGACCCTTTAGGTCTGGTATGGATATTAACGGGAACCCCGCCGTCAATTAAAAAAAAAAAAAAGATGTGCAGTTCCCCCTAAATATCCATAACCAGACCCTTCAGGTCTGGTATGGATATTAAGGGGAACCCCGCAGTCAATTTAAAAAAAAAATGATGTGCGGTTCCCCCTAAATATCCATAACCAGACCCGTTATCCGAGCACGTTGACCTGGCCGGCCGCAGAAAAGAGGGGGGGACAGAGTGCGGCCCCCCCTCTCCTGAACCGCACCAGGCCACATGCCCTCAACATTGGGAGGGTGCTTTGGGGTGCCCCCAAAGCACCTTGTCCCCATGTTGATGGGGACAAAGGTCTCATCCCCACAACCCTTGCCCGGTGGTTGTGGGGGTATGCGGGCAGGAGGCTTATCAGAATCTGGAAGACCCCTTTAACAAAGGGGACCCCCAGATCCTGACCCCCCCTGTGTGAAATGGTAATGGGGTACACTCTACCCCTACCATTTCACGAAGGAAGTGTAAATTCTTGTAAAAAAAAAAAAACACACCGTAGAATAAAGTCCTTTATTAATAAAAAAATAAATAAAAAAACTCCAGCTGTGATAATCCACTCGTTCCCGGCTTCCTGCTCCAACGTTGTCCTGATCCAGCGACGGGTGATCTCCAGCGATGAGAAGATCCAGCGACGAGTGCGGGTGATCTCCAGCGATGAGAAGGTCCATCCATCCAAAGAGCAGCATCGCCGACCTCCACTCACCGCTGGACACAGCCCAGCGAATGACGCGCTGAAGCTCTGACATTACTTATATAGGGGAGGCAGGGCCACCCATCACATGACCCCGCACCCTCTGAGGTACCCTCTGCTACATCACTGGGTAAGCCCAGTCTTCCCTCTTCCTGGGCTTCCCCAGTGACGTAGCAGAGGGTACGTCAGAGGGTGCGGGGTCACGTGACGGGTGGCCCTGCCTCCCCTATATAAGTAATGTCACAGCTTCAGCGCGTCATTCGCTGGGCTGTGTCCAGCGGTGAGAGGAGGTCGGCGATGCTGCGCTCTGGATGGATCTTCTCATCGCTGGAGATCACCCGTCGCTGGATCAGGACAACGTTGGAGCAGGAAGCCGGGAACGAGTGGACTATCACCGCTGGAGTTTTTTTTTTTTTTATTATTAATAAAGGACTTTATTCTACGGTGTGTGTTTTTTATTTTTTACAAGAATTTACACTTCCTTTGTGAAATGGTAGGGGTACAGTGTACCCCATTACCATTTCACACAGGGGGGGGGGGTCAGGATCTGGGGGTCCCCTTTGTTAAAGGGGTCTTCCAGATTCTGATAAGCCTCCCGCCCGCATACCCCCACAACCACCGGGCAAGGGTTGTGGGGATGAGACCCTTGTCCCCATCAACATGGGGACAAGGTGCTTTGGGGGGCACCCCAAAGCACCCTCCCAATGCTGAGGACATGTGGCCTGGTGCGGTTCAGGAGAGGGGGGGCGCACTCTGTCCAAATACAGTACAAAACAGATTATAGCGCACACATGCAAAAATGACACCAGCTTAGATGTATAGCATTTTTAGGGTGTGCCCACCAAGTATCTTTTTGTATTTTGTATAGACCCTGACCAGGTCTCTTGGCTGGAGCACCCCTCCCCCTCTTCATTACCTCACATTAGTGGCCACCAGTGTATAGGAAGAAACCCTTCAGTTCTCCCACATAGAGGAGTATATCTCCCATGGTTGAGACCCAGGTTCTTTCATTCTATTACTAGGGTAGGACCCACTAATTCGGGGTACTTTGTCGCAGTAAGTGGGCTTAGCACTATATGACTATATAGTGTGACCAAACCCCCGTATTTTTGAATATGTTCAGGTGTTTTTAACTAGCCTTGCAGGATAAATGTCATTTTTGCATGTGTGCGCTATAATCTGTTTTGTACTGTATTTGGTCTTATAGCAGCACCAGCTTAGATGTATAGCATTTTTAGGGTGTGCCCACCAAGTATCTTTTTTTATTTTTTTTAAATTGACGGCAGGGTTCCCCTTAATATCCATACCAGACCTGAAGGGTCTGGTTATTGAATTTGCGGGGACCTCCGCGCATTTTTTTCTAAAAGTCCATGTCCCATTGACTACTTCCCGAACCCAAATTTTTTTTTAAAGTTCGGGTTCGGACCCGAACCCGAACATCCAGGTGTCCGCTCAACTCTAGCTGCAATATATTAAATTAGACTTTTTTTCTTGGGTTTAGATATCCTTCATTGCCCATTTCCCTAAAAACAGCCACGAGAAGAAAGAAGGAAGTAAATCATAATACCTTTTTTTCACTGTGATGGGCAAAGATTTACTATATATTCATACTTAAAGTGTATCTTCACCGAAAAAAAAAAAATATTAAAAGCTAGCAGCTACAAATACTGCAGCTGCTGACTTTTAATATTAGGACACTTTACTCTCCTGGAGTCTAGCGCCGCCGGCAGCAGAGGACGAGAGATCGCTCATCACTCTGCTGCCCCACCGCCATCCTCGGTGAGGGAACCAGGAAGTGAAGCATTGCGGCTTCACTGCCCAGCTCCCCTACGGCGCATGAGCGAGTCATGTGCGCCGTGCTCACTGGTCCCCACTGTGTTCTGGGAGCCGTGTATTTCCCAGAACACAACGGGGGGGGAATGACAGAATCTGACGTCCTGCCCGCAGTCTACCCGCAGACTGTGTGGCCGGAAGTGGGTGAAAATACCTGTCTTTAGACAGGTATCTGCACCCCCTCCCCCCTGAAAGGTGTCAAATGTGACACCAGAGGGGAAGAGGGTTCCGATGAGCGGAAGTTCCACTTTAGGGTGGAGCTCCACTTTAAAATGTCTTTAGGTTTACTGTTTTACTGCAAATATAAATCTAACTACATCCATAATGTGAAACAGCACTCAATGGAAAAAATAAAGTCAGACTTTACTGCCACAAAGAGAAACTCATGCCGCATACACACGGTCGGAATTACCGATGGAAAAAGTCAGATGGATTTTTTTCATCGGATATCCAGACCTTGTGTATGTCCCATCTGACTTTTTCTGTTAGAAATTCCGACGGATTTAGAAAGAGAAAATGTTCTCTTTTTTTCCGAGGGAAAACATTTCTATCAGAAATTTTGTGCGTCTGTATGGAATTCCGACGGATAAAAAAACATACATGCTCGGAAACAATTTGACGAATGCTCGGAAGCATTGAACTTCATTATTCTAGGCTTGTCGTAGTGTTGTACGTCACCGCGTTTTCGACGGTCAGAATTTGGTGTGTCCGTGTGTATGCAAGACAGCTTGAGCGGAATTCCATTGGAAAAACTCATTGGAGTTTATTCCGACGGGAAATCTGATCGTGTGTACGGGGCATCACATTACAATATCTAAAATTATCATCAATTGCAAATTCACTCTTTTATTGGAGCACATAAATCCAGAGGGCAGATTCATTTTAGTGACGGGGACCCTAGATGATCAGTTGTACTCTTTTATCTCCTACTGTGCCCCAAATTGGGGTCAAGCTCATTTTTTCCAGAACCTATTTAGAACACTAGGCTGTGCAATCTCTGGGGGAGACTCAAATATCGCTTTTGATCAGGGGCTTGACAAAACTAAACCTCCAACGCCCAGCTTATCCACCCTTCTAAAAGTAGCTCTACAATTGCTAAACTCATCTTCCAGCAGTGCCTGACTGATATCTGGAGAGAAATAAATCCCACCCAAAGAGACTACACACACTTCTCTAGCCCACACCAAACTTATGCTAGAATTGATAACATTTTGGTTTCTATACATCACATTCTGGGCACTCAAATCCTATATTAAAGATACCGTTTGATCAGATCACTCTATAGTCATAACTACTCTTCGAAAATGATACACACAATCTAGTCTGCCTCACTGGAGACTCATTGAGTCGATTTTTAGTGATCTCATTAGAGTAGTGTAATTAGGGAAGGTGCTGAAAGAATACTTTCTCTTAAATGACGTAGAAGGGACTAAGGCGGAAACGCTCTGGGCAGCACACAAAATCACAATCCAAGGTAAATTAATTCAAACTGCTACCCAAATCAAATGGGAGAAATGGGCAGAGATTAAAGGCATTATCATCCTTGTGTTCTAAACATAAAGTCTTAACATCACAACTGGATGCGGTCCGCCTAGCTCTTAATATGTCTCTAACAGCAGAAAAGAGCATTTGCTGAAGCAGGGTGTGATTCTAAAACCGAGACAAAATAGGCTCATCAGTAGCCTCTAAGCTCTCCCTTCGAACACGTTCATACACAATACCACAATTTAGAACAATGGGGGACGCCCTCACAGCAAATCCTTTAAACATCATGCATTCTGTTCACGCATTCTACGACAAACTATATAGTGCAGATACTATGGGTGACCCATTGAGTATCTCACAGTTCCTAGACAATCCCGACTCCGTAGATAGACACTGAGATAGGCTAGAAACTCCCATCACTGCTGATGAAGTGATTGAAGTTATCAAAACCTTTTAGAAGGCACCTGCCCCAAGCCCAGACGGTCTCTCAGTGCCATATTACAGGGCGTTTGATAGCATCCTAACACCTTATTTTGCCAGGTTTTTCAACACCAAAAGGAAGGGAGATCAGTTTGATAGACATCTAAACTCAGCATATATCTCAGTAATCCCCAAGCCAAATAAAGATTCAGGAGAAGTGGGAAATTATAGACAGATTTCCCTTATAAACAATGACATTGTCAAATCGTATGGCCTCTTTTATTAGTCTTTGCATCCACAAAGACCAAGTGGGGTTTATGCCAGGTTGACAAGGCCCGGAGCAAATCAGGAGAGCGATTGATATTATCTCTCTCCTTTAGTCAAGTTGGGATGGACGCCCCAGCCAAAAGGGTATGTTGTTGTCAATTGACCTCCAGAAGCCTTTGCCTCCGTCTCATGGCCCTATTTGTTTACAGTCTTGCAGTGTTGGGTTTTTGTCAGAAATTCATGGGTCTCATGAGAGCCCTATACTCCACCCCGGAAGCTCGGATTAGACATCAAGGCTTTTACTCTGAACCCATTAAAATTGCTAAAGGTACCCGGCAGTGTTGCTCGCTGTCCCAATTGATTTTTGCCATAGCAATAGAAACACTAGCAATAGCTATCAGAACACATCCGGACATTGCTGTGGTTAAGTGTGGACACCAAACACATACATGTGGACCCCTTGCTGATGATCTCCTTCTTTTCATTACCTCCCCACTCACTTCCCTTCCTATTGTTTGCAAACTCTTGGATGACTTTTCCAAAGTCTCAGGCCTGCAAGTAAATCTAGCTAAATCACAGGCCATGAACATTTCTCTCCCGACCCTATAGTGGAACAGCTGAAGGACTCATTTCAATTTGATTGGGGCGACTCATCTATTCATTATCTAGTCATATTTCTCACTCCCAAAATAGAACAGCTCTATGCAGCTAACTATATCTGCCGATTTTCCAGAAGCTGGAATCAGATCTCAGAGCCTGGGCCCAATATGATCTATCATGGGTGGGAAGAGTAAATTCTGTTTAAATGACTCTTACCCAGACCCCTTTACCTATTTTGCTCCCTCCTGATCCCAATAAAAAGGATACACCTTTGATCTTTTCAGTGTAAGGTTATTAATTTATCTGGGGAAAGACCGAGTATTGCTTCCCTCAAGGAATGCTGTTTAATCTTAGATCCCGAGGAGGTCTTGAACTTCTGAATCTCCTATGGTATTATCAAGCAGAAAGACTAGTGCAGCTATCAACTGTTTACTCCAGGTTTGAGAAACCTGGCTGGGTTCAGATAGAGAGACAGGCAGTCCCTCCCATACATTGGACTTTCTACTATGGTACGCCCTAAAAAACCATCCCCCGATTATGTCCCCTTCCCTATTCCACTCTGTTTCTTTATGGGATAAACTGAAAGGTCTTCCCTCGCTGATCTCTGTCCTCCAACCCCTAGCTCACATCTTTCATAACCCAAGGTTCAACCCAGGGTTTAGAAATAAGGGCTTTCAAATGGTGGCTAGACAAGGGCATGTACCGTATTAGGGCACTTCTTCACCTCATTGGGACCTATTGCGCTCAAACACTGCATTAAAAAACTGCTTCCTTCAGATCATTTAAGGGAAATTACAATATCTCCTTAACAGAAGTGAGTCTGAAGGTCATTACACGGGGGTACTTAACCCCTACAAAGCTGGCAAGGATTTTCCCCTCCTTCTCCCCTTTATGCTTTAGAAGCTGCTACATGCTGCTTTCAATGATCCACATTTGGTGGGAATGTCAAAAAATTTGAGACTATTGGAATAAAATCTTTTACCTAATCCGTAAAACTACGGGGGGCTCGGTTAACAACCGGAAAAAAAACACATTTCAAAAAAAGTAATTTGTATTTTAATGAGTGAAAAGCATGACTTAGTACTTGGTGGCTGGTAAGACCTGCAGTGGTTATGGTACTGCAGCCTTCTTTCCATCCCTCAATCGCAGAGCTTAAGTGATTATCGCTCCCAAAGGAGGTAGAGGGATAGTGGAGATGAATGCAGTTTCTAGGATGATTCTTCCCAATGGTTAGAATATTCCCCAAAACATGAGCCAAGACTTCATGAAGGGTGTACCAGGCATATAACATCTTTATTGAGAAGGCAGGCTCTTATATATACCAATAAGAATACTTGCAGTAATCAGATGGACAATGACACACTCCAACAGCATACAATGGGTACCAAGGAGCCTCCAATACACATTTATCATCAATAGAAATTCACACAATACAGTGTCTTGAGAGCCAGACTAAGGTTCATTTACATGACAGTAGCAAACAACATTACCACAGCAAGCTTTTATTGTACACCCGCCCTCTCTCTGCCTCGGAGATATTGAGATCAGTTAAAGAACAAACCAATTATCTCCAGGCAGAGAGCACACAATTTTCCCAAAAGTTTGAACACCCCCTTCCACACAAGGTATCCCTACAATTACATATCCCCTGATAGCCCCGATCTTGGGAACCAACATATCTAAATTTCACCCAGATTGGTCCAGGGGTTCTTAAAAGAAAACCGAACCTTTGAGAAAATACAGAATAAAGTCTATTTTCTTCACAGTGGCAAAACCCTTGTTGGAGATCACAGAGGTCAGACATTTCTTGTTGTTGGCCACCAGCTTTGCACACATCTCAGGAGGGATTTTGGCTCACTCCTCTTTGCAGATAGTAAATGCAATCAGTTTCCCTATTGATGCAATGAAGTTGTACTATCTCCTTTGCAGGAAAACACCCCCAATGCATAATGTTTCCACCTCCATGTTTGATGATGGGAATGGTGTTCTTGGGGTCATAGGCAGCATTCCTCCTCCTCCAAACAAGGCAAGTTCTTATCTGACCACAACACTTTCACCCAGTTCTCCTCTGAATCATTCAGATGTTCATTAGCAAACTTCAGATGGGCCTGTACATGTGCTTTCTTGAGCAGGGGGACCATGCTGACGCAAGAATTCAGTCCTTTCCAAGGTAGTGTATTATTAATTGTTTTCTTTGTGACTATGGTCCCAGCTGCCTTGAAATCATTGACAAGATTTTTCTGTGTAGTTCTGGGCTGATTTCTCGCTGTTCTCACGATCCTTGAAAATCCACAAGGCGAGATCTTGCATGGAGTCCCAGACCGAGGGAGATTGACAGTTATTTAGTGTTTCTTCCTTTTGCATATAATCGCACCAGCTGTTTTAAGCCTTTTACCAAGCTGCTTGGTGATGATCTTGTAGCCCATTCAAGCCTTGTGTAGGTCTACAATCTTTTTTTTTTTTTTTTTACGTTTTTATTTGAGATTTTACAGTTACATCATATATAACCAGCAAACATGAACAAATGCGGACGCAGCCGCCAAGAAGTTAAAATAAGAGAAAGATGCAACAAAGGTTAATACGAATCCTGCATATAACAATAACCGGAGGTAAATCCGGGCGTAGCCGCCAACTGAGTCATAATGTTGAGTGCCTTATTTCCCCTTTAGAAGGTCAAGCATCAACAGCAAAATTAAGTCTTAGGATAAACAAAACTCAGTACATTGTGTAGGCATGAGTATCAGCATAACTAAAATTATAAAGGGACATGAAGAACATCACATTCTTACACTACCAAGGCTGGTACCATCAGGGGTCGGCAGCAGCTCAAGGTAAAGTCTAACTCAATCTATACACTTGTGACAGAAACCTTACTGAAAAGGGGGAGGGAATTAACGGGAAGAAGAGGGGAGCCTGCCACAGCTCTATACCGGTATAACCAATAGGGAATCAAGATCAGTACAGTCAGGACCTAATACTCTTGTAGTCGTCAGTCGAAGCAAAGTGAGTCCAGCAGGCCCACATGTCCGTGAACCTAGAAGGGGAGTCGTTCGCCTGGTGGATCAGTTCCTCCATCTCCATCGTCTTTTGAATACGCTTGAACCAATCCAACACAGACGGAGGAGTGGGAGAGAGCCAGTTGAGTGGTATACACATGCGGGCCGTATTCACCATATGTATGGCCAGAGATCGGCAGTAGCCTTTCGGGAGCGACCGGGCATGGTGAAGGAGGAACTGAGCGGGCGTGAACTCCAGATTGAAAGTAGTTACTCGGGTGATATAGTTGTGGACCTCTGTCCAATAAGGTTGGAGTTTGGGGCATGACCACCATATATGGAGGAAGGAACCCATCTCTTGATTACATCTCCAGCATGTTTTCGTAAGTGCGGAATTAATGCGGTGTAGTTTAAGAGGGGTTTTGTACCATCTGGAAAGGATTTTGTACGCATTCTCCTGTGTCTGGACGTTAACAGAGCCTTTGTGGGCGAGTCTATAAACGTCCTCCCAATCTGAATCTGTAAGATCAAGCATGAGATCCCGTTCCCACTGTTGGTTAGCCCAATGGACTTTAGATGAGTGTGTAGAAAACCATAGTCGAGATAAGGTGCCTCTGTGGTTCTCTGCTAGAGCATATGTTTTCAAAGGAAGTGGTGGCCCTGGACCAATTTGGTTGAGGAGCCGGTTTAGTAAAGAAGTGGTGGATTTGTATATATGTCCAGAATGGGAAGACGTCCGTGTTAATTTTGGTAGCAAGGTCAGGTTGTAGCAGGAGTTGAAAATTAACAAAAAATTGTCCAGACTGTACGGTAGGGTGGGGCCAGTTCTTTGCTAAAAAGGTGGAGTACGGGGCGTGGCCTGGAGCGGCATGGGATAGGACGCTAGCTAGCTGAGCTCCGCCGGCCGTTTATCCTACTTACCCTATCCTGCGGTTACACCCGTGACTTTTCTTGCCAGAACGATCCAGCAGACCCCGGACTATTCAGCGGTCATGGCCCCACCTAAGACGAGCAAGTCGGCTGGCCCGAAAATTGATCAATACCTCCGTCAGGAGAAGGACCCCCCGGGACAAGATGGCGGCGCCACAAGGGCATAGGAAACAGCAGTCGGTGCGGACATAGCCAAGGTGCTACTGGCTATCACCTCCTGCCGAGAAGCTGTGGCAGCCTGCCAGACCACCCTCACAGCGAAAATAGAGGAGGTGAAGGTGGACATCTCACTGGTGCGCCAGGACATGCAGAGATTGAGGGAGCGGGTGTCCGAGGCAGAGGTGAGACTGGGCGCCGTGGAGGACTCCCTCCCCCCTATTCAGCATTCCACAGAGGCCATGCAGTTACAGATCAATCAGCTTCTGCAAAAGCAAGACGACCTCGAGAATAGAAGCCGCAGGTGTAACTTAAGGTTTGTCGGCCTGCCCGAGGGGGTGGAGGGGAGAGATCCACAGGACTTTCTGGAAAAGCTGCTCCGGGATACTTATGGCAGAGAGGCCTTCTCCCCCATGTTCGCCGTGGAGCGCGCTCACCGAATGTCAGGCAGGCCGCCGCCACCCGGGGCACCCCCCCGCACGTTCATAGCCAAATTCCTGAACTACAGGGACAGAGACGCTATCCTCCGGCTGAGCAGGGAGAGGGGTAATATCCCGTACGACAACAAGATGGTGGCCGCCTTTCCTGATTTTTCGACTGAGGTGCAGCGCAGAAGGAAGACCTTCATGGAGGCCAAGCGGCATCTCCGGGTCAAGCACATAAAGTATGCCATGCTATTCCCGGCCCGTCTACGCGTGGAGGTGCTGACCTGGCTGTAGCGACAAGACAGACACAGATAAGTACTATGTCTCCTTCGGCTGCATTGCTGTTACTGGCGCCTTAGCCCCACAGTTTGTTTTGACCATCCCTGCGGGGGTCCCCATACCCCGGGTGTTTCCCCTCATCTCTCCCCCTGTTATGCCCATGCGGGGTGCCTAAACCCGACAGTTCGTGTCCCCCTGACTTTCCCTGGCCGGATGCTCATCCCCCTCCCCATGCGGTGTAGTGGGCTCCGAACTGCATCCTGGACATTGCTCTCTGACGCCCGGAGCCCCGAGACACCCGGGACACCCCTGCAGGGTGTGACCCCCCCTCGGGGGGCTACAGTATGCGGGGAGCTGGGATTCTTTACTCCTCACATGGGCAGATCCTCTCCTGGGGGTGTGGGCTGCTCACTGGTATGTCTGGGGGGAATGATTACTTGGGGTGATTTTTGGGGGGGGCTCCCCCCTTTTTTCTTATTTTTTTTCTTTTTGTTTTACCCTTTTGGATGCTGGACTCTTCTGGTTAGGGGTCTAATTCACCTACAAAAACTCTTTTCATCTTTTGCTAAACTGACAGATGTATAGTCGCTTCTAATTTGTAATCTCTCCTCTCCGGCGGAGGGAGGAACGCTATTTAGGGGCTCGCAATGGACAGCGGGCGAAGTCCTACACTGTGCTTGTGCACGCAGCGGAATTCCGCCCTACCTGCAGCAACCCACCTTCAAGCCTGGGAGGCTACCGCCACACGGTCGCACCCTGAGCGAACTGGCTGGACGCTATCCGGGACTGTGCTGGTGGTCTTCCTATGTGTATCCTTGATAATCGTATTTTTTTCCCATTATGCATAGGGTGCT
This sequence comes from Rana temporaria, assembly GCF_905171775.1. Taxonomy (NCBI): domain Eukaryota; kingdom Metazoa; phylum Chordata; class Amphibia; order Anura; family Ranidae; genus Rana; species Rana temporaria. The sequence continues at coordinate 324,094,003 of NC_053490.1, forward strand.
GCTTTTGCCACGTTGGCAGTTAAGGGTTCAAGCCCGCACCAGTTGGGGACAGTGCAGGGCAGGGTGGGGGGAGGGATGCAAAGGTTGTGGGCTACTGTTATTTTTCATTTATTTTATGTTCTATCTGAGCAAAACGTGTTTAGAGGGTATTTCAATGAGTTGCTGCTGGTGTATAGGGCTATGTATCTGTGTGGTCATGGGGGAATGTGGTATGCAACTGAAAATCATCTGAATCCTGGGGTTCTATATCTTCCCTTGTTCGTCCCATGGCCACGCTAAAGCTTCTGACTTGGAATGTCCGTGGGATGAGAGATCCAATTAAGCGCTCTGCAGTATTTGCAATACTTAAAAAATTGAGGGCGGACGTTGTGGTCCTGGTGGAGACGCACGCGGAGGGCTTGGCCCAGCGGGCGCTCGGGCGATCGTGGGTAGGCTGGGGATTTCACTCAGTCCACACATCTCACTCCAGAGGGGTCTCTATATTAATTGCCAAAACGGCGCACTTTGAACTCCAGGATTCAGTGATAGATCCACAGGGCAGGTATGTCTTCTTGAAAGCTAAACTGTACGGGGACTTGGTCCTCCTTATGGCATTCTACGTCCCACCCCCGTTTCAGTCCACTATAGTGATTGCAGGATTTGACTTTATGGCCCTGCACCCTGACACGCCGGCGATTTGGCTGTGTGATTTTAATAATGTACTAGACCCCTCCCTGGACAGGATGGATATCCGGCTAATCCCCCGTAGAAGTCCCTTTGCGACGAAACGATTGTTGGGTGCCGTGACGTCATCGCGTTCCGTCCTGAACGCTGGCCGTGGTTGCAGACTGAGTAGCGAGGAGCATCGGAACACTACAGCTGAAGCGCTCTTTCTTATCCTTGTCCACTGTTATGCAGTTTTTGGCAACTTAACTGTAAGTGCATTACCTAATTAAACGTAACTCTTTGGTTTAAACGTTATGCACTATGAGAAGTTTCTTTTGTTCCATTTTATGACACCCGGATTGAATGCTGAGTTTCATTATTATTGAAAAGGTATTGGGAGACCTGACTTCCCATAGGCTCTATAAGACTGGTGGAAAACAGTCTTTACCTCTGGTAAGCGGTTAATCCTATTTCACGAATTGCATGGGTGAACACCATTTCACAGCAATCAAGAATTCATCACATTTTGTTATTTAAGGAACTTTTCTATAGATGAAACAACACCGGATTGAGACACTCTTTAATTTTGGGCTTTCAAACGGACTTTGCTGTCTCTTATACACTCATTATTATCCTATTTTATTCTGACTCTTTTTCATCAAGGATTTTTGTCTACACATTTTTTTGCACTTTTACTCAATTGTATTTAAGTATTTAATTATTAATAATAGCGCTGCACTGTTTTCCATTTTTATGTCTTTTAATTTGTTGTACACATTTTAGTGCTAGCAGCTACCTGTTTTTTGTTTGTTCACAACAACATTCATCACTCTTTATCACCAATTAACCAGCGCAGCGTCAACCTTTGGGTTTTTTTCTTCCCTGACTCTGACTCCCTGTCGGAGGACTTCTTGCTGACCTACTGATCCCCCGACTGACTGCACAGCAGACCCAAACACTTGAGGAACCACTGACGGCGGAGGAAATATCCGCCGCTCTGGCTGGTCTTCCGAAGTCCAAGGCACCGGGGTCGGATGGTTTACCAGCCGAGTTCTACTCCACCTACGCTGAAACATTGGTTCCCAGACTCCTTGCCCTCTATAATTCCATTTTCGATGGCTCAGAGCTCCCGCCCTCGATGAGGGAAGCCACCATAGTACTAATCCCCAAGCCAGGAAAGGACCCTCATACCGCCCCATTTCCCTTTTACAAGTAGACATTAAGATTCTAGCCAAAGTGCTCTCGGCCCGCCTTAACACCGTGATCCTCTCCTTAGTGCATGCAGATCAGGCAGGCTTTATGCCCGGCCGGAACACCTCCTTTAACCTCAGGAGGCTGTTCATCAACCTTCAGGCCAACCATGACAATCTAGGGTCTAGAATAATCGTCGCCTTGGATACTGCCAAGGCGTTCGACTTGGTAGAATGGCGGTACCTATGGACATGCCTTTCCAAATTCGGGATAGGCCCCAAATTCATACAATGGGTGAAACTCCTCTATCAGGCCCCTGTGGCTAGAGTTCTGGCCAACGGGTGGCCCTCGGATCAATTTCCACTGCGGCGTGGCACGAGGCAAGGCTGCCCCCTGTCGCGGCTGCTGTATGCTCTGGCGGCAGAACCGTTGCCAATTGCCATACGCACACACCCAGATATAAGGGGCCTGCGGAGGGGTGACGTTGAGGAGAGAATAAGCACGTACGCAGACGACACACTATTGTACTTGGACGATTCCACTGACTCTCTCTCACTGGCACTGGCCCTGATAGAGCGCTTTGGCGCCTTCTCGGGACTCAGGATCAACTGGAACAAGTCCCAAATACTCCCATTGGATAGCTATCCGATGTCAAGAGATGGGGCCCTTCTCCCACTGCAAAGAGTGGCCGAGATCAAGTATTTGGGGATCCGGACCACTAGAGACCCGGCAGACTATACCTCAATGAATGTCACGCCATTGTATGATATGCTGAAGTCAAGAAGTCAGGCTTGGGCCCGACTCCCAATAGGAGTCACGAGCCGCATAAATTTAATAAAGATGGTCCTGCTGCCTAAGATTCTCTACATGGTGTGGCATTCACTGGTGTATCTGGTGCTCAGGTGCTTCAGACTAATGGAAACCCTTCTTAAGCTGTTTGTGTGGGGCACCGCAAGACACAAACTCCCCTGGCATAGACTGAAAACCCTGACCGACCTAGCCGGACTGGCGTTACCTGACTTTAATGCGTATTATATGGCTGCCCAGTTGTCGCAACTATTTCACGTGGACAAGGTAGATAGGACTAGGTTCCTCGGCCTCCTTTGCCCTGCGTGGACCCAGTCAATAAGCGACCCTTTGGTGGCAATAGCAGGGGGGGCGAAGCTGGTGGGGGGACGTCACTCCTTGTTGTACCATTACAGAAGGGTGTGGAGCGTAGTTTAAGATAGGCTGGGCATCTCGCCCTTACATGGCTACACCTCCCTGTGGCACAACTCCGCCCTGCCGGAGCTGGAGCGCATTCGGGACACCGAGATGTGGAGTACTAGGGGAATTTACTACTTATCCCATGTTACCAGAAACGGAAAACTCAAACCCTTCAATGTGTTACAGACTGAATACAATCTGCCTGACCACATGCTATTCCACTACGCCCAACTGCGACACGCCTTTCAGGCTCAATTCCCCCAAGATGACTTGGCCCTAGCTGATAACCTTATGGCAGCAGTTAAATACCCCGACCCCAAAAAACTAATCACTCAGTTCCACGCTATGATCACACTCCCGAGTGCAACGGTGTCTGCTTACGCCCTAAAGCCCAGGTGGGAGGGGGAGGTGGGCCCACTGGAAGATGACGAGTGGAGTGACGCTCTAGATGCTTGCAAACTTGTATCCCCAAAATTGTCGGATCGCCTTACGCAAACCTTCATCATAAATAGAGCATATCTTATGCCTCTCAGGATCCCCAAGTACAGGAGGGATTCCCCCGCTACGTGTCCAATGTGTACTCACAATACGGGCACCTTTTTCCATTTAATCTGGCAGTGCGCTAAGGTCCAGGCCTTCTGGGAACAGGTGGTGATTTAACAAAATGTTTGGCAATGTCGGGGGAAGAGAGTAGTTTATGACCTTGTTAGTCAGTCAAGGAGTGGACGGTCGTCGTGGCTTTTTTAGATTGTAATGCCGCGTACACACCATCACTTTCTGCGATGGAAAAAAACGTCATTTTCAAAAACGTCAATTTAATTGACCGTGTGTGGGCAAAAACGTCGTTTTATGTCTTCTAAAAAACGACAGAAAAAAATTGAAGCATGCTTCAATTTTATGTGTCGTTTTTCAAAAGTGCACTTTTTACCTCACAGAAATTGACCGTGTGTAGCAAAAAACGTCGTTTTCTAAGACGTTTTTTCATCTACGCATGCCCAGAAGCTAGCTTCAATGGTAAAACGTGGTGGAACGTAACCTGACTTTGCAAGATCATTGTGAGAAAACGATGGTGTGTATGCAACTTCGTCTTTGAAAATTGAAGTTTCAAAAACGTCATTTTTTACTTCACAGAAAGTGTCGTTTTTTTTCATCACATAAAGTGATGGTGTGTACGCGGCATAAGGCCTTGGCGAGCAGTTTACTAGCTTTGTTGCCATATTCGTAAAAGGTTTTTTTGGCCAAAATAAATTTACGCCTGATCCGTTTACCTAAAACATCCAAAAGTTCCGCTCGTGCTTGGATTAGTTTCTGCATAGTTGTTAGAGCAAGCGTGTGCTTATGGTCATTTTCCAACCGTCGAATCCTCTCCATGAGGTCGGCATACTGTTTAAGCCTTTCTCTATTGCGTTTAGCAGATGCTGCGATCAAAATGCCCCTAACCACACACATAATTTGAGGCGAGATTCTTTAGATATGATCGGGTCAGTAAGTAAGGAGGGATCTAATCTCCATTCGTGTGATCGCGGTCGGTTCTCTGGGAAGAACAGTGTGGCCGAAACGGGATTATGGTCCGATAAAAACATGGGGTCAATGGAGGCGCATTTTAACAAGGGTAGATCTTCTTGGGTAATGAACAGGTAGTCTAATCTGGAGTATCTGTTATGAGGTGCAGAATAGAAGGTATAGTCTCTACCTGTAGGATTCAAGGTGCGCCACGTGTCGTGTAGGAGGAGGTCCCGAAGGTGTGTTTTTATTCTCCTCAGAGCTGCGCACGGGAGGGAGGAAGTGCCAGTAGAGGTGTCTTGGGTAGGGTTGAGCTGAGCATTAAAGTCACCTCCTAACACCAGTGTACCGTCCTTAATAGAGGCTAATAGTACTGATACAGAATTAAAAAATGATACCTGACGTGAATTCGGGGCGAAGATGTTAGCAAGTGTAATAGTTCGATTAAGATATGTGCCTTTTAGAAACAAGTATCTGCCCTCTGGATCCGCCATAGACTCAGACAATTGGAAAGGGCAATGTTTAGCTATCAATATGGAGACCCCCTTCGATTTAATACTCAAATTAGTTGCATGGTGTACCATAGGGAAATGATAGTTATAAAGTTTGGGCGTAGAGTCCGTTCTGAAATGTGTTTTTTGCACGAATACAATGTCGGCCTTAGCACGGTGCATAGCCAATAGGAGTTGGGCTCGTTTCTCAGGAATGTTGAGCCCTCGCGCATTCAGGGATACAATCTTGAGTGTGGGCCTGTCGGTGGTCTTCCTAGCATCAGTCATTGTGCTTAAGAAAAGGATAGGTCACTAGTGAACGGAAGATAAGGAATTAGGAGAGCTGTGGCAGGCTAATGGGAAAGGTCTGTAGGAATCAGAAACAAGGGGCTGGGACTAGGGGAAGGTATTCCGGTCACTCACACAAACCCTTTCCCGATGCAGGGGAATGGGGTCTGTAGAGAAAAAAAAAAAAACAGGGTTACCGGAAATGGTCAGTGGTCAAAAACGAAACAAAGGACCACTGCGTAGGGGTTGGTTTGTCTTTCGGGAAAACTGTACAACAGTAAGAGGATATATATTAAAACCCATTATCTCTTCCAGAGCCCAAACATGAGCGAAAAACAGGCATGTGGGGTGTGCTTATGTGTGGGGGAGTGCAAATCAGGTCCCCTGATGTTGACAGCTGAGTAGAACGGGGAACCACAGGGTAACAAATAAAGGGAACAACTGTCCAACACAGTCCCTTAAACGAAACAGTTAATTTTAAAAGTAAAAATCTGGGACTCTAACTAAATCAAGGAAATCTCGTCATAGGTTATAACCCAGGCGATGAACGCAGTCTGCGGCCGAGAGCCACGACCAGATTCTAAGTTGCGACGCTGAACAGCCAATAAAACAGGAAGGGGGTAGGGGAGGTTCCGCAAGCTAAACGTGTACAGGGTGATGCAGTCCACTACAACCTGTCTCCTCCCTTAAACGTAATGGAACAGACGGGATATGCGGCATTGGCCTATGATGTTTAAGGGGTGTACAGCATAGGGCTGGACATGTCGTGTCATCCACCAAGAGCTTTCCGCTACGAGGCAGCAGAACGTGTACATGAGTCTTGAATGTTGCAAAGACACACCATACCTATATTACTACGAGGATAAAAGACATCTCTTCCCCGCCCTGACTACAACATTACATATAAGGGCAATATAGCCTAAGTGAACACAGGTTAAACTAATAAAGATTAAAGTACTGAGCATTAGTCAATGGACTAGCTTTATGATACCTGAACAGGCTTGGACCAAATATCTTGACAGTAAAAGTCTGCAGTTTATCGGCGCCCTGTGAGTTCGATGAACAGAGTGAAGCATTCAGCCAGTCAAGCTGTGGTCAAGGGGTTGTCTGTTGCAGATGGAGCTAGAAGCTCGTGTAGAAAACATAAGACCCATCTGGAATAGGCAGGACGTGGAGGACATCAGCCCAGAATGACAGACGCCGGTGCTCGGTAGCTGAAGGTAAGTTCGGGGTACAATATACAAAGGTTTTCCGGCAGCTCGTGGACAGTATCCCAGACGCCCGGAGTCGGCGTAGAACAGCTAAGTCCTTGTGAGCATTCTCCTCCGGTCTTCTATTATGAAGGGCAAGGGAAAGTCAACGTAGTCAAACGGGAACCAGTTCATGAGTCTATGAAGGTAACCAATGTTCCAAGCAACGCAGGAGGGTCAAGGGGACCAGGATACCGGGTCAACAAGGGAAGGCATACAGCCTAAGTTCAGCTGGGCAGACAGGCTCTGCAGAAACAAGGTACCTGGGTTACAGCCGGGTGGCGGAAATCCTTCTAGCGGGAGATCAGCGCTTGATCTCGGTGAGCTCTACGCGGCAGCAGGGCCACCGACGGGCTGTTAGGTGGCGGGTAGCCTTGTGCTGTGGGACCAAGACCTGAGGGAGAAGGATATTGTCTTCTGCAATATCTGGTATCCTGGGCTTCCATCGGTTCTTCTTCCAGGTTGCGGCGGTAGAGCTCGGGGACCTGAAACTCTGCATACCAGTCTGGGAGATGGACATACGGTAAGTCCAAGTATTTACAGAAAGCTCCAAATCTTCAGGGACTCTCAGGAGAGCCGAGCGACCTTGGTGGGTGGCCAGTAAACCGAAGGGGAATTTCCATCGGTATCGGATCCCCTTGTTTCTTAAAACTTCCAGAAGGGGACGGAGATCTTTGCGGTTCTTGAGCGTGATGGCCGATAGGTCCTGATAGATTTGAATCAGGTGGCCATCAAATTCCAGCTGATCTCTCTCCCGGGCTTTCTTGAGGACGGTCTCCTTGATCTCATATCATTCACAAAACAAATAATGTCTCTCGGGGCGTCGGTGTCCCTACCCCGAGAACAGAGAGCTCTATAGATGCGTTCCATAGCAATCCGAGTATCTGGCGGTCTGTCCAGAAGGCGGTTAAAGATGTAAATGACCGCTGGGGCAATCTGGTCGGTCTCAACGATTTCTGGGAGCCCCCTAATTCTCAGATTGTGCCTTCTGTCCCTATTGTCGAGTTCCTCAACGTGGCGTTGAATATCTCGAAGCTGCAGGGTGTGGGAATCCTGTCTGTGGGCTACCTGTTTAATGGCGGTGTGTTGTACCATCGTCGTGTTCTCCACTCTCTGAACCCTCTCTGAATTCATGACGGAGATCGACATGGACAGAGTGTCTTTGATATCAGTCGCCACCGCACGGAGGTCTTGAATGCTTAGCGGAGGTGATTGTGTCGGGTTGGTCACCCCTGAGGTGGGAGAAGGCACCGTTGGGGGTAAGCAGTTTCTTGAGTGATCATTTCTTTGTCAGTGGACAAATGTACAAAATCAGCAGGGGATCAAATACTTTTTTCCTCTCAGTGTATCTATAGCTAAAGCCTGGAAACAACCCAAACTCTCCTTTTTAGCCACCAGTAGGAAAATCCTCTTTAGGGGATGTGGCCAAGATGTGTTGCTGCACAGAGAGAGCTCTGAGCCCTTTGTGCTTTAACCCTGCCGAAACCCACATTTTCAGCCCAATAGCCTACATGTCTGAGAGCAAGAAGATCTCAAAAATACAGTGGGACTGATCCGGTAAGGATCCCTTATCCTTATTCCTCCCACTTACCTCAGTCTTCCAATCCACCTTAGTCCCCAATATAGTGCCGCTCTGGGGGAGTGAATATGCTGCCTCAACCTTGTAGGAGGGGAGAACAGACACAACAGGACTCACCTCTGCCTCCTCCAGGTCCACATACAGCACTGTCATACTCCCCAAATCTGGCACAACCCACATACTGCCTCTTATTGAATGCCACCTGCTGCCAGCAGACCAAGTGACAATCTCAGGCAATGAGCTCTGGGAGCTGTTCACAGGGCCTGTAGAAGTCACTGGAATGACTAGATAGATGCCAAATGCCCACTGACTTAACATTGATCTTTTAAGATGTGTTGCCGTATGTTTTTTTTAGATAATCTAATGTATCGCAAAGGCTGAGGGGGATGCTCTCCAAGTCTGGTTCCTGGTTTGCATTTTTGAGGCACTTATTTACATTTCGGAGGAGCCGTATCTGGAGTATTCTGTCCAGTTCTGGTCACCAAACCTCAGAAAGGATGTGCCGGAGCTGGAGAGAGTCCAGAGAAGGGCAACTAAATTATTATGGGGCCTGGATGACCTCAATTATGAGGAGCAAATATTCTCCCTGGAGAAGAGAGGCTTGAAAGGAGGTATGATAGCAATATACAAATATATCAACGGTGATCCCAGCATAACTATAATGCCGCGTACACATGACCGTTTTTCATGACAAGAAAAATGGGCACTAAAAATTTAAAAACATGCTCTATTTTATCTTGTCTCGTTTTTTATGTCGTCGTTTTTCTCAGAAGCAAGTTATGAGAAGAAAAATTTGTATAATCAGCCTAAAGGGTGGCACCATTCGAATGGAATTTCCCCTTTATAGTGCCGTCGTATGTGTTGTACGTCACCACGCTTTGCTCAAGCATTTTTTTCACGAGCGTATGTATGCAAGGCAGGCTTGACAAGAATCACGTAGAGAAAAACGTTGTTTTTTTCCATGACATGAAAAATGGTTGTGTGTACGCGGCTTTAAACTTTTCAGTCCCAGGGAGTGTAAAAGGATACGGGCCATAAGCTGCGTAGGGGTTTTTTCCCTGTCAGGGCGGTAAGGATGTGGAACTCTCTTACACAATCGATGATGTCGACAGGAAGTATGGATAGTTTTAAAAGACTCTTGGATGTGCATCTTAGCAAAAACAATATGGGATATTATTTTCTACATGCACGCAAACACACACACACACCTACACAGGTTGAACTAGATGGACTGTTGTCTTTATTCAACCTTACCAACTATTTAACTATGTAAATTCTGAAATGAATCAACAAAGCAAAATAAGTAACATAGCAAATCTATCCGAAACAAAATAAACACATTTGTCTACCTTTCTCCAACTGTGTTAAGAGGAGCGTGCCCCCCTTGCACTCTCATATTAGGGGAAGATATGAACATAACATTGTATTTATAATTGATATCTCATTTGGCTTGTCAAACATCTCATATGCATTCCTCCATGACTTTAATTATTGCACTCAGAAATGCTAGTGGATGTATGGCATATGCTCAATCACAAAGGGAAAATACTTGGTGGCCCATATTCTTGCATTTACTACTTCTTTCTTTGCCAAACTGACCTCCTATGAGTCCACAGGGTGTACATAGACATGTGTACTCTATCAGACCATGCAACTGTCATACTGGAAGTCTCCCTCTCAACAACTACTCACAAAACTTGACAATGGAAATTTATAGCTAGATTCACGTACGGCGGCATATCTTTATGCCGGCGTAGCGCATCCCATTTGCACTATGCCAACGTAACATAGTGAGGCAAGTACTGTATTCACAAAGCACTTGCCTCCTAAGTTATGTCAGCGTAGCGCAAATGGCCCGGCGTAGACCCGCCTAATTCAAAATAGCCAGGTAGGGGGCGTGTTGTATGGTAATGAAACATGACCCCATGTAAATGAGGGCCTTTTGTACGGCGCATGCACGCGCATTCTCAGAATCACGTCGGAAATACTCAATGCTTTTGACGTGAACGTCACCTACGCCCAGCCCCATTCACGTACGCAAACAACGTAAAATATGACGGCTGTTCCATCGTCCATACCTTGCATGGGCTGCGCCATCTTTTTGGTGGTTTATCTTTACGCCTGAAAAACGCCTTACGTAAACAGCGTATCGGGCGCAAGTACGTTTGTGAATTGAGTTTATGAGTTTATGCTTATTGCAATTTTTTACCAAAAATATGTAGAAGAATACATATCAGCCTAAACTGAGAAAAAAAATATGGGCTAGATTCAGATAGCCCTGCGTAATTTAGTGCGGGCGTAACATATCTCCGATACGTTACGCCGCCGTAAATTAGGGCACAAGTTCCGTATTCATAAAGAACTTGCGCCCTAAGTTACGGTGGCGTAACGTATGTGGGCCGGCGTAAGCCCGCCTAATTCAAATGGGGATGATGTGGGCGTGTTTTATTTAAATTATTGCTGACCCCGCGTATTTTAAGTTTTTTACGAACGGCGCATGCGCCGTTCGTAAAAGAATCCCAGTGCGCATGCTCGAAAATCGTCATTGCAAGCAGCCATCGTAAATATGCACCCTAAGATACGACGGCGTAAGAGACTTACGCCAGTCGGATCTTAGCCTAGTTTCGGCGTATCTTGCTTTCTGAATACAGAAAAAAGATACACCAGCGCAGCTTTGAATTTACGCGGCGTATCTATAGATACACTGGCGTAAATTCTTGCTGAATCTAGCCCTATGTTTTTTTTTACAGATTTTTAGGGATATTTATTATAGCAAAAAGAAAAAAATATAGAATTTTTCCCTTTAGACCCGTTGTACCTTCTGCTAGGTCTTCCTGTCCCTGGTCTGGGGAAAAAATGCAAATACATTGACCTCTTATGTCTTGCTGGCGGCAAAAAGAGTTATCCCCGCATGTTGGCTGTCCACCTCCCCTCCAACTCAGGCTCAGCTTTTGCAAACTATAAATGACATCCGCAGGATGGAGCATATGACAGCCATGCATAGGCGTGCACAGCCTATTGCATTAGGGTGTGCACCCCAAACAGAAGCTCAAACACACATGCCTATATATTGTATATATTACACACAAACACACAGGACATAGGAATGATGATCTGGCCCTTTCTTCTACCTGAAAAGCAGGGAGAAAAGACAGCCAGATTAGTAAGTAAAAACAGTGCACTTTAGGCCCCGTACACACGACCAAACATGTATGCTGAAACTGGTCCGCTGGCCAGTTTCAGCATACATGTTTGGTCGTGTGTAGGCGCGAGCGGGCCGAATTCCAGCAAACATTTGCCCGCCGGGCCTTTTCCCAGCAGACAAATATTCCTGGACGTGTTTTAAAACCGTCCGCTGGAATCCTGCCCGCTCGGACATGTACGGTCGTCAGTACAGACCTACCGTACATGTCCGAGCGCCCGCCGTCCCTCGCATGCGTCGAATGACTTCGACGCATGCGTGGAAGCCTTTAAATGGCAGGCCCACCCACGTCGCCGCGTCATCGTCGCGGCGACGACGAGGACACGCCCCGCGTATTGTTTACGCGCAGACTTCTGTACGATGGTTAGTACAACCATCGTACAGAAGCCCTCTGGCAGGCATGTACGGTGAAAACGGTCCGACGGACCGGTTTCATAGTACATGTTTGCTCGTGTGTACCGGGCCTTACACATTGTTAGACACACAGTTAACCCCTTGATTGCCCCTTGATGTTAACCCTTTTCCCAGCCAGTGTCATTAGTACAGTATTATCACTGATCACTGTATTAGTAGTAGTGTCTCTGCGACATCAATGTCAGTTTGTGACCCTGCCAGCCAGCATCTGTTAGTACAAGATTGCTCACAGAGGGGCCTTACATCAGAATCCTGCCACAGTGCCCCCTTACATCAGACCATGGCACAGTGCCCCGTGACATCAAAATCATGCCACAGTGCCCCCTTACATCAGAACATGGCACAGTACCCTCTTACATCAGAGAATGGAACAGTACCCCCTGACATCAGAGAATGGCACAGTGTCCCTTACATCAGAGAATGGCACAGTGCCCCTTACATCAGAGAATGGCACAATGCCGCCTGACATTAGAGAATGGCATAGTGTCCCCTTACATCAGAAACCTGGCACAGTGCCCCTTACATCAGAATCCTGGCACAGTGCCCCTTAAATCAGAGAATGGCACAGTGCTCCTTCACATCAGAATCCTGGCACAGTGCCCCTTACATCAGAGAATGACACAGTGCCCTCTTACATCAAAGCATAACACAGTACCCCCTTACATCAGAATCCTGGCACGGTGCCCCTATACACCAGAATCCTGTAACCGTGCCCCCTGACATCAGAGCATGTCACAGTGACCCCTGACATCAGAATCCTGTTACAGTGCCCCTGACATCAGAATCCTGGCATAGTGCCCCTGACATCAGAGCATGGCACAGTACCCTCTTACATCAGAGAATGGCACACTGTCCCCTGACATCAGAGAATGGCACAGTGCCCCCTTTACATCAGAATCCTGGCACAGTGCGCCTGACATCAGAGCATAGCACAGTGCCCCCTTACATCAGAATCCTGGCACAGTGCCCACTGACATCAGAGCATGGCATAGTGACCCCTGACATCAGAATCCTGTTACAGTGCCCCTGACATCAGAATCCTGGCATAGTGCCCCTGACATCAGAGCATAGCATAGTACTCTCTTACATCAGAGAATGGCACAGTGTCCCCTGACATCAGAGAATGGCACAGTGCCCCTTACATCAGAGAATGGCACAGTGCCCCTTACATCAGAGAATGGCATAGTGTCCCCTTACATCAGAATCCTGACACAGTGCCCCCTGACATCAGAATCCTGGCACAGTGCCCCTTACATTAGAGAATGGCACAGTGCCCCCTTACATCAGAATCCTGGCACAGTGTCCCTTACATCAGAGCATGGCACAGTGCCACCTTACATCAGAGCATGACAAAGTGCCCCTTTACATTAGAATTCTGGTACAGTGTGCCTTACATCAGAGCATAGCACAGTGCCACCTTACATCAGAATCCCGGCACAGTGCCCCTTTACATCAGAATCCTGGCACAGTGGATGGTGTCAGTGGGGCAGTGGACGGTGTCAGTGGGGCAGTGGATGGTGTCAGTAGGGCAGTGGACAGTGTCAGTGGAGCAGTGGAAGGTGTCAGTAGGGCAGTGGATGGTGTCAGTGGACATGTCAGTGGGACAGTGGATGGTGTCTGTGGGGCAGTGAACGGTGTCAGTGGGGCAGTGGATGGTGTCAGTGGGGCAGTGGACAGTGTCAGTAGGGCAGTGGACGGTGTCAGTGTGGCAGTGGATGGTGGATGGTGACCCGGGTACTGTCCCCTGGGGCAGTACCCGGGTACCCATACAGTTTTCATGGCAATATCTTGCATATAAGCCTATAACTACTTGCCTGTTTTTAAGAATCTGGGTTTACACGTTAAAAACACATTTCTTTGCTAGAAAATTACTAGAACCCCCAAACATTATACATTTTTTGTATCGGTCATTGCATCGGTCAACTGTGCGGTCATTGCAATACTTTTTGTCACACCGTATTTGCGTAGTGGTCTTACAAGCGGCCTTCCATCTCTACTTCAACGGAAAATACCCAACTGGCCACTAATCAGCAAAATGTGGCAGAGTCTGGTTTACCCAGCCTCTCCCTTGCATACACCCAGGCACTTGATGCCCCTCTAACTGCAAAATAATTGTGTGAAGTCTTGAAGGATTCCAAACGGTACAAGGTCCTTAGCCCCGATGGATTCTCCCTCCTTTATTATAAGACATTTATACAGTTCTCAACCCTTCTTCATGGATTTTAGCGCTTTTAAGCCGTGTACACACGATCAGTTTCTCCAATGAAAACAGACCGATGGACTGTTTTCATCGGACAAACCGATCGAGTGTGGGCCCCATCGGTTTCTTTTCCATTGGTGAAAAAAAATAGAACATATTTTAAATTTTTCCTATGGATAAAAAACTGATAGAAAAATCTGATCGTCTGTGTGGAACTCCATCAGACAAAAATCCATGCCTGCTCAGAATCAAGTCGACGCATGCTCGGAAGCATTGAACTTAATTTTTTTATGCTCGTCGTAGTGTTGTACGTCACCGTGTTTTGGAACAGTCGGATTTTTGACTGATGGTGTGTAGGCAAGACTGATGAAAGTCAGCTTGATCGGATATCCAAAGAAAAAATGCATCGGATTAGATTCATCGGATTAGATTCCATCAGATATCCAATCGTGTGTACAGGGCTTTAGAGATGATCATTATATTCCGGCAGATTTCATAAGGGCTACAGTTACCATTACAGTAAAACCTTGGTTTGAGAGTAACGTGGTTAGAGATCGTTTTGCAAGACATGCAAAATGTTTTAATACATTTTGCCTTGATATAGAAGCGATGTCTTGAAATAAGAGTAGTGTCATGTTACAACTGAGTATAAAAAAAGAAGAGGGGAGACTCTAAGTGTAGCAATATGGTTACATTTAATGAAGGTACAACATTTAGCAACATATTGCTACACTTAGAGGTGCCTCTCTTCTCTTTTATACCCTGTAAAAAAATGCTTTGATATACAAGTGCTTTGGATTACAAGCATGTTTCTGGAACGAATTATGCTCGCAAACCAAGGTTTTACTGTATTCTTAAAGAAGGTAAGGACAGAACACAGTGTGCTAACTCCTACTCTATCTCATTGATTTGAAACTTTTCACCAAAATCTTAACCAACAGACTTCCCCCTGAGAGAGGCCAAAGATAATACCACAAGGGCTCTGAATGTGATACACCTGGCCCATGCCACCAACACCCCTACTGTATTTATTTCCACTGATGTACAGAAAGCATTTGAACAGGTTGACTGGTCATCTATGAGAATGGCTCTCCAATATCTGCGCCTAGACATCTACTTCCGGAAATGGATTGATGAGATCTACTCCTGTCCATCTGCTAGAGTCAGGGTCAATGTGGTATCAGATGAGTTCCCACTGAGCAATGAAACCAGACAGAGTCCCCCCTTATTTTCATTCTTACACTCAAATCATTTCTCAGACATGTCAGAACAAATAAAAATATTGCGGGACTTTGTATCCCCCATGGGAAACATAAAGTAGCTGGATACGCTGATGACCTCTTTTTCTTTATTATGCAACCATTGGCCTCACTCCCAAACTTTATCAAAGAGTTTCAAAAGACAGCTCCCTCTCAAACTTTAAAATTGTGGTAAATAAGAAGCCTTGAATACTAATGTGCCTCAGTCAACATTGAATTCTTTACAACCTCATTTCTCCTTCAAATTTGCCCAAATCTGCATTCGCTATGTAGGGATTAATCTAATGCCATCTTTCAAAGGGATCTTCTCTGCTAACTTTCCCATTTCCTTTTCTGACCAGACTCCAACAAAATCTAAGGCAATGGTCCACCAAATACTTTTTATAGCTTGGACAAAACAATGTACTAAAAATCAGGAAGTGCAAAATGGAGCTGTGCAGCCTATAAAAGTGTTATTAAAGAATAATTGTACTGATTATGAAAAATGGTCAAGCTTATGTGAACATATCTGAACCAACAATCAAAGTCCATAAATTGATAGACCACATTCTCTTGATCATAAAAGTATATACTGTATATATGCCCTGAGCGTGTAAGCAGTATTGCCCCAGGATTATGTAATACCTGAATGCACTTACATGGCAAGAACTACATAATAGCACCAGAATAATAAATAGGAGAGGCACTAATGGGACAAAGAAAGCCTAAAATTGCTTTGACATTGGCCAAGGCTGCAGATCTCAAACAGGATCATACACCATAAAGGTAAGGTTAAAACACCATTTTCATCAACTAGGAAATAAGTTGACCTTGTCATTAAGCAAGTTCATGGCAAAACCCTACATTAGGAGCCAGAGAAAACTTTAGATTTGGTTCAAGGAACATTCTTCATGGCATGATTTGCTAATCTACACATTAAAGCGCGTCACAAGTCGCCGAAAGTAGGCGACCGTTAGTGCACAGGTGCCGTATAGAGCCGACTCGCAGTCCGGCTTCTTTCGGCAACTCGTGTCGCGCTGTAATAGCTGGTCGGAAGGATGTCAATCAATTAGGAACGCCCAGTCCCGCAGATTACATACCCGGAAGCGGCGGTGAAAATACGGTATGTACGACAATGAAATAAAAAAAATGTAATGTTAAAAATTTTTTGGGGTGAAACCCGCTTTAAGACTGGGTTCTCAAATAGAAGACCCTAAACAAACTTCTTGTAAGGTGCTTGAGAACATGACTCCTGCAAGACAAATAAAAGTCAAAATTTTCACCTAAAGTTGAACTGCCTACTAGTGCACTGTCTATCTCTATACCAAACATTGTCCCGCTCTCTTTTCTTAAGATAATGGTCTGGTAACTGCAATCACTCTCAACAATGCAGCCGCATGGCTGTTTGGACTGCTTAGTCCTTAGACTAGAGCTTTACCCTTATGTACCAGCCTGATCACATTCCATCTCATCAGGTCTGGACACTCTCTCCCTAACTGTCTTTCCAAACATAAGTACAACAACCAGAGATCAAATCTATATTTGTCTGACATAATTCTGTAAGCACTTCCATCTATACAGTAACTGAGACATCCTTTTAAATTTACATTTTAGAAATCTAAGAAGTCACAAGTTTTTGGCTCCCATACTTGGTGGTCTCAAGGGATTATTATGCCATGATAAATAGTGAGCAGGTGCTTGGACCAGACACGTTCCCACTTTCCACACTAGTATACATTAGTGTGGTGTGCCTGAGACACTCTGACAGTCTTCAGAACTGTCAGAAACCATGAATCAGACAGAAACAGAAGTACAGTTAAATCACACTTGTTTAATAATAATAATAAAAAGATAAACAGAGTAAACATAGTCAAAACATAGCCAGAGTTAAGGAACCGGATCGGATAGTCAGACAAGCCAAACGTCAGGGAGCCAGAGAAGAACGTAGTAGCTAGGGATGAGCCAAACACCCCCGCGTTCGGTTCGCACCAGAACCTTAGAACGGACCAAATGTTGGCGCGAACATTTAGAACCCCATTGACATCAATGGGACTCGAACGTTTGAATTAAAAAGTGCTCATTTTAAAGCCCCATATGCAAGTTATTGTCGGAAAACGTCGTTGAGAACCTGGGTCTTGCCCCAGGTAACATGTATCAATGAAAAAAAGTTTTAAAACTGATCGTTTTTTCTGGAGCAGTGATTTTAATGATGCAGCATCATTAAAAACACTGCTCCAGAAAAAAGGACCATTTAAAAAAAAAAAAAAATCCATTGATACATATTCCCTGGGGCAAGACCCGGGTTCTCAAAAAAAAAAAAATGAAAAATTCCTTTAAATATTGTACCTGCTGGGTGTCTATAGTATGCCTGTGTAGCTTTGTGGTGCACACTGCAGAGGACACAGGCAATACACCACATGAGAATACTGCAGCTAGCACAATCAACTACCTGCCAGTAAATTAGGAAGAACTGATCTAGCTAAGCTATACAGTGTATAAATATATGTACAACACCTGGGATGTATAAATATCCTCTACACACTGTAACGTTAACTGACTAACCTGCCTGCTCTATCTACCTAGAAAAAATGACACTCTCTCTCTGACTGATCTCTAACCAGCGCCGGAACACACTAAACAAAACCGACCTGCAGGCGGCCTTTTATAGTGTGGGGCATGTACTAAACCCCCTGAGCCATAATTGGCCAAAGCCACCCTGGCTTTGGCCAATTACGGCTCTCTGTACTGACGGCGCTGTGATTGGCCAAGCATGCGGGTCATAGTGCATGCTTGGCCAATCATCAGCGCGCAATGCCGCAGTGAATTATGGGCTGTGGCGTGTCACTCGAATTTGGCGCGAACGACCCGTTTTGTTTGTATTTCGTACGTTCGACTCAAACACAAAGCTCATCCCTAGTAGTAGCACAGCAAGCAGGATCAAGAGTAGGGATGAGCCGAACTCCCCCCTGTTCGGTTCGCACCAGAACTTGCGAACACACCAAATGTTCATGTGAACTTTAGAACCCTGTTAAAGTCTATGGGACCCGAACATTTGAAATCTAAAGTGCTAATTTTAAAGGCTAATATGCAAGTTATTGTCCTAAAAAGTGTTTGGGGACCTGGGTCCTGTCCCAGGGGACATGTATCAATGCAAAAAAAAGTTTTAAAAAATAACGTTTTTTCGGGAGCAGTGAATTTAATAATGCTAAAAGTGAAACAATAAAAGTGAAATATTACTTTAAATTTCATACCTAGGGGGGGTGTAAAGTTAGCACATGAAACAGCGCATGTTTCAAGTACATAGAACTGTCCCTGCACAAAGTGTAATTTCTGAAAGGAAAAAAAGTCTTTTAAAACCGGACTTGCGGCTATAATGAATTGTCGGCTCTGGCAATTCAGAGAGAATTCATTCATAAAAAAAAAAATAGTGTGGGGGTCCCCCATAATTCCATTACCAGGCCCTTCAGGTCTGGAATGGATATTAAGGGGAACCCTGTCGTCAATTTAAAAAAAAATGACGTGGGGTTCCCCTCAAATATCCATTCCAGACCCTTCAGGAGTCCTGAAAAAACAACAGTTTTTAAAACTGTTTTTCCATTGATACATGTTCCCTGGGGCAAAACCCAGTTTCTCAAAGACGTTTTCACAGGCATACTATAGACACCCAGCAGGTATAATATTTAAAGGATTTTTTTTTTTTTTTAATTCAACCGGTTGCCGACCGCCGCATGTATATGTACGTCCACAGAATGGCACGTACAGGCATATGGGCGTACATGTACGTCCCTGCCTTTCCGCGGGTCGGGGGTCCGATCGGGACCCCCCCGTAACATGCGGCAGTCGGAAACCCGCGGGGAGCGATCCGGGACGAGGGCGCAGCTATTCGTTTCTAGCCACCCCAGAGCTGAAGAACGGGGAGAGCCGTATGTAAACACGGCTTCCCCGTGCTTCACTGTGGTGGCTGCATCGATCGAGTCATCCCTTTTATAGGGAGACTCGATCGATGACATCAGACCTACAGCCACACCCCCCTACAGTTGTAAACACACACTAGGTGAAGCCTAACTCCTTCAGCGCCCCCTGTGGTTAACTCCCAAACTGCAACTGTCATTTTCACAAAAAAGAATGCAATTTAAATGCATTTTTTGCTGTGAAAATTACAATGGTCCCAAAAATGTGTCAACATTGTCCAAAGTGTCCGCCATAATAAATAAAGTGAATGATGAGCGCAAAGGTAAATGGAATAAACACATAAACAAATTAATTAAGTGAACAATAGAAAGAATAATTCTTAGGATCCTCTAATGGAGGAAATGACTCAAATCCACAATCAACACTGGTGGCTTGAGTAATGTGCAAACAAGGATGATCAATGCAATGAAGTGTCCCAAATACAATAAATAAATGAATAAATAAAGTGTCCCAAATAGCAACAACAAATGATCAAGTAATCCGTGTATAAGTGCTGGCAGCGATGAAATGATCCAATTACATGTGTTGTAAATAATCACACGACGACTGGGCTCACAGAGCGCTTACCTCCCTCACAGGGGAAAACAGCATAGGAATCCTCAGCTGGACTGTACACAAACTTCTCCCTTCTCAGATGGGCGACCGCCGTCCTGTAGATTATTCTCCAGAAGTGTGTCCTTCTCTCTGTATGAAGATCCAGGCTTCCCAAAAATGGCGGCTCCGTATCCCAACAAACACAGGATGGTTGAAAAGAAAAAAGGCTCCAATAGTGAAGTAATTCCCAACGAACGTTTAATAGATTACCAAACAATATGGATGCATAGCATAAAACTTTAAAATTTAAAAATAGAGCAACGCGAAATAGCATACAGCGATAGTGCGGACGAGATGCCGCGTCACTTCCGGTTATGTCTAGATACGCCTTACGCGTTACGTCACGACACAGATTACTGAAGTGATCTTCAGTAATGTTTATCTGGGTACTTGTCAACAATCTCAGTAAAGCCTGTCAGTCAATTACTTGTTTCACTTGGGGCCATTCCATTTGCTTATTATTCCGTGGAGCAAGTAGGGGTAAATCTGGTAATGATTCTTCACTAATACCCCCATCCAAGTCAGTTTTAATTAATAAATTAATTAAAGTTATTTTTCTCACAACCTTCTGCTGCCAGAACATTGCTAAATAGCTGAAAGTTTTCTTTGGGAATCTCAGCATTTAGCATTCTATTCTGTATTGAACAAAATTGGTAAACCTGGCTCTGTTCAACATATAAAAATGCTGATAAGGGTTACTGGGGAAATGTTTCCAGACATTACTAAATACTGTTACAATATCCTTTCATTACACCATACATACATAAACTAACTGATAGCTCAAGGTTTCTGGGTTAAGAAATTGTTCCTGCTGGATCTTTTCATAACCCAACTCTAATAGCAATTATTCTTCTGAATTGTATGCCGCACACTCTCTGTAATGATAAACCAGTACTTCTTGACTGCTTTGTGATATTATAATACAGTATTTTAGTTTCAATGCCTTTTTGCAAACCCTGCATTTTACACAGTGTTGAAATACATTTTTTTCTTTTTATCGATTAAAGCTTTATATGGTAATCATAGACTATGCATCGTTGCTAGCAAAGCTGCCTCCTAGAACTGCCTATTTGACCTCATTTTATCCTCTACGTACATACAGATTGTTTTCATACTCCAGAAGATATGAGAAGAATATAGATGATTTCTATTGCAATAGAATTACATTGAGATCCTAAAATATTACTTGAAATTTTAATGCTTCAGAATGCAAAACGGACAGATTTTTACTTTTGCATTCTCATTTTAGAAACCACATCAAAGCAATAATAATTTGCTATAGGTAATAATAATCAAAACTGTAAAAAATATATATTCTAACCCCTTCATACTGACCGTATGCAAATATACAGCCTCCCTGAACTGGGCTTTTTTTCTGTGGCGCTACATTCAGAGTCAGGATCTGCCACTTCCCGTGTGACATAACTTCCGGGCTGGTTAGTTAGAACGGGGCTTGGAACGTACACCAGCCCTGGAGAAGCAATTTAATATCTGAACACGCTGTACACACTAGTGTCGATGCATGGGCACTAATACATGCAATTCCTACTTATGTTTTTAACACTAATTACGAATAAAATACTACACTATTTTACTTTTTATTCTTGTTTCCTGCAGAATGAAGTGGAGCTTCTCATAAGAGGAATCCAAGTTATTTTGTGGTTTCACAAGCCTATTTTAACCTATCTGTAAAAAAGGGGTCAAACACCTCTGGTGAGTGTACATCCACCATTTGAGCAGCAGCAGTGAAATTTAAGAATATCTAATCACTGAAGCAACCATTTGTGTTTGGACAGTCACACTGGATTTTTATCGTTTATACATATATTTATTTGTAGTCAGAGTCTTCGAGTATGAACTGTGATAACCCTAACACCCAAGGCCTGAGGTGTGCCTTGGCCTAGCTGGTCGGTATGCCTGAGAAGAGGGCATACCCTGAATGTGAGAATAAGAAAATGTAGAAAGAGCGAAAAGTGTGTATGAAGCTGGCGGAACGGGTGGGTAGGGAACCTGAAATGGCGCCAACACAGGACCCAGCGTGGGAGGAGGCTTAAGTACTCAGCAGACTCCTCCCACAAACACAGGCTAGCCTTCGGCCAGCCTTTACACTTGTAGTCAGAGTCTTCGAGTATGAACTGTGATAACCCTAACACCGAAGGCCTGAGGTGTGCCTTGAGACCACTGTGCGTGAATGAACATGCTAACACCCCCCCCCCTTGTGTTAAGAAATGAAACCTCAGCCCGTACGTATCTGTAGACGTGACAGATGCTGAGATGTGAGCACTAGCTAACCAACCCAGGTGCAACGTGGACAAGTACAATGAGACATGGTAACCACAAAGAAGACAACGCTATGACAGACCAACACTGACAGAAATCGTGGGGCCGAAACACTATGACAGAAATCGTGGGGCCGAAACACTATGACAGAAATCATGGGGCCGAAACGCTACGACAGAAATCGTGGGGCAGAAACGCTACGACAGAAATCGTGGGGCAGAAACGCTACGACAGAAATCGTGGGGCAGAAACGCTACGACAGAAATCGTGGGGCAGAAACGCTACGACAGAAATCGTGGGGCAGAAACGCTACGACAGAAATCGTGGGGCAGAAACGCTACGACAGAAATCGTGGAGCAGAAACGCTACGACAGAAATCGTGGGGCAGAAACGCTACGACAGAAATCGTGGGGCAGAAACGCTACGACAGAAATCGTGGGGCAGAAACGCTACGACAGAAATCGTGGGGCAGAAACGCTACGACAGAAATCGTGGGGCAGAAACGCTATGACAGAAATCGTGGGGCAGAAACGCTACGACAGAAATCGTGGGGCAGAAACGCTACGACAGAAATCGTGGGGCAGAAACGCTACGACAGATATCGTGGGGCAGAAACGCTACAACAGAAATCGTGGGCAGAAACGCCATGACAGAAATCGTGGGGCAGAAACGCTATGACAGAAATCGTCGGCCGGAAATGGTATGACAGATAACGTGGGCAGAAATGGTATGAGAGAAAATGCTGAGCCTGACACGTCGAGGCAGAAATGCCATGACAGGAACCTGGGGCAGAAAAAGTATGAGAAAAATGCTGAGTCTAAAATCCTGAGCCTGTAATACTGAGGCGGAAATGCGATGACAGAACCCTGGAGCAGAACGCTAAGGGAGAAACGCTGCGCCTGAACGCTGAAGATGCTGATGAGAACATGACTCGCACGAGAAACGTAAACTCAAGAGGACCTAACTCGCATGAGAAACGTCATCGCATGAGGACACGTAATCGCATGAGGACACGTAATCGCATGAGGACACAAGCATGAAAAACGTAATGCATGAGAAACGTGGTCGTATGAGAACGCAATCGCATGAAAAAATGTAATCGCATGAGGACATAAGCATGAAAAACGTAATGCATGAGACAACATAATGCTTGAGAAACGTGGTCGCATGAGAACGTAACACATGAAACGTAATCGCATGAGAAACTACCCTGGGAAACAATCGCATGCGAACTACCATGTGAACTGTAATCGCATGAGAACGTAATCGCGTGAGAACTACCATGTGAAACGTAATCGCCTGAGAAACGTAAACATATGACATGATTCATGAGAAAGTGATCGCATGAGAACTACCAATGCGAAATGTAGTCGCATGAGAACTACCATGCCAACTGTAATCGCATGAGAAACGTAAACCCACAAGGACATGACTCGTGAGAGAAACGTGATTGCATAAAGACGTGATCGGATGAGAACTACCATGCGAAACGTAATCGCATGAGAAATGTAATCGCATGAGAAACGTAAACACATGAGGACATGCCTCATGAGAAACGTGATCGCATGAAAACTACCATGCGAAATGTAGTTGCATGAGAACTACCATGCCAACCGTAATCGCATGAGAAATGTAACACAAGGACAAGCCTCGTGAAAACCAAGATCGCATAAGAACGTGATAGCATGTGAACGTAATGCACGAGAACTACCATGTGAAACGTAATCGCATGAGAACGTAATCGCATGAGAAACGTAAACACATGAGGACATGACTGATGAGACACGTGATCGCATGAGAACTACCATGCGAAATGTAGTCGCATGATAACTACCACACGAAACGTGATCGCATGAGAAACGTGAACACACAAGGACCCGACTCGCATGAGAAACGTGATCGCATGAGAAACGTGATCGCATGAGAAGATCGCATGGGAAACGTAATCGCATGGGAAACGTCACCGCATGAGAAAAATACCATGAGAACGTCATCGCATGAGAAACGTCATCGGATGAGAAACCCATGAGAAACGTTGTCGCATGAGAACGTTGTCGCATGAGAAACGTAAATATTTGGAACATGACTAACCTGAGAAACGTGACATGAATGCATACCGAACCTGACTGAAAAATGCACTCACTAACTGAAACACTGATCACACACCCACTCCAACCAAATCCTAGCAGAAAGGTGAACCACCCCCCCCTCACGCCGCCGTCGTGCAGCAGCGTGTACCCGGAGAAGTAGGTGAGCTCCCCCCACCGTGCGCCAGAACGCATGGAGCCAGGGAGAACCGGGAAGCGTCCCCTCCATGACGCACGTGGTTCCCTCCTAGCACAACCCCGGGAGCTGAATGGTGGACAGTCTCCCCCCCATGCTGCCAACGTGACCCCCCACCCCACATGACACCGGCATGGACAGCGGGCGGCCCTGTAAGTTCCAGCGTGCGCCCGGAGGAGTAAGAGGGTGGGTGAATGGACGGACCCCCCCCCCTCAGCATGAGCTTGTAACCGACAGGGAGGAGGAGTGGGCGACCCCGCAAAATGCCGGCGTGTGCCCGGAGGAGTGGGAGGGTGGATGGACGGACGGCCGGCCCTTCTCCCTCTCGTACAGCAGTGTTCACCCGGAGAACAGGTGTGCTCCCCCTCGTGTGAGCCCGCACCTTGAGAACCATGCAGGCGGCCCCTCCATGACGCACGTGTTTGCAGTCAGTGAGAAGAACCGGCCGGTGGAGGGACGAACCCCCCCCCCATGAGCGCCGGGCGAAGCGGGTGGGCGGTCCCCCCATGCTGGAAGGAACACGGGGATGGCAGGGAGAAGTGGACGGCGCGGATTTGAGCCCAGCGAAGGGTGGATGGATGGACAGAAGACCTCCTCCCCCTCCAGCGGCAGCACCGTGGGAAGCGGGCCGGCGGCTCCCTGATGTGCTTGAGAGAGAGGGTGGGTGGGTGAAGGATGGACGCACAGCCTTCCCGCAGCCCCCCGGCATGAGCGCAGGCAGAAGCGGGCTGATGCACTGGAGAGAATGGGTGGAGGATGGCCGGACGACCTTCCCGCAGCCCCCCGGCATGAGCGCCGGGAGAAGCGGGCGGGCTGCACCCACGATGCTGGTGAACCCCAGGGATAAATGGAGGGGGGGTGGGTGGGCAGGAGGTCCATCGTTGTGCCCAGGAGAGGAACACCTTGCTGCGGCCAAACCACCGCTCTGTCTGGAACCGGAAGTGACGTCCGCCTTCCGGTTCAAACACCTGAAATGGCGCCAACACAGGACCCAGCGTGGGAGGAGGCTTAAGTACTCAGCAGACTCCTCCCACAAACACAGGCTAGCCTTCGGCCAGCCTTTACACATATTGCTTAAAGTGGAGTTCCACCCATAAATATAAAATTACATCAGTAGTTTTAAAAAAATGTCATTAGTCCTTTAAGAATTTTTTTTTTTTTTTAGATGCCTTCAAAGTGTTGTTGCTAGGCAGAATAGTTAATCTTCCCACTTCCTGCACCTAGGTGCTTAAGCTTCCTAACCTACACTGCACAGACTCCTGGGAATGTAGTGGGTGTAACTTTCCAGGAGTCTGTGCACTCCCCAGTCTCGAAGAACCATGTGACTTGGACAGTACAGGTGCTGAAACCTGATCTGAAACCTATTACACTGCTTGTGCAGGACTGAGCATGTGCGAGATCTGCATGGCTGAAATCCAGGAAGTCATACAGTCTGGCTTCATGATGCCCACACTTAAGATGGCCCCAGTCAATTTCTATTTTATAAAGTGTCTAAATGCTGTAACAACCTAACAAAACGGACCTTTGTTTACAGACTAACTTTACTAGAATACATTAAGCTTGTGTATTACAGGGGTATTTATATAGAAAAAGTGAAATTGTGGCCGGAACTCCGCTTTAACTACAGTGCCTTTTCATATATGAATAAATAATGATGTCTGCGCTTTGTGATTCAAAGGGTGAAGGGACGGTGCGACTGATGGGCACACTAATAACGTGAAACACAATAAACCTGTGAAATACAAAATATAAAGCAATACTATTAAATATAACAGCATCTGTGAAAAAATAAATAAATAAAATGTGACTCATAAAAATAACAGATGTGATAAAGTATAGGAGCCAAAAATATGGCAAACAACTGAATAAGTTATACAAAAAGTCTCTGTGTAGTGATCCCAAAGCCAGGTACAAGTGTTGAAAGGGGAAAAAACTTCAGTGCAGACACCTCTTGTGCTTCCTAGCAGTTCACCTCACAGCTGTAGCATGGACAGCCCAAACAATCCTCAAATGTACACTCAGTAGATGGTGCGGTAAGCTAATATATACCTAAAGGACTCAGAGCCAGATGTCACATGTGGTAAAACAAGAGAATATATAGCGTAACTATGTGATAACAATACTGTGATAGAGAGAAATCGCACAGCAATGCACTTACTCAGAGAACAATGATAGTGGGCGTATCTCCAATGAACGCCGAGTTAGTAAAAGCCTCCTATGTGCCTCTGCTTATTCCTCCCTGTCTTCCAGTAGCATCAGGTTACAGCAGAAGCTTTTCAAAAAGTCCTCCAAATTTACGCACCAATTCTGAAAACTCGGTTAAAAGATTTACCTTTTCAGAAAAAAAAAAATCCTCTGCAGTCTTGATGGCTCCCACTTCAGTTCCCTCACTCAGTAGAAACAGTGTGCTATGCTGTTACTTTCTGTGTTCACACAGACACTGCACTGATGATGATGACTGCACCGTCCCTTCACCATTTGAGTCACACAGCGCAGACATCATTATTTATTCATTGACACATTTTTCTGATTAGGACAGATCACCAGGTGTCTACAGCAGTGCCCCCTAGTTTAGCTTACTGACAGCGCGGGAGTCCCTCTGTTTACACTTTTCATATATGTTATTCATGAGTGTACAGGGCATGTATGTGAGCATCATCCACTGTTATCTGTCTATTGTTAGGTGCTGTTTTTAATATTTTATTTATGTATTTGAGCATCATTTTTATTTATTTTTTGCATGGATCACCATTATGTTAGTTGTCAGTCTCCGGAGTTGGGGGACTTATTGTCTGGACTTGAGGGCTCATGGAACATGGCTTCCTTGTTTGCCATGTTTTTCTAGTCTCCTGGAATGGAGAGCTGCCAGGGATGCACTCAAGACATTTTTGCCCCTCATTCAGGGTAAGAGGGTCAGGCTCCAGCTTTGTTGTACATATTGAGGCAAAGGGGCATGAAGTGTCTAGCACAAAAATGCTTTTTCTGGCATGAAGGGTCTACAGTCTACAGGTTGCAATGGAGATCTTCATGTTTGTCTGCATTGTATCTACTGGGTCCTCAAAACTCTCTGTTAGATCAGTTAAACTGCAGATTTGCATTCCACAGAGAGTGGATGTTGAGTCCAAAGAATTTGGTATAAATATCGCTCAGTGGGGAGTACCCAGTATAGATCTGATGGCGACACCATTTAATTGCCAGGTACCTCTATTTTTTCCCTGCCTCTTTTGTCCACAATCTGTAGCCCAGGATGCCCTCTCTCAGAGTTGGAACTTCAGCCAGATCTACCTGTTTCCACCAACTGCTCTAATTCTCAAATCATGGCTAAAGATAATGGAGGAAGGAGTATCAGCAATCACGATTGTTCCATTCTGGCCAAGGCCATAGTTTCCCCTTCTAGGTCACCTGGTGATGTGTCCTCCGATCAGGCTACCTCAAGCCTGAGACTTACTCCTTCATAATGGTCCCTCTGGCCTAGACTGCATGGAAATTGAAAGGAACAAACGGCAAGGTCTGGATCTCTCAGAGTTACCAGTGTCTACCCTCATATCGGCTAGGAAGATTTCAACCAAGACGTTTTATTATAGAGTATGTCAGAGGTTTAAAGCCTTTTCTTTTTAGCATGGATTTTCCTTTTGCTCTCCCACGGTGACTAATGTACTGGACTTCTTACAAACCGAACTTGATGCGGGGTTGAGCTACAACATCCTTAATGTTCAGGTGTCAGCAAGGCCATAGTCACAGCAAGACGAGTCTCCGACATTGTGGCATTCTGCTGCAAGGAGCCATATTGTACATTCCTTCCAGATAGCCTGGTGTTAAGGCCTTTTTTAAGTTTTCATGTGGTTTCAATGTGTCATCGGAGTTCCATTTTTAACTGGGTATCGGTTCTTCTGTCCTTTCCACCTTCTCCACTGGAGTCGTTTCTATTTGAATAGTGAAGACAATCCAGGCTGCCTACTCCATGGAAGCCCCCCCAGGAGATCCGAGTGCACTCTACAAGAGTCCATCATGCACTATTTATAAGAACACCTCCACCAAGTACTACCGGTCTTTTACTCTTCTATTTAGCAATGTTCTATGGGAGTCAAGGGGGTGGAGTTGACCACAGTTGGCTTGCATGAGGCAGAGCCAGGAAAGTAAAACTATGGAAAGTATTGATAACAATTTTCTGTCATATGCATTTAACATGAATGGATAAAGAAAGGTTAGCTTTGCTTTCAATGTCCACTGCTCATGACTAGTACTGAGCAAAATGGGGAAAAAAACTGCTAACCCCAAACATAGCTTCAATTTCCACTGAAGTCTGTGGGAGCAGAATCTTTTTTTCCATTTTTGTCTGGCCTTACATTTAATGGAGCCAAGAGATGACATCCAGGGTTGTCCTGGATGTCTCATTAAAGAGAACCTGTCACAAAAAAGAAAAGCATCACAAAGAGGAATTTACGTCCCATATGTAATGACAAAAAAGTTACGTAAAAAAAAAATATATATATATATATAAATTGTAAAAAAATTGAAGTCACAGCCAAGCACATTAAATTCTCTGCCAAATTGTTTTTTGAGGCCCCCCACTTCCACATACGAACGCAAACACATGTATCAGGGGGTGCTTACACATGAAAACCTTAAATTTAATACATTACATTTTGCCTCGCACGCCGGAATGAGAAGAATATTACTAGCACCAGACCTCCGTATAGCTAAACTGATGACCTGAACTGATGGATTTTTAAAGTATCACCTAAAAAAATGTAGGTTACTGAAGTTTATCACCATTTCACAGGTGCATGCAAATTTGAGTTTTGACATGTTGGGTATCTATTTACTCTATTTACAACCTCATCTTATATATTTTACTAAAACAAATGGGGTAATTTATTTTTGTATGCACTAAAATTATCTTTAGTGTATTTTTTACAGAATATTTGTGTTTCCTAGACTTTTACGATAATATTGTGTAACATAAAAATTTGAAACTACCACTATTTTATTCACTAGGGTGTCTGCTTTCAGAAAATATATAATATTTTGGGGTTTTATGCAATCTTCAAGCCTAAAATGATTTTTTAAACATTTGTGCAAAAATTTTAAAAACTTCAGTGAAAGGGTTCAAAGATGAACACTATGCAAAAAAACAAAAAACAAAAATAAAACATGTTTATTCAATGAAAATCCATACCAGACCCTTATCTTGGCATGTAGCCTTGCTGGCCAGAATATGAAAGGGCAGTGAGTGTGTGCTTTGCCTTTCCTGAACCATACCATGCCCCAAGCTCCAAAAATGGGGAATGTATCTTGCCCGAGGGGGCCAAAGCAAAGCACCTTATCCTCAAGTTGATAGGTTCAAGGGCCTCTTCCCCACATCCCTGGTCCAGTGGATGTGAAGGTCTGCAGGGGGGACTTGTAGGAATCTAGAAAGCCCCGTCAAAATGGGGGCCCATATATCCAGCTTCTGTGTGAATGGGTAAGAGATACATAGTTCCCCTGGTTACTCATTCCCACAAAATCTGTAGAAAATGAAGACACACACTTTCAAAAAAGTTCTTCATTTAACCTCTTAAGGACCACCGTATGCAGATTTACATTGACAGAATGGCACGGCTGGGCAAATGGGCGTATATATACGTCCCCTTTAATTTGCCGGCCTTGTCCTGTTGCGAGCACTGTGACCGTGCCCGTGGGACCCGCGGGCTCAATGTCCACCAGTGTCCCGCGATAAACACAACATCTCCCGTAAGTAAGTAAGTTTTCTTTTCCAAATATTACCTAAGTAAAACAGTTAATGAGTTTATTTTTGCTGTCTCTGTCCTGTTAGTAAAAGTGTCCTTCACTTCCTCTCCCAAAAATAAAACAGGACATTAGAAGAACTTTCTACATATGCAGAGTAGACCTCTTAGACAATTGTCACTAGAACAGGTGCACCCACTGAAATGCTTACCCTTACCTATTAGTGACAATTCTATCATTTTAGATTCCATTTTAGTGCAAGTGGATGCCAGGACAAATAGAGAGTGAAACTTCCCAGAAGTTCTTTGATATTTTTTTTTATATAGAAACAATTTCAAGCTGTGTTACATTAGTAAAAGTTTTTTTTTTTTTTCATAATCAATGACAATCAATCAAAAACATAAGAGTTGACCTTTTTCAACTTAAACTAAACATAGCAATTCTTCATGTTCTGACACAATGAATTAAACATCAGTTTAGACTCCATACTGTGCTTCCCATGCTAGCAGTCATAAACATTTTATTATAAATCACAGACGGTATCTTCTGTTTCTCTTATGAATTTTGATACACAAAAACAAACTTTGTAATCCTCTTAATACAGAAAAATAGCCTCCAGTTCTTTTTTGTTGAAAAAAATGAGTTTTCCCAAAATATGAATTATGCCTAAAATGACATTATCAATAACATGCAATATTTATTTTCAGTTTTTTTTTAAACAATGGTATCTATGTTAACTTAGGTTTTTCTTAGCCTTGTTACAACATTTTTTTTTTATCTGATACAATAGAGAGACAACAAGCTTGATCTTTAATTCTTTACTTAAACATTTTAGGTCTCTTGCAGAAATGGTGGCATTAACAAATCCACCCTTTATATATTTCATGTATGATTCATTGAAGAATTGTCATTTAATTATTAAGGAACGTTGTATAGATTCTCCAGATTGTTTTCTTTTATAATGACAATGCTTGAGGTTAAACTTCTATAGCAGGTCCATAGGCAAAGTGTTTGTAGGGCCACATTTTTTTTTAAATTTAAATTATGGATAGAGTACAGATGTGTAAGAACCTCTGTAAAGAGTTTCTGTCTTCTTACTGATAAAAACAAAACAAAAAAAACTAACAAGGATAACCAAGGATTAGAAAACTTGACAACATTTTGAGCATAGGTGAGTGCAGTCTATTGCATTAGGGTGTGCATCCCTAAGCTCAAACACACGTGTTGATATACAGTATATAAACATTAACCACTTGCTTACTGGGCACATATACCCCCTTCCTGACCAGAGGACTTTTTGTGATTCGGCACTGCGTCATGCGACGTGGCTCCCAAACAAAATTGACGTGCTTTTTTCCCCACAAATAGAGCTTTTTTTTGGTGGTATTTGATCACCTATGCGGTTTTTATTTTTTGCGCTATAAACAAAAATAGAGCGACAATTTTGAAAACAAAATAATATTTTTTACTTGTTGCTATAATAAATAGCTCAATTTTTTTTCTCAGTCTAGGCCGATACGTATTCTACATAGTTTTGATAAAAAAAAATAAGCGTCTGGTTTGCGCAAAAGTTATAGCGCCTACAAAATAGGGGACAGAATTGTTTTTATTTTTTTTATTTTTTACTAGTAATGGCGGCGATCTGCGATTTTTATCTGTGGCGGACGCATCGGACACTTTTGACACATTTTTGGCACCATTCACATTTATACTGCGATCAGTGCTATAAATATGCACTAATTACTGTATAAATGTGACTGGCATTGAAGGGGTTAACACTAGGGGGAGAGGGAGGGGTTAAATGTGTACCCTGCCTAGTGTTACTAACTGTGGGGGGAGGGGATTGACTGGGGGAGGTGACCGATCTGTGTCCCTATGTACAAGAGACACAGATCGGTCTCCTCTCTCCCTGACAGGACATGGATCTGTGTGTTTACACACACATATCAACGTCCTTGTCTCTGTAACCGCCGATCGCGGGAGCCTGGGGGACATCGTGGCCGCCAGGCACGCGCATCGGCATTCCAGTGATGCGGCGGGCACGTGTGCGCGCCGCCGGCGCGCTTGCGCTCCCCCCAGTTAGTAAATAGACACTTATCAATGTAAACAGACACTTTTATTTTTTTCAACTCATCAAAAAAGGCAGTGAGAACACCCAAATAGTGGGTTGTGTGTGGTTAGGACAGCCAGTCAGTGAGCATTATGTACAATGAAAACAAGTCACTGCCCCTACCTATTACTGGTCTATACAATAAGGAGCCCCGGAAAGGACGCATATACATACAAAAACATAGAATATCCAGGCTCAAACTTACCGACCAATCAGCAACCAACCAAATTCACCTGTCTAACAGTGTGCGTTAAAAACAGAGGTTCAGTTGCACGCATTTGCAAATGCATGTGTAAGCTGCAGGCACTGTCTAGGCTCTCTGTGTACTGCAGTCCTAACTATAACATTCAATTTTAAGTCTCCTCAGTGGGAGCACATGAATGCTGATGGATAGATAAAGGGCAGGTGACTGGAGGTAGCCCAGCCCTCATTAAAGGGGCAGGAGCACACTAAGCACCCAGCTCATGGAAGCCAAAGTGCCAGTGCGCTGCCTGACCACGATGACATAAATACAACAATAGGACTGCAGTACACAGTCGGTAAGTTTGAGTGAGCAGTGTGTAGTGGGAGGGCTGGCAGAAGGTCTCCAGTTATTTATGTGCAGTGTAAGGCTTGAAGCAGCACAGATGGAGCAGAGAGGGAATTCCTGCAGTGATAAATGTAGACCTCCCCTTAAGCCACTTACCATGTTACTGGAAGTAGAAAACCCCCAGGCTGCCTTCTCTGCTACATCTACTTCCCAGTTTCAGCTGCTCGATCAGTTACATGTGTGTGTGTAGGTGGGAGAGTTTGACCATACCTCCAAACTTTCTGAGATGGGAATGAGGGACACCTATTAGCAAAATTATGTAGGCATAGGAAACACACCCCCTTAAAGGAGAATTATACAAAAAAACACAAGTGTTTTTTTTTTTACCACTTCTATTCCTTTATTCTAGCTTTTGGAATTTACAAATGCAGCAAATTAGAAATTGGATGAAAGGTTTAGCACTGGGAAACACTTTTTTTAAAGATAAAAAGTACATTTTGTATACAATTATATAGATCAGACCCAAATAAGGGACACATGAGGAGGAAAGAGGGACAGAGGGACATTGTTCCAAATGAGGGATAGTCCCTTGAAATCAGGGACAGTTGGGAGTAGGGATGGGCCGAATCAACCCCTGTTCGGTTCACACCAGAACTTCCGAAAAATGCAAAAGTTCTGACCCGAATAGCGAACCCCATTAATATCAATGGGACTCGAACGTCAAAAATCAAAAGTGCCCATTTTGAAGGCTTAAATGCAAGTAATTGGGCATACAGTGGTTATAGGGATAGGGGTCTGGGTCCTGCCCTGGGGGACATGTATCAATAAAAACAAATTTCTCTCGCAGGCCACTAGGGGAGCGCGCACGGCCCCCGCTCGACCCCGACTCCCGTGCGCGTGCCCGGCAGGCGCGATTGCCGCCGGGCACACGCAAATGCTTGTTACAGAGCGGGGACCGGGAGCTGTGTGTGTAAACACACAGCTCCCAGTCCTGTCAGGGGGGGAAATGTTGATCCTCTGTTCATACAATGTATGAACAGAAGATCAGTGATTTCCCTTAGTGAGGCCACCCCCCCTACAGTTAGAACACACCCAGGGACATACTTAACCCCTTCCCCCACCCCCTAGTGTTAACCCCTTCACTGTCAGTGGCATTTTTATAGTAATCCAATGCATTTTTATAGCACTGATCGCTATAAAAATGCCAATGGTCCCAAAAATGTGTCAAAAGTGTCCGAAGTGTCCGCCATAATGTCGCAGTACCAAAAAACCCGAGGCACTGAAACCGGCTCCAACCTACCTGGATCGCTCCTCCGGACTGACTAGAACCCCGGGATGGCCCGCAAACGCAAAACGGCTCCTCAGGTACAGAAGTTATCCCACTTCTTCTCACTGACGCCCCGCGGCCTACTCCAAGATGGCGCGGACGGCGCCTCGCCGTCCTCCTCCAGCGGCTCCAGCTCAGCCCCAACAAGCCCTAATCCGCTGCCGGGAGAGGCGCATAGGTCCCCAGATGCCTCCACACCGCTGGTGCGCAGCCCTGCCAAGTCTAAACCACGGCTTTCCCCTGAATGCTCTGGCGGGAAGGCAGCCACACTGCAGGACTCATTGAACGACACCAGAGAATTGGCGGCAGCCATTAACTCATTCCCCACTGCTGACAAACCGCTATCAGACACCATGTTGAGGGACATGCTGGTGTCCCTCCGCAGCTCCCTCCACGCTGATATGATGGAGTGCATGAGGGGTTTTAAAGCTGATGTTCAGGAGCTGGGGGGCAGAGTGGATCACGTAGAGCAAAAGATGGGAGAGTTTGCCTCCTCTTACAATTCACTGGTGGATGCCCATAACGACCAGGAGGATGAACTGGCATGGCTTAAAGCAAAGGTCTCGGACCTGGAGGACAGATCCAGGAGGAACAACGTCAATATCCGTGGTGTCCCTGAATCTGTCCTCCCTCACCAATTGCAACAATATGCTCAAGACCTCATGAGGTTGCTGGTTCCTGAACTGTCGGATGCAGATCTGGCTATTGACAGAATACACCGCCTGCCTAAGCCGTCGCACCTCCCTGATAACATCCCCAGGGATGTGCTAATGCGGGTGCATTTCTTCCAAATAAAGGAGCGCTTCATGATGTCCTTCAGGAAGAACAAGAAACCTCTTGCCCAGTACGAATCTATCCAACTATTTG
Organism: Rana temporaria; assembly: GCF_905171775.1. Taxonomy (NCBI): domain Eukaryota; kingdom Metazoa; phylum Chordata; class Amphibia; order Anura; family Ranidae; genus Rana; species Rana temporaria. Next base: position 324,128,899 of record NC_053490.1, read on the forward strand.
CAGACCTTTCCCAATATACAATGCAGAGGCGCAGGGCCCTTCTCCCAGTCACTAAGGCACTACGCAACCATGACATTGTGTATAGATGGGGCTATCCAGCCAAACTCACGGTCACGAGAGACAACCACTCTTCTGTGGTCAACAACCTCACAGAGGGCCTGGCCCTCCTTCGTTCCTGGGACATTGTGCCGGCGCAGGTAGAGTGTGACCAGCCCTCGGCCTCTAAAGTTACTACTCAGGATTCGTGGCACACAGTGTCCCACAAGAAAAAGGGCTAGAAACGACCCTCCTAAGTGCCTTGGTTACAATCACAGCATAGTACTACCTGACACCCTACTGACATTGATGTTTCCCCCTCCGTGTTAAATGAGCAGTACCCCTGCTCCCAGATTCTTCACAGGATCTCCCTTTTTACTATTCGAGTTGGTTTTGATCGAACGGTTTTGTTGTTTACTTTCAAAGATTTTTATTGATTTTACAAAATATAGCAAATAACAAATGCACATATCTAGAGCATTAAAGACATAGTGACGTCCCATGACATAGTTACAACCTTGGAATTTAAGAACATATAGCTAAAGTCATGATGGTAAAACGTTTTTGTATTACAGATATAACTACTCCGTGACTTCCGAAAAGCAAAATAGAAGTTATGATTTACCCATAAAAAAAAAGAAAAAAAGGATGTCATGGTAAAAGCCTATGGGATATCAGCTGACGGATATAAAAGCAGAGCTTAAACTGGAAAAAAATCTAGCATAGGAAGAAAATGAAGAAGAAAAAACACATGTTTCGACCAGTCAGGGTCATAGTTATTATACAAAAAGAATGATCGGTTTATTAGCAGCCCGGACCGGCACCCCAAATGGGTGCAATCTGTGCCGGCTCTAGCTGCTACTAAAATCATATTTTAACATCAGAACCGAAAACATTCATGCAGAAACCTGCTTTGTCCTATATTACAAAATATAATCTAAGCATGTGTAATTTCAATCATAGTGAATTCTATGGGTTCAAACTCCCCACTGCTGAAGGTTGTAAAGTAACGACAAGTACATTATAAAAGACATGACTTTTGTCACAATTTGCAATCTCAGAACACAATGATCGTAATAAAAGAAATAATGAAAAATGAAATAAACCTGGATGGATAGTGAAGCAATGAACACCATCCAAAAAGAGAGAGAAAAGAGAAGATAATGAAAAGGAATATAGAAAGAGAGAGAAAGAGAGAGAAAAGCAGTACCAAAAAGTATCGAGTCAGCTGGGGGGTACACTTTCCATAAAATGGACTCCCGAATCCATCGGATCAAGAAAACATGCATGTAGCTACCATATGTTATGCCGGAATGCCTGGCCTTAATGAGATGCCTACATGATGTGCCCATGGTTCCCAAATAGTTTCAAATTTATCTTTAGAATCTAGCAAGATACTAGCCAATTTTTCTTGGGCCATAATCCAAGAGATCTTGCGCTTGGCAGCCATAAAAGAGACCTTGGGCTGCTTCCAAGCCCTGGCCAAAGTAGATTTAGCTCCCAGTAGGATAAAATGGATCAGGCACCTTGAAAATTTCGGGGTCTTGGGGTCTAGAGTGTTTAGGAGCGCGACTTCTGGGGACCTAGATATTTGTAAGCCTGTAATTCTGTAAATAAGATTAAATATTTTAGACCAGTAATGTCTAATTCTAGGGCATTCCCACCATATGTGGACAATGGATCCAAAAAGACCACATCCTCTGAAACAAATAGCCTCAGAGGATGGATACATGATTGATAACCTGGCAGGGGTGAGATACCATCTAGTCATAACTTTTAGGTTGGCCTCTATTAGAGCCACATTTAGGATGCCTTTATAAGCCCTCAAAAAAAGTGTAGACCAAGTGTCCAAATCCCAATCCAACTTCAGGTCCCTTTCCCATGCTGACATATAGGGAGTCTTGCTGTCTTGAAAAGCTAAACATTGATAGATGATAGAAATACCACCCTTCTGTTCATCTACACTCCCGCACCATGTTTCATAAGCTGTAAAGTGCGGTGGCAGTGGTTTTTCTTTCCAAATTTTATGAAGAAAATGCTGAATCTGCCCAAATCTGAAGATTTCTGAGTTCGGAATCTTGAGTTGCCTCCTACAATAGTTAAGAGTTATGGGTCCAGAAGCCGTAAAATAATGTCCGATTCGGTAAAGTCCTTTATCCAACCACCACTTGAAGGAGCTAATATCTAAACCTGGTATAAAGTCCGGGTTATTAAATATATGAGAGAGCGGTTTACAATCTGATGTCAATGTTGGGACAGATCTCAAACTGTCCCAGAGCGCGAGTGAATGAGACAAGACCGGGGAGAGAATTGCAGGTCTGACCTTAGGAGGAGCCCACAATAAAAAATCCAGCGTGAACGACGGAGCGGCCTGTCTTTCTATCCAAACCCAATCTGGTTTCTCAAACCTCGAGTAAATTGTCGAGAGTTGTGCTAGTCGTGCTGCTTGATAATACCAGACTAGATTTGGTAGACCCAAACCCCCAAATTTCTTAGGTCTAAGAAGGGTACTACGGGGTAATCTATGACCTGAACCCCCCCAAACAAATTGGATAATTTTCTTCTGCATGGTTTGGAGATGGTCCTTACGTGCTGTAATTGGGATGGCCCTAAAAAGGTACAGTAAACGGGGAAGGAGGGTCATCTTGATAGAATGAATCCTACCTAACCAGGATAGACCACCTTTAGCCCAGGATTTTAGATCTAATTCAAGTTTCCTGTATGTGGGCGGGAAGTTTACTGAGTATAACAAATCAATTTTGGGGGGAAGATTAATTCCAAGGTATTCTAGGTAATCATCTTTCCATTTAAAATCAAAGGAGGCCTTCAAAGCTTCAACCGTACTAGGTAACAAAGAAACGTTAAGAGCAAAAGATTTCTTGTAGTTCACTTGGAGGCCAGAGGCTTTAGAGAAATCCTTTAGAATGTGACATAAATTCGGGAGAGAAGTGACTGGGGAAGTAATAAAGAGTAACATGTCATCCGCAAACAAACCACATTTATGTGTTTGGGAACCACAGGAGACCCCCATTACATTAGGATTGGAGCGGATAGCAATCGCTAGTGTTTCGATAGCAATGGCGAAGACTAAGGGCGAAAGGGGACAACCCTGTCTAGTTCCCCTTGCTATATCGAAAGGAGGTGAATAGTGTCCTACTAGGCGTATCAGTGCTTTCGGCTTGGAGTATAGAGATTTAAGAATACCTAGAAATTTATGACCAAACCCCCACTTTTCCAATAAAATAAATAAATAGGGCCACTCAATAGAGTCAAAAGCTTTGTGTAAGTCAAGGGACAGAAGCATACCTCTCTGCCTAGGACCCCCTTCCCAATTTGATTGTAGGATAGAGACCACATCTATTGCCCTCCTTATTTGGTCCGGTCCCTGTCTCCCCGGGATAAAACCCACTTGATCTTTATGGATGTATCTACTAATGAATGAGGAGAGACGGTTGGCCAAAATTTTCGTTAGGAACTTCAGGTCATTATTAATGAGTGAAATAGGCCTGTAGTTCTCCACCTCCTCCGGATTTTTATTAGGTTTTGGGATAACGGTAATAAAAGCGGTGTTGAGGTGGGGATCTAGAGGAGAGCCCTTAGTCTTGGCATTGAAAAAACTAGCCATATAGGGAGCCAGAGTGTCCGAGAAAGCTTTATAATACGGGGCCGACAATCCATCCGGTCCCGGGGCCGAACCCGTTTTCGAGTTCTTAATGACCTCCGCAATTTCTTCAACCGAGAAATCAGCCTCTAAAATTTCTCTATGCTTTGATGAAAGCTCTGGGATAGGGAGCCCCTGAAGAAAGTTCGAAATCCCCTGGTCCCCAACTGCCTGTGAAGAACTGTAAAGATTAGAATAGAACTCCTTAAATGTGTGGAGGATCTTATTGGGATTAGCCGTGAGATTTTGGTCCCTAGCTCTAATCTTAGGAAAGGAGAGGGTATGAATTTGCGGAGTTAGTTTAGAAGCTAACATGGATCCTATTTTATCCTTCTGGTGGTAGAATTTGGCCCCACTCCAGCGTATGTCCTTCTCAGCTTTGACAGTTAGTAATAAATTAAGCTCTAACTTAATGGCATCTACTTGAGCCGCCAATTCTTTGGTGGGAGACTTCTTGTGTTTGGATTTGAAAATTGCAAATTTATCCTCTAACTTTCTGATATCTATAAGCCTTTCTCTTTTAAAGCGTGAAGCTAAACTAATGATTTTCCCCCTAATGGCTATTTTATGAGCAGCCCAGAGGACTTCAGGAGAGACTCCCTCTACATTGTTTAAAGTAAAATATTCTTTTAGGGAATTTTCTATTTCCTTAAGCACCGCAGGATCACTCAACAAGGATTCATTTAGACGCCAATATGACCCGGAGGATCTAGAGAGGACATTCACTATAGATAAGCATACAATAGAGTGGTCCGACCAGGGGGTATCAGCAATAGTGGCCTTAGTGGTAGAGGGAATGAGATTAGGGGGAACCAAAATGTGGTCAATTCTAGCATAGAGTTTATGGGGGGCTGAGTAATGGGTAAAATCTTTCTTATGCGGATTCAACTCCCTCCAGATGTCTATCAGTCCCTGTTTATGAAGGGTACGAGCTATATTTAAACTGGCTCTAGTGGGGCGCGTTAATTGAGATTTATACGGTTTAGACCTATCCAGTCCTTGGTCGAAGGCAACGTTCGAGTCCCCCCCAAATATAGTCTTGCCCTCCGTAAGAGGCAGTAGGGTCCTAAGGAGGTCCTGAAAGAAAGTGGCCTGACCTTTGTTCGGCGCATAGTAAGAGATAAAGGAGTAAACTACACCTTCTATTGAGCCTTTAACAAGTATATACCTGCCCTCTGGATCCCTAAGCGTGGAAATATGGCTAAATGGACAATGTTTAGAAATGAAAAGAGCCACTCCCCGTGTCTTATTTTCCGCACTCGCTAAAAAAAAGGTAGGATAGTGTGAGTGAATGAACCTAGGACTGTACCGAATCGGAAAATGGGTTTCCTGTAACATGACCACGTCAAATTTGGACGATCTGTAGTGATCAAAAGCTAACCTCCTTTTCCTGGGGGAGTTTAGGCCCTGCACATTATGGGTGGCAACCCTAAGTTCCCTATTTAACTGAGTTGGGTCAGACATCTGTGTGGTGGTGAAGTGCTTCGCTGTGAAAAATCAGACTTACCCTGTGGTGTCTTCTTAAAACTGGAACCTTCGGTGGAGATGAAGAAGCGATAAACCAGGCCCAGAATCCCACGATGAGGAGGAAACCCCAGCTGACTCGATAAAGAGAAAAAGGTGAGGAAGAAAAGGAAGAGAAAGAAAAAGAGAAGACAAATGCAAAAAAGGACAAAAAATGTAATATACACTTTAAAGTACAATCTGAGCCCCTAGCATTGGAAAAACCAATCCGGGACTCAAGAAATAACAGTCGCAAACCTCTAAACAAGGTTCGACTACCCATTCCTCAGAAGTGGAAATCACCTGTGAGGGATGGGGGAGGTGCATGTGAGTCATCCCAGACCCAATTAAAGTATGAGGAAAAACTATTAAATGGTAGGCACAAAACATATATCTTAGATTAACGGTACCCGCTAAGAAGAACCAATATAAAATAAAAAATAAAAATTTTGGATAACCCGTGAAGAGTTTGCGGTCCAGAGGAACCGCCCATCCGGGAGGCTCCCTAAACCGCAAACCCACAATTGCAGACCAATTAGTTAACATTAGAAACTGTAGGTTAACCAACAGATGAGACCTCGGCCTCAGTCCGAAAAAAAGGGATATCAATACTAGACCCAGGGTAGAGAAAAAAAAAAAAAAAAAAAGGATAAAAGCAATAAAAAAAAAAAAAAAATAATAATAAAAAATACAGAAACATTCCTATTCTTAGGATGAGTAGAACTCAGCTCTAAAAAAAAAAAAAAAAAAAAAGTCAAAGAGAGCCATCCCTGACCCCTCCTAAAGGAATCATTGCGGCCACGGGGCCCAAAAGGGAGAAACGTCTCAGACGGAAAAAAAAAACAACAAAGAAAAATTACTGATTTCCCCCTTCTTTGGATTTCTTAGACTTGCCAACATTCCACATCGGGGAAATAGGACTGGTAGGTGATGGGCGCTTAGCAGAAGTTGTTGAGGCCGCCGAGATGTCCATAGGAGCTTCCTGAGAGATGAGCTTAAGACGAAGCAGCAATTTCTCCCCCTCCGATAAACTAGAAAATACATATGACTTGCCCTGGAAAGGGAATTTGACAGCAAAGGGAAAGTTCCAACGATATTTAATTTCCCGTTTAGAAAGAACATTAAGGATGGGTTTGAGAGCTCTCCTCTTTTGGATGGTTGTAGGAGAGAGGTCTGCAAATATTTGAACTTGATGTCCCCGGCAAAATATTTGTTGTTGAATTCTAGCCTGTTTCATGACCTCTTCTTTAGTGGCATAAAAGTGTGGCTTAACCACAATGTCCCTCGGGAGACCATCCTTCCTGGGCGGACCCAAAGTTCTGTGGGCCCTGTCCAATTCCATACGGTGGGGTTTAATGGAAGGAATAAGCCCTTTAATCAAGTCCTGCACTGCTTCTGTAACATCAGTAATAGTTTCCGGTATACCCCTGACCCTAAAATTATATCTTCTTGTTCTATTCTCGAGTTTGTCAATTTTACATAAAGCTATATCAAGTTGTTCTTGAAGGGTCTGAATGTGAGCTGCGTTTTGATTTGTACATGCCACTGTAATGTCTAGTTTGCTCTCTATGGCCTCCATTCTGGACCCCAGGTTGGCAAAATCAGACTTCATGTCTCCAGTGATCTGGGGAGCAGTATTAGCTAGCCCCCTCTCGAGCAGATTAGAAAGTTTCAGAAATAGATCCCCCTGAGGGGAGTAATGGTCTCCTTCATGCTGGGATGGTGAAGGAGTTGTCATATGGAGAGGGAATTCGGGCCCAGCTGGAGACAGTGCATATTCCTCCATTGTGCGTCCTAAGAGGGATTCAGTGGAGGCTGGAGAGGGGACCTGAATAGGCTGTTTATTCTGGGTGACCTGGGAATAGGTGAGGGTAGCAGGGGCGATCACTTGCCTGGTCTCCAGCCTCCCTCCAGCTGCCGCGTGTGGGTGCGATGCGGCCTGAGCCGCGGCCATCTTGGGATCTCCGTCCCCTCCTATCCTGCTGAATTCCGGCCCGAGATCACCCCGGGCGGCTGGGGCAGACATCCGTCCGGGTGTACCGAGGTGTCCGCGATCGGGATGCCTAAAGACCGGGTGCCGTTCTGCGCTGTAGTGCCCGCTTTCACAATCCTGGGCCCGGGATGCTGCGGAGCTCCTGTCTCAAGCGACCATCACGGAGCTCCCGCGCATGCGCACTCCGGTTTTGTTGTTTAAAGACCATTAACCCATGTGGCGTTGTTTTGTTTTTCTTTTTCTTCCGCTTCCGGAAACGACGCCTTGGATTCCATCTTTGTTACGCCAGCTTTTTCCACCTGAGGTACTGTTACATCATCACCCCACATTACCATGGTGCTTAAAGTAGTTTCCTTTAATGTGCACAGGCTAAATCACCCTGCTAAGAGAGCGGCACTCTGGAAAGAGGCTCAGAAACTACAGGCGGACATCTTGTGTGTACAGGAATCCCACTTTCTCTCCTCCAACCCCCCTTGCTTCAAGAATAAGAACTTCCCCCATGTGTTTTGTGCCTCTGCCCCCCACAAGAAGCATAGGGGGGTTATCACGATCATTAGAGACTCTATCTCGTTCAAACTAGGGGAGGTGATTTCTGACCCGGCGGGTAGATTTGTGATTCTTGTGGGTGAATTTAACAACCGCACTTATACAATTGTGAATCTTTATGCCCCAAACGCCAATCAGGTCAGGTTTGTCAACAAGGTCTTTAAGAAACTGCTTGCTGTTAAGAAAGGTAATGTTATTATATGTGGTGACTATAACATGACGGTTGACTACAGTGTTGATACTACCTCTAAATCCAAACGCCCGCTCCCTTCCCTACACCCTGCTCTCATCAGAGAGGATTACTATGATGTTTGGAGGTGTCAGCACTCTAGTGAACGGGACTACTCCTTCCACTCGACCAGGCACAATACTTACTCCCGTATTGACATGGTACTTGTCGACAAGGCTCTGCTTCGGGCGGTCACCTCCTCCGCCATCCACGATATCTCGTGGTCAGACCACGCACCTGTCTCCATTTCGCTGGCGGAGGAGATGGCCCCCAGCCCTGCTTACATATGGAGGGCCAATGCTGGGGTATTTCAAACACAGGCTCAGGTGAATACTATTACCAAACATTTAAAATAATTCTTTGAGTTGAATGAAGGTTCGGTATCTGACCCGACGGTCTTGTGGTGCGCCCACAAGGCCTTTATTAGAGGCATTTTACTCCAAATTAGCTCACGACTAAAACGCCAGAGAACCCTGAAGATAGATCTTCTCCTAAGGGAAATCAGATCTCTGGAAGTGCAAAATAAGGCCTCGCCAGCTCTAGATCTGTCAAACAAATTGGTCAATCTTAGATGTGATCTTCGGCGATTACTCTTAGAATCCCACAGCAAATTTGTTAACGCCCTGAAGCTAACGTACTACTCCTCTGGAAACAAGGCTGGTACATTTTTGGCACGTCGCCTGAAAGAGCAGAGAACTCGTACGACCCGAGAGACATTGCCAATTCTTTCGCAGATTACTGCGAACATTAAAGACGATAGCAACACCCCACAGCCGTCAGACATACAGAAATTTTTGGCTGATATATCCCTCCCTGCCCTGTCACCTACGCAACTAAATGCCTTAAATGCCCCCATCACAGCTGCAGAAAATGATATCTAAGATTCCCCTAGGTAAATCCCCTGGCCCCGATGGCCTGCCTAACGACTATTATAGAACGTTTGGTGGGATCCTTGCCCCTTCACTGTGCTCAGTTTTTTCTCAGGCCATGGACTCTGCAAGTTTCCCTCCTGAGATGCTGTCCGCCTATATTGTCACAATCCCCAAACCTGGTAAACCTCCGGATGTTCCCTCTTTCGCCCCATATCACTTTTAAACACAGACGTCAAGCTATATTCCAAAGTTCTGGCCCAGAGACTTCTGACTGTTATACCATCCTTAGTAAATCCTGACCAGTCCGGTTTTACTGCGGGCAGACAGGCATCAGACGCCACCCGCAGGATTATTGGAGTGGTGCAACATGCTTGGGCCTCTCGGACGCCTTCTCTGCTCCTCTTTGGACGCGGAGAAGGCGTTCGACAGGGTCCACTGGACCTATATGTCTAAGGCCCCATACTCACGACCAAACATGTCTGCTGAAACTGGTCCGCGGGCCAGTTTCAGCAGACATGTTCGGTCGTGTGTGGGCGCGAGCGGGCCGAATTCCAGCAAACATTTGCCCGCCGGGCCTTTTCCCAGCAGACAAATATTCCTGGACTTGTTTTAAAACAGTCCGCTGGAATTCTGCCCGCTCGGACATGTACGGTCGTCAGTACAGACCTACCGTACATGTCCAGGCGCCCGCCGTCCCTCGCATGCGTCGAATGACTTTGACGCATGCGTGGAAGCATTTTAAAGGCGGGCCGCCCACGTCGCTGCGTCATTGTCGCGGCGACACCGCGGACACGCCCCGCGTATTGTTTACACGCGGACTTCTGTACGATGGTGTGTACAACCATCGTACAGAAGCCCTCTGGCAGACATGTATGGTGAAAACGGTCCGACGGACCGCTTTCACCATACATGTTTGTTCGTGTGTACCCGGCCTCATGCCCTTACTAAATTCGGGTTCCATGGCCCTATTAGGTCAGCTATTCTAGCCCTCTACTCACACCCCTCAGCCCAGGTCTTTACATCCAATTGCCTCTCACGACCCTTTCTTATATCAAACGGGACGCGTCAGGGGTGCCCCCTCTCCCCTCCATATTCAACCTGCTGATCGAACCTCTAGCTGAAAAGATTAGAGCCCATCCCCACATCACGGGTTTTTCTATCCAAGATACATCCCATAAAATTAATTTGTTTGCTGATGATATCATTTTGTCCATAACATCCCCGACCACGTCTCTCCCCCATGTCCAGGAGGTTTTAAACTCCTTCAGCAATATTTCCTACTATAAAGTGAACTCCTCCAAGTCAACTATTCTGCCTATGCACCTCCCTACCCCTGCCCAGGTCTATCTAGAAAGAGCATTCCCCTATTCGTGGGCTATGAAAAGTATATCATACCTAGGTCTCCAGATCACAGCAGACCCTTATGGACTGGCCGACGCCAACTACCCAGTGCTAATAGCGAAACTCACTAAGGAGTCGTTGCGCCTATCCAAGGTAGAACTTTCCTGGGCTGGTCGTCTAGCCTCTTTTAAGATGCTACTACTTCCCCAGATCCTGTACATTTTCCGCACACTCCCTATTCCTCTGAAACCCCCTCATCTCCGATCATTAAATTCCATCCTTAGGTCCCATGTCTGGAGCTCACGTAAGCACATGTGTTCAAAGCTACTGTTGACTAGACAAAGATCTGTAGGCGGTATGGGTCTCACGGACATAAAAGACTACTACCGCGCTTCCCTCCTGAACCAACTTAAGATGTGGTTTACAGATCCCCCGGTGACCCCCTAGTGTTGTATTGAAAGATCTTTGAGCCCCACTAAGGACTTGATCTCCCTGCTATACCTGGACAGGATAAGACCTTTTCCTTTGCACCAGCTGCCTTTGTCTCTTTGGGCCTCCCTGGAGGCCTGGAGGGACCTTGGCAACATTTCCGATCCCCGTGATGTGTTGGTGGAAATACCAGTCCCTATTGAGAGCTTGGAGAGTGCGATTCCCAATGTCAGCCTTAGGGGCTGGAGAGACATGGGTATTACTCATGTCTCCCACCTTTTTAGTGCAAATCATATTTCCACTTTCCAATCCTTTCAAGCTACATACAATCTCACTCAGGCAGATACGTACAAGTTCCGCCAAGTATCACATTTCCTTAAATCTGTCAGTGAGTATAGGGTATTCCTCCCTGACCAGGTCTGGAAGTTCTACAAGTCCACTACCCCCTCCGCCAAGGGGATCCCCCTTTTCTACAGTCTTCTCCAGCACAGACGTTCCTTTGTCAAGTCCCCCCCGTTCCTGAAATGGGAAGAGGATTTGGGCACCACCTTTACAGAGCCTCAGTGGCAAGTTGCTCTTAACTCTGTTTATAAGGCTTCCAAATGTACTAACCGCTGGGAACTTACCCAGAAGATTATCCTAAGATGGTACCTTACGTCATACAGGATGTCAAAGTTCTCTCAAGACAACTCCCCTCTGTGCTGGAGGGATTGTGGTGAGGTGGGTAACATTATGCATGTATTTTGGAACTGCAAACACTTAACAAGCTTCTGGAATAGTGTGTTCAGGTGTATATCCTCTATTACTGGAGTTCTTACTCGGCCAGGACCCGCGTTGGCCCTGCTAGGTTTGAACATCGACACATTCCCCCCCCAGTTCCGTACTGTAGTGACTCATCTGTTACTAGCGGCGAGATCACTAATCACTCGGAACTGGAAGTCCAATACAGTCCCAAATCTCTCCGATGTAATTACTTTCACTCGTAATAATTATATATATGAATCCCAAATTGCCTCAAGAGTTGGTCAGAGGAGAAGCTTTGATAAAAAATGGCAGGTCTGGAGTGAATGGGATAGAATGTGAACTAACCTTTGGTACACTGTTTTCTTGATGATAGCGTATAGCTGGCAGAGGTTCCCATCATGCCCTGGTATGACTACTACTCCGTATCTTACTTAGTACTCGTGGTCCATCTCGCCCTTGTTTTGTTCCCATCCCTTTTATTTTCATCCAGTTTTATTTACATTCTGTTTCATTTCATTTTATTTCATTACTTCTTGCTCACTCCTCCCTGTTGCAAGTCGTTTACTGGTATTATGTTCCCTTTCATGCCTGTCGGTGACGGAGTCTGCAGGGCTGTTTATTAGAAGTGGTTGCATTTCGCCAGTATGTATAGTATGTCTCACTTTGTAACCTGTTTTGTATATGCTGTAGCGGAAATGTGGTCCTGCTCTCATGTCAAACACTCCTGTCATGTTCCTGTTTTCTCTGTGAACTAATGACTTATGACTTCTTTTTCTGTATGTTTGTAAAATTGAAAACTTTTCAATAAAAATGTAATTGAAAAAAAAAAAAAAAAAGCGACGCAGTGCCGAATCGCAAAAAGTGCTCTGGTCTTTGGGCAGCAATATGTTCTGGGGTTAAGTGGTTAATAATCAGCCATTGGCATGGGGAAAAAAGCTGAGGTGGCCTGAGCCTGTCACAAGTACTCGTTGACGACCCTCTGCTGCATGTATAGCCAATGCAGCATTCCAAAAGTTGAGTTCCACCTGGTGGGCATGTCACAAATCAGGCGGTTTATGGGTAGGTGGTATTCCCCCTGAATTTAAGCCAACCGAGCACTGGCTGTGTATGACTGCCTGAAATGGCTACAGACTCTGGCCTGCTTTAGTACATCTTTCAACCGTGGGTACGTACTTAGGAAATGCTGCACAACCAAATTGAGAACATGTAAACAAAGGAAATTGTGGCGCTGAAAATTAGTAACACATGGGTAGAGAAAAAGTCCGCTGAATAAGTGATGAATCCTTGTTACAAAAAATAATAAAGAAAATTCAAAAAATAAAAATAAAAAATGACAAAAATAAAAAAAAAAATAATAAAAAGAATGAACCTGGGAATGATGAGTGATGCAATGGGTCTTGGAGGGAGAGACACTGTTCTGTGATGAGCTGATGGTCCCAAAAGCGCTGTCCTAGGGCAAGCCTTCCAAAGCAGGGGAGACCAGAGCAGGGACTCCAAACATGTATGCAGGATAAGAAAAAATAAAAAACAGAGGGCGCCTCCAGGTTAAACGTTTAAGAAGCTCTTTTTAATACACAGACAACAGTGTTAACTTACATAATAAAATCTTAAAATCCAGTATGGAAGTTTACTCGATCAATGCTGGGGGGGGCGGGTAGAAGGGACGTCGATCCGGGCTGGTTGTTATGCTGTTTTTGCTCTCGGGTATCTCTCCTAAGCCAGTCAGTCCTTTTGCTGTAAAAACAGCTGGTCCGGAGGGATAGTGGAAACGAGGCCCGGAGCTCAGCGTAGGCCGTGGTGACGTCACCAAATGCGACGACGTTTCAAAGCTGGCGCCGTCAGATGACTTGGCGCGCTTCTTTCTCAAGCATGGGGACTCCCCATGCTTGAGAAAGAAGCGCGCCAAGTCATCCGACGGCGCCAGCTTTGAAACGTCGTCGCATTTGGTGACGTCACCGCGGCCTACGCTGAGCTCCGGGCCTCGTTTCCACTATCCCTCCGGACCAGCTGTTTTTACAGCAAAAGGACTGACTGGCTTAGGAGAGATACCCGAGAGCAAAAACAGCATAACAACCAGCCCGGATCGACGTCCCTTCTACCCGCCCCCCCCAGCATTGATCGAGTTAACTTCCATACTGGATTTTAAGATTTTATTATGTAAGTTAACACTGTTGTCTGTGTATTAAAAAGAGCTTCTTAAACGTTTAACCTGGAGGCGCCCTCTGTTTTTTATTTTTTCTTATCCTGCAAATTGAGAACATGTGCCAGGCCTGGCACATGTGTTAACTTTCCCTGTCTAAGGGTGGACAGGAGGTGTGTGCCATTATCGGACACCATCATTCCTGGCTGCAGCTGACATGGTGTGAACCACCTCCAGGCATGTCCTTACAGAGTTGTAAGAATCTCTGCTCTGGTGTGGTTCCTGTCCCCTAAACACACCAGCTGAAGCACTGCATGGCACCTTTTTGCCTGACTCTGGGAATAGGCCTTTGAATGCTTAGGGGGTACCTGATGTTCATAGGAAAATTCTGCAGAGGAAGGAATGGAGGTGGCCAAGGAGGAGGAGGGGGTAGAGATCACATGTCTGGCATCATCACCACCAGCTTTATGGAGACGTGGGAGCACAAAAAGCTGCAGCACTGAGCCCTGTCATGCATCCTTTTGAGTTGCAAGCAGCGTTACCCAGTGTGCTGTGAACAAAATATATCGTCCCTGCCCATGCTTGCTGGACCACATGTCAGCAGTAAGGTGGATTTTATGGCTGACTGCCTTGCCTAACGATGCCATAACATTCCCTTCCATGTGATGGTAGAGAGATGGAACAGCCTTACGTGAATAGTAGTAGTGACTGGGAACCTGCCATTGTGGTACAGCACATTAAAGGAGGCAGAATCCATCAGGCTGAAAGGCAGAAGTTGGAGAGCCAACAGCTTTGACAAGCTTGAATTCAGACGCTGGGCATGTGGGTGGTAGGGTGGTATTTTCTTTTGCCGGCTACAGTCTACAGCTGGTGGTGTGCTGCTGGCATATGAGCTGCTAGGACCTGGGACACCCTGTAATATACCATCATCCCTGTCAGTGGAGGCTGCTGAAAGGTAATGACTCGGTATCGCAGACTGAAGTAAGGAGGAGAAGGGACAGATTTGTGCCCCTTTTGTGTGGCTTTTAGGTGCTCTTGCCAACAGGCTGAGTGGTTGGACGTTAAATGCATTCTTAGGCATGTGGTACCCAAATGGTTGGTGTTTTTGCCATGTTTTATGTGCCTGAGACACAGTTTGCAGGTGGCAACAGTGCGATCTGCTGCAGATGTGCTGAAAAAGGCCCAAGCAGCTGAACTTTGGGGAGTGGGCCGGGAGATAACAGCTCCAGAATATGATGTAATAGGGTGGCTACTCTCTACTGTTTCTTGAAGTCAGCCTCCTTGGGGTTGTGCTGACTCACCTTCAGTTTCTTCCTCTGCTCTATCTGGAACCCAAGTCGCATCAGTGACCTCATCATCATCATCATCCCCATCTCCTCCATGTTCATCATTACCACTGGAGACAACTTGGCAATACGCTGAGACTTGGGGAACATGAATGCCAATTTGTCTACCAGTTTTCCTCCCTCTCTCTAGGCTCATGTTCCTGTCATCCTCAACCTCAGAACCAACATCTGAATCCAGTAATGGCCGGGAATCATCAAGGTGCAAGTGACTGACACTGTGGTCAAATAACTCAGCTGACTCCTCAATGGCTGATGTTGGAGCTATGGCAGGAATAGATGTGGACAAGGAGGCAGGTTTATCCACTCTAGCAACTGCAGGGGACTTCACACTTCCACACTTGTCTCTGCTTGCGTGACAGAGGATGAGGAGGATGAGGAGGGTTTAGTAGGTCAGTCCACCACCTCCTCTGCATGCTGTGGCTGGATAGCACGGGCAAACTCAGTAAACAGAGGAAATTATGCCCTGCCTGAGAACTGACCCCCATGTCCACCTTTGCCTGTGGACACACTTGTTGCTGGCCCCCTTACAGTGCCAAGGCAATGTCTGCCTCTCCTTGTTGTCATCCCAGACATTATTGGGAGAGAGGGGGCAGTGCTTATAAGCAAATGTAAATCTGTACGTAGATGCACTTTAATCAATGTAAAGAGGTGTTTAATTTGACACACTCCACGGATACACTATAATGTACTATAATATAATGCGCCAAATATACAGGGACGCACAGAACTATATGTCATTTAACTGGCAGCAACGCATGCAAAACAATCTGGCATTAAACTAGCAGCAAAGCACGCAAAACTATATGGTGTTAAACTGACAGTAACGCACAAAACTATATGGTGTTAAACTGGCAGTAACGCACACAGAAGTAAATGGTGTTAAACTGGCAGTAATGCACAAAACGATATATCATTAAACTGGCAGTAACGCACACAGACCTATATGGCGTTAAATTGGCAGTAACATACATAGAAAGATATGGTGTTACACTAGCAGTAACGCACACAAAATCGATATGCCATTAAACTGGTAGTAACGCACGCAAAACTATATGGCGTTAAACTGGCAGTAATGCACACAAAACGATATGGCGTAAACTGGCAGTAATGCACACAAAAGTAAATGGCATTAAACTGGCAGTAACGCACAAAGAACTATATGGCATTAAACTGGCAGTAATGCACGCAAAACGATATGGCGTTAAACTGGCAGTAACGCACACAGAAATAAATGGCATTAAACTGGCAGTAACGCACAAAATGAAATGGAGTTAAACTGGCAGTAACGCACACAAAGACTGAGAGACTGTAACAGATTTTGATGTGCACTGTGAAAGATGTTGATGGGACACTTTGACAAATGTTGATGTGCACTGTGGACAGGTACATATGGTGCTTGCTGAACTGATGTGGGATGGCTGCAATGTGTAATCTCTGTATAGCTGCACAATAAAATCATCAGCTACACAGAGACAGAGAGCTGTCACAGGCTGAATCACCCCCCTCCCACACACGCACACTGAGCTTTCACTGAGCTCAGAGGGGAAAACTGCTACAAAGACATGTCTCTGTTTACATTCAATGATGGCTGTGATTAGACATGACCATCATGTGATCGGGAGGGCCAATCAGAGAGTCCATATCCTGATCTGTAATGGCTGTGTCTGTGGGACACAGCCATCACAGAATCATGTGGTCATGCACAGGCACCCATTCTGAGTGACATAGAGACTAGATATGTGCATTCCCGTTCGTACGAATGTTATTTTCATACGAAAATGTTCATTTTCGTACCCGCAGAATAATGTGTACATACGAAAAAAATAAAGCACCAAAATACGAAAACTACAGGATTACGAATGAGCCGCATAATGAACAACCGCAAATACGAACGAACGATATGACGAAAATACGACAAAACGAAAACGGCAAAAGAACAAAAATTACATCTATAACAAAAGATTTGCATTCTGTATCCTGTTTGAATCCCCTCTCTGTTCGTATCCTCAGCCGTATGTTCACACGACATCCACAACAAAAGACTCGCACTCTGTATCTTGTTTGAATCCCTTCTCTGTTCGCACCCTCAGTCGCATGCTCACACGACATCCACAACAAAAGTCCCGCACCCTGTATTTTGAATTCCTTTTTTCTGTTTGTATTTTGGATTCAACAGAATGCAAATCTTTTGCCACAGATGTCACACGAACACACGACCGAAAACACCAAAAGAAAAAGGACCCAAAATACAGAATAGAAATCTTTTATTATAGATGTAATTTTCGTTTTTTTGAATGGGCAGTGAGTGTAGTTAGTAAAGCAGCTTCTCATTTGTGCTGAGTAGTACAGTAAAGCCAAATAAACTTTTCTGTGGATTTTCATCTGAAGGGAGATCAGTTGGCCAGACTTTTGAACCCAAAAATGGTTTTCTGATGGAGTTTAAAAACGAACAAATGGGGCTTAACAATCGTTAATATGGATGAGCCGCGTGTTGAAAGTGCCGCGAATCCCCGCGATATATTTACGAAAGTACAAAATGACGAAAATCCTTTTTCTGTTCGTATCTTCAGTCGCATGCCCACATGACATCCACAACAAATTGTCATAGATGTCACACGAACACACGACCGAAAACACGAACAGAAAAAGGAATCCAAAACACAGAATGCAAATCATTGACGAAAATTCACAAAAATTATTGTCTAACAAGTAACAAACATGAATTAAACAGAATAACGAACCATCCCGCATGTACGAAAATAAAACGGTAACGAAAATACGAAACGATCGGAATACGAAAAGATTTCGTCGTACGAAAAACGAACGGGAACGAACAGGAAAACGGGCGTCTTACGAAAAACGAACGGAAACGAACCTACGGAACGATACGAAACAGAACATGTCTAATAGAGACACATCCACTCAGAATGGTGAAGTTCCCACCTGACCATTTATGGACATTGGCAAGGTGGGTTAAACTTCCCACCCTGGTAGCTAATTCTTGATCTACCACTTGTATGCTGACATGAGAGTGCCAGGAAAATACCAAATTGTATCAAATACTTACCTTAATTTTCCTTTCCTGGTGCCAATTCATAGCAGCAGACTAAACCGACCCAGTTCATTCCTAGCGATTCACAAAGGAATGAGCTGTTGTGTGAACTTTTTATAGCTTTGCACTGGTCCTGTGGGTGGAAGTAGGTGGGGCTACTACTACATGTATGCTACCATAAATTGTTGCCAAAAAATTATGGTATTTTATACAGTTTTCCATTTGTTTTAAGAGTTGACACTTTGAGACAATTTACTCTGTTCCTCTAAAAATGAGTTTTTTTTTTACATCAATTTTGCCTCTCTTAATTTTTTAGAATTAAGTAAATAATTACTTAGCTTTGAAAACTTAATATAAGGTAGATATAACCTAACTTATGTCTTTTGGGTCTGCTTTGATTTCAGCTTTAAGCTGTCACTAGAAGAATAGAGGATTTACTTATTTCCTGTTGCTTGACAGGAAATGCAGGGAAATCTTACCAAAGTGACACAAATGTAATAAAAAATGTACAGGGGTTTTAACCATACCATACTCTTTCCTAAATGAAAAAAAGAGTGTCTTTTAATATAAGTTAAAGCCCTTCTTTAGCCACTTGACAACCGGGCCTATTTTGGCACTTCTCTCCTTCATGTAAAAATCACAATTTATTTGCTAGAAAATTAATCAGAACCCCCAAACATTATATACAGTATTTTTTATTTAGCAGACACCCTAGGGAATAAAGTGGCGGTCATTGCAACTTTTTTTCTCGCACAGTATTTGCACAATCATTTTTCAAACATCTTTTTTTGGGAAAAAAAAACGGTTTCATGAATTAAAAAATAAAACAGTAAAGTTAGTCCAATTTTTTTGTTTAATGTGAAAGATAAGGTTATGCCGAGTAAATAGATACCTAATATGTCACGCTTTAAAATTGTGCATACTCATGGAATGGCGCCAAACTTTGGTACTTAAAAATCTCCATAGGTGACGCTTTACATTTTTTTACAGGTTACTATTTTTGAGTTACAGAGGAGATCTAGTGCTAGAATTGTTGCACACGCTCTAAAGCATGCGACGATACCTCACATGTGGGGTTTGAATGGCGTTTACATATGTGGGCGGGACTTGCATGCGTGTTCGTTTCTGCGCGCGAGCTACCGGGGATAGGGGCATTTTAAAAAAAGACTTTTTATTTTACTTATTTTTTTATTTTATTTTTACACTTTATTTTTATTTTTTTTGTTCATCACTTTATTCCTATTACAAGGAAACATCCCTTGTAATAGGAATCAGTGTGACAGATCCTCTTTATGGAGAGATGTGGGGTCAATAAGACCCCACATCTCTCCTCCAGGCTTACAAGCATGAAATTGGTGAAAAAACTTTCACCGATCTCACACCGACAGCCGCGATTGCGGCTTTGTTTACTTCCGGGTTCCGGCCGTGATGTCATAACGTCGCACCCGGGCCTCCGGCGGTCATAGAGATGACTGGTGACCATCTGGTCACCAGTCATCTCTATGCTTCCCCAGCCAGCGCCGGCCGATTTGCTCTCCGGGCCCCCAATGGCACGCTGCCTATAAGAACGATCATGCGGCGGAACTGCCGCTTTGATCATTCTTATTGTGCACAGAATCGCCGGCTGAAGACGGTGATATCTGAATGATGCCTGTAGCCAGGGCCAGATTAAGAACATCATGGGCCTGGTGCTGAAGATTTTAGTGGGCCTTTTATAAATAATACATTTACAAACAATTTGTTGTTATATTAAATTAAAGAGAGAGGGAGGATGAGAAAGAGAGAGAGAGGATGAGAGAGGGATGAGGGGTAAGGGAGGGAGGATGAGAGAGAAAGGGGGGATGAGAGAGAGAGGATGCGCATGAGCATGTTTGGGAATGACATCAACGCAGCCCAGCCAAGGCAAGTGACCGAAGGCACAAAGCCCAGAAGGAAGACCGGGTGAAGATGGAAGCGCCCGGGACCCGCCGAACAGATCACAGATCGCAGCACTGGAGGGCTCAGTCTGACAATTTAAGTGTACCCTAAATGTGCTAATATGCTGTGCATATTTATACACTATGGCATAACCTACCTCAGGGCTAGGGATGAGCATTGTATTCGAGTTGAACTCACATTCAACTCAAATGTTCGATCGTTCGTTGAATTACGATCGTTTTGGACCGTTCGCACCAAATTCGAGTGGTATGTATCGGCCCATAATTCACTGGGGCATCGCAATGTATTGCTGGCTGATGATTGGCCAAGCATGCAATATGACCCGCATGCTTGGCCAATCACAGCGCGCAAAAAACGGTGAGCCATAATTGGCCAAAGCCAGGGTGGCTTTGGCCAATTATGGCTCATGGGGTTTAGTACACGCCCCACACTATATAATGCTGCCTGGAAGTTGGCCTTGTGTAGTGTGTTGGTGGTTTACAGAGAGAGACAGAGAGAGAGAGAGAGAGAGAGAGTGGAATTTTTTTGGAGTTAGATAGAGCAGGCAGGCTAGTCAGTTAGAGTTACAGTGTGTAGAGGATATATATGCATCCCAGCTGTTCTGCAGCAAGGCACATACTCTGATGCATCGCATAGATGTGAAGTTGAACCTTTAAAACACAGTCAGGAGACCGAGGGGCATCAAAAACCACAGCAGTAATAGCAGCATGGCTGTTTTGTACAACGTCACTACAGTACTACCCTACCTCACTGCGCACTCACTGCTCTATGTTTTCCAAAAAGCTTAAAAAATAGATTTTTTGGCTGGAGCTACACTTTAAAAAAGTATCAGTTCAAAATTAAAAACAGATTCTACTTAACAACAAACCTAGAGTCCCTGTCTTGTTTTCACCGCCTGTATACTGCTGTTTAAAGTATATAGGGCCATAGTTGCTGGTAATGACCTGGGGGGAGGGGGGCGGGTTAACCCATGCTATTTTTCTCAATGATTTTCATCCATATTGCAGGGACCAGACATTACATTAAAGCCGCAAGCAGTTTTAAATTACCTTTTTCTTATAGTAACACCCAGCAGGTACGATATTTAAAGGAATTTAAAAAAATCACTTTAAGCATCATTAAAATCACTGCTCCAGAAAAAACGACAGTTTTTATAACTTTTTTTTCCCATTGATACATGCTCCCTGGGGCAAGACCCGGGTTCTCAAACCAGTTTTACGTCAATAACTTGCATATTAGCCTTTAAAATTAGCACACGTTCGAGTCCCATAGACTTCAATGGGGTTCTAAAAGTTTGCGTGAACGTTCGGTCCGTTCGACGGTTCTGGTGCGAACCGAACGGGGGGGTGTTCGGCTCATTCCTACTCAGGACCTCCAAAAAGTAATAATGTTAGCAAAGTTTACTACCACTTTATTATCACAGGATCCCAGGAGCCTCTCATGGGGTCACCTACTGACCCGGTGGCCCTTGGGCAGTGCCTAAGTGCAAAGTTGGACGCTTTTTTTTTTACAAGTGCTATATTTAGAGTAGCTGAGATCCCCTATGTTCCTCTATACATCACAGTAGTAATCACAAAATGAAATAAGTACTAATAATGGGCAGAACAAATATGAGGACCGAGAAGATTTCCTTTAGTTGAACTAACAAAAGTGTGCCCATTCTAAAGATAGCAATATTAAGGATATTCAGTATAATTTTAAAGAACTGTTTTTGTGGGTAAGAGGCATAGAAGAGGAGTAGGGATGGTATAAAACTGGGAAGTATGTGCAGGAGTGTGGAGGGTATGACAGTGAGCAGTATATGCAGGAGAGGAGTGTAGATGGTATTATACTGAGCAGTATGTACATTAAATGAGTGTGGAGGGTAAGACAGTGAGCAGTAGGTACAGGAGAGGAATGTGGAGGGTATGAGAGCGAGCAGTATGTACAGGAGAGGAGTGTGGACAGTATGATATTGAGCAGTATGTACATTAAATGAGTGTGGAGGGTAGTATGTACAGAAGAAGAGTGGGGAGGATATGACAGTGGTCAGTATGTATAGAAGAGAAATGTAGAGGGTATGACAGGGGGCACTATGTATAGGAGAGAAGTTTGGAGGGTATGACAGTGAACAGTATGCACAGGAGAGGAGTGTGGAGAGTATGAGGGTAGGCACTATGTATAGGAGAGAAGTGTGGAGGGTATGACACTGGGAACTATGTATAGGAGAGGAGTGTGGAGGGTATGACAGTGGGCACTATGTATAGGAGAGGAGTGTAGAGGGTATGACAGTGAGCAGTATGTACAGGAGAGGAATGTGGAGAGTGCGATAGTGGGCACTATGTACAGGAGAGAAGTGTATGACAGCGGGCACTATGTGCAGGAGAGGCGTGTGTAGGGTATGACAGTGGGCACTATGTACAGGAGAAAAGTGTGGAGGGTATGACAGTGAGCAGTATGTATAGGAGAGAAGTGTGGAAAGTATGTACAGGTGAGGAAGATGAAGGAATCTGGGAAGGAAAAATGTAACGGTTTGTGGAAGGATGTTTATGAAATGCGTAGTGTTTAAGCGCAGGGCCGGTGCAAGGATTTTTGCCAACTCAGGCGAAGGTGTATTTTGCCGCCCCCCCCCCCGGCACTCACACGTGCACACACACCATACATTATATATGTATATATATATCAGACCTCCCTCCACTAACTACAGACCCCCCTCCCGCAGTATGGATCCCCTCACTAAGAACAGACCCCCTTCCTCAGTACAGACCACCCTCTGTCAGTATAGACCTCACACTAACTACAGACCACTTTCCGTTAGTATAGACCACACACTAAGTACAGACCACCCTCCGTTAGTATAGACCCCACACTAAGTACAGACCACCCTCCGTTAGTATAGACCCTCTCCCTCAGTACAGACACCCCATCAGTGTAGAATCCCCCCTCTTAGTGCAGACACCCCACCTTTAGTGCAGACCCCCCATCAGTATAGATTTCCCCCCTTTAGTGTAGACTCCCCACTAGTATAGAATCCCCCTTAGTGCAGACCCCCACAGTATAGACACCCCCCCATAGTGCAGACTCCCCCATCAATATAGACACCCCCATCAGTTTATACACCCCCTCAGTATAGACATCCCCCTTAGTACAGACCCCCGCAGTATAGACACCCCCCTTAGTTCAGACCCACCATCAGCATAGGCACCCCTCTCCCCTCCCATAGTGCCCCCCCCCACATGTCCATCTACTTATAATAGAGTAATAAAGTGTACAGTACAGACCTCAGAATAGCGCGGCAGCAGACATATACACACAGCGGTGTGTGTCCCTTGGCTCCTCCTCCTCATTGTATGTAAAGAGCGAGGAGGAGGCGCCAACGGCTTCAGTCCGCTCCACCGAAATAGAGCAAGGTCAGATCAACAGGGCAGCGGGTGGTGATAGCAGTGCCGCTATCCACGGGTGTCACCCCTCTGGCGGATGTCACACGGGTGCGGTCAGCACCCCCCCACCTACCTAGCAACGACTGTGTTGGGCGGGCGACTGTCCTGGTCAATTTTCTGCCCTGGGCAGCGCCGGCGCCGTAAGGCAAGTCCCAATGTTGCCGTGCGCTGTCACTGGCCCTGGTTAAGCGATACATACATTGAAATCTATATCTATATTGAAATTACGCCAATTAAGCAGAGACCAGCCATAGTCGATGGACTAGTTGGTTTTACACAAGTCAATCTATTATCTGACTTGAGTACAACCAACCTGTCAGGTTTTTCCCAAAACAATCAGTGCTGCCAGCTATAGTTAGCAACACTGATCATTGTATTCAAAGGCAAAACACAATAACACTGCAGGAGTGATTCCCCCATCCACAGGTCAGCAGGTGAGAGGGTGTGTGGAGGACAGGCTGGGGAGGGATACTAGTCAGTCCCTGGGAAGGCCTTGGCTAGTATCAGAGCCAGATACAAACAGGTTACATACGCCACGATTGTTAGAGCGAGAGCAATAATTCTAGCACTAGACCTCCTCTGTAATTCTAAACATGTAACCTGTAAAAAAAGTTAAAGCATCGCTTAGGACAGTGGTCATCAACCCTGTCCTCAGGGCCCACTAACAGGCCAGGTTTGCAAGATAACTGAAATACATCACAGGTGATATAATTTGCTGCTCAGTGATTGCAGTATTCTAGTCTGCTTCTCCCCAAGGTAATACATAAAACCTGGCCTGTTAGTGGGCCATGAGGACAGGGTTGATGACCGCTGGCTTATAATACAAAAAAATCGTGCTAAGCGTGTTTTTTTTTTAAATATATATAATGTTTGAGGGTTCTGAGTAATTTTCTAGCAAAAGGAGGAAAGTGTCAGAATCAGCCTGGGTGGAAAGGGGTTAATTACCATAAGTAATATACAAATAATTATTATAAGCTCTGTGATCTCATCCTCTCAGTCTGCTGCAGCAGAGTGTGTCAGCTTGTATTTAAACTGGTCGCTCTGTATGTAGCTTCTGACAGGCTGCATACCCCCCAAATGTGTAGTCTCTGTGATCCCCTGGTCACCGAGCTACAATCCTCAAAGTCGATCTTTTTTTGGGCAAATGGGCCTATCTTGAGGAAGGGGCCTGGAGCTGCAGCTCCAATAGTCCCTATGTTAATCCGGCCCTGCATATAGAAATTAAAAAAGATTCCAGCGGTTGTAGTAGTCCTGGAAGGATCCAGTATGCAGCAAAGTGCCAGATGTCCCAACCAACCAGCAGAGGGAAGCTGCAGGGAGAGGAACCAGGAAAGGAGCAGCCAAGCTATGGGGGACCAGAGTGGAGCACTAGACTCGCGGTTGACGCCAGCGGAAGTGGCCCAGAACCAGCATGAAACACGTGGGACGAGAAGTGAGGTCTATTAGGCAGGACACATTTCAAGAGCATCTGATTGGCTCCTTCTTCATGCCAATGTTAATTTCTATATGATGAGCCTCCTTACGTCCGAATTCTAGTAAATGTTTTTAATCCCTTGGCTACTTCAAGAAACCTGTGGCCACAACTCCTACACTAATCATATCCATGTTTTTCACATATGACTGGGATAATGAACCATCTGTGTACTCTGCACATTTGTTTTAGGTGTCAACCCTAATGCCGCGCACACACGATCATTTTTCGGCATGAATTAAAACAACGTTTTTAAAAACTTCATTTAAAATGATCGTGTGTGGGCTACACATCATTTTTCGGCTTCTGAAAAACGATAAAAAAAAAAATTCGAACAAGCTGCATTTTTTAACATCGTTTTAAAAAATGTCGTTTTTGGGGTTGTAAAAAATGATCGTGTGTGGGCTAAAACAATGTTTTAAACCCGCGCATGCTCAGAAGCAAGTTACAGTATGAGACGGGAGCGCTCGTTCTGGTAAAACTACCGTTCATAATGAAGTAAGCACATTCATCACGCTGTAACAGACAGAAAAGCGCGAATCGTCTTTTACTAACACGGAATCAGCTAAAGCAGCCAAAAGGCAAATAGAACTTCCCCTTTAGAGTGCCGTTGTACGTGTTGTATGTCACCGCGCTTTGTTCATCATTTTTTTAAAACAATGGTGTGTGGGCAACGTCATTTTTAATGAAGAAGTTGGAAAAACTTTGTTTTTTTGGACATGCTGAAAAACTACATTTTTTTTCAAGCCGAAAAATGTGTATGTGGCATAAGAGTGACTGAAATGCAGAGTCAAAGAAGCTGCACTCCACAAGAGACGATGGACTTTGCTGCAGAATAGCTCCTTGGTTGCAGCCAGACAAACCCACATGGCAGCTGGCCAGAGAAAGAACTAGTGCTAATTTTCTAATAGGGAATCCCAGAAATGGGGACAGGCTGAAGGTCAGGACAGGCAGAAAGCAAGCAAGGAAATCAAATACAGAGTCAAGGTCGATAGCCAAGAGACACAAGAATACAAAATCTTCAGATCCTGGAATACAGTGATGTTTGAAAACAGGGACACTGGAACTTGGGGACATTGAGCGACACATGGATCATTGAAGACACGGGTTGCAGGGGTCACTAGAGACATTTGCGTTTAGAGGACTACAGAGGAGTCTCTGGGGGTACAGGTAAGCAGAGAATGTTGGAAGCTCAGGATTGGAACACTGGAATGTGGGAACACAGTGATTCAGTAATCCGCATGGAGTAGGGCCTGGGGCAAAGAATTTACTTTGTTGCTCAGGTCAACTGTGTTGGTCTGAGAACAACTTAAATATAGCAGTAGAGTACAATGCTTGTGAGGATTGGCCAAGTAGCTTTCAATCAGCAGATATGAAATTATGCCTATGGCTTCCAGACCAGTGCAGCAGTGAGGTAGGAGAAAACCATGGGGTAGATCCACAAAGAAAGTACGCCGGCGTATCTATTAATACGCCGGCGTAATTTCGAAAATTCCCGCGTCGTATCTTTGTTTTGAATCCTCAAAACAAAATACGACGGCATCTGGGTTAGATCCGACAGGCCTACGTCTTCGTACGCCTTCGGATCTTAGATGCATTTTTTTGATGTCCGCTAGGTGGCGTTCCCGTTGTAATCCGCGTCGAGTATGCAAATTAGCTATTTCCGACGATCCACGAACGTACGAGCGGCCGTTGCATTTTTTTACGTCGTTTCCGTTCGGCTTTTTCCGGCGTATAGTTAAAGCTGCTATCTGGTGGCGTACTCAATGTTAAGTATGGCCGTCATTCCCGTGTATAATTTTAAAATTTTTACGTCATTTGCTTAAGTCGTCCGTGAATGGGGCTGGACAGCATTTACGTTCACGTCGAAAACAATGACGTCCCTGCGACGTCATTTGGAGCAATGCACCCTGGGAGTTTTGATGGACGGGGCATGCGCAGTTTGTTTGGCGCGGGGACGCACTCCATTTAAATGAAACACGCCCCCTACCTGCCCAATTTGAATTCCGGGCCCTTACGCCGCGAGAGATACACTACGCCACCGTAACTTACGGCGCAAATTCTTTCAAAGAAAAGAAAAGTAAGTTACAGCGGCGTAGCGTATCTCACATACACTGCGCCCACGCAGATGTATGTGGATCTGTCCCCGTATGTTTACAAAACTACACGTAATATATCAACCATGCAGCTGATCTGTGACAACCTTTTCTGTAGCACCTCTATGCTTTCCATATCCTAGAGAGGTACA
This sequence comes from Rana temporaria, assembly GCF_905171775.1. Classification (NCBI taxonomy): domain Eukaryota; kingdom Metazoa; phylum Chordata; class Amphibia; order Anura; family Ranidae; genus Rana; species Rana temporaria. The sequence continues at coordinate 324,155,867 of NC_053490.1, forward strand.
TTGTCAATATGGTTGCTGTGAGCTCTTCCCATTTATAAGAAGGGGCTGGCACATTAGAAAGCCCCAATTATCAGCCATTCTAAGCCAACTGACCTAGGTTAATGGGACAGTAAGTTCTTTGGTTGCTGGTTGCTATGGCTGCTATTGGCCACATTACAGTTACATTACATTAATAGATTTGATTGGCTATGAACCCATGATCAACCCAAACCTAAAGCTCCTCTCTATTCAGATATTTAAAGCATAAACAATGACGGAAATCACTTAAAACACACATGCTTAGCATGGTCAGCAGAACTGTTTGGATCTTTCTAGAGTGCTAATTATTACTGTTTACTTGTTGTATTTTTGCAATTTATCAGATTATCCAAACTGTGCTAGCCATTCACTCTAAGCTTTGATAAGAGCAGAGATCAAACGTAATATATGGCTACTTAGAGATTCATAGAAAGATCAGAATTATAATTGCTTTGTAAAATTTTAATGCTTCCAGCAAGCTATGCTTTTCAATTATATCCTTTAATTATATAATGTTATTTTTTTAACCTTAAATTACAGTCATGTTAAATAACAAGTATATTGCCCAACTGTGTACACTCAAAACCATGTGTAAAGACAGCGACTGAAAATGCTAAATTGAATATTTTCCTTATTTATATGTTTAGTGTTGCTTTTAATTTCAACAGTTTACATATATTTCATTTGTAGTGTTAATACAAGCAAATATGTGCCTGTTCTTTGAATAGCAATTAGCCCAAAAATATACTGATTAATGCAGCTTTGTAAAATGAATGTGTTTAATGTCTCTAATTTCCATTCAAAACACTTTATGTTCATAAAATGCATACATTGTGGATTAGTCATATTTATGCCTATGTAATCTTGAAGAGCCTACGGCCCCGTACACATGATAGAATCCATCCGCAGATAAATCCCAGCAAATGGGTTTCTGCGGATAGATCCTATGGTGTGTACACGCCAGCGGATCTGTTTCCGCGGAGAAATCTCCTCTGGGATGGATTCCAGCAGATCGGATATTTGCTGTGCTGCACAACAAATCCATCTGCTGGAATCCATTCCAACGGATGGATCCGCTCGTCTGTACAGACTTACCGGATCCATTCGTCCAAAGGGATTCCCCGCACGCGTCGTAATGAATTGACGCATGCGTGGAATTCCTTATATGACAGCGTCGCGCCCGTCGCCGCGTCATAATCGCGGCGACGGCGCGACACGTCATCGGCAGAGGATTTCCGCGCGGATTTCAATGCGATGGTGTGTACACTCCATCCCATCGAAATCAGCGGAAATCTTTGAGAGGATTTATCCGTGGAAACGGTCCGCTGGACCGTATGTGCGGATAAATCCTCTCGTGTGTACGGGGCCTAAGGCCTCGTACAGACGACCGGATCTATCCGCTGGGATTGATCCGAGGATCAGTTCCAGCAGATAGATCCGGTCGTCTGTACGTCCGAGCGGACATTTCCCAGGGGATAAAAATCCAGCCGACGGATTCCCAGCGGATAAAAATTTTGTAGCATGCTAAGAAATCTATCCGCTTGAATCCAGTCCAGCGGACTGATCCAGTCGTCTGTACAGACTCACCGGATCAGTCCGTCCGCTCCCATCCCTCGCATGCGTCGTAATGATTCTACGCATGCGTGGAAGTGTTTACCTTCCAGCGTCGCGCACGTCGCCGCGTCATCGTCGCAGCGATGGCGCGACACGTGACCGCGGATGTTTTCCGCGCGGATTTTGATCCGATGGTGTGTACAAGCCATCGGATCAAAATCCGGAGGAGGAATGTCCGCTGTGTGAAGAAATGAGACCTGATAACCGGCAAGGCTATCAGCACATTGTTTACACCGATAATCAGGGCACTGATCATCAGTGCCCTGATTATGAGTGCAGCCCCCTCAGTGCAGATCAGTGCAGCTTATCAGTGCCGCCTATCAGTGCAGCCTCATCAGTGCCTTCTTATCAGTGCAGCCTCATCAGTGCAAAATTTTAAACCAGAAACCAAGATTTTTTTTTTATACATTTTCGTGTTTTTTTTTATTTTGTTTAGCAAAAAACCCAGTGGTGATTAAATGCCACTGAAAGAAAGCTCTATCTGTCTAAAAAAAAAATTACAATGTCATATGGGTACAGTGTTGCATGTCCGCACAATTGTCATTAAAAATGCATTCAAATGTCATTCAATTTCCAATTTATCCCTGTCCTCCCAGGCTGTTCCTTTCCCCCACTCATATCCCTCTCTCCTCCCCCTCCCCCCTTTTTGTTTTACACTCTGTCCACACACTCTGAACTTTTGTACAAGTAAATTATGTTATCTATGCTCTGTTTATTAAAATTTCATCCATAGAATTTACTTGACATTCTACAGTGCAACTCTCAAGGCCCTGACGAAGCGGAATTGTCCATGAAACACGTTGGTCATACTGCTTTCATTGTTTGGGACCTGCATACCCCGAATTCAAACTCCAAGACTGTAAATTACTTTTACTTGATCTTTATCTATATAATGCACTGCCTTGTGACAGAAAAATAAAAATTATCTATTTTTCTATAAATCAATGTATCTGGATTCTATTTTTTACACTCCTCAGAAACACAATTAAAGTCCCACCTTGTTCAACCCCCCCTCCTCCCCTGTTGTTTTTGAAACATATTTGCATATTCTCAAGGGATGGTGCCTCTGTAGGAGTTTATGTCATTCCACATTTACCCCAACCCCTACACAGAACGGGGAGATGTTGTGTTTACACTAACATCTCCCCGTTCTTCAGCTCCTTGACAGGATCGTGGGACACTGGCAGACATCGGGTCTGCAGGTCCCGCGGGCATGGTCACGGAGCTCGTGGCAGGGTTGCGAGCATGCTGACGGTGGTGCGTACGACCACATGGCAGCAATTTAAAGGGGACGTATATATAAGTCCATTTGTGCAGCCGTGCCATTCTGACGACATATAAGTTTGTGCGGTGGTCGGCAAGCAGCAACTTTGCTATGAGGTATGCACAGTCTCAAATAAACAATTGTATATAGTGCATTTAAGTGCAACTGTATATATGATTGTTAACAATGTAAATATGTTGAACTTCTGGTCCCCAGACTTACAGAATTGATTTTCTTGGTATCTTTTTTTGGTGCCTAACCAGAGAAAGACCCTCAGGAGAGGCCAATTTACTTGGTCAATGTGAACACAAAAATGCTTATTTTCTAAACCAATCTGTGCCTTATGATAATATGGGTACTTAAATTATTGCCTCACTTGATACCAAGAAGACATTTGATTCAGTGGAGTAAGCCTACCTGTGGGATATTTGGTGCTGGTCCTTTCTGCAGTGGCTTTAGGATCTCTATAAATTCCCTCAGGTCAGAGTGCATACCAATTCCCAGCCATCTGACCTATTTCCATTAAAACGGGGTAATCATCAAGGCTGCCGACATTCTCCTAGTTTGTTTGCCTTAGCCCTGGAGCCCTTGGTGATCTTTATTCAGGATTTGCCTTGGGTTCTAGGTCTCCGTGTTGGGCAGCTTGAGTAGAAATTGCTGATCTATGCTGTTGATGCCCTATTGTACTTGCAAGATGTTGGCCCCTCTTTGTCGGCAGCCTTGGAAACTGTTTGAAACCTTTGGTATGTACTCAGGAATCCGTATTAATTGGTCTAAATCCCTTCTGTTTCCAGATTCTGGGACTACTCTGGGTGGATGAATTTAAAAACTTGGGGGTATTTGCTCCAGTTGATTTTGCTTCTTTGGAAATGGTGTGCCTCTTGGTCTACTCTCCCTTGACCATTGTATTATCTGGATTACGTATATGGCATGGGTCCCCTCCCAGATTTATGAAATCTACTTTGCAGCTTCCGTTGCGTTGTTGGGATCTATCTCCATGGAACTTTTCAGTTATACTACTGGGTGACCATTCTAGTAGGTGGTTTCTTGGATCCCCAGAGAGTTCTTTGCCATGAGGTGCCATGTTGAACCTCCAGTGACAAGTATGAGAGAGTGAAAGCGATAACACCAAATTTAACACACCTCCTCCCTATTCACACCTGAGACCTTGTAACACTAATGAGTCGCATGACACCAGGGTTGAAAATGGCTAATAGACCCCAATTTGGACATTTTCACTTAGGGCACAGTGGCAGCATTTGATGGGCACAGTGGGAGCATTTGATGGCACAGTGGCAGCATTTGATGGGCACAGCGGGAGCATTTGATGACACAGTGGGAGCATTTGATGGCACACAGTGGGAGCATTTGATGGCACACAGTGGGAGCATTTGATGGGACACAGTGGGAGAATTTGATGGGGAACAGTGGGAGCGTTTGATGGGCACAGTGGGAGCATTTGATGTGCACAGTGGCAGGGTTTAATGGGCACAGTGGCAGCGTTTGATAGTACAGTGTCTGTGTTTGATGGCACAGTGGCTGCGTTTGATGGGTACAGTGAGGCCGCAATGATGGTTTATTTTAAGAATTGTTCACTTTCTTTGCGCCCCCCCCCAAAAAAAATAAAAAAATTTGGAGCACCAGCTGCCACTGGTAGCTAGTAGCAGAGGGGGTTGTTAATCGGTTTCAGTTGCTTTGGTGGTAATGAAATTAACAGGTGCACTAGATGGGCAACAATAAGACGATCTCCAAAACCGGAATGTTTTTCACTAGTTCTGCATTTGGCTAGGATCAGTGACACTACTGGCAGCATGAGGCGACCCTCAACATGTGCCATTGCCAGAAGATTTGCTGTGTCTCCCAGCACAGTCTCAAGAGCATGGAGGAGATTCCATGAGACAGGCAGTTACTCTAGGAGATCTGGACAGGGCCGTAGAAAGCCCATAACCCATCAGCAGGACAAGTATCTGCCCCTTTGTGCAAGGAGTAACAGGATGAGCACCCCCAGAGCTCTACAAAATGACCTCCAGCAGGCCACTGGTGTGAATGCCTTTGACAAAACAATCAGAAACTGACATCATGAGGGTGGCTTAAGAGGCTAACATCCTTTAGTGGTCCCTGTGCTCACTGCCTGGCACCGTGGAGCTGGATTGGCATTTGCCATTGAACACCAGAACTGGCAGGTCCTCCACTAGCTCCATAATCAATGGCACCCTGACTGCCATTAGCTATCGGGATCAAATCTTTGGACCCATTGTCCGACCCTACATTGGTGCAGTGGGTCCTTGGTTCCTCCTGGTGCACGACAATGCCCAGCCTCATGTGGCGAGAGCATGTAGCCAGTTCCTGAGGGGTGAAGGAATTTATACCATTAAATGGCCCCCACACTTGCCTGACCTAAATCCAATAGAACACCTCGGGAAAATTATGTTTCGATCCATCTGACACCACCAGGTTACACCTCAGTCTGTACAGGAACTCAGTGATCCCTCGGTCCAGATCTGGGAGGAAATACCCCAGGACACCATAGGTTATCTCATTAGGAGCATGCACCAACATTGCCAGGCATGCATACAAGCACCATACAAACCATTGAGTACCATTTTGAGAAGCTGCAATGAAATTTAAGTAAAATAGACTAGCCTGCTGTGTATTTTTTTTCACTTTGATCTTTGGGGTGTCTTTGTAGGTTAATAATTGACGTTTCCGTCAAACGATGTGGTATGTCTTATTTCTGATCACCTTACCCAGTCCATACCAGTAGATATCAGCATGATTTTTTCCCCCAATTGAGATCTGATGTGTTTTCAAAGTGTTCCTTTTTTTAAGCAGTGTAAATGTAAAATTGTCAAAAGTATTCGTACGCTAGCCTTTACACCAGTGGTCTCAAAGTACCGGCCCGCGGGCCATTTGTGGCCCGCGGACCAGTTATAAATGGCCCTCAGGCAGGGTGGAAGTGAGGGGAGCAAAAAAAAAAAAAAAAAATTTTTTTTTTTTTTTTTTTTTTTGAGCTGGTGCCATCTGGTGGTGAGCCGTTGGTATTACAAGTTATTACCACCAGATGTGAGCTGGCGCCATCTGGTGGTGGCCGTTGGTATTACAAGTTAAGCATTACAAGTTAAACAGCAATTCTAATGTCATTTTACACGATTTTCACTGCCATATTCTTCCCTCTAATTAGAACCCCCAAACATTATATATATTTTTTATCCTAACACCCTAGAGAATAAAATAGCGATCGTTGCAATACTTTCTGTTACGCCGTATTTGCGCAGCGGTCTTACAAGCGCACTTTTTTGGGAAAAAATTACACTTTTTTTAATTAAAAAATAAGACAACAGTAAAGTTATCCCCATTTTTTTTAATATTATGAAAGATAATGTTACGCCGAGTAAATTCATACCCAACATGTCACGCTTCAAAATTGTGTCCGCTTGTGGAATGCCGACAAACTTTTTTACCCTTTAAAATCTTCATAGGCGACGTTTAAAAAAATCTACATGTTGCATGTTTTAAGTTACAGAGGAGCTAGAATTATTGCTCTCACTCTACCAATCGCGGCGATACCTCACATGTGTGGTTTGAACACCGTTTACATATGTGGGCGCTGCTCACGTATGTGTTCGCTTCTGCGCGCAAGCTCGTCAGGACGGGGTGCGTTTTCTGGCTCCTAACTTTTTTAGCTGGCTCCTAGATTCCAAGCAAATTTGTCAAACCCTGACTTACACCAGTGCTGGTGGTAATAATGCGCTCGCTGACACCAGTGCTGGGGGTTAATAATGTGTTCGCTGACACCAGTACTGTTGTTTTTGAAGTTTGAAAGTTTGCATGCGGCCCCCCATGGCATATGAAAACTTGTCTTGTGGCCCTCAGGTAATTTGAGTTTGAGACCCCTGCTTTACACGCACATGAACTTTAATGGCATGCCAGTCTTAATCCGTAGGGTTCAATATTGAGTTTCAACTCTTCTGGGAAGGCTGTCCACAAGGTTTAGGAGTGTGTATCAGAATGTTTGACCATTCTTTCAGAAGCACATGTGAGGTCAGGCACTAATGTTGGACGAGAAGGCCTGGCTCACAGTCTCCGCTCTAATTTATCCCAAAGGTGTTCTATCGGGTTGAGGTCAGGACTCTGTGCAGATCAGTCAAATTCATTCACTCAAACTTACTCATCTATGTCTTTATGGACCTTGCTTTGTGCACTGGTCCAACTCATTTGGTGGAGGGGGGTTTATGGCATGGGGTTACTTTTCAGGGGTTGGGCTTGGCCCCTTAGTTCCAGTGAAGGAAACTCTTAAGGTATTGGCATACCAAGACATTTTGGACAATTTCATGCTCCCAACTTTGTGGAAACAGTTTGGGGATGGCCCCTTCCTGTTCCTACATGACTGCACACCAGTGCACAAAGCAATATCCATAAAGGATGAGCGAGTTTGGGGTGGAGGAACTTGACTGGCCTGCACAGTGTCCTGAACTTAACCTTATAGTACACCATTGGGATTAATTAGAGCAAAAACTGTGTGCCAGGCCTTCTGCATGTCTGCTGGGAGCTTTTGGTCTGATGTTTGTACACACCATCAGACCAAAATACCCCCGTGGACAGAGAACGCGGTGACGTATAAGACACCGACGTTCTCTAACACGCGAGTTCAATGCTTCCACGCATGTGTCAAATCAATTTGACGCATGCGCGGGATTTCGGGCCGCTGGTTATACGTCATAACCAGCGGACATGTCCGATGAGTCGTACTAACCATCGGACATGTCCGACGAACATGGTTCCAGCGGACAAGTTTCTTAGCATGCTAAGAAACTTTTGTCCGCTGAAAACCTGTCTGCTAGGCCGGAAAACTGTCTGCTAGGCCCTACACACGGTCGAACATGTCCGCGGAAACTGGTCCGCGGACCAGTTTCAGCGGACATGTTCGGTCGTGTGTACAAGGCCTAAGGCATAAGCTATGAGAAAAGTGAGTCTTTTGTATGTTTAAATTAAAAAAATTAGTAGTAGGAGGGATAACAGCATTCCCCTTCCCTTCTCCCCTATTTGAAACATAGAAAGAAAAGATCTGATTGATGTTAACACCCTTTAAAATCCTGAATAGCAGTCATGATTATTATAATTTTATTGGTGAATGTATTAAACTGTCATGTTCTAGGATACAACACTAATGTTTTTTTTTTTTTTAATACAGAAGGAACCAGATCTATTCCTAGAAGTTTTGTAGATCTGTATGGAATTGAACAAGAGGTTGAAGAGAAAAAGAAAGGAGGGCGCACCGACCTAGTGCATTACCGCATATAAAAACGTGTTTATTAATTAAAATAGAATAAAGGCAATAGTCCTACTCAAAAACAAGCTTAGGTATGCACTTTTCTGACAAACAAGCTGTCTCTCTTGGCCCCTACAAATGGGTCTTGATGATGAGAAAGTCGGACGGTACCTCAAACAGCTGGTTGAGGTAAAGGTTGCAATAGAAACATCGATATGAGTTTAGTGATGCATAATTTTTTGTGCACAAATGTGATGAACCCCATATAATGTTATTGTGAATTTTATGTCAACCATGGTGAATTAATGACAACTTTGAATGGCCGCCCTTTAATTAAAATCCACATGGTGATAATTAATTAATTAAGTAAAATGAGCTCAATTAATATGGGTAATAAAAAAGTGCACTCAAAAATAATGGCCATATGTTTTGTAGTTTGTGGAAAGTGTTGGTTAAATGTGTTTGTTGCTAACTATTCATTACTTTTTAGGAGGGAACTGTAATAATATCACACTAAAACCTTTCATTTTGTTTAGTTCCTAGACAATATTAAACATCATCAATCCACCTGTCTGATACGGTTTGATGTCCAAGAACTAAAGATGAAGATTACAGTCAAACTGAATAATTTATGTTGTTTTTGTTGTTATTTTTATGTAATATGCAAATGTCTGAAAGTTTTCATTGGAACTGATTGTAAACCAGAACAACTAATAATCTCAATGCTGCATGATAGATTTCTAAGGGTTTTCTCTGATTAAGTTGAATCTGAAATAATATTGAACAAATAATGTTTGATTATTGACAGCAAGATTGTTTTGATATCTGAAATGGTATAATATGTGTAATGGTTTGAAGGGTGTAAGAATACCCAAACATTTACATATTGTTCCTTTCTGTGTGTATTTAAGCTAAATTATGGTAGCTTTTACTTTTGTATATTCTGTCATAATTATTTTAGTGGAACTGTAAGGCATTGCCACTGTGGAAGTGTGCATAAGTTTGAAGAACAGAATCCATAGGATGTGCACAGTACAGGGAAAGAGTGATACAAGTAAAATGTTATTAGCTTAACCACTTGTCGACCGCTGCACAAGTTTTTACATAGACAGAATGGCACGGCTGTGCAAATGGGCATATATATACATCCCCTTTAATTTGCCGCCACGTGGTCGCGCCCGCCAGCGGCTGTGTGCTTGCGACCCTGTCTGTGCCCGTGGGACCCGCGGACTCGATGTCCACCTGTGTCCTGTGATCGGGTCACAGAACTGAAGAACGGGGAGATGTCAGTGTAAACACAACATCTCCCTGTTCTTCCTAGTGACATGTCACTGATCATCTGTTCCCTCTCATCGGGAACAGCGATCAGTGACGTGTCACGGCAAGTCACGCCCCCTAACAGTTATGCCGCGTACACACCATCACTTTATGTGATGAAAAAAAATGACGTTTTTAAAAACATCACTTTAATTGACTGTGTGTGGGGGAAAACGTCGTTTTATGTCTTGTAAAAAACGACCAAAAAAAATTGAAGCATGCTTCAATTTTATGTGTCGTTTTTCAAAAGTGCACTTTTTACTTCACAGAAATTGACCGTGTGTAGCAAAAAACGTCGTTTTCTAAGACGTTTTTTCATCCACGCATGCCCAGAAGCTACTTATGAAGCAAGCTTCAATGGTAAAACGTGGTGGAACGTAACCTCACTTTGCAAGATCATTGTGAGAAAACGATGGTGTGTAGGCAACTTCGTCTTTGAAAATTGAAGTTTCAAAAACGTCATTTTTTACTTCACAGAAAGTGTCGTTTTTTTTCATCACATAAAGTGATGGTGTGTACGCGGCATTAGAATCACTTCCTAGGACACACTTAACCCCTTCAGCACCCCCTGCAGGTTAACCCATTCACTGTCAGTGTAATTTTTACAGTAATCAGTGCATTTTTTATAGTACTGATTGATGTAAAAATGACAATGGTCCCAAAATGGTGTCAAAATTGTCTGATGTGTCTGCCATAATGTCGCAGTCACAATAAAAAACGCTGATCGCCAAGAATACTAGTAAAAAAATATATATTACAAAAAATTCCATAAAACTATTTTTTTTTCCAAAAAATATGTAATATATCGGCCTAATCTATATTTTTGAAGGATATTTATTATAGCATTTTTTTTCAAAATTGTCGCTGTATTTTTGTTTATAGCGCAAAAAATTAAAACCGCAGAGGTGATCAAATACCACCAACACAAAGCTCTCTTTGTGGGAACATTTTGTTTGGGAGCCACGCCACACGACTGCGCATTTGTCAGTTAAATCTACTAAGTGCCGAATCACAAAAAGTGGCCAGCCAAATGGTCTGGGGCTTAAGTGGTTAAAGGTTGAACTTGGGGTTTTACATATAAGGTACATTTCTCTACATGATTGACAGTTTACATTTAGTTAATCATTTTGTTTATCAAGGCAAAAAAAGTAATTTTATGTCTACTTATAAGTGTGCATTTAGGTTAATTATATTGCAATGAACAAAATAAAATAAAAAAAACGTTTTTAAAAGTCTTTCAAAATGAGGTGTTCTGTGGTATATATATGGTCAGTTATCTGATACTGATGATTCTTTGACCACCCTGTTCAATACACCTGATTGAGTTTTCATAAAATTGTCTTGGTAAAGAGTATGGATCCGCCTGATGTTTGTGTCGAACGTAAGCTCGAGTCGAACATCGGGTGTTCACCTGTTCGCCGAAGAGCGAACAATTTGGGGTGTTCGCAGAAAATTCGAAAGCCGCGGAACACCCTTTAAAAGTCTATGGGAGAAATCAAAAGTGCTAATTTTAAAGGCTTATATGTATTGTATTTTCATAAAACGTGTTTGGGGACCTGGGTCCTGCCCGAGAGGACATGTATCAATGCAAAAAAAAGTTTAAAAAATGGCTGTTTTTTCAGGACCAGTGATTTTAATAATGCTTAAAGTGAAACAATAAAAGTAAAATATTCCTTTAAATTTCGTACCTGGGGGTGTCTATAAAATTCCTGTAAAGTGGCACATTGTTCCTGTGTTTAGAACAGTCCCTGCACAAAATGACATTTCTAAAAGAAAAAAAGTAATTTAAAACTACTCACGGCTATAATGAATTGTCGGGTCCCGGCAATACAGATAAAAGTAATTGAAAAAAAACGTCATGAACTGAAATGTAAAATAAAAACTATGTGGCCCCCCCCCAAATTCCATACCAGTCTCTTCAGGTCTGGTATGGATGTTAAGAGGAACCCTGTGGTGTGGATTTTAAGGGGAACCCCACGCCAAAATAAAAAAGATGGCGTGGGGTTCCCCCAAAAATCCATACCAGGCCCTTATCTAAGCACACAACCTGGCAGGCCGCAGAAAAAGAAGGGGGATGAGAGAGCACCACCCTCCTGAACCGTACCAGGCTACATGCCCTCAACATGGGGAGGATGTCCCCATGTTGATGGGGACAAGAGCCTCATCCCCACAACCCTTGCCCGGTGGTTGTGGGGGTCTGCAAACATGGGCTTATTGGAATCTGAAAGCCACCTTTAACAAAGGGGACCCCCAGATCCCCCTATGTGAATTGTGTAGGGGTACATTGTACCCCTACCATTTCACCCAAAAACGTGACAAAAATCATAAAAAAAAACACAGACACAGCTTGGGACAAGTCCTTTAATAAAAAAAGAAGAAAAATTCCAGCGATGTAATCCTTCCACCACTGTACAATACAAGCTGCTACGATCAATTCCGCCTCCATGGAAGACGCCCACTGAATGATGGAAGACCCACCATGACAGCTCTTAAATAGACGAGGGTAGGGCCACCTATGACGTGCGTGGATGACCTCACCTCCTTTGACACAACAGAGGTTTCCGGGGGCGTTTCCCCATTGCGTCATTAAAGGACTTGTCCCAAGCTGTGTCTGTGTTTTTTTTACCATTTTGTCCCTTTTTTGGGTGAAATGGTAGGGGTACAATGTACCCCATTACCAATTCACATGGGGAGGACTTCCAGATTCCGATAAGCCCCCCGCCTGCAGACCCCCACAACCATTGGGCAAGGGTTGTGGGGATGAGGACATCCTCCCCATGTTGAGGGAATGTGGACTGTTACGGTTCAGGAGGTGGGCGCTATCTTGTCCCCCCTCTTTTCTTTCGGCCTGCCAGGTTGCATGCTCGGATAAGGGTCTGGTATGGATTTTTGGGGGGACCCCATGCCATTTTTTTTAAATGTTGGCGTGGGGTTCCCCTTAAAATACATACCAGACCTGAAGGGCGTGGTATGGAATTTAGAGGGGACCCCCACACAATTTCTTTTTTAACTGCTTGCCGACCAGCCGCTGCAGTTATACGGCTGCAGATCGGCTCTGCTGGGTGAGAGCACGTAGCTAGTGTTAACCCCTTCCCTGCCAGTGGCATTTTTATAGTAATCCAATGCATTTTTATAGCACTGATTGCTATAAAAATGCCAATGGTCCCAAAAATGTGTCAAAAGTGCCCAAAGTGTCCGCCATTACCAAAAAAAATCGCTGATCGCCGCCATTACTAGTAAAAAAACCCCCATAAAACTACCCCCTATTTTGTAAACACTATAACTTTTGCGCAAACCAATCAATAAACGCTTATTGCGATTTTTTTACGAAAAATATGTAGAAGAATACAATTGTCGCACTATTATGTTTATAGCGCAAAAAAAAACAACTGCTGAGGTGATCAAATAACACCAAAAGATAGCTCCATTTGTGGGAAAAAAAGGACGCCAATTTTGTTTGGAAGTCACGTCGCATGACCGCGCAATTGTCAGTTAAAGAGACGCAGTGCCGAATCGCAAAAAGTGCTCTGGTCTTTCACCAGCAGTATGGTCCGGGGGTTAAGTGGTTAAATTTCCGTTTGGGGTTCCCCTTAATATTCATACCAGACCCAAAGGGCCTGGTAATGGACTGGGGGGAACCCATGCCATTTTTTTTCAATGACTTTTATCTGTATTGCCGGGACACGACAATTCATTATAGCAGCAACAAGTAGTTTTAAATGTCATTTTGTGCTGGGACTGTTCTAAAAGCGGGAACAATGCGCCACTTTACAGGCATACTATAGACACCCCCAGGTATGAAATTTAAAGGAATATTTCACTTTTATTGTTTCACTTTAAACATTATTTAAATCACTGCTCCAGAAAAAACTGTAGTTTTAAAAACTTTTTTTGCATAAAGCTCCCCTGGGGCACGTCCCCAAACACTTTTTATGCCAATAACTTGCATATTAACCTTCAAATTAGCACTTTTTATTTTTCACGTTTATGTCCCCTTAGACTTTAACAGTGTTCAAACACATTTTTTGCCTGTTCGCATGTTCTGCTGCGAACCGAACCGGGGGATGTTCAGCTCATCCCTAGTAAAGAGTTGTAAAATAGGTTCCCAGGTTTGGTTTTCCTCAATTCTCCTTGATTGCTTGGGAGTGGGACTGACATGTAGAGTACAATGACACATATGCATGGGAATATTGTACGCACATATTGGGGTCAGTGTAGACAAGAGCCGGTTAGCTTGCCAGAAGAGTGTGCAAGGAGATCAAAGTGCATAGAGGAAACACACATGAAATTGTTTAAAGTTGGGCCTATAGTTTGAGACAGAGTAGTGTATAGTTCGGGTGGGGGGTGAGTAATGTACCTGTAATAATATTTCATAATTTAATGTAGAAAGCTGCATTTTTCTCAGTGATAAGCCAGGTCACTAGTGATCATTGGTTTGCCTGTTCAGAAATGTATAATGGTCTATATGGACTGAGGGCCATATTCTTGTAGATTTGAGGCGGGCGTAGTGTAAGCCATTTACACTACGCCGCCCCAACTTACAGGAGCAAGTGCTGTATTCCCCAAACACTTGCTCCATAGTTTGGGGCGGCGTAGTGTAATTGGCCCGGCGTATCCCTGCGTAATTCCAAGGGGGCGGCTTTTTTTTAAATTAAGCACGCCCCCGTGCCGTTCGAACTGCGCATGCGTCGGGCTTAAAATAGCCCAGTGCGCATGCTTCAGTTCTCGATGGAAAAAGTCAATGATGCCGACGTGTGCATCATTGACGTAAAGTCGTATTCAAGAACGACTTAGTAAAACGACGTACCCGACGGGAAAAGACGATGCGGACCCGACGCCATACTTAACATGGCATACGTGGGACTGGCGTAAGGTTACCCCTCATATAGCAGGGGTAACCTTACGCTTACGCAAACGACGTAAGCGACGGTTACGCGACACGATTTCGTTCGGGAATCGGCGTATCAGGCTCATTTGCATAAACAAATGAGACCTGAACGTAAACGCCATCTAGCGGCCGACGGCGAATTACATTTAGGATCTGACAGTGTAAGTGACTTACACTAGTCGGATCCTAGCCTAAATCCGGCGTATCTTGTTTTGTGAATACAAAACAATGATACGCCGGCGGGAAATTCGATTTACGCCGGTGTATCAGTAGATACACCGGTGTAACTTGTTTGAGAATATGGCCCCCTGTTGTTAATTACGAAATGTTGGACTGACATATTTGGTAACACATCTGCCATAACATCAACCAGAAGCATATCGGAAAAAGGAGACAAACACTTTTGACAGCAGCAACTGTCTATAACTACTTTGCCAATGATCAGCAGCTGAACTGTTGGTGCAAGTTCCACCTGTTCTGAGGGTCGAGTACCTGAACTGTTCCATCTGCTATCATGGTCAAGTACCTGAATCTGATGGTGAAGTACTTGAACTGTTTTATCTGCTCTGATGGCCATATGCCTCAACTGTCTGTAAAAGTTCTAGCTACCATGTAGTTATGTTTTCAGCACGTCTATGACTTGTGAGCTGCAATAGTCCGGAGGATATGGACTTTGTATTCTACAGTTCTTTCAGTTCTACAGTGTTGAAAGTGCTATGCTACAGCTGCGATCTGGTAACCGGATGTATAAGACTCTGTTGTCCATCACCAGATATGGAGGACTTTGACAAGTATCTATGTGTTTAAACTCTTGGAAAGGAAAGTTTGATGTTCATGCCCATTCCTGTGCATTCAAAAGGAAGTTTGGTGTTATTCTGTTAGTCCAACATATAGTTTTTTTTTTTTATATATTTTTGGAAGTTTGGATATTTTTTATATTTTTCAGCCCTAACAGAGCAAAATGAGATTTTATGGACAGGCAAATCAGACAGAGAAAGTGGATCAAGAGATAAAACTTTAGAGGTGGAAAGATGCACAACTTTGTATACATTAACTTGCATGTGGAAAAATACCCAAGGATTGGGATATATGGGAGATGGGCCATATTTAAGAATAAGAAGATTTCTGCATACATACTGATAATACTAGAAATGTGATGAAATTAATGGAGCCAGAAATGTTTATATCAGAGTACAAGCAAAAAGACTACCTTGAGTATAACATCTTGATATATCTATAGGTAATCTTGAGTATTATAAACTAAGAATCTTGTAAATCAAAGGGTGGAATCTAGTATGGGTCTATATACATATATAACCTTAATTATTGATTTACAAGAAACGTAGTAATAGTTTTATAAATAATCACTTATATCTTTATACAACATGCTTAATGCATGAGACATCTGCTTCATTATGCTATGGGAAGTTGGGAACCTTTGGCCTTTTCTTTTCATCAGTTGTATTTATTGTTTTTCCTGCCATGTAAATATGACTGGGAGGCCAGTCCTGAGTTTGAGGTTTGATTCAGGACTGAAGAAGAAAAAGTCTGAATCAAGTTGACTGTCGCTTCCAGGTATCCCATTTCTAATGCGATTGTAACTCCCCTGGATTGCTGTATTCATCTGTATTTTGTCATCTGTAGTACATCTTTAATTGAAGCTAAGTAAACCTCTTTCTATTATTATACTATTTGTGTGATGTTTTAATCATTGTACTTACTTCCAGAAATCTGAAGGGTAAATATATGAATGAACCTGTCAATAAATTAATGTAACATGGAATTTTACCCCTTGATTTCCATAGGAAATCTTATGGATTGCCTAAATTAGACTTCTACATATACCTCCAAACTCAATCTATCCTCTCAACTATCAACAAAAAAACTCACCAGATACCAACAGATATAATATCCTTCTTTACCGATGATCTCCAAAAAACAAAGGCTTTTTATTCCTCTACTGGACTATCAACCATAACCTTTTCTCAAATAAAAAACACCCTCTATGGGATTTTGGGAAGCCAAACTTTCACAATTGATCAATACACACCAATAGCGTAAGGCATCTCAACTACTTACCACATCCTCAAAATGTACCACCCACTGAGAATCGTCCCTAAAGATTCTTCACAGATGGTACAACTACCCTACTGAATTGAATAAAATCATTCCGTCCCAGTCACCATTGTGCTGGAGGGAATGCGGAAGCCATGGATCCCTATTACACATATGGTGGGAATGCTCTATGGTAAAGGCATTCTGGAATTGTGTCTTCAAATTTCTATCCTCTGTATCAACAGTCCCCATGGAAGGTAACACTGCAACAGAGCTCCTCTACATCACAAATTCTGGGCCTCAACACAAACCCCTTTCCTTGTATCCTGCATCATGAGAATGAGAATGATAGCTGCTGCCTGAAAATGAACTGAGTCTCCGGATCGCTCTCTCTTTCTTCAACACCTGAACACAAGCGCAGAATTTAAACTGTTGTTTGCAGTTAAAAATGGCAAATATGCACCCTTCTGAAAGCACTAGCATAAATGGCTGAATCATTCAGACTGCGCATCAAGTTTCTAATAGTATAGATTATCGTGGCCTTTTAAGGCAAGATACAGCTTAGCGTAGGTATCCTGTAGAGGCTTTTCTTCATCTACAGTTTTGGTCTTTTGCAAACTACTATGTTGTAAATAGCACCCCGACTCATAGGTTCCCCTCTCCTGTACTCCTTAACCTCTCATTTGCATATGTACCATATTGCTGAAATGTTTTACTACTGTGCAAGCTCTGTAATTATCAACTCTGGCACCATTTGACACCTTGTTTGATAATTTTTACTGCTTACATTCTTAATTAAAACTAAAGATTGTACAGTAAATCTGGGGTGTGACAGCAAGAAGCCCACTTGAAGAATAATTTGTCCATGGCTAGGTTTTTAATGGCTACTATTTTTTCCAACTCACATTGGAGGATAAGATCTGCAAGTGTAGACCTTAGAGAGGGGGATTCTGTAGTTTTCTGCTGCCTGGTTATGTTTACTTTTGCTGCATGTAAAAGGTGAATGATTACAACTCTTGATCTGGAGAGTTTGGGTACATTTTGGACAGTCAATAGGGCATTAAGTACCATAGGTGTAGGGTTTTATGATACGTTTCCCAATGATTGGAGCAATGGGATGCTGCGTAGGTGTATTTGAAGGCCTTCTGCCACCTGAGAGGGGTTGAATTGAGATTTAATTCTGTTTCCCATATTGATAGGGTATTAATTTGGGAGAAGGATCACTGATCTACTAAATCTGCATAGATTGTGGATATGCCATGTTTAGGGTATGTGGGTTGAGAGTAAAACCTGTGAAATGTTTCAGGGATAGAAGCTACCTTTGAGAGTATAGAGATTTTAAGGAAGTGGTTGATCCTTACAAGTGTATAAGCTTCGGAGTCTGGGAGATGAAATTCTATTTGAAGGTCCTTGAATATTTTCAGTGTCTTTT
This sequence comes from Rana temporaria, assembly GCF_905171775.1. Lineage (NCBI taxonomy): Eukaryota > Metazoa > Chordata > Amphibia > Anura > Ranidae > Rana > Rana temporaria. The sequence goes on from NC_053490.1 coordinate 324,173,724, forward strand.
GAGATGTTAAGTCTAGTATGGAGTTAATTCCATATGTGTGTTAATGCTGGCTCCTGAGATCTGAGATTTGATCTGCTAGTGCTCTAAGAGAATGAAGTAGGCATGAGTGGGTTGGTTAGGGGGTGTATCATGTGTATACTTCTTCCAGTCTAGAAGTGATGCTTTCACTGGTGGGGAGTAAGATGTTGTGGCTAACGGGGAGCCTGCAGTAGTGAGAAGGAGGGTGTCCAGTGGAGTGTAGGTTGTGTGATGTGGGGATTCAATGCTTAACCAAATTTTGTTGGAGGAATTAACTCCAGAGATAAAATTATAATTCTCCCTCTCTACAAGTCACACATGGAGTATGGTATATTGTCCTCAGTGAGGATTTGCTGGAAATGGAGAGAGTACAGAGAAGGGCAACAAAGCTGGAGGATCTTAGTGATCAGGAAAGATTGCAAGCACTGAACTTATTCTCTCTGGAGAAGAGACTATAGAGAGGGGGATAAGATTTCAATGTACAAATACTGTACTCACAATAGGGATAAAACTTTTCAGTGAAAGTATATTTAAAAAGACTCCATTCACTATAATTAGAGAAGAAGCGATTTAACCAGAAACAGCATAGAGGGTTCTTTAAAGTAAGAGTGGTAAGAATGTTCTATTCCACAAGCTGTGGTTTCAGCAGGGAGCATAGATAATTACAAAAACTATTAGTTAGGCACCTAAATGACCACAACATACAGGGATATACAATGTAATATTGACATAAAAGTGCTCACACACACACACAGGTTGGACTTGATAGGCTATGTAAGTATGAGAAGTCCCGTTCTGAGCCGTGATGGCATCTCCAGATGTCATCTAATCTATTTTCTTGATAGTGAGCAGTATTACTGTACAATAATCTCTAGCAACCAATCAACAAGAAGAAATCATGTGCTGTAACCTCTAGCAACTAATCAGTGAGCCATAATGTGTGTTGTAACCTCTAGCAACCAGTCAGTAAGTGGTAATGATATGCTGTTACCTCTGGCAACCAATCACAATCACTGCCTGATCTGAAACAGTAAACTGATTTTAAGTCTAGCTTATGTTTATTGTATATCTCAATGCAGGTATAACGCAAAATTGCATGGGTGGGCCCCCATGAAAAGTTTTGCCCAGGGTCCAATCAACATTAAAGACAGCCCTGGAGGTAAGTATAACATGTTTGTTATTTAAAACAAAAAACTGAACCTTTAAAACCACTTTAAATTTGTCTCAAGCCAATGTAAAATGCAAATATCATTTTGCTAATTGATACTAATATGAATGTTTAATTATAGAAAAGGTCAGAGTGATATCTAATATCATGATCAAGGAATTAGGCCTACTGACTTTGAATGACTCAATAATTTTTTTCTCCTGTGTGGTGTAACGGTCACCACCGTTTACGACCTTCCATCAACCCACGACAGCTTATCGACACTCCACAATCAGGCAAACGAACACGACCCATAAGAATTCCCCCCAGACACGAGACACACAGCTCTGTTCTGGTTTCAAATGCAAGACAACTTTAATTGTTAGAATATAAAGAAAACCCAATCCTAGGAGTGACCCTGGGGCACACATGGACACTGCGCTACCATAAAACGCCTGACTAGATGGTCTCTATTGAATTGGACATGCTATACACCTGAACTATTGTTGGATACCTGTATGCATGATTACTCCTGAGCGTTTACTTGCCCCAGTTCTAAACCCTCTTTGGGACCACTGAGGGGTTTTGTTTGTTCGTTTATCATTTCTCGTCATCGTGGTATATACCCTTTCAATTTTTGACATCATGATTTTACCATCATAGATGCATTAAGCTTGGACCACTGATGACCATTTTTGGTATCTCTAAAGTGATATTTAAACAATTCCACAATATCTGTGCATACTCCTTATATGCTTGGAGTTCTTTGGATGGATGCATCTACAGCGATGCATCAGATTATGAAACAATATCTACATACTAGCTAAAAATCCTGTTTGTCTCGTCCTGAAGAAGCCCCACGGCGAAACGCATAGGCGACTTCATAGGATTTATCCACTACTCATGAATTTCTAAAATCTGTTTTTATTGTAATTGTATTTATTCATTTTTCTATATACCATTGCTATTGTGTAAAATATTTTTTCATTTTTGTAATAAATGATTTTATATACTTCCGCTTGCCTCAAAGTCCGACCTTTGCTCATTCCTAGAATTGGGTTTTCTTTATATTATTACCATTTACGGATGTGGCTAATGTGAGTGCTTTCGTTGTGTGTCTCGTTTAAAAACCCTCCCCTCCCCCTTCCTATCCCTCCCTTCCCGTCCCCTTCCTAGTGTTTTTGTTACATTGCCTTTCCCTTCCCCCCCCCCTTTTCCCTAATCTAATTCAACTTTAATGGTTAGCTCTCAAGTTTATATACAGTTCAAGCATGAAAGGAAACATCAAACTCTCCACCCACACATCACACCCTGGGGGGCTTCAATACACCTTCAGATGGCCAATTGCTAAACATTCCAGACATCTAGGCGCCGGGCTATAATTATCACTGCACCTGAGAAGTCACATTCCTTCATTAACAGAATTCAAACAAAACACCATCACACAATAAATCCCTCTCAATCCACATCTTTAGACAGACGTTCCGTCTCTGCATGAAAGTTATTCACACCTCTGAGCATCAATAGGCTTTAAACAGTGTTATCACACAATGAAAGGCCTTTGAAGAGCCAGCCTTATTTAACATGTTAACAGTCTACACAGAGAGATGAGTCATAGAATATTCTTTGCAGACATTAAGGAATATAATGTAGATCACTGTCCATGCCAAAACAATCCAACATGTGTCCCCCATCTCCTGACTCAATCTGTGCCCAAAAGTCACTCCTGTTACATGGCTCCCTCCTTGTGGAACACTCCGGCAGACCCGGCTTGATCCTTTTCGGGTCAACTTGGGGATGTCCGGAACTAGGAGGCCGGGATGACGTCTGTTTGCCGGGATAAACCATCAGCATTGCTATTTTGCTTACCGGGTCGGTAGCTGATGGTGAAGTTATAAGGTTGTAGGGCTAAGCTCCACCGCAGCAACCTGCCATTGTCTCCTGAGACCCGGTTAAGCCACACCAATGGGTTGTGGTCGGTGACTAATGAAAATTCCTGTCCGTAAAGGTAAGGGTTCAACTTCTTAAGGGCCCAAACCAAGGCCAAACACTCCTTCTCCACTGCCGCATAGATCACTTCCCAGGGGAGTAGTTTTCTGCTCAGGTATGCGACAGGGTGTTCTCCTCCATCCTCTCCGATTTGGCTCAGCACCGCCCCCAGTCCAAACATGGAAGCATCTGTGTGAACAAGGAAACGTCTGTTAGGTGCTGGAGCAGCCAGGACAGGGGCATTTACCAGTGCTTGCTTGAGGGCTAGAAACGCGGCTTCACAAGCTGAAGACCACAGGACCTGCCTAGGTAAATTCTTTTTCGTCAGGTCAGTCAGGGGTTTGGCGATGGCACTATAGTCGGGGACAAAACGTCGGTAGTACCCTGCAGTCCCCAAGAAGGCCAGTACCTGGGTCTTAGTGCGGGGTGTGGGCCAGTTAGCTACTGCCTCTACCTTGGCTGGCTCTGGTTCCCACACCCTACTCGGTGTCCCAGGTACTGCACCTCTGCCATACCTAGATGGCACTTGTCTGGTTTCAAGGTCAGGCCGGCGGTCTAAATTTTGTCCAGCACCACCCCTATGTGAACCAGGTGCTCCTCCCAAGACTCACTGTAGATCGCAATGTCATCCAGGTATGCACAAGCAAAATCCTGGAAGCCGTCGAGGAGCCTATCCACCATACGTTGGAAGGTCGCCGGGGCGTTTTTCATCCCGAATGGCATGACCTTAGACTGGTACAGGCCGAATTGGGTAACAAATGCTGGGGTCTTCGGCCAGGGGAATCTGCCAATAACCTTTACACAGGTCGATTGTAGTTAAATAACGCCCCTGGCTATACGATCTAGCAGTTCGTCTACCCGGGGCATCGGGTAGGCATCAGTGGTGGTCTTCTCATTGAGGCACCTGTGGTCCACGCAGAACCAGGTAGTCCCGTCTTTCTTAGGCACTAGGACTACAGGCGAGGCCCAAGGGCTGTCAGAGGGCTCAATGACTCCTAACTGAATCATCTCCTGAATCTCCTTCCGCATTCTTTCTCGGACTGATTCAGGGATACGGTAGGGGGCCTGTCGAAGGGGTGCTTGTCCCGGGGTCTCGACCTTATGCACCGCCAGAGTCGTATAGCCCGGTTTTTGAGAGAAAGTTGTCTGTTTCTCCCACAGAAGCCGCTTAGCCTGTTCCTTCTTTGTGGGACTTAACCGGTCCCCTAGCTGTACAAGGCTAATGAGATCAGTCTGGGGGTCTCTCTCTAGTAAATCCGGGAGGGGTAAATTTTCTATATCGTCCGCAGCAGGGGCACATACGGCAGCGACATCCTCCTGCCGTTCCTGATACTCCTTCAGCATGTTCACATAAAAGGTCCGCTGGATTCTTTCATCGGCACAGCTGTCAATAACATAGGTAGTATCACATACCTGGGCTACTACTTTATATGGGCCTTGCCAGGATGCCTGCATCTTGTCGGTCTTCACCGGCTTGAGCACTAAGACCTTCTGCCCAACCTGAAAGATACGCTGTCAGGCCCCCTGATCATACCATCTTTTCTGTCTCCCCTGGGCCGCATGGAGATTCTCCCTTTACCATCAGAGACAGTTGCTCCATGCGGTCCCTGAGTTCCAGAACATAGGGCACTATGGGGGTCCCCTCCCGTTCTGTCTCTCCCTCCCAGTGTCCTCTAATGAGATTGAGGGGTCCGCGGACCTTTCTCCCATAGAGCAACTCGAATGGAGAGAAACCAGTAGATTCCTGGGGTACCTCTCTGTATGCAAATAGCAGATGTGGCAGAAATCTCTCCCAGTCTCTGCAAGCATCCAAAAAGGTCCTCAGCATTTGCTTGAGGGTCCCGTTAAAGCGCCCGCAGAGACCATTAGTCTGGGGGTGGTAAGGTGAGCTAAGCAGGGGCTTAATATTGCACACTTCCACAACTGCTGGGTGAGCACCGCAGTAAACTGGGTTCCCTGGTCAGAGAGAATCTCCTGAGGGAACCCCACTCTAGTGAATATCTTAACCAGGGCATCAGCTACTGTCTCTGCTTCAATGTTGGACATAGCTACTGCCTCTGGGTAACGGGTGGCATAGTCCACTACGGTGAGAATATACTTCTTCCCGGATGGACTAGGTCTGGCCAAGGGACCCACAATGTCAACAGCTATGCGGTAAAAGGGCTCCCCGATAATAGGCATAGACATAAGTCTAGCCTTAGGGTGGTGCCCCCTCTTACCTACCCGTTGGCATGTGTCACACATTTTGCAGTATTTTCGCACATCCTGGTTAATATTGGGCCAAAAGAAATTCTGTGTAATCCTATGGGCTGTGCGACGGGACCCTAGATGTCCTGCTAGTGGTACATCATGCCCGATTCGCAGAATCTCCAGCTGGTATTTCTTAGGTACCACCAGCTGTCTTTTCTGTGAAGGGGCCTTACTTCCCTGGGCTGGCTTAGGGATCCTATACAGTCTGTACCCCACCCATTCATAAAGCTCCCCATCTATTCCCTTTTCCTGCCTTAGCCCGTTACTTCTGTAAGGTCGGGTCCCCCCGGGTTTCCCTCCCGAATGCCTCTGGAGTATCCCTGAACGCTTCTCTGGCCCGGCCGGACAATTTCCCAGACAAAATAGTAACCCATTCCTCTGTGGGCACCCGGTGTAGGGCACATTGCCGTTCAAAATCAGCAAGGTACCCATCAATCTCCCCTTCAGTTTCAATGAAGTTCTTAAAAGCAGCAAAATGTATTTGTCTCCTTTCAGCTGGTGCTGATGTGACTTCTGCTGCTGCAGAACTTCTTTGCGGTAGCCAATTTGCATCCACAGCCGCTATAACTCGGTCTATGGTCTCCGGTGGAGGGTTAGGACCATAGTGTGCCAGTCTTGTGTTAACAGCCCGATCAAAACTTGCTTCTTCGGATGTCCTGTCTGTTACGCTGGGCCTTTCCGTTATGTTGGGTCTTTCAGCTCCATCCATTTGGACAAGTTCTGTGATCATGTCCATCTTCTTACGGTTGCTGGCCGGTCTGCCCCGGCTCTCCAGTAAGTCCTTGAGGGTGGAGCGCTTCAGCCGTGCATACTGAGACTCCATTGTCCTGTGTACTTGTAGCTGTTCTTCTGGCGATGGAATTATCCCGCTGCTAGCCACCAATTGTAACGGTCACCACCGTTTACGACCTTCCATCAACCCACGACAGCTTATTGACACTCCACAATCAGGCAAACGAACACGACCCATAAGAATTCCCCCCAGACACGAGACCTACAGCTCTGTTCTGGTTTCAAATGCAAGACAACTTGAGCTAATGGTTAGCTCTCAAGTTTATATACAGTTCAAGCATGAAAGGAACCATCAAACTCTCCACCCACACATCACACCCTGGGGGGCTTCAATACACCTTCAGATGGCTAATTGCTAAACATTCCAGACATCTCAGCGCCGAGCTATAATTATCACTGCACCTGAGAAGTCACATTCCTTCATTAACAGAATTCAAACAAAACACCATCACACAATAAATCCCTCTCAATCCACATCTTTAGACAGAAGTTCTGTCTCCGTATGAAAGGTATTCACACCTCTGAGCATCAATAGGCTTTAAACAGTGTTATCACACAATGAAAGGCCTTTCAAGAGCCAGCCTTATTTAACATGTTAACAGTCTACACAGAGAGATGAGTCATAGAATATTTTTTGCAGACATTAAGGAATATACTGTAGATCACTGTCCACGCCAAAACAATCCAACATGTGTCCCCCATCTCCTGGCTCAATCTGTGCCCAAAAGTCACTCCTGTTACATGTGGGAAAACTGACAATAATTACCTACATTTTTTTTAACATTACTATGTAGCTATGTACTGTAACTACTGAACGGTATAGAAAGAGATAGTACATATAGAGCTTGCACAGTGTACTATAGGAATAAGCCCAAAAGCATTAGCGTCCCGGGTAGAAAAATGAATATGTATTCCCAGTTATGGGATAGGGCATGGGACTGTACGAATGCAATTAGGATATATGATGCAGTTATAAATATACCAAAGAGGGTTTACTATAGAACCGCAGAGACCATACATAGTAGACAAACTTGTATGATCATATAATATACATATAAACATAGATAAAAACATATGATCATTGTTTTCATCTATGTTTATATGTATTTATATGATCAATTTCAATTAAATTATATCTTTTATACATACAAGTTTTGTCTACTATGTATGGTCTCTGCGGTTCTATAGTAAACCCTCTTTGGTATATTTATAACTGCATCATATATCCTAATTGCATCCGTACAGTCCCATGCCCTATCCCATAACTGGGAATACATATTCATTTTACTGAACTGTATACTTGTTCTGCATGTGTACTGAAGCCAAAGAGGTTGCACAGCAGTCAGGAAACTTGCATTTATAGAATACATTTTACAGAAGACAATGATCAGCTATGAAAGAATATATATGTCTCCCAACACAGATTTACTTCAAATGATTCCAGGCTAATTTAAAGTAGTATTCTTGTTAGTGAAGAGTATGTCATTTAATCAGCTTATATATTTCTCAAAAAGTACTGCAATTACCTTTATGGAAAAAAATTGCCTGTCTTAAATAAAAAATAAATAAAAAAAGGATTAAAATGATAAGCTCCTAAGTAAATTAATTCTTATTGGTACATTGTAAACCTATAGAGACCTACAGGGCAATTAAACATACATTTGAGCATTAAAAATAACAATTTTAATAAATACCTAAATTTGCCAAGAGCTGCAAATAATAGAAAAAAAGTGCTCCCCAGAGAATGGTCAAGTGCATAATTATGAGAAGCATAGAATAACTAATTAATGGAAAGGTCAAATAATTATGAATAGTTCAGACAGATTTTGCATGCTGTGCTTTATGAATAAGAATTACAGCAATTATAGTGTTTTTTTATGCCATATATTGGTGGGTTGTTGGTGGGCTGGCATTTTGCTGAACTGTTGCCATCACAAATATAAACTTTTAACTTGTATATGTAATGTATTTTACAAGAATTTATAGCAAATTGAGTTTTTGGAATATAGTAAATACGGTTATACAGTTTTTGCAAGAGAAATGTGATTGTTTCACTGTTTCCACAAAACAAAAACATTTTTTGTTTCATTCCTATTAACCACTTGCTTACTGAGCACATATCCCCCCTCCTGCCCAGGCGAAATTTCAGCTTCCGGCACTGCGTTGCTTTAACTGACAATTGCTCGGTCGTGCGACGTTACTCCCAAACAAAATTGACGTCCTTTTTTCCCCCACAAATAGAGCTTTCTTTTGGTGGTATTTGAGCACCTCTGCGTTTTTTATTTTTTCCGCTATAAACAAAAAAAGAGCGACAATTTTGAAAAAAACTATATTTTTTACTTTTTGCTATAATAAATATCCCCCAAAAATATATAAAATAAAATAAATTTTCCTCAGTTTAGGCCGATACGTATTATTCTACATATTTTTGGTAAAAAAAAAAAATCGCAATAATCGACTGGTTTGCGCATAAGTTATAGCGCCTACAAAATAGGGGACATAATTATTATTATTTGTTGTATTATTTTTTTTTTACTAGTAATGGTCGGTGATCTGCGATTTTTATTGGGACTGCGACCTTATGGCGGACACATCGGACACTTTTGACACATTTTTTGGACCATTCACATTTATACAGCGATTAGTGCTATAAATATGCACTGATACTGTATAAATGTGGCTGGCAGGGAAGGGGTTAACACTAGGGGGCGAGGAAGGGGTTAATTGTGTACCATGCATGGTGTTTCTAACTGTGGAGGGAGGTGATTGACTGGGGGAGGTGACCGATCTGTGTCCCTATGTACAAGGGACACAGCTTCAGTCTCCTCTCTCCCTGACAGGACGTGGATCTGTGTCCTTGTCTGTTTAACCGCCGATCGCGGGTGCCTGGCAGACATCGCGGCTGGCAGGCATGAGCATCAGCATCTCAGTGATGCGTCGGGGGCGCACGCACACCGGCAGCGGCGCTCGCGCGCCCCCCCCAGACGTCCTCCCGGCAATTGAGAGCCACCTTGTGGCCGTCTTTATACAATAGGCGGGATCTCAAGTGGTTAAAGGGGTAGACAAAATGATACTCATTCAGAGGAGCATGAAAAGGGCAAAAAAAAAAGCATGAATAGTGGCACCCATCCTATTAAAACTCTACCCACCGACGTGGCCCATATTTGTGGCCCTATGTATACACTTTTCTGTGCTGACAGTGTGTGCTCTGCACCCTCACAGTACAGTCACCAGCAGGGACCAGACAGCTCCCGATGCATATTTGCAACCGAGAGCTTTCCGATCATGTGACTGCTGTGACAGCCAATCAAAGTGGTCACATGATTGCACAGGAGGCAGCAGGGGAAAGGGGTTAAAGGTCAATTCAAGCTAAAACATCGAAGTGGATATCAGTGATATTTTCTATCAGGTTTTTAGTGATCTGTATCCTAATACAGGGTCATATTGGCCTGCCATTGCCAATATCCTTATAGTAGCTGCCTGAGTTTCTCTGCAACAAGCATGCAGGTTAGAAAGTCAGCCAAAAGTCTGACCTCCTGATATACTAATTTGTTCCAGGACAGTCCCACATTAATAATTTAAGTCATTGGATCAAAGATGATAGCCAAACATTTATTATGTCCCTCTATATTCTCTCAACCTGTCAGTTTCCTTTTATACTTTGGTACCAGCTTTTGGTGAAAGCTATTAACCAGTTCCCTACCGAGCCATAATAATTTGATGTTGGCAGGAACTGTCTGTCCCTCAGAGTTGCCGGCAATCACAGCAGGAGTGTGGATCTGTGTGTGTAAACAAACAGATCTACCTCCTGTCAGAGGTGAGGAGACCGATGTGTGTTCCCAGTACAGAGGAACACAGGTCGGTCTCCTCCCCTTGTGAGTCCCCCTGCCCCTACAGTTAGAAATCACTCCCAGGGAACATTAACCCCTTCAGCGCCCCCTAGTGTTAACCCTTTCTCTGCCAGTCACATTTACACAGTAATCAGTGCAGTTTTATAGCACTGATCGCTGTATAAATGTGAATGGTCCCAAAAACGTGTCAACGGTGTCCTATATGTCCACTGCAATGTCACTGTCACAATAAAAATCGCAAATCGCCACCATTACTAGTAAAAAAAATAAAAATGGCATAAATCTATCCCCTATTTTGTAGACGCTCTAATGTTTGCGCAAACCAATCAATATACGCTTATTGCGATTTTTTTTATAACAAAAATATGTAGAAGAATACGTATCGGTCTAAACTGAGGAAAATTGTATTTATTTTATTTTTAAATGTTGGTATTTATTAAATCAAAAAGTAAAAAATATGGTGTTTTTTCAAAATTGTTGCTCTTCTTTTGTTTATAGCGCAAAAAATAAAAACCACAGAGATGATCAAATACCACCAAACGAAAGCTCTATTTGTGGGGGGAAAAACATAAAGATTTAATTTGTGTTGCATGACCGCGCAATTGTCATTCAAAGTGCAACAACGCTGAAAACTAAAAATTGGTCTGGGCAGGAAGGGGGTGAAAATGCCCTGTATGGAAGTGGTTAAAACTGCATTGTTTGACAAAGTAGATATAACATTGAATTATCAGTTAGTTAACCATGGAACAAGTGAAAACACAAAAACCGATACAATATTGTAAAGCTCATCATGCAAATTGATGTCATAACAGGAAAAAAATAAACAATGGGTTAGTAATACTGAGGCAAGGAAAAACAGTCATGTATGCAGATCAAAAAGTAACAGTTGGGAAATTTGATCACAATTTGTGAATATTGAATAAAAAAGTAACAAAAGGTACATAAATTAGATAAAGAACCAAGGAAACTAAAATCACATTTATGTATAGAAGCGAGAAATGTCAAAGTTATCAATGTTTGATTAACTTAGTTATTTATGGCATAGCTGAGAAAGGCACCCATTAGACCAAGGCCAGGATTTGGCTAAGTGGCCCGGCGTATCTTGGGCAAATGGACAACACCCCCAAGCATCCCTAGTGCTCCTTAGGTTAGCTCATCTATAAACTATGTATACAGTAACTGTTCATCAATAAAACAATTTAGTAAAAGTCTGGATTACTGGATTACCAACAATATCAGTACTGAAAAAAAATTGTAACAAGTGGGAAGGGAGAAATGAGTCTCGGGCAGTGGCGGCTAGTGAAGTTTTAGGATGGGGGCACCAAACCCCGCCCCTCATTGTTGGTCCCTCCCACTTCTCATAAGCCACACCCCTTATATAATCCACCTACTCCGTCCCTGTATTCCACTAGTGTCAGGAGTATTTAGCAAGAAAAAAAATCAATGCAATGAAAAATTAAGAAATGTCTACATTGCTTTAAACAGCTTTACAATACCATGACCTAACAGCATACGTGACAGAATCAAAGACTGCAAATAGAAATTTCACTATAAAACAAATTATACTCAAATTAAAGAAGAGTTTTAAAATATTTTAAGATCAAATTTAATTTAAAGTAATTCAAATTAAATTAAATCCAATTGGTTAGGAAACAAGTGGAGTTTCATAATACAAACAGCAATGTGCAAAATACTGTAGCCCATAGCAACTAATCAATAAACGCCTTTCATTCTTTTGGTATAAATTATGCATTACATATTGTAGGTGCTCCTTTAAATGCCCATATATTCATTGGTAACAGTAATGTATGGCGGTGGGTGGTACATGTAGGAGAGGGGTGCAGAGTGTATGGTGGTGGGTGGTATCTGTAGGAGAGGGGTGCAGAGTGTATGGTGGTACATGTAGGAGAGGAGTGCAGAGTGTATGGTACGTGTAGGAGAGGGGTACAGAGTGTATGGCGGTGGGTGGTACATGTAGGAGAGGGGTGCAGAGTGTATGGTGGTGGGTGGTATCTGTAGGAGAGGGGTGCAGAGTGTATGGTGGTACATGTAGGAGAGGAGTGCAGAGTGTATGGTACGTGTAGGAGAGGGGTACAGAGTGTATGGCGGTGGGTGGTACATGTAGGAGAGGGGTGCAGAGTGTATGGCGGTACATGTTACATTTTTTTTAGGCACATGTTACATGTAGGAGAGGGGTGCAGAGTGTATGGCAGTACATGTTACATGTAGGAGAGGGGTACAGAGTGTATGGTGGTGGGTGGTACATGTAGGAGAGGGGTGCAGAGTGTATGGCAGTACATGTAGGAGAGGGGTGAGGAGTGTATGGCGTAACATGTTACATGTAGGAGAGGGGTACAGAGTGTATGGCAGTACATGTTACATGTAGAAGAGGGGTACAAAGTGTATGGTGGTGGGTGGTACGTGTAGGAGAGGGGTGCAGAGTGTATGGCAGTACATGTAGGAGAGGGGTGCAGAGTGTATGGCGGTACATGTAGGAGAGGGGTGTGGAGTGTATGGCGGTACATGTTACATGTAGGAGAGGGGTGCGGAGTGTATGGTGGTACATATTACATGTAGGAGAGGGGTGCAGAGTGTATGGTGGTACATGTTACATGTAGGAGAGGGGTGCGGAGTGTATGGCGGTACATGTTACATGTAGGAGAGGGGTGCGGAGTATATGGCGGTACATGTAGGAGAGGGGTGCAGTGTGTATGGTGGTGGGTTTTATGTGTAGGAGAGGGGTGAAGAGTGTATGGCGGTGTGTGGTACATGCAGGAGAGGTGTGCAGAGTGTATGGCGGTCCATGTAGGAGAGGGGTGCGGAGTGTATGGCGGTACATGTAGAAGAGGGGTGCGGAGTGTATGGCGGTACATGTAGGAGAGGGGTGCGGAGTGTATGGCGGTACATGTAGGAGAGGGGTGCGAAGTGTATGGCGGTGCATGTAGGAGAGGGGTGCAGAGTGTATGGTACATGTAGGAGAGGGGTACAGAGTGTATGGCGGTGGGTGGTACATGTAGGAGAGGGGTGCAGAGTGTATGGCGGTACATGTTACATTTTTTTTTAGGTACATGCTACATGTAGGAGAGGGGTGCAGAGTGTATGGCAGTACATGAAGGAGAGGGGTGCAGAGTGTATGGCGGTACATGTAGGAGAGGGGCAAGGAGTGAATGGCGATACATGTTACATGTAGGAGAGGGGTGCGGAGTGTATGGCGGTACATGTTACATGTAGGAGAGGGGTGCAGAGTGTATGGCGGTACATGTTACATGTAGGAGAGGGGTGCGGAGTGTGTGGCGGTACATGTTACATGTAGGAGAGGGGTGCGGAGTGTATGGCGGTACATGTAGGAGAGGGGTGCAGTGTGTATGGTGGGTTTTATGTGTAGGAGAGGGGTGCAGAGTGCATGGCGGTGTGTGGTACATGTAGGAGAGGTGTGCAGAGTGTATGGCGGTCCATGTAGGAGAGGGGTGCGGAGTGTATGACGGCTAAATACAAATGCATGCCACAATTTTTACATATTTATTTGTAAACTATTTAGAAAACCATTTATCATTTTTGTTCCACTTCACAATTGTGTGCCACTTTGTGTTGGTCTATCCCATAAAATCCCAATAAAATACATTTACGTTTTTGGTTGTAACATGACAAAATGTGAAAAATTTCAAGGGTTATGAATACTTTTTCAAGACACTAAAGTGCGATCATAAGCTGCACTGATATGCTGCATTGATAGGCACTGTTTGGCACTGATGGGCTGCACTCATAATTAGGGCACTGATGATCAGTGCCCTGATTATCAGTGTAAATATCCCCTGTCACAGGGTAGTTGGTTATCAGCTTTCCAAAAAAAAAAAAACGTTTGGCACCAATAACAGGATTTTATGAAAAATTATTGGACAAGTCGTGGTGGGCTACAAGATGTAGAAAGTTCGACCCGACAGCAGGGTGAACACATCAGGAGTGATGTGATAAAGTAGTGAACAGTCTGAAAACCCCTATTTGAAGCGCTGAAACAAAAGACATGTATGTCCAGGCAATCGTGAATAAAAATGTCAATTTATTGCCATGAAACACTTTAAAAATTACAACAGTCCTCCGAGGTGTAACTTATGCAACAAGCCAGCATGGTCTGTGTGAGAATGGAACACAAACAGTCAGATAACCAGACGATATAAGGTACATCTAAGCCACAGGCAAGGCTCCACTGGTAAGGGGGGCGGGGGGTGTGCTGCCCAAGATGAAAATAACGTGGATGCTGTGTCAGCCTTACCGGGACCAAGAGGAGCAACAATCCGGCAAGAGGAGATGGAAGATCCGACCGGAGCTATCGATAGCTCAACAGTATCGCGGGTGGTCACCGCTGCACAATATCAATCAACTCTCGTGTCCGCTACAGCTTCCTGATCGTGAAGTCAGAACCGACCAAGGAAGTAGAGCGGGAGCGAGGCTTGGAGTCAGAGCTGGCAATAGGCTGGTGCAGACAAATGGTAGTACACTTGCTGGAAGCTTGAACTGGCAGATACACAGAACGGCTTTGGCTAGGAGTTGCTGGACGGAGGTGGGTGGAACAAGGTGGTTCAGGCTGCAGTCATGACCATCAGCTTTCCCTTTCTTCACAGTGACAGTGGTGAAAGGAAAAAGGAAAAGTGGTAAAGGAAATGCTGATAACTTGCATTTGTTTACATGTGATGAGTTGTGATTGGACACAGTGGATCACATGGTAAAGGTCGCTGTGTCAGTAACCAGATATATTATGAACATTTAGGAAAGAATCCAGGCCTTTTTCTAAAACAATCTACTGAACTGGCCAGAAGCACCTCTGGGGGAAGTGTATTCCACATTTTTAGAGCTCTTACTGTGAAGTAACCTTTCTGTATTTGGAGATTAATAGCTAGATTCAGTTAGAGCGGCGCTTCGTTAGGTTGGCGTAGCGCATCCCATTTGCACTACGCCAAGGTAACATAGTGAGGCAAGTACTGTATTCACAAAGCACTTGCCTCCTAAGTTACGTCGGCATAGCGCAAATGGCCTGGCGTAACCCCGCCTAATTCAAAATAGGCAGGTAGGGGGCGTGCTCCATGTAAATTAGCCGTGACCCCATGTAAATGTGGGCCGTTCGTACGGCGCATGCGCGCGCATGCTGAGAATCACGCTGCAAAGACTCATTGCTTTCGATGTGAACGTCACCTACGCCCAGCCCCATTCACGAACGCTTACGTAAACGACATAAAATTCGACGGCAGTTCCGACGTCTATACTTTGCATGGGCTGCACCATCTTTTTGGTGGTTTATATTTATGCCTGGAAAACGCCTTACGTAAACAGCGTATCGGGCGCAATTACGTTTGTGAATCGGCGTATCTAGGTAATTTGCATATTCTAGGCGTAAATCCATGCACATGCCCCTATCGGCCAGCGTAAATATGCAGCTAAGATACGACGGCGTAAGAGACTTACGCCGGTCGTACCTTAGCAACAGAGAAGCGTATCTCATTTTGAGAATACGCTTATAGATACGACGGCGCTGCATTCGGACTTACGACGGCGTATCTACTGATACACCGTCTAAAGTGTTTCTAAATCTGGCTATAAATCTTTTTTCCTCTAGAGCAAGGGTCTTAAGCTGTTGCAAAACTATAAGTCCCATCATGCCTCTGCCTATGGGAGTTATGCTTGCAACTGTCATGCCGCGTATACACGACCATTTTTAATGGTCTAGAAAAAAACAAAGGGCCAGATTCAGATACATTTGCCCTGGCGCAGCGTATCAGTGATACTCTACGCCGCCGTATCTTACCTGGCGGAATTTCGAATCCACAGCGATTTTGCGCCGTAAGATACGGCGGCGTAGTGTTTTTCTGGCGGCGTATTTGAAATTGGGCGGGAAGGGGGCGTGATTCATTTAAATGAAGCGCGTCCCCGCACCGCTTGAACTGCGCATGCTTCGTTTTAAAATTTCCCACTGTGCTTTGTGCGAAATGACGTTGCACCGACGTGATTTTTTGAACGTCGACGTGAGTTGCGTCCTTTCCTATTCACGGACGACTTACGCAAAAAAAATGACGGCCATACTTTAACATGGAAAGTCTAAAGATAGGCCAAGAAATAGCAGCTTTAACTATCCCCCGGGAAAAGCCGACTAGCGACGACGTAAGAGAATGCGACGGCCATGCGTACCTTCGTGAATCGCCTTAAAAAGCTAATTAGCATACCCGACGCGGAAAAACGACGCAAACTCCACCCAGCGGGCGTCAAAGTATTACACCTACGATCGAAGCCAAAAGCCGTCATATCTTGGTTTGAGAATTCAAACTAAAGATACGACGCGACAAATTTGAAAATACGCTGGAGTATCAGTAGATACTCCGGCGTATTTCTTCTGTGAATCTGGCCCAAAGTTTTTTTCAACCCGATTATTGTTAAACCGGCCTTGCCTAGACACGATCGTGAAAAAAAATGCACTAGCAAAGCGCGGTGACGTACAACGCGTACGACGGCACTATAATGGGGAAGTTCGAATGGCGCCACCCTTGGGACTGCTTTTGCTGATTTTGTGTTAGTAAAAGACGATTCACGCTTTTCAGTCTGTTATAGCGTGATGAATGCGCTATCTCCATTCCGAACGCTAATTTTACCAGAACGAGCGCTCCCGTCTCATAACTTGCTTCTGAGCATGCGTGTTTTTTTCACGTCATTAAAGTCCACACGACCATTTTTTACAACGTTAAAAACAACGTGAAAATTTAGAGCATGTTCTAAGTTTTCAATGCCCATTTTTTACGTCATGAAAAATGTTCTGGAGCCCACAGACAATCGTTTTTAATGACATAAAAAAAAATGTAATTTTTTACATTCCGAAAAACGGTCGTGTGTACGCGGCATTAGGCTTGAAATGCCTCATAAGGCTTGTATTTTTGCAACAGCTGGAGGGCTGCCAGTTTGAGACCCCTGCTCTAGACATAAAGAGTGCCCCTTGTCCTCTGTGATGACCTTAACGTGAATAACTCAACACCAAGTTCACTATATGGACTACTTATGTATTTGTACATATACCTGCTTAATCTCCTCTTCTCAAGAGAATAAATTCAGTTCCTCTAATCTTCCCTCATAGCTCAGCTCCTCCGTGCCTCTTTTCAGTTTAGTTGCCCTTCTCTGCACTTTCTCCAGTTTCCCGATATCCTTTTTTAAAACTGGTGTTATTCCTAGTTGGGGCCTCAATAGACTGGACCACAACATTGTTTTGTCATAGGTTTATACATGTTTGCCCTTTAACTGTCCCAGCAGTGCCATCACTCCAGTCAATTTCTGGGTAGTTAAAATCCCCCATTATTATTAATGTCCCAGCCCTTGAAGCCTTTGCCTCTACCTCCTCATTAACACTGGTAGGTCTATAACAAACTCCAATGATAACCTTTGTAGTACACACACCCATGTACTGTTCCACCCATAATGCTTCAGACTCATCACACAGCCGTTTATCCAACAGACAATTTGGTGTCCACCTTCCTGTGGTCTTTTCCTCTGCACTGTTATCGGTTGTTCCCTGTTATCTCCATAGACTGCAAAACACCTCACTGGGTAAGGAGAAGAGAGGAAGGTTTATGTAGTCTTAACACAGTGCTATATAGTCCTAACACACTTCTTGTCCTTGGTCGACAATTTTAGGTTACCCTAGTTAACCTAGGACAGGAAGTGTGTTATTGGTGGGAATGCCAGGTTGAAATAAAGAAAAAAAAAAAAAACATATGAAGCCATCACATTTAAGAACTGGTAAGCTGCAATGCTCTCACTTTTTGTTCTTAGGTTCATATACATTATTTAACCCCTTCCATACAGGGCATTTTCACCCCCTTCTGGCCCAGACCAATTTTTAGTATTCAGCGCTGTTGCACTTTGTTTGAAAATTGTGCGATCATGCAACACTGTACCCAAATGAAATCTTTATCCCCCCACAAACAGAGCTTTCATTTGGTGGTATTTGATTATCTCTGCGGTTTTTATTTTTTGCGCTATAAACAAAAGAAGAGCAACAATTTAAAAAAAAAACACAATATTTGTAATTTTTGATTTAATAAATACCACATAAAAAAAAAAAAAAAAAAACATTTGTTTTCCTCAGTTTAGACCAATACGTATTCTTCTACATATTTTTGGTAAAAAAAATTGCAATAAGCGTATATTGATTGGTTTGCGCAAACATTATAGCATCTACAAAATAGGGGATAGATTTCTGTCATTTTTATTTATTATTTTTTTTTTACTAGTAATGGCAGCAATCTGCGATTTTTATTGTGACTGTGACATTGTGGCGGACACATCGGACACTTTTGACACGTTTTTGGGACCATATACATTTCTACAGTGTTTAGTACTATAAAACTGCACTGATTACTGTGTAAATGTGACTGGCAGGGAAGGGGTTAACACTAGGGGGCGCTGAAGGGGTTAATATGTTCCCTAAAGTGTGTTCTAACTGTTGGGAGGAGGGGACTCACAAGGGGAGGAGACCGATGTGTGTTCCTCTGTACTGGGAACACAACATCGGTCTCCTCACCTCTGACAGGAGGTGGATCTATGTATTTACACACACAGATCCACACTCCTGCCGTGATCACCGACATCACGGCCGCCGGGCACGTGGGCCGGGTCACTGGCGGTGCCGCGCGCACGCGCCCTAGATTGCCGGGAAGAAAGGATGTGGTATGACGTCCACCGGGATTGAGGGAGGGTTCCTACCGGTGTCATTTTACAATGGCCCGGTAAGGAAGAGGTTAAGGATGCCAGTGCAATCCATGTGGAACTCTCCTGGCATATTGCATCCCAGTTGGCATGCATACATGAAGGCTGGGGGACTGGAGTGATAGGTGGAGGCAGAGTGGAAATTGGACTTGTAGTTAACTATTAGGAGAATCTTCTGGTCCAGAAAGACAAATATGATTGGGTGGGGGGGGGGGGTATTTAAAAATGTGAATATAGCAGGGGTCATGTCCTGGGGAAAAAAGTGTGGGAACTCCCACCCAAGATCCACTCCCCCACCAAAAAAAATAAAAATTATACGCTCATATGCATAATTACTAAACCGCATGTTTTTTTTTTCGATCCACTGTACCTTAGTAATCCTTTATGTTACTGGCCGCTTCCTGTATATCGAGTTATCGCGGGATTTAGAAAGAAAGATCTTTCTAAATCCTGCGATAACTCGCGAAAGACCTCCGCAATGTCTCCTGGGCACATTGACAAAAGCTCCCAGGAGACATTGCGGCATAGAGGAAGTGACGGAATACCCGCACACTACCCGATGAATCCATATACAGGAAGCGGCCAGTGACATAAAAGATTACTAAGGTTCGCCTGCCCCTGACAGTAACTCGAGCTGGGCATCGCCGCTTAGTGAAGGATCGGCTCGGGCGGCTCGGCTGCTCTCGGCTGCTCCAGTCTTGCAAAGAGAACTGCGTTCCTGCTGTGAATTAAGTGCAGGGACGTCGTTCCCACGTATTCCCGCAGGACTTGAGCCCTGGAATACAGTATAGCAATGATAATTTGTATATACATGGGAGATTGACAGTTTACAAGGGGATTCTTTTGCAGGGAGACATATTTTATGGTAACCAATAAAACTAAGAGAAAGATACAATGAGAATAAACAGTGATTCTGGTATACAGTATTATTAACAGTCAATACAAGGAATATGTGTCAAAATTCCAATTAAAAGAGTACATAAAACTAGTGTTGAGCAGAATACGCCATATTCGATTTCGCGATATATCACAAATATATAGCCGAATATTTGAGAAATATTCGCTAAATTCGAATATTCGTGATATTTTATCGAAATGAAATTTATATATAGCCGAATATTCGCGAAATATTCGCTAAATTCGAATATTTGTGATATTTTATCGAAATTAAATTTTTGCGAAATTTCGCTATTGCGAATGCGAAAATAATTGCGAAATTTCGACAACAGCGGAAGGAGCACTCTGATTGGCTCAGAATATTCGTGATATTTTGCACTCTGATTGGCTCAGAATATTCGTGATATTGTATCGAAATTTCGCAAAATGCGAATGCGATATTGATGGCGAAATTTCGACAACAGCGGAAGGAGCACTCTGATTGGCTCAGAATATTCGTGATATTTTGCACTCTGATTGGCTCAGAATATTCGTGATATTGTATTGAAATTTCGCAAAATGCAAATGCGATATTGATGGCGGAATTTCGACAACAGCGCTAGGAGCACTCTGATTGGCTCAGAATATTTGTGATATTGTATCGAAATTTCGCAAAATGCGAATGCGATATTGATTGCGGAATTTCGACAACTGCTGGCTCTGATGCAAAAGAAGGGCGGAGAAAATAATCGCGCAATATTCCTATTGCCGAATAATCGCAATGCGAATTTTCGGCAATATAAAATGATGGCTTCAGCTACTCGGCCCAAGCTCTCTAATCATACCAGCAATGCTTTTAGACGTCGATGGAGATCTCTAAGATGTGATCTGTTCTAAAAATAAAATTGAATCGAATATTCGGAATAGCGAATATTGACCGCGAAATTCGAAATATTCGCGAATACTCGAATATGCCATATTCGAGCCGAATATTCGCAATACGAATATTCGTGAGCAACACTACATAAAACATGTGCATAATTTGACATATTGAAATTTATATTGCAATCATACATAATGTGAACATAAAAATATAGTATAGTTATTTGGCCATTGTGCCTTATACAAATATGAATAGTATTCTTAAAAATGCAATATATTTAACCACTTCCAAACCGGGCCTTCTCTATCTGAAAGTGCTGGTCTGTGACTGGAGCTTTGTTGTCATCGCATACGATGCAGGGACATTCATCCTATATTGTAGACTGAGGATGTTGGAATGTGATCAGAGCTGTTCACTGCTTATAAGCAGCTGTGAGGAAATGGTTGCAGCGCTGGAGGGAGCCTGCTGAAGTGAGGAATATGTTTGACTTAATGCGCTGTCCTAGACTCAGGGGTCAAGTCCTGGAGAAAAAAGTGTGGGAACTCCCACCCAAGATCCACTCCCCCACCAAAAAAAATGATACGCTCATATGCATAATTACTAAATCACATTTTTTTAAGCAAATTCTTTCTAAATCCCGCGATAACTCGGCAGACCTTCGCAATGTCTCCTGGGAACAATGGCAAAAGCTCCCAGGAGACATTCGAGGAAGTGACGGAATACCCGCACACTACCCGATGAATCCATATACAGGAAGCGGCCAGTAACTAAGGTTCACCTGCCCCTGACAGTGACTCAAGCTGGACATCGCCGCTTAGTGAAGGATTGGCTCGGGTGGCTCGGCTGCTCTTGGCTGCTCTAGTCTTGCAAAGGAAACTGCGTTCCTGCTGTGAAAAAAGTACAGGAACTCTGTTCCCACGCGTTCCCGCAGGACTTGAGCCCTGGAAAACATCAAACAGAAAAGTATCTCACTATAGTTTTCAGACTGATCCTCCTTCTTCCTAGAAGAGAGAGAGCCTTTCTTCCTTTTTTTGTATATTTGAGGAGTGCATATCAATAGCTGTTTCTATCTGCTGGGAGTATACTCCCTTGTGTCTGACAGCAATATAGCCTTTTGCATATTATATTACTACCATAAAAATAATGAAAAATTATATTGAGTTATATTTATATAATAAGATCCTGAAGAAGCATGGGAACATGCCAAATGCATCAACCTCTGTATTAGTATAATTATTGATAAGCTATTTCAGAGTATGCAATTTGTTGGCTCGAATTGTTAAAATAGTGCTGTACACTGTAGTATACAGTAGATGACAATCAATTGCTTTAATCAATTATTATGAATGCCAAATATTTATTTCTATTACCTAATGTATTTCATATTTATTGTATTTGTTGTTTTGTCTAGCTAGTAGGCTCTAGGAAGAGATCACAACAGAACTTGCAAACAGACCAATAATGAGTGTGAACATACGAACACAGTTAAAGTTTATGGGGCACGAACGTGATAAAAATCAAAAGTGCTAATTTTAAAAGCTTATATGCAAGTTATTGCCATAAAAAGTGTTTGGGGACCGGATCCTGCCCCAGAGGACAGAGGCAGTGATTTTAATAATGCGTAAAGTGAAACAATAAAAGTGAAATATTCCTTTAATTTTTTTACCTGGGAGTGTCTATAGTATGCCTGTAAAGTAGCACATGTTTCCAGTGGCCCAGATTCAAGAAGCAATTGCGCCTGTGTAATCATAGGTTACGCAGCGCAATTGCTTACTTGCTCCGGCGTTACGAATGCTCCTGATTCAGGAACATCGTAACGCCGACTGCAGCCTAAAATCTGCGTGGCATAAGGCTCTTATGCCACGCAGATTTTAGGCTGAATTCTTGCGTTGACCGCTAGGGGGCGCTCCCATTGTGATCAGCGTATAGTATGCAAATTGCATATTAACACCTATTCACAATTGTTGCGCGGGCCCTGCGTATGCAAGTTATGTCGTTTCCGTACGGCGTGCTTAGCGTAAGGCTGCTCCTGCTAATAGCAGGCGCAGCCAATGCTAAGGATACCCGTTGTCCCCGCGTCGCGACGTTCAAATTTTACGTTGTTTGCGTAAGTGAATCGTGAATGGCGCTGGACGCCATTCACGTTCACTTTGAAGCAAATGACGTCCTTGCGAAGTCATTTGCCGCAATGCACGTCGGGAAAATTTCCAGACGGAGCATGCGCTTTACGATTGGCGCGGGAACGCGCCTAATTTAAATGATTCCTGCCCCCGGCGGGATCATTTACATTGCGCGCGCTTATGCCGGGCAATTTTGCCGGCGCGCCCTCGCAATTTACGGAGCTGCTGCTCCGTGAATCGAGGGCAGCGGCGCAAATTTGCGGGGGCGCAGGGCAAAATCGTTGCCCTGTGCCTCCGCAAAAAAAGAGCAAATCTCTTTGAATCTGGGCCAGTGTTTATAACAGTCTCTGCACAAAATGACATTTCTAAAGGAAAAAAAGTAATTTAAAACTACTTGCAGCTATAATGGTTCCCCCAAAAATCCATACCAGACCCTTATCCGAGCACGTAATCTGGCAGGCCACAGGAAAAGAGGGGGGACAAGAGAGCGCCCCCTCCTGAACCGTACCAGACCACATGCCCTCAACATGGGGAGGATGTCCCCATGTTGATGGGGACAAGGGCCTCATCACCACAATCCTTGTGGGGGTCTGCGGGCAGGGGGCTTATCGGAATCTGGAAGCCCCCTTTAACAAATGGGACCACCAGATCCTGCCCCCCCATGTGAGTTGGTAACGGGGTACATTGTACCCTTACCATTTCACAAAAAATGTATCAACATTTTAAAAATGACAGGAGACGGCTTAAGACAAGTCCTTTATTAAAAATGAAAAAATGCAGGGTGCCTTTGGCCAATCATGGCTCAGGGGGACTAAGTCAATGCCCCACACTATATAAGGCTGCCTGCACATTGGCACTGTGAAGTGTGTTGTTGGCGTGGACGGAGAGAGTGTGATTTAGGCCCCATACACACGATAGAATCCATCCGCTGAAAAATCCCAGCAAATGGGTTTCAGCGGATAGATCCTATGGTGTGTACACTCCAGCGGATCTGTTTCCGCGGATATTTCTCCCCTGGGATGGATTCCAGCAGATCGAATATTTGCTGACATGCCAAACAAATCTATCTGCTGGAATCCATCCCAACGGATGGATCCGCTGGTCTGTATAGACTCACCGGATCCATCCGTCCGAAGGGATCCCCCGCATGCGTCGTAATGATTCGACGCATGCGTGGAATTCCTTATATGACAGCGTCGCGCACGTCGCCACGTCATAATCGCGGTGACGGCGCAACACGTCATCGCCAGAGGATTTCGGCGCGGATTTCAATGCGATGGTGAGTACACTCCATCGCATAGAAATCTGCGGAAATCCTCGAGAGGATTTATCCGTGGAAACGGTCCGCTGGACCATATCCGCGGATAAATCCTCCCGTGTGTATGGGGCCTTAGATTTAGCAGGCAGGCAGGCACCCATTCCTGGTGTACTTTTTCTAAAATACAGTACTTCAGGCAGTTTGCACAGTACACAATACAGTGCACACCTAGTGAAGTTACTACTACTTTTCTGGTGGTGTACACAGTACACAATATAGTGCATCCATAGTTGCTATTAGATTTCTGGTGGTGTACACAATACCGTGCACCCCTAGTGCAGTTGCTAATACTTTTCTGGTGGTGTACACAGTACACAATACAGTGCACCCATATTTGCTATTAGTCTTCTGGTGGTGTACACAATACCGTGAACCCATAATGCAGTTGCTACTACTTTTCTGGTGGTGTTCACAGTACACAATACAGTGTAGTGCGATTTTGCTAAACACAATTTACACCATGTCCGGAAAGGCCACCAAGGAGAGGCAGACGCTCACAGGCCACTAAAAGAGGGCAAGCAGGCACTGTGTCTACAGTCAACAGTGCTGGTCATTGACACAGTGCATCCTCTGCACGTGGCCCTGGGGCATGCTTGTCTTTTTTTCTGCAGCTGATTGTGTTATTGAGCCACACAATGCAGAAGACTTGGTGGAAAGGATAACAAAGCTGTTCTCATCCTCCTGTCACCTAGGCTCAGAGTAGTTTGCCTGCCAATGCAGCTGCCAAAGCGGCCTTTTCCATTGGCTCCTTGTCAACAGTCACTCCTTCCCTAGCCCCACCATCATGCATGGAGAAGTCCCCCGAACTATTCAACCACAGTGTCGGGTACATGCTGCTGGAGTATGTGCAGCGATTTAAAGGCTCTGATGATGCTACCCAGGTTGAGGAAGGGAGTAAGGTGAGCCAAGAGAGAGGGGGTGCCCAAGAAGGACAAGAAACTGGCAGTCATGTTTCCCCAGCTGCAGCATACTGCCAAGTTTGCTCCAGTGACAAGCAAGGAGGGATTGATGAGGTCATTGACTCTACTTGGGTCCCTGATAGAAGAGAGGAGGAGAAAGAGGCAATCTCCAACGAGGCAGGATGCCCTCCAGGGGGCATCTTAAGGGCAGTCACCCTATTGCATCACACCGCAGAGCTAAGCAGGTGAAGGACGCTGCTGACTCCCCACTTATTTTGAAAAGTTCTTTGGTGTGGGCCTTTTTTGACACATGTGCAGCAGATCACACTGTTGCGGTTTGCAACCTATGTCTGAAGCGGATCAAGCGTAGCCAAAACAGCAGCCACTTAGGCACCACATGCTTGACCAGACATATGATGACCTCCCATGTAGTCCGTTGGCAAGAGCACTTAAAAGACACACATCAAAGAACAAGATGGACCTCTCCTTGCTCCTCATCTGGGATCTCCAACCCCACTATACCTCCAGTCCTCTCAGAATCCTTCACTGAGAGGAATGTAGGTATAGCAATAGGTATCCCAAGTACTTGCTGCCAATCTGCTAGCAGCACACCAACATCCGATTTTAGCAGGAAAATTTCCCTAGCCCAGTTGCTAAACTGTAGAAAGAAATTCGAGCACCAGGACAGGGTCTGGGGAGATTGGCACTGTCATGTCACCATTTGAGGAGGCCACAAGGATGGGGAGCAATGACAGTGCATGCATCAGTGATACTGTCCCTCTTAACTTCTTGTTGGAGCACATGGACAGGGCACTTGAGACAGAACAGCGGGAGGAAGAGTAGGACTTCCTTACCTCTCAAGGCCCCCTTTATCCAGATAGTATTCCTGCGGGCCTGCCGAACACACAGGAAACTGAGAAGGAGGAGGAGGAGGATTTTGTCAGCATGGAGGAGGTGGAGGATAACACTCAGTAGCAGTCTCAAGGGATGGTTTTCAGTCCCCAGAAACCCATGGAGTTGTACGTGGCTGGGAGGAAGTGGTTGCGGATCATGTGATCCTTAGTGACCCAGAGGACTCAGGATCGAATGCCTCTGCAAACTTACGCTGCATGGCCTCCCTGATCCTAGGATTTGTGGAATTAAAGAGAGGGATCATTACTGGCTGGCAACCCTTCTTGATACACGTTACAAGGGTGAGGCTTCCTTCAGTCACAGAAAAGTGGTGGAGAAGGTGGGTGGCTGACCGATGCCTTCAAACAATTCTTCAGTCCTCAGCGCCAAGGTCTGATCGGTTCCAGCAACCATCGCCAGCGTCTGCATTACATGATGTAGGATTACTGGGTCTTGAGGATGGACCACTGGCCAGAGCTTGCTCAATATGCAATTGAGCTACTGGCCTGTCCTGCATCCAGTGTTCTTTCTGAATGCACATGCAGTACTGCTGGAGGCTTTGTAGCCGATTACAGAGTGCACCTGTCCACAGACTCTGTTGATCGGCTCACATTCATAAAAATGAATCATTCTTGGATCACCAGCAACCAAGCACCTGATGCTAATGTAACCGATTGGTCTTTTAATGGATGTGAGATCCCTTGAAGACTGCCTATGCTGTGTGACTGACCTATTATGCTGAGTGACTATCCTATTCCTCCTCAATCTTGATGATGCTAGCTCCTAATGCCGCGTACACACGATTGGAATTTCCGACAAGAAAAGTTTGATGTGAGCTTTTGATCTGAAATTCTGACCATGTGTAAGCCCCATTGGACATTTTCTGTCGGAATTTCCGACAGCAAAAATTTGAGAGCTGGATCTCAAATTTTCCGATGGGAAAAGTTCTTGTCAGAAATTACGATCGTCTGTATGAAATTCCGACACACATAAATCCTAAGCATGCTCGGAATCATTAAACTTCATTTTTCTTGGCTCATCGTAGTGTTGTACGTTACCGCGTTCTTGATGTTCGGAATTTCCAACAACATTTGTATGGCCGTGTGTATGCAACAGAAATTTGAGCCAACATTCCGTCGAAAAAAAAACCCACAGTTTTCTTGTTGGAAATTCCGATCGTGTGTACGCGGCATAAGAACATTTTTCAGGGCACCACCACCACTGCTTAAGGCCCAATTTTTCTGCCCCTGTTTAACAGAGACGTTTAATTACATTTTTTGATCCAATATTTCACAGCAGGGCTTGTTCCTGCGCTCAACAAGAGTATCTGTGAGGGATTACAGTGTTGTGGCACCACCACCACTGCCTAAGACCCAATTTGTCTGCCCTTGTTTAACAGGGGCGGGTAATTAAAATGTTTGATCTAATATTTCACAGCAAGGCCTGTTCCTGTGCTCAACAAGAGTATCTATGAGGGGTTACAGTGTTGTGGCACCACCACCACTGAAATCTGCCCCAAGGAAGGGAAATTCTCTCCTGTAAGAGTTAATATGGGAAAAGGTGTCTCCACTGATGTTTTATCACCAATTCTACTAACCCAAAATGTTCAAAATCAAATTGTCATTGGGACAGAAAGTGAGGTGAAATCTTCTGAACAGGGGCACAGACAGCAAAACAAATGTTACAGGGGTGATAACCCTTCTCTATGCTATCCAAAAAGCTTAAAAATTGATTTTTTGGCTGGAGCTTCATTTAAAAAAATGTACCTGTTCCAAATTACAAACAGATTCAACTTAAGAACAAACCTACCTATCTTGTTTGTAACCCGGGGACCACCTAAATACTGCTGTTCAGAGTATAAAGTGAATGGGGGCCCAACGCCTTTTTTTTTATTTGGGTGCGGGGATCCCATAATACCCATACCAGACCCAAAGGGCCTGGTAATGAACTGGAGGGGTGCCGCAAGCATTTTTTAATTATTTTTTTCCTTTAGAAATCTCATTTTGTTGCAGGGACTATTCTTAACATGGGAAAAATGTGCCACTTTACAGGCATATTATAGACACCCCCCCCCCCCCCCCAGGTACAAAATTTAAAGAAATATTTCACTTTTATTGTTTCACTTTGAGCATTATTAAAATCACTGCTTCCGAAAAAAACGTTAGTTTTTGAAACTTTATGTTGCATTAATACATGTCTCCTGGGGCAGGACCCAGGTCTCCAAACACTTTTTATGACAATAACTTGTATATAAGCCTTTAAAATTAGCACTTTTGATTTTTCACGTTTGTGTCCCATAGACTTTAATGGTGTTCGCACAAACTTTTTGGCAGTTTGCATGTTCTGCTGCGAACCGAACCGGAAGGTGTTTTCTCTCATCCCTACTACGCTGTATCTATGTAACTATGTTTCCATGTACCCATATATTTGTATATTTGTTTTCAAACAAATGGAGCTTTCTTTTGGTGGTAGTTAAATTTAGGCAAATGCAGATGGAGAGGCGGTCCCACGCTTGCTGAAAGCCTGCACGCTGCTCTGCAGGCTTTCAGGATTTTTTTTAACACATTATGATTGCTTATACCAGTTGCTTATAAGCAACCCTTTTTACAGAATGATTAAGGATTTTACTAATTGATTAATTCAGTATTTACTATTGTGGTTAGCTGTGATTGGTCACAGCTAATCAAATGGTACAGATGGGTTGTGATTGACCCATCTGTACTGATCAATCATCAAATAGCACAAAATGTGAAAGTGATGCTAAAGGTGAGCTCATAATATATTATTACAAAAATGTCTATGTACACGAACCAGTGTAATAAATGTAACTGCACATATGCTGTGAACACTGTGTGAAAGTGAATCCACATAAAATAAATATTAAATAATATTATTTCAATAAAGTGATGAACCAAAGTAGATACAATTGCCCTAAACTGCTGGAGCAAATGAAACAATCAGTCCTAAAATGTACTGAAATCCAAAGCTTGTAAGCATCATGTAGTTCTTCGGATAAATAGCCCAATGGAGGAGGTTTAGTCCACAATATACACAAGACTTGTATATGATCTTAGTAGATATGGTGTGATATTAAAGATGTCACCCGGGAGTGCCTTCACCAATGGGCAGGGGGAGAAATTAATACTCTTACTATCCAGGGTGGACCCAACTCACCGTACGGCGGTGGATCAACAGCGCTTAGTCACACCAAAAGCGATCAGGACTGGAACCATGGGACGCCTCCTTTCCTTGGCAAGCAAGCTTGTATATCCGAGCACTCCAACAGTATTAAAATCAAGTGTTGGTCCACCAGAATTATATCAGGCACGGATCCAGCTGGACTTAATAGGGCATGTAAAAAGAACAAAAAAGCCTTCACTTAGGGGCTGATTTACCAAGCCTTTACTCCATGACTCATGGAGTAAAAGCAGGAGTAGCAGCCGTTTTGCCATTTACTAAAGAAATACGCTGCTAGTGCAGTGTATTTCCCTAGTTACTAATGTGCTCCGTGCGCCCAGGAGAGGGTGCATTGTGCACCAGTACAGACCTGGCGCACGGCATATTGAACTGTAAATTGCGGGGGTTTGGGCGGGAGTTTATTAGGGGGGGAGGTGGGGGGATGCAGGGGAAGTGAAGTGACATGTGTTTTGAAGTGTTTGGCGGGCCGAATTGAAAGGGAAAGTGTTTTTTGAAAACAGATCCCCGTACGCTTGCACAGTGCGCCTGAACCTCGGGAGGTTCGTTTGCATACTGGGCATGCGCAGAGAGAAATTTCGGCGCTTCCCGTGCGCCTTGTCAGTACGCCGTGAAAATCTTGGTAATTACCAAGCGGCGTACCCGTGAATGCGCTGCGTGACGCGGCGCACGGGAATCTCCGAACTGTTTTCAGCCATGAAGGGGAACTCTGCGCCAAATTTCAAACCTGAAATCGGCGCGGGTCCCCCTCCAGGGCTACATTAGGCTCTTAGGCTTGGTCCGGAACGTGAGGGGTTAAACCCGCGCCCATTCGGCACGGGGGTCCCCCCCAGATCCAAACCAAGCCCTCATCCCAAGCATGCAGTCTGGCCCGGACAGGAATGGGGGCGGGGACGAGCGAGCGCCCCCCCCCTCCTGAGCCGTACCAGACCGCATGCCCTCAACATGGGGGAGTGTGTGCTGTGGGGGAGGGGGGCACTGCCCCCCACCCCACAGCACTCTTGCCCCCATGTCGATAGGGACAAGAGCCTCTTCCCGACAACCCTTGCCATTGGTTGTCGGGGTATGCGGGCGGGGGTAATCGGAATCTGCGAGCTCCCTTTAATAAGGGGGCCCCCAGATGCCGGCCCCCCACCCTATGTGAATGAGTATGGGGTACATCGTACCTCTACCCATTCACATGGGGGAAATGTAAAGTAAAATTAAACACCACACAGAATAAAATATTTTATTAATCTGCTCCGGAGCCCCCCCTTTCTTCTTTAGCTCTCTTACAAGGGGGGGTTTCTTCTCTCCCGATCTTCCGCCGGGACCCTGGGCTTCGGTAATTTCTGCCGGGGTAGGGCGCCATCCCTCGGTCCTCTCCGGAGCCTTCCGCCGGATGCCCCCACCCCATTTAAGCTCTTTTTCATTAGGGAGGGGCATCCGGACTTCGGGGTCTTCTGCCGGGGGATGGCGCCTATCCCCCGGTCTTTCCGGTGCCTTCCGCCAGGGTTCCGGTCTTCCTGGTCTTCTGCCGGGGGTGCGCCAACTCCCCGATCTTTTCTCTGCTCCCTCTTCTGCCTGGCTCCCCCGCGGAGCCAGGGCACCCCCCCCCCCCGCAGAAACCGTCGTAGAAGCCCGGGACCCTCCCCCAAAGGCAGGAGCCTCACTGGTGAAGGAGGTCTCGGTGAATTACGTCGCTGAAGACGGGGGTGGGGTGCCAGTGCACCCCCCCTGCAGAAACCGTCGTAGTAGCCCGGGACCCTCCCCCAAAGGCAGGAGCCTCACTGGTGAAGGGGGTTCCGGCAGAAGATGGCGAAGCCCGGGGCCTAATGGGGTGGTGGTGGGGGGCCCCGGCAGAAGACCCCCGGCTGACTAATAAATTAATTTTTAAATGTGTGTATTATTTTTTTCCATTTTTTTCCCCAGGTGAATGGGTAGGGGTACAATGTACCCCATACTCATTCACATAGGGTGGGGGGCCGGAATCTGGGGACCCCTTTATTAAAGGGGTCTCTCAGATTCTGATAAGCCCTCCGCCCGCATACCCCGACAACCAACGGCCAGGGTTGTCGGGAAGAGGCTCTTGTCCCTATCGACATGGGGACAAGAGTGCTTTGGGGTGGGGGGGCAGTGCCCCCCTCCCCCACAGCACACACTCCCCCATGTTGAGGGCATGTGGTCTGGTATGGCTCAGGAGGGAGGGGGGCGCTCGCTCGTCCCCACCCCCATTCCTGTCTGACCAGACTGCGTGCCTGGGATAAGGGCTTGGTTTGGATCTTGGGGGGGACCCCACGCTATTTTTTTTGCGCGGGTTTAACCCCTTATGTTCCAGACCAAGCCTAAGAGCCTGGTATGCACCTGGAGGGAACCCACCTTATTTTTTTTTTGGGGGTCTGGAGTTCCCCTTCATGAACAGCGATCTGTCATTTACACATGTCAGTCCCACCCCCCCTACAGTTAGAACACACCCAGGGAACATATTTAACCCCTCCCTCGCACCTAGTGTTAACCCCTTCCCTGCCAGTGGCATTTTTAGAGTAAGCAATGCATTTTTACAGCACTGATCGCTAGAAAAATGCCAATGGTCCCAAAAAAGTGTTCGATGTGTCCGCCATAATGTCGCAGTACCGATAAAAATCGCTGATCGCCGCAATAACTAGTTAAAAAAAAATATATATATTTTGTAGACGCTATAACTTTTGCCAAAACCAAACACTAAACGCTATTTGCGATTTTTTGGAACCAAAAAGATGTAGAATACGTATCGGCCTAAACTGAGGGTTTTTTTCTTTTTTAGAATATATATTTTTGGGGATATTTATTATAGCAAAAAGTAAATTTTTTTTTACATATGTGGGCGGGACTTACGCAAGTCCCGCCCACATATATAAACATCGTTCAAACCACACATGTGAGGTATTGACGCGTGCGTTAGAGCGAGAGCAATACTTTTACCACTAGACCTTCTTTGTAACTATAAACTGGTAACCTGGAAAAAAAAGAAAAAGGTCGCCTATGGGGATATTCACAGAATTAATTTTGGCCCCATTGCAGGAGTGTTTCCAATAGTAAAGCGTGACATGTAAGGTATCTATTTACTCGGTCTAACATCATCTTTCACATTATCCCCAAAAATTGGGCTAACTTTTGTGTTTTGTTAATTTTTAACCACTTGAGCCCTGGACCATATTGCAGGCCAGGCTGGAAAGCATGAGATCAGGGGGAAAAAAAAAAACTCATGCCATTGCAGCTTGGTTCCTACATGTGTGATGAACTGAGCATGCTCAAACACTTAGAAAAAATCCTTTCTTTTTAAAAGGTGAAAATCTCTTGGATGGTCATAGAGCGTGGGTTGGGTTAATTAACCAGGTGTAAGCTCACCCACACTAGAGACTGCAATTTGTTCATGTGATTTCAATTGCTTCATTACTAGCACATGTTATAAAAACCGTGCATCGATCAGTCCTCAGCTGCCCTCATAGGGGCAGGCAGAAATGCTGTTGTGGAACACAAATGTGGTTTGTTGCATGGGTTTTTATTTTGCCAATGGTTTTTGTTTATTTTTAAATGATGTTCACTTTGATGTATTTGTCTCTGCTGCCTTATTTTATGAAAAAATTGTGAAGATGTTGCGACTTTAAATCTGTTTATTTTGAGTTTTGTTTTGTTGACCAATAAAAATTACTTTAAAATTTTGAAGTTTGTTTTTTGTTACTTTTTCATGCAACATATTTTGACAGCTGCAGCTGAACTAGGTTAGGGCCTAACAAATTAGGTGTGATTTTTGTCTAAGCTTCTTTCCTGGTGTGTAATCATGAAATGTTTGTCATGTTTATTCCCCATGACTTTAAAGACAAAAACTGGTAAGTATTTTCTTTTAACTGTAGTGGTCCTCAGCCCTCAAGTACCCCTGACAGGACATGTTTTGTGGATTTCTCTTAAGAATTGCTGTCCAGACTGTCTTTTAAAGCACATGTGCAAGATGAAGGAAAACCTGCAAACATGGCCTGGGGGGGGGGGGGTTGCTATTGGTGGACAGGCTTGAAGTGCTGATTTACAGCACTGTGCTTAAATCTAGCGCAAGGCAATCCTATTCTAATTGTGGGTGTTTGAGGGAAGCCAAGTGAGTGTTAGAACCCCTGCTTGTGTTTTTTTTTTTGGTGTTGAGCTTTGTGTCCCTTTTCTTAAAATTGGCTTCACTTCCTGTCACACAGCTGAACAGGAAGTGAGGTTAAAACCCTACCAGTGTCTTTTCTTGGGGACACAGGTCAATCTAACTAGTGTCCCCATTAAGCAAATTGCACTCCAGCACTGCTGTGTACACCCCAAATCATGGGTCTTCAAACTACGGCCCTCCAGTTGTTCAGGAACTACAATTCCCATCATGCCTAGTCATGTCTGTGAATGTCAGTGCATTACAAGGCATCATGGGATGTGTAGTTCTACAACAGCTGGAGGGCCGTAGTTTGAGGATCCCTGCCCCAAATGATTATTTAGTTTGGGGTTTAGTAAAGGCAAAGCCACTCTGCAGTACAAGCATAGTTGCTGAAAATCAGAGAGGAAGCACTGATGGTTTTAACATCCAATCCTGTAGAAGCAAAGTTGTTTTGTTTTCTTCCTTGCTTTGCACTTGTAGTGCAAAGTGGATTTGCCTTTAGTAAATGGACCCCAAAGTCCAAGATCCCTAATAATTTGGGGTGTACACAGCAAAATACTAGAGTGCAATTTACATAATGGGAAACTATTTAGATTGATCTCTGTGTCCCCAAGAAAATATATTAGTAAGGTTTTACCCTCACTTCCTGTTTGGCTATGTGACAGGAAGTGAATGAATTTGAATTAGAAAGGGTGAAGACACCTCACAAATGTTCTCACTATCAGGGGTGCAGACATCCCCAAAAAATAAGCAGATAATACTTATTTGCAAATTAATAATTTTTTAGTTAACATTGGGTGGGGTGCTCTAACACACACATTCATACATATTAGCCACGCTGTATCCTGGCCTATTGGCATGGTTATATTTTCTTAGGCCTCTCAATAAAACTCTATGAAATTTGTGCTTAAACTAGAACCAGGGGCGGACTGACAACTCATGGGGCCCCCGGGCAATAGAAGAGTATGGGGCCCCTCTGGCTTACAGATGGCCACCACGCCAGGAGGTAGTGCAGAGGCGGGCAGCTAAAATCTTGGGATATTCACATTAAAAGCATGTCATTTTCAGACATATCGGGGACAGATCTAAAAAAAACACAGATTTTTACATACTGTCCCTGGTTTTACTGAGCCTGGCAACCCGGATGGGGCCCCCTAGTGGCATGGGGCCCTCGGGCAGTGCCCGAGTGACTCAATGGTCAGTCCGCCCCTGACTAGAACTATAATCAACACTTTTTATTTTCTTTAATTTTGGATAGAGTGAGGGAGGGTTATAGGCCCTGTCAGTTTATTTTGTATTATCTGTGTCCAATTGGGGAGATTTGCCTTCACTTCCTGCCCCATAGCCAAACAGGAAGTGAGAGAAAAACTATGCAAATTAACCACTTCCCGCTCAGCCTATGGCCGATTTACGTCCGGGAAGTGGTTACACAATCCTGACAGGACGTCCTGCAGGATTTCATGCCGCGCGCGCCTGTGGGGGCACGCAGCGCGGCGATCGGTGATGCGGGGTGTCAGTCTGACACCCTGCATCTCCGATCTCGGTAAAGAGTCTCTCACGGAGACGGAGACTCTTTACCACGTGATCAGCCGTGTCCAATCACGGCTGATCATGATGTAAACAGGAAGAGCCATCGATGGCTCTTCCTCACTCGCGTCTGACAGACGCGAGTATAGGAGAGCCGATCGGCGGCTCTCCTGACAGGGGGCGTTCGCGCTGATTGTTTATCAGCGCAGCCCCCCCTCGGATCACCACACTGGACCACCAGGGATGCCCACCCTGGACCACCAGGGTGGGCAAAAAAACAAAAAAAATATGGAACAAAAAAAAAAAAAAAAGCATTAAAAAAAAAGAAAAAAGATGCCAATCAGTGCCCACAAATTTTTTTTTCAAAATTTGCTGTCTTTTTTTAGTTGTTGCGCAAAAAAAAATCGCAGAGGTGATCAAATACCAACAAAAGAAAGCTCTATTTGTGGGGGAAAAAGGACGCCAATTTTGTTTGGGTACAGTGTTGTATGACCGCGCAATTGCCATTCAAAGTGCGACAGTGCTGAAAGCTGAAAATTGGCTTGGGCGGGAAGGTGCGTAAGTGCCTGGTATGGAAGTGGTTAAGGGAATCCAGTGCCCCCCCAAAACTCGTGTGTGGGTCCCCTGAAAATTACTGGGCGGGTCATACAAAAACAGGGTGTGACCTTGACAGGAAGGGGTGGGTCATTTTTCTATTAGGAGGTGCAGATATGTAGTCAGGCCTAGGGCAGAACAAAACCTAAATATACTACTGCATATTAGGGCTTATTTAGACCGGATCCGATTTACAGCGTGATTTTCAGGTCTGGTGTGGATTTTAAGGGGAACTCCACCCCAAATTGAAAAAAAAGAATGGCGTGGAGTCCCCCTAAAAATCCACACCAGACCCTTATCCGAGCACGTTGACCTGGCCGGCCGCAGAAAAGAGGGGGGGACAGAGTGCGGCCCCCCCCTCTCCTGAACCGCACCAGGCCACATGCCCTCAACATGGGGAGGATGTCCCCATGTTGATGGGGACAAGGGCCTCATCCCCACAACCCTTGCCCGGTGGTTGTGGGGGTCTGCGGGCGGGGGGCTTATCAGAATCTGGAAGACCCCTTTAACAAAGGGGACCCCCAGATCCTGCCCCCCCCCTATGTGAAATGGTAATGGGGTACATTGTACCTCTACCATTTCACCCCAAAAAAAATGTCAAAAGTGTTAAAAATGACAGTAGCCGGTTTTTGACAAATCTTTTAATAAAATCTTCTTTTCTTCTTTCCTTCGGGTTTCTTCCGCTGCTTCTTTCTTGGGTCTTCTCGTCCACATCTTGCCCGACGTGTTCTTCTATCTTCTCCGTCCGTCCTTCAGCCTTCTGGTCCCGCATCTTGCCCGGTGTCTTCTCCTGTTTTCTTCTCCGTCCGTCCGCCAGCCTCCTCGTCCGCATCTTGTGTCTTCTCCGGACCCAGCGTTTGAATTTGATTTGGCCGCCGTGTTCCCGCTCCTGGGACCCGCCCCCCTCTGACGCCACAAGTAAACTCCTTAGAAGGTCATGTGCGTCAGAGGGGGGCGGGGTCACAGAGCGTCACACAGCGGGGGAATTCAATTTCAATCGCGCCGCCCGGAGAAGAAGATGCCGCCGCTTCCAATTGAAGTTCCCGCCGTGTCACACTCATGTGACCCCGCCCCCCTCTGACGCACATGACCTTCTAAGGAGTTTACTTGTGGCGTCAGAGGGGGGCGGGTCCCAGGAGTGGGAACATGGCGGCCAAATCAAATTCAAACGCTGGGTCCGGAGAAGACACAAGATGCGGACGAGGAGGCTGGCGGACGGACGGAGAAGAAAACAGGAGAAGACACCGGGCAAGATGCGGGACCAGAAGGCTGAAGGACGGACGGAGAAGATAGAAGAACACGTCGGGCAAGATGTGGACGAGAAGACCCAAGAAAGAAGCAGCGGAAGAAACCCGAAGGAAAGAAGAAAAGAAGATTTTATTAAAAGATTTGTCAAAAACAGGCTACTGTCATTTTTAACACTTTTGACATTTTTTTTGGGGTGAAATGGTAGAGGTACAATGTACCCCATTACCATTTCACATAGGGGGGGGGCAGGATCTGGGGGTCCCCTTTGTTAAAGGGGTCTTCCAGATTCTGATAAGCCCCCCGCCCGCAGACCCCCACAACCACCGGGCAAGGGTTGTGGGGATGAGGCCCTTGTCCCCATCAACATGGGGACATCCTCCCCATGTTGAGGGCATGTGGCCTGGTGCGGTTCAGGAGAGGGGGGGGCGCACTCTGTCCCCCCCTCTTTTCTGCGGCCGGCCAGGTCAACGTGCTCGGATAAGGGTCTGGTGTGGATTTTTAGGGGGACTCCACGCCATTCTTTTTTTTCAATTTGGGGTGGAGTTCCCCTTAATATCCATTCCAGACCTGAAGGGCCTGGTAATTAAATTTGGGGGAACCCCTACACATTTTTTTTTTTGTTTTATGAATGAATCCCTTTAGAATTGTCAGAGCCGACAATTCATTATAGCCGCGTGTGAATTTTTAAATGACTTTTTTCCTTCTGAATGTCACTTTGTGCAGGGGCAGTTTTAAGTGCGGGAAAAATGCGCTATTTCACATGCTGACATTACACCCCCCCTAGGTACGAAATTTAAAGGAATATTTCACTTTTATTGTTTCACTTTAAGAATTATTGATTTCACTGCTCCCGAAAAAACGGCCGTTTTAAAAAATAAAAAAATCATTGATACATGTTCCCTGGGGCAGGACTGAGGTCCCCAAACACTTTTTAGGACAAAACTTGCAGATTAGCCTTTAAAATGAACACTTTTGATTTCTCCCATAGACTTCTATAGGGAGTTCGGCGCGGCTTTACATATTACTTTCAATGCGCCGGCTGCTATGCTGGTTCATGCGCCCAATTAAGCCTCCACCCGGAGTACTAATTAACGCATGAACCAGCTCAGCGCACAGAGCATAGTAAATCAGGCCCATTGTGTGATTCTGCAAAAACTGACAAGTTTTATTTAAAAAAAAATTGCCAAATAACAAACTTCAAGACAAAAAAACGCAATCAAAAAAGTATAATAATGGTAATATTAAAAAACGTATACAAAAATCTAAAAATATTAAAGTGTCCAATAAGTAAAAGAGAGCAGAGAGGATGAATATGGTAGGGCAGCTGGTGCTGGCGTACAAACCCAATGTGTTTAGTCTAAAAAGACATCAACTGGGTTGTACACACGACCGTTTTTCAGGTTCTAAAACATGTCATTAAAAATGATCGTGTGTGGGCTTCAGAGCATGTTTCACGATCTAAAAAATAGGCAATTTTTTTTTCAAATATGCTCTATTTTTTCACGAAGTTTTTAATGTTGTCATTTTTCAGGTTGTAAAAAATGGTCGTGTGTGGGCTTTAACGACGTGAAAAAAATGTGCATGCTCAGAAGCAAGTTATGAGGCGGGAGCGCTCGTTCTGGTAAAACTACCATTCATAATGGAGACTCGAATCATCTTTTACTAACACAAAATCAGCTAAAGCAGCCCAAAGGGTGGTGCCATCCGCATGGAACTTCCCCTTTATAGTTCCGTCGTACGTGTTGTATGTCACCGCACTTTGCTAGAGCATTTTTTTTCACGATCGTGTGTAGGCAAGACCATTTTAATGATCGGGTTGAAAAAAACGTTGTTTTTTCTAGACCCTTAAAAACGTCATTTTTTAGAACCTGAAAAACGGTTGTGTGTACGCGGCATTACACCCCTTTGCTGCCCAAGCCAATTTTTAGCTTTCTGCACTGTTGCTGTTTAAATGACAATTGCACAGTCATGCTACACTGTACCCAAACATAATTTTTATCATTTTATTCCCACAAATAGAGCTTTATTTTGGTGGTAATATCACTTCTGCTGTTTTTATTGTTTGCTAAACAAATAAAAAAAAATATTAACATTTTGAAAAAAAATATGTTTCTGTTATAACATTTTGTAAATAAGTATGTTTCTCCTTCACTCTTGGGCACCAGCAGATGTAAACCATCTATGTGTAAACAAATAGATAATTGTGTCAATTACAGTGATTCATTTGAGTAGTGAGTAAATACAAATGTACATATTAAAAATGCCACAACAATATATTATTGTCCATTTAAGTGCAAAGTCCCATTTGGGAAAGAAATAATAAATAATGTGCAGAAAAAAAGTCCATAAATTGAAGTGAAAGAGTAACAAATGCTTGGAAGATGATTTCACTTGGTTAATACAGGTTTTTACCTCCACCAAAGAAAAGATAAATCACCGCAAAAGTGCTCATGGATGGCACCTTACCGCAAGATGTTGACCACCTTAGTTAAAAAGAGGTCAAATAAACCATAGATTCCAGGCTAGATTCTTGTTGTCTTGATACCGCCACACTCCACACCACATGAAGTAAATAAAAAAAGAAGAAGATCGCCATAGAATAATACCATTTATTTAAAATTAATTAAGAACAAGCAATGCCAAGTGGCCTTTTACTTGAATAGTGCCTTTCCCCGACACTGAGGTCGAATGGAGTTGAATGCAGATGGGGAGGCGGTCCCACGCTTGCTGAAAGCCTGCACGCTGCTCTGCAGGCTTTCAGGATTTTTTTTTAACACATTATGATTGCTTATACCAGTTGCTTATAAGCAACCCTTTTTACTGAATGATTAGGGATTTTACTAATTGATTAATTCAGTGTTTACTATTGTGGTTAGTGTGATTTTGGTCACAGCTAATCAAATGGTACATATGGGTTGTGATTGACCCTGTCTATACCATATGATCATAGAGATCAACACACTAGTAGACAATGGATGGCATGAATGAAAGCCATCCAGTGTGTACAATTGTCATGTGATCTGCTGTTATTAGTCACATCAATCACATTGTACTGGCACATTGATGAGTCATCCCCTGTGTTCATTGGACACAGCGGGTGACAGATCGTGCTGTAGTGTGGCCCGTGGGGCACTCGCAAGTCATGTTCCAGGAGGACGTCATATGATGTCTATCTGGAATGGTGAATGTCCTGTCTGGCCATCATTTGACTATAGGCCAGACAGGAACTGGTTAAGGTACATTTATTTTACACATTTCTTGTCACGTAAAACGGTGCTAATTAATTCCTTTAAACAGATAAACTTTACATTTTAAATATACTATATGTCCACTTTAGTAAAAAAAATACAATTCATATGAAACTGACTGATTTAAATATGTGTATTGCCCTTGCCTTCATTTTAACATGCCGTAGTTCACTACTTGAACTGACAACCTTTTAAAATAGCTGTTTAATATATTCTGTCACAGATTGCACTCTGAACTTAACATGTGTATGTCCACATATGCAATTCAAAAGCTTCATGCTCTAGTGCTCCAGGGTTCACATACATTTTTAAAATACATGCTATAATCAAACTTCATCATCCCAGAGATCTTAAACAAGATCAGAACTGTCACCCTGAAAGGCTCATACTGACCCATCTGAATTCATATTCCCTAATGCTTTTAAATCATGTATACTAAAAAAAAAATTACAGATAGTTAAGTACAAAATGTGTGTTAAACAATTATATTTAGCAAAATGAACATTTATATTGTATAGCTAAAGTTATCGAACAGACATCATTTAGAAATGTATTGTATGCCTAGGTAGAAAAAAAAGTTGTGAAGAATTAAAACAGTCGTCAGATATCTAACCCTTTGTATTCAGAAAGGATATGCTGAGTCCATTCTAAATACTACTATTTACAAACCAGAATCTTTTGACTACAGTGAATGGCCTTACTTTAGTCTGGTGTGTGAATGCATAGATGTTAACACTTGTTTTGTTTCATGTTAATGTGCATTGTATTAAAGCATTGCATTCATTTTAAATGGGCTGCCAACATAGCCCAGTGCAGCTAAAACTATGCCTGTCTTATTCCTAGAATGCAACATATGGAAATGCATAGCATGAGATGCAGGGAAAGGCACCAGGGCAGTGGGGTACAACTCAAAGTGAATGGCATTGCAACATTACACGCAACATTATATTATAAACCTGACCTGAAAAGTTGAAAAAAGTATGATGTAGCTAAAACCCCTTAACATCTCAGATTACCTGGGGTCCGGTTGGATGCAGCCAACCTTCAAACTGAGGACTCCATGGACTTTTTGATTTCCAGGCTAGTCTACTTGCCAGAACTTGCACAGTATGAGATTAAGCTGGTGGCTGTGTGCTGTCACAGAGGGTATTCAGTGCAGTGAGAGAGTCAGTTATAGAGTCACTTCTGCTTCCAGGGTTTTCATTCCCTGTCCAGTACAGTCAAGGGAGCATGTAACTTAGCATATCCCTGCTAGGTTGAATGCTTTGGAGGGCATGTATCCATAAAGAGTACCTGTCACCTGCTCAATGTTATCACATGGAGGTTTGTTAACCAATTGTAATAGCCATAAATGTAAATAAAAAAGTAAGAAAATAAAACTATAAAAAAAGTATTAAAAAAATGAAATGTAACCACTGTAGCCTTG
The DNA here is from genome assembly GCF_905171775.1 of Rana temporaria. NCBI lineage: Eukaryota > Metazoa > Chordata > Amphibia > Anura > Ranidae > Rana > Rana temporaria. The sequence goes on from NC_053490.1 coordinate 324,214,876, forward strand.
CACACATCTGCTAATGCAAGCGCAGGCTCAGGGTGTGCACATGCACGTTTGGAGTTAGAGTGAGATTACGTTTTCACCCTCACTCGCCAACCTTTATATGGGTTGGTGGGAGCGATCCCATATTTATAGAGATAACAATCCCCTTTAGCTACATCTATTTTAGATACATAGATGATCTGTTGTTTATTTGTAATAAAAAAAGAACTGAGATCACCAATTTTCTTGACTTTTTTTAATAACAAATATTGCAATCTATCATTTACCGGACAATTGAGTGACGGGGGTGTTTCTTTTTTGGATGTTCAGTTGATAAGAGAGGAAGAAAGGGGGATCACATGTTTATATGGAAAACCATTGGCAGGAAACAGTCTCCTTTTGGCCCAGTCTAGCCATCCCAAACACACAATGAGAGTTCAAGTTACATATATTTATATGTGTACATGCATGCATATTTATTTATTAAATAATATCATATGCATTATATATATATATATATATATATATATATATATATATATATATATATATATATATATATATATATATATATATATATACAGTATCTCACATAAGTGAGTACACCCTCACATTTTTGTAATTATTTTATTATATCTTTCCATGTGACAAGAAATTACACTTTGCTACAATGTAAAGTAGTGAGTGTACAGCTTGTATTAATAACAGTGTAGATTTGCTGTCCCCTTAAAATAACTCAACACACAGCCATTAATATCTAAATCGCTGGCAACACAAGTGAGTACACCCCTAAATGAAAATGTCCAAATTGGGCCCAAAGTGTCAATATATTGAATGGCCACCATTTTTTTTCCAGCACTGCCTCTCTTGGCCATACATTTCACCAGAGCATCACAGGTTGCCACTGGAGTCCTCTTCCACTCCTCCATGACAACATCATGGAACTGGTGGATGTTAGGCCGCGTACACACGATTGGTTCAAACCGATGAAAACGGACCGAAGTTCAGTTTCATCGGTCCAAACCGTCCGTGTGTATGCCCCATCAGTCTTTTGTCCTTCGGACAAAAGTTAGAGAACTTGCTTTAAAATCGAACCGATGGACCACTGACCAATAGGTCCAAACCGATGGTTAGTACACAAAAGCATCGGTTCAAAACCTGCGCATGCTCAGAATCAAGTCGACGCATGCTTGGAAGCATTGAACTTTGTTTTTCTCAGCACGTCGTTGTGTTTAACGTCACCGTGTTCTGACACGATCGGATTTTGAACTGATGGTGTATACGCACATCAGACCATCAGGCCGCATCAGCGGTGAACCGATTAAAACGGTCCGTCGGACCATTCTCATCGGATGGACCGGTCGTGTGTACGCGGCCTTAGAGATCTTGCGCTCCTCCACCTTCTGTTTGAGGATGCTCCACAATTGCTCAATAGGGTTTAGGTCTGGAGACATGCTTGGCCTGTCCATCATCATTATCCTCAGATTCTTTAGCAAGACAGTGGTTATCTTGGAGGTGTGTTTGGGGTCGTTATCATGTTGGAAAATTTGCCCTGGGGCCCAATCTCCGAAGGGAGGGGATCATGCTCTGCTTCAGTATGTCACAGTACATGTTGGTATTCATGGTTCCCTCAATGAACTGTAGCTCCCAAGTGCTGGAAGCACTGATCCAGCCCCAGACTATGACATTTCCACCACCATGCTTGACTGTAGGCAAGACACTCTTGTCTTTGTACTCCTGACCTGGTTGCCGCCCCACAAGCTTGACACCATCTGAACCAAATTAGTTCATCTTGGTCTCATCAGACCACGGGGCATGGTTCCAGTAATCCATGTCCCTAGTCTCCTTGTCTTCAGCTCTCTTGTGCATCATCTTTAGACGAGGCTTCCTTCTGGGACAACAGCCATGCAGACCAATTTGATGCAGTGTGTGGTGTATGGTCTGAGCACTGACAGGCTGACCCCCCACCCCTTCAACTTCTGCTCAATGCTGGCAGCACTCATACAGAGGTTTGAATCCTGCACGTTTGGCGAGACAACCCCCTGTAAACCGAGTCAGGATTTTTTTTAAATAATAGCTTGTATTGCAAAACGCTCATTACCTGCATTACTCGCAATCCAAGGTATTACTGTACAGCTCTTTCTAACATATTAACAACTTTTTTTCAACAGTATATAAAAATGCTAACTATTTGATCATTGTTGCCATCATTTTGACACTTAAAGGGGTTGTAAACCCTTGTGTTTTTTCTTCTTAATGCATCCTTTGCATTAAGGTAAAAAATCTTCTGACACTGACCAGCCCCCCATTTTACTTACCTGAGCTTGTTCGTTCGGTGGAGACATGCTCTACCTCTCTGCCCAATGTCTCAGCTCTTGTTTTGATAGATTGATAGAAGAGCAACCATTGGCTCCCGCTGCTGTCAATCAAATCCTATGATGCGGGCGCCAGAGGGGCAGGGTCCAGTACTGCATTCTATGGACTCAAAAGCCGAACTCAGGGAGAGCGCTTCTCCTAGGGTGTTTACCGATGCGGGGAGGAGATGGTAGCACCGCCGGGGGCCCCTAGAAGAGGTGGATCGGGGCCACTCTGTGCAAAATAAACTGCACAGTGGAGGTAAGTATGACATGTTTGTTATTTTACAACCCCTTTACAACCCGTTTAAGTGCTACTTACAGCAGCATTAGAATACAACAAAGAAAATAAAACACTTTTGTCTTCAATTTGCTCCTTGCGCAGACTTATTAAACTTCCTCCAAATATGTGCACAACCTTTGGATTGTTTGGTACAGTTTATTGTCATAAATATCCTGTGCTTTTCTCATCTTTGATGCTTGTTTTTGAGAGCTGCTGACAAAATCACATTTTGAAAATGTTGTCTGTAGCAGCAGAAAATATAATACAAAATTATTATACTTGGTGTAGGACAGAGACATTTTATGCTGTTCAGAATACAAATGTTCATTCTCTTTTTAAGACAGGCAGAACTATAAGAGACAAAATTATGTTCTTATTACTTGAGTTTGTGTGTTTGTTGTTAAGCTTGGTAAATCATTGAATATTTTTCTAGCATTAAAAAATTGTTCCCATTAAATAATTTAACTTGTTGCAGTTTTCCAATAACAGTTAATGAAGTTATAAAACTATATAGCTGGCCATACGCTGATCAAAATGCAATTTAGCAAGGACTGGCTAAATTTCGATCAGTGTGTGGCACTCCACCCTTAACCGGGACATGTTGGAAACATTTTCTGGTACAGTCATTGATCGGAGTATTCTGACAACAGTGGGTTCTGCTGTCAGAGTACAGTGGTCTGGCTGGAGAGATTCCTCCATCCATTTGGTTTTTGTGATGGAGGAATCTGTTAGTTTTTTTCTCAGTTAGGACACTGGCTGAATGAAAAAATAACTAACAGTGGCCAGCTTTAGATCAGGAAGTCAGCACCACAGACAATACACTGATGTGCAATGGTTAATGGATGGGTTCATCTGTAGTACCTGTAACATGTTCCAGCTCATTCCCCCCCTCTCCCCCTGACTCCCTAGCTCTGTGACCATGGGCAGGAGATCCTCCACCCCCACAGCTACTGTCAAATTTAAAATTGATGTGGCTGTGCAGGACTCCACCCACACAGCCATGTCATTCATTCACAGTGATCTGTGAATGAAGAAACTACAAGTCCCACAGCAGACAGAATTGTAGTACCCAATGGACTATGAGGGCGTTGATTAGTGTGCTCATAGTCCATTCACACTTCCTCTAGCATTCTGCCCATACAGAGGCACAGGCAGAAATTTAGAGGGGATGTGTGCAGGAGCCTAACATTGCACCGACAATCCGCTAATTGCAGCTGCAATGCTTTGCAGCCTTCTGTAGGGAAAAACAATAAGGCCGTATTTAAACTTGTGCGGTGCGAATTCCAGCTCTGCTATCTCTGCAAAAAGATAAGAGAGCTATTCAGCAGATCATCTCCATTTTAGCTGTGAATTTGGAGACCTGGGAGAGGGGAGGGGGAGGGGGGAAGTGTATTGAGTAGAATGAGAGAAATCCTGAAGAGAAATGAACACATCGGCGAATCAGATGCGTGCCCATAGAAGATAATGGCCCTGAATTCACACCTGAGCCGCACCACAATGCCTAGAAAATGCACACGTTTTTTCGGCAATGTGCAGTGCGAATGCATCTCACATATGTGAACCAGCCTCATTGAACCCGGCCTAATAGAGAACTGTGTCGGGAAGAAATTCCTGTATGTTTGTCTGTGCCCATGAAGAGAAGTGAGGCTAATGGGGTGGATTCCTAATGATCAATCAGCCATTGTACATGCAAAGCTCTAATGAGGAAAAATGCAGGGCCTGCATCCCTTTACTCTAGGTTCACACCTTTGCGTTTTTTAAGTGCGTTTTGTAGTTTGCAGAAATGCACTACAGTCCATTTAACATGGTTTCCTATGGTACACATTCATATTAATGCGTTTAGCAGCCAGTGCGCTTTTGTAAAGGGTCGGGATTTTGCGTATAATAGAGTTGTGTTTGTGATGTGATTTTTGATGTGTTTTGCAGTTTTTATTTTTCTGTGTTAAAAAAACAAGGGACAGTTTTTGACAAGTCTTTTATTAAAAATGAAAAATGTCCCCCGTCATGGCTCCAACGTGTCTTCTTTCTCCTATACCAATGCCTTCTTCCTCTGGTGTGGTCTTCTCCTTGAGCTGTCTTCTCCTAGAGCTGTCTTCCCCCTGTGCTGTCTTCTTCTTATGCTATAGTCTTCCTTGGTTATCTGCTAAAAACTAAAAAAGCAGATCTTTTTCTAATGCTGTCTTCCTCAATTGTGTTGTCTCCCACTATCTGCCATTCCTTACATAGCCATGGGGCAGGGCCATCCGATGACTGCATTTTAAGGGGAACCTATTGCAAAATGTAAAAAAAATGGTGTGGGGGTCCCCCCAAAATCCATACCAGACCCTTTTCCGAGCATGCAACCTGGCAGGCCGCAGAAAAAAGGGGGGACAAAAGAGCTCCCTCCCTGAACCGTACCAGGCCACATGCCCTCAACATGGAGAGGGTGCTTTGAGGTCAAGGGCCTCATCACCATAACCCTTGCCTGGTGGTTGTGGGGGTCTGTGGGGCCCCAAGATCCCGCCCCCCATGTGAATGGGTATGGGGTACATTGTACCCATTCACCAAAAAAGTGTCAAAAGTAAAAAGGACAGCAGACAGTTTTTGACCCCCCAGGCACAATATTAAAATTAATATTTAATTTTTATTGTTTCACTTTAAGCATTATTAAAATCACTGATCCTAAAAAAAACTGCCATTTTAAAAACTTTTTTTAATTGATACATGCCACATGGGGCAGTACCAGGGTCCACACATTTTTTTTATGGAAATAACTTGCAAATAAGCCTTTACAATTAACACTTTTGATTTTTCACATGTCTCATAGACTTTAACGGTGTTCGCATGTTCGCACACATTTTTTGTCTGTTCGCATGTTCTGGTGCAAACCAATTCGGTGGGTGTTCGGCTCATCCCTAGTGTTCACAGGCAAAGGTCCATCCTCAGGTCTGTTTTTACGTGTTCAGTCCTCAGGCAGGGCACATTTGTCTCTATTTAGTGATGTTGCCCGTGCTATCCAGCTACAGCATGTAGAGAAAGTGGTGGACTAGCTTATTAAATCATCCTCATCCTCCTCATCTTCTATGACCCAAGCTGACAATAGTGCACAGTCCACCACAGCTGTCAGAGTGGCTTATTCTGCCTTCTTGTTCACAGCTACTCCTGCCATAGCCTCAGCATCATGCATGGAGGAGTCAGCTGAATTATTTGAACACAGCGTCAGCCATTTATTTCTTGAGGATGCACAGACATTACTTGATTCTGATGTTGGGTCTGAGGTAGAGGAAGGAAGTACCGTATTTATCTGCGTATACCACGCACTTTTTTGCCCTAAAAATCAGGGCAAAATCGTGGGTGCGCTATTTATGCCGATACCCGCTTCCCACGCCGAGTTTGAACCACTGCGCCGGCATATACCGAGAGCAGTACACTCGGGTATAGTCGCGCAGGCTCGGCTCCTCTCGCGGTCACGTCCTGGACGTACAGGACGCACAGGACGTGACCGCGAGAGGAGCCGAGACTGCCCGACTATACCCGAGTGTACTGCGCTCGGTATATGCCGGCGCAGTGGTTCAAACTCAGCACGGGAAGCGGGGATCGAGCAGAGAGGACACCACAGAAGGACGCCGGACCCGACGAGGAGGACACCACCGAAGCCGCAGACGGACACCGGACCCGACGAACCCGCCGATGGACGCTGCACAAGACACCAAAACTGTAAGTACCAAAATGTTTTTTTTACAGGAATGCGGGTCCACTTTAGGGGTGAGCGCTATACGCCGGAGCGCGCAATACCCTGAAAAATACGGTAACTTGAGCCTGAGTGGGGAGAACACTGATAAACAACAAAGTGGCAGTCATGTTCCCCCAGCCACAGCATATTGCCAAGTTGGCACCAGCGATTATGAGGATCTGTTATCTCCCAGGCCACCTCCCATAGCTCAGCTGTGTGGGTCTTTTTTAGAACATGTGCAGCTGATCACACAGTTGCAGTTTGAAATCTTTGCTGCAAGCAGAACAAGCATGGCAAAGACAGCAGCCATTTTGGTGCCACATGCTTGACAAGGCATCTAACATCCCATCACTCAGACCGTTGGCAAGAGAACCTGAAAGCCACACAGAAAGAACACAATTCTTTTCCTCCTCACCTTTCACCACCAGCATTCAAAGACCATTTTTTTGGACAGGGGCATCAAATTATAATTTTATTACAGCAAGTTCCAATCTTGCTTTCATCAAGAGTATCTCTTGAAGGCACCACCAACAGCCAAAGACCAAGTTTTCTGCAACTGTTTGACAGGGGCATCAAATTTCTGTTTTTTACAGCAAGGCCAGTTCTTGGTTTCATCAAGAGTACCAACTATAGGGTTACAGTCTGAAGGGTCCACCAACCCAAAGCCAAATGTTTACACACCTGTTACATCTATCCAATGTCTTCAAAAGAGACACCAGACTTTAGCTAAATACAATTGTTAATCTTGGCTTGAGTGTATTATAATTTAGCTTCTTCACATAAGGCTTACTTACTGTGGTGCAAAACTTTGTCTGCCAAAGACACACCATAATTCTTTTTTAAAAGTCTCTAATCTTGTTTTGAGTGCACTAAAATGTGCCCTTATCATACAGACTGGCTCCCAAAGCTGTTGTTTACAAAATAAAGAATACTTGCAGGAACAGTAAATTTAAGACTCCATGCACACTGAAGCTGATAAACTGCAGTTTATTGGCGTTTTGTGCTTTTTTTTAAAAAAGCCCATAAACTGAACTCTATGTTAGCCTATGTGCCCATGCACACATGGGCGTTTTTTAGTGTTAATGAGCTTTGGAGTTTATTGGCTTTTTTCTGAACGCCCAAAATTTGCGTTCAAAGTGCAGTTTTTCGGCGAAAAAAACTCTAAAAACGCAAAATGACTAAAAACGCTCAAACTGTGGCGCCATCGTTTTTTAAGCATTTTTTTAACCATTGAAAAAAAAAGAAAAAAAATGCTACACTGAAAAACGCTAATAAACGCTATTCCAAAAACGCTAAAAAACGTTAAAAGGCTCCCTGCAAAGCTACTGGAGTTTTTTTATAGCTTTTTTTAGCTTCAGTGTGCATGGAGCCTAAGTGTCATCCCCTTCCCCCTTTATAAATGTTAGTTTTACTGCAGCAGGTTCTATACATGGTATAGATGTGCCAATTTATACGCAGACTTAGGGGACCTCCCCAGGCACTTTATTTAAAATAATTTTTCATTTTCACTTTAAGCAATATTAAAATCACTGCTTTAAAATGATGTTTAGAAAAAAAATTGCATTGGTACGTGTCCCGCAAGGCAGTACCTGGGCCACCATACCCTTTTTTTTTTTTATCCATAAAGATTTTATTGAAAGCAAACCGGTATGGACAATTATACAAATATAACCGTAATATCAACAGATAATACAAGTCCTCACAAGAGGATACACAACAAAATGTATACATGAGGGAAGAAAAGCATGAATTAAGCATGGAAGACAGGTATCATAAGGCAGATACATACACCGTGTAAGTCATCTTAACCATACATGTCTCACAAGGGGGATGCGTAGTCAGTCGCTCCAGAAGCAGTATATTCACTGGTTATTACGTAAGATGCCCCTTATGTCCTTCTAGAGATAACCGTCTACCCAGATCCCCTGACTACTTTTACAAAGTCCCATATTCACCCTTTGGATCCTCTTTGTACAAGTGGGATGGGTGAGGGGTCGACCCGGGACACCCCGTCCACCACCAACACCCAGCCTTGATATATATGTTAAAGAGAAGAGAAAGAGAGATAAGGAGAAAAAAGTGGAAAGAAAGAAAGAAGAAAGAGAGAGAGAAAGAGAGGGAGAGAGAGAGAAGAGAAAAAAAAAAATAAAAAAAAACAAAAGGGGATGGGGGAGGGGGGGGGAGAAGGGGGGGGTATTCAACACAGGGGAGGAGGGGGGAGGGTGGAGGAGGTAAGTGGGAAGGCCCCTTACCCCCGCCATCCACATCACAATAAAAAGCGGCACATAGTAATAGTGTCATAAACCAGACTTCATTCAGCCGTTTCCTTCAGGATCTTATTTAGCCTGTATGCTGTATAAGGGCTTGGTACTCTGCTGAGTTCCGAAATTCAAACCACTCGTTCCAGACAGAAGTGAAGCTAGAAATTCTATCATATGCAGTACTTATCAGCTCCTCCATCGCTGCAATACGGTCGATGCGTGCCATCCATTCTTTGACAGTGGGAGGCTCTGTGGCTCTCCAGTGAACAGGAACACATAGTCTGGCCGCATTAATCATATGAATCGCTACAGAGTTGCGATACCGCTGTTTGGCAATTTTCGAAAGATGAAGAAGATACTGTGCTGATGAAAACTCCAGGGGGAGCGTAGAGACCGTTGTCGTCACATCATGCACCGTTTGCCAATACGGCTGGATCAGAGGACATTCCCACCAAATGTGAAGGAAGGTGCCCAGGGCCTTTCCACACCTCCAGCACCTATCCGGTACGGAGGGGGAAAACTTGTGTACTACATCTGGTGTCCTATACCACCGCGTCCTAATCTTGTATCCACTTTCTTGAATGTTCACACACAGTGAGCCTTTAAAGATACACCAATTGATCTTCTCCCAATCTTTCATCCCAACTGTTCTACCCAGCCGGGTTTCCCAGGAGGTTTGTTCCGCCTGCATAGCCACAAAGGGTGCCCTATACATAGATGCGTATAGCATCGAAATCACATGCCTCTGAGGCGACTTACTAGAGCAAAGTGACTCAAGTACCGTGGGCGATTTCGTAAAACTGTCCCTGATCTTTGGATCATCCAAAAAGTGTCTCAGCTGGAAATAAGCAAACATAGGAAATGTCTTTGTCCGGGACATTTTCTCAAGTTCTTTCAAAGACAGGAACCTATCCCCTGAAAAGAAATGTTTGGCCAGCATATCCACATGTGGCCATTCAGCCATCAGGTAGCTATCATCTCGTCCCGGGATAAAGTCCGGGTTACCCCTAAGAGGGGTCATTCTACAGTCAGTCTTTGATACCTCATATTTATCACAAGCCTTCGTAAATGCCGATAAGGTTGCTCCAACTGTTGGATGAGACAGGACGTCAGACGTCCAATGCCTCTTAGAGATCCAAGGCATTTTCTCGAGTTGGGCTCCCACGACCTGATTCTCCAGCCGTACCCAGTCTTTGCAACGCGTGTGTATTCGCCAGTCCACTATACGTGTTAGGTGTGTAGCCCAGTAGTACCTTTGCAAATCAGGGAGACCGATACCTCCCTCCAGTTTGGGCAACACCAGTTTCGCCCAGCTAATTCTGGGAGCTTTGGATCCCCATAGGAACTTCCTGCATATTCTCTTGTAGGTTGTAAAGAAGAGAGGTGGGAGCGCAATCGGGATTGTCTGCAGTTTATAAAGCATACGGGGAAGTACCGTCATTTTCAAAATGGCAGCTCGCCCGAACCAGGAGATTATGGGAGAGTCCCATTGTAATATATCTTGTTGTATGGCCTTCAGTTCGGGCATAAAGTTCTTTTCATACAGATCCGAAAGCTTACCTGGGAGCCGAATGCCCAGATAAGTGATATCATCAGATTTCCAGCGGAAAGGGAAATTCTCCTGGCAGCGGAGAACTAGCGATGGAGGTAAAGAGACATTTAGAGCAAACGACTTGGAATAGTTAATTTTTAGGTGCGAGATGTATCGGAACTGTTCAAACACTTCCAGTAAGTTAGGTAAGGATATCAGGGGGGAGGAAAGGAAAAGCAAGATGTCATCGGCAAAAGCCGCCAGCTTGTATTCTTTTTGCAGAATTTTAACTCCTGTTATATCAGGATGGGCCCGGATACAGCGCAGTAGGGGTTCCAGCGTGAGGATATACAGTATAGGAGAGAGGGGGCATCCCTGTCTAGTGCCGTTGTGGATGGAGAAGGCCTCTGACAAGTGACCATTAACCCGGACCCTGGCTCGTGGAGTTGCGTAAAGCGCTCCGACAAGGGCCCTCAATCTGGTCCCAAGACCCAGTGCTTCCAGGACCGAGTGCATGTAGTCCCAGGCCACTCGGTCAAAGGCCTTCTCTGCATCCAACGACAAAAAGAACCCTTCATTTTTTGTGGAGGTAAGCCAATGATGTAAATTAATGGCCTTAATGGTGTTGTCCCTAGCCTCCCTGCCAGGGACAAAGCCCACCTGATCTAGACCAACCCACGCCGGCACATAGAAGGCCAATCGCGTCGCTAAAATTTTTGAGAAGATTTTTACGTCAACATTTAAGAGCAAAATCGGCCTATAGTTCGCCACATCTGTGGGATCCTTGCCCTCTTTAGGTATTACTGCGATATATGCTTCCAGCAAAGTGTTAGAAGTATGCGATGAGCCCGCCAAGGAATTGAAGGCCTTAAAGCGGTCCTCCACCCTAAAGTGGAGTCCCGCTGATCGGAACCCCCCCCCCCCCTCCGGTGTCACTTTTGACACCTTTCAGGGGGGAGGGGGGTGCAGACACCTGTCTAAAGACAGGTATTTGCACCCACTTCCGGCCACACGATACGGGCGAAAGACGGGCATTCCGTCACATCCCGTCTGTCGCCCGTTGTGTGCTGGGAACACTCGGCTCCCAGCACACAGCGTTTGAGCCAATCGGCGGGCGCAGCGCGACTCGCGCATGCGCCGTAGGGAACCGGGCAGTGAAGCCGCAGCGCTTCACTTCCTGGTTCCCTCAGCGTGGATGGCGGGGGGAGCAGCAGAGTGACGAGCGATCGCTCGTGCTCTGCTGCGATCGGCGCTGGACTCCAGGACAGGTAAGTGTCCTATTATTAAAAGTCAGCAGCTGCAGTATTTGTAGCTGCTGACTTTTAATATTTTGTTCCCATGGCACATCCGCTTTAAGGAAGCCCGGTGCTAGAAGGTCAGAGAAGCATTTATAATATTGTGCCGTTAGGCCATCTGGGCCTGGGCTCTTGCCCGGTTTGGTGGCCTTCAGGGCTTCCACCCATTCTTCAGATGTCAATGGCGATTCCAAGGATTGTTGATCTTCTACGGATAATGCCCGAGGACAATATTTACATAAAAAGTCTTTAATCAGAAATTCCCTTGTGGTTGATGGACCCACACCCTTCTCCTTTGTCCCAATGTTATACAATGTGCTATAGTACTCTCTGAATTGACGAGCAATATCTTCTGTCTTAGTATGGATCGTACCTTGGTTATCTCGTATATGGTGAATAGTGGAGGCAAGGACACGTTTCTGCGTGAACCTTGCTAATAGCCTACCTGGCTTGTTTCCTTGTTCGTAAAACAGTTTCTGTGATAGCATCATGCGTTTGCGTGCCTTTTTGTATAGTTCCTCTCGTAAGAGTGACCTTGTCTCCGCTAGTTCTGCCGCTGCCTCTACAGCCCTGGAGCCTTTGTGTTGCGCTTCTAACTTAGCTATTTTTTCTGAAAGCTCCTGGATAAGGGCTACATACTCCCTTTTCCTCCTCGCTGCTATAGACAGTAGATGTCCTCTCACAACACATTTATGTGCCTCCCATTGAGTCATGGGTGACACATCAGGTGTATCATTATGTAGGAAGTACTCTCCTATTGCCTGCTTAAGAGTGGCCACATCTGCGATGTCCGTAAGTAGGGAGGCGTCTAGCCTCCAGACCTTTGTGAAGGGCTCTCTCTGCGGGAATCGTAAGGTTAAGGTCACCGGATGGTGATCTGATAAGACTAAATTTTCTATCGTTGCGTCATGTAGGTATGCGAGATCCTTTTGGGAAAGAAAAATGTAGTCCAACCTTGAATATCGTTGGTGTGGGGACGAGAAAAACGTGTAATCCCTTCCTCTGGGATTCAAGGTGCGCCACGTATCATGGAGAGCCAAAGAGGCCAATCCTAGCTTCGCTCGCCGCAAAGCTGAGAAGGGGAGGGATGAATGGCCTGTGGATGTATCGAGAGTCGGGTCTAAAGCCATGTTAAAATCCCCTCCGAGAATCAAGAGACCCGATTTGAAAGCGGTAAGTTTCGTAAGCGTGTCCTTCAGAAAAGTTACCTGTTTGGAGTTAGGGCAATACACGTTAGCAAATGTCATAGGCTTATCCTTCCAAAACCCCTTAAGAAAAATGAATCTGCCCTCTGGATCCACCATCTGGTCAGTGAGGCGGAATGCAAGTGACTTCGCAAACAAGATCGCCACCCCTTTCGTTTTAGACTCAGCACAAGTCGCATGAAAGACATCAGAGTATCTTTTGTTAGTAAGACGCTGTATGTTGTTCGATTTAAAATGCGTCTCTTGAAAAAAGACGACATGAGCCTTTTGTCTATGTGCTTCTGCGAGAAAACTTGAACGTTTCTCCGGAATATTAAGGCCCTTGGCATTAACCGAGAGAACCTTGAGCGACAAAGGAGCTGTAGACTGCATTATGGAGGCCATGGGCGTTGAACAGATGAATTAGCACCTACAAATCAGGGCAGTAGACGGAGAGGGTAAGAGGGAGGTAGGGTATACCTAGTCAACACAAAAAAAAAAAAAAAAAAAAGGGGAAGGGGGGGGAGGGAAGGTGAGAAGAGAAGATGATTTAGAAAGCAGAAGAAATGGGCAGCGCTCCCCGAAAGCGAGGGAGACAGAGATTATCTGTATCCTATGTGAGATAAGATAGAAACGGGGCCCTGGTGCGTCCACCCAGAGAAGAAAGAGAGAAAAAGCGACAGAAAAGAAGAAGGAAAGAAACAAAAGACCCCTATTAAGGGGTAGAAGAGATCAAACCGGAGGTAGCCTAAGTCCCGCTGAACTACCTATAAGAAGTAAAGGGTAACCCAAAAAGAGAAGACCCGATCCTATACCAGAAGGAACAAGAGGGGTCCAGCCCCACTTGAGGTGGGGATGTGAACCTGTACCCGAACTGTCCGAACAGTCTCACCGTCCAGACCTCCCAGACCCAAGTAAAATTGTGCCTTAACCAAGAAACCCTCACGCTAACACCAAGGTAGGAGGGATGCATCATGAGAACACCCACCTCAAAAAGTGATGGGTCCCCCATGACCCCCCCCCCATTGCCCATGTGGCCCGCTAAACCCGTCTTAAGAGGAATGTTTGAGCTCACAGTCTTTAGTTAATCCAAAAAGTAAAACAAAAAACACACAAAAAAAAAGAAAAGAAAAAAAATAATGGAAACCCAGCCTAACTTTAAACATGTCACCTGTCACCTGGTTGCGTTTTGACCCTTCCCCTGAGAAAGTGACCGTTGTATTGAAGTCTCGAACGTCAGTTTCAGCTTAAACGTGCCTCCCAATGAAGGAGCCTAGTCAGTCTCTGGGACTCGGATAAAGTGAACAACCCACAACAGCAGAAAATCAATCAACTATATAACATTATCATTGAAAGCAACCTCGTTTTGTATTAGCTTCTATACTTAGCCCCTGTAGAGGCGTATCCATATACATGGATCCCCATTAATATGTTTACAGCTAAATGGCCCCGTAGGACCCTATAAGTCTAAATAGTCTGCAGACGCATGGTGGCACTCCAGGGACCTCTCCTGAGACCTCCCAACTCCGCAAGGGCGGAGCCCGAGCGGTCACAGCAGGTGCCCCCCTCAGCACCAATAATAATGAAATAATGAAAACACAATACAGTAAACGTAAACTGATCTTATCAGCATCCACTCCTATCTCCACTTATCGTAAGCAAAAACATGTAGGCCCCAGTAGCATAGTCAGGACACAGTCACCATATAAGGGGGGGGAGGAGGAGGGGTTAGGTGGGGGGGAACGAAGGGGGGGGGGGGGTGCGGGTGATGGAGAGCAAGAAGCGAAAAGGGATAGGGGAGAAGGGGGGGAGGTGGCGGGGAAGTATAAGGGGAAGGGAAACGAGGGGAAGGAAGGGGGAGGGGAACCCAGCAAACTCCCATATGAGTTATCAAATACTGCAGTATGGCATCTATGTGCAATAATATACCCCAGGCAACCCATGCACTTGTGATGGAGTTGTGTAGTGGTCATCCAGGCGTAGAAAAGTTCTTCACAGGGACATAATGATGATGATGCTAGAGAGGGGAGAGAGAGAAAAAAAAAAGAAAAAACAAACAACAGACAAACACATGACATGTCTCCTGGAAGTTTTTGTCCCGTGTATCCAAATAGAACCATATTGCATCACATGGGGGTCCTGAGTACGGAAGGTGGTAGCTTACCTCCCTGTTACTGGGCTTAACTACTCCTGAAGGAGGGGAGAATCGTCTTGGCAGCCAATCTGTACCCCAAGGCTCAGGGTGAGTTCAACATATTTTCCCCAAAAATTTTGCCTGTCAGCATAGGCGGCTGCCCAAGCCATACTATCAGGTTAATAAAGTCAGAAAAAAAGCCGGAGTTCAACAGGAGGCAGATCTGGGGTGACCATGTGTTCAGTTAGTAATCAGCAATGCCCCGGTGCGTACAGGGGGGGGGAGAATAGGTAAAAAAATAAAACAAGATCAGCTCACCACAGTTCACAAAGTGTTCCATAAGGTGTTCTTACTTCTCCGTCCGTCGCCGCACTGAAGATGGCGACGCCCGTGGGCTCTCCTCCGTCTCCATGTCCCCTCGGGCTCTAGGTGGGGAAGCATCAGAAGATCTGCGTCTTCTCTGTCTGTTTCTTTGCGATCTCGGGGTGTCATCCATCCTGGTGGGAATCCAGGGTTCAGGTTGGAAGAACGTGCTGTACCAGTCAGGAACGTTGGCCACAGGGATGCCCAATGCGTCACAGAATTGTTGTAGATCCGCGGGTGTTCTCAGCGAGACCGTTCTGTTCCCAGCTGTGGCTTGAAGGCAAAATGGAAACTTCCATTTATAGACAATGTGCCTGTCACGTAACAGTTGCAGTAAGGGGCGCAGGTCTCTCCTATGTTGCAACGTGATCGCCGACAAGTCTTGGTACAGTTGTATGCGAGCCCCTTCATATTCCAAGTTAGCCTGATTACGTGCTAGGCGCAGTATGTCTTCTTTTTGAACAAAGTTCACCAGGCAGCATACTACGTCCCTGGGTGGATCTGTGTCTCTGCCCTTGGGTCGAAGTGCCCTGTGACACCTCTCCATCTCTACTGGGGCATCAGGCGGCCTCCCTAGCAAGGTATTGAATATAGCCCATACCGCTTGTTGTACACGTTGGGGTCCCTCTACCGATTCCGGGATCCCCCGGACACGCAGGTTCCGCCTGCGTCCCCTATTGTCCAAGTCCTCAAGGTGTCTGTGCATGTCCATGAGGTGTTGAGCATGGGAGTTGGAGGCCCTCTGCACTTGCTGTATGGCTGCCCCATGTGTCATGGCGGCTGACTCCACGTGTTCCACCCGCGTTGCGATCGTTCTAATTTCCCCTTTCAGGTCAGCGATCGCTGCAAACATGGCATTTTTAATGTCCGAGGCTACCTGCTGCAGGTCAGCCATGCATAAAGGGCGCGGGGCGTGTGGGGGAGCCATACCTTGTGGTAGTCCCGAAGCGGTGGCAGAGGAGGCCGGGGTTAGCTCCAAACTCAAGTCCGCGGCTTGAGATGCGGCCTGCGTGTCCGGCGGGATCGTGCGGAACATCGCCGGGATGGTCTTGCTAAGCTGCGTGGAGGGATCCATCTACGAGCGGGTCGTTGCCTGGTTCCTACCTGCCATCGTGGTAGTTGAGAACCGAGGGATTCAGCTAATTATTAGCTCGTCTGAGGGTCTGGACAGCGGAGCTCTCCCACTATGCTGCCATCTCACTCCGGTGCCAGGCCACGCCCCCCACCATACCCTTTTTGGCCAATTACTTGCATATAAGTCTTCAAAATGGGCACTTTTGATTTTTGCGATGTTCACAATCACAGCAGCCCATTACTATGTGATCAGTTGTGTCTAATCACAAACTTTCCTCACAAACTGTCACAGAGAGAGGAGAGGAGCCAATAACCAGCAATTCTGACAGCAGTTCACACCAAAAATACTCCAGATTCGTTCTGGATGCATTTGTGCATGTGCATTTTTAACGTGTTCTTTATGTATTACAGATGCTTTTTTCTTCTTTTTTTCATTTTTTTTTTTTTTACTGTACTTTTGATGCATTCCAGTGCATTCTGGTGTGTTTTTTGATGCGTTTTACTATGTTTCAATACAGTCCAGTGCAGGAAAAATGTAGCATGTTCTACTTTTTTTCTGGAAGTGCGAAGCCCTGGAACTCACTGCACTGGTGTGAACTATGCCATTGGAACTGCACTAGACTGCATGTGCTGTGAACTGGCCCGTAGGATGTAGCAACAAAAATGTGGGTCAATGTGAAAGCATATTAAAGTGCTACTCTAGTCCTCAAGAATCACAAAAAAAACTGATTTTGCTTTCCTAACCTCAAGGCACTTACACAGCTTACACAATTTTAATAAAACCTGTTAGGTAAGGGCCATCTAATAAAGTGAACTAGTGAGGACTGAAAACATAGGAGCTGAAAGGTTCTGTAAGGTTCGGTTCTGGTTCCGTTGCCTAGGCTGGACCTTGGACAGGTGGATGTATAACCCCCTCACCAGTCGGTCAATTAAAACACAGACACGATATGCTGTATTAAAAATTGCAACTTGCTATATTTTGTCACAGAGTATTTATGCATATGCAGATGTTCCCCTTTTTTACAAGTTTCAGAGAATTGGGGAACAAGTTACCAGCCTCAGGATGCCTGCCGCTGAGCTAGCCTTTGACACGTCTCACACTTACACAATCACAGAGCTAAATGTCAGCACAATAACTAAAATACAAAAAAAAAACACATAATCTATTTGTATCTATGACAAAAAACACAAAGCTTAAATGGTAGAAGAAAAACAAGAATAAAGTACATATTGCAATGTCTCTTAAGAGACCTATGTTATACAAAATGGAACCTTAAATCTAAAATGAAGTAGCAATAACAATATTTCATTATTTCATATTCCTTATAATCCCTCCTCTGATCCCAAAGAATGTTTACTTTCTTGGGATCACTCACTATACCAAATCTGCCTTTGTAGCATGGACGACTTCTGGGAATCCTGGCTGGATTCCGGATTCTGTTTTATTTTCAACCCTGTTGTTTTCCCAATTATACAGAATATTATTTTTACTGAAAGAAATGCACACAGGGCCAGGAGCAAGATCATTATAATTACTATTCCTGCCTTTTTAAAGAAACCCATAATATTAGGCCACAATCCTCCCAGAGATCCAGAAAAAGGATTTAGCCATCTAAATGGTATGAATCTTTTCCTTGCTATGACTAATTTTGGGTCTTGGCTTTTTGCTATCTTATGTATCCCATGGCAACCTGAGGTGAAGTAGCAAACCCCAGAAGCGGTCACCACAAACAGTATAAGCAATAGTCCACAATATTTCCCTCCTTTAATCATTCTATTGTACACCCCTGACCGTTGTCCCAATCAGTTTCTATTCTGATTGGCAGTCAAGTGCACTTTCTCTGTCTGTTGTCCAGATGGGCTCTGGTTTTCCCGAACCCTTGCTCTATGGGGGGAGCCATCAGGGTCTCTAGCTTTGCGTCCTCCTTGTTCTTGAGCCCTCGCTCCAAGGGGGGAGCCATCGGGGCTTCTGGGGTCTTTATCTTCAAGGGACCCTTTTTCAATCTGCTCGCATGAATCCATGGTCCTAGGCCTTCAACCTTTACGGCTGTTCGGGAGACCTTTTCCACCGTATATGGACCTTGGTAAATGGGGCCTGTCTTTCTCCTTACGGCCAATTGCTTAACCAATACCTCGTCTCCAGGTATAAAGGGGTAAGTCGGATCTGTGGAAAGAGGAGAAAAGGTGACAGCAACTCCTTCTTGGGTATGTTGGATAGTACTTACCAGATGTTGCATCCAAGTCTCCTGTTGAGAAAACAAATCATTATCCTTCCCACTATTCTCAGCTGGAGGGTGTCCCATGAGTATCTCAAAAGGGGAATACCCTCTAGAATTAGGGGTAACCCTTATCTGGTAAAGTATACCTGGAAGATATAAGGACCAATTTTTCATAGTACCTTGAGTTGCTTTGTTTAGTTTGTCCTTAATGTTTCTATTCATTCGTTCCACAATCCCAGCACTCTGAGGGTGATAAGGGATGTGCAATTTCCATTGTATCCCCAAAGTCTTGGAGAATTCCTGTGTGAGTTTAGAGGTAAAAGCTGGTCCCTGATCAGACCAGATATTCACTGGGAGTCCAAATCGACTCACCCAATTATTTATAATAGCCCGTACCGCTATTCCTGCTGTTTCCCCAGTAGTAGGTACTGCCTCCACCCACCCGGAAAATGTATCCACAATTACCAAAAGATATTTGACATTTCCTTTCTGTTTTGGCATATGTGTAAAGTCTATTTGTAAGTCTGTGAGAGGACCCAATGGGGGGGGGGGGGGCAGGTTCCCATGTCTTCCCATTGCTTTGCCCTGTACATTATTTTGAGCTTACAAAGTCTTGTATTATTTTTGTGAGTCCCTCCGTTTGAAAATGATCTCTATACTGTTTTTGGATGGCCTTCTGACCTATATGTCCTGGACCATGAATGTATGAAATGATCAATGGTGCCGCAGACTTAGGAATACCCATGATTCCCTCCTTATTTGTCCAAAGACCCGAAAGATCTTTGGCCAAATTAGGCTGCATCCAGTCAGAAATATCAATGGGCGAAGCCATGGACTGTAAAAGCATAACCGTGGTTTTGAAGTCTGGTGCACCAAAATCACTCATGTAAAACATAGAGGTTACAGGGGTGTCATGTGCAGGGATAGTATCCGCTGCTTGTTTGCCTATTTTGTCAGCAAATGCATTACCAAGTGCTTCAGTGGTCCTACTCGTAGTATGAGCTTTCACTTTAATCACTGCAATCGCTTTAGGCAGGTGTATGGCATCTAGTAATGTTTCGATAAGGGTTTGATGTGATACAGGTTTCCCTTCTGCGGTTAGATATCCGCGTTGGTTTGCAAACAGCTGACAGGCACGTATTAACGCAGTAAGTTCAGCCTCTTGCGCAGATTTTGCGACTAAGGGTTTTGATTCATGAATAATGTCAGGAAGTTGGACAACTGCATAACCAGTACGGTAGGTTTTATCATCGGGGCGCGTACAACTACCGTCCACATATATGTCAATGCCCCCTTCTAGGGGTTTCTCCTTTAAATCAGCTCTTGGGGAGGTTGTTTGGGAAATGAGGTCTTCACAATTATGTTCGGGCACTGGTTCTGATTCAGGCATTAGTTTAATGAGGGAGTGCAGAAACCGGACTATAGGAGTTGTGGATGGACAAGTTTTAATTTCTAAATTTTGTGTGTTTAGGAGAATTATCTCGTACCCACTTAACCTCTGAGCTGTCATATGTTGCGTGTTGTGAAAAGGGTCATGGGTGATGCCAGAACAAGTTTTTCTGTCGCCTGTACTGCTAAGGCACAGGCGGCCAGTGCCTGAAGACAAGCGGGCATACCTAGAACCTGAAGAGGTAGTTTCTTTGAAATATACGTTACAGGTCTTTGCTTACCACCATGCTCTTGGGTCAGAACAGCAGCCATGGTATTCCCCACAACGAGACAATACAGTGAGAAGGCCCTACCATGTTGTATCAACCCCAAAGCGGGTGCATTACGAAATGAACGCACCAGCGTGTCATAGGCAGTGACCATCTCAGGGGTCCAGGTAATTTGTTTGGGGGCTGTGGCGAGTGTAGCCTTCCTAAGGACTGAGTCATGAAATGAACAGTCTGGAATCCATTGCCTACAGTACACTATTGAGCCTAGGAAAGACAGCAGTGAGCGCTTGTCGCTCGGCCTGCTTAGTGCCAATATGGCCTCTACTCTGGCAGGGGATACCAGCCTGGCACCTTCCGAGATGACCGCTCCCAAGTATTCCACCCGAGGCGAGCACCACTGCACCTTCTTAAAAGATGCTAAGTGGCCCTTGTCAGCAAGATGGTCTAACAGAGTCATTATAGCAGCCAGTTTCCGTCCCATTTCCTATTAGAAGATCGTCCACGTATTGGATCAGAACTGAACCATGTTCAGGAACCCAGTCAGTCAGGGATTGATTTAACACCATGCTGAAGGCGGCTGGACTATCCACAAAGCCCTGCGGTAATCTGGTCCACGTTAGTTGGCCGCGTTTCCATGAAAAACTAAAGAGGGGCTGACTAGCAGCATCAACGGGCACACTATAAAAAAGCATTGGCAAGGTCTATCACCGTATACCATTTGTGCTCTGGTGTCAAAGGAGCAAAGATGGTGCTAATATCTGCAACGAGGGGAGGTAGAGGTGTAATGCATTTGTTCAAGGGCCTCAAATCTTGTACCAAGTGCCATGTTCCATTTGCCTTTCTTACAGGGTTGATGGGTGTGTTCCAAGGACTGATGACTGGAGTAAGTATGCCCTTTTGTAAAAATAATTGTATCTGTGGGTCTATACCATTCAACTTCTCCTCAGACAGGGGATATTGTTTCTGAAAAATGGGGATACATCCCTGTCTGATTGTCGGCCGGTAGGGTGTGCAATTTAGGAAACCCACAGAATCTTTGGACTCTGCCCATATTTTATGTTGACCTACTGGTGGGGGTAGAGCCACAAAGAAAGATCTGATGTCCACCCGTTTCTGCACTGACACGTCACAGTCTGGTGATTTAACTGACACAGTGCCATTGGGCTCAAAAATTATTTTGATTTGTAGTTTGGATAGTAAGTCTCTACCAGCTAGAGAGACTGGGCAAGTAAATAACAGAGCAAAACTACATTTACATAGGAACTTGCCATCTTGATTACATATTTCTAAGTCCGATGTTATGTCGTGTGATGTTGGTATCCCATTAATTCCCACAGAGCGTCCTTGTGTAATAGCCCTACTGGCAAAAGCCTTGTTGTTTAACGAGCTGGTTGTCGCCCCTGAGTCAGCCAGAAATTAGGTGTCTACCCCCTCTACAACAAGGTTTATAATAGGTAAAGCCTGCCAAGTGCCAGAATAAGAGCAAAGAACTAAGGACGGGACTGAGATT
Source organism: Rana temporaria (assembly GCF_905171775.1). Taxonomy (NCBI): domain Eukaryota; kingdom Metazoa; phylum Chordata; class Amphibia; order Anura; family Ranidae; genus Rana; species Rana temporaria. The sequence goes on from NC_053490.1 coordinate 324,236,430, forward strand.
GTGCCTGTTGGTTCCACTGTGGGTACTGGGCTATCTGTCTATTGTCATTCCAGTTAGGGTTTTGAGCTCTATAAGCTCCCCTGTTTCCCCCTTTACTTCTATGACTTTGTCTCCCTTGTGGGCAGTTAGCCCTCCAGTGGCCAAAGCCACCACAATGGAAACATGCCTGGTCACTTTGTGGACCCGGGCGAGGGTATGGCACAGGGCTTGGAGGGTACTGATTACCATTAGAATACTGATTCTGTTGTTGGTAGGGCATTTGTGCTGCCAACAGGGGTGTTTCCTCCAGCATGGGCTCTCCCGTTAAAGCTGGGAAAAGTCCTCCTTTTGCCTCAAAAAGACCTGTTAAAGTTTATGGGACTCGAACATTTAAAATCTAAAGTGCTAATATTTCCTCCTCATCCCTCCTAAGTTTTTTCCTAAGATTACTCATTTCTCGGGCTTGCTCATCAAGATTTTGTTTATGCTCACTCATTTGTTCATGTTTTAATCTTATTTCCCTCTGCTGGTCCTGAATGCGTCTCGATTCTTCTTCTATTTCATCTCTCTTATTTCTCATGTCTGCTATCCTTGTTTGAGTACTAACTGAGTCTAAGTCCCTTTGCAACTCCTCAAACTCCCTCTTTATATCCGCTCTTCTCTGGGCTTCTCTTATTCTCCTGTCTTCTTCAAATGCCCTCTTTTCTGCCTCCTCTTTGGCTCTATCTTCCCATTGCTGTTTTTGTTGGTCAGTTGCAGAGCCATAAGCCATGATTGCAACTTGAGGGTTTGAAAGGACGGGGTATAATAATTTTCTTTTTCTTTGAGGGGTTTCCTCTTTAACAAAAACATAAGATGGTGGAGTTTTGGCGCTGTTGGCACTGGGGGTGGGCGCCTGGTATAAGGTGGGGGAACTTCCTTGGTAAGGGCAGTACCTTGGTCCAACTCCGCGTATTTCTTTTCATATCTTTCCACTAAAGGCCTCCACTTCTTACAACATTTTTTCATATACTCCATATCCCAATCCCCTGGTGGATATATGTTCTTTCCTATTCCACACATTTTCTCTACCTCATACCATTGTTCCCTATTCGTGGGACCCACTGGACTGTATCCTGACATATGCAACTGGTGGCTTTGTTTCAATATCAAATCCCAAAAAGGATCACAATATACAATTGGTATTTCACTCTTAACAAACTCTATAGGAGAAGGTTGTTTCAGCTCACCTTCTGAACACTCCCTTCCAAGTTTATTACCCATGTCGGTACTCTGTATTTCAAGTCCTCCTAAAATATTTGGGACACTGGTAAAGAAAAGGGACAGACAACTAGGGTTTGTCCTGTCCTTTGTACAATCTCCTTCACTTCATCCGGGGACAGGCCTTCTCTAAGACCTTCCTGCGGGGTGAACGGTATTTGATTGTGTATATTTACTCGGTGCACTCTAGTGCAGGGGGACTGTTTTTGGGGATTAAACGGGTAAAATCTCCTGTTGCCTAGTTGGGTTGGACTTCTATGTCCTCCCGGCCATACAGAGATTAGGGATAACTTTGACCCGTTTACCGAAAAGGTTAAACCTGTTTTGCACTGAATACAGGAGGTCTTTGACACAGAGTATGACATGCAATCACTGTTACAAAAATAACAACAATCAATCTTATATTATACAATACATTGTGTTCTATATCATTCAAAAGGTTGCAACAGATTCAATCATATCAAATTCAGATAATACAAAATAAGAAATTAGCTCTTTTGTACTTGGGGCTCCACTCTATGTCCGTCCTTCCTCAGGGAGCAATCTGCTGCTACCCTGAAAATTTTCTTTTCAATAGTTTATAGTCAGACAAAACCCGTCGGACTCTCCCTATCCTTTATAACCGCAACCTCTGCAATACGCACAGAACGTATCTATAATACTTTAAAACTACTTATCCGAGGTGCTACTGAGCCAGGCAAAGAACACAAAAATACCCAAATAGTAAAATTCGAGAATAGATGCGGACTTACCTGGTCAATCAGCACCCCACTTCTGGTACCAGTTGAAAGGTTCTGTAAGGTTCGGTTCTGGTTCCGTTGCCTAGGCTGGACCTTGGACAGGTGGATGTATAACCCCCTCACCGGTCGGTCAATTAAAACACAGACACGATATGCTGTATTAAAAATTGCAACTTGCTATATTTTGTCACAGAGTATTTATGCATATGCAGATGTTCCCCTTTTTTACAAGTTTCAGAGAATTGGGGAACAAGTTACCAGCCTCAGGATGCCTGCGGCTGAGCTAGCCTTTGACACGTCTCACACTTACACAATCACAGAGCTAAATGTCAGCACAATAACTAAAATACAAAAAAAATCCCACATAATCTATTTGTATCTATGACAAAAACCACAAAGCTTAAATGGTAGAAGAAAAACAAGAATAAAGTACATATTGCAATGTCTCTTAAGAGACCTATGTTATACAAAATGGAACCTTAAATCTAAAATGGAGTAGCAATAACAATATTTCATTATTTCATATTCCTTATAGGAGCCACCTTGGCTAACTGGATTTTTAATTTGCAGTTATTCTTGCCTTCACTTTATTGTGAACTGTATCAAGCCAGTATCAGATCTTGAGGCACATATTATGCACATATTTGTATAAGGTTTGTAACAAGGATTTGGGTGCTATAAATACACTCATATTATGGAGTATCTAAAAAACTGGACCTGTCAGTGGTTCATTCACCTAACAAAACAAACAAAAAATCTGTAGCTCAGGGTATAGGGACACCTCACAAAACTAGACAGACATCCAAAAAGACAAAGTTTCAAGTTTCATGTGTATGTATGCAAAAGCAATGCACACACATGTCATGTGTTCTAATGTAAATACCACTGATGTATAATAGATATATGAATAAGAGATGTAAAAATGTTAGTGTGTAGGTCACACACAGAGGTAAGTTGTCAAAGGTTCTCAATACAAAAGTTTCCAACAAGATATCAATAGTACCAAATATGGCCTATAAATGCAATGCCAGTATATTAAATGGATAAATACAGGGTTCCCTCAGACCGATAACACATCTGAGTGTATAAGTATTACACTTATTCCAAATAGGGAGGCCTAAACAGATAGTGCCGTGTAAACAAGGGAAAATGTATACCCCCTTTAGACACTGCTCCTGTATATACAGCTTTGCGTTCCGTGTGCAACGTTCCACAGGTATCATGCATTAAAATAAGAGCAAACAACTCCTCATGGTGCAGTATATAAAACCAGTGTAAAAGTTTATTCCAAATAAATCAGCATACTCACATTTAAAATGGGTAAAACAAGCGTGTCACCAGGTAAAAAAGAGCAGATGTTTCAGTTTTTTCGGGAGCAGTGATTTTAATAATGCTTAACCACTTGAGATCCGTCGAAAGACATCCACAGCGCGGCTCTCAAGTGCCGGGTGGACGTCCCTGGACGTCCTGTTGTTGTTGTTCCCTGTGCGTGCTGCTGGGGGCGCGCATCGGGGAAACAACGTGCCCGGCGCATCGCTCGGGAGCCAATGCGAGTGCCTGGCGGGCGCGATGTCCACCAGACACCCGCGATCGTCGGTAACACAGCAGGACGTGGAGCTCTGTGTGTAAACACAGAGCTCCACGTGCTGTCAGGGAGAGAGGAGACCGATCTGTGTCCCTTTACATAGGGACACAGCATCGGTCACCTCCCCCAGTCACCCCCCACACAGTAAGAACACAATGAGGGAATACATTTAACCCCTTCCTCACCCCCTAGTGTTAACCCCTTCACTGCCAGTCACATTTATACAGTAATTAGTGCATTTTTATAGCACTGATCGCTGTATAAATGTGAATGGTCCCAAAAATTGTGTCAAAAGTGTCCGATACGTCCGCCGCAATATGGCAGTCCTGACAAAAAAATCGCAAATCGCCGCCATTACAAGTAAAAAAAAAAAAAATCATAAATCTATCCCCCATTTTGTAGGTGCTATAACTTTTGCGCAAACCAGTCGCTTATTGCGTTTTTTTTTTTTTTTTTTTACAAAAATACGTCGAAAAATACGTATCGGCCTTAACTGAGAAAAAAAATCGTTTTTTTAAAAACAAATTGGGATATTTATTATAGCCACAAGTAAAAAATATATATATATTTTTTTAAATTGTCGCTCTTTTTTTGTTTATAGCGCAAAAAATAAAAACCGCAGAGGTGATCAAATACCACCAAAATAAATCTCTATTTGTGGGGAAAAAAGGACGTCAATTTTGTTTGGGAGCCATGTCGTACGACCGCGCAAATGTCAGTTAAAGCGACGCAGTGCCGGAAGCTGAAATTTCGCCTGGGCACGAAGGGGGTTTATGTGCCCAGTAAGCAAGTGGTTAAAGTGAAACAATAAAAGTGAAATATTTCTTTAAATTTCGTACCTGGGGGGTGTCTATAATATGCTTGTAAAGTGGCACATTTTCCCGTGTTTAGAACAGTCCCTGCAACAAAATGAAATTTCTAAAGGAAAAAAAGTAATTTAAAACTGCTTGCTGCTGTAATGTATTGTCTGGTCCCGGCAATATAGATGAAAATCATTGAGAAAAATGGCATGGGTTCCTCCCTCCAGTCCATTACCAGGCCCTTTGGGTCTGGTATGGGTATTAGGGGATCCCCGCACCCAAATAAAAAAATGGCGTGTCTCCTGCCCCAGGGGACATGTATCAATGCAAAAAAAGTTTTAAAAACATCAGTTTTTTCAGGAGCAGTGATTTAAAAAATGCTTAAAGGGCTTCCTGCTCCAATGTTGTCTGTATCCAGCGACGGGTGCTGGTGGTCTCCGGTCCAGCGATGAGAAGCTCCATCCATCCAGAGCGCAGCATCACCAACCTCCTCTCACCGCTGGACACAGCCCAGCGAATGACGCGGCTGAAGCTGTGACATTTCTTATATAGGGGAGGTGGGGCCACCCGTCACATGACCCCGCACCCTCTGACGCACCCTCTGAAAATGACACTGGCAGTGAAGGGGTTAACCAGTAGGTTGCGCTGTAGGGGTTAAGTGTTTCCTAGGGATTGCTTCTTACTGTAGGAGGGATGGGCTGTGTGTCACATGACACTGATCTCCGCTCTGACTACACGGAGCAAAGATCAGTGTCATTGATCTTGCAGTGCATTATGGGGCATTCCGCGGCACTCCAATTTCACAAGAACGCCCTATAATGTTTGCTGTTTGGCAAATGGGCGAACATTGGGCAATGTTTGAGTCAAACTTACGTTCGACTCGAACATCGAGCTCATCCCTAATGTCCATATAGGTTTTGAATTTATTAATGATTTAGCACCACCTTCTCTTCATGGGAAAGGGGTTGAATAAACCAGTATCTGTTAAACTCGCCTTTTTTTTAGACCTTGCTCACCTCTCCCCTCTAGTCCCTCGTTTGGCTCTATACTTCTTTTTAAACTTGCTCCCTCCCCGGGAAAAAAACTGTCATTATTGGAATAATTAACACTTCTCTGGGGAGGTGGATGATCATTGTAATCACCCTAATGACCACCACCCCCACCATTACCCAAACGACAAGGGAAGAGGCGCCTCTAGGTGTAGTGGTTTAAAACACAATTTTATTGTAAACATTAGTATTGGTCACTCACATTTTAGAGTGTGACAGGTAAGCATGTAAAAACTTGGAGGGAAGGAGATGTATCATCCAGTCCTTCGCTCACTTCCTGGTCCTGCTGGGCGCTGTGTCGTGGAGTAGTCTTCTCACCGCTGATGGAGGAAGCTGGCTGCGATGGAAGGACCTCAAACAAGGCTTGGGGTGCTGATGGAAGGCAGGCGGAGGGTGATGACGTCACCGGGTATGCGATGCGTTTCCGAGTGAACGGGCAGCACGTGACGCGTCTGCTGCACTTCTTTCTCAGCCCACTCTTTGTGTACCTATTATGCTACTTGATGCCTGTTGTATTGATTTCACTGCGCATTTTTTACTTGTTTTCCACCACTACCCATTCACATATGGACCACCTGGGGATGGCCCCAAGAATTATTGGTATAACCATGGGGAGGTCCAAGCTGTGGATGTTGGAGAATGTATCTATCATTACCCTTATATTTTTCGTCTTACCTTAAAAGGGGTTCAAACCTATTATGGGTAGCCACAGGAGGGGACGTCCACCTCCCCTCCTGTTTGTTTTGGGGCCTCCCCTACCACGGAAATGGTTATTTTTAAACAGTTAATTTAGCTAATTTCCATCCCATGTGTTGTCAAATAGGCATCAGAGCATAATCTATTTCTGCATTTGTTCAACATGTGTCTTGCTTTGCCTAATATAAATAGTTTTATTAACATTTATTAAATGAAGGTCAACGATTTCTTAAGAGTGTCAAAATCTGAACAAAATATTTTGAAAATCTCACACAATATATTGTTACTAAATGACAATATAAAGTTTCTATATTAACAAAGGCAGGGAAATAAGAATTAATATAATAAACCTCTAAAATGTGGTACATATTTTGATTAATGCATTAGGAGCCTTGTTCTCTGGCAACGGCACATGTGGAAAGTTAAGAAACTTAAATGGCAACTATAATTGTTATTGATTATTTTTACTTTCCATTTTTTACAGTAGAGACACATTTTTTGAGATGAAGAGGGTGATGGGAACAGTTGTCCTCAATATGTTTTTAAAGTAATTCTGTTTTTTAAACACCTATTAGATCCCACTAGAATTGATCTTTTATATCACATTTTGCTAAATACTGGAATTACCATTCAATTAGGTTGTTTCAGCCTTGCATTCTCAAACAACTTTTCTAAATAAGCCCATTGGGGACACACCTGAGCTTACTAAATTTCTATCTTATTCCCAAAATATATTTTTATAATTTCCTCTTTTACTTAGCCCTTTATATACCACAGAGTGTCTACTTAATGTTTTCTCTCAAGATTCAAACACATTTGATTCAGGGAGATTGTGTGAACGTTAGGTGAAAACATTGATAAACAAATAAATGTTTTTATTACGCAGAAATTTGCACTTTCTATTTTTATGAAATTTTCTATCTTTGTTATCTTTATCAGGTTGACAGAAAAGAGACTTGCCATAATTGGTCAGTTGTTATTTTCAGTTTTGGTTGCATCTGATTGAAGGGTGCACAGCAATAAAAGAAAAAACATGTTGAAGCATGTTTTTTACACATATTGAATAGAGTCAGAAAAAAAAATATTTGAATCCAGTCCTATTTTTATCACAACTGCTTGAAACTCTATCCTAAACTAAAATGTTCTACCTTTTGTCACGTTACAACCAAAAACTTAAATTTATTTTATTGATATTTTTGGTGATAGACCAAGACAAATTGGTACATAATTGTGAAGTGGAAGGAAAATAATACCCCTAACTAAAATCTAGTGGAAACAATTGCCTTCAGAAGTCACCTAATTAGTAAATAAGGTCCACTTATGTGAAGTTTAATCTCCTCACTAATAAATACAGCTGTTCTGTGAAGCCCCCAGAGGTTTGTTAGAGAACCTTAGTGAACAAACAGCATTATGAAGGCCAAGGAACACACCAGACAGGTCAGGAATAAAGTTGTGGAGAAGTCTATAGCAAAAAAAATATCCTAAGCTTTGAACATCGCACGGAGCACTGTTCAATCCATCATTTGAAAATGGAAAGAGTATGGCACAACTGCAAACCTACCAAGACATGGTCGTCCATCTAAACTGACAGGCCGGGCAAGGAGAGCATTAATCAGAGAAGCAGCCAAGAGGCCCACGGTAACTCTGGAGGAGCTGCAGAGATCCATAGCTCAGGTGGGAGAATCTATCCACAGGACAATATTAATCCTGCATTCCACAAATATGGCCTTTATGGAGGAGTGGGAAGAAGAAAGCTATTGTTGAAAGAAAGCCATAAGAAGTCCCATTTGCAGTTTGTGAGAAGCCATATGCGGCACACAGCAAACATGTAGAAGATTGTGCTCTAATCTGATAAGACCAAAATTAAACTTATTGGCCTAAAAGCAAAATGCTATGTGTGAGAGAAAACTAACACTGCACATCACCCTGAACACACCATCCTCACCATGAAACATGGTGGTGTCAGTATCATGTTGTTGGGATGCTTTTCTTCAGCAGGGACTGGGAAGCTGGTTATAGTTGATGGGAATATTAATGGACCAAAATACAGGCCAATCCTATGCCCCGTACATACGCACAGGATTTCCAATGGGAAAAAGTCCGTTGGGAATCCCGACGGGAAAAAAGAGAGCTGGTTATCTTTTTTTTGCCCACGGGTTTGGCAGTTTTCCTTTCGGAAAAACTGTGAGGGAGCATACACACGTATGTCCCGCGGTAAGCAGTCCTTTCTGGGTGGCCCCAGGGTTCTGTGGGCTCTGTGGGCTCTGTCAAGCTCTAGGCGGTTTTGAGGAATGTTAGGAATCAGACCCTGGATCACATGTTGTACCGCTGCTGGAATGTCAGTGATGGATTCAGGCAGACCTCTGATCCGGATATTATACCTCCTGGATCTGTTCTCCAAATCATCGATCCTGGAAAGAGCCACATCCAATTGCTCCTGTACTGTTTGGATATGCTCTGAGTTCTGGTTTGTGGCTGCCACAGTTTGATCAAGCTTGTTTTCTATAGCTTCAATTCTGGTGCCCAAATTCTGAAAATCTGCTTTTAATTCTCCTGTTACCTTGGTAGCAGTTTTAGAAAGTCCCCTATCCAGGAGTTCAGCCAGTGCCTGATATAAATCAGTCACTGAGAATGCAGAGGCTGCAGTCAGGGGGCTGACAGAGAATTGAGCAGCCTGACTTCCTTGGTTAGGTCCCATGAGGGGGATTGCAAAGTCCTCCTTATTACAGCCTACCAGGGTGTCATGGACCTTGGGATGCTAAAGTGTTTCTACTTGACATCTGTTACACAGGAGAGGGTTGCTAATAAATCATAATTCATGTATTACATGAGATGGGACATATTACAGGTGATTTCATGTGGACCAGAGTGACTCATTCCTCTGCATAACAGACTGTTGAAATGCTAATGTCCCACCACCAGCCAGCTCTCTATTTTAAAGGTTAATTGATCTATTGTGTGTGTGAAGAAGACCTGTGTTTACCCTTAAGAGATGTGTATTGTATCGTGGGGAATTGCAGACGAGACGCCTAGTCACCTCGTCAGGCTAAATGATTAGATATTTGGCTCAGGTTAATTATTCTGATTGCTTCATTGTTCTTTGATTGATGATAAGCTTGTAAACTGTATATAACCAGCAGAATGCTGCCATTAAAGAGAGTCCTGTTTGTACATACATACAGCCTGCCTGGTGTGTGTTCTTAATGGGTCTGAACGGCACTTAGCTGTAGTTCGGATCCCGGAACCTTGGATGACTGGACCATCAGACGTTGCAATCTGCAAGCTGACTCAATAGTAGCAGAGGAGTGTCGGGAGAGCATAACCGGGCGAGCAAAAGGTCTCGTCACACAGGGGTTCTGTAGAATTTATTGAGGGGGGTATATCTTGCTGATTATTCACTTGAACCAGGGGGTTAAAAAGTAGGGGAGTCGCTTCTGAAAGATTCCTTCCCTCAGGCATCTCCTCAGCTCTGCTCTTGTGAGGTGCAGCAGCAGCAGCCATCTTGGATTTCTGCCGTTTTTTGCAGTGTTTTTAAACAGCAAAATAACAGCTTTAATGTGTCCCTTTAATTAAGCCAAGTATATAGGGGGTGCCCTGGTGTCTGGGGGTGATGTGTGTAGCGGTGGCACGACTTCCAGACTGTTTTTGGTTCACTTACAGGTGCCGCTGGACTGGAGTGATGAGGAGCTCCCGACTCAAGCAGCCATCCTCCAGGCTCCGCCAACATAAATGTATTTTATTGATATTATGTGATCGATTAACACAAAAAAATAACTGTGAAGTGGAAGGAAAATGATAAATGGTTTTCATTTTTTTTACAAATAAATATCTGAAAAGTGTGGCGTGCATTTGTATTCAGCCCCCCTGAGTTACCAGCTTTGCACATCTAGGGAGTAAAAAGTTTGCCCATTCTTCTTTGAAAAATAGCTCAAGCTCTGTCAGTTTGGATGGACAGCACCTGTGAACAGCAGTTTTCAAGTCTTGCCACAGATTCTCAATTGGATTTAGGTCTGGACTTTGACTGGGCCATTCTAACACATACATATGGTTTGATCTAAACTATTTCATTGTAGCTCTGGCTGTATGTCTTGGGCCATTGTCCTGCTGGAAGGTGAAGTGTTTATCTGGAAGGCCCAGTTTCAAGTCTTTTGCAGACTCTAACAGGTTTTGATTCCTGGGGGTGATACAAGCTCTCTATTCCAACCCCAAGGCCCTAATCTGAATCCAGGGGTACTATTCTTTCCCAATAGACAAAGCTAGGGGTAACAGACAGGGATGCCCTCTCTCCCCAATCATTTTTGCAATGGCAATTGAAACCCTGGCAATAGCTATCCGACAGAACCCTGACATTCTGGGTGTATCATGCGGAGATCAAACTCATAAATGTGGGCTCTTTGCCGATGATTTACTATTATTTCTAACCTCTCCCATTACTTCCTTACCAAACCTCTACAGGGTCATTTCAGAATTCTCTAAAATCTCTGGGCTTCAGGTTAATTATGCCAAATCACAAGCCTTGAATGTGTCCCTCCCACCTTCCACAGTATCCCTCCTCCAACAGTCATTCAAATTTGAATGGTGTCCCTCATCCATCAAATATCTAGGGATTTCCTTAACAGCGCGTACAGAATCCCTATACACAAACAATTATCCTCCCCTATACCGAAAAATTACAGCAGACATGAATAACTGGGCTAAATATGAACTTTCCAGGCTAGGCAGAATTAACTCTATAAAGATGACCGTGCTTCCTAGAATCTTATATCTATTTCGCTCCCTTCCCATTTTCATCAGAAAAGACCAGTTGCAGTCTTTACAAAACAAAATACTCAAATTCATCTGGGGCAAGTCAGGTTACAGAATCCCCCAAAACCCCCTATATAACCATAGGAAAAGAGGGGGGCTGGGATTACCGCATCAATATAAGTACTTCTTAGCCGCTAGACTGGCTCAACTATCAGTAGTTTACTCCAAACTTGATAAACCGGACTGGGTCCACATAGAGAAACAGGCTGTCCCCCATCTTTCCCTAGACTACTTACTTTGGTGCCCCCAAAAGAGAAGACCACTCATTTTGTCTCTCTTCCTCTCTCAATCTTACGCCCTCTGGGATAGAATCTGTCACCTTCCAGCCCTGGTTTCGAAAGGGCAACCTCTAGCCAATATATTTCAAAAAACCCAAATTTTCCACCTGGAATGGACAATAAGGCCTTCAGTTCGTGGTTGGACAGGGGCCTGTACCGCATAGGACACTATTTCACAACCAAGGGCCCTCTTACCCTAGACCACTGTTTAACCAAATTGGATCTCCCTGACACTGAAAAATTCAGATTCAGACAGATATCACAATTACTACACACTCTATGGACAGAGAGACCTCTACCTCCCAAATTCACAGACTACGAGCTCTGGTGCGGGCAGGCCATGGGACAAAGGGGAGGGATATCTGTCATCTACTCTTCCCTCACTCGCCCGACCGAGAAGTCTTCCTACATGATGGCATGGGAGGCCGACCTCCAACTTGAATGGGACCTGGAGACCTGGCAAGCGGCTTGCTTTGATTCATTTCAGGGTATCTTAAATACTTCCTTGATGGAAGCAAACTTAAAAGTTCTCATGAGGTGGTACATGACTCCCGCCAGACTTGCGGCCATCTACCCATCATCAGATCCCAGTTGTTTTAGAGGATGCCAACTCCTGGGTTCGATGGTGCATGTCTGGTGGGAATGTCCCAGAATTAGACCAGTCTGGAAGAAGATTTTTAACCTCATCTACACAGTCACTGAATGCTCGGTCCCCAGGTCAGCATCTGTTGCTCTCCTAAACGCTCAGATTCCGGGTATATCCAAGCCCAATCAGAAGCTGATCCGATTTATGCTCCTCGGGGCTAAAATTACTATCGCTAGGGCTTGGAAACAACCCAGGGTTTCCATTAAAGCGGTAAACTGCAAGATTTCGTGGATCATGATGCAGGAAAAGCTGGCCAGCATCCTATCTAACACGAAACAAAAATTTGAAGCTGTATGGGAACCATGGGCGTCCCACTGTGGTTTATCTCTAGCTACTGGGGTACACCCTGGGCAACCTGCATCCTCCAGCTCTAGTTAGGCACATGCTCCCTTTCTTTTTCTCTTTCCCCCACTTCTCTTTCTCTTTCCTACCTCTTATCCTTTTAAGATAGTTGTTTGACTTAAGGGTAATGTTTTATATTCGTTTTTTTATAAAAACAATTTGGCAACACTATAGGCCTAATTGAATTCGTAAGTACGAGCTAGAAGTGCACTGAAGTCAAATTCGAACCCACTAATTTTCTTACGTATGCTTTTATTGGAGGGGGTGGATTGGGGGGGGGCCTGGTCGGGGCACATAATGATCCCATTAGGGGTGCCCGGGACAGGTAGGACTCCCCTGAGCGAGTGACCACTATATTCATTTTTTTTCCTCCCCTTCCCCTGTTAGCAAGCTCGTATATTTCTTTTAATCAGCCTACAATTGGACAATATCAAGTCGTTGAGGCCTTGTTGATGACATTTTGCCTTATTTGTTGAATGTTTTGATGTTGTAGACACAGCCTTTGGTCATACTGTAATTGTATTCTATATTTGGAAAAAAAAAAATCTACTGAAAGTAAAAAAAAAAAAAATACATTTATGTTTTTGTTTGTAATATTCCAAAATGTGGAAAATGTCAAGGGGTATGAATACTTTTTCAAGGCACTGTATATCCCTATGGTTACGGTTTACAGGATACATTCTGATACTAAAAGAACATCTTTGGAACCAATTTTTGTACTTTTTATATTATATATAAATATGTGTGCTTAATAAAAAAATATTCAAGTGGATTCTTCTTTGATGTGCATACTTTGGCAAAACAATCACTTGTTTCGTGTCTTCAACATGTACATGCTGTACATTATTCCAACTTTTCAATAAATTAACTAGGATCATTTAATCACATTTACATGTTTTGGTTATCTTGTCATTTCTCAATAGCCAGATGACTGAATTTCTATAATGAAAACGTCATACTGTCAACTCTGCCAAATCAGCTCTCTGATGCTTTCAAGCTGACATCTTGTAGAAAAATGTAAATACATTTATCAAACAACAAACTTTGCAGCACATGTATTTCTTTTTTATTGTGTTATAATTGTAATATATTTTGTTCATGGAAGACAAAAGAAAGAGAAGGGCACCAACAGCCTCATAGCATAGTCATGTAGTTTAAAATATGCTATATGGTATAATTGTATTGCACTCACAATTGTGGGAGGAAGATAGACAATCTGTTGTTGGTGTACTGCTGGAAACTGTGGCCAGATGATGGAAGAATATTCTCCCTTCACACCTGCCAGGTTTCCTCCTACCAGTGTCAGAGTGCAAAAAAACTCCTCTTCATCAGTCTTCATTAAAGACCATGATCTATATACAGAGACTCCTCACGCTTAATGCCTATCATCCTCCAACAATTGTTAGTGCATTATACATTGTTTTGATTTTACTCATCAACAAAAGACATGACTATATTATAAGGTTTTTGGCATCTCTGTCTTTCTTTTTTCTTCTATTATCCGGTCCCCCCAGCCATAGCTCAATGTAGCAGCGCAGCTAGTAGCCACATATATTTTCATATTCATTTACTCAGTTAATTTCAATGTCTTCTATATTTTACTTTGGTTCCCTATGGTCACCCCCCATTTATGAATGCTTTGTGGGCTATTAACACTTACTTTTACTAACCATTTGACCGATTGTTATTTCCAAATTGCTACATTATTTTAACCATATAGGCCCCCTAGTGGTCATGTCACTAATCGGAAGTTGTTCATAGTTTGGAATTGTGCACATTTAGCAAGCTCTTTCTATATATTTTGTTCATGCTTGTTAGTTGTGTATCAGAGAAATGTCCTAATTTTTATAGGGTACTTTTGGGGATTACATTAAATAGCCCAGTAAATTAGTGCATCCTTGTTTCCCTGTTTCAAATTGTCTACACACTTACCATTATAAAAGTGGTATATATGCACTGTGTACCTGTATATTTTATCTATGGTAATATGGGAAGCTAGGGATCACCAGCCAGACCCTTCATCAGACAATTCCATTGTCTGGGGCTCTGCATGACTGACCCAACGCTGCATCTCATTAGGAAACACCCATAGATAGTGGCCCATGATGACCGGTCCATGATCTTTGGTTCTATTTTTTTCTAAGGCTATAATTACTTTGTAGCCAGGTCATGCATTTGGGATCACAGTGACTGGCCAGCACAATATCTCTAGCGATGCATCCGGTGTGGCACATTCACCCCAAGGTGGGATAATTTCGCCCCCTTGAGCTATGTGCAGTTCTTGGTATTAGTCACCACCAGCAGGTCATAATAGTTTTTTTCTGGTTTCCCTGATAGGAATGAGGTAATAAAGCTGGCCCATGCCTCCCTCTTAAGGGTCAAAAAGGCCTCTACATCATCATGGGGAGTACGTTTCTGTAGGAAGTGGCTGGCCCTCGCTGTTACTGAGTTTCTCTGCTATAGCGGTCAACTGGGTTTTCACTGACTCCTTTTGATACTCCAGCTGTGCTACCTGTATAAGTAGGGCCAAGGTCTGGTCCTGGTGTGCCTGAGCTTCCCTGTGGTGACCTGTTGTGTTGGAGCAGCCTTCTGCTTGGCCTGCATTTATGCCTGGGTAGCCTCTTGCTGGGCCACAGTGGCCTGAAACAAGGCTTCTACAACCTCCTCCATGCTGCCCTTACAGGATTGCAGTACTTGTACTGCTCTCACCCTGGACAAACACAACAGGCACTGGCCCTTTAATTTTTTTTTACTTCAAATGACTTTTGTGGCTGGATTACCCACATCCAAGCACCAATCATAAAATGGATAGCTCTGGATCCCCAGCCAGCTGCTTGTAAATGTAAACAATCTTTATTGTTACTTCAAAAGCAAGCAAACAAAACAGTTTCCTTCAGCAAAGTAAATACAAACTGTCGGTAATTCTCGTACAATTCAAACTTTTGGCTCACAACCCAAAAACTTTTCCCATAACAGGGTCACATCCCTGTCTGCTTCAAGGGTCCAAAAGAGGAGGTTTCCAGCAACAGTCAATAGATCCACCACTCTGACTCCAAAAGTGTGTACTGCTACACACTTCACTTCACAGACACCAACATGCTCGGCCTGCAAACTTCCTCACCTGTGACACGATGGACCTCAACATTGGCCTTGCTGTAGAAGGTGCACCAACAGCAGTGTGCCATCATTTAGTACCTGTGTGATTCTGATATGAGGATAGACTCTTTGGAAATGGGATACTTTTTTCCATCTCATTGTGGCTCAAAGTTTAGTATACTTGCAGACTTAAGATATTAAAATCCCTCCTATATTCTTCCTGAATCACATACTGCAAGGATGCTTTGACTGGGTACCCAAAAGCATCGCCACAGAAGGAACAGAATAATTTTCTGCTGTCTCGAGGCCAGCAGAATGCTTTTCATGCTACAGTACCTTCATTCCTGAGCAACAGAGGCAGTATGAGAAAGAGGAGAAATTGAGGATGCATGCTTCACTCTTTCCAAACCCTAGGATTTGTATGTGGGTGGGGTGAGATTATTGCATGACACAGAGGACTGCAATTTGTGAAAAATATAATTTTTATGCTCAAATGTCTGCCCAAGAACCGCCGGATTTGAGTCATCAAAGAGAGGGACCACTATTGGGTGGCCACCCTAATAGATTTCTTATACAGGGGTAACATGGTGCATTGACTGCCACTATCCTAGAACCTATTTGTCATATTTTATTCTTGTAGAATTCTAATGACCAACCTGCTTCTGATCCTTCGATCCCTAAAGAAGAAGAAGAAGAAGTGGTCGTGCCGACTGCCGAGTGCCTCAGTGCTGGTTTCACTTCACAGCTGCAAACAACGCTGCCCTAAGTAAATTACCTAATTACTGTCAAGCCACTGTACAATATTTATGGCTATTGTCTCTCAAATAATACAATTCAATTCATTTTAAGATAAAACTTGCCTTCTCTCTTTCTCACTTACATTGCAACATTACCAAACTGCTTACATAGTGGCCAGCCCCTGTAATATTTATGGGTATTGTCTTTTAAATAACACACTCTACTCTATTTTCTATTTAAAGATAAAACCTGCCCTGTCTCTTATATGATGTCCTAACCAAGCTACTTACATACTGTCCTGTTTTATTTTTTTAAGTGCTCATGAGCTACTGTATCTTGATACTAGCACATTTCTACCAAACAAAATACCTGAAGTCTATATTTTTAATAGTTTACGAATAATTGGGAATTAAGGTATGGCACAGGGTTTAGGGAATGTGAGATGTTGGTTTAAAGTGCTTTTGTGCATATTTCATTATATGGTGCTGCTGACACTGTCTGTGAAAATTGTGCTGTTCCATAATACCACATACAGATTAGATGCATCTTTTAGGCACATAATTGAAAGTCCCAACCGTGAAATATTTGGAGATTCTAATGGTTCTTTCAGAGAAAGACAGATCAACAGCCAAAAGTTTGGTGAAAATCTTGTGACTTAATAATATGAACACAGCGAATCCACCATCACGCAAAGTGCACACAATACAAATTCCTGTGCAAGCGGGACATATAGTGCGATGATATCAGCCCGCCGCTCCTACTGACGCGTTGCGGCACTAATCTGACATCGCCTTGGGGCATGGGCAGCGTACTGACGCACCGCTTAATATAGTAAACACATAAAACCAAGCCTTGTTCTAAATATTAAGTGACTGATGCTGAAAACACCATCTTGTGTATGGGAAAACTGACACCCAAACTAAAAGCCCACCAGAGAGTGGGAAGCGCTAATAATCAAAACACTAACCCCAATATCGACATACACACTGCACCTCAACCCATATTGAACTGAAAATGAGACTTACATAGTTATCAAGTAGAAATTATGCTGGAAGCCATAATATTTAAAAAAATCACCTGTAGTTATGGATACTGGAAACTAAAATTTTTAAACAGCCAACTTTAAATGAAAGTCGGCATACAAACATGCATTTAAAGTTGGCTGTTTGAACCCCAGGACGACATCAGATTAGTGACGGAACGCATCAGTGGAAGTGACGTGCTGACGTCACTGCACAATACGTCCCGATTGCACGGCGTTTGTATTGCTGTCAGCCAGCCGCATTTGTACTGAAGCTTTTTATCGCATTTGTATACACTTTGCAAGCGATACTGTGTTTCATTTTTTATTTTTGAATAAACATCCATCTTGTTTTACCTATGGCGATTGAAGGAGAGGGTTTGGTTAGGATACCTATAATTTTGGAGATGAAACAGAATACTTTTTTTCCAGAAGGGATATACAGTATGTGGGAGCATTCTCATAGAATATGGACTAGTGAACCTGAAAAAGAACATCCCCTCCAACAGAGATCATCATCTAAGTTTGCAAATTTACACATTTGAATGGGAGTAAGGTGCCATCTGTGATGGATTTTTTGTCACATATCCCAGTAGTTAACACATTTTGATGCTATGTAATTGTGTTGTATAGCTTTCCGCCATTGAGAGTCAGAATAATCATGTAGACTCTTTTGTATGACATCAAAGTTAGTGGGGTTTAACATCAGATGTGGGTCATTCCAATTGGATGTAAAGGAGTTTTGCAGTTTTCTTTTTTATATATAATCTAAAGCAGGGGTCTCCAAACTGCGGCCTGAGGGCCAGATTTGGCCCTTTGCTAGCCTTTATCAGGCCCTTGGAGCACGATTCCTCCCACTGACACCAACATTCCACTGATACCAATGATGGGATACTATTCCTCCTATTGATATGAACACTACTCCTATTTACCACCAACCCTGAGACCATATTTATTCTCACTCATGCATAGCATATGGAATTTTTTGCCCCTGCTGGCCACAATCCGGGCCTCCTAAAGTCTGAAGGACAATAAACTGGCCCTTTGTTTGAAAAGTTTGGAGCACCCTGGTCTAAAGGGTCGGCGTTTTTCCATGTCACCTTTGAAGTCATATTGAAAGTACCCTCTCCCCACCTTATGGTAATTTTTATAAAATAATTTTTCTTTGTGAAAGTCTAACTCCATAAATATGTGAAAACCCCTTGCAGTGGGGTACACCCAAACTGCAAGGGTTAAATGGTCATTAATCCCTAGGGGATGATAACAGCAGGGCTATAGTCAGAGGAGGTGTAGGAGGAGGAACCTGGAAGAGTTTATTATAAGGTAAAAGTGATATACCAAATGTTTTAGACATAATTGGCGTTACCATTGCAGTGTGGGCACGGCCCCATTGCAAGTAGTCATTTTTAGGTTTCCATGGAGTTTAGGATTAAATTACCCCCATGGCAGTATTCAGCTAATACAATACACTTTTTTGACAATAGCTTGCCTATTAGCCTTGAATATGGCCAGAATTTAGTATCAGTAATGACTATTATAGATTTTAATTGGATTTGTAAGGCTTAGGCTTTGCAAATTTCTAATTGAACCTAGACAGAATCACCCATCCCTATTGTCAACATGTCTCAAAAATGTATATTTAAGATAAACTTGCAGTAATGATGATTTTCATATTTAAAGACAATACAATCTGGCCAGGTAAGTTAACCTATTTGATTATAAAGAAAAAGATATTCAGTGCATGTTAGCAGAACTATACTGTTCACTCCAGCTGTGTACACCTCAGCCCGTTTAAACTACAGGAAGTATTGTAAATATCTGCAGATTTTAATTATAATGTAGTTAAAACTATGTGCAGCTACAAATGCTTTTTTGGCCCTGCATACATTTGCAAATAGAGGGGAAATTTCACAGCATGTCAAGGTGAACATGAAATGATATAGAAAGGAACGGGCCCGCTGGAGAATTTGTTAGTAGTGAGAGCCACCTTTAGCAAAGCAGTGAGTTTCACTTATTGAAGCAAAAGGTTGCTAAATCAATGTCACTATTTAAAGCAATTCCTTGCAAAAAAAGTGAGAAAATACTGAGAAGTTTTTCTATTAATACTGCATCCCTTTCTATCATTTATGAAATTGTATAACTTTAGAAAAATGTTGATGTTGGGGACAGATTAATTTAAAACAGTACCCCTTGAAAAGTCGATGCTAGGTGTTTTAAAGAATGGAATGGTTTTGTTGCTTTAACTGACAATTGCGCAGTGGTGCGACACTGTACCCCAAAAAATGTATGCCTTTTTTTCCCCCCACAAATACTGATTTCTTTTGGTGGTATTTGATCACCTCTGTGTTTTTTCTTTTTTTGCGCTATAAACAAAAGAAGAGCAACAATTTTGAAAAAAATTGGGGTTATTTACGAAAGGCAACTCCACTTTGCACTACAAGTGCACTTGAAATTGCACTGAAAGTGCACTTGGAAGTGCAGTCACTGTAAATCTGAGGGGTAGATCTGAAATGAGGGGAAGCTCTGTTGATTTTATCAGCCAATCATGTTTTACTTTCCTTGCATGTTCTACTTTCAGTGCAATTTCAAGTGCATTTTGGATTTGCCTTTAGTAAATAACCCCCACTATCTTTTACATTTTGCTATAATAAATATCCCCAATTTTTATTTTATTAAAAAAAAAAATCCTCAGTTTAGGCCGATATGTATTTTTTTTACATATTTTTGCTAAAAAAAAAAAATCGCAATAAGCGTATATTGATTGGTTTGCACAAAAGTTAGAGGGCCGGATTCAGGTAGCCCAGCGTAATGATGTGCGGGCGTAACGTATCTCTGATACGTTACGCTGCCGTAAATTAGGGCGCAAGTTCCGTATTCATAAATAACTTGCGCCCTAAGTTACGGCGGCTTAACGTATGTGGGCTGGCGTAAGCCCGCCTAATTCAAATGGGGATGATGTGGGCGTGTTTTATTCAAATTAATGGTAACCCCGCGTATTTTATGTTTTTTATGAACGGCGCATGTGCCGTTCGTGAAAGAATCCCAGTGCACATGCTCGAAATTCCGCCACAAATCGTCATTGCTTTCGACGTGAACGTAAATTACGTCCAGCCCTATTCGCGAACGACTTACGCAAATGACATAAAAAATTCAAAATTCGATGCGGGAACGTCATCCATACTTAACATTGCGTACACCTCATAATAGCAGGAGCAACCTTACGCTGAAAAAGCCTAACGTAAACGACGTAAGCGGCCAGTGTAAATATGCACCCTAAGATACGACGGTGTAAGAGACTTACGCCAGTCGGGTCTTAGGCAAATGTCGGCGTATCTTGCTTTCTGAATACAGAAAGAAGATACGCCGGTGCATTTTTTTTATTATTTTTCTGTTTTACTAGTAATGGCGGTGATCAGCGATTATTATCGGGACTTCAATATTGCGGCTGACAGATCAGACACTTTTGACAATTTTTTTGGACCAGTAACCAGTACACAGCGATCAGTGCAATAAAAAATGCACTGATTACTGTATAAATGTCACTGGCAGGGAAGGGGTTAACACTAGGGGGCGATCAAGGGGTTAACCGTGTTCCCTAGGTGTGTTATAATGCTGGGGGGGGGGTGGGACTGACTCAGAGGAGAGAGAGATCAGTGTTCATACTTATGAAAACACAATCAGTCTCCTCTCCCGTGAGAGAACCGACAGATCCCGGTTCTCGATCTGTCACGAGCACCCACAGATCCCGGTTCTCGATCTGTCACGAGCAATCGCGGGTGCCCGGCGGTCATCGCATCGGCTCCAGTGGCGAGCCCCCTAGTGGTCAAAGGGCAAACCGACGTAAGGTAATGTCCTTTTTACCCAGGGGAGCCAACCTGCCGCAGTACAACTGCTTTGGCTGGTTGGAAAGGGGTTAAAGAGAAAATTTTACTATTTTATTGATTTTAATGATATTCACAAAAATATTTTGTAGATCCTACAATCCTTGGCAATTTATTATAACATAAATAAAAATAAAAATAAAATGTAAATGATTCCCACACTTTTTTGGGGGAAAGTAAATTGAGTGGTATTTAAATGCCAATATCATATACAGTAAACATATACTTACAATATTGGACACACTCAATCAAAGTCATATGTTGCATTTTTGAATGTAAATGTTATATCTCAATATACTGTTTCCTAATGATATCTTGGGCCCACGCTATAAGCATATGCAAAGCATTGGAGGGTAATCTACTTTGTGCAATCAGCACATGATATTCAAGACACCTATTTAGTCTGCTGCTTGTCTAGTGAGGCTGTGGATAATCTATCTTATTGCAAGGCTAATCCATCAAAAGCAGTAGTGTGTAGTGTACTCTGCCTTTTCTAATTATGACACTAATAAGTCATTAATAAAGTGTAAATGTCCTTTCTAGGACCTTCAGTGAGACTCTGGGAAACAGAAAGTAAATCCACAGTAATCTTGGAAAACTTTCCCTATACATGTGTAAAACCTGTATACATTATTAACAAAAACAAAAATTCATGAGACCATTGCAACACATTAGGGAATTATGTGAATGAAAACTGTTAATCAACAGCATGCTATACTGTCAGAATGTGCTGTTTACAGTATATGACATAACTTTTGAGCATCTCATTCTGCAAAGATTATTAAGGTGATTTATATTTGCATTTATATATGGTGTCAGAGTCTTGTATCCACTCCAGTGACTTTAGTAAGGAACAATTGCCTTTTGCTCTTTCTCTGCTTTTTCAATAAAGACAAGTTTATTCTCTATATCCAAAAGTTGTTCTCCAAAACACTGCTATTTCTGGTGAAATGACAAAGAGAACAAACAAGGTACTTTTAGATGGTATAGATAGAGGAACGGCATGCTTGTTTTATGATTGATACTCGCTAAGCAAACTACGCAGCAGCCAAGGGCGCACTGCCACCTAGTATGCAGCCATGGCCACTGGTATACTGATCACATTATACAGGATCTCACAATTGCTGCCCCAGGTCCCCCCTCCAGAGGAAGTTGACATTGTCCAGTCTCGGTTTTTCTCTGCCAGAGAAGTGTTAAAGTCTTCTGGCTCCACACACCAGCTCCGGAGCAGAGGATCTGATTCCATCCTGTCACAGAGACACCAACTTCTCTCCCAGCCAATCCCTGCTTAATGCAGAACATGAAGCCGCTCACTGCACTCTGGGAGATGTAGTCCTCCATGGCCCGCATACTCCTCTGTAAAATTTTACTCAAATACCCAAAAAATATTTCCAAACTCTGTGAGTGAGTTGCTTAGCAGTAGGGACGAGCCGAGCACCCCCCCCCCCTGTTCGGTTCACATCAGACCCTGCAAACAGACCAAAAGTTCATGTGAACTTTAAAACCCTGTTAAAGTCTATGGTGCTCGAATGTTTGAAATCTAAAGTGCTCATTTTAAAGGCTAATATGCAAGTTATTGTCCTTAAAAGTGTTTGGGGACCTAGGTCCTGCCCCAGGGGACATGTGTCAATGCAAATTTTATTTTTTCTAAAACTACCGTTTTTTCGGGAGCAGTGATTTTAATAATGCTTAAAGTCAAACAATAAAAGTGAAATATTCCTTTAAATTTCATACCGAGGGGGGTGTATATTATGCCTGTGAAGTAGCGCTTGTTTCCCATGCTTAGAACTGTCCCTACACAAAATGTCATTTCTGAAGGAAAAAAAGTAATTTTAAATCACTCGCGGCTATAATGAATTGTTGACTCCCGGCAATACAGAGAAAAAAGCACTTTCGATTTCTCAGAGAGACTTTTACAGGGTG
Source organism: Rana temporaria (assembly GCF_905171775.1). Lineage (NCBI taxonomy): Eukaryota > Metazoa > Chordata > Amphibia > Anura > Ranidae > Rana > Rana temporaria. The sequence continues at coordinate 324,259,270 of NC_053490.1, forward strand.
TTCCACGGCTTTTCGAATTTGCCGAGAACACCCCAAATTGCTCGCTGTTCGCCGAACAGGCAATGTTCGACTCGAACTCGAAGCTCATCCCTACTTAGCAGAAGGGCAGGTGTGTCAGGTGGGTCACATGTCAGGGCAAAGCTACTACATCACAATTATCGTAGAACAGTGATGGAAAACCTTGGCACCCCAGATGTTTTGCTCAACTACACTGCAGAGTGTGTGAGCATCATGGGAAATGTAGTTCCAAAACATCTGGGGTGCCAAGGTTCGCCATCTCTGTCATAGAGGATGATATACAGAATGGTATATGTGGGCTCGGCATGTAGAGACCCCAGGAAAATTGAGGAGAATGGATGACTGCTGATTACATGGAATTTGCTGTGAGTATATGGAGCTATGGGGCAGTGGCGGGTGTTTTTTTTTTTTTGAGGGGGTGGCAGACAACCACCTCCCCCAGTCGGCCGGTGGCACCCCCCGCTCGGTCGGGTCACCCCACCTGCACCCCCCTCCGGGTCTCGTGGTTGGTCATCCAGCCCTGCACTTACCCCGTCTAGGTTCCAATTGAGCAGCGTTTCTATGGTCTCCTCCACTGCAGTGCTCTGTGCCCCAAGCCCATCCTTTTTCTAAGCCTATTGGAGCCTATTGCAGCCTCTCTGACTCCTGTAGACTTTCTTTCTCTCTTGGGTGGAGTAGCCTCCAACTGGAACCCTTGGGTCTTCCTATGCCTCCATTATAGGGCCTGTGTGCACCTAAGCCAACACCCTGCTGGTCCTCACACGCTGTCATAACCGCAACTCATTTGTGAGTGCTAATGTTGCGAGTAGTTTTTATTACTTTAGCTTGGATAATTACATTTTTATTACAGAGAACACTATTTTGTCCTCTTTTTTTCTTCCATCATATGTGGTATGAGACCCACAGCTCCATCTATCTATAAACCATCACCCCAGGAGTGGGTAAAGGGCTCAGTGACCTGATTCAGGTTGAATCTATGAGGTGAGAGGCTTAAATATCTGTGGTGGAGGGATCTTACTCACCTGTCATTTGTCTTGTTTGCAAGATCAGCGGGAGAAGATATTTCCTATCCATATACATATACATGAAGTGTCACTCTTGGATGATTTCATATGGACTGTTATGTTATTTAGATTAATTGTTTTGTGCTGCACTATTCTCCTTTTTCAGTCCTACACAAAACCCAGACACAGGGTTGGAGATTCCATCCCACCCAAAACACTATGGAATCTCTAAACTACAGAGCCCCATCCAGGAATACCAAAACCTGGAGAAAGCTGCAAAATCAGTTTTCTCCACTCAACATCTGTGCTCTGTAGTCCTGTACTGAGCCAATGTGCAGACCCTCTGTCCTTTAAATTACCAATTTCACAGTGACAGCATCTCATACTGTCACATACCCCCCCCCCCCTCTTTGTTTTGACCCTGTATGGGGCAGAATACACCAGATCAAATTCTTGATTGGGGCACTTCTGCACCAGCTGTCAGCTGTGGAGGCCCAATCTTTTTTCTGTGTTTGTTTCCAGGCACACCCTAGCCTGAATCAAAACGGGTCCTATAGTTATGTATCCTCAGCCTACTACCTCTATCTTTGGAGCTCCTGAGCTCAATTTTTTTTTCTGGGGGCCCTCTGTCTTCCCCACTACTTCCTTTCAACTCACTTTCTGGGTTCTATAGTAAACCTGCTCCAAACAGTATATACTGTACATATACACTTTAAAAAAATATAATAAAAGATACAGGTTTAACCACTAGTGGTAGGATCTACATTGTTACATTAGCAATTTACTAGTGTGTCTGAAATATTGTCTTTGGAAATTGTTAGTACTTCTTCATATGTTTACCAATTTAAACCTGAATTCCCTCTAGTACAGAAGGCCAACTGGAGGCCAATATACATGTGCATGATGAAAAAAATGCTTTGAAAATATTATATATATTTTTTTTATTCAAATGTGGCAAAGTAAACAGACAAAAGAAAGATCTTCATCAAATGATTACAGTGACTCTTTAAATCACCTTTAGCTTAACAAAAACAGCATTACTTTGAAATGGTACTCTAATAACATACACAGTCGTTGATTTCAGAAATATGTTTACTGTTCGGATTCGAATGGCATTCGATGTAAAATTGGATTTGGATTTGAATTTCAATTAGAATTTTGGAAATTCAGACAAATGTTGTTTTGTTATTCATAGCTTTCAGTAAGCTTTGTTCATACTGTAATTTGGGTAAACGAACTACACATGTCTAGGGGCCAACCCTAGAACATTTGAACATTAATGTCTAGACAGAGACCGCATCCTTAGTACACTTTTGATGGTTATTTAGCATACCCAGCTATCACAATTATTCACTACTTACTATTCATAAATAGCAACAGTGTTGTCAATTGTGTGGGTTTCTTCAGTTTGCCAATGGGCTGTCTACCTAACAGACCTAATAGGTAGTGTTGGGCGAACACCCGTTCATTTGTTTGGTCCACCAAACGCTCCACAATTGAAAGCCCTGATTGGCTGAAGCAATGAAGGCTTTGCCCAATCAGGGCACAGAATACTTTGGGCCATGATTGGAGAAAGTACAGTGCCTTGATAAATTATTCATACCCCTTGAAATTTTCCACATTTTGTCATGTTACAACCAAAGACATAAATGTATTTAATTGGGTTTTTATGTGATAGACCAACACAAAGTGGTCCATAATTGTGAAGTGGATGGAAAATTTAAAATATCTAAAAAAGTAAAAAATATTTGAAAAGTGTGGTGTGCATTTGTATTCAGCCCCCTGATACCCTAACTAAAATCTAGTGGAACCAATTGCCTTCAGAAGTCACCTAATTAGTAAATAGAGTCCACCTGTGTGTAATTTAATCTCAGCATAAATACAGCTGTTTTGTGAAGACCTCAGGTTTGTTAGAGAACCTTAGTAAACAAACAGCATTATGCAGGCCAGGAAATACACCATACAGATCAGGGATAACGTTGTGGAGAAGTTTAAAGCAGGGTTAGTGTATAAAAACATATCCCAAGCGTTGAACATCTCACAGAGCAATGTTCAATCCATCATTGGAAAATGGAAAGGGTATGGCACAACTGCAAACCTACCAAGACATGGCCATCTACCTAAAGTGACAGGCCTGACAAAGAGAGCATTAATCAGAAAAGCAGCCAAGAGCCCAACTCTGGAGGAGCTGCAGAGATCCACAGCTCAGGTGGGAGAATCTGTCCACAGGACAACTATTAGTCGTTCACTCCACAAATCTGGCCTTTATAGAAGAGTGGCAAGAAGAAAGCCATTGTTGAAAGAAAGCCATTAAAATTCCCATTTGCAGTTTGCGAGAAGCCATGTGGGGGAAACAACAAACATGTGGAAGAAGGTGCTTTGGTCAGATGAAACCAAACGTGAACTTTTTGGCCTAAAAGCAAAATGCTATATATGGTGAAAAACTTACACTGCACATCAACCTGAACACACCATCCCTACTGTGAAAACATACAGCCAGAGCTACAATGGAATGGTTTAGATCAAATCATATTCATGTGTTAAAATGGCTCAGTCAAAGTCCAGACCTAAATCCAATTGAGAATCTGTTTCAAAACTTGAAAAGTGCTGTTCACAGATGCTCTCCATCCAATCTGAGAGATCTTGAGCTATTTTGCAAAGAAGAATGGGAAAAAAGTTCACTCTCTAGATGTGCAAAGCTGGTAACATGACAAAATGTAGAAAATTTAAAGGGATATGAATACTGTACTTTTTCAAGTCACTGTATTGATGACTGTGCCCCATCATGGCTCATTGCTTATAGACCCACCCCACACTATAAAATGTTCCTTCACAGAGCAGCCATTTTCAGTGTGGTATTGTAATGGAGATAGATAGAACTGGGCTCTGTTCATTGCTACTAGCGAATTAATGTACTATAGTGTTCTATTGTGATTATATTGTGTAAAGTAACAGTGTTGTGTGAATATAGAGATAGTACAGTGTGAGTGTAGTGCAACCTTCCCTTTTTATTTAAGTGTCAGTTTAGTGTGTCAGGGCAGGTTTACTGTAGTATATTAAAGTGTGTCAGTGTAGAATATCAGGATAGTTTTACTGCAGTATATTAAAGAGTGTCAATGTAAAATGTCAGGGCAGTTTACAGCAGTATATTGTAGTGCATCAGGACACTTTTTCTAGACTTGTGCACAACGGAAAAATTTGTTTAGTTTAGTTTCTTTTCGGTCCTGTTGATTTGTAATCAATCGTAATTTTGCTAAACTAAATTTTTCGTGTTTGGACTCGTATTTTCGCAAGTGACATTTTTCGTTGAATAAGAATGATTCGTATTAATCAAAGCCTTATTTTTATTTGATTTATAATTCGTACTTTCGGTAGAGTACATTGTTTTTCGTTGATTCTGGACACAACTCCTACTTTCATAACTTTTTCTTGGTTCGTTGATTCGTAATTTTCCGTGTCTCTCTCACAATGGCGCTGTCTAACATGCTTCGAATGGATTCATACCTTTCTAAATACGTTGCGGTTATTTATAACAATTCGAAATCTCATATTTTACATTTGTCTTTGAAATGCGGCTATAATCTCCACCACTGTACATCATTTTGAGAGGGAGTTCAGTACACAGTGAGGGAGGAGCAGAGAGCAGAGCAGAGTAGAGAGTGGTATTATTGGATTTGTGGTTGTTTCTTTGTGGTTTGGTGCTTTTGGTTAAATTAGAATGTCTGGGAGTGAGAATGGAAGTGCGAGTCTTGTGAGTGAGAAAGTTGGTGTTGGTATGAGAGTTGTTGATGTGAGTGAGAGTGGAGGAGCAGAGGGGAGCGGAGGAGCAGAGGGGAGCAGAGGAGAAGAGGGGGGACTCAGGGGAGAGGAGGAGTGTAGGTGGAGGGGAGAGGAGGCGTGTAGAAGAGGGGTGTGGAGGGGAGATGAGGAGGGTAGGGTAGGGGCGTGGAGAGGAGGAGTGTAGGGGAGGGGCATTTAGGGGCAAGGAGGAGTGTGGGAGAGGAGGGGCGTGGAGGGGAGAGAAGGAGTGTAGGGGAGAAGGAGGGGCATGGAGGGGAGAGAAGGCTTGAAGGGGAGAGGAGTGGAGGGAAGATGAGGTATGGATGGGAGGAGAGGCGCGGAGGGGAGAGGAGGAGTAGAGGTGAACGGAGGCATGGAGTGGAGCCAAAGCATGGAAGAGAGCATGCCCATGGAGGTGGAGTGGAGCGGGAGCATGGCCGAAAAAGGAGGCGTGTGTCCCCCTCTTACATCTCCTAGAAGAGATTGCTGACGCCGATGTGCAGCAGCGCCTGTGAACTAAGAGACGGAGAAGATCAAGGGGGTCCGAGAGGAGAATTCTGCATTGGTTGCTGCAGTGAACAGAGACAAAGTAAGACTTTCAGCCTAAATGTCTCAACCTCTGCGAAGAGAGCAGCCTGGGAATGAGTCCGGGGCGCAGTGAATGCAGTCTCCAAGGTTCACAGGGCCACCTCTGGCATCAGGCACATGTAATTATTCAAATATTATATCACTCTTAGAACACAACACATATATGTGAAAATTACACAGTATAGTAGTCTAATCAATAAAAAGTAAACTGAGTTGAACGTAACAAAAATATTTATTTGGCACAGACACATACAGAAAAGTAAAATGTAAAATAACATTGCAACTTATATTAATTATATTGTTTTTTCATTTGCAGGTTTTATGATTGACAGTAGATAAAAAGATAATGAGGCATCTCCTGGCCCAGTCTACTGGAGGAAAGGCTGTGGTCTTAAGACAGTTGGAGGCAGAGCTAAAAGATGGTCGGCTTGCATATGAGGATGTCCCTGGAGTCAGCAGCAAGGGTCCAGCTGAGCATCAAAGAGCTGGTGAGTAGGGATGAGCTTTATATTTGAGTTGAACATGAGTTTGACTCGAACATTGGCTGTTTGCTTGTTCGGCGAACATCGAACAATTTGGGGTGTTTGCGGTAAATTCGAAAAGCCGCGGAACACCCTTTAAAAGTCTATGGGAGAAATCAAAAGTTCTAATTTTAAAGGTTAATATGCAAGTTATTGTCATAAAAAGTGTTTGGGGACCTGGGTCCTGCCCCAGGGGACATGTATCAGTGCAAAAAAAGTTTTAAAAACTGTTGTTTTTTCGGGAGCAGTGATTTTAATGCTTAAAGTGAAACAATAAAAGTTAAATATTCCTTAAAATTTCGTACCTGGGGGTGTGTATAGTATGCCTGTAAAGTAGCGCATGTTTCCCGTGTTTAGAACTGTCCCTGCACAAAGTGTCATTTCTAAAGGAAAAAAAAGTAATTTAAAACTACTCGCAGCTATCAATGAATTGTCGGTCCTGACTTAATAGGGTATTCCCTGCTTGCCAGGGAAGGCTTTCCTGGGCAAGTGGGGAATACCCTATTACGTTGGCGGGGCGGGGTCACCTTCCCCCAAGCGGGGAATACCCAATTTCGTCAGGTGATCCCGCCCCCTCTTACATCATGGGGGTTTCGTGTAGAGTGGAGACTGCAGCATCGCTGGACATCGGATCACTGCGAAACATAGAGAACAATGCTGGACAGACTGGATTTTTTTTGTTTTTTTTTTAATAAAGGACTTATCCCAACTGTGTCTGTGTTTTTTTTTTTTTTTTAATTTTTTACACTTTCTCTGTGAAATGGTAGGGTTACTAATTCACATGGGGGGGCGGAATCTGGGGTTCCCCTTTGTTAAAGGGGGCTTCCAGATTTCGATAAGCCCCCCGCCCTTGTCCCCATCAACATGGGGACGTCCTCCCCATGTTTAAGGCATGTGGCCTGGTACGGTTCAGGGGGGGCGCTGTCTCGTCCTCCCCTCTTTTCCTGCTGCCTGCCAGGTTGTGTGCTCAGATAAGGGTCTGGTATTGATCTTTGGGGGGACCCCACGCCATTTGAAAAAAAAAAATTGGCGGAGTTCCCCTTAATATCCATACCACACCTGAAGGGCCTGATATGGAATTTGGGGGGACCTCCCTCTTTTTTTTTGGTTCGGGGTTCCCCTTAATATTCATACCAGACACAAAGGGCCTATAATAAGGCTTACCTGTAGGTAAAAAGAATATCTCCTAAACCTGTACTGTTTAGGAGATATTCCAATCGCAATTAGCTGCTGACTGCAGCGGCGCATGCGCAGGGGGGTTCCTCGGCTAAATGCCCGGCAGCCCCTGGACCTTGCCGGAAAGAAGTCTCCCGTGCTCATGCGCGTGAGTGACAACATCGCCGCTCCAGCCACTCACAGCGCTGGATAGGTGATAACCAGAAGACACGCCGAGGCAAGATGACATCAGTCCCCCACACCTCATTCCAAGGTAAGTATTTCATAATGAGCTAGTATGCAGTGCATACTAGCTCATTATGCCTTTTGCCTTTCAGGTATGTATGTTAAAAAAAAAAGCTAATGCGGGTTTACTACCGCTTTAAGTACCGTAGTTGGCGCCATTCCACAAGTGTTTGCAATTTTAAACCGTAACATGTTCGGTATCTATTATTTGGCGTAACATCATCTTTCACATTATCCCAAAAAATTGTGCTAAATAAATTTACGGTTAATTTTATTTTTTAATCCTGTTAATTTCTCCTCAAAAATTGCTTTTGTAAGACCGCTGCTCAAATACACGTGTGCCCTAAAATATTGCAACGACCACCATTTCTTTGCTAACAAAATATAAAAAAAGTTTGTGGTTCTGAGTAATTTTCCAGCAAGAATTAATGATTTTAAATTGTAAACAATAACTGTCAGAAATAGGCTTGGTCCAGAAGTGGTTACCTTAACTCTTTTATTCTATCTTTAACTGAAGCCTGAGCCGTATCCCAGACTCTCCAGCGCCATCTTCTGGCAGAAAGCAGTGGCCCATTACTCCTCAACGTAAGTAGAGTACACAAGCTGCCAATATAAAGAAACAGGACACAAGGCACCGTCATCATGGGCACGCCTGGGGTTTTTCGCCTTCCTCTGGACCAATCGGGGAGAGAAGACTCAACGGTGGACGGCTCACTTGGACAGTCTTCCACCCGTCACGTCCGGCGTCTCGCGGCTCTTCCCGCATCCGCGCCAGACCAGGCCTCATTCGCGGCCGCCGCAATTAGGAAAGACTGACGACAATGTGACTGGCGACAATGGCTAATCTGCGATACTCTGCGGACTCTATTCGGGGTCTGAGACAATTCGCAACAGCATTACCAGCCGTCACCAAAAAGGCCTTAAAAATAGAGCAACTTTTGAGATTCGATCGACGATCGACCATCAAAAATGTAAACTATTTAACCCAGCTCAAGCACATATCATGTGCTTTGATCAACACAAGATCGGCAGTAAAACACCGATTAGAAATCCACGATTTCTTACTACAAAACGATCTAGACTGCCTCTTTATTACAGAAAGCTGGCTCTCAGACGACTGCAACACCATTCTCGGAGAATTGGTGCCAGAAAACTATCGCATTATAACGGAAAACAGAATAGGGCAAAGAGGAGGAGGCCTGGCGGTGATCCACAAGAATCACATTACAATCACTAAGCCAGCCCTTCAAAATCCTCTTCCATTCATGGAAACCCTTACTCTTCAACTTCAAACTTCCCCCCAGGAGACTGTTCACATTCTCCTCTGCTATAGGCCACCTGGGCCAAAATCGCAGTTTTTGCCAACTTTAACGGAGTTTATATCCACTTATACCCTTAACAGCAAACACCTTTTGCTGCTCGGGGACTTCAATCTCTGGGCCAACTCCGCACAGGATCCCATTGCAGACGCCTGCATCGATCACCTGGAGGGATTAGGGCTACAGCAACTTATATGCGGGCCAACACATGCTTCAGGTCACACACTCGACCTAATTTTCAGACAAAATCTGAAAATAAGCATTTTAGAAAATGAACCATTGCCATGGACAGACCACCATGCAATCAATTTTATAATCTCCAAAATTCCCCCAGTGATAAAAGCACCCAAGCCGGTGACAATACACTGGGCTAGATCTCAGAAGAAGCTCCATTCGGAACTCTTTAAATCTACCTTGGGAAACAGAATCAAAACAATCCATCCACATCAAACAGCCGCAGATACACTGGATGCCATAAACGCAGCCCTGCTACAGTCAGCCGATTTAGTAGCACCGAAACGCAAAGCCTGCATCCGAAAAAGAAAGTCTGGCTGGTTCAACAACCAGCTGTCGCTTCTGAAGCCAGAGCGCAGAAGGGCGGAAGCCGCCTGGAAAAGAAGCCCTGCAGAGGATAACCTCATCATCTACAAGGCAATAACAACACGATATCATAAAGAAATCTTCAAAGCCAAGAAACATCATTTTTCTATGGCGATTAACAGCGCCCTAAACCGCCCCCGCGAACTCTTCAAGATGGTCACCCAGACCATGAATCCAGGATGTCTTGAAGTCCCCAACTCAGACACCCAAGAGTTCTGTAATGAACTATCGGATTTCTTCATCAACAAAATTGAAAGAATCCGGGAAAGCATCTTGCAAAACAATACCCCCCTCAACCCCACCGTCAATCAACCACAAAACACCCACAGAAACGCTCTACAATCAACAAAGTTCACTCTGGAACTGATCTCCATCGATACCACAAAAATATCATTGGTGCTTTGCGGAACAGCACATCGCCCAATGATATCATCCCCACCAAACTGCTGAAGGAATGTGCCGACATCCTGGCACCACCCATCACACAGCTTATAAACCAGTCATTTAAGGAAGGCACAGTGCCATCCCTGTTGAAAGAGGGCACAATCCAGCCTATCTTGAAAAAACCTAACCTGGATCCCAAGGACCCAACTCACCGCCGTCCCATAACAGGCCTAAATGTTCTCTCCAAGATAATGGAGAAAGTAGTGGTACAACAGCTGCAACAGCATCTAGATACCCACAATCTACTGGATCCATTACAATCAGGCTTCCGTCCCGGACACGGGACAGAAACGGCCTTACTCAAAATATGGGACGATGCCCTCGAGGCCGCAGACGAAGGAGAATCTTGTCTCCTGGTTCTGCTGGACCTAAGCGCAGCCTTTGACACGGTAGACCACAAACTGTTACTGATGCGACTAGCCAAGGTAGCAGAAGTCGCAGAAGGTGATTTACCATAGTTTTCTTCCTTTCTTGAAAACCGATCACAAACAGTTAAATTGGGTTCTTTCACGTCGGAAAAGCGCACGGTGTCATGTGGAGTCCCCCAAGGATCCCCCCTGTCACCGGTGCTTTTCAACATCTATCTTCGCCCTCTCTTTGATATTATCAGTAGCCAAGAACTACTCTATCACTCTTATGCAGACGATACGCAACTGTATTTTCGCATCTGCAACAAAAAGGATCATCATCCCAGTTTAGAGAAATGTCTCTCTTTGATAGAAAACTGGATGACAAAGAGTTATCTTAAACTCAACAGTTCAAAAACAGAACTCCTTATGTTTCACGCCAGCCGAAAGAGTCAACTGGCAACAACCTGGACCATTCTGGGCCAAATCATCACCCCTAGCTCCAAAGTCAAAAGTCTCGGGGTCATCTTCGACACCTTCATGACAATGGACGCACAAATAGGGTCAGTAGTCAGCGGAGCGCACCATCTGTTGCGCCTACTACGCAGACTTATTCCATTTATCCCCAAAGAAGACGTAGCAGTCGTGGTGGGAACAATCGTGAATTCCAGACTGGACTATGCTAACGCCCTGTACCTCGGACTCCCAAAGTACCAAATCTCCCGTCTGCAAGTCGTTCAGAATACGGCCGCCAGACTGGTGACTGGGAAAAAAAAATGGGAATCAATCTCACCTTCGTTGAGAACCCTTCACTGGCTGCCAGTAAAAGACAGAATTGCATTTAAAGCACTCTGCCTGACACATAAGTGCATCCATGGGAAGGCTCCGCAATATCTTTGCGACAAGATAGAACCTCACAATTCGAATCGCGTTCTGCGATCCACCGACCAAAATCTGGTCAGGGTACCAAAAACCAAATACAAGTCCAAAGGAGAAAGAAGGTTTGCTTTTCAGGGTCCTAGACTATGGAACGCTTTACCAACCAGCATTCGGTTGGAGGAAAACCACCTGACTTTCAGAAGACAGATCAAAACTCTGCTCTTTTGATGTCATGAGACACGAACAACTAGCGCCCAGAAGTGATTCAGTTCACATGCGCCGCGCTTTATAAGTTTTTCATTCATTCATCATCCACACTTTACACGCAGGCATTATAAAACATATAAAAAGCTATTTAACAACCATCCATTTTCAAGTTCATACACACACCTCAAACTAGGGGTCGACCGATTATTGGTGGCCGCTTTTTTGTAATAATCGGTATCATTCACAAACTTACCAATATTAGCGATATTGCTTCAAGAGTTTATACTTGCAGCTGCAGACATCACCCTGATACCGTTCTTTAGAGCAGATGGTCGGCTTTCTTGTAATAACCGATGCAGCTAAGCAGCCACTTGACTGTTATTACAAACAACGGGAGGAGATGTCCTCCCCAGAAGTGCAGTCACAGTAAATCTGAGGGGAAAATCTGAAATGAGGGGAAGCTCTGCTGATTTTATTATCCAATCATGTACAATCAAAAACATTTTTTTTTTCCTTGCATGTCCCTCTAAGATCTACAGTGACTGCCTTTCCAATTGCACTTGTAGTGGAAAGTGGACTTGCCTTTAGTAAATAGACCCACTGTTTGTATGTGTAACCTATAATTTTGTATTCTATTTCTAGTAGGGTTGTCCCGATACCACTTTTTTAGTACCGAGTACAAGTACTTTTTTTCATGTACTCGCCGATACTGAATACCGATACTTTATTTTTATGTCATGTGACAGTTTTCAAACCACAATACAGACTAATGATTTGAAGAATGTTCCTTACATTGGTGGTCATTGGGAAGAATGTTCCTTACATTGGTGATCAGTGGGAAGAATGTTCCTTACATTGGTAAACAGTGGGAAGAATGTTCCTTACATTGGTGGTCATTGGGAAGAATGTTCCTTACATTGGTGATCAGTGGGAAGAATGGGCCAGATCCACAAAGCAAATGCGCCGACTTAACTCGAGATACGCGGCGTAATTGAAATTTACATGGCGCGTATATTTGCGCCTGATCCTCAAAACGAGATACGCCTTAAAATCCTGTTTTTCCGTCCTACCTAAAATAATTACACCGGCGCTTTTTCTGTGCGCAAATTACGCTCGAAACGCCTCTGTTTTGATAGGCAAAGATGCAAATGAGAGAGATAGGGCGATCCACAAAATTAAGTGTGTGCGCCGTAGATTACGCCCTGTGCGCTTCTGTTAGTTTCAATGTGTAAAGTTACACTTTATGGGCCAGATTCACAAAGAGATACGACGGTGTATCTACAGATACACCATCGTATCTCTGACGTAAACTGGTCCTATCTATGCGCCTGATTCATAGAATCAGTTACGCATGGATAGGGCTAGATCCGACAGTGTTACAATGTGTTACACTGTCGGATCTTTTTTTCAATTTAAAAATGGCGCCGGGGGCGTTCCCGCTGATTTACGATAAATAATATGTAAATCAGCGAGATACGCAAATTCACGAACGTACGCGGATCCGTCGCAGTGTTCTTGCATCGTTTCCGTAGCGGTTTTTCGTCGTATACTTACCCCTTCTTTTATCAGGCGCAGCCAATGTTAAGTATAGCTGACGTTCCCGCGTTGAATTTTAATTTTTTAACGTCGTTTGCGTAAGTCGTTCTCGAATACGGACGGACGTCGTTTACGTAAGCATCGCAACCACTGACGTCCTAGCGACGTCAGTGGGAGCAATGCACGCCGGGAAATTTCGCGGACGGTGCCTGCGCATTTAAATCGGCACGGGAACGTGCCTGATTTAAATAGTACACTCCCCTAGCCGCGGAATTTGAATTCCGCCGGGGGATTTAGGATCCGCCGTCGCAAGTTTGTAGGTAAGTTGTTTGTGAATTAGCCACTTGCCTCCTAAACTTGCGGGAGCGGATCTTAATTCACGTAGAACGAGCGGATCTATAGATCCGCTGCGTTACGTGAATCTGGCCTTATAAAAGCAGCCCTAATTTTACACATGCCGTGTAAAGGTCAGCTAAAGCAACACCATTAAGGAAGAGCTGAGCACACACACTTGCTGGACTACAATCTGTATGCCAACATGCCAGGGGCATCCATGCGCATAGCTAGACTAGTGACTTCAGTGACCGAGGGTACCCCCTCTTCTGAGGGAACAGCAGTCAGGAGACGCCTCGCAGAATGCATCTTTGCACAGTAAACACACACATTAATTATGTCACAATGAGAATGCATAAATGCACACCACTGTGGTCCCTAGCACAGACATATCACATGCACATCTAATTGGATTAGATCCAAGTACCCCCCCCCCCATTGGTACTTGGGAGCAGTAACGCCACGCCACGGCTCCAATTCTGTTACTGTGCATTCAGGAACCTGGGATCACTTCTCCCTGGTCCTGGGGATCCCTTATCCACCAAAACTGAGGGTGACACCCTTATTTAATCAGGAATGCCACCCCACACATTCACACATCATTCACACACATAAACCAAATCATAAGTACAGTATACAAAACAAAATCATAAAAATATAAAAAAAAAAAAAAAGTACCCCGGCGTTTGCTCTGTCTGGGCTGCCCACGGGCACGGCCACGGGCACGGCCACGGGCACGGCCAACTGGAGAATCTTCATGGGGGGGGTGTCAGCAGGGGAGGGAGTATCTTCATGGGGGGGGGTGTTAGCAGGGGAGGGAGTATCTTCATGGGGGGGTGGGTGAGCAGGAGAAGGAGGAGCCTCCCCTGGTGTCTGTCCTCCTGCTGGCCTGCCCTCCAAGGCCACTGCTATCCTTGTGAGACAGACAGTGATGGCAGCCGTATTGGCCTGGCCAGCCCGGGTATTGTCCTGGACAGCCCGGGTATTGTGCTGCACAGCCTGGGTCAGGGCAGTCACCTCCTGGGCCATGCCTGTTGTGGGGGTCTTCAGGTCCCACAAACATGTGATGACCGCCAATGAGTTGGTGGCCACATCAACGAGTGACTCCTTCATTACACCCAGGCTGTTCTCCATCTGGGTCAGAGTGACTTTTATCTGACCCAGAGTGCGGGTCTGCCGGGCATTGTCCTTCTGAAGACTGGCCGGCAGACGCTTGGCCACCCCCCTGGTCTCCTGGGTCGACATCCTGCCTGCCCCTGAGGCTTGTGGCCTGGGAGGAGGGGGGAGAGGGACCCTTGTGGGTTGCGGCCTGTTGGGGGAGGAGTGGGAGGGGCTACCCCTGATGGTGGCCTGACTGCTGCCAGCCTCTGGGGTAGGCTCTGGGGTAGCCTCAGGGGTAACCTCAAGTGTAGCCTCAAGGGTATCCTCAAAGGTCATCATATCAGAGGCCAAAAGGACTTCCCGGCCAATTTGAAGATCTTCTTCCTCCACCCCCTCATCCTCCTCCCCCTCATCCTCCTCCCCCTCAACCTCCTCATGAGGGGAGGTTTGGCCACTCCCCTCCCCTGGGGAATCCTCAGCAGCCTCTTGTCCTTGGGGTGGTGCAGCAGCCTGGCCTGATGGGCCAGCAACCTCCTGGCCTGATGGGCCTGCAATCTCCTGGTCATCTGTGGAGGACACAAAACAATCACAGGTTTGAGGATCAACACACTTGGCACATCTTCCCTTCCCCCACCCACACATGCTAATCACCAGATAGAAAAACCAAAAACTTACCTGGCCCCACAGGAACACCTGTCTGATATCCACGCAGGCCCACCACCTGCTCTGGCTGGAAACACTGGGCCATTGCCCATTCCTCCTCACTCAGATGGATGGGGCAGGGTCCCCCTCCTCCAGTGCCCCTGGCATGGGCATTGATCTTAGCCACCTTGTTCCAGACCACGCTCTTTAGATCGTTTATCTTTTTTTGTATGCCAGCGGGGGTCCTCGTCTCCCCCCCCGCCGCATTGATCTGATCCGTAACCTTTTTTAATATCGCCTTCCTCTGGGCCGGGGAGGTGTTCCGGCTATCAGGCCCATGTAAATAGCGCCCATATAGGACGATGGACCTAGCAAGGATTTGCTTCTCAACCTGATTAAAATTGAGCTTCCTGCGCTTGGGTGCCATCACAGACACCACTCAGCAACAAGAAATTCACAGGACAAACAAACAAAAATACACACACAACAAACAAACAAAAACACTCACAGAAGAAACACACAAAAAGCAAAACACACAAGCAGACAGCTACTACAAATTCAAAAACAAACACGCAAAAAACAAACACAAAATACAATCAGAAAAAAACAAACACAATATACAATCAAAAAAAAATAAAAAATACACTCAGAAAAAAACAAACAGAAAATACACTTAGCAGAAACAAACACCAACTACTATCTAATACTCCTCCAAAACTTCTCTATCACACACAACTCACCAACAAACACCGACAAACATTCAGAGCAGAAGCAACTTGCTCTAGGAAGGGTAACACAGGGAAATACTTTTGCAAGGGAAGTGTGTTTGACTGGGGCTATTTATACACAGGGCGATCCTCAAACTAAGTACGCTTGGCCTTTTACCTATCTCACTGATTGCGCCAAGCAAAGTTCTGCACATGCCCAGTGAGAAGCAGATTCGTGCGCGCATGCGCAGTACGGCCGGCCCTTCATTTGCATGGGGTCACGGCTCATTACAATGAAGCACGCCCACTTCCTTCCCACTTGCAATAACCCCACCTTACGCCACGGAATTTAAGTTACGCAAGCGCAATTTTGTGCGAAAATGCGCTGTGGATACGGCAATTACGACACCAACTTAGGGCGCCGTAACTTAAATGACATAAGTTTTGAGTAACTTAATTTGCGGCGCTGGCTGTGGATCTGGCCCAATGTTCCTTACATTGGTAAACAGTGGGAAGAATGCTCCTTACATTGGTGGTCAGTGGGAAGAATGTTCCTTACATTGGTGATCAGTGAAAAGAATGCTCCTTACATTGGTAAACAGTGGGAAGAATGTTCCTTACATTGGTAAACAGTGGGAAGAATGTTCCTTACATTGGTGATCAGTGGGAAGAATGCTCCTTACATTGGTGGTCAGTGGGAAGAATGCTCCTCACATTGGTGGTCAGTGAGAAGAATGCTCCTTACATTGGTGGTCAATGAGAAGAATGCTCCTTACATTGGTGGTCAATGAGAAGAATGCTCCTTACATTGGTGGTCAGTGAGAAGAATGCTCCTTACATTGGTGGTCAGTGGGAAGAATGCTCCTTACATTGGTGGTCAGTGAGAAGAATGCTCCTTACATTGGTGGTCAATGAGAAGAATGCTCCTTACATTGGTGATCAGTGAGAAGAATGCTCCTTACATTGGTGGTCAGTAAGAAGAATGCTCCTTACATTGGTGGTCAGTGGGAAGAATGCTCCTTAGTAAGGAGTAAACTGATTTTAAGTCTAGCTGATATTTATTGTATGTCTCAGAGCAGGTAGAGAGCAAAATTGCATGGGGGGTTACCCAAGATTTTTTTTTCCCAGGGTCCAATCAAAAGTAACCACTTAACCACCCTGGCAGTATGATTATGTCAGATTTTAGGTGCTGAAAGCGGTACCATTATTTTGCATGGAAATTTGGCGTTTTATATTGTAGGCCTGTAATTCTTAGGAATAACTCACTTAAATCTGTCCAAACCAGAGTCTAGTAGACATCCCGGGTATGATAAAGTTTGAAAAACAAAATCATAAATTATAATATAATAAATAACTATAAATAATTATAACAAATAATAATGTAATTATAAAAAAAAAAAATATTTAATAATGTAATCAAATCAAAAACACTGAAATTTGCTCAGTTGCAGAAATGTCGCTGTCATTACTTTTATTGTTTGATGATGAATTTCCCCACAAATCGCTATCGCTCAATTATGTAAGTGATTCTAATTTATTATTGCTGTTTTCTAGCTGGTCTAAAACCACTTTTGATGTAAAGGGACACTTTTTGGTTGCTATGGACAATCTCCAGTTTCCAGGCAGAAAGAATAGCATTTATAATATAAAAGTGCATGTAGGACACTGGGCAGATCACTAGGGACAAAGGGGGTGTGTTTTTATTTCATGTATTTACTTTTTTTAATTTGGCAGCGATCTCCGCCCCCGTGCGTCGTAACGTCGCAGGGAACAGAGCTCGGCGGCACTTGGCACTGTGTGAATCAAGCGAGGAGACACAGCTCGATCACACAGCGGGGAGGTATCGCAGGATCCAGGAACAAGGTAAGTATACTCTGCCTGTGGATATTGCGATGCGATCCCGAGTCTGGCTCGGGGTTACCGCTATTGGTGCTGAAATTACACCCCGAGCCAGACTCTGTAATACCGCTGAGGGGGTTAAGGACCACCGCACAACGATATACGTCAGCAGAATGGCACGGCTGGGCACATGGACGTATATATACCCCTTTATGAGTCCAGCCGTGGGTCCGAAGCTCCGCACCCGTGGGACCCGCGGACCCAATCGCTGTGGGTGTCCCGCGATCGGGTCACAGGAGCTGAAGAACAGGGAGAGGTGAGTGTAAACAAACAAACACACATGGGGTCGCACTTAACCCCTACAGCGCCCCCTAGTTGTTAACCCCTTCACTGCAATTGTTATTTTCACAGTAATCAGTGCATTTTTATAGCACTTTTCACTGTGAATATAACAATGGTCCAAAAAATGTGTCAAAAGTGTCCGATGTGTCCGCCATAATGTCGCAGTCACGAAAAAAATCGCTGATCGCTGCCATTAGTAGTAAAAAAAAAAATATTAATAAAAATGCCATAAAACTATCCCCTATTTTGTAAACGCTATACATGTTTACCAAAAATCGTTAGAAGAATACGTATCGGCCTAAACTGAGGGAAAAAAAAGTTTTTTTTATATATTTTTTGGGGATATTTATTATAGCAAAAAGTAAAACATTTTTTTTCAAAATTGTCGCTCTATTTTTGTTTCAAATACCATCAAAAGAAAGCTCTATTTGTGTGAAAAAAAGACGCCAATTTTGTTTGGGAGCCACGTCCCACGACCGTGCAATTGTCAGTTAAAACAACGCAGTACGGAATCGCAAAGAGGGCCAAAGTCCTTAACCTGCATATTGGTCCGGGTCTTAAGTGGTTAAAGATGGCCCTGCCTTTTACAGTCCCTTATTTGTACCTTCAAAAAACTGAGCTTCTGGGTATGGGGGCCGTGACTTCTCCTGCCTCTTGCAATACAGCGCCTGGTGCCTAAGTTACAATCGGGGAAGAGTAGTTAAAATATAACTAGTTCTTTTATAAAAAAAAAAAATGCTAGAATTCGCTAAGCTCACTCAGGGGTTGCTGTGTGTGTGTTTGTGTTATTTTTTTTAAGGGGGGGTCGAGGTGGAATTGAGGGGGGAGTTTACTTAATTTAGAAGGTTTTAAACTCCAGTGTTGTGCATGTCTTGACTTCCGAAGCAGAATACTTTTTAGCAGGGGCGGCTCTTTAATTTGGCAAATTAGGCAGTCGCCTAAGGCCTCACACTCACAGGGACCTCGCGGCCGCCTAATTTACCCAATGCATTACCTCAGTTTTGAGGGCCAGGGGATCTTAACGCTGCTGTGCTCAGGCAGCGCTAAGAGCCCTGACTCAGAAGCGGGGCCCGCCAGCATCCCTAACAACCAGTGAATATCGGTGACACCACACCTTTGTGACTTCAATGACCCAGCATGCCCTCAGTCAATGACATCTCAAGGGGGTGGGTTCACCAGGTGACATCACCAGATGGCCCCCCCGCCCCTTAGTTTTTAAAGAGCAGGATCTGGGGGTCGCCTTGTTAAAGGGGGCTTCCAGATTCCAGAAAGCCCCCTGCCCACAAAACCCCACAACTACCGGTCAGGGTTGTCCTTGAATTATTTTTCCCATCATGGGTGTAAGTGGGGCCCCATGTCAAGTTTTGCCTAAGGCCTCACAAAGCCTAGAGCCGTCTCTGCTTTTTAGGTTCCTACCGGCTACCACAAGACAGCAGGTCCCATGATAGATGATCATCCTTTTTTTTTTGTGTGTGTGCATGTTAAGCAGTTGATATTGTTAAAATGTCATAAAGTATACTAAATTGTACTGGATAAACCAACATTGATAAATCAGCCACAGTCTGCTTGCAAGTAGAGAGAAGCAGCTACTGTCAATCATTGCGGTGGTGTTGAAAAAGTTCTTTCTTCTAATAGGCTGAACCTGAGGCTGGACATGTTGGCATGCTATACATTGGCATGTTGTGAATATCTGTAATCCACCCCTATCTCCGCCTGCTCTCCGCCCCATCCCTTTGTTTGCCCTCTCTCCATCCCCGCCCCTCTCTCTGCCCGCTCTCCGTCCACTCTCCATCCCTCTCTCCACCCACTCTCCGTCCCCCACCCCTCTCTCCGCTCAGTCTCCGCCCAGCTCTCTACCCACTCTCCGATAAAAATTGGACTGTGCATCGGGAGCATTTGCGCGAGTACAAGTACTCACGCAAATGCTCGGTATCGCTCCCGATACCGATACTAGTATCGGTATCGGGACAACCCTAATTTCAAGGTAAAGGTACATTTTTTTTCCTAAATAGCTTCCTTTACCTTAGTGCAGTCCTCCTACACTTACCTCATCCTTCGATTTTGCTTTTCTTTTCTTTTTTTTCCCTTTACTTCAGACTCCACCTCGTAGATTTTACTTAGAGCGCTCAGAATCTTTAGCCGGCCCTTTCACGTCTCTATTTTGGTTTCGCATCATTAGTAAAGGTGGGGTTTTATCTCTTTTAATGCCCCTTTTTTTTCCCTTCCCCATAAATTATTAATTTAAATAAAGATTTTATACATTTAATAGTAAAATACATTTTCCTGTTTTTTTACATTTTATATCCCCACCCTCCACCCTCAACCCCCTCCCTTCGGTCTACTCTCTCACCATATATAGCCACTTTTATCTAGGTTTTCCTCCCAAGTCTTAGATGTTTTCTCTTAGGTTTTCAGCGTAGCTCCAAGACCTCTTAAAAGCCCTCCAGTTACCCCATTTCCTATTTTGACTCATATTGTTACCCTCTATACCTTCCCTTAGATCTTCCATCCTATATGTCTCTTCAACAGCATCGATCCATTCCTAAATCATAGGGGATTCTGTCTCTTGCCATTTTCTGGGTTTAATCCTCTTGGCCACGTTTAATGAATGCGGCACCATTCATTTAAAAAAAAAATCTTTCAAAAAGAAAGATTGATGGAAATTAATAACTGGAGGTATCAACAGCTAAGTCAGTTCGTCCAGAAATTACCATCCCCACTGAGATCAGGCGAACAGCTAACAGACATAGAAAAATTATGCTCGGCGGAAAGCTCCAAAGGTACCATCTCAAAGGTATATAGGATCTTATTGGAGGGAGACGAGCTGGTGATACCCTCATTTATTGAAAAATGGGAAAGGGAACACAGCAAGATAGGACCACAATTAAGAAAATGTTGAAACTGACACACTCCTCTGTGGTAGATTGCCGAACTGCGGAAATGAATTACAAATGTATCTCCAGATGGTATATAACACAGAATAAACTAAGCAAATTTAAAAATGGACAATCAGGACACTGCTGAAGGGGTTGTGAATCCCCAGGAACCATGGCGCACCTATGGTGGGAGTGCCCCAAAATAAAGAAATATTGGGAGAAGATTCTGGAATTTGTAGAAGTGATTACAAAAACAAATAAAGACGGACCCTTGGACCGTCCTTTTCCACGGAGGGGAAATGGTGTCACTATAATACCAAGTTGGGTAGTCTTGGGAGTTTAACCTAATATTGCATTCAATTGTAAGGTGGGTTTCCTGTAGGAAGGCTATATCTGTTCTATATCTTTTCAGTTCCTTTAAAACCTTATGCCTCTTAACCGCACTATTGAGGCCTTTTACGTTATATGATAAACATTTAACTACTGACATCTTCCTTCTTCCTTGTCTTTATCCCTAGATCTGACATCTTATTCTCCTTAGATTTTTCCCTGTTGACTAATCTGGTGAGAGAAAACCCGCTCTTCCCTTCCCTTCCCTCTCCCCTCTGCCCCCCCTCCTCCTAGTCCCTTAAACACTAATGGAGGTACCCCCCTCAGCTTCTTCCAGATCCTATCTTTATCTTCATATAGCTGGAGCCTCACTATTACATCTCTAGTTCGGTCTGTCTTCTTTTAGGATTTCCCACTCTGTGTACTCTCTCTATCCCAATTGGTTCTTCAGGTGCCCTTTGCAGTAAAGGATTAAATAAATTCTGTATTATTGTCTTTAGCTCTTCCCCTTTCTCTTCTGGTATAGATCTTATTCTCAGGTTTTGTCTCCGATTTCTATTTTCCTGGTCCTCCAGTCTGTACAAAATATGCCTCTGTTGAAGTTGTATCTGATCAATTTGATCCTTTAGAGTGTTTGATTCTAGTTCTTGCTTATCCATCCTCTCTTCTACTGACTCTATTCTGGAAAGCAGATGCCCGAGATCTGTCCGTAGGGTCTGTATTTCCCCCTTGATCGCATTCTCCAATCTCAGAAACATCTCTTCCATTTCTCTCTTAGATGGGGTCTGTTTATCTGACTGTTGTTCCTCCATCCTGCTACTTTCTGGGTCACTCTCGATAGTCCCTTCCCTTGATTCCATTGATGTTTCTCTCGAGTCTCCACTCGGAGGTTTCTTATTATCTATTTTATTTTCCTTATCTTTATTTATTTGTAGTTGTTTTCTTGCTCCTTGTGTTTGTGGACTATCGTCTTTAACCATGAACGATCTAATAGAGCTTGTTGCTGTTTTGTCGCTTGGCGTTTTCGGGGGCCCCCCTTTTGTGGATCTACTCGTCATCCTATACATTGTTTCCCTCTCTTTTCTGATTTTCTTCCCCAGCTTAACCTCCTGTTTACTCCGCCTTTATCTAATTTGTTTCCTTCTTAAATTTGTCCGCCTGTACTCTTATGCGCCTATACTAGGACAAAATAAGTGTTCTACTTTCCACACCCTATATTGCGTATTGGGTGGGGTGAGGTTTAGTATGCGGAAGGGTTTAAAGGATGTGTCTCTGTGTTCAACCCTATCGCTTCATATCAGGGTTACTTCCTTACCCCTTCTCCCCTTGCTCACCCTGATCTCGCCGATACTTCAGGCCTGGGAGCTGAAAGGAGGAAAAAAGCTGGACAAGCAAACAAAAAAGGACACAAAAATGGGGCACGAAGCTATACACCAACGGATGAGATACCCAGGCTGCCTCCTAGGTCTTAAGGATTTTGTTAAAGATATTACAAGAGTTTTCAGAGTTTTTCACAATTCTGAGGACCAGTTTTTTAATACACTGTATACACTGTATCGGGTACCTTATACGGGGGGGGGGTGCATCTTTTTTAGTGCATATAATTATTTAGTTAAGGGGTTACTTTTTAACCCCTCCTTACCCCCTAGCCGTCGTCCGAATCTTCTTTCACATATTCCTCATACAGTACATTACAATGCTATATGCTTGTTCTCTTGTACTGCCACATTCAATTATATCAGTTTATAGTTTGTCAGATAAGACCTTTAATCGGTTTTCACCAGTTTTCATTGCACCTTAAGAGCACTATATACACTTTTACTTTCAGATGGGTGTATAGTGGGTGTATAGTGGTTTACCAATATCAGACCTTCTACATCCTTCATTAACAGCTTAGCAGTATTTTTCAAATCCTTCTTTGCCTTTCCCATAGAGATTACTTCTACCTTACCTCCATGCCTCCATCTTCCTCCCTGTCCTCTGAGTGGAGAGTGGCTAAGAGCTGACCTTATTGCCTGTGCTCCCGGAGATGAGGGTGTCCGTGAGGGTGTCCGTCTGTGTGGGCTCAGTCCTCAGTCCTCATGCTGCCTGTCCCACTTCCTGCTTCAGGCCGTCCATCCATCCGTCCGTCCCCACTCCTCACGGGCTGTTTTAAAAGAACCCCTGGTGTAGCAGTGCAGCACGTCCCGGCTTATGGCATGTAGCGTGTAGCCTTAGATCCCTACACCTGCGAAGTAGTGGTAACCATGGAGCGGTACGTATCTTACACAGCGTATGGCGTATGGCGTGCGGGGGGTGGAGACTGCCGTCTCCTTTCACTCATCTAACGCGGTCCGTCCGTCCTCACATCCAGCAATCCCATAGCCGTTCACTCCCCCCACCTACAAGCGCGCACGCGTCCTCACGTGCACGTGCGCGCCATCCTTAGTGACCGATTTTGCTTTTAAATGTCCTTATTTTTTCTGAGAAATCCTCACTTCCTGTTCTTCTGTCTGTAACTCCATACAGTAAGAGCAGAGGAGGAATAGCCTTACCTGACCTTAGGAAATACTACCAAGCCGCCCTACTGACGAGAATTGTAGACTGGAATATACACCATACAGTGAAAGATTGGGTTACCCTAGAACAAGCGCAATACCCTCATGAGTTAAAAAATCTACCATGGATCCATCCTAAGTATCACCCAAACTTCATAAAAACACATCCCCTTATTGGGCCTACACTCAAAAGCTTCCGTAATACTTTTAAATTCAAAAATCAGTCTCCATGGCTCAGCCCTCTTACACCGCTACAACATAACCCTGACTTTTCCCCAGGCATGGAAACATTGTTTCCAACACATCAGTGGCCATACAAAGAGGTCATGGCAAAACACTTTGTTAAAAATGGGAAATTCCTCTCTAGAGAGGACATATTAAAAGACATCACACCGTCCCTCCTATCTCAATGGAACTATATTCAAATTAGACACTTCTTAACCAATAATGATAATGTCCATCACTGGAAAAGGCCCCTCACTTCGCTAGAAAATCTCTGCACTAAAACATCCCCACACAGACATATTATCTTGACTGTTTACAACTCGCTATTTGAAGATGACACTGACTTCTCCAGTTCATCCTGTAAAGCATGGAAAAGAGATCTAGGCATAGAATTGACTGAAGATGATTGGGAGACAATTTATCTTTACGCACACAAAGGATCACTTAATGTGGCCACACAAGAAAGTGGCTTCAAGATCATCACCAGATGGTATAGAACCCCTACAACTCTTCATAAAATTTCACCCCTTGTGTCTGACAGATGTTGGAGATGTAAAAGAGAGGAGGGCTCTATGCTACACGTTTGGTGGTCATGTCCTCTAATTCAGTGCTCCTGGGTATCGGTACATGAAACAGTTAAATTAGTTACATCGTCAAAATTAAGTTTTCCCCCGGCCCAGTATCTATTACATTTCAGTTCTTTGCCTAAAAATCAGTATTTGAAATCACTCCCCATGTTCATGATCAACATGCATCAATGCATCCCTTCTCATTGGCGGTCTTCCAATACTCCAACGAAAGCTGAATGGTTTAGGAGAATAAATAGCATGGAAAAAGTTGAGGAACTCATTAGTATTTCCCAAGAAATAA
Source organism: Rana temporaria (assembly GCF_905171775.1). NCBI lineage: Eukaryota > Metazoa > Chordata > Amphibia > Anura > Ranidae > Rana > Rana temporaria. The sequence goes on from NC_053490.1 coordinate 324,283,716, forward strand.
TTACTAAATTCTATGCAACCTGGTCTAACTGGACAACTTTCAAAGACTCTCAACACTACAAATCTATTATAAAATAAAGCTATAGATAGGACTAGATATTGAAATATTTCAGGACTTCTGACTGTTTTTTTTTCTTACTTTCCCTCCCCCCTCCCCCTCCTTTCCCACTTCACAAATTTGCTTGACCAAGCACCTATGTTCTCTCATCTTAGTTCAAAAATGAAGGCAGTTTTGCTACATGTGTGCTTATATGAAACTTATTATTTGCAACCTCTTTATGATTGTTCATTTTTTGATGTATACAATCCTTCACTGTTGTTGTGCTTCTGTAAGTATACAATGTATTATGCTTTATTATTCACCCAATAAAGACTCTTTGTGAAAAAAAAATAAGTTACGGATTGAGCAATTTTTACAAAAGATTCTGAACTAGGATTTGGTTGCTAAATTAAGGTAGTAGATTGTTCTAATTTACTTAAGGTTACCCAGGAAAAATATTAAAATATGAAAGTTATGTTCAATCTAAAAATTATAAAAATTGTAAAAAAACAAAAACAAACAAGTGTTAAAAGTTTTTGTAATTTGATGTTCCTGATGGGAGTGAAGACTTTGGTTGGGAGGAGGAGTTTCTCGGGAAAATGGCCAATTCACAGTTCATTAGACTGGATCTAGTCTGTTAATTTCACGAGTTTGTCCTCTAAACAATTTTTGTCACTGTTGTAGTCAAGAAACGTCATTTTATAATGTAATGTACATGATTTTTGGCAGATGTACAAACCAAATATGTTTAAAAATGTAAAAAAAAAGGTTAAAAATGAGAAAAACTATAAATTTGATTGTAATCAAATTGTATAATGTATGGTACACAAAGCGTTGGAAGATTGGGTCTAGCAGTAGCAGATGTTTTTCTTTGGGTTGAGTGAGCACTGGCAGCAGTGCTGCTAGTATCAGGTAACAGAGTATCATCAGACATCTCCAGCTCCTCTTCTTCTCCCTCCTATAACTGTATTCCCATTTTCCTTTCCCTCTCATGTACCCTCTCTCTCAATCTATCCCTCCAGGTGGTGAGAGTATCTTTGCGGATAGCTATATTGCCTTTTACTCTGGTGTCACAAATTGTGGCTAACATGAACTCAGGGCGAGAGTCGATGAGCTCTTTTATGCGCCAATTGAGTTGCTTCTTCAGCCTCCTCGGAAGGGCATCAACTTCAGCTAGTATATTGGTTGCCAGGCAATCGTTCCCTAGGAAAGGAAGGAATCAATTTTATTTGAAAGGTGTGCAAAGAGGGGAACCACTCGTGCCAGGCTAGCACACTCTTGTCTTAAATGTTTAGTGACAACTTGGTCAATCATGACCAAGTCGTCCCTGCCTAGTGGTCTGGTAATACCAATAAAATGTTTGCACGCCATTATGTGAATTGCCCTCTGTTGCTCAAGTATACGCTCTAGCATACGTAAGGTGGAGTTCCACCTCGTTCCAACATCCTGTTTGAGGCAGTGCTCCATAATGCCTGCCTTTCTCTGTTCCTGCCTGAGAAGGTGGCTATCCTTCACACTACGGTGGAAGTGACCAGCAATTTTGTGGCATTAATCTAGAAGTGTTGCCAACCTTCCACTATAATGCTGCGTACACACGGTCAGAATTTCCTACAACAAATGTTTGATGTGAGCTTGTTGTCAGGAAATCCGACACTGTGTATTCTCCATCGGACATTTGCTGTCGGAATTTCCGACAACAAATGTTTGAGAGCTGGTTCTCAATTTTTCCAACAACAAAAGTTGTTGTCGGAAATTCCGACCGTGTGTACACAATTCAACGCACAAAAATTCTATGCATGCTCGTAATCAATTCAACGCATGCTTGGAATCACTGAACTTAATTTTTCTCGGCTCGTCGTAATGTTGTACGTCACCACGTTCTTGACGTTCACAATTTCCGACAACATTTGTGTGACTGTGTGTATACAAGACAAGTTTGAGCAAACATCCTCCGGAAAAAAATTCATGGTTTTAATGTTGGAATATTCGATTGTGTGTATGCGGCATTAGTGTTATCATCGAGAGCAGACTTAACAACCAGATGCAGGATGTGTGCACAGCAGCGCACACCAACAAATCTTCCATAAAGGATAGCCTTTGTCATGTTAGCTCTGCCATCACTGACAACAAATCCCATTTTGACATTTGTGCCTGCCTGTTCCCCTAGCCACTTCCCTATCATTTTCTGAAGTACATTTAGTATTTTCTGTGATGTGTGCTGCTGATCCATCACCTCAGCATGGAGGAGGAAGGAGCACAATCCTGTCTTGTGCACTGTAGCAGCAGCCACAGCACTTGAGTTTTTTTTTGTACATCTTGCGACATATTGGGCTGCCACCAATGGGCAGTCAAGGACAGGAAGGCATTCTGGCCATTTGGAGCACTCCACAAATCAGTTGTAAAGTGCACTGATTGGCCAGCAGCCTTCCCCAGCAACTCCTTCAAAACACCAACCCAAGAATGGTACAGCGAGGGCACTAGAGTTCTACTAAATGTGGTGCGTGAAGGGACCTGGTATTGTGGTGCCACAGCCTGCATAAGCTACTTGAAGGGCTCACCTTCCACAAAATTGTAAGAAGCACCCCCAACAGCTACAGTATAAGCTGTCCAATGAGGCGCACAAGTTTCCGGAACTGCTGTTTTGACATTCCCCGGTATTGTAACCCACCAAAATGTTCAATAGTGGGCTGTATGGATTTATTTAGCATTTTAGTACGACCTGCAGCTCCAGAAGTGGCATTGACTGTGACACTGCTGGTACTAGTTTTCGTAGATGGAGGGGCCACACCCATTTCTTCCCTCAGCACCACTGGCCTGTGGTGGGTAAACATGTGTTGCGTCATCTCTAGTGTTGCTCACGAATATTGGCATTGCGAATATTCGTTACGAATATGGCATATTCGAATATTCGCGAATAACTCGAATTTCGCGGCCAATATTCGCTATTCCGAATATTCGTATTTTTTCAATTTTATTTTTAAAACAGATCACATCCTAGTGATCTCCATCGATGTCTAAAAGCATTGCTGGTATGATTAGAGACCCTGGGCCGAGTAGCTAAGCTGAGGCGATTCTTTAATGTTGCCGAATATTCGCAATCGCGAATATTCGATTTCCGAATATTCGCAAATACTTTCTCCGCCCTTCTTTTGCATCAGAGCCAATCAGAGTTCTCCTACCACAGTTGTCATAGGAGAGAGTGGAGTGTTTCTGTGTTTTTTTCCAGTGTATCACATCTTCAAAGAATTTTCCATCTTTTGTCCCGTGTCATCATCATTTGCATTTCACCTCTTTAATGAGAATAATAACTGTTTAACATAAAGACATTTAAGAGATGTCAACGTAAACGGTTTACTTGTATTTTCCAAATCTATGGTTATTCAATATTTATTAAACTAATCAATATACAAATTGGTCAAAGTAAACCCTCAAATCTATATAATAATGTATTTATTTTATTAATACCTTGTTAGTTGCAGGGTCCATTACTTAAAACCACACTTTTTCCAAAGGGCAGGTGAAATTGAATGTTTCAAAATTTCGCAATCAATTTCACATTTGCATTAGCGAAATTTCGCAATCAGTTTCGCATTCGCATTAGCGAAATTTCGCCAAATTTTTTTTTTTGATAAAATATCACGAATATTTGATTTTAGCGAATATTTCACGAATATTCGGCTATATATTCGTGATATATCGCGAAATCGAATGTGGCGTATTCCGCTCAACACTAGTCATCTCAGCGTTCGTGAGATGACCTAACAGTCTCCCACAGCTGACTTCTCTGCTGCATAGACTACATGCAGCTGTGTGGCCATCACCAACTGTCACAAATAGCTCCCAAATTTTGGAACAAAGGCTGCTGCCAGTGTGTGGTGAAGATTTTTTAGAGAGAGTTCAGCCACATATGCTTGAGGAACTTGCTTAATTTTGGTTGTAGCTTGGCCTGTGCACTCTGCTATGCTGCAGTGTTTTTGTGATAAAACGGGAGGTGGCCTCATGTCAGGGATAGTGAAGGAGGTTACTTGACTAACAGTTGTACTGGCGGGACTAATGTTTATGGGAGACTCAACCAGACAAAGAGAGGCAGGTGCCGCCGGTGCTGTTCTTTCAGGGGAATACAACAGTGGGGAATCAAATTTAATATGGGAAGGGGAAAATCCGATCTCATAAATATTTGGTTCCTGATCAAGATTAAGGAAAGGTATAATCTGAGTCTTTCATGTTTGCGAAGGAGGATGTATCACTATCAGATGTTGGGGGGGGCTGCTGAATTCCCTCTTCTCTTGGATAGCTAATGGAAAATGGGACTAAAAAATCTCTCTCATTACTTCTATGACCTGAAGATGTAATTTTTTCAGTAGTGATTATGGTGGTGCCAATAGGAGTGGTGGTGGTGGAACTATGAGCGTGCAGGGGAGGGCTGGCAGCCTTAGGCCTGGGGGGCAAGTCCAGTCATGTGGCCCATAGAGCGTGGAAAAGTGATGGATCGAGGAAAACAGTCTAAGACTTTTCATGATCACAAGAGTGGGGGAAGGACAATGTGGCCCTCCAGAAACCCTGGCAGGGACTGACTGGCATCTTTTGGCCCAGAGGCAAGTATAACCCAGAGGCCCATGGAGGAGCAACTTTGCCCCACTCTTCCTCTTCCCTGCCTCCTCCCAACTCCCACTTTTGTCATCCATTAATTTACCTTTTCTTAGTCAAAGCCATTTTTTCATTTTAGGCCTGAAGATTACACAAAACACCCAAACATTATATATTTCCTGATAGCAAACACCATAGACAATAAAATAGTGGTCGTTTTTATGTCACACAATATTACCGCAAAGGTCTAGAAAACATAAGATTTCTGTTAAAAAAACACACTAAAGTGAAATTTAGAGCAAGCAAACGCATTAATAATTACCCAAATTTGAAATGGCGGCAAAATTCAGTACCCTATATTTTCTATAGGCAAAGCTTCAAAATCCCCTATAGGTATCAGCTTAGTGTTACGGAGGAGGTCTTGTGTTGCTCTCATTACGGCGTGCATGGTAATATGTAATGTGCATCGCAATTAACGCTTTCACGTGTATGCTCCCCTGATGCATGCGTTTACGTCCGTTCATGTGTATATGTGGGGTTTATGTACTTGGGTGGAACTTTTTTCCTTATGTTATTTTTTTCATCACATAGGGGACTTTTTGTTCCCTATGTGATGATTTTAAGGTGACAGGAGGCGGGATGAAGAGTAGGGGCCTGGAGTGTCGGCGGGGGACCCCAGAAGAAGTGTCTGGGCTGTTCCGTGCAAAACCCTTTGCAAGAGCAGGTAAGTATGACAAGTTTGTTATTTTTATATAAAAAAAACAACAATATTTACAACCACTTTATTCTACAATGCTATTTGGAATATGCAGCATGGAGGAGGTTAATGTATTGCTATTGGTCACTGATGCATTTGTGACCAGTGGCAATTAATTAACCCATTTATGCTGCATTAGTGGCAGTGGCAGTGCTAATTAACTCCTATATGCTGCAGCATGAAGGGGTTAATTAACACCGACACCACTGCTGCTAATGCAGCACAAAGAGGTTAATTAACTGCAATTAGTCACAAATGCATCAGTGACCAATAACAATACATTAACCCCCTCAATTCTGCATATAACAAATATAATTGTAGATTAATTAACCCCCAACCCCAATTTTTTGTTTTTTTAATAAATCACTTCAGTAAGATGAAAGCAGTGCAGCAGCTCACTCACCCACTGTAGTGGACACTAACCGCAGGTCACAACAGCTCTCCTTCTCTTCTATCCCAGCCTCTGAATTATGTCATGATGGGCAGGAACTAGGAAGCTCCTGCCGTGCGGCGGTCCCTGACAGGGAGAGTATTATGGTACACTTGCTGGCAGGGGTGTTCTGACAACACTCAGGGCCCCAGACCAAATGAAGCAAGGGCCCTCTGTCAGGCCCCACCCAGGACCCACCCCTGCCCTGTCCATGACCCGCCCCTGGCCTCGCCCCCACATTTTGTACAAAGTACAACAGAGAGTCTGTTAGAAAGCTTCTCCTCCAGGCTCCATTAGACACTACAAAGTATAATGGAACCTGAAGGGGGCCTCTTTCTAACAGAGTGTACAGTGAGCACCTTCATTCACTCTGGTCCTCATGGGACCCCCTTCTTTTACCATGACTCTCACCCCTGTACATTACACACTCCTGACCCCTGCACGCTGTACATTATGCTATGTACATTATTATGTAAGCATAAGCGTAAGAGTCCACACAGAGGCCCCCCTTACATCAGAGTCTGCACAGAGGCCCCCCTTACATCAGATCTGATGTAAGGGGTGTTCTGGGAAACTTGATTTAAGGGTGCATGCTTTGGACTATTGTGTAAAGAGGGTCTCTGCTCACCAAATCCTGCCCCCCTCCCCTTTAACAAAGTCCACAGAGCACCCCTTTTTATACACTGGGAGGCCGGAGAGACTAAAGAGGGTGAGATTACCAGGATGGAGGCTGAGGCGCTAGCAGGCTGTCTGATGCTTTTTTGGGTTCAAACTTCCTGTCCAGTGCCCAAACATGCCTGGGGAGTGTAGGCAGGGCAGACTCAGAAGGGGGAGGAGCAGATGAGCTCTATCTCTCCTCGTGTCTGTGCAAAGAGAGAAGGGGGTGTCAGCGCTGGTGTGCGCTGAGGCTGAGCTATGTGTGAGACAAGACATAGCTCAGCTCTGCAGCCATCTACATCGGAGCTGACACAGGCACAGCTGCACAGTGGGAGGTGGGCAGCGGCCGTGACCTGTGTCAACAGAGCTCCAGCAGGCATATTCCTGCTCTGCAAAAACAGCATTTGGTAGTGGCGGCCGGTGGCTGTGCATAGTGTCAGCAGCCCGGGGGGGAGATTTCCACCCTGCCCCCCCTGCCAGCCCTCCCCTGTGAGCGCGCAAAATGTCTTGCTCATATTCTAATAGTTCACTTTTAGACTGCTTAAATGGATGTTCAGAATCAAAAGCCTGTGTTGGTGGTACTGTCAGGCCTTTATTGTAAAAAAAAAAATTTCTCTAACTGCCCATAGCGGAGGTGGTGGTGACACAACTGGCACTAGTAGTAATTGTGCAGGTTGTTCTTGGGGGAAGATCCTGAAAAAGGCGACGACATGCAATAGATGCCGGTTGCTTCCTGGTCTCAGAGTAGGACCTCTCAGTCCTGCTAGTAGGGGATTTTGAACCATAAACAGTTTCCCTCCCTGGTCTTTTCTGTTTGGAGGGTGGCCTTAACCTAGCACTACTGCTAGTCAAAGTATCAGAGCTTGGCCTCTTGCAGCTGCTAGATCTGCCTGAACACATTGGCTGAGGCACTAAAACAGGACAGGCAGGCTTCTCCTGCTGCTTCATTTGCCTCCCTTTGAAAAGCCACTCCTGTGAGACATAACATGACTACTGGAACTTTGTGTAGTACTGGTGGTGGAAGTACGACTGTCTGGGCCTGGCAATACAGATGCTGACATACATGATGCAGACAATGGTGGTACAAACTCACAGGTGCCAGTGGTGGTTGTTGCTGTGTCACTGTTTATTTTGGTACGATGAGGAGGAACCTCTTGTTGAGAGCTTGAATCCATCTTGACAACAACTTTACTAGACTGGACTCTCTTCTACTGCTTCTCAAATATTGTCTCCTCCCCTTTGCTCAAACTCCTTTTCTCACTCAGTTCCACTTCCCACTGGAATGCAGTGAACTTTTGCCGTTAATCCAACCTCCAGTACAAAATAAAGCAGCTGATTGAACTGCAGTATATTGAAGTGTGTTAGGGCACTTTTAGTGCAGTATATTGAAGTGCGTCAACGCATATTTACTGCATTATATTGAAGTGCGTTAATGCACTTTTATTGCAGTATATTGAAGTGCCACAGTTCACTTTTACTGCAGTATATTGAAGTGTGTCAGGGCACTTTTACTGCAGTATATTGTAGAGTGTCTGTATAGTGAATCTTTAAGTTAAGATTCACCAAACACCACTTTACATTGATTAAAGTGCATCCAAGTACCCATGCCAGTAATCCAGCCTCCAAGGAATCAACTGATTGGCCTAAAAAAACTGAAACTCTCTAATATCCGGAATAACGAATGAATTCGAACTGAAATCGAAATTCCTATGAATTTTTAAATTTTCGGACATTCGGATGAATTCGAATTGCCGAACAAAGCGATTACAAATAAAACCAAATCAGAAATTAATGATATTGAAAATAGCGAATGGCTTCGGAGTGATTTGTTGGTGCTTTAACGTTGCCTAATGCAACAGCACGTCGACTCGTGATTTTGCATAATGAATAATTTCATTTCACTATTCGTCAAATTTAGCGGACATTCGTATGAATCAATTTCTTTCCAATGGTTTAGTAGCTCACTAGTGAAAAAAAAGAAACGATTCAAATAAAATTTAATTATTTGTTATGCAATCAGGATCACAATTCGACTTGCTGTTGCATTAGGCCACATTAATGCATCAACTAATTATGCCAAAGGCATTCAGATATTCGCTATTTGCGTTATAATTTATTTCGGATTCGGTTTTATTCGTAATTGCTTTGCTCGTAAATGTCCAAAAGTTGCTAAATTCGTACGAATTATGATTTTTTTTATGAAACAAATTTCATAAGCCTAACTTTTACTTCAGTATAATAAATTGCATTAAAGCACTTTTACTGCAGTATATTTAAGTATGTTATTGCACTTTTACTGCAGTATATTAAAGTGCGTTAGTGCACTTTTACTGCAGTATATTGAAGTGTGTCAGGGCACTTTTAGTGCAGTATATTGAAGTGCGTCAATGCATTTTTACTGCATTATATTGAAGTGTGTTAATGCACTTTTATTGCAGTATAATGAAGTGCGACAGTTCAGTTTTACTGCAGTATATTGAAGTGTGTCAGGGCACTTTTACTGCATTATATTGTAGAATGTCTGTATAGTGGATCTTTAAGTTAAAGTTCACCAAATACCACTTTGCATTGATTAAAGTGCATCCAAGTACCCATTTCCCCATCTCTATTACACTTCGGTAATAAGCCCCCCATTATGTCTGGGAGTCCAACAAGGAGAGATAGACATTCTCATGCCACTGTGAGGGGGCCAGCAGCATCTGGTCCAAAGGCAAAGGTGGACATGGTCCATTCTCAGGCAGGACATTATTTCCTCTGTTTAGTGATGTTGCCTGTGCTATTCCATCACATTGTGAAGCTGTTATCTTCCGGGCCACTTTCCACAGATCAGCCTTTTTTTAGCAGTCTGCAGCTGATCACACTGTTGCAATTTGCAAACTTTGCCTCAAGCAGATCAAGCATGGAAAAACACTAGCAATTTGGGTATGACATGCTTGGGTACGACATTTAATCTCCCACCACTAAGGCCATTGGCAAGAGCACCTGAATAACATGCAAAGGGGATTTCTGACCCTTCTCACTCCTCACCTTTCAGGTCAACCCCTCACTTTATCTCATGACCTCCCAGCAGCCTCTAAAATGGGCACTTTTGATTTTTACAGTTTGGGTCCCATAGACTTCAATGGGGTTTGTTGTTCAGCTCCAAACTTTTACGATGTTCGAAAGTTCTGGTGCAAACCGAATCGGGGGGTGTTTGGCCCATCTCTACTAATAGGCAGCCAAATGCTCAGCTAGGTATAGACCACCTCATCAGTACAATCTTGATGGGTTACATCATATTCACCTATTTTTCTAAAGATTTTGTCATTTAACTCATAACTAGTTTGGAGAGAGAAATAAAGGTCTTGCCTACCCCAGAGTAACATGAACAAAAATAACATTTTTAACAAACACTGCACTCCAATGTAAAAAAAAATCATCAACAAAAATATTGAATACAGGAAATGGTGTATAGTACATGTTTCCTCTTACCAGACATTGATTCACATCTGAAATGTCTCACCCTAAGTCTAGGCTTTAATATAAAAGTGTTATTGGATATAAATGGATCAATAAAAAAAATATATGGCTCCTGCTAAAATTCACAGTCTCTGCTTTGTCTTCTAAATTCACAAACTGTCACCTTCCAAAGGAATGTTTACCTTTTTATTTCTTTATGTTTTCATGTTTAAAAAAATAATTAAAGTTGTTTTTGGTTTATATAACAGTGAGGCATATGCTTGCAACATTCTTCTCTAGATATGATTCTCATTTTCTCACTCTATGTTGCTATGAATCTGGAAAAGTCTAGCTTTCAGTGACCCTCTTTGCTTGTCAACCCCTATCCCCCATTTTTGTTTATCAGATGTTCTGTTAAAGGAGTTCTCTAAGCTAAAACTTTTAACCCCCGCTGTGCCCGGGCTGTAAAACTATACAAAATAAACTTTCACTTACCTGCCTACGATCCCCCGTTGTTCCGATATCGCCGTCCCGTTCTCCGGTCCCGGTCTCTTCCACTTCCTGCGGGTCGGTGACTCACAGTGCGCTCAGCCTATCAGCGGCCGCGACGGGACATTGCTGCGGCCGATGATAACATGAATTTTCATAAACGAAACAGTTAAACTATTGAGCAAATCTGAGCATTCCTGGAAAACAAAATGCAGAGATAAAAGGGTTGATTAACTAAAGGCATATAGGCTGTTCAACGTGCAGGTGAATTTACACTTTGCAAGAGAATGTTCCTTTAGCTTAGTGAATGAGGCAAAGCTCTGCTGACTTCCACTATTCAAGTATGTGCAAGCATAAATACTGCATATTTTATTTTTTTCTTGAGTATTTTTTTGCAAAGTGAAATGTCACTATGTTCATCAAGCTAAGTGAAAATTCCAGTGCAAAGTGAACAGCCTATTTGTCTTTAGTAAATCAATATCATTATCTCTTGTTCCCACAGCTAACTGCTATCCACATTTTCTAAAGTTTTCTTTGTCACTTGTATTTTCTCTATGAGTAGAAATTAGAAAAAAAAATACAAAAAAAAAATATTTTTTTTAGAGTGCATGTAAATCCAACATTTATTTTATAGTATGTTCAGAATGTGTCACCAGACAAATGAGTTTAGCTCTACCCCTGGCTATTATTGTCATGTAACAAGTGTCGGCCTCACAACTGGGCTCCTGTCAGCCCCATCCACTCGGTGCTTGAAAAAGTTGATGCTGGAATCTATACATAATCCTCATAGTTTGCATATTAACCACTTCAGCTCCAGAAAATTTACCCCCAGGTCATGTTTTGTGATACAGCAATGAGTTACTTTAACTGACAATTGCTCGATAGTTCAACACTGTACCCAAATAAAATGTAGGTTCCCTTTCCCCACAAATAGAGCTTTCTTTTGGTGGTATTTGATCACCTCTGCATGTTTTATTGTTTGCACTATAAACAAAAAAGACAGACAATTAAAAAAAAAAAACATATCAAATAAAAGATTTTACAAAATAAATGTCCTCATCAATTTAGGCCAATATCTATTATGCTACTGTGCATATTGTTGGTTAAAAAAAAATCCCAGTACTGTATATTGATTGGTTTGCCCAAAAGTTATAGCTTCTACAAACTATAGGATATATTTATGGAATTTTTAATTATTTTTACTAGTAATGGCGGAGATCAGTGACTTATAGGGGGACTGCAATATTGCTGCAAAAAAATTGCACACTAACTGACACTTTTGACACTTTTTTGGGGAACCAGTGACACTAATACAGTGATCAGTGCTAAAAATATACATATCACTGTACTAATGACACTGGCTGGGAAGGGGGTTAACATCAGGGGTGATCAAAGGATTATATGTGTGCCTAACCAGTGTTTTTTTTTTACAGTGTGGCAGGTGCTTTTTACTAGGGGAAGACATGGATCGTTGTCACTGCTTTGCAGGAACACAGGATGCATGTCTTCCCTACTGACAGAACTATGCAAACAAGGCAGATTGCTGCTCTTCCTACTGAATAATCGTCAGTGCCAGCAGACATCAAGTCCGCGGTACCCACGGATCAATTCCTGCTGTGTATAATCACAACGGGAGTGAGCCACCTCCGGGGGACATTCAGCCTTGCTACCCAGAAGTGCAGGATCACAATGTCAGTTTGAAAAAATTGCTGTTGATTTAAAAGGGAATAGCTAAGTGTTGTCAGCCTGAAGCTAGAAGTATTGTTACTGGCAGGATCTCTAGGTAAATAACTTTGCAGGTCAAGAAAACTGTATACAGTGAGGCACGATGCTATAAATACAAAAGATAGATTTGGGGTTTACATATGTGGGTTATTATTGGTATTTAATTTACAAGAAAGTAGGATATGTTTAAAACTTAAGTTATTTGGTTTCTGAACAATAAAAAACAAGTTATGAAAAAAATTATTTATCTAATCTAACCAATGTTTTATCTGAAACAGACAATTTCATTGACTATCTGTGTCTATGTGCATTCCACTAAACATTTATATACTTACCATAAGCGTGTGCACAGGGTGTGGCGGATGTGCCTGGGCACACCATAATCCCCCGGTGCACATTAGCGTTATCGCTCTCTGTAGCAGTGGAGAAATGGGAAATATCTCCTTTTTACTGTCTCTGCTATACAGTGGCGTCACTAGGGTTGATGTCACCTGGTGCGGTAAAACATGGTGTCACCCCCCTCCACTAACTATAGCATCCCCCTCCATTAGTAAAGATCCCCCAGGACATAGCACCCCTCTATTAGTACAGACCCCCAGAACAAAGCACCCCCCTCCATTAGTACAGACCCCCCCAGGACAAATAATCCTCTTCTATTAGTAAAGACCACCCCAGGATATAGCACCCCCTTCATTAGTACAGACCTCAGGACAAAGCACCCCCCTCCATTAATACAAACCCCCAGGACATAGCACCCCCTCCATTAGTAAAGACCCCGCCCCAGGATAAAGCATCCCCTCCATTAGTACAGACCCCCAGGACAAAGCACACCCTCCATTAGTACAGAACCCCCAGGGCAAAGCACCCCCTCCATTAGTAAAGACTCCCAATGACAAACCACCACCTCCATTAGTACAGACCCCCCAAGGACAAACCACCCCCTCCACTAGTCAAGACCCCCTCAGGACAAAGCATCCCCCTCCATTAGTCAAAACCCCCCTCAAGATAAAGCACCCCCCTCCATTAGTAATCCCCCCATTGCAAGCCGACACCCACTACCTCCTCCCGTTACCGCACCAGATCAGGCAGCTTAGATGCAGAATCGATCGTGACAGGCTCGGACAGGAGTGAGAAAAAGACAGGAGGAGGAGGAGAAAACAAGCGCGGCAGCGGCGCTGGAGCTGGGTTTCCTGTTAAAAAAAAAAGGAAAAGGGAGCCAGGGCTTTTGTCACCCTTGGGATGGTGTCACCCCCTGCACCCCTCCAGCGAGGCCACTGCTGACATAAGAGACGTGCTTATGCACTTCTCTTTCACGGTGCTGGCAGGGCCATATATACAGTATATAGACACACGCACATGTGTGTTTGAGCTTTGGGGTGCAAACACTAATGCAATAGGCTGCGCACACCTATGATACTTGCACATGAGTTGAAAACAGGGCTTGCAGTTGTAGTCAAACCCCAAAGGCCTATAGAGACTCTAACTCCCTGCCATGTATGGATTTTACAATGGAATGGGTCAGCAATTAGACAGAAATTGGAATAACATTGTTCAGAATCATTTTGGGGCAAGTGCATGAAATATCAAAACAATGCATTTAAAACATGTAGCAGGAAAATATAAAACTGCATATTCTCTCTGCCACCCCAAATGGCCTTGCTGAAGCCCTTCAGGATCAATGGATCATCATATATGCCAGATGATTGTAAAGTAAAGTAATCCACTTTTTAATTTTGGTGTTATACGGACCATAGATAATAAAATTCCAGGTTCATAATGAAAGTTTAAGCATGACGTTTAATCTTTGTGTAAAGATATTTAACAATCTTTATGACCTACACACTATGCTAGTCATAACTTCATGCAGTAGAAATCAGATTCAGTCTTGATTACCCTTTCAGTAAATAGGTCTTTCCATAGCTGGTGGTGGTGGTTAAAGTCCCTGCAGTCTAAAAGAATGACCTTGTGTTATAAGGATATAATGTTCCTTGGAGGATCCTTTGCCTTGACCTTGAATTCATGTAGAGTTAAAATCCCCAAGGATCCCTTTGTAATGTAAATTTTTTTCTATTCTTGGTACCATTTTCTAATAATGCGTGTGATTAAATGTTTAAACTGATTTTGCCTATATATTCACAACCACATAGAAAAGCATTGTAGTATTATAAACACACTTACAAAAATATCAGAAAGTAAAAAATAAAAAACACGACAAATATAATTTCATGCTGTTCATTCTAAATGGAGCATTAAAATGCCAATATTATATATATAAAAAAAAAAAACTTGCCTGGTGAATTAAACTAAATATCAGGAAAGTTTTTCTACGTCATTAGGGCAGACCACCTTACTCTTAGTAAATAACTCCTGCTTACTATTTTACATTATAAGGTATACCAGGACATAAGAATCCATAGTGTGTATGATGAACACTGAGAGATTCCACATTGCAGCATTGTTTTTGATGTAGCTTTTAGTCTAGTACATTGCAATATTCTGCAAAATATTGCTAAAATTCATGAAAACTTCATGGAACACAATCAGGTCAACAAGCTGTCAGTATGTACAATTCATGTACTGGGCCCAGGTCTGTCGCTGTTATATGTTATACTGATTCAGATTTTATTAAATACAAATTTTTGCTAGAAAAAAACATGTTAAGCAGTAGCCAGGCATTCATGAAAGACAGACATTTTCAAACAATCTGATTTCTTTTAATGAGGATGTTAGCGAAACCTTATACAAAGAAGTGGCTGGGGCTATAGTATACTTGGATTTTGCAAAAACATTTGACCCAGTTCTCCCACTCACAGCTAATGTGTAAGGTAAAGCCTACAGGCTTGGAAAAATGTGTTTAATGGATAGAAAACTGCGTATTTAGAGAGTAGTGGTTAATGATTCATACACTGAATAATCTAAGGTTATTAATGGTGAACCTCAAGGTTTAGCGTTGGGACCCTTACTTTTTAAAGAGGAAGTAAACCTTTGTCAAAAAACAAACACCCTGCAAGACAAAGGCATAATGAGCTAGTATGCACAGCATACTAGCTTATTATGTATTACTTACCTCTGATCGAAGCCCCCGCAGCGGACCACGTCTCCCCCTCCGGCCACCGACATGTCATCCCGGAGTTACTTCCAGGTATCGTGGCTCTGGCGATGTGATTGGTCGGAGCCGCGATGACGTCACTCCAGCACATGCGTGCGGTGGCCGCCGGTAATTGTGCCATTGCTTCAGTTTGCCCCAGTGCGCATGTGCCGATGACATCTCCTAAACCATAATGATTTAGGAGATATCCTGGGTAGCTACAGGTAAGCCTTAATATAGGCTTACCTGTAGCATAAAGTTATAAAAAAGGGTTTACAACCACTTTAATATATTTATAAATGATATTGTGTTTTTGTATAAGAAATACCATTTCAATCTTTGCAGATGGCACCAAGCTATGCAGTGAAATGATGTCCTTACAGGTGGTCTCCAACTTACAAGTGGACCTCAATGCACTGTTTGATTGAGCAGCTGTGTGACAAATAAGGTCTAACTGCTTGCTACCTGCGATATAGCCGAATAATGGCTACAGCACAGGCATAGATTGCCAGGACGTCCTCACTGGAACCTGCTTCCTGTGCACCAGCACAGGCACACTGCAGGAAGAATCTATGATGGCCGTGTCCCATGTACAATCACAGATCGTGGTAAATGGCCAATCATAGTGGCCTTTTACCATGTGATCACCATGTCCAATGACATGCAATCACAAACGTAAACAGAAGCCTGTCATTAGAGCATGACAGGCTTTCTTTCCCTCACACAGAGACAGAGTGTGATTGAAGGACAGATCTGTGCTAGTCGTGAGTGTTAGGCCCCTTTCAGACTGGGGCGGGAGCTACGGTGGTGGTATAACGCTGCTAAAAATAGCGCCCGGATTGCCACGTGAATCAGCCGCTAGTGGTGTGGTATTAACCCCCGCTAGCGGCCGATAAAGGGTTAATACCCGCATTGCGGGCGGTATTGCCGCGGTTTCCCATTGTTTTCAATGTGAAGGAGCGGTATACATGCCGCTCCTCTCACCGCTCCAAAGATGCTGCTTGTTTTACCGCCTGAAAAACTCCTCAATGTGAAAGGGGTCTTACTGATTGTCACACAGTGCTACACAGTGCCCTACAGTGCCCATCTAGTTCCCATTCAGTTTCACAATGCCCATTCAGTGTCACTTAGTTTCCGCTACCTCATCAGTGCTGCTCATCAGTGGAACCCCATCATCTCTTAACAGTGCCTGTCAAGGCCCATTAGTGCACAATGGTGCACATCAATGCCCATCAGTGCACATGAATGCTCATCAGTGTCCATCAGAGCACATGAAAGCCCATCAGTGTATATCAGTGCTCGTCAGTGCCCATCGGTGCACATCAGTGTACAGTAACACTCATCGGTGTAAATCCACACCCATCAGTGCACATCACCACCCAACACCTCATCAGAGGATATCAGTATAGCTGATCAGAGAATTCCTATTTGTGCAGTGCATACCAGTGCAGCATCATCATATCAATGTCCATCAATTTAGCCTGATCAGTGCCTATCAGTGTGGCCTCATCAGCACCCATCTGTGCAGCCTCTACATCACCCATCAGTGCAGGCTCATAAGCGCCCATTTTTACAGGCTCATCAGATCCATCAGTGCCCATCTGTGCAGGCTCATCAAAACCCATCAGCGCCCATCTGTGAAGGCTCTTTAGAACCCATAAATGCCCATATGTGCAGACTTAATCAGAACCCATAAGTGCCCCCATATGTGCAGGCTCATCAGCACCCATCTGTGCAGCCTCATCAGTAACTATCAGTGCTCACTAGTGTCACCACAGTCAACACCATGTAAAAAAAAATGTTTTACAAGCAAGGAGGCATTCCAAATTCTAAGTGCAGCCAACGAGAGCAGCAGGAAGCTCTCTGTATTGGATTCTACTTCTGACTCTGAATCCAAATATCAGCCAATGCTAAGCAGTGATATGTTTAAAAATTCGGAGGAGAAGAAAAGTGTGCCTGCCAAATGAAGGTGTTCTGGCATGGAGCAGACTACCACAAGTAGAACAGTGGCATTCACCAGAATTGTAGTACCATTCACCATTAGTTCAGCCCCATCCAACAGAAATGGAGTACATCTGCAAGAAAGGCCAGGTACTAGTGTGGTATCACCTCAGCCCCCACTTTTACTGCCCAGTCAGGTGCCCAGATAATTGCAGAGAATTTTGAACCCCATAGATTTTGTCCCCATTTTTTCATTTAGCTTTTACTGGTGACCTACTATCTTCAATTGTGGCCCAGTGAAACTTGTATGCCCAACAATTCATAGCCAACAATCCAATGTCTTATCATTTCCGTCAAGTTCAAGATTGTTTTGGGCCTAACGTTCACTATAGGACTCGCCAAAAGAGATGCGTTACGCTCATACTGGTCCACCTACCAGTGTGATTCATGATAACATTCATGATAACACAGGAGTCTCACATATGTGTGGGGCTTCAGAATTGTTTTTGATGAAACAAATGTTTTGGTTTTCTCATTCCAAGATTAGGGTCTGGAGACTAGAGGCTTCAAAGAGATATCGATGGGAGACGCCTCTACCCCTTTCCCCATTCTTTCCTGGCTGAGGCCCTAAGCCAGATATGTCTGCCTGCTGCTGACTTACTGCCATATTTCCTCTGCCTGCCACATGAATTAACCAGACCTCTGCCTGCTACCTGTACTATGGACCAAGTTCCTGCCTCCTACCAGGACCAATATTTTGGCTGTGCTGACAATAACTCTGCCTGCACTGACCCTGGACTGTATATGGACTGCCTGCTGCTTGTACTGACTATGGACAATATTCCTGCCTGCTGCCTGGACAATTCCGTTGGCTGTCACTAACCACGTCCCTGCCTGCTGCCTGGACCAGTGCTCTCCTATGTAGACAACTGCACTACTAAAACCACAGGCAATCTTTTGCATACCCTTTGCTTAGCAGAGTGTATTTGGGGGTGTAATTCTTGATATATGCATGCTATATGTTAGAAATATCAAGGGCCTTCAAAAGTTTGATAGGTAGTAAGTAAATTAGATGCATAATTTATGCTCCTAGAGTGCTAATTAGATGTTGAGTCTCTGTATGTGGCCAGGTTGTGTAAAAGTCTCACACACATGGTATTAACATACTCAGGAGGAATAGCAGCATGTATGTTGGGTGTAATTTTTGGTATATACATGCTATATGTTAGAAATATCTTATAAATGGACAACTTTGTGTAAAAAAATGTGTTTTAATTTTCTCCCCACCTTTTCCAAAAACTTGTGGGAAAAACATAACATGTTCAAAAGACTCATTATGAATCACAGAATATATGTTGGGGTGTTTGTTTTCCAAAATGGGGTCAGAGCCTTTAAAAGTAGTTGAGAAATTAGATGTGTAATTTACAGTATATCCCTGACGGTGCCTCCTGCATGTAGGCTGTGAAAATGTCCCACACATGTGGTATTGCCATAGCAGAGTATCAGAGTGTGTTTTGGGGTGTAGTTGCAATATGCTGTGTGAGAGAAATAACATGTTAATATGACAATTTTTTGAAGAAATATTTAATTTTGCAAAGAATTCTGGGAACAAATAACAACTTTAAAAAACTCACCATGCCTCTTACTAAATAGCTTGGAATGGCTACTGTCCAAAAAGGGGGGTATTTGTACTGTCTTGGCATATTAGTGTCTCAAGAAAAGAGATCCATCCGTACATCAAGTGTGATCAATTTTCAATGATTGGTAGCTTGTAGACTATAACTTTTACACAGACTAATAAATATACACAGATTTGGTTTACTTTTACCAAAGCAATGTAGCAGTATATAGTTTGGCCAAAATGTATGCAGAAAAAATACTAATTTGCAAAATGTATAACAGAAACAAAGAAAATGCATATTTTTTTTTCAAATGTTTAGTATTTTTTAATTTATAGCTCAAAAAATAAAAAAAAACAGTGCTGATTAGTACCACCAAAAGAAAGCTCTATTTGTGTGGAAAAAAAGGCCAACAATTTCATATGGGTACAATGGTGCATGACTGAATAATTGTTATTTAAAGTGTGAGAGCACTGAAAGCTGAAAATGGTCTGGGCAGGAAGGGGGTATAAGTACTCTCTTGAGAAGAGGAGATTAAAGCGGGGGTTCACCCTTAGAGGGCACTTTTCCCCCTTAGATTCCTGCTCGTTTTTACTAGGGGAATCGGCTATTTATTTTAAAATATGTGCAGTACTTACCCGTTTACGAGATGCATCCTCTCCGTCGCTTCCGGGTATGGGCTTCGGGAATGGGCGTTCCTTCTTGATTGACAGGCTTCTGAGAGGCTTCCGACGGTCGCATCCATCGCGTCACGATTTTCCGAAAGAAGCCGAACGTAGGTGCGCAGGCGCAGTATAGAGCCGCACCGACGTTCGGCTTCTTTCGGCTACGAGTGACGCGATGGATGCGACCGTCGGAAGCCTCTCGGAAGGCTGTCAATCAAGAAGGAACGCCCGCTCCCGAAGACCCATACCCGGAAGCGACGGAAGAAGATGCAGCTCGAAAACGGGTAAGTACTGCTCATATTTTAATACAAATAGCCGATTCCCCTAGACCGAACGAGCAGGAAGCTAAGGGGAGAACATTTTTTTTTTTACAAATGGGTGAACTCCCGCTTTAAGGGAGGTGGGCGTGGGTTAGTTCAATGTGTATAAATACATAAGTGAACTTGGTGAAGAGTTATACACTTTGAGGGGCATTCTCTATGTCTAGAGGAAGCAGTAGGAGCTGTGAAAAAAGTGAATATACTTCCTAATGAGGTGGTTCTGGCCAGCTCAGTAGATTGTTTTAAGAAAGGCCGGAATGCACACAATATAACTAAACACTGATACTTATAGGTAAAGTTGATCCAGGGAATATCTGATTGCCTCTTGGGGGATCGGGAAGATATTTTTCCCCTGGCTGGAGCAAGTGGGTTCATGCTTTATTGTTTTGTTTGTTTGTTTGTTTTTTTTGCCTTCCTCTGATCAAATAAGAGTATTGAATAGTTGGATAGTGATAGAGGATTTTTATTTGTGTGTGTAATTATTTTTTTCTCTGTTGGTTGAATTGGATGTCTTTTTTCAACCAGATTGTCTAAATCCTGAATGTAATGTGGATCACATATTATTTACTTATTTATTTAGGTATTAATATAGTGCCAACCATTTACACAGCACTTTACATACTGTGCATTCACTTCAGTCTCTTAAAGGAGCTCACATTCTAAGACATAACTTGACGTTATTATTATATCCTTACTTTAAACATTTTTATCTTAGGCCATGAAAAGACCTCATCTGGAGTATACAGTTCAGTTTTGGACACCAGTTCTCAAAAAGGATATTGAGGAACTGGAGAATAGCAACCAAACTGATAAGAGGCATGGAGGAGCTCAGCTATGAGGAAAGATTAGAGGAACTGAATTTATTGGCCCAGATTCAAGAAGCACTTGCGCCCGCGCAACCATAGTTGCGCGGCGCAAGTGCTTACTTGCTCCGGTGTAACGAGTGCTCCTGATTCAGGAACCTCGTTACACCGAATGCAGCCTAGGATGTGACAAACATAAGCCTCCTTATGCCTTCACATCCCAGGCTGCATTCTTGCGTTGGCCGCTAGGGGGCGCGGCCTTTGTGATCGGCGTGTAGTATGCAAATTGCATACTACCACCGATTCACAAAAGTTGCGTGGGCCCTGCGTACGCAAGGTACGGAGTTTCCGTACGGCGCCTTTAGCATAAGGCTGCTCCTGCTAATAGCAGGCGCAGCCAATGCTAAAGTATAGCTGCGCCTCCCGCCCGTGAAATTTAAATTTCACGTCGTTTACGTAAGTGAACCGTGAATGGCGCTGGACGCCATTCACGTTCACTTAGAAGCAAATGACGTCCTTGCGACGTCATTTGCCGCAATGCACGTCGGGAAAGTTTCCCGACGGAGCATGCGCTGTTAGCTCGGCGCGGGAGCGCGCCTAATTTAAATGATTCCCGCCCCCGGCGGGATCATTTACATTAGGCGCCCTTACGCAGGGCTAATTAGCATAGCGCCCGCGCAATTTACGGAGCTACTGCTCCGTGAATCGCTGGGCAAATGGAAATATTTGCGTGGGCGCAGAGAAAAATCTTTGCTCTTTGCCCACGCAAATATTGCTCCATTCTACCTGAATCTGGGCCATTCTCTCTTGAGAAGAGGAGATTAAGGGGGGATATAATCAACATGTACAAATACATAAGTGGTCCATATAGTGAACTCGGTGTTGTGTTTTTCACTTTAAGGTCATCACAGAGGACAAGAGAGCACTCTTTATATCTAGTGGAAAAAGTATTTCATCTCCAAATGCAGAAATGTGAAATAGACTCCTTTCTGGTGGTTCTGGCCAGCTCAGTATATAGCTTTAAAAAGGCCTGGGTTCTCTCATAAATGTACATAATATAACTGGGTACTAACATTTAAAGGTAAAGTTGATCCAGGGAAAATCAGTTTGCCTCTCGGGGGATCAGGAAGGAATTTTTTTTCCCTGCTGTAGCAAATTGAAGAATGCTTTGCTAGGGTTTTTCGCCTTCCTCTGGATCAACTGTGAGTGAAATATTGTGTATATGGGACTGCATGATTTATTTATTTTTTTGGGTGAACTAGATGGACTTTTTTCAACCTGACTAACTATGTAACTATGTAATATGGAGCTATAAATACAGCTACTCCACCAACTCGGTGACGTAAAACACAACAACGTGCAGAGAAAAATGAAGTTCAATGCTTCCAAGCATGTGTCGACTTGATTCTGAGAATGCCTGGGTTTGGAACCGATGCTTTTGTGTACTAACCATCGGTTTAGACCTATCGATCAGGTGTCCATCGGACAAATTTTAAAGCAAGTTCCCATTTTTTGGACCGAAGGACAACTGTCCGATGGGGCCTACACACGGTCGGTTTGGACTGATGAAATGGTCCTTCAGCCCGTTTTCATCGGATTGGACTGATCGTGTGTAAGAGACTTTACAGGTACTAGGAACTATTGAGTTCTAAATTCTGATATGAGCAGATCTCATGAGAACCTTTTCAGCAGTAGAAAGACCTTGGTTAACACTGAAGTAGAAGTTCAGGTTAAAATTAAAAGCTTTAAATCTACTTGCATCTACATTCTAAGACTAACCTATCTAGCCCTGTAAATAAAAAATTGTTATACATACCTTTTTTGAAGCTGCTCTTGTACAGTACTACGTTGAGCTGTCGGCGGCCGCTTCTCTGTGTAGGTGGGTGTAGAAGAGGCAGCCGACAATGGAAGCCCCATAGAAACTCTATGGATGACATCAATTCCCAGGCATTGGCAGCTGTCTCCTGCACAGAGCTGGAGATCGAAGCGACTTCAGAAAAGGTATCTATAGAGATTTTTGCTCTACAGGGTTATATAGGTTAGTCTTAGATTGTGGATGCAAGTAGATTTAGAAATTTTGTTTTAGGGTGGACTTTCACTTTACATTTTTTTACAGGGAGCAGTTACATTTTATTTCAAGCTATGACCCTAAACCTGATAATGATAAGACAGTATTGTCTTCTTTCAAAACTTTATTGGGGTTGTCACTGTGGTATCATACATAATTTTTTGTTCAAACTATTTAAATAGGTTGGTGCTAATGCTTTGTTTTTCCAATGTTAAGCAAAGGCTAGGCCTGGAATTTTATAAGACAGTAAAGTTTTCTAACAGCATCTAAAGCCCCGCACACATGGGTCGAATGTCGGGAGACAAAAAAAACGGCTGACATTCAGCCTATTTGTATGTCGTTCTGTCCGACAGAAGCCAGCCGTTCGGCTGGATAACCAGCAGCTGAGAGACACCCGATCAGCACTCTCAGCCAATTGTAGAGATCGCTGATTGCAGTGTTTTGATGGGGGCAGTCCCCTTGTCATCCAGAAGGGAGCCACCTAGCATAGCAGATCAGAAAACTTGCAGCTGACCAAGGGACAGGGGTTTGTGCTGCAAATTCTTAATTTCAGACTTACAGGTGTTTCTTTTAATATTTACTACTGTGATCATGTGCAAGATGCTGGAATATTTTAAATATATAAAGTATATAAATATTGCGTATATATATATATATATATATATATATATATATATATATATATATAGATAGATATATCATTATAGATATATCTATATCGGTAGATCTATATCGATATATTGATATAGATCTATCGATATAGATATATATAAAGCTGAGCACACAATTTACAATATGATTATGCAATCTTCAATAGTTTTCATCAACTATGCATTTTAAAGTGAATTTCTGCTTGAATATCCAGTGGTTGTTGGAACGACACCCCGAGTATGAAAGGGGTTAAAGTCATTTAGGACATTCCATTCCTGAACACAAAGGCGGCTACCAACACTCCAGCACGAAGAAGAAACCCATATGAATAATTCTCCCCCAAATACGAGACAAGGCTCCGTGTTGAGGGTCAAACAGGAATATCAATCTTTATTGAGGAATACAGAAAAAGGGGAGGTTCCTACAACCTGCTCAAAATACTCTAGCAATACACCTGTGATCAGAAACAAATTAACATGAGCTCATTAACTAATCCCTTTTGACAGTCTAAATGACTCAGAGACATGACCTTTAGGCTAGACTTGCTGTCTGGTAGCTCAGAAGACAATCAACATTATCACAAATCAAACTCCTTCACTCAATAGCAGAGTTAATTACTACAAACAACAATGGGGATCTAATGAGTCTAAATTTCCTGGAATGCCCATATCAGGAATTATACTTCCTGGGCATAGCCCTCACAGTGTACAGGGGATAAAATCATCAAATTTCTTAAGAGACATTGGTAATGAATATTACTGTCCCATTTGAAATAATCT
This sequence comes from Rana temporaria, assembly GCF_905171775.1. Taxonomy (NCBI): domain Eukaryota; kingdom Metazoa; phylum Chordata; class Amphibia; order Anura; family Ranidae; genus Rana; species Rana temporaria. The sequence goes on from NC_053490.1 coordinate 324,307,772, forward strand.
AATCATATTATTAATATCCATTATTTTCTTACTCACTCTGTGCCCCTAATAGGCACAGAGTGACTTAGACATAAGAGGTGCATGGGGAGATAAAATAAGGGTATTCCATACTTTCCAAAGGGATTCTGGGTTCCACAGGCCCTCCCGTCACAGTTGTAATGCTTAAAGTTGTTGAAAAAGCACAACATTTTTTACTTTTTGAGCACCGGGCACCTGAATTACAGTGGCGGGGTGTGTTTTTGAAGCACCCGATTAGAGCCATAGGCTCTAATAGGCATAAAAAAGGTAAACAGCGAGCGCCATGCTTGGCACTCGCAGTTTACCTAGATGTGTTTAGAAAAGGGAATGACTATTCGCTTTCTTAACACTGAACCGCTTCTCTCCGCCAATCAGGTGCTTGGGTCTGTTACCTGTCACCTGATTGACTGAAACGACAGGCGCTGTGATTGGATGCCTATCAGGCATCCAATCATAGGAGAGAGCGAGAGGAGCTAATGGGAGAAGACATTGAGGAGCATGTAGGACACCGCTCGCTGGGCAGGCAGGGCACACAGTGGCAGCATTTGATGGGCACAGTAGGAGCACAGTGGCACAGTGACAGTGTTTGATAGCACAGTGGCAGCATTTGATGGGCACAGTGGTAGCATTTGATGGGCACAGTGGCTGCATTTGATGGGCACAGTGGCTATGTTTGATGGCACAGTGGCTGTGTTTGAGGGCACAGTGAGGCTGCAATTAATTTTTTTTTTTCAGAATTATTCAGTTTCTTTGCACTCCCCCAAAAAATTTGAGCACCAGCTACCACTGCCTGATTGGCTTTTAACAGCGGAAGCCATTGGCTCCTGCTGCTGTCAATCACAGCGAGTGAGCCAATCAGGAGATGGAGGGGGCTGGGCCAAACCATGGATCCATGTGTGAATGGACGCACAGAGCAGGAGCACGCTTGCTTGGGTGCCCCCACAGCAAGCTGCTTGCTGTGGGGGCACCTGGTAGGATGGAGGAACTTTGGCATAGGACCCGATAAAAAAAAGGAGGAGGATCCAGGCTGCATTGTGCAAAATGATTGCACACAGCAGGTAAGTGTAACATGTTTGTTATTTCTAGAAAAAAAAGAATTGTAATTGTAATTGTAATTATTGTAAATCTAGAGTTGTTTGTACAGAAATTCTACAGTCAGACTGTAACCAAAATGGTCAGTTTTAAACATTGGATGTAGTTTAGGATAGCTTGGCTATGATATTTGACAAAACGTATGACTATATTTGAAATAAGCCGTGTTAATTAGCATTTGAATTCCCTTTAAAGATATTATAACTATACAGTATGCCATAGTAATACCCTACTTTTACATTGAGAATTTTATCTTGAATCTATTATCTTTACTCTTTAATCTGGATCACAAACGATTCAAATGCCAGCACCCTCTTAACTTATGCTTTTTGAATATATAAACTATTACTGGGAAGGATTCAGCAGTGAATAGTACGTAAGTAAGTTTAACTGATAAAAGCACGTAGAACACTCTCATATGCTTCTACCCTCATGATGTTAGCCCAAGGCTTAACAGCATTTGCCTTTGTGCATAAGTAAACGTAAATGGAAAAATATGGTTTTATTGCATTTGTATTACTTTTTCTTTACATCCTTATGAAAATGCCCCAGATCTATTATGCTTGAAGCAAAAGAGACTGTGAAATAAAGAGCTCTTTTTCTTTTAGTTAACTAATTTTTTAAATAAATACATATACAGTATCTCACAAAAGTGAGTACGCCCTTCTCATTTTTGAAAATATTTTATGATCTCTTTTCATGTGACGACACTGAAGAAATGACAGTTATCTTCAATGTAAAGTAGTGAGTGTACAGCTTGTACGAAGCTCCGAAGCTCCGTGACCGTGACCCACGGACCCGATCGACGCTGGAGTCCCGTGATCGGTCCCCGGGGCTGAAAAACGGGAGCTGTATATAAACACAGCTTCCCCGTTCTTCACTGTGGCGGCGTCATCGATCGTGTGATCCCTTTTATAGGGGGGACACAATGGATGACGTTACCTACAGCCACACCCCCCTACAGTTGTAAACACATATTAGGTCACACATACCCCCTTCCGTGCCCCCTGTGGTTAACTCCCAAACTGCAACTGTCATTTCCACAGTAAACAATGCATTTTGCTGTGAAAATTACAATGGTCCCAAAATGTGTCAAAATTGTCCGAAGTGTCCGCCATAATGTTGCAGTCACGAAAAAAATTGCTGATCGCCGCCATTAGTAGTAAAAAAAAAAAAAAATTATAAAAATGCAATAAAACTATCCCCTATTTTGTAAACGCTATAAATTTTACCAAAAATAGGTAGAAGAATACGTATCGGCCTAAACTGAGGAATTTTTTTTTTTATATATATTTTTGGGGGATATTTATTATAGCAAAAAGTAAAAAACATTGCATTTTTTTCAAAATTGTCGCTCTATTTTTGTTTATAGCACAATAAATAAAAACCGCAGAGGTGATCAAATACCACCAAAAGAAAGCTCTATTTGTGGGAAAAAAAGGACGCCGATTTTGTTTGAGAGCCACATCGCACGACCGCGCAATTGTCAGTTAAAGCAACGCGGTGCCGATTTGCAAAAAGGGGCCTGGTCCTTTAGCTGCATTTTGGTCCGGGGCTTAAGTGGTTAATCACGTATTCTATGTTCAATAAATTATATGTAATAAAAATTTCCTTTTTATTTCATCATGTATGTCACTCCTTACCAAGTACCGAGGTAGTCCACTAATCCTAGGGGGAGGGAATGTTATAGGGTCAGCATTAGCCACTGTCTCTTATCCCTGTGCCCCCACCCTTGTCCTCTTTATATCAATTTGGATGATGGTACGCTCTTAAGATTAGCTATTTTGTTTATATGAGGCCATACTCAACATTTTTATGTGATGGAGCTGATCGATGTTAGAGACCTTGAGCTTCTCCACCTTCCGTTTGGATATACCCCACAGATGCTCAATAGGGTTTAGGTGTGGAGACATGCTTGGCCAGTCCTTCACCTTTACTTTCATCTTCAGCTTTAGCAAGGCAGTGGTCGTCTTGGAGGTGTGTTTGCGGTAATTATCATGTTGGAATACTGCCCTGCAACCCAGTTTCCAAAGGTAGATCATGCTCGGCTTTAATATGTCACATGTTGGCATTCATGTTTCCATCAATGAACTGTACCTCCCCAGTGCCGGCAACACTCATGCAGCCCCAGACCATGACACTCCCACCATCATGCTTGACTGTAGGCAAGACACACTTGTCTTTGTACTCTTCACCTGGTTACCGCCACATAGGCTTGACACCATATGAACCAAATAAGTTTATCTTGGTCTCATCAGACCACAGGACATGGTTCCAGTAATCCATGTCCTTAGTCTGCTTGTCTTCAGCAAACTGTTTGCGGGCTTTCTTGTGCACCATCTTTAGAAGAGGCTTCCTTCTGAGATGACAGCTATGCAGACCAATTTGATGCTGTGTGGCATATGGTTTAAGCACTGACAGGCTGACCCCCCACCCCTTCAACCAATACTGGCAGCACTCATATGTCTATTTGCCAAAGACAACCTCTGGATATGACTTGCACTTGCACTCAACTTCTTTGGTCAGCCATGGCAAGGCCTGTTCTGAGTAGAACCTGTCCCGTTAAACTGCTGTATGGTCTTGGCCACCATGCTGAAGCTCGGTTTCTAGTCTAGTTTCTAGCCTAGCCTAGTTTCGATTTTTTTCCGATCCTCAGAGAGTTCTTTGACATGAGGTGCCATGTTGAACTTCCAATGACCAGTATGAGAAAGTGAGAGTGATTTTTACTTAGGGGTGTACTCACTTTTGTTGCCAGCGGTTTAGACATTAATGGCTGTGTGTTGCGTTACTTTGAGGGGACGGCAAATTTACACTGTTATACAAGCTGTACGCTTATTACTTTACATTGTAGCAAAGTGTAATTTCTTCAGTGTTGTCACAAGAAAATATATAATAAAATATTTTAAAAAATGTGAGGGGTGTACTCACATTTACAGTATATATAATTTTTTTCACCCTGTGGAATATTGTAATGATCTTGGAGTGCTGCTGAACAAAGCTCAATATTATAGGCTAATGTATCTAAACTGAAATTAAAGACATTAATCCAATTAAAAGAAAGATGCTGTTTTAAAATGTGGAGATGATCACATCACCAAATAAATGCATTTGAAACAGTTGTCTAGAGCAGTGTTTCTCAACCTTTTTTTAGTCAAGGCACCCTTTAAAATGTTGCACAATCTCAGAGCACCCATTCTAAAATGTAAAAAAAATAAACTAATAGTTTTACATAACACAGCAACATCCACACATGTAGGTAATGTGGGGTGTTTTATTCTTCCAAAGAAAATACACCCTTTTCACACTGGTATGCCAATCAGTGCTGTGACAAGGTCATTTGGTGCCCAGGGCGAAGATAGCAAACTGCTCCCCCCCCCCCAAATTATCGTCACCGCTCATCTTGCCGTTGTGACTATCTGTGCCTCTCTGGAGATTTCCGCAGGTATTCTTGCCCAGGTATTCAGAACCCTTCCCTTTTGATAAAAGGGCTTTTGCAAGAATGGAACATTTTCTCTCCTGCTAACCCCGTATTTTACTTGGGGGAGCTCCTTTTCTTACACTACTTTGAAACAAAGTACCCTAGAAGCCCGGAAGCCAGTCCTCCTTGCTTCCCCACTGTGCCCATGAATGCAGCCTGACTGTGCTCATGAATGCAGCCTTGCTGTGCCCGCCATTACAGCCTCACTGTGCCCACCATTACAGCCTCACTGTGCCTGTGAATGCCGCCTCACTGTGCCCGTGAATGCAGACTCACTGTGCCCGCTATTACAGCATCACTGTGCCCATGAATGCAGCCTTACTGTGCCCATGAATGCAACCTCACTGTGCCCACCATTACAGTTACATTGTGCCCACCATTACAGTCTTACTATGCCCACCATTACAGTCTCACTATGCCCACCATTACAGTCTCACTGTGCCCATCAAATGCAGCCTTGACTTGTCCAACCATTAGTCTCACTGTGCCGACTAATTCAGACTCACCATCACCTGGTTAGTAACACACACAGCAGGCATCTCCCACTGTGCATCATGGAGCTGGCTGAGTCTGTGTTGTGTTCGGACCTCGGCGGGCACACTGTAACAAAGTACCGCCCCTCTAGACTGACTCTTGTGATAGGCGGAACACTACTATCACAGAAGCCAGTCTAGGAGGGCGGGACTTTGTTACAGCGCTCCAGCCGAACACAGACACAGCCAGCTCTGCCTCTGTGATATACACAGGATGGGGAGAGGGGAGCATTGCAGCTGCAGCTCGAATCGGTCACAAGGCAGGAGGACTTGCCAGCACTTCCCCTGCTCCCCCCTCCTGCCTGCAAATTGATTCGCCCAGGGCATCCGCCCCTTCAGCCCCTGCCTTGTACCAGCCCTGATGCCAAAGTTTCTCTTTTCCCTCAGTTTATTTCCCTCCTTCAGCTAATGTGATCGCAGTTCTGATGGGGAGGGGCAAACAATGATACTGTGCAGGTAACCTGAGACTGAAATATTTCCTCTTAATGTTAGAATCACCATTAAGTTATTTGTATATCTCGATCATATCCATCTTAAGGGTATCTTCTGCAGGAAGAATATGTTTAATGTTTGTATTTGCTCCTTATAACTGAGGTCCACCAGTCCATTTATTAGTTGTGTTGCACTTCTCTGGACTCTCTCCAGTTCCCACACCTCCTTCCTGAGGACTGGACAGCATACTCAAGATAAGGCCGAACCAGTGTTTTATAAAGTATCTCTTGAGTTCTTTTTAATGCATGCTATTAAAAGCTGGCCTTTCTTGCTGCAGCTTGGCATTGCATGCTGCACCCCAAGATCTTTTTCAATCCTATGAATATAGCTTGCATTCATACTTTTTGCCCCTGAGTACATTACTTTACATTTCCCTATTTTGAACCTCATTTGCCATGTCTTAGTCCACACTTCTATTTTTATCAAGGTCTTCCTGTAAAATTGCTATATCCTTTTGTGAAATTATTGCCCTGTTTAGCTCTGTATCATCGGAAAATGCTGATTGAACTATTTATCCCAACCTATATATCATTTATGTGCAAGTTAAACAGGATTGGTCCCAGAACAGAGACCTGGGGTACCCCACTTATAACTCCACACTATTCAAAAGATACACTATTTATAACTAATCTCTGGACGCGTCTCTGTACCCAGATTTCTATCCAGGTACATACAGTATATTATCGTCAATGCCAACATACCTTTATTTGTGGATTAGACGTTTATGGGGTACCATGTCAATTTTTTTTATGACATCTAGACATTACATCCACAGGCCTTCCTTTATCCAGATTACAGCTCACTTCCTCATAGAATGTTAAAAAGTTGGTCTGGCACTAGCGATCTTTCATAAAACCATGCTGGTTGCTTGCTACTAATGTTACTATTCTTATCAGCAAATTCTTGGATATGGTCCCTTATCATCCCCTCCAATAATTTACCACCTACTGATGTTAGGATGACTGGCCTGTAGTTCCCAGGTATGTATCTCGGCCCAATTCTTGAATATTAGTAACACGTTAGCTTTTTGCCAATCTGCTGGTACCATTCCTGTCAGTAAGATCTCCCTAAAGATTAGTAATAACAGTCTAGCAATGACCTGGCAAACTTCATTGTGGACTTGTGGGTGTAAGTCATCTGGTCCCAGTGATTTGTTCACATTAGGGGTCCTAGACTTTTTCGAACACTGACTTCTGTTAGCCGCAAGGATACTCTCCTTTCTCTGTTGCCAACAACACTGTCTTGTCTATTATACTCCTCCTTTTCCATAGTAAGCAAAGTATTCAAATAAAATCTTCTGAGTTTTTATTCTCCTGATCTAGATCTGCTCAGAAATTGCATGTTGAGGGAGAAAAATAACATTGTACATAATTACTTTGTAGCCAACTGTGCTTTGCTGTGTATGTTTTCTGTATACTGTTTGTAAGTAATTTCACACATGAATATCTCATGGTTAAAATACTTCTTCAAATTCTGTTAGCGTGTGATCTTTTGAGAGGAGCATAAAATGAAACAATTCATGGTTACGACAGAAATACTTGCTCAAGAGAAAAAATTATGTTTAATAAAAAAATGAATGCTTGCCATTGTTGTATTACATATTTTTTAAATGATTTTGCCCTTATTCAAAGTGTTACTAAAAATGAAAGAAAGGAAACCTGCTACCTGTAGAGAAGGTAGTAACATATCTATCCAACCCTTCATACAGTCAACTGCTGCTCTGATTAGGAAAAAATAGCAAGCTGAAGTCTCTCTGAAGCCAAAACGTGAGGAAGTGTTGATGTACAATATTAATATTATATATACTTTTAGCTCATGTGTATTTAAAAAAAAATAGACCAGGATTTTTTTATGTGTTGAGGGTGGTGGTATTATGATAAACTCAAGAAAGAAATAGCACTTGACTTCTAAGAGAATGAATATTCTAATGCCCCGTACACACACGATTGGAAATTCCGACAGCAAAAGTCTGATGTGAGCTTTTGAATGGAAATTCCAACCGTGTGTATGCTCCATCGGACTTTTGCTATCGGAATTTCCGCCAACAAAAGATTGAGAGCTGGTTCTCAAATTTTTAGATGGAAAAAATTCCTATTTGAAAATGCGATCGTCTGTAGCAATTCCAATGCGCAAAATTCTGACGCATGCTTGGAAACAATTCGACGCATGCTCAGAAGCATTTCATTTTCTCGGCTCATCGTAGTGTTGTACGTCACCGCATTCTTGAAGAGAACTTTTGTGTGACCGTGTGTGTGCAAGCCAAGCTTGAGCAGAATTCTGTCGGAAAACACATCCAATGTTTTTCAAATGGGGGAGCACGCAGGAAAGAAAAGGGCAGGATGGGTGAAGGGGAGCCATGCTGTGCACTACAGAAATGATCTCACAGTTTCTGATGCTCTCTGTGTCATTGAGCTCAGACATCAAGCTCTTTACTGCCAACTCTGGCTACTATGAGCATGTGCACCCCTCGTGTGGGCTGCCTGTACTGTGCTCTTCTGTGTCAGCAACATGTTAGCTTTGTGAAAACAAGCTGGGACTAGGTAGGAAGATTTCCTTTCAAGTAGGGGCTGTGAAGGAAAGGGAGGGGGCTGTTTGTGTACAAGAAGCGGCCAAAGGCTTGTGTGTTACAGATTTGTGTATGTGTGGGGCTGACTGATATATACATGTGGGGGTAGGGCTGACATATAAACCGGTATGAGGGGGGATGGCATATATACAGGCATGGTGGGGCTGACATATATACATGTGTGGGGGGCTGGGTCTGACATATATACAGGTGTGAGGTTGGCTGGCATATACACAGGTGAGGGGGCTGACATATCTACAGGTGTGTGTGGGGGGTTAGGCTGACATATATATAGATGTGAGGGGGGCTGACATATATACAGGATTGAGGGGGGCTGACATATATACAGGATTGAGGAGGCTGAGTGCGTACAGGTGAGGTGGCCAGTGTGTGGATTTGGTGGGTTGGCCCATTGGCAAGCCCTGGGGAATGTTGGTGGTCAGGCTCGAGGGGGCCCAGACCTAAAGCTGTGTAAGGGCCCAAAAATTTCTGATGGCTGCCGTGCATCTACTGTAGTTTAACCAATAAAAGGGGGAAACAATTACAATCCTATATACATTATCTTATACCCACAGTTGATCCAGAGGAAGGCAAAAAACTCAGCAAGTATGATCCAATTTGCTCCAGCAAGAGGAAAAATGGTTCCTGATCCCCCAAGAGGCAATTGGATATTACCTGGATCAACTTTACCTGTACATGTTAGTATCCAGTTATATTATTTAGATTTAATAAATAACCCAGGCCTTTTTAAAGCAATCTACTGAGCTGGACGGTACCAGCTCTTGAGGGAGTCTATTCCACATTTTCAAAGCTCTTTCTGTGAAGAAGCCTTTCCATATGTGGCATGATATGGTTTATGAGGGGGTAGCCACATGCTTGCTGCTCCACCTTACTGGCCACCCCGGCTACTGCCACAAAATGACAGATTTCTGGCCAACTTCTGTTTGAAAACAAACTTCTTGAACCATACTAGGTCACATAACACTAGGGAGGTAAAATGGTTAATTGGGCCCAATTTGGACATTTTCACTTAGGGGTGTACTCACTTTTGTTGCCAGCGGTTTAGACATTAATGGCTGTGTGTTGAGTTATTTTGAGGGGACAGCAAATTTATATATACAGAAGCTCACAAAAGTGAGTACACCCCTCACATTTTTGTAAATATTTTATTATATCTTTACATGTGACAAACTGAAGATGTAGCACATGCAGATGTAGCACATCATCAAACATGTTAATGATTTCTGCATTTATTTGTAGTCCTTTAAGCTAAAGTAAATCCTTCTTTCTGCTGAGATCTGTTCTTAAAATGTTTTATTTATTTTTTTGCATTGGTACGTGTCCAAGAAAATTTCTAGTGCAGAGACAGTCGTTGATGGGAGAAAAAGCACTGCAGGAACAGTAATGCCACATACACACGGTCGGAATTTCCGATGGGAAAAGTCAGACGGAATTTTTTCATCGGATATTCTGACAGTGTTTCCTTTTTTTCCCCCATCGAACATGTTCTCTTTTTTTCCACGGAAAAAAATTCTATCGGAAATTCCGTTCATCTGTATGGCATGCCGACGGGGGAAAAAAACATGCATGCTCGGAAACAATTTGATGCATGCTCGGAGGCATTGAACTTCATTTTTCTAGGCTTGTCGTAGTGTTGTACGTCACTGCATTTTTGACGGTCGGAATTTGGTGTGTCCGTGTATATGCAAGACAGCTTGAGCGGAATTCTGTCGGAAAAAACAGTCAGAGTTTATTCCGACAGAAAAAAAACGGTCTTGTGTACGCGGAATAAGTGGTGAGAGAATAGGGAGGGGTGTAGGCATGCTGTCTGTTGATAGAAGGGGGTGCAGGTGCATTGGGTTACGAGAGAAGGGGGTATGCCAATGTGGTGGTTGAAAAATAAAAGGGCAATCCGGTGCAGTAGGTGGTATGAGAAAGGAAGCTGCAGGTTCAATGGGAGGTAAAGAAAAAGGGAGTGTAGGTACAATGGGTACTTGGAGAAAGGAGACTGTAGGTGCAAGGTGTGCTGAGATAATGGTGGTAGCAGGTTGGGTACAGAGAGATATGGAGCTGCAGGTGTGGTGGGTGCTGAAGAAAGGGGGCTGGAGGCATGGTGGGGCTGAAAGAAACATGGCTGCAGGCACCATGGATTCTGAGAGAAGTGGATCTGCAAGCATGATGAGTGCTGAGAGAAGGGGGCTTCAGGCAAGTGCACTGGGTGGTGAAATAAAATATTGGGGATAGCAGGTTCTGTAGCTAGGAAAAATAAGGGGATCATGCAAGAACAGTAGCTTGTGATAAAAGAGGTGCTGCAGGTAAATTTAGTGATGAAAGAAGGGGTGCATATTTAGTGGGTACTAAGAGTAGGAGGTGCAGGTGTACTGGGTGCTTAGAGAAGGGAGGGTGCAGGTGTGGTGTGTGTGGTGGGTGATGGGTAAGGGGGGATGGAGGCTGGGTAATGGAGAAGAGGTGGGGGGCTTGCTGACATTGCAAGGGTAGAGTTGGTGGATAGTGTGAGAGGAGGGTACATTGGGTCTTCTAACAGCATAAATACTTGCACTGAACACTTCTCCTCCACTTAATAGTGCTCCCAGCTTCTGTCATCTGAAACTACCCAGCACAACAGCCTGTCCCAATACTCAGCCCAGGGTTGTGACAGCAGAACTCCCAGCTTCACTTCTGCTTGTCCTTGGCTCCTTCATTAACCTAAGCTGCAAGCATAGCTATTACTTCTTTCAGCTGAGTTTCATCTGTCCATTTTGTATCCGTCTATTGAAAGATGAAAAGCGGATAGCAATTAATTTCTATGGACAAATGGATACAAAGGGAAGATCATCCATTTACATCCTCATCCGTTTAGTTCCATTTTTTTAGAATGTCTGACCAGCAGGGTGATGTGTGGATGCACCGATACACTAAGTTTTACGAATGGTCTACTAACTGGCATTGTACCAGCTGATTGGAGAAAAGCAAATGTAGCACCAATATTTAAAAAAAGGCCAAGACACAATCCTGGGAATTACAGACCAGTTAGCCTAACATCAATTGTATGCAAGCTCTTGGAGGGGATAATAAGGTGTAATTAGCAGTAATCAGCATGGATTCATGAAGAATCATTCTTGCCAAACCAACTTTTAACCTTCTATAAGGAAGTGAGATGCCATCTAGATTAAGAAAGGCCCGTAGACATGGTGTGTCTGGATTTTGCAAAAGCATTTGATACAGTTCCCCATAAATGTTTATTGTACAAAGTAGTGTCTGTTGGCATGAACTACAGGATGAGTAAATGCATTTAAAAGTGGCTACAGGGGCAGGTTCAGAGGGTAGTGATAAATGGGGAGTGCTCAGAATCCCCGGGGTGGAAAGTGGGGTCCCCCAGGGTTCTGTCCTGGGACCAATCCTATTAAATTTATTTATAAATGACCTGTCGGATGGTTTGAACACAGGGGCGGACTGACCATTTGGGCACTCGGGCACTGCCAGAGGGCCCCATGCCACTAGGGTTGCCAGCCTCAGTAAAACCATGGACAGTATGTAAAAATCTGAGTTTTTTTTTAAATCCCAAGATTATAGCTGCCCCGCCTCTCCAGTACCTTTTCAGTGTGTGTATGTGTATTCTGTGTGTATGTATGTGTGTGTATACTGTATGTGTGTGTGTATACTGTGGGCCCCATTATCCATTGCCCGGGGGCCCCATAATCTGCTATTGCCCAGGGGCCCCATAATCTCTTATTGCCCGGGGGCCCCATGAGTTGTCAGTCCGCCTCTGAATGAACAGCTCAATCTCTATATTTGCGGAAAATACTAAGCTAAGTAGCGCAATAACTTCTCCGCAGGATGTGGAAACCTTGTAAGAAGATTTGAACAAATTAATGGGGTGGGAAACTACATGAAAAGTTTAAAATAATGCATTTGGGTTGCAAAAATATGAATGCCATCTACTCACTAATGGGAGAACCTCTGGGGAATCTAGGATGGAAAAGGACTTGTGGGTCCTAGTAGATGACGGACTCAGCAATGGCATGCAATGCCAAGCTGCTGCAAGCAAAGCAAACAGACTATTGGCAAAAGGAGATTAACTCCAGAGATAAAACGATAATTCTCCCACTCTCCAAGACTGGAATAGTTGCAGCTGTTATCATTTGTTCATCCTTTTGTTAAGTATGGAAGTATGGCATGTTAAAGGTTTTACGAAAATCATTGTTTTGCTGGAGTTGTTCCCTGTGGTCGTGGCTTTGGAATTATGGGGTGAGGCTTTTCAGAATCAACACATTTTGCTTCATTCAGACAACAAAGGTGTTGTCTATGCCATTAATTGTCTATCTTCCAAATCCTTACTGGTCGTTGCTTTATTACATCACTTGGTCTTTAAATAGTTACCATTGAACATTTGGTTAAGAGCTAAACATGTTTCTGGTGATTCCAACGTTGTGGCTGATGCTTTATCACGTTTACAGTTGAATTGGTTTCAAGAATTGGTGCCGGAAGCAGATCGGGATGGTATCCCTTGCCCGAGATTCTTATGGAACATAATCGTAAGTTTGGCTATTAGGAATTCTGACGCTCCATCTATGTGGGCAGGATATGAAGCCGCATGGTCTCTGTGGTATAGTTTTTTAGAACATTCTAATAATTTATTTTCTGTTTTCTCAGAAATTTTAGTTTTTGCTTTTTTGTTTTTTTTATTATCCCGTAATTATTCTTATTCACATGTCCAGAAAACATTGTATGGCATATTTTAGTTTTTTTTTTAATTCAGAGGTATTCATTCTTGCCAGAGTTTTTTTACAGTTCAACAAACGTTGAAAGGTTATCACAAGAGTACTTATATGGCGGATCATAGACTATCCCTTATATTTTTTTGGGGGGCATTCAGGGTGTCGGAATTAGTTCTGTGTAATGTATCTGATAAGGCGGGTTTGTTGTTTGGGGATTTATGCTTGAGTGCGAATTATATACAGATTTTGCTCTGTCGTAGCAAAACGGATCAGTTGAGTAAAGGTCGATGGATAAAAGTTTGAATAATTTCTAATCCCCTTATATGTGCAGTTTCTCAAATTCAGCAATTTTTAGCGGTTCGACCTTTATCTTCTGGACATTTATTTGTGCACTTTCTGGTTTACCTTTAACTAGGTATCAGTTTCAGTCTATACCGCATAAATGTTTGGAATTCCTTCAACTCGGTCACCTTCAGATTTCATCACACTCATTTCAGGTCGGCGCTGCTACAGAGGTGGCCAAATTGGGTTTACCTGGTGCTGCTATAAAAAATATTGGCAGGTGGAAGTCGGATTGTTATTTGTGCTATGTACGTCCTAAGGTTTCCTTTTGAACTCTGCAGGTGTCAAGTATACAGTTTGGGTTACTGGACATTCATATATATTTTGGTCCACCCCTTGTGCTTTTCGGAGGATTAACGGCACAAATTTGGGTCTGCCCTTGGCAACAGGGGTATGAAATGTTCTAATTTAAGAGACGTTTTATCTTTTTTGTATTTGCATTGGCCTTCACCTAATATCATTGTTTTGCATTTGGCAGGCAATGATATTGGTCACTACAAGACATTTGATCTCCTTTTAAAAATTAAATCTGACTTTTTGTGCATTCATTCTGTTGTATTTTTCCGGAATCAGTCTTGGTGTATTCCGAGATTGTGCCACATTTAAATTGGCTGATTTCTAATGAAGTTAGGCATTTTGAAAAAATCCGTAAAATAATTAATAGAAAATTAGCAAAATGTATGCCTTCCCTACATGGACTGTCTTTTATGCATGTTGATCTGGAATGGCGTTCATGGCTTTTACCAGACTGATGGTGTCCATTTGTCTGACATCGCCTTGGACATTATTACTTTGGACTTACAGTCTTGTATCGAATTGGTCGCTCTGGTATTGTATGTTTGTATTTAACCTGAGCTTAATATTATTATTATTTATTTTATTAGTATTGTTATGTAATATTTATATATGAAATATAATTTAAAGCTATATAAATGTATTATTATTATTATTAAGCCTATAAATAAAGAACTGCAGCCTTTTTGATCCAAGTCTGGTGTTACTAGTGAATTATTTAATACAATTCATTTATTAAAAGTCCTGATTTCGGTACCATAACAATAGCTACTAAATATAGAGTAATCAGCTCCATAATGCATTGTTAGATCTACAAAGTAGGTCCAAATCTTTGCACAACTTCCATCTTCCAGTCATATACATTTACCAAAATACAGCAATGCGCTCAGGGGTCTGTTTAACCTTTGACTCGTCCTAGCTAAATTGCTGAATATTGTAGGCAGTGAGGCAAAACTTCAGAAAAAAAAACTAATGTAACACATTAGCATTTGCAGCATCATACCAATTTATTTTAAAAATACAGTCCCAACTCTAGAAAAACACAACCTGGATTTTCTACACTGTGCCTTTGTACAGCATGGGCCTTGAATGTGAATATCTATCATTTGCAATATGCTCAAGCCATGTACACAAATCTTTATTAAGCCTTCAGTAAATTATCATAAAACGGTATTCTCAGCTGTGGAACAGCAGTGACATTTTCTTTGTTTCTGATAATCGTCTAGCCTAAGGCACATTGTCTTGTAAATTTGAGGAACTGGTTATGCTGTCAAAGGCGGTTTATTGCAGCATTGGGGAGAGTGGATCTGAAATTATTAGCCACTTGTCAGGGACAATTTTTGTATCATGTTATGTAGCAAAAAGCTTTTGTGCAACATCTGACAAATGCATTTAGATTATCCCGAGGGGTCCTGACAAAATGCATGTCAAAAGTGTAAACAACTGCATTCTATCTATAGTAATAGAAAACTATTAAAGAGCTGTGACCTGCTGATTATCAGTGCCAAATGAAACATATGTTTAGTCAGATAGATGGTGAAGACGGAGGTCATATAAGTCTAAACCAACAACCCGGCATGAAAGCACATAGGGTACCCCTGTGTTCAAATATTATGTTAAAGTGGAATTCCAGACCAAAAATTATTATTATTATTATTATTATTATTATTATTATTATTATTATTATTATTATTATTATTATTTCAGCTTCAAATTGTGGCTTGTTCAGGGGTGACAACACCCCATCTTATTAAGGGCAGGAAGACATTTTAGAAAAATTAGAATGTCTGAGATATTGCCTAGAGTTTACATTATTGTATTTTGTGGTATGTTATTGAAAGTTTTGTATTTTCCTTAAAAAAAAAAAACATGCCAATTTATGGCAAAAAATAAAATAAAATTTTGATACACATCAAAAATGTTATAAAGACCATGTGTGAATATGCACAAAGTAAAAAATGTAAAAAACAACAACACAATGTGGCTTCTTTTTCACAAATCTTCTATAACTTTTTTTTTGTGTTTAGTTTTGGTGTTTTTTACCAGTGTAATGGTTGTTATTTCATAAGGAAAATACACTTGACACTACAAGTACACTAGGAAAAACTAGGAGACAGCTAAAAGAAACACAAGCAAGAAACAAGCAGAAATTGAATTTTACCAGATTTATTTATGTTTTTTTTAAAGAGAATAATTTTATACTTTGCCTGGCATAGGAATGGCCCCCCTACCCATGAAATATTCCACATATTTTTCCCGCACTGCACGGGCACTTTGGGGGCGCAAGCCAGGACGGCCATATTCTAGGCCCGGCAGGGTATTTTCTGCTGAGGTAAGTCTGGCCTCAGGCCCAACTGTGGCCATATAAGTTGGCGACCGTCTCCTTAGATAACTGTGGAGAATACAACAACAAAAAACTATATAGTTCAATTTATATTCCGCCATGTGCATTGACGTTAGGAACAGGCGGAAACCGGTTGGCCATTATTCCGAAGGCATTCTCCACAACTCTTCAGGCTCTGGCCAGCTGATAGTTGAATGCCCTCCTCTCTGGGGTGAGGGTCCTCTGTGGGAATGGCCTCATGAGATGCGGTCCCAGGCCAAAGGCTTCATCAGCCAAAAAAACAAAGGGGAGTCCTTCCACATTCTCTGCATCCGGTGGCAATGCAAGGTCATCACACTGGAGACGAAGAGCAAACTCTGTCTGCCTGAAGGCTTCCCCAAATGACATCCAGCAATTCTTCCCCACATCCACATAGAGGAATTCATACTGTGCTGACACCACCGACATCAGCACAATGCTATAAAACCCCTTGTAGTTGTAATTATAGGAACCACCGCAGTTGGGGAAGTCCCACCGCGTGGCAAACTCCGATGCCACAGTCTGTCATTCCTCTGGCATGGAAGGAAGCTGTGGAATCAAACAAGAAAACAAAAAATATTACTTTTACACATAACATGGCAAGCAGATTCTAGAAAAACATTATTGGCCAACATCATTATAACATTTATTTTAAGGAGCATTTAAATACAATAATTTAAGGCCCAAATATCACATTCCTCACCCCCTCTGATGGCCGTTTGCAAAAATTTAGGGGGGGGCTAGATGAGTTTGGGACCACAAAAAGAAATAAATATGTGAAACTATACTTAAGAACACATTTTAGGGGGGGGGGCACTACAATGGATCTTACAAAATACATTGTTAACAGACTAGGCTAGGTGTGTTTGGGCCCAGGATAGCATGCTGGAGAGGTTAGTGAAGGGACATATGCATGTAGGTCAAAAAAGGGGCATTAAAAGCTTACAGCATGCATGGGGACAAATGGGACATTCACAGCATATTACAATCATAGTAATTAGGGAAGGAGGAAATAAATACAATACATTAGCATACATTAAATACATAGAATGTGATATTAAAGGAGAAAATGTACCCTCATATAGTCCTCCTGCAGGACTTGTATAATGGCATAACAGGTGTCTGGGATTATGAGGCCCAGAACTTTTGGCAAAAATATAAAATAAAATATTCCATGGACACAACATGCCTCTCAGCAAAAAGCTTGAAGTGTATTCTTACCAAAATTAGGTCATTTGTGGGGGTTTTGTGCTATCTTGACATTTCAGGGCCTCCAAAACTGTGATAGGTAGTGAGGAAGTTAAATCATGATTTTACGCTCTTAGAAAGCCTGAAGGCAGTGATTGGTTTTAGGGGTCCGGTACATGGCTAGGCTGTCAAAAAGTCTCACACATATGGTATCCCTGTACTCAGGAGAAGAAGCAGAATGTATTTTGGGGTGTAATTCTACATATGCCCATGGCATGTTTTATCAATATATCATTTAGTGACAACTTTGTGCAAAAAATAAAAGTTTATAATTTTCCTGAAACTTGTGGCAAAATATAGAATATTCCATGGACTCAACATGCCTATCAGTAAATAGCTTGGGGTGCCTACTTTCCAAAAAGGGGTTTTGAACTGTCCTGGCATTTTATGCACAACATTAGAAGCTTATGTCACACATCACCCACTCTTCTAACCACTTGAAGACAAAGCCCTTTCTGACACTTTTTGTTTACATAAAAATATATATTTTTTTGTTGCTAGAAAATTACTTTAAACCCCCAAAAATTATATATATTTTTTTAAGAAATGGCCCTACAGATTAAAATGGTGGGTGTTGCAACTTTTTTCACACAGTATTTGGGCAGCGATTTTTCAAGTGCATTTTTAAAAAAAAACATTTTTTTTAAATTTGCCCAAATGTTTGACAAAATAACAAATATGATCTTATGACGAGTACATGGATACCAAACATGGCATCCTTTAAAATTGCACTCAAACAGGTAGCGCGATAAACTATATACATTTTTAAAAGCCTTTAAAATCCATTACAGGTTACAACTTCAGATTTACAGTAGAGGTCTACTGCTTAAATTACTGCCCTCAAACTGACCTTCGGGGTGATACTACACATGCATGATGCAATTGCCGTTTACATATGACACCAGACTGACGCTGGCATTCACCTTTGGGTGTGAGCACGGAGGCACAGTGGAGTTTATTTTATTATAATTATTTATTTTGCTTTCTATTTTTATTTTTAAACTGTTCCTTTCATTTAAATGTATTTTTATCATTTTTATTGTTATCTCATAGAATGTAAATATCCCCTATGATAGCACTAGGTAGTGACAGGTACTCTTTTTTGAAAAAAATTGTGGTCTATTAGACCCTAGATCTCTCCTCTGCTCTCAAAGCATCTGACCACTCCAAGTTCGGTGTGATAAAATGCTTTCCCAATTTCCCAATGGCGCTGTTCCGGTGAAACCAAAGTCATAAAAATCTTGTAGCTTCCGGTTTCTTAGGCCATAGAGATGATTGGAGCCTTTCTGGTCTCCGATCAGCTCTATGGTAAGCTGGCGGAACCACTGGCTGCATTCTCAGGTTCCCTGTTGGGACAGAAGAGCCAAAGAAAACCATGGACGGTGGGGGGGATGTTCCCTCCCACTGCTTGTAAAAGCAGTCTAAAGGCTAATTAAAGAAAAATTAGGTGCTGCGCTAATATTAACTTATTATACCATACAATAGTGCATAAGAGATCCCCAATTTATAAAGGGGCATCAAGGTGCAAATAAACATTAATGAAATGAATACATTTGAAAAATTGATAAAATGCTAGTGCCAAAAAATTATTAATATACCAGTCCCAAAAGGTCAGCATAAAACTTCCATGGAAGGAACACTGCACAATCACTATGGAAAAAAAAAACAACCACAATCCTGTGATAGAGAGTCTTGTAGTAAACAATTCAATACATGCAAACTTCTTCCTCTAGTATTTTTCTTCCTCCAGGGCAAAAACCGCTCATAGAGAGGAGAGAAAGAAAACAAATATGGTGCAAGTAATGTAAAGCAAAGTAAAAGGATTACTGCAATACAAAGATTGCACTCACAATACACTTCAGGTTTAATCAGGCTCAGCTGTAGAGTCAAAAACGCCGCTCAGTGCTGCGATCTCCTCACTGGGACGAATCTCCCATCAATCGCGTCACTTAGGCTCCTCCCCAGGGGAGGATGGGAGATTCGTCCCAGTGAGGAGATCGCAGCACTGAGCGGAGTTTTTGACTCTACAGCTGAGCCTGATTAAACCTGAAGTGTATCGTGAGTGCAATCTTTGTATTGCAGTAATCCTTTTACTTTGCTTTACGTTACTTGCACCATATTTGTTTTCTTTCTCTCCTCTCTATGAGCGGTTTTTGCCCTGGAGGAAGAAAAATCCTAAAGGAAAAAGTTTGCATGTATTGAATTGTTTACTACAGGACTCTCTATCACAGGATTGTGGTTGTCTTTTTTTCCATAGTGATTGTGCAGTGTTCCTTCCATGGAAGTTTTATGCTGACCTTTTGGGACTGGTATATTAATAATTTTTTGGCACTAGCATTTTATCAATTTTTCAAATGTATTCATTTCATTAATGTTTATTTGCACCTTGATTCCCCTTTATAAATTGGGGATCTCTTATGCACTATTGTATGGTATAATAAGTTAATATTAGCGCAGCACCTAATTTTTCTTTATTCACGTTTGGTTTAGTACACCCTTGTGTTTGCAGCTGTATTATTTATTCATTTATTATATTTAATTTTCCTTGAATTATTTAGTAGTAGCGCTGTAGTACCACTTTGTTCTAAAGGCTAATTAGCCACTAGGATTAATTTTACATGAAAGCCAACCGCTGGCTGAAAATAATGATACCAAGATGATACCAAGATGATGCCTAAACCTGCAGGCATCATTCTGGTATAACCACTCAAAGTCCAGCAACATACCATTACGTTGCTGGTCTGTGTTGGACATATACAGTAGGTGAACCCGATTTTGTGTCAATCTCGCTCTCTTTCTCGGCGAGATTGAGCACCTACGAGCCCCATCGCGGGAGCCAGCGCCGAGCTGGCTTGCCGCGATGGAGACAGAGCCGTCATAGAAGCGACGGGAGATCCGACTTGGATTCCCGCCAATTCTACACGTGTGCGGCGTTTGTTATGAATCCTGAGGGGGAAGTCCCCGCTGGATTTTAAATAAAAATCCGGCATGGGTCCCCCCCTCAGGAGCATACCGGGCCCTTAGGTCTGTTATGGGTTGTAAGGAGAGCCCCCCTACGCCGAAAAAAACGGCGTAGGGGGTCCCCCTACAATCCATACCAGACCCGTATCCAAAGCACGCTACCCGGCCAGCCAGGAAGGGAGTGGGGACGAGCGAGCGCCCCCCCCCTCTCCTGAGCCGTACCAGGCTGCATGCCCTCAACATGGGGGGGTTGGGTGCTCTGGGGCAGGGGGGCGCACTGCGGCCCCCCCACCTCAGAGCACCCTGTCCCCATGTTGATGAGGACAGGGCCCCTTCCCGACAACCCTGGTCGTTGGTTGTCGGGGTATGCGGGCGGGAGGCTTATCGGAATCTGGGAGCCCCCTTTAATAAGGGGGCCCCCAGATACCGGCCCCCCACCCTAAGTGAATGAGTATGGGGTACATCGTACCCCTACCCATTCACCTGCAAGAAAAGTGGTAAAAACACAAATAAACCACACAGGGTATTAAAATATTTTATTTTTCTGCTCCGGAGGCCTCCCCTGTCTTCTTTATTAGCTCTTTTACCAGGGGAGGCTTCTTCTTTGACGTCTTCGGGTGGGTGGGGGCCGCCGTCTGGTTCTCTTCCACCGCCGGGGGGGGGTCGCTTTTAAAAAAGCCCCCACCCCCCGGCGGGTTTCCTCCGGCGTCTTCGGCGGGGCTCTTCTTCTTCCGCTATCCCGACGGGTCTTCTCAACTCTCCG
The DNA here is from genome assembly GCF_905171775.1 of Rana temporaria. NCBI lineage: Eukaryota > Metazoa > Chordata > Amphibia > Anura > Ranidae > Rana > Rana temporaria. The sequence goes on from NC_053490.1 coordinate 324,328,639, forward strand.
GGGGTCTCCTTCTGTCTTCGCCGCTCTCCGCTCTTGACTCGTCGCACCCCGGTTCTTCGTCTCGCTGTCCGGTGTCTTCTTCCGTGCTTTACGTCTTCTCCTTCCGTGCTGTGATGAGTTCTTCTTCCGCGCTGTGACGTCATGTTCTTCACTTCTCTCCTTCTCCCGGTGTTGACACGTCGCCGGCTCCTCTCTGCAATGACGGGTGCGCGGGTGCATCGGACCTATATAGGCCTCACAGTCCCATCATGCTCTGTACCTACCCATGTGATACCTACCACGTGGGTAGGTATCACATGGGTAGGTACAGAGCATGATGGGACTGTGAGGCCTATATAGGTCCGATGCACCCGCGCACCCGTCATTGCAGAGAGGAGCCGGCGACGTGTCAACACCGGGAGAAGGAGAGAAGTGAAGAACATGACGTCACAGCACGGAAGAAGAACTCATCACAGCACGGAAGGAGAAGACGTACAGCACGGAAGAAGACACCGGACAGCGAGACGAAGAACCGGGGTGCGCCGAGTCAAGAGCGGAGAGCGGCGAAGACAGAAGGAGAACCCCGGAGAGTTGAGAAGACCCGTCGGGATAGCGGAAGAAGAAGAGCCCCGCCGAAGACGCCGGAGGAAACCCGCCGGGGGGTGGGGGCTTTTTTAAAAGCGACCCCCCCCCGGCAGTGGAAGAGAACCAGACGGCGGCCCCCACCCACCCGAAGACGTCAAAGAAGAAGCCTCCCCTGGTAAAAGAGCTAATAAAGAAGACAGGGGAGGCCTCCGGAGCAGAAAAATAAAATATTTTAATACCCTGTGTGGTTTATTTGTGTTTTTACCACTTTTCTTGCAGGTGAATGGGTAGGGGTACGATGTACCCCATACTCATTCACTTAGGGTGGGGGGCCGGTATCTGGGGGCCCCCTTATTAAAGGGGGCTCCCAGATTCCGATAAGCCTCCCGCCCGCATACCCCGACAACCAACGACCAGGGTTGTCGGGAAGGGGCCCTGTCCTCATCAACATGGGGACAGGGTGCTCTGAGGTGGGGGGGCCGCAGTGCGCCCCCCTGCCCCAGAGCACCCAACCCCCCCATGTTGAGGGCATGCAGCCTGGTACGGCTCAGGAGAGGGGGGGGGCGCTCGCTCGTCCCCACTCCCTTCCTGGCTGGCCGGGTAGCGTGCTTTGGATACGGGTCTGGTATGGATTGTAGGGGGACCCCCTACGCCGTTTTTTTCGGCGTAGGGGGGCTCTCCTTACAACCCATAACAGACCTAAGGGCCCGGTATGCTCCTGAGGGGGGGACCCATGCCGGATTTTTATTTAAAATCCGGCGGGGACTTCCCCCTCAGGATTCATAACAAACGCCGCACACGTGTAGAATTGGCGGGAATCCAAGTCGGATCTCCCGTCGCTTCTATGACGCGCTTGCTGGGATGTGCTGTCACTATTCCAGTGAGTGCGAGGTGTCGGGGAGATCTCGGCACCCTGTCGCCGAGTATCAGCGCGACGCTGTCGTGCTAAAAGCACAATATCACAAACACCTACTGTATTGTAATCTTTTTGTCATGCAGCCTATGGGGCAAATCACCTATGGGGCATATCGCCCCTCCACCCCTGCCCCCATGCTTCAGCATATATGCTCTTTTTGTTTTTAACTGAAGTGGTGAAATCACCTCCTACAGCGCTGGAGTCACTGATTTATGTATCGTGAGAGCAATTGCTGTTGCTGGCAATATAAATAAAGCAGTGCTGCAGCTGAATTGAGTATCTGAAAATAAAATATTGGTTAACAATTAAACACAGTAAACATTAAAGTATAAAAGAATTACATATCTGAAAAGCAAACATGATAAAACATAGTAACAATTAAACATTGCAGTTAAAAAAATACAGTAAAACAGAGCAGACTAGAGAGAGAACAATAGAGAGAGAATAGAGAAAGAATAAACCAACAGGCATTTTTTTTTCAACTTTTTTTTAACTCTTTTATTCGTAACGGTTGTGACTGTTGTAACAGTTGTAAGGCCTAGTACACACGAGATGATCGATCCGCGGAAACGGTCCGGAGGTCCGTTTCCGCGGATAAATCCTCTGGCGGATTTTGATCTCATGGTTGTACTAACCATGAGATCAAAATCCCAGCGGAATTCCCTCCGCGGTGATGTGTCGCGCCGTCGCGGCGACGTGCGCGACGCTGTAATATAAGGACTTCCACGCATGCGGCGAATCATTACGACGCATGCGAGGGATGGATTCGGACGGATTGATCCGGTGAGTCTGTACAGACCATCGGATCAATCCGCTGGACTGGATTCCAGCGGATCAATTTCTTAGCATGTTAAGAAATTTTGATCCGCTGGAAATCCATCGCGGGGAAAAATATCCGTGGAAAAATATCCGCTGGATCGTACACACAAGGGGATCTATCCGCTGAAACCGGTCCGTGGATAAATTCCAGCGGATAGATCCTCTCGTGTGTACGGGGCCTAAAAGTTCCAGTTTGGGTCTCTAAAAATGCAATGGCATCTTTGGAGACCGTGTGTCAGTGTGTCCTAGTCTGTGCAGTGCTGTACCCTATGCTAATACTCCACTAGTGTGTGGTAACATTCGAAACATTCACCAATGCAAAGACCAAGATGGTCAGGACAAGAGGGAAAATAATAGCGGGTGTCACACCTAAATCCACGCTTGTTACAGACACAACATCTTCTTTCGGGTGATCGATTGGTAGAGGTACCAGGGAGGACATATAGAAAATGGCTCCCATGCAGTCGGCTCACTGCATTTACATTGGGAAGTTGGGCCACAGCACCATCTGGAAACAAAAGGGCTGTGATGAACTCTTCCTGGAATTAAAGGAAGGACCCAGTTTGTCCTGAAGCTTTGTATAGTACATAAGCATTCAGCAGAGCCAATTGGAATAAGTATACAGACATTTTTTGTACCAGCGTCTGGCCTTACGGGCAATTAAGTACGGTGTCAACAACTGGTCATTGAGGTCCACCCCTCCCATATTAAGGTTATATTCGTGGACACAGAGGGGTTTCTCCACAACACCAGTCACCGTAGGAATTTGGACCGTTGTGTCTGCTTGAACCACGTAAGAATACTGCAGCTAGCACAATCACCTGCCTGCCAGTAAATAAGGAAGAACTGATCTAGCTAAACTATACAGTGTATAAATATATGTACAACACCTGGGATGTATATATATCCTCTACACACTGTAACATTAACTGACTAGCCTGCCTGCCTGCCTTCCTGCTCTATCTACCTGCAAAAAATTACACTCTCTCTGTCCTCTCTTAACCACCGCAACACACTACACAAGGCCGACCTGCAGGCGGCCTTTTATAGTGTGGGGCGTGTACTAAACCCCCTGAGCCATAATTTGCAAGCTGTGATTAGCAAAGCATGCGGGTCATAGTGCATGCTTGGCCAATCATCAGCCATCGATGCCGCAGTGAATTATGGTCTGTGAAACGTAACTCGAATTTGGCGCAAACGACCCATTTTGATTGTATTTCGACGAACGATCGAACATACGATGTTCAAGTCGAACATGAGTTCGACTCGAATACGAAGCTCATCCCTAGCCATTAGTAATGGCTCTCTGCTCCATACGAGAGCGCTGCGGTTCTTGCACCTCAACAACAGCAGCAGAACGGGGTTGGGTACAGGGTTGGGTACGCCTGACCTTGGCAGGGACCACAACTCCGTTGTCAGAGCTATCTGTCAAAGTTCCGCTGCTGTCTACAGGATCGTATTCTGAGCCTGAATCTGACAGATGGGTGACTTCCTCTTCACTATATGTCATGCTCAGAAACGTGTAGGCCTCTTCACTAGTGTAGCTTTGATTTGACATTTTGGCCTCTAAATTTACTGGTACACTGGTGAGACTCGCAGAAAAATAGACAAAAAAAGCCATAAATAGTTGGTATCAAGGGGAAAACAGGCCGTTGCAAAACAGTTCTATGAATTTAACCCTCCTGGCGGTATCCCCGAGCGTGACTCGGGGTTGATTTTTTTGGCTGAAATCTGTAACCCAGAGTCACGCTCGGGGTAGCTATGCAGAGCCTGCAGCGCGCGCTGGCTTACCTTCTCCTGGATCCAGCGATGTCACTGCGCTGTGTGAGCGAGCGGGACCTCGCTCGATTCACACAGCGTCCTCCTGTGCCACCGATCTTCGCTCCCTGCGACGTTACGACGCACGGTAGCGGAGATCGGCGCCAAATTCAAAAACGTAAACAAACACTATACATACAGTATACTGTAATCTTATAGATTACAGTATAGTATGTAAAAAAACACACCCCCCTTGTCCCTAGTGGTCTGTCCTGTGTCATGCATGTTCTTTTATATAATAAAAACCTTTCTTTCTGCCTGAAAACTGTAGATTGTCCATAGCAACCAAAAGTGTCCCTTTATGTCAAAAATGGTTTTAGATCAGCTAGAAAACAGCGATAATAAATTATAATCACTTGCAGAATTGTGCGATAGCGATTTGTGGGGAAATTCGTCATAAAAAAAAAAAAATCATGACAGCAACAATTCTGCAACTGAGCAAATTTCAGTGATTTTGAGTTGATTACATTATTGAATCATTTTTATTAGAATTATATTATTATTTGTTATAATTATTTATAATTATTTATTATAAATTATTTTATAATTTTGTTTTTAAAAAAATGTCATACCCAGGATGCCTACTAGACTCTTGTTTGGTCAGATTTAAGTGAGTTATTCCTAAAAATTACAGGCCTACAGTATAAAACACCAAATTTCCTTGCAAATAATGGTACCGCTTTCAGCATGTTGTTTCTGAAAGAATCATACCGCCAGGGAGGTTAAAACCCACTTTTCTTTCAGAATCAGTGCAAACAGAACATATACTGTAGCAGCTTCCTTATAGTCTGCAAACTAAATACATCAAGAAGATATGTGCTTTGATTCAGTCCAGTTTAGCACAGAGGGTTCACAACCTGAAGAGGGAGTTCTAGACACGCAAGTCTTTCAGGCAGCCCAGTATGTCAGCTTTTCAATGTGATCCAGGCTAAAAAACAACTCTCTTCTCTTCACACACCACACCCTTTTTCTACAAGCTCACCTAGACTGTAGGAGAAATATCTGACCTTACAAATTAACCCTTTCTTTGCCCTGCAGAAAAAAATATATACCATGGCCCGGATTCAGAAAGACTTACGCCGACGTATCTACTGATACGCCGCGTAAGTGCACGGATGCACCGTCGTATCTATGCACCTTATTCTGCAAGTAAGATACGCCTTAATTTTGGCTTTATACGACCGACGTAAGTTTCCTACGCCGTCGTATCTTGGGCGCATATTTAAGGGTCACTTCCATTGATTTACGCGTCGAATATGTAAATGACCTAAATACGCCGATTCACGAACGTACTTGCGCCCGTCGCAGTAATCTACGCCGTTTACGTAAGGCGTACGTCCGACGTAACATTATTCCACATATAAGGAGGCGCATCCCATGCAAAGGTATGGACGTCGGAACAGCCGTCGTATTTTACGTTGTTTACGTATGTCGTACGTGAATGGGGCTGGGCGTAGGTTATGTTCAGTGATTCGACGTATCTTAGGCGTTAGGTCCGATGTGATTCTGAGCATGCGCACTGGAAAGCGCCCAGGGGACGGCACATGCGCCGTCCGTTTGGCCATTCATTTGCATTGGGGTCACGGTTCATTTAAATGGATTATGCCCACTTTCTTCCTACTTTGAATTAGGCGGGCTTACACCGGCCAATTTACGTTACGCCGGCGCAACAAAGGGAGCAAGTGCTTTGTGAATACTGTTCTTGCCTCTCTATGTTACGTCGGCGTAGCGCATATGAGATGCGCTACGCCGCTCTAAAGATGCACCGATCTACGTGAATCTAGCCCCATCAATATATATATATATATACTGTATATACACTTTATTGTCAAAAGTATTAGGATGCCTGCCTTTACACACACACAAACTTTAATGGCATCCTAGTCTGAGTTCATAGGGTTCAATATTGAGTTGGTCCACCCTTTGCAGCTATAACAGCTTCAACTCTTCGAGGAAGGCTATCCACAAGGTTTAGGAGTGTGTCTATGGGAATGTTTGACCGTTCTTCCAAAAGCGCATTTGTGAGGTCAGGCACTGATAATGGATGAGAAGACCAGGCTTGCAGTCTCCACTCCAATTCATCCCAAAGGTGTTTAGACTGGAGCCTTTGGGACCTTAAAGCGGAGGTTTACCCTAAATATTAAATACAGCTTATCGAGACCAGCTCAATATGTATATGAACATTTGGCTAATAAAAAATGTATAGTTCATTCAAATACCGTGAATCTGTGGTTTTCAAGAGACACTTCCTGGTCTCCCTCCCGCTGGAGTGGGCGTGTCTCCTCTCTTCCACAGCGCCCCAGTGTTTGCTGGGAGTTGATCGCAATGTCTCCTGTGAGCACAGTGTTGTGCTTTCCAGGAGACAATTCATAAAGCTGACCGACGAAATCTCGCGGGATTTCACATGTCACGTGACTCAAGAAGCAAGTCACATCACAGCATTCACCGCATCCAGGAAGTATTTGCTTGTGGGCTTCACAATGCCCACAAGCAAGATGGAACATTCCAGGAGGAATTTTTATAAAGTATTATTTACGGCCGATTCACAGTGCGGGGGAACAGAAACATAGTACACGTGAGTACAAGCTTGACAAACCGAAAACCCATAGATGTACAGCAAAAAAAAAACGATGTCCTGCAGAACCCCCCGCTTTAAGTTAATTAGATTGATTGCTATATAATCCTTTTGACACTAAGAGCTCCCCACTTGCTGAGGAAGCTCAACAGAAAGCATAACACGTACAAGTGGGACAAGCCGTGAATCAGGATGTTTTTTTCCCTTGTTTGTCAGCATCAAGAGCTGATGTTGATGTGCATGTTTTACCCATATTAATGTGAGTATTTTTAATACCTTTTCATCGTTTTCCAATACGTTTTCAAGCAGAGAGCACTATGGTTTCCCCTTATTTTTTATTTGCTATACATGACTGATTGAGTTCCCAAGAGGAGGTCCCTTGTGATAATCTGGGAGACCTACTTACAGATGATTGGGACTCTTATATGGGGTCATAGTTTGGAGGTGAGCAGACATTTCAGCCAGTGGTGGTGGTCACTAAAGTCACTGGATTTATAAACTTTTATTTCAAATATTCACTTTGAGTCACACCGAGGTGGAAACTTTGCAAAAAATTGTGACTTTATATACTATTTAATGTGTTATGGCAAATATTGGTTGCGCTACACTGGTTTTGTTATATTGAATTATGTGGGGGTCATGTCAGGTTTTGATTTTCTTTATCATTGTAATGCAAGAACTAGTGCTCATATTTGTTTTACTGTTTATTTTATGTAAACCTCAAGGTTATGTCTTATTTTCTCCTTTTGGGTGGCTTTTTAGGTAAGTAGTAATTTACTGAATATGCCATTCAAGTGGATGAACACAGCCTCTAATAATAAAGGACATATGCAGGATTTCAGATGTTTCTTTTGGGCAAATTTATTTTCTCTGCTGAGTAGAGTTGAGCGGACACCTGGATGTTCGGGTTCGGACCCGAACCCGAACTTTAAAAAAAACCCGAACCCGAACTCCAAACCCCATTGAAGTCAATGGGACACGGACTTTTAGTAAAGAAAAATGCGCGGAGGTCCCCCCAAATTCAATAACCAGATCCTTTAGGTCTGGTATGGATATTAAGGGGAACCCCGCCGTCAATTTAAAAAAAAAATGACATTGGGGTTCCCCCTAAATATCCATAACCAGACCCTTCAGGTCTGGTGTGGATTTTAAGGGGAACTCCACCCTAAATTTAAAAAAAAAATGGCGTGGAGTTCCCCCTATGTGAATTGGTAATGGGGTACACTGTACCCCTACCATTTCACGAAGGAAGTGTAAATTCTTGTAAAAAAAAAAACACACAGACACCGTAGAAAAAAGTCCTTTATTAATAAAAAAAAAAAAAAACTCCAGCGTTGATAATCCACTCGTTCCCGGCTTCCTGCTCCAACAGTGTTCTGATCCAGAGACGGGTGCGGGTGATCTCCGGTCCAGCTACGTCACCCAGTGACGTAGCAGAGGGTGCGTCATAGGGGGCGGGGTCACGTGACGGGTGGCCCTGCCTCCCCTATATAAGAAATGTCACAGCTTCAGTCGCGTCATTCGCTGGGCTGTGTCCAGCGGTGAGAGGAGGTCGGCGATGCTGCGCTCTGAATGGATGGATCTTCTCATCGCTGGACCGGAGATCACCCGCACCCGTCGCTGGATACACCCGCACCTGTCGCTGGACCGGAGATCACCCGCACCCGTCGCTGGATACACCCGCACCCGTCGCTGGATCAGGACAACGTTGAAGCAGGAAGCCGGGAACGAGTGAATTATCACCGCTGGAGTTTTTTTTATTTTTATTTTTATTGATAAAGGGCTTTTTTCTATGGTGTCTGTGTGAGTGTACACCATTACCAATTCACATAGGGGGGGCCAGGATCTGGGGGTCCCCTTTGTTTAAGGGGTCTTCCAGATTCTGATAAGCCCCCCGCCCGCAGACCCCCACAACCACCGGGCAAGGGTTGTGGGGATGAGGCCCTTGTCCCCATCAACATGGGGACATCCTCCCCATGTTGAGGGCATGTGGCGTGGTACGGTTCAGGAGAGGGGGTGCACGCTGCCCCCCCTCTTTTCTGCGGCCGGCCAGGTTAACGTGCTCAGATAAGGGTCTGTTGTGGATTTTGGGGGGAACTCCACGCCATTTTTTTTTTAATTTGGGGTGGAGTTCCCCTTAAAATCCACACCAGACCTGAAGGGTCTGGAATGGATATTTGGGGGGAGCTCCGTGTCATTTTTTTTTAAATTGACGGCGGGGATCCCCTTAATATCCATTCCAGACCTGAAGGGTCTGGTAATAGAATTTGGGGGAACCCCCACGCTATTTTTTTTATTTTTTATGAATGAATCATCTCTGAATTGCCGAAGCCGACAATTCATTATAGTCGCAAAGCCGACAAATCATTATAGCCGCAAAGCCGGATTTAAATGACTTTTTTTCCTTTCAGAAATGACACTGTGCAGTGCCATTACATAGCCGAACTCTGAACCCGAACCCGAACTTTCAGCAAATTATTCGGGTTCGGGTCCAAAAAAAAACAAAATTCGGTACGAACCCGAACTTTACAGTTCGGGTTCGCTCAACCCTAATGCTGAGTACAATTTGAACATGACTATTTAATTTATTAAATACATTTTAGAGAAGAATACACCAACTATGATAAACAAAAAAAAATGTGTTTTCCTTATATTTTATATTGGAAAAATATAATGTTATTCTGTTTCTGTTTTCCAAATGACATGCAAAGGTCTAGCAAAACTGCCCGGCTTGAAAATGACAAAATAATATATAAAAAAAAAAGGCTCTATAAATTAAGTGTGACTACCAATTACCAAAAATGTGATCATCATTTCAAGGAATTTCTGGATTTTGATTCAAATGTGGCTCAACGCTCTGGACAGCTGCTTTCCCCTGTTGTCAAAAACATTAAAGTATCAGATAAATAACAACGTATACATCTAATGTACTTACCACAAACAGAGAAACATCTGCCTATCAGAAGATTCATGCAAAAGGAATTAACAAAACCTGATGCCGAAACAGCAAGATGCTATGACCTTAGCTGGGCAGCAGGAGACATAATGTAATACTGTAATACTATGCAATAGTAACAAGTAAAATTACAGGGCTAGGGATAAAATAGTAATATGTAAGTTACATTATAACACTCAGCAATCAATACAGGATGTTATTAGATATAATGGTATTTTCTTCTTTTAAAGCAAATCTGAGAAATAGTCTGTGAGTATCACTTAACAAAGTTATCAGTTAAAAAAGCCTGAGCATCTGAAAAGTGGATTATTTAAAATATGGAATACACTTTTGTTTTGTACAATGCATTTTTATCTTATTGAACGGTTTTTAAATGTGCATGAGTGTATAGATCAATCTATATTGCCAGATAGATTTTCAGCCTTTCTTTAAAAAAAGTTCCTCATTATGCTCATTCATTTTTTTAGTTGCAGGTTTACACTGGTGCGAATTCTAATGCAAATTGAGTCACACAAAATCACATGACAAGGGGATCTCATTTTTTCACATCAATGTGGTTCTGTGCGGTGCAATTTTAGAACAGTCTCCTTTGCTACTTTGTTGCAATCTCAGTGCAATTTGTCTCCATAGAATATGCTATTGCTTGTACCGAGCAGAAGTGTTTAAATGTAATGCTGCGTACACACGATAGGTTAGTCTGATGAAAACGGTCTGATGGACCGTTTTCATCAGACCAAACCGATCGTGTGTGGGCCCCATCGGTTATTTATCCATAGGTTAAAAAAATAGGAACTTGTTTTAAAATTATCTGATGGATGAAAAACCTATAGAAAAAAACAATCGTCTGTGGGTACGTCCATCGGTTAAAAATCCATGCATGCTCAGAATCAAGTCGACGCATGCTTGGAAGCATTGAACTTCATTTTTTTCAGCACGTTGTTGTGTTTTACGTCACCGCGTTCTGACACGATCGGTTTTTTAACTGATGGTGTGTAGGCACGACTGATCATCAGTCAGTTTCATCGGATAACTGATGGAAAAATCCATCAGACCATTTTCATCAGACTAACCTATCATGTGTACAGGGCATAAGTTCTTTATTGCAGTTTTATCCGCAGTGCTGTGACTCTTTGTGTTTCTATTAACTATCTTTTGAGAGCAGGAGTATTCGGTTTTGGTTTTGTTTATTTTTTCTGGGGTTGAGTACAGCACTTGCTTGCATTTCTTAAAACCATATTTTTTCAAATTGTTTATTGTAAATATAAAAGCCATCTATGTAAATCCTATATAATAATTAAATTGTTATTCTTTTGAAAACAGCAATACCTGAGGCATTGTCACTTTAAAAAAAAGTAACAAAAACATACTGGCCCAGATTCAGATAGAGATACGACGGTGTATCTCCTGATACGCCATTGTATCTCTGAGTTCCGTCCGTCGTATCTATGCGCCTGATTCATAAAATCAGGTTCCGCATAGATCTCCCTAAGATCCGACAGGTGTAAGTGACTTACACCATCGGATCTTAGGCTGCAATTCCAGGCCAGCCGCTAGGTGGCGTTTTGTTTTTGTACACGAGGAATATGCAAATGAGGAGTTCCGCCGATTCAGAAACGAACGCCCGCCCGTCGCTTTTTTTTTACGTAGTTTGCGTTCGGCTTTTTCCGGCGGATAGTTACCCCTGCTATATGTGGCGTATCCTATGTTAAGTATGGCCGTCGTTCCCGGGTCGAATTTTGAATTTTTTACGTTGTTTGTGTAAGTCGGTCGCGAATACGGATGGACGTAATTTACGTTCACGTCGAAACCAATGACGTCCTAGCGACGTCATTCGGAGCAATGCACGCTGGGAAATTTAGCCGGCGGCGCATGTGCCGTTAAATTGGCGTGGGGACGCGCCTGATTTAAATAGTACACTCCCCCTAGCCGCGGAATTTGAATTCCGCCGGGGGATTTACGATATGCCGCCGCAAGTTTTGAGGTAAGTGCTTTCTGAATACAGCACTAGCCTCAAAAACTTGCGCCGGCGGATCGTAAATCAGATAGATTACGCGGATCTAAAGATCCGCTAATCTATCTGAATCTACCCCACTGTATTTATAGGCATATAACACTCACTTTTTACGCAGGGGGCTGTGGAAAGTTTTTTTCCTGAAACTTCCCTCTTAACGTTAGGGTGCGTGTTATACGCCTGTGCATGTTATACGCCGATAAATACGGTAATTAACTTACCTTTCCTGAAAAACAATTCTAACAAATCTCTGTGTCAGATTAGTTTTTTAGGTACTTTACAATGTCATAAAAGCAAAAAAACATACAGTATCGATATGGCACGTTGTAATACAACCACACAGTCCTCTGCTCTTGCAATAACTAAACCACTATAATAAAATGAAACAACAAAACCAGCAGCATACAACTTGAAGTTTCCTCACAAAGGTCACTTTTCCAAGGGCTCGGGTATCAAACTGTGTGCTGCTGGTTCATTGTTTTATATTGTTATTTTGTTTTATGCTCAATAAATAGATTGTTTTTGAAATACTATTTCCTTTCATTTTTATTGGATGGCAAATACAACCTGTGGACTGTGCAGGCATATCAACCAACTGCTGAGACCAGTGTTACCATGTAAACTGGAAGGCCGCAAGACCACATCCATTTGGCAGTAGAAATGTTGCAGCATAATTTTTTTTTTAAGGTATATTTTGTTGCCATCAGAAAGCAACATACTGTACATTTAAGTCTGCATATTTAAGGCATAAGAAGATACAGCGAACATGTACCTCAATATTTTTTAGAGGTCATTTTGAGATCATTTCCCAAAATAATGAACAATGTGCAATGAGATGAAGTCCAGGTGCTATAAGGAAAATTATAATCTTAGGGCGAAGTAGCTCATGAAGGGTAAATATGTGGCAAAAGTTAGCCAAAAAGGTGTGCATATGTTGAGTGAATAAAAATCCAGCAAACAAACTCCTCTAAGAGAGCCTGGCTGGAGTGGTGCTGAAGTCAAGGAAAGAAGGTGCAGGGCAAAAAACAAAAAAAGGGGAGAGAAAAGGTAGGGGTACTGAGGGGGGAGGAAAGGGAGAGAGAAAAGATCGGAAGAAGGGAAAGAGGAGCTCTTTGCTTATAAAATGAAGGGGAGCTAAAATAAATGATATTAGGCAGGGCCTAATATAATTATGTGGTGGGGCTAACCAGCTTCCCCCTACCTTCCCTATGCCCTTGCCCTCTATAATGAGTAAGGCAGCAACCCAGGTACATGTGCTAGTGGTTGAAGGATGAGGGATGTACAATATGTCCAAATGAAAATGGCCTTGGCAAACTAGCAGTTTAAGGGGAGTTACCTATAAGCCGCGCATATTCTGCAGTTGTTTGAAAGTGGAGCCTGCAAGACCAGATGTCTAGTGATATAGAGATTAATTTTTCCATCTCTGCTATTTTGCAAAGACTCAGGAACTAGTCTGGGACAGTTGCAGCTTAAGTGGAACCCCAAAGCACTGGAATACAAATCTTTGCTGCGTTTACCATATGCATCACCAGTGACTTTAAGTATTTTCTCCTTGAGTGAGAAGTGTGTTGCACAAAGGAATTGGGCCAGAGTGAAGTATATAATGAAGGTCGTGACCGAAGAAATTTTTTCGGTGAACTGCGAACCAGAAAGACAGGAGGGTTGGACAGGCCCACCAGATATGTATAAGTGAGCCTAATTCTGATCCGCATCTCCAGCATAAGTTGGACGTGGAAGACAAGAACTTGTGGATCTGCATCAGGGTTCAGTAGCAATGCAATTGTATCTTGTAACTATTTTCCTGGATGGCCACATATACTGGGCCTTACTGGGCCTTTGTGGAAAGAAGTATGGATGCATTCCCAGTCTTCCTTGGGTAAATCTAGAGTCAGATCTTTTTCCCAAGATAGGCAGGTCTTGCTTGCCTTCGGTGATTGAGAGCTGAATAGGAGCGAGTATATAGTAGAAACCTAATGTTGTTGAGGTTTATTTCTAGAGCACAGAGATTTAGAGAGTAAGAGGGTGGAATGGGCCCAGAGATTCAGGTTGTCTAGGCTTATGAGGAAGTGGTGCAGTTGACCATAGGACCAGTAAATAAAAGCTTGTCTTAGCATTAGGGAGGCCAAGGATTCATGGCTTAACAATTTGCCCTTGTGTTTGGCTGAGATTCATTGGTGGGGTCAAATACCAGAAAGGAACCATCTAGACATCCAGGAAGGGGACCTCCGGATTTAGGTAAATTGAGGTCTGAGAGCCCAGGAACGAAGAAAGCGTGGGTGTTTTGCAAACCTCTTGGATGCACTTCATGGTGGGGCATACGAGAATATGGTCCATTTAGGTAGGAAGGACATGTTTGGGAGTAAGCCTCCATATGCCTCCACTGGAGGCATATGGGTAAAATGATACTCCAGTCTGATCCAGTCTTTAATGGGCACATGAAAATTATAATCTACTATCCTGGTAAGGTGGCAGGCCCAATAATACACTGCTCAAAAAACTGAAAGGAAATTGTTTTAATCAGAGTATAGCATCAAGTCAATTACACTCCTGGGATATTGATCTGGTCAGTTAAGTAGCAGAGGGAGTTGTTAATCAATTTCAGCTGCTTTGGTGTTAATGAAATTAACAATAGGTGCAATAGATGGTCAACAATGAGACCAACTCCAAAACAGGAAATGGTTTTACAGGTGGAGGCCACTGACATTTTTTTCCCTACTCATCTTTTCTGACCGTTTTTCACTAGTTTTGTATTTGGCTAGATTCAGTGTTACTACTGGTAGCATGAGGTGATACATGGACCCTATAGAGGTTGCACAGGCAGTCCAGCTCCTCCAGGATGGCACAATGGCATAATACGTGTCATTGCCAGAAGATTTTCTGTGTCTCCCAGTAAATTCTCAAGAGCACGGAGGAGATTCCAGGAGACAGGCAGTTAGGATAGCTAGGACAGGATAGCTGGGCATGGCCATAGAAGGTCCCATCAGCAGGACAAGCTCCTTCTCCTTTGTGCAAGGAGGAACAGGATGAGCACTGCCAGTGTGCCCTACAAAATGACCTCTAGCAGGACACTGGTGTGAATGTAACCAAACAATCAGAAACAGACTTCATGAGGGTGGCCTGAAGGCTCGACATCAGGGCTCAAGTCCTGCGGGAACGCGTGGGAACGGAGTTCCTGCACTTATTTCACAGCAGGAACGCAGTTCCCTTTGCAGAACTAGAGCAGCCGAGAGCAGCCAAGTCGCCTGAGCCAATCCTTCACTAAGCGGTGATGCCCAGCTCGAGTCACTGTCAGGAGCAGGCGAACCTTAGTAATCCTTTATGTTACTGGCCGCTTCCTGTATATCAGGGGTCTCAAACTCAAATTACCTGAGGGCCACAAGACAAGTTTTCATTTGCCATGCCATGCAAACTTTCAAACTTCAAAAACAACAGTACTGGTGTCAGCGAACACATATTAACCCCCAGCACTGGTGTCAGCGAGCGCATTATTACCACCAGCACTGGTGTCAGCGAGCGCATTATTACCACCAGCACTGGTGTAAGGCAGGGTTTGACAAATTTGCTTGGAATCTAGGAGCCAGCTAAAAAAGTTAGGAGCCAGAAAACGCGCCCCGTCCTGACGGGCTTGCGCGCAGAAGCGAACACATACGCAAGCAGCGCCCGCATATGTAAACAGTGTTCAAACCACACATGTGAGGTATCGCTGCGATTGGTAGAGCGAGAGCAATAATTCTAGCACTAGACCTCCTCTGTAACTTAAAACATGCAACCTGTAGATTTTTTTAAACGTCACCTATGAAGATTTTAAAGGGTAAAAAAGTTTGTCGGCATTCCACAAGCGGACGCAATTTTGAAGCGTGACATGTTGGGTATGAATTTACTCAGCGTAACATTATCTTTCATAATATTAAAAAAAAATGGGGATAACTTTACTGTTGTCTTATTTTTTAATGAAAAAAAGTGTAACTTTTTCCCAAAAAAGTGCGCTTGTAAGACCGCTGCGCAAATACGGCGTAACAGAAAGTATTGCAACAATCGCCATTTTATTCTCTAGGGTGTTAGGATAAAAAATATATATAATGTTTGGGGGTTCTAATTAGAGGGAAGAAGATGGCAGTGAAAATAGTGTAAAATGACATTAGAATTGCTGTTTAACTTGTAATGCTTAACTTGTAATACCAACGGCCACCACCAGATGGCGCCAGCTCACATCTGGTGGTAATAACTTGTAATACCAACGGCTCACCACCAGATAGCACCAGCTCACAAAAAAAAAAAAAAAAAATTTTTTTTTTTTTTTTTTTTACTCTTTGCTCCCCCCACTTCCACCCTGCCTGAGGGCCATTTATAACTGGTCCGCGGGCCGCAAATGGCCCGCGGGCCGGTACTTTGAGACCACTGCTGTATATGGATTCATTGGGTGGTGTGCGGGTATTCCGTCACTTCCTCGATGCCGCAATGTCTCCTGGGAGCTTTTGTCATTGTTCCCAGGAGACATTGCGGAGGTCTGCCGCAAGTTATCGCGGGATTTAGAAAGAACTTGCTTTCGTAAGTATACACGCACACTACCCGATGAATCCATATACAGGAAGCGGCCAGTAACATAAAGGATTACTAAGGTACAGTGGATCGAAAAAAAAACAACAACAACATGCGGTTTAGTAATTATGCATATGAGCGTATCTTTTTTTTTTTGGTGGGGGAGTGGTTCTTGGGTGGGAGTTCCCACACTTTTTCCCCCAGGACTTGACCCCTGCTCGACATCCTCTAGTGGGCCCTGTGCTTACTGCCTGGCACTGTGGATCTTGATTTGCATTTGCCATTGTACACCAGAATTGGCAAGTCTGCCACTGGCATCCTGTGCTTTTTACAGATGAGAGCAGCTTTACCCTGAGCATGTTCTGCTGTGGTTCAGCATGACCAGTTTGGTGGTGGGTCAGTGATGGTCTGGGGAGGCATATCCATGGAGGGATGCACAGACCTCTACAGACTAGACAATGGCACCCTGACTGCCATTTGGTATCGGGATGAAATCCTTACACCCATTGTCAGACCCTTCTGTGGTGCAGTGGGTCCTGGGTTCCTCCTGGTGCACAACAATGCCTGGCCTCTTTAAGGAAGAGTATCCAGCCAGTTCCTGGAGGATGAAGGAATGTATATCATTGAATGGCCCCCACGCTCGCCTTACCTAAATCCAATAGAACACCTCTGGGAAATTTTATGTTGGTCCATCCGTTGTCACTAGGTTGTGCCTGTTCTGAAGTTCATTGATGCCCTGGTCCAGATCTTGGAGGAAATACCCCAGGACACCATCAGTTGTCTCATTAGGAGCATGCCCTAATGTTGTCAGGCATGCATGCAAGCACGTGGAAGCCATACAAACTACTGAGTATCATTTTGAGTTGCTGCAATGAAATTTCATAAAAATGGACTAGCCTGCTGCATAATTCTTTCACTTAGATTTTTGGGGTGTCTTTGAATTCATCGCTCTGTAGGCTGATAATTTTCATTTTCATCAAACAATGTGGCACCCTTTTGTTCCTAGCTCATTACCCAGTCCATATGAGTATAGATATCCAGCATGATATTTTTCTATGGTAAAGAGCCTATGACATGACAATCACAGCTGGTCACAACGTAAACAGGAAGTGCCATTTATCGTCTTTTCCTCTATTCGCAATGACAAGGCGCAGATAGAGGAAAGCCGAACGGCTGCTCTCCTGACAGGTGGGTTCTGCGCTAATAATCAGTGCATTAATTATCAGTGCAGACCCACCAAGTGTGCCCCCTAGAGACCACCAGGGATGCCCACCCATGACCACCAGGGATGCAAATCAGTGCCTATTAGAGGTGCCAATCAGTGCCCATTAAAGATGCCAATCAGTGCCAATCGGTAATGCCTGCCAGTGCCTCCTCATCAGTGCTGCCTATCAGTGCCCATCAATGCCACCCATCAGTGCCACCTATCAGTGCCACCTATAAGTGCCCATCAGTGCATATATCAGTGCACCATATGTATATTTGTCTTGTAAGTTATTGAAGACAATTAATTTAATACATTTTATGATATGTTGACGGTTAAAATTTATATTTTGAATAACCTATAATAAAGGCCGCGGCCATTAAAATCCACACAACAGTATATTATTTATTTAATTATTTATTTAATTATTTATTTAATTATTTATTTAATTATTTATTTAATTATAAGTTAAAAGATGTAAGTAATTTGTTATGAATAGCATTCCATAAGTTATGGCGTCTACTTCTATTGTCCAAGTCCTCAACTTGGCGGTGAAGATCCCGTAAATGGAGCGTATGTGAATCAACCTTGCGATTAACATGACGCATCATTGCACCTTGTTGCGCAGTAGTATTTTCAACTTCTACTACCCGTGCTGTAACTGCACGTACATCTAGGCTCAGCGCTGCAATGGCTGCCGTTAAAGTGTTCTTTATGTCCGCAGCAACATTGTGCAGATCACTTAGACTTGGTTGGAGGTGAACATTTTCCACAACAATGCCGCTATTCGCCATATGAACAGGGGTTGAAACAGTATTACCTGCTGGTGATAGTAACACCTCCGTCTGGGTCAGTACAGTATTAGCCATAGGGTACAACCGGTCCCGTTAAGAAATGGCGATATCAGGATAAGTTCTCCAATATAGACCACAAAAATTCCACACTAGGTAGTCGGATATACCTAGATTGACGGTATCCCGGTTAGAACCGAGTTATGAGCCTGTGAGCGCTCCGATCTTGCAATATCCTCTGCAGCGGTGGGAGCTCTGCTATTAGGCAGCCATCTTCGTCCTCGGCCAGACCACGCCCCTTGTGACACTTTTTATTCCAAAGGATTTCTTTATATGTTACATTGTGCATCAGGACAAAGTTCTCTCCTTTGTCAGAGGACTCGATGGTGATCATGGTAGTTTCCTCTTTTTTAAAGGAAATATCAACCTGAGAAGAAGTCAAAGAGGACATTGAGGA
Source organism: Rana temporaria (assembly GCF_905171775.1). Taxonomy (NCBI): domain Eukaryota; kingdom Metazoa; phylum Chordata; class Amphibia; order Anura; family Ranidae; genus Rana; species Rana temporaria. Next base: position 324,347,289 of record NC_053490.1, read on the forward strand.
TGAGCCAGAGACAACTGTATTTTGCAAATTAACGGTCGAGCGGTGGTTCAGTTATCCTGATTGGGTGCCATATCATGCACTGTGAGGATGCACCAATGACTAATCTGAGTACCGGCTCGCTGCCGGTACCATGTGATCACTGTGACATATAACAGCAGGTCACATAAAAGTTGTAAACAATAAATGGCGTCCCTTCATGCCATCTATTGAATAATACAACTGTGTTGCTAGCTGTCAGTGTGATTACATGGTACAGACAGGGCCAATTACAGCCCATCTGTACCACATGATTAGCTCTGAACAATCACAGCTAGTCAAAAAAAAAAGACTGAAAGAATCAGTTTCCTTATCAAATTTGTTTATTGTTTTGAATAAAATAAAGGAGAACAATCTGAATTTTACAAAGACTGTAGTACATTTTCAAACTGTAACAAACAAATTACTTAAATTGGAAAGAGACAAATACAAATTCAAATGCAATATCACACTATATAAGCATCAATTAGAAAGTCAAATGTCAAAAATTTCATATAATTGAAAAGAAAGAGAGGTAGATTGTTGAATTTATATTTTTCTATTTTAAGCAGTTCCGGACCACCCACCGTACATATACTGTGGCAGGGCAGCCCGGCTACGCGAAACAACGTACATTATGTACGCCCGTGGGTAGGGGGCGCGTGCCCCCACTGTCCCTGCGGTGATCAGATTAGTTTCTGAAACGATCAGTCTACAGGTCCAGGCCAATGATTTCATGTAACACAGGCCCATAGAGCCCATAGTGCCATTCCTGATGCATTTGCAAATCCTAATTGGCAGCCCACCACTTATATATATATATATATATTTATTTATATATATATATATATATTTATATATATATATATATATATATATATATATATATATATATATATATATATATATATATATATATATATATATATACACTGTATAAACTTGAGTATAAGCTGACCCAAATATAAGCCGAGGCACCCAATTTTACCACAAAAAAACTGGGAAGACATATTGACTCGAGTATAAGCCTAGGGTGGGAAATGCAGCAGCTACTGTAAGTGGAAACAATGTCCATCTGCAGCCTCACTGTGCCCATTTGCAGCCCCACTGTGCTCATCTGCATGCCTCACTGTGCCCATCTGCATGCCTCACTGTGCCTCATGTACCTCATCTCACGCTGTGTTGTGCAGTCCTAACTGCAGTCGTCCAGTGTAACAAAGCCCCGCCTCCTCCTCAACCTCGTCTGTGATAGACGGAACACTGATTCAGTTTCTCAGCAGTGAGTCAGTGTTCGGTGTTCTGCCTATCATGGACGAGGAGGAGGCGGGGCTTTGTTAAACTGTGTCAACAGCGGAAGACTTGAGTATAAGCCAAGGGGGGCTTTTTCAGCACATTTTTCTTATACTTGAGTATATACAGTATATATATACCGTGTTTACCCGAAAGTAAGCCCTACCCGAAAGTAAGCCCTTTATGATCAGTGAGAACAGTTACTGGATGTTTAGCCCCATCCAGCAGATGCCTCCATTCAGAAAAGACTTTCCTAATTGCCAGTAACTCTTTATTTCCGATGTCATCATTTCTTTTGGCTGATGACATTAAGCAAGAGAAATACGCACAAGGATGAAGCTGCATCTTTTCTCCTTTTCGCTGAGAAAGGATAGCTCCCATAGCAGAGTCTGAGGCATCCACTTCCACTATAAAAGGAACTTCAGGATCAGGATGTACCAATATAGTCTTTAGCTTAATCAGAGTTTCAGCTGACCACACAAAGGGTATCTCTTTCTTTGTCAGCTGTGTAATTGGTGCTATCACTTTAGAGAAGTTTCTTATGAATATTCTGTAAAAGTTGGCAAAACTAACACATTTTTGTATCTCTTTAACATTACTTGGGGCAGGCCAATACACCACTGCTTTGATTTTCTCAGGATCCATGCTTACTCCTTTAGAATAAATAATATATCCCAAGAACTGCATCTGGGTTTGTTCAAACTCACATTTCTCCAATTAAATATAAAGTTGGTTCTTCCTTAGCCTTTCAAAGACAGTGCAAACATGTTTGCGATATTCCTAAAGGTTATTACAAAAGATGAGAATATCATCCAGATAAGCAATCACAAACTGGTCTAGTAGGTCTCGAAAAGCATCATTGATGAAGTGTTGAAAAGTGGCAGGGGTATTTCAGAGGCCAAAAGGCATAACCAGGGACTCAAAATGGCCATATCTGGTTCTAAAGGCGGTTTTTCATTCATCTCCTTGGCGTATGTGGATGAGATTATATGCATAAGTCTAGCTTTGTGAAGACTTTGGCAGAGCGGAGTCCGTCCAACATTTCAGAGATTAAAGGAAGTCGATAGCGGTTTTTAATAGTGATTTTATTCAGGTCATGGTAGTCAATGCAGGGACGCAAGGTGGAATCTTTCTTTGCAACAAAGAACAGGGCTGCCCCTAAAGGAGACGTTAAGGGTCTAATGAAGCCCTTCTCTAAGTTATCAACAATCCATTCCCTGATAACTTTTAATTCAGGTTCTGAAAGATTAAAAAGGCGATCAAAAGATATTTCAACCCCTGGGAGCAGTTCAATGGGACAATCATATGGGCGATGAGGAGGTAACTGATCGGCATTCTTCTTATCACAGACATCCCGGAACTCAAGATATTGTGGAGGCAGGTTGTCATATGACTGCGTAGTAACAACATCCACCTGTGATTCCTTGACCGGCAAAGAACTTGTTTGACATGGTTCTCTACAGAATTTCTCGCAATGGGGGATGTAAAGTTTATAATCCTTGCTTCCCAGTTGATGAAGGGATTATGGGTGGAAAACCAAGGAATGCCCAGGATGACAGGAAATTTGGGTGACGTAATCAGCTAAAAACCAATGGTCTCATGATAATTAGCCTCAAATTGCAGTACCAAAAGGACTGTCTCATGGGTAACATGTGAAATAAAAGAAAAAATGAAAATGAAAATAATGATGAACTAAAAAAGCTGGCAGCACTCCAACAATCAAAGTGTATCAAGAATAAGAAACAAAATAGTGCAGCTCTAATTAAATCAATCAAAAAGACAAGATTGATAAAGTGACATATGAAACAAATAACTAAGTTAAATGTTCACAATGAGATACAGTGATAAGGAAGTCTAAATATGTGTATTGACCACGTGATGTGGAAAAGAACTCCTTCCAAATGGGAACACTGGATGTTGAATGGTCGATAACCAAAGGGAATCACGGTTAATTCACACAAAGAGAGGATAAAATACTCTTACCCTGTGTTGTGGACTCATCTGTTTATAAAAAAAGTGGGTCTGATGAGCTTGTGGTCCTCAGGGACCTGAGCTGATGTTGCAAGGTCTCCCAGGTAAGCAATGCAGTCTCGGTGGCTCCTATGAGATGGATCTCGAGGGCTGAAGCGACAAACCAATAGACGTGCTGCTACAGGCTGGATATGGACCAGTTCGTATAAACTCAAAGAAATAAAATAAACAAAAGAGTGATCCAAATGGTGCAGGTCAAAAAAAAAAGGATTATTAAATTAGAACAGAAGTCATACAAAAAATGACAGCAATTAAAAGTGATCATATGATGCCCCTGGTGACGGCTTTCTGAGTCGAAACCCTGGCCGGTGGTTGTGGGGGTCTGCGGGCGGGGGTCTTATCAGAATCTGAAAGACCCCTTTAACAAAGGGGACCCCCAGATCCTGGCCCCCCCTATGTGAATTGGTAATGGGGTACATTGTACATTGTGGGGCGGGGTCACGTGACGGGTGGCCCACCTCACCAATAAAATAAATGTCACAGCTTCAGCCCCGTCATTCGCCGGGCTGTGTCCGGCAGAGAGAGGAGGCAGGCGATGCTGCGCTCTGGATCCCGGATGATTTTCTCATCGCTGGACCGGAGAGGAGATCACCCGTCGCTGGATACCGACAACGTTGGAGCAGGGAGCCGGGACCGAGTGGATTACCACCGCTGGATTTTTTTTTATTTTTTTATTAATAAAGGACTTTTTTCTACGGTGTGTGTGTGTTTTTTACAACTATTTACACTTCCTTCGTGAAATGTGCTCGGATAAGGGGTCTGGTGTGGATTTTTGGGGGAACTCTACGCCATTTTTTTTAAATTGACGGTGGGGTTCCCCTTAATATCCATACCAGACCTGAAGGGCCTGGTAATTGAATTTGGGGGGACCCCCACACTTTTTTTTATGAATGAATTCTCTCTGAATTGCAGAGAGCCGACAATTCATTACAGCCGCGAGTTTGGTTTTAAATTACTTTTTTTCTTTCAGAAATTACACTTTGTGCATGGACAGTTCTACATACAGGAAACATGCGCTTTTTCACATGCTTACTTTACACCCCCCAGGTACGAAATTTAAAGGAATATTTCACTTTTATTGTTTCATTCTAAGCATTATTAAATTCACTGCTCCCGAAAAAACGGCTGTTTTTTTAAAAACTGGGCAGGACCCAGGTCCCCAAACACTTTTTAGGACAATAACTTGTATATTAGCCTTTAAAATTAGCACTTTAGATTTCTCCCATAGACTTTAACAGGGTGTTCCGCGGCTTTTCAAACTTGCCGCGAACACCCATAATTGTTCGTTGTTCGCCGGACAGGCGAACAGGCAATGTTCGAGTCGAACATGAGTTCGACTCGAACTCGAATCTCATCCCTAGTCATAAGTGGTTGTGTGTTCTTACCTACATAATCGCCTTAGACTTTGGGCTGAAGCCCCTGGTCTTTTCACCACCTAGCAACGCCCCTGATTTTTACTAACAGAAGCAAAATCAGCATGTGCCCCATTTTGCCTCTTTTGCCCCTGATTTTTTTGTTTGTGATTTTGGCTGCACTTACACTTTAACCACTTAAGACCCGGACCTTTAGGCAGCTAAAGGACCCGGACAGTTTTTGCGATTCGGCACTGCGTCGCTTTAACTGACAATTGCGCAGTCGTGCGACGTGGCTCCCAAACTAAATTGGCGTCCTTTTTTCCCACAAATAAAGCTTTCTTTGGTGGTATTTGATCACCTCTGTGGTTTTTATTTTTTTGCGCTATAAACAAAAATAGAGAGACAATTTTGAAAAAAATTCAATATTTTTTACTTTTTCTATAATAAATATCCCCCAAAAATATATAAAACATTATTTTTTTTCCTCAGTTTACGCCGATACATATTCTTCTACCTATTTTTGGTAAAAAAAATCGCAATAAGCGTTTATCGATTGGTTTGCGCAAAATTTATAGCGTTTACAAAAAAGGGGATAGTTTTATTGCATTTTTATTAACTATTTTTTTTTACTACTAACAGCGGCGATCAGCGATTTTTTTCGTGACTGCGACATTATGGCGGACACTTCGAACAATTTTGACACATTTTTGGGACCATTGTCATTTTCACAGCAAAAAATGCATCAAAAATGCATTGTTTACTGTGAAAATGACAATTGCAGTTTGGGAGTTAACCACAAGGGGTCGCTGAAGGGGTTATGTGTGACCTCATTTGTGTTTCTAACTGTAGGGGGGTGTGGCTGTAGGTGTGATGTCATCGATTGTGTTTCCCTATAAAAGGGAACACACGATCGATGACAGCGACACAGTGAAGAACGGGAAAGCTGTGTTTACACACAGCTCTCCCCATTCTTCAGCTGCGGGCACCGATCGCGGGACTCGCATGCATGGGGCCCCCACGGCTGGGCTTAAAGAGCCACGTACATGTACGTGGATGTGCCCAGCCGTGCCATTCTGCCAACGTATATCGGCATGAAGGGGTCCTTAAGTGGTTAAGCTGTCCTTTTATATTTCTAGTAGTGTAAAGTCATGGTCACAGACATCATTTACCTTCCTATTTTGTAAATATTGACACATATTCCTGTGAAGTCCACAACTTTAAAAGTTTCATTACATTTGATAAGCCTCGTTCACACATATGTGCAAGTAAATATTTCATATTAGATTTACAGGGTGTTTAAAGTGGACCTATACAGAAAAAATTATAAAGCCTTATCTTAAAATGTATCCTACATTATATTTCAAAAGTATAATTTTCTATAATCAGGTTAATACTACCTTTTTCTAATACCCAGCCACATGGACAATGCTGGGGCAAATAGTCACATCAAGGGGAGCTAATAACAGTGGACTGCTTAGGCAGATTTTCTATCTGGCTGTAACCCAGTATCCACTTGCACAGATTAGACAGCTAATATGTTAGCATTACTGGGTAATAGAAGAGTTTGCAACAGTAACAAAGCCTCCCATAGCATAGAAAACCCTTTCTTTTTTTAAAGCTGTAAGATTGTATTTTTAAAATTTGCTTTAAAATCAGCTTAAAGGGTCACTAAAGATTTTTTTTTTTTAGCTAAATAGCTTCCTTTACCTTACTGCAGTCCTGGTTTCATGTCCTCATTGTTCGTTTTTGCTCTGATGTTGCTGTAATTCTTCTCTGTTCTAGACACTTCCTGGTTGTCTGTTTCCTGATGACCACAGTACTGGGAGATTCTAGTTTCATTTTCCAAACCATCACTGCTCTATGGCTCTGTGCTATCACAGAGGCAGGATAACATGCAAAAACGAAACTAGATGCAAAAACAAAACTAGATGCAATAACAAAACTAGAGGTACATTATATGATTGATTTTTATCTAGTTTTAATCAATTTTAAAAGGAATCAGTTAACTATTATGTCTCTATACCCTGTAAACAGTGGCCCGGATTCAGGTAGATTTGCCCCTTATTTGCGGAGGCACAGGGCAGCGTTTTTGCCCTGCGCCCCCGCAAATGTACTGCGCTACCCACGATTCACGGAGCAGTAGCTCTGTAAATTGCGTGTGCGCTGTGTAAACTTGCCCTGCGTAAGGGCGCCTAATGTAAATGATCCCGTAGGGGGCGGGAATCATTTAAATTAGGCGCGCTCCCGCGCCGAGCGTAGAGCGCATGCTCCATCGGGAAACTTTCCCGACGTGCATTGCAGCAAATGACGTCGCAAGGACGTCATTTGCTTCAAAGTGAACGTGAATGGCGTCCAGCGCCATTCACGAATCACTTACGCAAATTACGTAAAATTCGAACGTCGCGACGCGGGAATGACGGGTGTACTTTAGCATTGGCTGCCCCTGCTATTAGAAGGGGCAGCCTTACGCTAAACACGCCGTACGGAAACAACGTAAATTGCGTACGCAGGGCTCGCGCAACATTGTGAAACGGTGTTAGTATGCAATTTGCATACTATACACTGAGCACAATGGGAGCGCCCCCTAGCGGTCATCGCTAGAATGCAGCCTAAGATATGCGTGGCATAAGAGCCTTATGCCACGCAGATTTTAGGCTGCAGTAGGCGTTACGATGTTCCTGAATCAGGAGCATTCGTAACGCCGGGGCAAGTAAGCAATTGCGCTGTGTAACCTATGGTTACACAGGCGCAATTGCTACTTGAATCCGGGCCAGTAATTTCAGCCAAAAAAAAAATTTCCTTTACAACTCCGCAAAATACGTAAGGAATTTCAGATATAGTATTAGATAGTTAAAAAAAAAAGAAAAGATTGACAGCTATAGTACTGAAAGTACTTGCTAAGGGCCAGATCCACGTACATCGGCGCATGTATAGGCCGGCGTAGCGCATCTCATTTCCGCTATGCCGGCTCAACTCAGAGAGGCAAGCACCGTATCCTCAGAGCATTTTCTTCCAACCTTGCGCCGGCGCAGCGTAAATTCGTAGGCGTAAGCCAGCGTAATTCAAAGTAGGAAGGAAGTGAGCGTGTTCCATTTAAATGAACCGTGACCCCATGAAAATGAAGGGCCGAACGAACGGCGCATGCGCCGTGACGTGGACGTCTGTCCCGCTCCCCTCTGCGCATGCTAACAACTCAGCCCGGCGTAGCCCCTGAGATACGCCCAGGGCTTAAATACGCCCAGACATGCGCCCGTCGAGCGCAAAAGTACATCCGCTTGTTTCCCCCCCTGAAGCAAGGTACTTTTTGCTCTTTGGTTTTGAGCCATGTCTTCTCCAGCTTCTGGGTAGAAGAGGAGGAAGCTAAACTTTTCGGACCAGGAGAAGGATGTGATTATCAGGGCCATGTCCCGGTATGATGTGTACCTCCATGGTGCAGAGAGTGGCAACACCACTAAGGCCAGGAAGGTGGAGATCCTGATGCAGATTGCGACAGAGGTCAATGCCCTGGGACACGAGGTGAGGACCCCCAATGATATCCTGAAAAAAATCAACGACCTGCATCGCCTGGTCCAAGGTAAGCTGGCCAAGATCAGGACTCATGCCAGTGGCACTGGAGGGGGACCAGCCACTACTCAGATGCTCACTCCTGATGAGCAGGTGGTTGCCCAGTGTCTCCACAGGCATCAAGTGGAGGGAGTGGAGGGCTTTGACTCCATTGAGGATGCCTTGAGGACAGGTAAGTGTGTTTTATCTCCTATCTGGTGTGTAGCATGTGAGGGGTGAAAGGGAACATGTGACAAGTGTGTGGGTCCACCAACATGTGAATGTTTTGTGTCACCCACAGATGTGCAGGAGGGAGCGGGGCCATCTGATGCCGGTGGCCATTCCACACCATCCCCCGAACATCAGTCTGAGTCTGACCCCCTGGGAAGCCGTGAGTCATCGGTGGAGGGGAGTGGCCACACCTCTCCTCAGGAGGAGGTTGAGGAGGAGACGGTGACCAGTGACAATGTGTTTTCCCTCTACTTGGAGGAGTCTCCCCCTTTGGCCGGGCCCTCTCAGACCTCCACCTCCATCAGGGGAAGCCCCTTAGGGTCCTCCCCCAACAGGTCAACCCCCTCAATGTTCTCCCCTTCTAGATGGCCCCAAGCCTCTCCTGGCCCCAGGAAGGCTACAAGGAAGACTAGGGGGGTGCCTGAGTTCATCCTGGAACAGCTCAAGAGGGACCAGGCCCGCCAGACCCGCCATCTGGGTGAGGTTACTGTCCAGATGCGGTGAGTGGCAGACAGCATGACCTCCTCTGCCGACATTACTGAGAGTGTCCAGGATATTAACGCCAACTGTGCTGCTGTGGTCACCTGCCTGGGGGATCTGCAGACCACCACAGCAGGCATTGTGGAAGAGGTCCACACCCTGGCAGAGGCCGTACAGGAAAACACTGCTGCCATCCAGGCGGAGGGATGGCAGTCAAGGCTGCTGCAGGCCGAGACCAATGCGGTCCTCACCCGCATCGCCCTGGCGTTGGAGGGCAGGCAGCCAGCCATAGAGAGACCAGGGGATGCTCCTCCTCCTCCTGATTTCCCCCCCATGAGGCTCCCATGAGGAGCCGGGGCCGTGGCCGTGGCACCAGGCGTGGGCCACGACAGCGCAGATGAGTGCGTTTCTTTTTGTTTACTCAGGTTATGAGATTTTTGTTTTGTAGACCCAGCACACGGTCAGTAGTGCAGGCTACAGTGTGACTGGTGTGTGAATGTGGGGGTGACACTCCTGCTAGTAAGGGGTGTCACCCAGGCTCGTCTGGGAGAATTTATCCCCACGGCCGTGTGAATGTGGTATGAATGGACAGCAACATAATTGGAGCCTTGGCGTGGCGTTGCTGCTCCCAAGTCCTGCATGGTGGACTTGGGCTAATCCAATGTGATGTGGATGTGGGGTGTGTGAGCTAGGGACCACAGTGGTGTGCATGTGTGCATTTTTCTTGTGCCATGATGAATGTGTGTGTTTAACGTGCAAAGATGCGTTCCATGAGGCAACTCCTGACTGCTGTTCCCTCAGCAGACGGGGTAGCCTCGGTTAGGGGGGGGACTGTGTGGCTCGGGGGTCAGGTCCTCACGTATGTCAATCTCCAGGTCCTTTCTCACGGCGAAGTTGTGCAGCATGCAACATGCACCGATGATCTGGCACACAAAGTTTGGGGAATACAACAGGGTCCCCCCGGACTTATCCAGGCATCGGAAACAGGACTTCAGGATGCCAAATGTGCGTTCCACCACTGCACGGATACGTATGTGTGCAGCATTGTATCTTCTCTCTCTTCTGGTTTGGGGATTCCGGAATGGAGTCATGAGATGGGGCCCAAGTGCATATGCAGAGTCACCTGGAAGGGAAAAGACAGGAGGATGTTAGTTGTGCATGTGCCCCTCGTGATGTGTGCATCATGGGGTCGGACAGTCATGCCTGACTCCCATGTCACTCACCAACCAGCCAGATGTTCCCGTACACGTTCTGTTCGAATTCTGTTGGGATGGTGCTTTGACGGTATATGTAGCTGTCGTGGCTGGCCCCGGGGTGTTTGGCACAGACGTGCCATATGAGGCATTGGGCATCGGCTATCACCTGTACGTTGATGGAATGCCAATGCTTACGATTGCGGTATATGTGCTCTGTGTCACGGGGGGGCCGTAGTGCCACATGTGTGCAATCAATGGCCCCCATGGTGCGTGGGAATCCTGCAATTCTGAAGAAATCCGCCATTGCCTTCATCCGCAGGTGCTCCTGGGTGGGTATGATGATGTGGTGGGACATGCGTCTGAGGATTGCTGGGACAACCTGGTGCACACATCTGCTCATGAAGGATTGTGCCATCCCAGACACAACTCCACTTGTACGCTGGAATGACCCACTGGCAAGGAAATGGAGTGTTGCCAGTACCTTGACCAGTGGCTCCACTGCTTGTGAGCGATCTGTCTGGCTGGTGATGTCATCATGCAGGGTTGTGGCTATTTCCAGGATGGCATCAGGGCTGAATCTGAGGATGCGATACACCTCCGATTCCCCCATGCCAAAGACATTTATGCGCGGTCGGTATATCCTCTCCCGTGCCCTCCTCCTATGCGCCTGTGAAGCAAGTAGTATAGCTATGACCATGGATGCCCCTGGCATGTTGGCATACAAGTGTGTTGTCCTGCAAGTGTGGATGCTCAGCTCGTCCGTAACGGTGCTGCTGCAGCTGCTCTCCGGCGGACCTGTGCATGTCTGCTGCTGACTTACCCCTGCTTTATGAGGGGTAACTTTAGGCCGGACGTACAAATTACGTGCGGCGCGCGTAGCCCACGTTGGGCGCACGTACGTTCGTGGATCGCCGTATCTCCCTCATTTGCATATTTGAATAGGAAATCAATGGGAGCGCCAGATGCGTTCAGTGTATATATGCGCCCACGCTGCACCGGCGTAGGAAAGTTACGTCGGTCGGAAGAAGCCTATTTTCAGGCGTATCTAGCTCTGTGGATAGTTACGCCGGCGCATCTTGAGATACGCCGGTGTAAGTGCTTTGTGGATCCGGGCCTAAATGTATAATAAATCTTTCTCCATTAGATATAATTGACCCACACATGTGAAGAATATATTAACAATGAATAAGAAAAAAAATGTGTACTTCCCATGAAATTTTTCACAGGCTTGTCTATGGATATTTATCAAAATCATTCTTTCAGGACATTCTGGTCCTCTGCATGGCTTGGATTTCATGCTATGCTTGCAATTTACTTTTTTGAGTTATTCCTTAGTAATGTAGGGGATAAAAGTGGAACAATCCCTTGCCTGTGAAACATTCACAGTTGGTGATCTCTACTAAAGTTTCATATTCTAAACTTTCTAACTTCCACATTGACATTGCTTCCTTGTACTTCCATGATCCATATTGTGTTGTCATGTTAATTGTGATTTGTTTTTCTGACAACGTACTATGGGCCAGATTCACAAAGAGATACGACGGTGTATCTACAGATACACCATCGTATCTCTGACTTACACTGGTCCTATCTATGCGCCTGATTCATAGAATCAGATACGCATAGATAGGACTAAGATCGGACAGTGTTACACTGTGTTACACTGTCGGATCTTTTTTTCAATTTAAAAATGGCGCCGGGGGCGTTCCCGCTGATTTACGATAAATAATATGTAAATCAGCGAGATACGCAAATTCACGAACGTACGCGGACCCGTCACAGTGTTCTTACGTTGTTTCCGTAGTGGTTTTCCCGTCGTATACTTACCCCTGTTTTTAGCAGGCGCAGCCAATGTTAAGTATAGCTGGCGTTCCCGCGTCGAATTTGAATTTTCCAACGTCTTTTGCGTACGCCGATTCACGAACACGCGCATCGCAAGTCCCGCTCACGTCGAAACCACTGACGTCCTAGTGACGTCAGTGGGAGCAATGCACGCTGGGAAATTCCCCGGATGGCGCATGCGCATTTAAATCGGCGCGGGAACGCGCCTGATTTAAATAGTACACTCCCCTAGCCGCGGAATTTGAATTCCGCCGGGGGATTTAGGATCCGCCGTCGCAAGTTTAGAGGTAAGTGGTTTGTGAATTAGCCACTTGCCTTCTAAACTTGCGGGAGCGGATCTTAATTCACGTAGATCGAGCGGATCTATAGATCCACTGAGCTACGTGAATCTGGCCCAAAATATGTATGCAGCAGGTTTTGTTATATTTTTGCTATGACACTAAAATGCTCAAAAAATATAAATGTTTGAAGGAGACATTTTACATATTGAAAAATCGTATTCATACAAGTTTGCACAGAACTGTTTGCACTTTGTCACAGCTAGCAGGTGTGATGATTCTGCCCTAAAGTGTGTAGTTTTGTGAAGCACAGTTTCAAGACTTGTGTACATATGAAAGAAGTGGTATCACCTTTGCCAACCAATTGTGTTTTTGATGTTTATTTGCAGATAAAGCAGATCTGCAGGGTATTAATGAAGCGTATTTTTGCAGAGCATTTTTTTTAATAAACCATTTTATATAAAATTATTGAAAACCCTTTTAATATAAGAATTGATTTCATGAGCAGTGGATGGGTGTATTATCTTATATTTGAAGATTGCTCTTTTCCTTACAGGTGGCATTCCTGTGGATTGCAGTTTAATAGAAAAGATCAGCTTATTGCCTACTGAGCCCAGATGACGGAGAAAGTAAATAGATTAAAAAAATATATAATACGTGTGAATTGTGGACTATAAATGTGATAGTTCATAGATTCAAAATTATGTGGATTGTGTCTGAGTATAACCAAATACAACTGTTTTTATGGCCTGTAATCTGGCCCTTACTTTGAAACCGCTAACATACATCCTTTCTCTTTCATATTTAACAGTTATATTATTATTTAGTCCATAAATAATGAACATGTCAAATGCCAAAGATATGACTTCAGCTTAATACAAATTACAGCTAGAGAGGCCTCTCTAGTAATAAAAAGACTTCCGCCCAGGAGAGGCTGAACCTGGGGGGTGTCTATAGTTTGCCTGTAAAGAAGCACTTGTTTCCCATGTTTATAACAGTCCCTGCACAAAATGAAATTTCTAAAGGGAAAAAGGTAATTTAAAACAACTTGCAGCTATAATGAATTGTCGGGTCCCGGCAATTCAGATAAAAGTCATTGAAAAAACAACATGGGTTCCCCCTCAGTCCAATAACAGGCTTTGGGTCTGGTATGAATATTAAGGGGAACCCCGAACCAAAAAACAAATGCGTGGGGGTCCCGCCCCCCGCATGTGAATTGGTAACAGTGTACATTGTACCCCTACCATTTCACCCAAAAAGGGAGAAAAAAGGGAAAAAAATCACACACACAGAGTTGGGACAAGTCCATTAATAAAAAAAAATTCCGGCTTGGCACGTGAGCCGGATGGACGTCTGAGCACGGAGCTCCGGACTAACGGGGAGACCAGCGGCACAATCCGACTCTGACACAGGCTCTCTACACCGACTATCCATCGCTTATGTCCCGCGGCACATCAGCCATGACCGGGAAGAGACAGAAGTCGCAGAATCCTCACCGCCTGACGGACTTTTTCGCTCCGGCCGGAGGAGGGGCCAGGCAAGATGGCGCTGAGGCCTACTCGGCGCAACGGACCTCCTGTGGAGCCCGGACCTCGCCACGAGCTTCACCACAAGGTACCGGTCCTGCACAAAGAGCATCGGACGATGCATCCTCATCCCCTCCACCTACCCCATCCTCCTGCAGCCCAGCAAAGTCCAAGCCTAGGCTGGATGGCGGGGGATTGGGCCGGTCCACGAGCCCGACAGCCAGCCAGGCCTCTGACTCAGGGGAGGACACCAGGGAGTTGCCGGAATCCATCGTGTCATTCCCCACACAAAACCAACCCGTGATGGACACTGTCCTCAAGGATATGTTAATATCCCTGCGTAGTACCCTACAATCAGATATGGCAACTTATATGCATCGCTTAACGGGGGATATACAGGAGATGGGGAACAGAGTGAATCATATTGAATCCAAAATGGAGGAATATGCTACTACTATTAATGAGTTGGTGGATGCCAATGAGGATAGGGAGGCAGATAATGAATGGATCAAGGCGAAGTTGGCAGACATGGAAGATAGGTCCAGAAGGAACAATCTTAAAATTAGGGGGATCCCTGAATCGGTCCAACAAAATGACCTGAACCATTATGTCACTTCTATGTTTAAAGACATGTTACCGGATCTCTCTGATCTGAATGTCACTATTGACCGCACTCACCGCTTGCCAAAACCATCGCACTTGTCAGAGCAGGTCCCGAGAGATGTATTGCTACGCTTACATTTTTTTCATGTCAAGGACAAGCTCATGGTCAATATGAGGAAACGGGAACAAATCCCGGAGCAATATCAGAATATACAATTCTATGCCGATCTATCCCAATATACGTTACAAAAGAGGAAAAATCTAACCTCTGTCACAAAAATCCTACGTAACCACAAAATTATATACAGATGGGGGTACCCGACAAAACTGTCAGTGACCAAGGATAACCGTACCTACATAATAACATCCTTAGAAAAAGGCCTTGACCTCCTCAGGGACTGGGGGCTCCTTCCCGCAGACCACGAACAACAGGCCTTGACCAGCACACCGCACCACGTGGAGTCGGGCTGGAAACAGGTTACCTCCAGGAACGCAAAAACCCACGCTTGATACAGTCTGTGGAATTCTCTCAATTACTACTATGTCTTCCACTTGTCATCGAGTTGCCGCCATTGACATTGTTACCCCACTTTTATGCAGCAGGTAGCTGCCCACAGTGACTTGTCGCCTTCTATGGCTCACACCCTGGGCTCAGGGTTATTGTTGTACTGTTTTGTTCATGTTGCTTTCTATTTCCTTCTTTTTTCTTTTTTTGTTTCGTTTTTATCTATTATTGAGGTTACCCAGATCACAATCAGTCTCTCTAGTAGTCGACGGATGGAAATACACCACAGCACCCGGATTAATGATGATATGGATCTGCTTTACCAGTCAATACGACACTTCATCCATACTGATTATATAGAATGGAAGCCTTCTGACAGTGAGTACTTTTTGCTGAACTTGAGTTACAACTGGTATCAGACAGCTGTACAGACCACTTACTGCATCGAACTTTTGAATTGTTATTCAACTTGCCGAGCATTCCTTTTTTGTGAACGATATGCCACTTAGAGTTATGTCTATGAACGTCAAGGGTCTTAACCACCCGGTAAAAAGGAAATCAATGTGGGCGGAGGCTGTCTTGCACAGGGGTGACGTTCTGTGTGCCCAAGAAACACATTTTAGCAGCACGGCTCCACCCAAATGTTCACATAAGTGCTTCCCCCATGTGTTCATGGCCAATGCAGACTCTAAGACGAAGGGGGTACTAATTGCCATAAGGGACTCAGTGGCCTTTTCTCTGCACTCCCAGATCCAGGACCCGCTGGGAAGATTCCTCATACTCCTGTGCGAGATAGACTCTGTTCCTTATACCATAGTGACAGCTTATTCACCAAATAATCACCAGATCCGTTTTTTCAACAAGTTGATGAAGAAGGTTCTCAAGGTACAAAGGGGACATTTGATAGTTTGCGGTGATTTTAATATCACCCCTGACCCCAGGATGGACTCTACTTCCCAGTCTACCCGTTACCAACCCTCCTTGCTTCCTTGCATGCAGGGCCAGGGTGTATATGATGCCTGGCGCTGTCTGCATGGATCCGAGAGGGACTTCACCTACTTTTCTCCCCCTCATAAGGTCTACACCAGGATTGACCTCTTTATGGTAGACCAGCAGGTACTGTTAAAAACTAAATCTGTGGACATCAATACTATAACATGGTCTGACCATGCATCCATTGTTTTAACTATTGACAATGCAAGCCCTCCCCAGAGGAGTTCAATATGGAGGCTCAACACCTTTCTTCTACAGCATCGTGATACAAGAGGGGTGTTTGAATCTAACCTGTCTTCCTATTTCTCTGATAATGCTGGTTCGGTAGATAATCCATTCATATTGTGGAATGCCCATAAGGCTTACATGCGGGGTATTGGGATTCAGGTAGGGGCGCGGTTCAAGAGGCAGAGGCAGCAGCGTGTTATCGAATTGACTGACCAAATAGCTAAACTAGAATTAATAAACAAAAAAAAATACGTCCCTTACTGTTTCTGACCATCTATCAAAACTCAGGTATGACCTTAGACTATTGCTGTTAGAAAATTTCGAAAGGGCAACCAAAAAACTTAAGATGTCATATTACTCCACAGGTAATAAAGCGGGGAAATTATTAGCACAAACCCTCAAAGGACATAGGTACAGAAGTAAGATACCCTTTATTCACCATCCACAATCTCAACAAAAAGAATACCATCCTCAAAAAATTGCTGATGCTTTTAGTCATTACTACAACACTCTATACAATCTAAAAGATGATCCCTCTACCTTTCAACCAACACCGGAAATTATTAACAATTTCCTCAGTAAACTAAATATCCCTAAACTGTCCCCCGAACATCTCTTAGCCTTAAATTCGCCATTTAGTGACCAGGAATTGGCCAGAGTAATTGACTCACTCCCCTTAAATAAATCCCCAGGTCCAGATGGTTTTGGTGGAGAATATTACAAGACGTTCAAATCGGCCCTGTCCCCTTACTTATTAAAGGTGTTCCACTCTGCTGCTGCCTCGGCCTCTTTCCCCCCAGAAATGTTAGAGGCCCTGATCATTACTCTGCCTAAGCCTGGGAAGGAGCCCACCTGCCCGGCAAACTTTCGACCGATTTCTTTATTAAACACTGACATTAAGATATACGCAAAATTATTGGCATTGAGGCTGGTGGACATTCTGCCTGTGTTGATACATCCTGATCAAACTGGATTCACTAAACACAGGCAGACATCCGACGCTACTCGTCGCATGATTAACATTATACATCTAGCCCAGGTGCGGCGAAGGCCTTCTCTGCTCCTTTCTTTGGATGCAGAGAAGGCCTTCGATAGAGTCCACTGGTTGTATTTAACCAAGGCACTTGAGGCTTTTGGATTTCAGGACGAGATCCTCTCGGCTATCCTAGCTCTCTATTCCAGGCCCTCCGCCAGAGTCTTTATGTCGGGTGTTCTCTCTACACCTTTCACTATTTCAAACGGCACGAGACAGGGGTGCCCCCTGTCCCCCCTGATCTTCAATTTGGTAATGGAGCCCTTTGCAGTATATATTAGATCCCACCCGGATATAACTGGGTTCGAAATAGGCACCCAAAAACACTCAATAAGTCTCTTCGCAGACGACATCATTATGATCATGACGAAGGTGGGTTCCTCCCTGGCTGCAACGTCTGAAGCATTAAAACTGTTTAACCATGTCTCGTACTATAAGGTCAATGAGAGCAAGTCCTTTATCCTGGGGTTGGGAGTGGATCCTGAAACTCGCTCTGGACTTCAATCCCGTTATCCTTTCAAATGGGTGGACAAGGGTATAAAATATTTAGGCATTATGTTAACCGCTCGAGTAGAGGACCTGGTTGGTGCCAATTACACCCCATTCCTCGCTACACTAAGTAACAAATTACAAGACCTTTCCTGGAAAGAATCTACTTGGTCTGGGCGTCTAGCTGCATTTAAAATGCTGATCTTGCCCCAATTTATCTACTTGTTCAGGAACCTTCCTATTTCTGTCCCAAACAAATTTTTTCAAACTGCTCAATCCCTTGTCGGTAAATATTTGTGGCAGGGAAAGAGAGCTAGGTGTGCGGCACACAAACTATTGAAGTCCAGGGCGACGGGGGGAGTGGGTCATGTCTCCCTAAGAGATTACCATAGAGCTGCTATATTGGCTCAACTGAAACATTGGTTCCCTGGTGGGACGGTTACCAGATGGCTGGAGTTAGAAGCTGCACAATGCTCCCACTACACCTTATTTGACTTACTGATCTCATGTAGGAATCTCGGCACCACTCTTCCAGACCTGTCGCCCACTACAGTGGCCTCGGTGGGTACATGGAGGGAGTTCCTGATGGAGCCTATTACAACCACTACCCTAAGGAACATCCATCTTAATATCTCGGGCCTTCATTTAACTATCCCTAATCTTAATGTTGGAACTTGGGAAGCGAAGGGTCTGAAGAGAGTTGAAGACTTGAGAGTAGGCCCGGCAACCAGGTCCTTCCGATCTCTTCAGATCGAGTTTGGACTGCAGAATAGGGACCAATATGCTTATTCCCAAATATCCCACCTCCTAGCCACCCCCTTTGAGTCATCTATCAAGGTTCCGTGGCGTGTATATCTTTATCTATCTAATGCTAGCTCATCTATTAAGGGGATATCTTTATTTTATAATCTCCTAGGACAGAAGTCAGAATTTAGCAAAACTCCATCCATGAGAACCTGGGAACTTGACCTGGGGCACTCTTACTCCTTGTCCCAATGGAAGTTAGCTGTCATGTCCCACTACCAAGCCACAAGGAGTGCTAACCTTTGGGAATTATCTCAAAAAATACTACTTAGGTGGTATTTAACACCTACGAGATTAGCGGGCTTCTCAAAGACGCTGTCACCTCTGTGTTGGAGGCAGTGTGGGGAAAAAGGATCTTTACTGCACATATTGGGCAAATGCCCCAAGCTGACGACCTACTGGATGGAGGTCTTTGACCTCATTGGTCAATTGATAGGATCTAGGGTTCCTTTTGACCTAGGGCTTGCAGTTCTTTCATTGGGAATTGAGTCCATACCACACACGCATAGGCGTATAATATCCCAAATACTACTGAGCGCGAGACTAGAATTAATGAGACGTTGGAGATCAGTAGAACTGCCTACGATGAAGGAGGTGATTAGAACTACTAACCTCCATATCACATACGAATCCATGTTTATGGCCTCTCAAAACAATCTGGAACGTTGGCGGCAGGTCTGGAACCCATGGGCAGATTGGTATAAACTGAATGCCGTTTGACATTGATAATGGACCTCTATGTTTAGCAATACCTATCCGTCGTAACATAAACACCTTTCCCTCTCTTTATTTCTCCTTTAATTTCTTTCCACCTTTTTGTTCTTTTTTTCCCTCTTCTACTTATGCTTGATATGAGTTCTAGAGTTTATGATGTGTGAAACGAGAGGGGGATGGCGGGGCCCTGGAGGGTAGGGCTCCCCCTCCATAGACGCAGTGTGTTCCCTAAGGGGCGTCGGAGTGGTGGGTCCCTGCTCTTGGGGGTCTAGGTGTCCTCTAATCTGAAACAGAGTCAAGGATAGATGTGTGTATAACCATAAATATGACATTCGAATTATTGAACTCAGCTAAACTATTCTTCTTCCCTGACAATACTTTAATAGTGTTACATGTATTTCATGTTTTCTTACGTTACAACTGTTTTAGCATGATTGAGTACCAAATCTGTAAGGTACAATAGTACTCATTTCGATACGTTGTGCCTACTACTGTTGAACAACTTGTACCCAGTGACTGGAGTTTATACTGGAACTCTATGTCTTGTATGTACAAATACACTATGCTTTTATATACCAATAAAAATTTATTGAAGATAATAAAAAAAAATTCCAGCTCCGTAATCCTTCTACAAGTCTGACCCAACGCTACGAATGATACCGCCTCCATAGGAGGCTCCCGGCGTGCAACCCGTCTGACATCTCTTTTATAACCAAGGGCCCACTCTGACCCAACGGGGGTTTTCGGTGGTTTCCCCGTGGTGTCACAGGTGCCCCTCTGACACATCACAGGAAACCCCCATTGTGTCAGGTGGTGCTGCCCCCGGTTATAAAAGAGCTGTCAGACGGGTCACGCATTTTGTGGGTGGGTATCGTGGGTCGGACTCGTAGAAGGATTACGGCGCTGGAATTTTTTTATTATTATTAAAGGACTTGTCCCAACTTTGTGTGTGTCTTTTTTTTTCCTTTTTTTTAAATTTTTTGGGTGCAATAGTAAGGGTACAATGTACCCCGTTACCAATTCACATGGGGGGACAGGATCTGGAGATCCCCTTTGTTAAATGGGCTTCCAGATTCCGATAAGCCCCCCATCCACAGACCCCCACAACCACCGGGCAAGGGTTGTGGGGATGAGGCCCTTGTCCCCATCAACATGGGGAGACATCCTCCCCATGTTGAGGGCATGTGGCCTGGTACGCTTCAGGAAGGGGGAGCTCTCTAGCCCCCCCTCTTTTCCTGCGGCCTGCCAGGTTGCGTGCTTGGATAAGGGTCTGGTATGGATTTTTGGGGGGAACCCCACACCATTTTTTTTCATTTGGCGAATGGTTCCCCTTAATATCCATATAAGACCTGAAGGGCCTGGTAATAGAATTTGGGGGGACCCCACACATTTTTTGGTTCGGAGTTCCCCTTAATATTCATAGCAGACCCAAATGGCCTGGACTGTAATGGACTCGGGGGGGGGGGAGTAACCCATGTTGTTTTTTTCAATGACTTATCTGTATTGAAGAAGGAAAACTAAGTATTGGGACCCCAAAGCGGGTCGCAGTTCCCGGGGATGATGAAAGGGAGCCCAGCCTCACCTGACGATACTGATCATTAGATAGTAATGATAATTAATTGGCAATTGAGAGAGTCACAGTGGTAGTAAATACAAATGATATTATAGCAGTGTGTTTCCATCCCCGATATTTGAGAACAATTGGCTATACTAAAGCTAGGTTGGGACTTTAAATGAGGCCATACCTGGTATGTGCCTCCATCCCCAATAGGTTGAAGAAGGAAAACGAAGTATTGGGACTTTAAATGAAGCACACTGCTAATTGAATGAACCAGCTAAGGTATACATATTTAATGATTGCAAAGAGGGTATGACAGACACATAATAAATATACAATAAATAAGGTAAATAAGAGCCTCAACAGAATAAAGTCTAGACAGTGCAAAATAATACCTATTAACAATTATGCACACATGGTAATGTATAGCAATCATAGGTCACACTGAATACTTCCAGACAATACATAGTTGCAGAAATTCATCTTATGGTAGCAATATAATAAAAAGTACATATAGCGTTTGAAAACCAAGTTTGCAATAGTATCAAAATCGATAAAATAACCGAAATAGTTGATCCATTAAAGTAGATTTAAGGTATGAATGATGGGTATATACTGTGACATCTCACTGTAAAGAAGCTCTACGCGTTTCGTGGTTTATACCACTCATCAGGAGCAGATATACAGTATGAGGATATATCTATAATAGAAAAATTGCATAAATGATAAAATAGTAGTAAAAGGTATATTTTGTAAGATATGGTATATATCATACATAAAAGACAGAGGGGGAGCAATAAAGGTCCCAAACACTCTCACCTATTAGTAGCATGGTAATAAGGTAGTAGGTTAGATAAGTTGATGTAACTGGTAACGGGCAACTAGGGGCGACATCTTCCCCGGGAACTGAGGCGGCTGACATCAGATACACGGCAACAGAATCAGCAGATAGTGGTAGGAAGTGGACAGTGATCAAGTTGAAATAAGTGTAATTCATAGTTAGTATATAATATAAGATCAATTCCCAGGGGTATCTGTGGAAATGAAAATATAAATAAAGTAAAATAGGTGACCGCTAGTGGATGGAGAGAGGGCAATAGAATAAGAAATGAGAAAAGATGCAAAGGGTATAGAATGATAAAGACCAAGACCAAGAAATTGTAGCCAAGACACCATGATATAGGTTGGGAATAAATAAATAAATAAAAAAATAAGTGATCTTGAAGGTAGAAAAATGTACCTGCTGGTGTATATAAAACAAGTGCAAGCCAGCAGAGTGCAAACGTGGCATAGGGTCTCATGGGACATGTCAAATGGTGTTGGAGCGGAGCAAAGAGGTTTATGTAATGGCTGTGGACCAATGACATCCGTCAACACCACGCAACGTCATTATGGGGAGGGGGCGGCACCAGCGCTCGAGCAACATAGCGTGCTTGGCGTTTGGCGCCAGTTCCCTCCACCAAGGGGCGTGGATGGACAGGCATAGTAGCGTCACGGCGTCAAAGCATGACGCCGCACGCTAAACTGTGCATGCGTGGTGTCGACCCACGATGAGTTCCCGCCCCGCTCCCCACGTGGTGGGAGGAGAGGGGGAGGTCCCAAAGCGGGTCGCAGTTCCCGGGGATGATGAAAGGGAGCCCAGCCTCACCTGACGATACTGATCATTAGATAGTAATGATAATTAATTGGCAATTGAGAGAGTCACAGTGGTAGTAAATACAAATGATATTATAGCAGTGTGTTTCCATCCCCGATATTTGAGAACAATTGGCTATACTAAAGCTAGGTTGGGACTTTAAATGAGGCCATACCTGGTATGTGCCTCCATCCCCAATAGGTTGAAGAAGGAAAACTAAGTATTGGGACTTTAAATGAAGCACACTGCTAATTGAATGAACCAGCTAAGGTATACATATTTAATGATTGCAAAGAGGGTATGACAGACACATAATAAATATACAATAAATAAGGTAAATAAGAGCCTCTTTGCACCGCTCCAACACCATTTGACATGTCCCATGAGACCCTATGCCACGTTTGCACTCTGCTGGCTTGCACTTGTTTTATATACACCAGCAGGTACCTTTTTCTACCTTCAAGATCACTTATTTTTTTATTTATTCCCAACCTATATCATGGTGTCTTGGCTACAATTTCTTGGTCTTGGTCTTTATCATTCTATACCCTTTGCATCTTTTCTCATTTCTTATTCTATTGCCCTCTCTCCATCCACTAGCGGTCACCTATTTTACTTTATTTATATTTTCATTTCCACAGATACCCCTGGGAATTGATCTTATATTATATACTAACTATGAATTACACTTATTTCAACTTGATCACTGTCCACTTCCTACCACTATCTGCTGATTCTGTTGCCGTGTATCTGATGTCAGCCGCCTCAGTTCCCGGGGAAGATGTCGCCCCTAGTTGCCCGTTACCAGTTACATCAACTTATCTAACCTACTACCTTATTACCATGCTACTAATAGGTGAGAGTGTTTGGGACCTTTATTGCTCCCCCTCTGTCTTTTATGTATGATATATACCATATCTTACAAAATATACCTTTTACTACTATTTTATCATTTATGCAATTTTTCTATTATAGATATATCCTCATACTGTATATCTGCTCCTGATGAGTGGTATAAACCACGAAACGCGTAGAGCTTCTTTACAGTGAGATGTCACAGTATCATCATTCATACCTTAAATCTACTTTAATGGATCAACTATTTCGGTTATTTTATCGATTTTGATACTATTGCAAACTTGGTTTTCAGACGCTATATGTACTTTTTATTATATTGCTACCATAAGATGAATTTCTGCAACTATGTATTGTCTGGAAGTATTCAGTGTGACCTATGATTGCTATACATTACCATGTGTGCATAATTGTTAATAGGTATTATTTTGCACTGTCTAGACTTTATTCTGTTGAGGCTCTTATTTACCTTATTTATTGTATATTTATTATGTGTCTGTCATACCCTCTTTGCAATCATTAAATATGTATACCTTAGCTGGTTCATTCAATTAGCAGTGTGCTTCATTTAAAGTCCCAATACTTCGTTTTCCTTCTTCAACCTATTGGGGATGGAGGCACATACCAGGTATGGCCTCATTTAAAGTCCCAACCTAGCTTTAGTATAGCCAATTGTTCTGACTTATCTGTATTGCCTGACAATTCATTATAGCTGCGAGTAGTTTTAAATTACTTTTTTTCCTTTAGAAAAGTCATTTTGTGCAGGGACTGTTATAAACACGGGAAACATGCCCTACTTTACAGGCATACTATAGACACCTCCCAGGTACAAAATTTAAAGGAATATTTCACTTTTATTGTTTCACTTTAAGCATTATTAAAATCACTGCTCTTGAAAAAACTTCAGTTTTTAAAACTTTTTTTTTTGCATTGATACATGTCCCCTGGGACAGGACGCATGTCCTCAAACACTTTTTATGACAATAACTTGCATATTAACCTTTAACCACTTAAGGACCGGACCAATATGCTGCTAAATGACCCAAGGGGTTTTTTACAATCGGCACTGCGTCGCTTTAACAGACAATTGGGCGGTCGTGCAACGTGGCTCCCAAACTAAATTTGCGTCCTTTTCTTCCCACAAATAGAGCTTACTTTTGATGGTATTTTATCGCCTCTGCGATTTTTATTTTTTGCGCTATATACAAAAATAGAGCGACATTTTTGAAAAAAAATCTATATTTTTTACTTTTTGTTATAAGAAAAATCAAATAAACTACATTTTAGTCAAACATTTAGGCCAAAATGTATTCAGCCACATGTCTTTAGTAAAAAAAAAATCGCAAATTAGCGACACTAATACAGCGATCAGAAAAATGATCGCTTAGTGACACTGGCAATAGGGAGTGAAAGGGTTAACTAGGGCGGTGATCAAGGGGTTAAAACTTTATTAGAGGGGGTACGGGGGCTACCCTGAACCTAACACTAACTGCCTGTCACACTGCCTGTCACACTGACACTAAATGCAGTGATCAGTACATATATGATCACTGCATTCAGTGACACTGTGACAGGGGGGTGGGTGATCGCAAGGGGTTAATGTGCCTGCGTGTACTGGTGTCAGTGTAGTGTTGTGCAGACTCACTGTGTGATGTGATCTCTCCTCAGCGGCGGTTGAATATTCCGCCGAGAGGAGAGATCACATCACTTCCCTCTTCCTGTGTTTACACAGGCAGAGGAAGTGACACACGGGGGAGCGCGCGGATTGGCTGAGAGCGATCCCGAGGGGTCGAACAAAAACAAACAGCCGCCCCCTCATCCCGGATCGCTCGGACAGCCACGGGAACCGCCTCATGTACCGGGGGGGGGTCCCGATCGGACCCCCGACCCACAGGTACGCCAATGTGCCTGTACGTGCCATTCTGCCGACGTAAATGTACATGCGGCGGTCTGGAAGTGGTTAAAATTAGCATATTTGATTTTTTTCATGTTTGGGGGGGGGAGGGGTTTGGTTGTTCGGCTCATCCATAGTGTTTAATGTAAAAAAATGGCCTCCCATTAAAAAATGTGCTGCAGCAATTAATAGTAACAGCATCTTCAATTACAGTTTGCCTTTGCCTCCCCTGCAAAGTCTCATGCATACTTATTGATCCTGCCTGAAAAGTCCACCACATGTAGCTTTCTCTAATAGGATAACAATGCTACTTAATGTGAACCAGTTTTGTTGCCCTCCTATATGTTGTGAAAACAAACAAGGCTGACAGCACTCATGAGCTGGGACAGGGAATAGTGAATGGTGGCTGCAATAAACCACAATGTATCTTCAATAAGCTTTCTGGCGATGTATTCAAAAAGTGATAAAAATAGTACAAAGTTCATTAAACATGTGGTTGCAAGATTATCCTGCTGGCTGTGAGGCTGGCACGGGCAATAATGGATCACTATAAAAAAAATAAAAACAGTGCAGCACATAATATTAAAGTGTATATATTGATAAATTACATAAAAGGAAAGGACTCAAGATAATCTGTGTGCTTGAAATTCAACAGACGACAAGATACAAATCTCCTTGTGTAGAATGAGCCCGCCACCAACACAAATAGTGCTTCGCTCACCTCCAGTAATTGACCTATGTTTTCACAAATAGGTCAAAAGCACAGTTTACCCACTTACTGTATACGGGGTGACGGTAATATAGGTGAACACCGGCCAGGTACAGATGTCTCAGAGGAAATAGGTCATCACAGAATTCTTAATAATTCTTGCTCTGAATGTACTAAGGTTATCAGTGGTGTACCCCGAGGTTCAGTGCTGGGACCCTTAATTTTTTATATCTTTATAAATTATATTGGGTCTCGGATCAAAAGTAAAATTTCTGTCTTTGCAGATGACACCAAGCTATGCAGTCCTTACAGGATGTCGCCAATTTACAAGCCGACCTCAATGCTCTGTCTAATTGGGCGACTAAGTGGCAGATGAGGTTTAATGTTGATAAATGTAAAGTTATGTACTTGGGGGCTAAGAATATGCATGCATCATACATACTAGGGGGGGGAGTAGAACTGGGGGGATCCGTAGTGGAGAAGGATCTGGGGGTTTTGGTAGATCATAAGCTCAATAATAATATGGACTCCAGAGAGAGAGATATAATTTTGCCCATGTACAAATCATTAGTAAGACCTCATCTGGAATATGCACCAAGATAGAGGATGCTGACTCCAGCACCAAGACAGAGTGCACTGAGAAAGAGTGCCATGACACCAGCACTGAGATAGAGAACACTGACACCAGCACTAAGAGCATGCCAGCACTGACACCATCATTGAGATAGAGGACACTGACTCCAGAACCAAGACTGCGTGCACTAAAAAAAGAGTGTCATGACACAAGGACTGAGTTAGAGGACACAGAGATAGAGGACAATGACACTGGACCTGAAAGCAGACTGACACTAGCGCTGAGATAGAGGTCACTGACATCAGCTCCAAGACACACTGCTCTGAAATAGAGTGCCCCAACACCTGCACTGAGAGCACACTGATGCCAGTGCTGAGAGAGAGTGCACTGACACCAGCACTGGAAGCATGCCAGCACTGACACCAGCTCCTAATATATGCAATTTATACAGTTAATTTTTATCGCTTGAATACTTTTTTTTTAATTACGGGTATGAATGGGGCCTCATGTCTAAGTTATGCCTAAGGTCTCACAAAGCCTAGAGCCGCCTCTGGTTGATAGAGCCAGTACTGTTTCTAAAACCCTCCTCTGTGAGCTGCTGTGTCAAGCAGGGGAAAGTGGGTATAAATAAAAGCAGATTCAACTCTCCACTTTAGTCTAATATTTATACAATTGAAAAGGATTTAGTATCTCTATTCCACAAGTGCCAAAAAATTGCTGTTCACCCAGTCAGAAATCTTGTGAGTTGATAACTTCCTATGCTGTCTGCTTCTTCACTATCACCACTGTTCACTCTTGTATTCATGGACTACAAAACACCTCCACCTGTTTTGAAGAAGACAGGGAGGTGTTATGTAGACCTAACACACTTCCTGTCCTAGGGTGATAATGTAACTCAGTATGGTTGTTACCTAGGTCACTTTATCCACATACCAGTAAGCTGCAACACTATTTTTTTTGTTCTTGAGTTTAGAAACGTTTTAAAAGTAAACCTTCCCCAAATGTGGGGGCTGAAATATATATCTGCATAGTAGTATGCAGTAATTTTTTTTTCAGAATTAGAAGTCAGTAAGCACAGCAATACATTTTTGCAAGAACGATTTAAGATTTAGGGGAAAAAAATGGAATAAAAGAAAGGGTTTAGGAAAGTTATAATGTCAAAAAAAAGTCCACACATACACACTCACAGGCAATGAAAACAAAATAAAATCAGTGACCTTTAACAATATTAAAGTGCAGTTTCTGAGTATTTCAAGCACTTTGCTTTCTGACTCCAACTGATGCTTCTAAATACTCAGGGAAAAAAATATTAATTATTTTAACCACCTCAGCTTCGGAAGGCTTTACCTCCTTTAT
Organism: Rana temporaria; assembly: GCF_905171775.1. Lineage (NCBI taxonomy): Eukaryota > Metazoa > Chordata > Amphibia > Anura > Ranidae > Rana > Rana temporaria. Next base: position 324,375,027 of record NC_053490.1, read on the forward strand.
GACCAGGACATTTTTGGGCTATTCAGTACTGTGTTACTTTAACTGGCAATTGCGTGGTCATGTGATACTGTACGGAAATTATATTTTTATAAATTTTTTCACACAAATAGTGCTTTATTTTGGTGGTTTTTGATCACCACTGGGCTTTTTAAATTTTTGAGATATACCCCTTTCATGCCTAAGCCTATTTCTGACATTTGGTGTTTACAAGTTAAAATCCGTATTTTTTGTGGGGGTCTAAAAGACCCCCGATCCCTCCTTTGCACTTTAAAGTATTCAGATCGCCGAAAACGGCGATTCTGAATACTGTGTACTTTTTTTAATTCGGCACCATTGGCAGCCGAGAATCCCGGAAGTGACGTCATGAGACTGACATTGCGGAGACTGAATCAAAGCCGTTTACAGCTTAATTTCAGTCTGCGCCTGAACACTGGAGGCACCGGATCGAGGATCGGGTCTCCAGGTGGGACGGGAGGCCCGGTCAGAGCCGCATAGGTTGTTATGCCTGGATAGCCAATCGCCGGCTCTAAACAACAGTACCGGGATGATGCCTGCAGCTGCGGGCATCATCCCGGTATAACCCCCGAAAGCCGAGGACGTATATATGTATATATGAATATATGCGTACGCTCGGCGTGAAAGGGATTAACAACCAGTAAAATCTAATTTTATCATGTATTTAGGCAAAAACAAATTCTAATACATGTCTTTAGTAAAAAAAATCCCAACAAGTGCAAACTATGGTTTATATTTGAAAATTGTTCAATTCTGATGTACAGCTTATCTAATTTCTTATCACCCTAAAATGCTTGTACAGTACAAATTCCCCCTAAATGATCCCTTTTGGAAAGTAAACAGCCTGAGGTATATAGTAAGAAACATGTCAAGTTTTGTGAAGTAATTACCAAATCTGGGCAGACATTGGATCTGTATGTGCTTAGACCAATGAGAGACTGAGCCCTTCTGAGCACCCAGGAAGCTGAGAGACTGAGCCACAGAGAGTCACTTTGTCTTGGAACTCAAGGTGCATAGACTTTTTTTCATGGGGCCCACATCAGAGAGGAATTATTTGAGAGCATCTGATTAAGAAAACTGAGCTTTCTGGTAAGGCTGACCACCAAACATATTGAACTGGATCCATACCAGGAGTGGTGAGCAGAATTACCAAGATTAATTGCTTACTCTCCACAGTTAACTAGGGAGAGTGCCCCTTACTTAATAGCTCATCAGCCATCCTTTGTTTACAGTCTTAAAGGGACAACTTCAAGGGCACCACCTTACAGATGGGCCCCAACATTAGCCAGGTTAAATCTGCTAGTTAAGATGTCAGGTATTTTACAGCCACTCCCAGGGGTACCCCTCTCAGGAACATGTACACCCACCCATTATTACGGGCATATGCATAGATTGCACGTTGGGAATGGAGTAGCTATTGCCAAGAATTACAGCAAGGCTTTTCTTTGAGCCATTCATGTTTGCGCATGCTTGATGCTGTTCTCACTAATGCTGTGTATTCTAGTGTAATGGGTCAAAACTTTATTGAGGTGTAAGTTAATGGTAGTAGGTGAGGCTAATAATCTTGTCATTAAATCTAACATATTAATTTTCCTGTTTATTGTTCTATGCATTGTTTCTTTCTTGACTTGCATTAATACATGCATGTTATTTACCATCAAGTTGCTAATGACACTGTGTACTGTAGAGTGGTAGGCAGCATACTAACACTTAAAAAGGAAGTAAACTCCCCTGGTTTGTTTGTACCCATTGGATAAGCCTATAAGCACCCATGATCAAAGCAGAATTCAGAAAGTTCAGAAGTTTTTCAACCCTTCAAAGCCATTTTGTCATCAGTTTTCTGGTTCAATCATTTTTATTTTAAGGAGATTGTAATGTGTATGTAGCAAAAAAATTGTGTTTAAAGCGCAGAACAACAGAAGGTTCACAATGTGTGGAAACAACAGCACAGGTATAGATAAAAAACAAAACACAAAGATATAAATGAAAATGAATAATACAATGCTATGGTTCAAAAGCACAAATATTACTTATATATATATTATATATTATTATTATTATTATTATTATATTATATAGTATTATATATTACTTATATAACATGAGAACGGAAGGCCAAGCCCTCGAAGAACACACAATGTATAAGTCTATTGAGCTGGAAACATAATGTCATGAGATAAATCAACCTATGAGGCACAAAATGGACAGAGGGGAAAGCCCCTTTAAAGAAAACAAAAACAGAGAGAGGGAAAAGAATAGAAAGTCGAAAGAGGAAGGTGGTCAACCACTCTGGCCAGGCTCCAGACATGTACACAAAGGGCCAGATTCTCGTACGATCGCGTAACTTTGTGCGGGTGTAACGTATCTGATTTACGGTACGCCTCTGCAACTTAGACAGGCAAGTGCTGTATTCTCAAAGCACTTGCTCCGTAAGTTGCGGCGGCGTAGCGTAAATCGGCCGGCGTAAGCCCGCCTAAATCAAATTTGGATCAGGGGGGCGTGTTTTATGTAAATCTTCTGTGACCCGACGTGATTGGCGGTTTTTCCGAACGGCGCATGCGCCGTCCGTGGAATTTCCCAGTGTGCATTGCTCCAAAGTACGCCACAAGGACGTCATTGGTTTCGACGTGAACGTAAATGTCGTCCAGCCCCATTCACGGACGACTTACGCAAATGACGTAACTTTTTCAAATTTCGACGCGGGAACGACGGCCATACTTAACATTGTTGTGCCGCACTTACGCCACCATATAGCAGGGGTAACTATACGCCGGGAAAAGCCTAACGTAAACGTCGTAACTTTACTGCGTCGGCCGGGCGTACGTTTGGGAATTCGCATATCTAGCTGATTTACATATTTTGGCGCGTAAATCAGCTTACACGCCCCTAGCGGCCAGCGTAAAAATGCAGTTATGATCCGACGGCGTAAGAGACTTACGCCTGTCGGATCTAACAGATATCTATGCGTAACTGATTCTAAGAATCAGGCGCATAGATACGACGGCACAACGCAGAGATACAACGGCATATCTGGAGATACGCTGTCGTATCTCCACTGAGAATCTGGCCCAAAGTTTATTAAACCATAAACATTAAGATGCCGTTCACATCTTGGCATTCTGAATCACGGGCAAAACCATGATAAACTGCGAATCAAAAAAACAGAAAAGGGAGGGAGGGGGCGGAGCACTCACATTTGCCACATCCGTAAATTTAGAAGATAAACAAGGGGCAATTACTCAAGGAAGTAGCAATTGATGGTCGGATTTTGGAGGCAAGACGGGAATATATAAAAAATAGAAATTTTATTACAAAAATAGAAATTTAACAAAAAACAATAAAAAAACATATAAATTGTATAGTATATATGGACAGTATCCTCTGTACATCATCTACACGTTTCGCCGTTGGGCTTTCTCAGGACGAGCAGAAGGAATTTAACAATGTTGCCTGGATTCTTTCAGGTATTTAATACAATACTTTTGTTTTGGTTTACATCTCTTAAGCCTATTTTAAAGGCTTTCTATTGTCTTTTAAAGCCATATGCTTAATTTATTTTCCCTGTTCTTGTCTGTACTGTTTTATTTATAGATTTGGTTTTCTTTCCTTCTGTGTACCTGCAGTGCCCCCCGATGGTGTACATCTATGTTCAGTGAATCCTTTGTTTCGGGTATGCCTTATATATTAATTTTTTTACTGTTTTTCTCTTTGTTGTCATTCTTTTCTTTATCGTTGCATTCTTATCGGCTCATCAGATTTTGGAGGATTTCCGATTATATTTGGACCTCTCTACACTACTTTTTGATATATCAATACATCTTTTTTGGAATGCTCTGAGCTACTCTGGATGGCTATATCCACTATGATGCTATAGGTGATGTCAACATGCATATTTTATTATTTAATTTTAAAACCATTAAAAAACATTCTGTTGTTATGTTAACGTGATATGTCTCATTTCAGACAATGAAATATATCTTTACATTGTTAAATTCCTTCTGCTCATCCTGAGGAAGCCCAACGGCAAAAGGCGTAGACGATGTACAGAGGATACTGTCCATATATACTATACAATTTATATGGTTTTATTATCTTTATTGTTTTTTGTTAAATTTAAATTTTTGTAATAAAATTTCTATTTTTTATATATTCCCGTCTTGCCTCCAAAATCCGACCATCAATTGCTACTTCCTTGAGTAATTGCCCCTTCTTTTGTCTTCATGATAAACCGCGGAATAGCGACAATTTGTAGGATGACCATGCATTCCCTGTCACTTTTAATAGCATCCCAAGTGCGGCACGATTCATCGGGCGGCAATCACGGTAAAATCAAGCAAATATAATCACGGGACACCTTTTGCCCAAAAGAAGTACACAAGCTTCTTTTGGGCAACAGGCGTCCCATGAATCTGTTTGAATGATTATACCTCGATTGTCGCCCGATACGCCAAGGTGTGAACAGAGCCTTAGGCTCGAGGAGATCGGAATTAAACCCAGTAGGTATAAAGTGGTCCACCCAAAACTTTGCAATGTTTAGGAATCCTGTCAAGTATTGTAGCCTTTATTTTACTATGTATCATATCTTGGGTCATTCTGATCTTGGTCTCAGGAAAACATAATGTCATGGTCTTCCAGGCTCTTGCTATAGTCTGTTTAGAAGCAGTCATAAGTTGCAGCAGTTTTGACTGCGCTCTAGTAAGATCAAGAGCACAATGGTTTAGGAGAGCAAAAGCAGGATTGGGCTCTATTGCCATTAGTTTTTACCACTGACATTATCGGACAGCAGAGAATTGTAGACAGAATTTTTAATGAGCTGAAGTTGACAAGAAAGGATTATCAGTTTAGGGGCACTGAAAGGTTCATACTTAAAAATATAGTTGTATTTGGATTTGTCAAATAAGATTTGAAGTTTCTAATAATTAAAGTTCCATATACCACTAAAACAAGCTGCATTACTGTATGCTTGTCCACCTAAGAGATCGGTTCAGGCTTTCTCTAATGTGAACATAATCTGTGTACAAACACACTGCATACAGAAGTAAGCAACCCAGTGAACAAATCAGTAAACTCTAAGTTAAAAAATATAGAAAGGAAAAACTATTTAACGTTAAAGTGCATTATGATTACCAGAGAAGAATTATGCTAAAAAGTGTTGCATCGGCAGGATTACAACAGCAAAAAAAAAAAAAAGATGGAAATATACATTTTGTTGACTGATGTTTTAAAACAAATGTGACATAAAATGGCAGTACAAATATGTATGGTATGTAGATGTAACCTACAAATGAGCAAATTATTTGTTCCATTTGCAAATGTTATATTATTTCAACCTAAACCTACTGATTTGATTTCTATGAGGTGTAGGAGGATAATAAAACACATTGGCAGTAACCCAGAATATATTGATCAGTGTTAAGACAGACCTTTCATTTGCCATGGAATGTTCTTTGAATGTACTTTTTGTGTTTGGAAGGGGCAAAAGGGCTGGCAGAAATACTGACCTTCTGTTTGCCATTGTAGGTCTGCTTTAACAGTCCTACAGGAAAACAAATTTAAAGTTATTGTAACCAGCAAGATATTTTTTTTTATAATTTTTTTTTTTTTTTTACACAATAGAATTCAATTATTCTAACTATATATAAATGATAATCATATTGTTTTTTTTGTTTTTTTTGCTAGGCATCCCCTGTAAAAATCCATAACAGATGCCTATCTAGGATGAGGATCTCATATGGATATTGAAGGAGGAACCCCACATATTGTTTTTGGTATCCCTCTTAAAATTACATTATTTGCATACATTGGCTATAAAAGGCTTAAAATGTGCTCGCTTCTCCCAAAACATATCCAAAAACATGCCCTATAGAATAAAGAAAAACAATTAAAGGGGTTCCTCCTAAAACCCATACCATACTATTTTCATAAATATGGGTCTGATATTAGGTCTTAAGGGGCCCTCATGCAAAAAATACAAAAAGTTGGGGTCCGTCCCAAAATTACTTTCATAATCTTATTATATATAGGGGAAAAAAGTTGTACGTTATTGGTGCAAGGTAAGAGCCAGCGTGTCTTGGGAGTGCTGAGGATATCAATATCTAAAACCAATGACTAATAGTCTAAAAAGATAATTAAATGAAATGTCCATGATGTTCATAAGAGTCAATAAGCTAATTCACTCCGTGGCAGCTCATTGGGCAAGCAAGAAGCAACTTGTAATTAACTGGAGAAAGCACAAGCACCATAATGAGTGTAGCGTTCTGGTCCATTTTTTTTTTGTATCATACAGAATGTTACTCACACAGGTAAGATGTTTGAAAGTATGTAACACTGCAATGTTCCATGTCCAGAGTCCAGAGGGTCCTATGCTGCTAGGGGCTCTGAGGGAAGCGGCCAGTGGAATCCATTGCTTCCTGCAGCCGTGGAACACAAGGGCAACCAATCGTGATGTCGCTTCCTGGATGTGATGGAGTATCCTAGGTGACGCGTTTGCAGAGCATGCGCTCCTTCTTCAGGCCTAATCAGTGCCATCTTTAATGTGGGCTATAAAGGGAAGAAGTGGACGGCCGCTGGGTCCCAATGTCCGGCGGCGGCGGCACTGGATTGTACAGATAATGTACCAAGAAAATCACATCAACAAATGCTTTATAATATGCATTCATTTACAAAATATACCATATATAATAAACTTATATTCACCAGCGATAAAGACTATGTAGAACAAGGTGCTTTACTCAAAATAAAAATTGGTTGAAAAAGATTTCCTTCAGTCTCTTATTGAATAAGCATTTAACACATATTTGCCAGGTACAAATAAAGTTCTCAGCGAAACACAAAATTCTGTGGGCCAGTATTCCAAGTTCATAACCCGATTTCATTAAAAATTTAAGAAAATGAAAAAAGGTACTGGCCAAGCATTGGTCAATCCTGTTGGAAGATCCACGCCTCGAAAACACCCTGTCACCTGAACCCAAGTTTGCATATAGGAGGGCCAGAAATGTTAAAAGTTTAATAACCCTTAGTACATTAAAATCCGGTACAGACTCCCTCACACAAAATGTGTGTCTTATTCCACTAAACATGTCACTTACGGCCAAAAAGAGTTCACTACTGCCCACTGCAAAACGTACTCCTTTAAAAACATCTACAATTGTTCCACAGAATTTTTGTTTAACTGCCTCACTTGTAACTGGCCTATATCATGTGGGGAGAACCATTCGCACTTTGTGTGAGAGATTTGGGGAGCACTGTCGCTTTGTTGAAGGTGGTGACGATAAGCACAGTATTCCCCAGCATTTCTTGGAACACCATGGAAAACTTGCATTGAATTCAAGATGTGGGTGCTTGAATCCATTCCAAACTCTTTTCCAATAGCAAAACGTTTTAAACGTCTCTGCCAGAGGGAAACATTTTGGATATATACCCTAGATACCCTGGTGCCTGGAGGCCTTAATGAGGAGATAGAGGTCAACATCCTCATTTGAACCTCTCAACATTGTATAGCCTTTTTAATATAAAGTAACAAGTATCCAATATATTCCTGTGTTTACCTATGCTTTTGCACTTTTTACCCATCCTTCATTAAAGTGGAGGTCCGCCTAAAAAAAATATATTAAGAGCCAGCAGCTACAAATAGTGCAGCTGCTGACTTTTAGCATATGGACACTTACCTGTCCAGAGCACCCGCAATGTCGGTAGCTGAAGCCGATCAGTCACTCAGCTCTCGCCGGCTGTCGTAGCCATCCTCAGTGATGGAATCTGGAAGTGCAGCCTTGCGGCTTTACTTCCCGGTTCCCTACTGCGCATTCTCAAGTCGTGCTGGTCCCTGCTGTCTTCTGGGACCTGTGGGTCTTCCAAAAGATAGCGGGGGAGGACAGTGTAGGCGCAGGAAGTGGCGTAGGTCAACGCGATCACCGCGGCGAACTATGCCAGGAAGTGGGAAAATATCTGTATTACACAGGTATCTGCTCTCTCCCCCCTGAAAGGTGCCACATATTACACCGGAGGGGGAGGTATTCCAAAAAGTAGAAGTTCCATTTTTGGGTGGAACTCCACTTTAAGTTATGTGTTTTCACGTTTTTCATTTATGTTTTTGATTCAGGTTTATTCTTGTATATAGGACTCGTGACCCTTAAGGTCTATAGTGATACATCAAAACTAAAGTAAGTACTCTTATTCCATATCCTTGCATACACTGCTGCTCCAGGTAGTATACATGGTTTTCTCCTAAATTAACTAGTACCATACACATACTGCAATTGCTTTTTGTTATTTAAATTTAGGGAAGGCACAAAAGAAACAGTATGAAGCATGCCATGTTATTTATTTATTTAATGTCATATTTTATCCCAGTCTCATTGTACAGTATTTTATCAGATGTGATATATATATGTTTATTATATATAGTAAAAATACTGTGTATATATATATATGTATATATATATATATATATATATATATATATATATATATATATATATATATATATATATATATATATATATATATATATATATATATATATATATATATATATATATACATATCATGAAGCATTTGTT